>NC_073303.1:224679384-225934384 GCF_027595985.1 Sorex araneus | reverse complement strand
GCAATAGCACAGCAGGTAGGGCGTTTGCCCTTCACGCAGCGACCTGAGTTCCATTCCTCCGTCCCTCTCAGAGAGCCCAGCAAGCTACTGAGAATATCCCACTGGCACAGCAGAGCCTGGCAAGCTACCGGTGCTGTATTCGATATGCCAAAAACAATAACAAGTCTCACAATGGAGACTTTACTGGTGCCCACTCGAGCAAATTGATGAACAACGGGAGGACAGTGCTACAGTTCAGTGCTACATATACTTATTTATTTATTCTATATTTTGGTAAGATGATCATTTTGACGATATTGATTCATCCATGAATGAGCATGAAATGTTCTTCCATTTCCTAAGATCTTTCTTCTCTTTTTTTGTTTTTGGAGTTTTGTAGTATAGGTCTTTCACCTCATTATTTAAGTTGATTTCTAGGTAGTTGGTCTTTTCAGACACTATTTTAAATGGGATAGACTCTTGATCTCTTTCTCCTCTTATTTACGTATAGGAATGCAACCAATTTTTATGTATTGGCTTTGTAGCCAGTCACTTTGCTATATTTGTTTAGTTTTTAATTTTTAAAAATGTTTGAAATTTTATTTATTTATTTTTTATTTTGGGGTCACACCGGGTGATGCACAGGGGTTACTCCTGACTCTGTACTCAGGAATTACCCCTGGCAGTGCTCAGGGGACTATATGAGGTGCTGGGAATTGATCCTGGATTGGCCGCATGCAAGGTAAACTCCGTACCCGCTGTGCTATTGCTCCAGCCCCTATTTATTGTTTTTAGAACAATAAATTTTGTGTGAACTCTTTTAGGTCTTTAATATATATCATTATGTATCACAAATATAGGTAATTTGACTTCCTCTTTTCCAATTTTGTCCTTTTGATTTCCTTATACTGCCTGATTGCTGTTGCTAATACTTCTAATACAATGTTGAATAAGAGTGGGGACAGTGAACATCCTTTTCTTGTGCCTGGTCTCAGAAGAAATGCTTTCAGTTACTAACTTGAAGAAGGTTCCTTCACCCCTATTTATTGAGGGTTTTCATCATGAGTGGGTGTGGGATCTTGTCAAAAGCTATCTGTGTCAGTTGGTACGATCATATGATTTTTATCTTTCCTTTTACTGATGTGGTATATTATGTTAATAGATTTGCGTATATTGAACCATCCTTGCATCTCTGTGATGAATCTCACCTACTCGTGGTGTATGATTTTTTTGATGTGCTATTGGATTCAATTTTGATTTCAATTCAATTTGCGAAGATTTTGTTGAGGATTTTTGCATTGATATTCATCAAGGAGATTGGTCTGATATTTTCTCTTTTTGTAATATTTCTGTCGGCTTTGGGTAGCTTCCTAGTAGGTGTTAGGAAGGAAGGATTCCTGTTTCTTAAATATTTTGGAAAACTGAAGGATCAATGGCTGTAAATCTTCTCTACTCACCCTTAAATCCTTCTGGGCCAGGACTTTTAATCTTGGGGAGATTCTTAATTACTGTTTCAATTTCCTTGATTGTTATTGACCTATTCAGGTTTTCTACTTCTTCCTCATTCCGTTTTGGGAGATTACATGTTTCTAGGAATCTGACCATTCTTCCACTTAACAGAATACCGTTGTTCGTAGTAACTCATGATGTCTTGGATTTCTGGGGGTTCTTTTGTAACTTCTCCCCTTTCATCTCTGATCCAATTTATTTAAGCACTTTCCATTGCTTTCCTTATTATTTGTCTATCTTGCCTATTCTTTAAAAAAACAGCTCCTGGTTTCATTGATTCTTTTATCGCTTTCTTAGTTTCTATATTGTTGACTTCTGCTCTGGTTTTTATCATTCCTTTTCTTCTATTAGTCTGTGGGTTCACTTGTTGTTGGTTTTCCAGACATTTATATTGTGCTTTTAGGTTGTTGATTTTATCTTTTTCTTCTCTCCTTTTGTTGCTATATGCTGCTTTTGCTGTGCCCCATAGACTTTGGTAACTTGTTTCTTCATAATCATTAGTCTCAAAGAATCTTATTTCTTCCTTGACTTCCTCTTTGTTCCAGCTGTTATGTAGCAGTATATTGTTCAGTCTCCTGGTGTTACAGTTACTCCCCATCTTTTTATGGTCAATTTCTAAATCTGTGGCATTGTGGTCTGATAGGATGCTTGGTATGAATCTTATGTTTGTGAATTTATGTAAGCTATATTTATGTCCTAAAAGGTGATGTATACTAGAGAATATTTTGTGTGTGCTAGAGAAGAATGTGTATCTGGCTTTTTGGGCATGGAAAACACTGTATAAATCCAGTAGTCCTAACTATTCTAGTTCTGGAGGTGTCTTTTGAACTTGAACTCCTAAAAATGGTACTTGGATCAAAATGTATACATGAAGACCTGGAAATGCCCAAAAGATGGCAGGGCAGCAGGCAGAGCATCTTAGGTTCCGGGAGGTCCCCTAATGGCCAGCACAGCAGACCTGAGCTGGTCTCTGGCAGGCATACACACACATACACACACACACACATACACACACACATACACACACACATACACACACACACATACACACACACACATACACACACAGAGTGAACCTCTCCCTAAACTGCCACTGAGATCTCAATAGTGTCCCACTAGCTGGGAGATGGTGGGATGGGGACACAATGAAGGAAGAGGAAAAGGAAATCTTCAGCAGGAAAAGCTTTCATTTTCCACATTGAGGAGGAAGGGGAGAAAGCAGTGAAGATAAACCCAAAGTCTGTCAGGGGAGGATTACATGGTATTTGCAAAAAGCAAAGTATTCCCTCCCTCAGTTTACTTAATCATTCTGTATTTGCTATGTTCTTGCCCAGAAAACCCAAGGTATTGTCGTGTATCTTTATAAATGAAGTCGTTTTTCATGTACTTTTGTATATTCTCCTATGTTATCTTGTATAAAATTTTAGGGTTCTTTTTATTTTAGGACCACACCTGATAGTGCTCAAGAGCTACTCCCAGTTCAGGGCTTTGGGGTGGGGGGTCCCTCTTGACCGGTCAGGGGACCATGTGGTACTGGGGGTGAAAGCCTGAGCTCCAGCATGTAAAGCATGTGCTTTAGTGCATTGAACTATTTCTCTGGTCTGCTTTTACATTCTTATTCACATTGAAATTTTAAATTCAACTGAAATCAGGTTTCATGTATAGTATGAGTTGAGCAGAGGTTTTGATTGTTATCAAAGGCATAAAAGGGAAATATCTACTGATCTGTCAAGTTCACCCCTAGATACATACCTGACAGCACTCTACTTTATGTGCAGAACAGTGCATATTCCAAAGTGCTTATAGGAGCACTATTTAAAGTAGCCTGAGTATGAAAGTATCCCAAAAGTCTACCAGCAAAACAGGTAAAGAGATCTTGGTATATTCACTCTAAAAAACTGTAGTAGTTCTATGAAGACAAATGAGTTAAACTACACATACTGTTCTGATAAATCTCACAGCCATGTTATTGCGTGAAGGCAACCAAATGTAAAACCAATATAAAGAGTTTTACATTTAGGTTTTACAGGTTTTTTTAGTTTTATGTTTAGGTTTGACATATGATGAATGATACATGAATGATATGTCATTGATATATCAATGAATGATATATCATTCTCTTTAGAAATGGGAAACCTAAGGGCCAGAGAGATAGTAAAAGGTTACACCACTTGCCTTGCACTTGGCCCACTTGGGTTTGATACCCAGAACTACCTATGATTGAACCAGGACTGATCTCCGAACACTTCTGGGTGTGGGCCCCCCATGGGAAAACCAGGCCTCAAGGGTGTGACTCAGTAGTTGAGTGCTGTGCTCACAGCTGCAGGAGTGACCCCCAGTACTGCCCCACATCCCTGAGGCTCTGTTCATGGGAACCCTATCCCACGAGCAACCCCTGCAGTGCACCATAACCAGGTGCGTGTGGCCAGCAGATACGATAACAAGTGCATCTCTTGACCCTGCCAAGATGGCAGCGATGGGAAGGGAAAGAGACAAATCGTCAAAACTAACTTAGGCTGTCAGAGGATTCTCTCTGGGGAGAAGGGCTGAATTATCAGGTGGACATACGTGGAGATTTCCGAGGTATTATTGCTGTTCTGTTTCCTTTTTGGATGGGAGGTGCCTCTGGTGCTCAGGAGACCAACGGGCCCCACTGTCAAGTCTCTGCCTACCAGCCTTGGTGAGTCAGTGCAAGGGCCTGAGGATGGCGCACAGCTGGGTCCTTCGAGGGAGGGGTTACCCAGGCCTCCCAGCAGTTCTTGGGGTCTCCAAGGGTGCACTCGGTGATTCTTGGGAGGCCATGTGGTACTGGGTCTCAAACTTGGCTTGCATGCATGCTAGGCATGTGCCCTGACAACTATATTACCTCCCGGACCCTGCCTCTCCTCAGTCTAAGTGGTGTTCACGTTTTGATCATTAATCTGACTATGCATCTGTACTGTCTGCACTTTGGTTGGCATGCATTGTATGTATCCGACTAAAAGCTAACTTTCTTTTGCTTTGTTTGGGGGTCATACCTGGTGATTTATTCCTGGCTCTGAGTTCAAGGATTCCTCTTGTCAGGGCTTGGTGGACCATATGTGGTCATGTCCCTGCGCTGTTTGCGTGCCTCTCTGTGACCACAATAACCTTTTGTTTCATGAGCAATCTTTCAAGAGACACTTGGAACATCAATTCAACTCATCTGCATTGATACCAGAAGAGGCTCTGGCCAAACTCACACATGTGATGGCAGTGACACAGCTGCTGCCAGGCCAGCAGTGTCTGCACGAGGCTTCTTGATTCAGAGATGCTGAAATGCAAAAAACAGAGCGCATTTCAGAATTGATGAATCAGTGTGCTGAAGGGAAAGGCGAAGTCAGAAAATTACTATTTACAGAGTTAGAGGAAGTCTTACATACTTGCATAATTTGGGCTGAAAATAAGCAGTGATGTATTTCAAGGACCCAGAAGGAAATCAGGGAAGAGGTCAAATTAAAATAACATCATTTGCTTAAAATAAAGATACTACACTTGATCGAGAGGGTATTCATTAACTTGAGGTGCAGAAGCATGGCTGGTCTCCACCCCTTGATTAGACAGAGATGGAATATCTCTAGCATATTCCTATTCTCCAGGAAAAAAAGTGTATTATTTTATATACATCTGTTTAATTTTATAAATTTTGCTGATATAAAGGATGTGGATCACACAGTCTGCAAATAATATTGAACATAAATACTCTATTGCAAATCACTATGTAGACAATTAGTCAAAAATGCATTTGGTTCCCATAGAAACTCATGGTGAGTTTTTTCCTCACTCGATATCCATAGCCAACCTCTGGTTGCATTTGGCAAACGAATACATTTCCGGTGTGAATGCCAGTTGATATTTTTGTTAACCTTAATGAATAAGATCAAAGTGAACCTGCAAGGACATATGTTGGAATGTCACTCATTTGGCAATGGCATGAGTGTGTTCTGTGCTGAATTGGCTAACAGTCTTCTAATACCAACAGAATCTTTCCTCAATGTTTCTATGTAATGAAAATTGTAACAGCTCTAGACATCACACACTTTTAAGTTTAGTCTACATTATCAACATTTTCCCACCACCTTCTCAAGTCAGGATGGCCAACAAAATGATAAATCCAGTCCTGATTTGTCATCTATGCCAATTGCTGCATTGTATATTCTCTGTACACAGCCAATTTCATGCTATCAGTGTGAGCTTATTCAATGTGGGAATCTGAAGAGATGCCAGTAACACATGACATGGTACTTCTGCCCTACACACTCAGGAAATGTGAATAACCTCAAGAACAGACCCTCACAAAAAAGTAGTTAAAATAGGAAATGATGAGTTTCAGTATTATTGCCTCATTTCCAATAATATTTTAATTGGAAGTTTGCATCATTTAATTTTTTTTAATAATGGTTGTGTTTAACCAATAATGCTCACAGAATTCCTGATATTTAAACTATCAGCTCTTACAAAAGCCCCTATGAGTCAGCGCTGCCAGCCCTCTGCTTTGGAGTCAGACAACTTCAGGTTTATATATAACTTTACCAATTCCTTGTTCTCCAGTCACTGACAATATGCTTAGCCTCTTCCAGCCCGGTTGTCTCTACAACAAGGCTAAGAATACCTCCCATGGGAGGGGGAAACAAGATAAAGTGTGTGAAGGGCCAAAATCAACACAAAGTGGGAGCACAGTATGAATTCTTTTCTTTCCCTGATCTTTCTCTTGCTTGGTCCATTCTGAATAAAGTTATTTTCCTGAGGCAGAGAAATATGGCTCTGTCATCCCTCTGACTTCTGCTGTAATGAAGCGTGTATTTGAAAGTGCTCTTGAGGTCCACATCTCACCACTCTGGGTGTTGGCTGGTCTTTGGGAAGTTGTCTGAACCCAGATACAGATCTGCTAACACCCCTCACATAGTCCTTGAATAGCCTCTGTTTCCACCTAGCTCACAGCCTTCCCCCTCGTGGGGTCTCTCTACCATCCATGTCACTTTCTCCTTTCCTGTAGGAGGTTTCCTTTTTTCGCTCCATCTCAAACCATTACCTAACCTCCACTGGGAGATATGCCAGGGGTTGTGCAGAATGTTTTTCTATACATGAGCCCATTTAGTTATTTTAATTTAAGACGAAGAATGTAACGTGGGCCAGAGAAATAGTAAAAAAGTTGTAAAGAATAGTCGACCTCAGTTCCAATTCCCGGCACCCTCGAATATAACCAGGGTCATTCCTGGACATAACCAGAGCCAGAAACATCCCCTGAGCACTCCTGGGTGTGGCCCCAAAACTAAGTATTTTCACTAGAATGTGGTCTCTGACATACCACGTTCCACTTAACTCCCTAAACAGTTATCTTAAAATTGCTTTTGTTTAATGTTGCCACATCATACATAATGTTCTTGGCCCTTTTATTTTTGGCCACACCCAGCTATGCTCAGAGTTTACTCCTGGCTTTGTGCTCAGGCAGTACTCCTCTTGAGACTTGGGGCACCATACAAGATACCAGGAATCGAACCTGGATTGGCTGCATGCAAGGCCCTACCCACTGTACTATCTCCACAGCCACTGTTCTTGGCCTTGTAAGTGTCTAGATTTATATATGCTTGTGAGGACAATGATATTGAGGGCATCACCTAAAGATATTCAAGATATAAACATTTATAAGGTGCCTTTCTATGTATCAGGTGCTAACAAGATATTGGGGAGGTGGGCCATTCAGTTAAAGAAATGATGAACATCCTTGCATAGTATGCAGTTTGTTGTTTTATTGCTTTAATTATTTTGGGGTGCACACCCAGCCGTATTCAGTGCTTACTCCTCTCTGTGTTCAGGGATCACTTCCAGAGGAGGTTGGGTGATCATAAGTGGTGCCTGAAATAGAAGTAAATCCAGTTTCCTGCAAGGAAAGTGCCTTACTTATTGTACCTCTCCAACTCTAAGAGGTGATTATTCACATAGAACACTGGAATATTTCCAAGCTATATTTTTAATATATTGAATAAACACTATATTGAATATATATATATTCAAGATGCAGAGCCCTTTGTATATAACCTATCTTTCGGTATAAAATATGAAGAGGCATTAAGAGTTATTTTGTTTTTATCTTAAAAACAGACTCACGACTCAGTAACATTTCACATAAGAGACAGTAGACTTTCAAATTCTTCCAAGTCTATTTTTTTTTTTTGCTTTTGGTGTCACACCCGGCTATGCACAGGGGCCACTCCTGGCTCATGCACTCAGGAATTACTCCAGGCGGTGCTCGGGGGACCATACAGGATGCTGGGAATCGAACTCGGGTCAGCCACATGCAAAGGAAACGCCCTACCGACTGTGCTATCACTCCAGCCCCCTCAAATTCTCCCAAGTCTTAAACTTGCTTTTCTGTCTTTCTACTTGGAACCTTCATTTAAAAAGCTTTATTTAAAAATCTTTATTATGAAGCTCATAATATTGACAAGAACACATCCCCTGCTTCTCTTTCCTTTTGTGGCTGTGACCTGTGTTCTCATGCTGTGGCCATGGTGCTCGCACACACTTGATCATGGTGCACCAAAGCAGTGTCATCAAGATAGTCCTGCTGGGCTCATATATACACATATATATATATATATACAGTGATACAGTGATATATATATATATATATATATATATAGGTAGGCAATATCTTATAGCCTACTTCTCCCTCTGGGACAACCTGGCAAACTACCGAGAGTTTCCTGCCCACATGGGAGAGCCTGGCAAGGTCCCCATGGTGTATTAATATGCCAAAACCAGTAACAAGCTGGGTCTCACTCCCCTGACCTTCAAAGAGCCTCCAATGCGGCATCGTTAGGAAGGATGAGTAAAGAGAGGATTCTAAAATCTCAGGGCTAGGATGAATGGTTATTGAGACCGCTCGAGAAATTCGACCATCAATGGGATGATGATGATGATGATGATATATATGTATATAAACATATATATACATATATATAAAACTCCGCGCCAGGCTGTCTTTCACTTGGGGTGCCCCAGAGAGGGATGGGTGAGAACTCTTCTCGCCCCAAGGGACACAGCCCCGGCAGCCAACCTCCACTAAATTATAAGACACTTCCTACCCATTTTCCATAATTACCACACCATATTTGATGGAGTTCAGAAGTAGGCAACAAATCATAGAGAGTAATATATACACACATACCTCTCGGAGAGCCTAGCAAGCTACCTAGAGTATCCTGCCCGCACAGGCAGAGCCTGGCAAGATAGCCGTGGTGTATTTGATATGCCAAAAACAGTAATGATAGGTCTCATTCTTCTGACCCTGAAAGAGCCTCCAGTTGTTGGGAAAGACCAGTAAGGAGAGGCTGCTAAAATCTCAGGGCTGGGAGGAATACAGACGTTACTGGTGCCCACTCGAGTAAATCAAAGAACAATGGGATGGCAGTGATACAGTGATATATGTATATATATATACACACACACACACACACACACACACACACACACACACACACATACCTCTAAGTATTGCTAGGTATGGCCCCTAAACCAAAAATAAATAAATAAATAAATAAATAAATAAATAAAGTACATCATCCAGGGGCCTCACAATAACTAATGGTAAGAGAACCTGCCTTGCATTGCTCCAGCTCCTAGATGATGTACTTTAATAATGCTATCACTAATATGTAATGCAACCATGACCTTCAAATATATAGTTTATATATATATGCATACATATATACTGAAAGCTTCAAAAATTCCTGAAAGAATGACTGCCAGTGGGCTGTGACTGCCAGCTGTTCAACGAAGTCTCCCACTTCTCTTCCAGAATGTTCAGTTATCACTGAGGATGGCCTCTAACAAAGGGTTGTTTTCCCCAGCATCCCATGCATGGTGGTCCCTTCTGAGCCTAACGTCGAGAGCCACTTCCAGTGGGATCTGCAGGCTGGCTGTGAACATCCAGGAAGCTCTGCAGAGATGGTGCTGGAGAAATGCACCGCTCTTGTGTTTGGCCGCTGATACAGAGGAGATCTGTACCCGTGGGTTGTGTGCCACACCAGTACAGGATTTTTCTCTCCAAGAATAGCTGAACATTTTAAAGGACTCCTTCTGACTCTTACTAATGGATCTCACCTGATTAGCATATTTTGGGTTTGCTGATTGGGACACGTGTTGAAACCATCTGATTTGTCTTATTTTAACCTGATACCTATGGAAGGATCAGCCACATCACAAAGCTATGCACAGGCGTATGTGACATTTCACTCTTCAAGGAGCCAATGTTTCCATTTTCTTGCCAGAACTATATTTTCTCAGACCGCGAAACTTCTGTCGCTAGCGTGAACAGCTGCCAGTTTTCCTCTTATTTTTCTCCTTTTAAATTTTTCTTTCATTACGGAGTGTATCATACATACCGCAGAGAGCATAAAACAGAGAACACAGTTTGCAAGAACTTGCAGACTTGTGCACCAGCTTCCACATGAAGAAGGAGAACGGGCCAGTCGCTGGGGGGAAAGCCCTCGAGACCACCCAAGGTCAGTCTCTTGACCCTGTGATAACCATGTCCTTGTCTGTCTGCACTGTCTCCCACCCCTGCTGGACCCTGAATTATATCCTTTCCTGGTTTTGAACTTTTTATAAAGGGAGTAATCTCTATGAGCCGCTTCTGAGCCTAACATGCTTGTGAATCAGACTGTCTATTCATTTTCAGTGCTCTAGACTTGTTCTTGGCGCTAGAGATGCAGTACAGCAGGTAAGGCATCTGCCTTGCATGTGGCCAACCCTATTTCCATCTCTGGCATCCCATATGGTCCCCTGAGCACTGCCAGGAATAAGTCTTGAGTGCAGAGCAGGAGAAACCCCTGAACAAGCCAGGTGTGACCCCAAACCCACCCCTCCAAAGGAAAAAGCATAACAAGTTGTCCTTTCACTTATTCTAGGGTGGGAGGATATTTGATTACACTAACGTGCTTGGGGGGTTTGTGTGTTTGCTTGTTTGGCGGGGGCGGGGGTTGGGGGGCGGCGAGCATCTCCCAAGTGGTGCTCAGGAGGCCTGGGGTCCCCTCCTGGCATTTCCCAGGTGGGCCTGAGAACCTGATGCTGCTTTGGCCCTGTGATGTTAGGGATTACCCAGAGCACTCAGGTAGCCTCGGGAGCCTCCAGGACCACCCCCAGTGACATTCTGGAGAGCCATACAGTTCATGTGAACATTCTTCGCCATGTGTCCTGGTGCACATGAGCGGCATCCCGTAAGGCACACGCCTAGCAGTGAGCTGGCAGGAATGTGGAATGCACAGTTGTCCACTTGGCGGGACAGGACTGGATGGAACTCAGGGCCGAGAACAGTCCTCCTGGGTGAGACCCTGGATTTGGTCTCTGTCATGAACCCAAACATCAACCAAAACAAACAGAAACAAAATGCCTTCTCCTTCTGGTTATGATTCTAAGAAGGAATAAACGTAATAATCTGACATTTTATGAAGTAATTGTAGGACTTTGTGTGCCTACTAGTTGGGTATGTGGGAGAAGCTGGCAAGCTCCCCGTGGCATATTTATATGCCAGAGCCAGTAACAATGCTGGGTCTCATTCCCCTGACCTTGAAAGAGCCTCCAATGTAGCACCGTTGGGAAGGACGAGTAGAGAGAGGCTTCTAAAATCTCAGGGCTAGGATGAATGGAGACGTTACTAAGACCACTCAAGAAAATCAACTATCAACAGTTGATGACTAGTTGGGCATAAAGGTTATATTCCTCATCTGTGTCAGCTTTTGGGGTTCCAGCACTTTATGTGGGGAAGGAAGAGGACTGGGCCATGGCAGCAGTGCTCAAGGACTACTCATGGGGTGTCCAGGGATTGAACCAAGGTTCACACTTGCAAGGAAAGTGCCTGAACCCCTATACTATCTCTCTGGCTTTTGTTGTCATACTTTAATTTTCTGTGTCAATCTGGTAGTCAATTAACCGTGCTTTTAATTTGATTTCTTTTTTTTTTTCTTTTTGGGTCACACCTGGCGATGCTCAGGGCTTGCTCCTGGTTCTGCACTCAGGAATCACTCCTAGCAGTGCTCAGGGGACCATATGGGATACTGGGAATCGAACCCGGGTTGGCCGCCTGCAAGGCAAACTCCCTACCCTCTGTGCCATCGCTCCAGCCCCCTGATTTTTATTTTTTTAGGTAAACAGTTTATTTGAAGAACTATGTAGAGAGAGCTAAGTATTTAAGAGATAACATGGGCTTCTGTAGAAGGGAGAATGCCAACAGTACACACCTCAGGTTGATATTAAGATGAATCTCAAAGATAATTTGATTATTAATTTTGATAAAGTTAAATCATTCTTTTTTTTTTTCTTTTTGGGTCACACCCAGCATTGCACAGGGATTACTCCTGGCTCATGCACTCAGGAATTACTCCTGGCAGTGCTTGGGGGACTGTATGGGATGCTGGGAATCGAACCCGGGTCGGCCACGTGCAAGGCAAAGGCCCTACCTGCTGCACTATCGCTCCAGCCCCCCCAAAGTTAAATCATTCTTAATGTGTTTATTGACAAATTAGTTTTTTTCTTTCATTGAAGTACCTAGTTGAAGGCATTCACTCACTTTCTTATTTTTGAGGGGGGTTTCCCAGTGTTCAGAGGCCCCTAAGGTCCCGCTGGGCAATTCTCAGCCAGCCTGTCTGAGAATTTATTACACAGACCCAGGTTGCGATGCTTCTTGGGCCCTACAGTGTCAGGAGCACCTGGATCATCTCAGTAGTGCTGGGGGCCTCCAGAGTTGATGATTACAGGGGACCATATAGTTCCAGGGATTGAACATGGATTGGATGAGCTAAGCATGTGTCCTAACTGCTGTACTGGCTACTACCCTCTTTCCAATGGTAGTTTTATTCTTGATTATGGAGTTCTTGATCCAAGACCCAGGTCAGTTGGAAATAGTTTTTCTACCTGTACCTTGACCTTATGGTTTTGGGGTTTTTGTTTGTTTGTTTGCTTTTGGGGTCACACCCGGCGATGCACAGGGGTTACTCCTGGCTTTGCACTCAGGAATTACTCCTGGCGGTGCTCAGGGGACCATATGGGATGCTGGGATTCGAACCCGGGTTGGCCGTGTGCAAGGCAAACACCCTACCCGCTATGCTATCGCTCCAGCCCCCGACCTTATGGTTTTATATCTTTTTTAAAATGGACAATTTTATCTGGTATGCATTTCTTGTTTTCTTTATGCTTCTAGGCAGTACCTTTAGTGTCCTGTTTAAGAAATCTTTCTTGGGCCAGAGTGATAGTACAGCAGGTAGGGCACTTGCTTTGCACACTAGCTTCTTTCCCCAGCACCACATATGGCACCACGAGCACTGCCAGGAGTGATCCCTGAGCACAGAGCCTGAAATAAATCCTGAGCACCGCTGGGTGTGACCCTAAAACAAAATAACAAAACATCAAATAAATATTTCTATTCCCTGAGATCTTTAAGTTATTTTCCAGGATTATATTCAGAGTTTTCTAGTTCTGGTTTTTACATGTAGATCTTTATTTCACTTGTATGTGGAGATCTAAACAGTGTTTCCCATGTGGCTACCCAGTTAGTCTGGCACCATTGACTGAAAAGTCTATCATTTTCTTTATCAATCTTTAATGCCACCTGTATTCATATACCCATAGTACTAAAGAGCTGGAATGAGGCTCAAGTGGCAGCACACATACTGTGTATGTCTGAGACCCCGAGTTTGAGTCCTTGCATGTCATGACTCCCATCCTCCACCCAGGACCACTAGATGTGGGTCCCTCCATTAAAAATTTATGTACATGGGGATCTATTCTGGGAGATCTGTCCTATTGATCTGTTTGCCTAGTCCTGCATCAACATTACATATTTTCATAAGTACAGACTTCTTTTTGTCATTCACTCAAAACATTGCTTTTGAGTTTATAATAAGACCCTATTTCAGGTAGACAAGGCTGTGAATAAAGCAGACACAATCGCTTGCCTCTCTAGAGTTTATGTTCTAGTGGGAGAATCGAACAGTAAAAAGACACATTTATAAAATGCCCACTACGTTAGATACTGAAACATGCTCTGGAGAAAAATGAAGACTGGAAGCGTAAGTGTTGGGGTTGGGAATGAAAATTTGGGTAGGCCAGCCTTGGACAGGGTCATCATGAACATATTGGAGTTTATATCTAAAGAGAATGAGGGAGGACCATGTGGCTACTGGGACAGAGGTCTCAGGGCAGGACAAGCATTTAAGAAACCCTGTTGGCGTACTTCGGGCATGAGTGGGGTTCGTGAGTCTGCGTGAGGAGAAGGGATGCTGATAGACATGAAGTCAGAGAGTTAGCTGGAGTCCATCACGGGGAATCATACACTTCCTAATGTGAATTGGGCTTGTATGGCTCTTCGATGGGTTTGAGTAGAGTCACTTGATCTAACTTCTACTTAAAAGGAACCTTCTGGACGTTGAGGTGAGAGCAGGCAGGAGAGGGCCCAGGATGGAACTAAAGAGCTTGTGTCAGCTAAGGGGCTGCTGACAAGTCAGGTGAAGGAAATGGTGGGCGGGACCAGCGGTGCCTCTGTGTTGGGAGAGGTTAGGCTCTGGACCTGTAGGTCAGCGGGGAAGAGAAGCCGTCAAGCGTGACTCCAGGGGCATGGGGGGCGTTGGGGTACACTTTCCACAATAAGTGGAAAGTTTGAGATTTTTTCTGGGAATCGCTCTACATAGAAAGACGATAAATGTCTCTGGTGTGGCTGCTGCTCCCGCTGCCATCCTATCTAGACACAAAAGCCACCGCACACTCTGTGGTGGAGGTTCTGATTGCAATTTGTTTTGTTTCATCTCCACTTCCCTTCCCCACTGTTGTGCTGGTGCCCAGGGTTCCCATACATGCTGGGTTGTGCTACTCGTGTGTTTCAGTTGTGGCGTTAGCCAGTTTCCGTGCTCACCAGCAAGTGTAGCCCTTTCGTTGTGATGTTTGTGGACTTGCTCACTGGGGGTCACAGTCTTGAGTTGTGACACTCTACCACTTGCAACATAGACAGAACAGCTTTTTAATGGTGTAGGATAATATTGGTTTGTCTTTTCTCCCCTGATACAAGGAGCTTAGGTTTATCGGGTTACACCTATCACAGTGCTCCCAAGTCATTCCCATTACTTTGCTTATATCTAACCTCTTTGTGCTCTGCTTCCCCAACTGGTCTATCACCTTTCCCCCTAATCAGATTCTGTTAAATTGTAAGGTCAGATCCTTCTAAGGACACTGAACTTGTATTGTAAGTTAAATATTGCCTTTCTCCTCTCCTCATGTCTTTTGCATAGTTTAATGTCCTTTTTGTATAGACACAGGAAGACAGTTAATACTATGCTTTTGTAGCTTGGGAGTTAATTGACTCTGAATAATATTCACTCTGAAGCATCTGTTTCCTCAACTTAAGCCTCAGCTGCCCTTACTTCCTAGCATCCCAAAAGCAGGGTCCTCAGGTTCGATTTCCTACATCCCATATGGTCCCCTGAGCAATATCAGTAGTAAGGAGTAATCCTTGTGCATCGACATGTGTGACCAAACTCCCCCCATAAAAAAAAGAGTGTAGGCAAATTAAAGGTTTATTGTGGGGTGTATGGAACGTTTCAGGATTGCTTTAGTTGGCTAAAAGAAGGGACAGAAAGGAGAACACAAAGTCCTAGATGTTCAGGTGTAGAGCTCTTTATGAATAGATTTTAGAAACATTTTGCACACATCTTTTCAAAAATGCAAAAACACAGACATACAGGAAAAAAATCAAAGAAAGTTTGTGAGGTTATTTAATTATGGAAAAAAAAACAGTGGTATAAAAAAAAAAAGCAGGGTCCTGATGAGGGACTGGATGGACCCAGGGCAAGCTGTGAGCTACCCTGGCTTCAAAATGGGCCACGCCAAAGAGCCACAATACTTAAGTATAAGTTAAGAGCATGGTCATGGACAAATTCTGTCATGATCCAAAAAGTGAATTAGACCCCTGCTAGGGTTAGAAAAGACTAATCTGGCCTGAGCACTGTAGTCATATCTGGACCCAGGAGAGCAATCCTATAAGCTTAATGTATCTCTTACTGTGTCCATACAAAATGACATATTATGAATGGTTATATATTTGTTGGACTAAGGAAAGGAGAAATACACCCATAGATGGAATTTCGTTCTTGGGTGTGTCATCCTGCTGAATCAGAGTTTGTCCTAGAAGAAGCTCCCCCTGAGGGAAGGACTTTACCTCTGTTGATTGTCTGACCACACCTATGTGTAACTATTACCCCAATCCCTCATGATTTGGGATTTAACTAAGACTGTAAGAGGGGCAGGGGGGAAGATCCGAGGAGATCCGGGGAGGAGAATCAGAGGAGAATGGAGATGAGATTGGAATTAACTGCAATTGAGACCAACCTTCCTTTGTCTGCCCATCACCATCGGCCACCCCCGGATGGGGAAAGCGGCGCGAGACCACCAAATGCAGGCGGGGAGAGAGAGAGAGAGAGAGAGTTTTTTTTTTAATTTATTTATTTTTAATTAGAGAATCACCGTGAGGGTACAGTTACAGATTTATACACTTTTGTGCTTATACTTCCCTCATACAAAGTTTGGGAACCCATCCCTTCACCAGTGCCCATTCTCCACCACCCGTAAACCCAGTGTCCCTCCCACCCTCCCCAATCCCATCTCCCCCCCACCCCACCCTGCCACTGTGGCAAGGCATTCCCTTCTGTTTTCTCTCTCTAATTAGCTGTTGTGGTTTGCAATAAAGGTGTTGAGTGGCCGCTGTGCTCAGTCTCTAGCCCTCATTCAGCCCGCAACTCCCTTCCCCCACATGGCCTTCGACTACAATGTAGTTGGTGATCGCTTCTCTGAGTTGACCTTTCCCCGGAACGTGAGGCCAGCCTCGAAGCCATGGAGTCAACCTCCTGGTACTTATTTCTACAGTTCTTGGGTGTTAGTCTCCCACTCTGTTATTCTATATACCATAGATGAGTGCAATCTTTCTATGTCTGTCTCTCTCTTTCTGACTCATTTCACTCAGCATGAAACTTTTCATGCCCATCCACTTAACTGCAAAATTCTTGACCTCCTTTTTTCTAACAGCTGCATAGTATTCCATTGTATAGATGTACCAAAGTTTCCTCAACCAGTCATCCGTTCTGGGGCATTCGGGTTTTTTCCAGATTCTGGCTATTGTAAACAGTGCTGCGATGAACATACATGTGCAGATGTTGTTTCGATTGAACTTTTTTGATTCTCTGGGATATATTCCCAGCAGTGGTATTGCTGGGTCAAATGGGAATTCAATATCTAATTTTTTGAGAGTCGTCCAAATTGTTTTCCAGAAGGGCTGAACCAGTCGGCATTCCCACCAGCAGTGAAGAAGGGTCCCTTTCTCCCCACATCCTCTCCAACAGCGGTTGCTTTTGTTCTTTTGGATGTGTGCTAGTCGAGAGAGAGAGTTTTGAATACACAGGAGTGTGCTCAGTGTAGACAGGGGACCTGAGGCAAGTGCTTAAAACCACCGATCTCTCACCAGGGCAGGGGGTGGAGAGCAAGCTGGGTTTTTTTCTTTGTGTTTGTTTGTTTGTTTGTTTGTTTGGGGGTCACATCCAGTGTTGCTCAGGATTTATTCCTGACTCTTCGCTCAGGGATCACTCCTAGTAGGTCTTGGAGGACCATATGCGATGCTGGGGATCAAACTAGGTCAGCGGCATGCAAGGCAAGTGCCAGTGATGTACACTAGTGCTCCAGTCTCAGTTGTTTATTACTTTTTAATAATGAAACCTTCAAGTCGGGCATTTCAAGCATGGATAAGCGGCTGGAAGGTAAATCAGCATGGGACAGACTTTCTCAGTTTATCATGTCCTTAATGTCGTTGTGTGTTTTTCCCGATGTCTGTAGGCCAAAAACAAATTACTAATCATTCTGAAATTTCTCAGATCTTGGAGTCAGACTGGAAAACACCACTGTGTTTCCCATTTCACATTGATTTTCACATGAAATTTGCTTTTTATTACAACAAAATTCATCTTTGCAGGGAGCTTGCATGAGCTTCTCAAGGAGATAATGAAATGGAAATTGTGCTGTAAGCTATGTCAAGTGAGTGGTTTCTGTGGTATCTGACATATATTGATTGCCACACAGTGAAGATCTCTCCCCAAGCCCCCAAGAGTTTGAGTGCCCTATAGTAACCTATAGTTTGGGAGCTAAAGCATTGGACCTTTGGGCAATTTAAAACCACGTAGGAACTAATAGGAAATACAGTGTTTATGTCGGGGAGAGTGAGAGGAAATGAAGCTATTAGATGGCAAAAAATTAAATGAGGTTTTGTCAGTCTGGCAAGTTTTATGCAGGACAAATTATTCACCAGAAATGCATAATCTTAATCTTTGTGATACTCATAGTACAACTGAAAAAAATAGACTATATCTTTGTCTAATTTGTAATCTATAGTATGTTGTGATTATTACTTTAACACAATTTATATTAAATAATGATGTATTTACTGTGGAAGAGATTAAAAAAATCATACAGGAAAAGACACGTATCCCTAAAGAATAAAGAATAATTTAGTAGGAGAATAAATTTGAGCAATTGCACAAGCAGACAGTAGTACATAGCATATGTATGAACTGCAGAAGACTCTTATGGCTGGGTACCATGGATTAATGTCTAAAAATCAACTATGAATAACTTTGTGAATCACTGTACTTTAATACAATTTTAAAATATTCACACAAACGTGCATACACACATACTCACAGACACACACACACACACACACACCCCACCCCATACACAAAAATAGCAGGAAGATGGAAAGGTTGGTCTGGGGCCAACTGAAGTTTTGAATGCAGGACTGTGGACTTTAGACTTCATCTTACACTATCAAGATTTCATCAAGGACCTTAAGGAAGTGAATGATTGCTTTTATGCTTTGGAAAGACAAATCTGGCAGCACGAAGGTACATTAGAATTGGGAGCAATAGGGGCAGAGAGATGAGCTAGAAAGATGGTATCACTAGTCAGCTAGTGCTGCATTAGTGCTGCAGAGTAAACCACTATGAAAATAAGTGTTCTCACCCATGAACCTGTCAGCTGATGGCCACAGGTTTTATTCCAGGCTCCAGGCTGCAGGGTGGGTCCATTATCCCTGAAGAATAATTGGAAGCATGCCCTTATGGTAAATCTCAATGCAAGAGACAAACCAATTGGTGTACAGACATATTAAGCCTCTGCTAAGATCATGTCTGCTACTGTTCTGTTGAACAAAGCCAATCACAAAATTCCAAAGTCAGAGAAATATGCTCTGACTACTCTAGGGGTTTCAATGTTTCATGTTATGGGAGGGAGGGGAAAAGTAGCTTTTTTATTACTATCACACAAATAGTATTCTTGTCATGATAAGAAACAATTAGGGCAGTGACAGTGGAAAGATGGGAGTAAAGGCGTTAGGGAGCAGGCAGTACCAAGACCCAAGTTCTGCTAGAAGTGGGGTGAGTTTCAGAGAAGTAGGGTGAGTTTCAGAGAAGGTTTCTACTTTGAGCATCTGGGCAACAAATGAATGCTTACAGAGTAAGTATGAGTCGTAATAGTAAGTATACATTCTAAGTAGCTTTATACACTGACTCATGTAAACCTGTCATATCAACTATAGGATAGGAGCTATCATGATCTCCTTCTTTACAAATAAGGAAGCCAAGGCACAGCAGTTACATAATTTGCCCAAGCACGTAAAGTATGGTGATGCTGAGCAATTGGCTCCATGGTTCATATGGCTGACCATTATGAACACTGACTACCAACTATGTCTATCAAATAGTGGATTTATTATATAAGATATACTGCTGGCCATAGATATTGACCCGGAGGCGAGAAATATACTTTTTCACTCCTGGCTGTCCACTCAGGGATTACTCCTGGTGGTGCTCAGGGGAACATGTGGGTTGCCGGAGATCAAACCTGGGTCGGCTGTGTGCAAGGCAAATGTCCTACCCACCGTACTATCACTCCAGTCTTGAGATATTCTCTTATAAAGACAGTTTAACCAAATTCGTCGGTGAATTATTTGCAAAGCTACAATAGTTCAAAAGTAAGATGAGCCAAAGTAAGAAGATCATTCAAAAGTCCTCAGATGAATATATAAGGCATATTGGTGTCAGGAATTTCATAGAGCTGCTGTGAAAAGGAATGAGAGAGAGAGTGAGAGAGTGAGGGAGAGTCTTCTACATCACTGGCATTTCTGCAGAGTCTGCCAATGTGGGAGATTAGAAGGACTCTCAGAGATAAAAATCTTCAGACTGGAAACTACTGGTGTCACCGAAAGGGATTAAACTCTGTACCCACTGATGGGAACAATAAATTTAGAAGCAGCAATAATATCTGGAGTGTGGGATAGAGCTTATATGACTGTGAGGGGTGGGGAAGGTAGAGAGCGACATGAGTGAGAACATTCAAAGTGCTTCTGCTGGCTTTCCATCAGGAAATCCTAGGTGACCTCTAACAGTGGTGGTGGGGATGGAGTAAGAAGCCAGGGGGAGGGGCAGAATCCCACCGTGCACAGATGTTTATCTGTGTGTCCTGGGAATTCTTAATGTGGGGTTTAAGGATGCTTCATAACTGAATGCAGACTGAGGGGGTGGGGGTGAGGTATGTATCTGAAAAATTGGGTAAAGAAAAGATCTAAAGATTCGATTAAATAGCAAGAGGTCCTCACCCCGAAAACTGAACAGCCTATCTTACAGTTTCTCCTGAAATAAAAGCACATTGATCTCGTTTCTCAAGGCGGATCATTTCTGTTGCTCCTCTGAGACATTAGCACATCCTTCCTCTTATAGAGCAGGCGACCAGTTCGGAGTTACTCCCATCCCTGATCTCACTGTGCTCTGGGACAATGTGGGTACATCTAACCCCTCTTTCAGCTTCCTAAATGGAAACTAATTTCTCAGTAAACTTTTTTCCTAAAATAAGTGTAGCTGATGGGGCTGGAGCCATAGTACAGTGGGTAAGGCACTAGTGTTGCAAACAGCAGACCCAGGTTTGCAAACCATGTTTCCCGGAGCCTGCTCGGAGTGATCCCTGAGCGCAGAACCAAGAGTAAGCCCTGAGTATTTCTGGGTGTGGCTCCAAAAAACAAACAAACAAACAAACAAACAAACAAACAAACAAACAAAAAAGAATTTAGCTGCTAAAGGAAATGTTCAGCATTTCTGAGGCCTTCATAGATTCTATGGAGTCAGTAAATATTCTCAGATTTTGGAAGTTTAAGTTTAGTAACCTAAAGCTTAGAGGTCACTGTCACTGTCATTACCATTGTCATCCCCATTGCTCATCGATTTGCTCGAGCGGGCACCAGTAACGTCTCCATTGTGAGACTTGTTTGTTGCTGTTTTTGGCATGTTGAACACGCCACAGGTAGCTTGCCAGGCTCTGCCGTGCGAATGGGATACTCTCGGTAGCTTGCCGGGCTCTCCGAAAGGGGTGGAGGAATCGAACCTGGGTCGGCCATGCAAGGTGAACACCCTACCGCTGTGCTATCAATCCAGCCCTACTATCTGAATCCCTTATGATTCCATGGGCTGAATTTTATGTTCATTAAAATACTCTGTCTGGGGGGTCGGATTGATAGTACAGCAGGGAGGGCATTTGCCTTGCATGTGGCCGACCCAGGTTCGATCCCCAACACCTTGCATGGTCCCCTGAGCAGTGCCAGGAGTAATTCCTGATTGCAGAGCTGGGAATAATCACTATTGCCCAGTGTGACCCAAAAAGCCAAATAAAATAAAATAGAGTAAAAAATGGGTCTGATTTTCAGGAAAATCAATATATATTTTTTCATGCACTCATTTACTTACTTACACATTCCTCCCAAGCAGTGCTCAGGGGATCCTGGGTCATGTCCAGTGATACTGCCTGACTGTGATGGATGCATTGACTCTTCAACACTTGAGCCAGGTAAGGCAGTGTTGCTCAGGCCCTGCAGTGCTAGGGACCACCCAAGTTATATCCAGCAGTGCTGGTAAGGCAAGCGGTACCTGTGATGGAATCTGGGGCCTAGAAGGTGCCTATGTTCCAGCTTTCTGAGCTCTTGTCCTGGTCCCTCTAATAAGGAGTATATGCATCACGATTGCAACAACGACAGCAATTCAGAGAAAAAAAGAGGATAAATAAAAAGAGAAGGAGCAAATGGGGAAAACCTCAGCATGGGTTAGATTTAACCTCCAAAAATCACGGGAGTTGTAAATGGCCTGACAACTTCAAGAGAAAAACAATAGTCAGATTGGGGGAGGGATAAAACAAGAACCAACAATCAACAATACACTGCTTGAAAGAAACCCATTTCCTTCCTTCCTTCCTTCCTTCCTTCCTTCCTTCCTTCCTTCCTTCCTTCCTTCCTTCCTTCCTTCCTTCCTTCCTTCCTTTCTTCTTTTTCCTTCCTTTTCCTTCCTTCCTTCCTTCCTTCCTTCCTTTTCCTTCCTTCCTTCCTTTTCCTTCCTTCCTTCCTTCCTTCCTTCCTTTTCCTTCCTTCCTTCTCCTTCCTTCCTTCCTTCCTTCCTCTTCCTTCCTTCCTTCCTTCCTTCCTTCCTTCCTTCCTTCCTTCCTTCCTTCCTTCCTTCCTTCCTTCCTTCCTTCCTTCCCCTTCCTTCCTTCCTTCCTTCCTTCCTTCCTTCCTTCCTTCCTTCCTTCCTTCCTTCCTTCCTTCCTTCCTTCCTTCTTTCCTTCCTCTCTCTCTCACTCTCTCTCTCCCCCCCTTCCTTTGTTTTTTTTTTTGCTTTTTGGGTCACACCCTGCGATACACAGGGGTTACCCCTGGCTCTGCACTCAGGAATTACCCCCTGGCAGTGCTCAGGGGACGATATGGGATGCTGGGAATTGAACCTGGGTCGGCCACGTGCAAGGCAAACGCCCTACCCGCTGTGCTATTGCTCCAGCCCCTCTCTAGCCTTTCCTCTCTATGGAAGTAAATTGACATATATCATTATCACAGGAACCCACTTTAAATATAAAAACACAAACAAGTTCAAACTTGAAGACTGTAAAAATAAAAATAAATATCATGCTATTACTCTAGTGAACAAAGTAATTTTATTCATTTATTTTGTTTTAGGGCCAGACCACGAATTGCGTCTGGGTGTGCAATTCATGCTGCACATCTGGGTGTGCAATATGGCTAGAAGTGCTCAGGAGTGACCCCTGGTGGTGCTTAGGGGACCATATGTTGTGCCAGGGACTCCAAGAGGGGTGCAGGTGCAAGACAAGCACCCTGTACTACCTCTCCAGCTCCACAAACACAGTACATTTGAGAGGGAAGTATATTAGCAGGAGTAAAGTAGGTCATTTCATAATGATAAAGACATCAATTCATCAAGAGGACTTAATACCCAGAACACTGCCTGGTGGCCCCAGTGCCTTCTTGACCTAACCATTGAATCATCCTGCCGGATTGGCAGAGCACCGCCAACAGACACCCTGGACCTCCTGAGTACAGCTTGGGAGTCCAATTCCCCCCAAAATAAGTAGGACATAAAACCCCCAAATATTAATGTACTTATAAAAGGAAGTTTCACAATATATGAAGCAGGGGCTGGGGGCAGTGCAGGGCAGGAGCACTTTCCCGCAAGTGAGAGGCAATGAGTTTAACCACCAGCTCTATCCCACAAAGCCCAGGGTGACTCCAAACACACTTCTGGTTGATGCCTAGTGCCACAACAACGTGTGTGACCTTCTGTGCACAGAACAAGTGTATGTGTGGAGAACCACCAAGTCACACTTGATCTCCAGAATCTGGCAAGCACCCAACTGTGTCATCAAAAAAAAAAAAAACAATCACTAACAGAAGGGGGGAAATATATGAAGTGAGCACTAATAGAATTACAAGAAGAGATAGAAGACTACTATACCTTTGCAGTCAGAGATTTCAACTTCTCTCTTTCAATGAATACCAGACTATAAGGAAATCAGTAAAAATATTAGACACATGAACATTCTCATCAATTAATTTGATTCATCGACACTTACAGACCATGCCATTCAATAGCAATAGCAAACATGCCTCTCTCAGGTGCTTATTGGGTTTTTTTCCTAGATAGATCACATTTGTAGTTCTAAAACACAAGTCTCAAAATGTTTAGAAGACTCAAGTCATGCAAATCATGTTCTCTGACCACAATGAAATAAAATTAAAAATTGATAACAGAAGGATAACTGGAAAATCTCCAGATATTTGAAAATGAGATAAAATACTTCTAAATAATCTATGAGGCAAAGAAGAAATAGAAAGGAAGATTAGAAAGTTTCTTCAGCTAAATTAAAATAAAAATTTAACATATCAAATTTGGGGAATGCAGGTAAAGCTTTTTAGCAACAAATGCTTGTTTTAGAAAAGAAGTTCTCAAATCAACGACCTAACTTCTGTCTTAAGAAACTGGGGCAGGGGGAGGGGGCCGAGCAATAGTACAGCCAGTAGGGCCTTTGCCTTGCACACAGCGGACCCGGGTTCCATCACAAGCTGATCATCACTGGGTGTGACCCAAAGGTCTGAAAGTACCTGTCCTGCCCCTCCACCCCACCAAAAAAAAAGGAGAAGGAGGAGGAGAAAGAGGAGGAGGAGGAGGAGGAGGAGGAGGAGGAGGAGGAAAGGAAGAAGAAGGAAGAGGAGGAGGAGCAGGAGGAGGAAGAGAATAAGGAGGAAAAGAAGAAGAAGAAGGAGGAGGAAGAGGGGGAAGAAGAGGAGGAGGAAGAAGGAGGAGGAAGAAGAGAAGGAGGAGGAGGAGGAGGAAGAAACAACTGGGGGGGGAATGAGGATTGGAGAGAGAGTACAGGGGTCCAGGGGTTAGGGTGCTTACCTTGCAAGTGGTTGATGTCAGTTCCATCCTGAGCAATGCTAGGAGTAATTTCCGAGCACAGAACCCAGAATAATACCTGAGCACTGATGGTGTGGCTCCAAAACACCTTCTAAATTAAAATAAAAGCGAGAGAGAAAGAAGGAAAGAAAGAAGGAAAGAAAGAAAGAAGGAAAGAAAGAAAGAAAGAAAGAAAGAAAGAAAGAAAGAAAGAAAGAAAGAAAGAAAGAAAGAAAGGAAGGAAGGAAGGAAGGAAGGAAGGAAGGAAGGGATAAACTAGGGGGAAAAAAGCAAATAAAACTCTCAAAGTAAGCAGAATAAAGGAAATAATAAGAACCATGGTAAAAATCAGTGAAATAGAACACAGAAAATCTTTAAAGAAAATTAAATCAAAATGCAATTCTTTGAGAAGACGAAAAAATTTCAGACTAATCAGGAGGACAATAGAGAGAAGTTACAAACGACTCATCACAGGAACGAGAGGGTCAGTGTTATTAAAGCTTGAAGTTAGCAAAATTAAAATGTGGGAATATTGTAACTAATCATATACCCATAAATAACAACTTCGATGATATAAAAATTCCTTCAAAAGTACAACTACCAACTTTACTCAGGAACTTATAGATTTGGATATCCTATATCTACCAAATAAAATAAATTTTGTACTTAAAAGATTTCCCTTAGTAAAAATTCCAGATGACATTGCTGGGAAAATCTACCAAATGTTTAAGAGGGGAAAAACTACAGATATTCTACACAAACTCTTCTGAAAAAAATTAAAAGTTACTTCCTAACTTATTCTATGAGTCCAGCATTAATTTGATATCAGAATTAGACAAGTTGAAAGGTATAGATTAATACCAACAGAAAAATAGATGAAACAATTCTCTTTGTTTGTTTTTGGGCAACGCCCAGCAGTACTCAGGGCTTGTTCCTGACTCAGTTCTCAGCGACCATCCTGGTGAACCATATGGGATGCCAGGGATCGAACCCAGGTTGACTGTGTGAAAGGCAAGCTTGCACCTGCTGTATTATCACTCCAGCCCCAAGATGGAAAAATTCTTTTTCTAAAAAAAATTACTTATTTTTTAATTGAATCACCATGAGGTACAGACACAAAGTTGTTCATGATTGGGTTTCAGTCATACAATGTTCCAACACATGTGCCTTTCACCATTGTACATTTCCCACTACCAATGTTCCCAGTTACCCTTCTGCACCTCCCCCACCCCTGATGAAATAATTATTTTTCTGCTTTTTGGATCACATCCGGCGATGTTCAGGGGTTACTCCTGGCTCTGCACTCAGGAATTACTCCTGGCAATGTTTGGAGGATCATATGGGGTGCTGGTGGTCGAACCTGGGTCGGCCACTTGCAAGACAAAAACACCCTACCCGTTGTACTATCATTCTGGCCCCTGGAATAATTCTTAATGACATGTTTAGTTACTCAAATTCAACAGTTTAAACCATGAATTATACTAATTGATTTTTCAAATATTAAATTCACCTAGGAAAATATATTGATCATGATGTGTTATCCTAAAGAATTAAACAATGTAATGGAAAAGTATGAACAAAATTTAATATTGATTTCTGATAAAACATCTTGGGAATACAGGAATAGAAGAAATATTCCTCAGCATATGAAAAGTATCTAGAAAAAACATACAAATAATACTATATTTGATGGGAAAGACCGACTTCCTTCAAAGATAGGGAACAAAAACAACTGTCTTCTCTTAACTCTTCTGGAGTTCCCAGACAGTGCAGTGAGTCGAGGAAAAGGAATAAAAGGCATCCAGATCAGAAAGGAAGAAATAAACTGTGTTTATTTACAGATGATGTGATTATTTCTGTAGAAAATATTATGGGATCTACAGAACTAGCAGAGCTAATAAAAGAAGTTAGCAAAGATGCTATACATCAGATCAACAAAATTATAAAAATACCATTCAAAAACTAAAAATACCATTCAATAGTAATATGAAGATAAAACACTTGCTAATAAATTCTAAATAATAAGCAAGATCTGTATCCCAAAACTACAAAACGTTGTTGACAGAAAGTAAAGAGAATTGATATACTCAGAGATAAATTGTGGGCAGTTGTTATAATTCCGTTTTTCCCAAAGTTGATTTATAGGTTCAGTGCAATAGTGATAAAAATCCCAGGAAGAAGTTTTATTTTTTACTTTCTGGAGAATTTTACAAACCGGTTCTAAAATTCATGTGCAAATGCAATGGTTCTAGAATAGAAAATTTACTATTTAGGGCAAGAGAGATAGTACAGCAGGTAAGACATTTACCTTGCATGTAGCCACCAACGTTAGATCCCTGGTGCTGCATATGGTCTCCCAAGCATCACCAGAAGTGACCCCTGAGCACAGAGGCAGAGGTACACACTGAGTATAACTGGGTGCGACCCCAAAACAAAATAAAAAACAAGCAACAAAATTCAGGTATTTTTTGTTTATTTGTTTTGGGGATCACACCAGATGAGATGATGCTCAGGGTTTACTCCTGTCTCTGCACTCAGAAATTACTCCTGACAGTGCTTGGGGGATCATATGGGATGCTGGGGATCAATCCCAGGTTAGCCACGTGCAAGGCAAATGTGTCTCCTATTCCAGCTGTGCTGAATCCTTTTCGGAACCTGGCTTGCTCGCATGGTTGTCCTTCGTCTAGTGTTCTGCCTATTCTATTCAGGATGACTCAAGTTAACAAGTCTTTTTTTTTGGGGGGGGTCACAGCTGGCGATGCACAGGGGTTACTCCTGGCTCTGCATTCAGGAATTACTCCTGGCGGTGCTCAGGGGACCATATGGGATGCTGGGGATCGAACCTGGGTCAGCCGCGTGCAAGGCAAATGCCCTACCCACTGTGCTATCGCTCTAGCCCTCAAGTGAACAACTTGTAGACGACGGACAACAGGCAGATTGGGCGATAGTTGCCGATGTCATGGGTGTCTCCCTTCTTGTACAACAGAATGGTCCTGCTGGATTTCCATTGGGACAGGACCTTGCATTCAGACAGGTAGCGCGTGAAGAGCCAAGCCAGTGAATCACCAGCCGAGTACTGGTGGCAGATTCTTCAGGTGTTCAGGTCTGACCTTGTCTGGCCTGGGTGCTGTACGTGTCTTTACCGACGAAATGGCGTGTTGGATTTTGGAAGGGAGGATGTTGGGAACGACATAGCCATCCTTCGGAATTTGGTATGTGGGTAGGTGGACATGGCTGTCGAAGAGATCCGAGCAGAAACTGTGATTAATCCTTTCCATTGTCCTTCTGGAAGATGTGATAGATCCATCAGGACGTCGAAGGGCAATCATCCTGGTCTTGTAGTTGGCAAAGACAGGTGAGCGTTGCAAATACTTTCCTGACTTCTGCTGCATAGGCCAACACTGCTGTTCTTCTCTCTTTGGTCTTCCTTTATCACTTTTCTGCACAGCTTTGCAAGCTCGGACGTTAGCTTGTGATTGCCTGAGGCTCGTGCCAAACCACGATGGCGAATGAGCTCAAGAGTTTCCAAAGACAGGCGTCTGTTTGTGGCTTTCCCACTCTCGGCATTCCTTGCACAGTCATGGAGGTGCTGAACCAGTCGATCGTATTCCTCGTCGATGTTGTCAACGATGGCATCTTCCCATGTTGCCCCAATAGTGCCAAAGGGCCCCCAGTTGGTGGTCATTCTGGGAGTTCTCTTCTTAAACTTCAACTCTGCAGTCCTTTCTTCCCTCTCTGTGAATTAGAATTTTGCATGAAGGAAACGGTGGTCCGATCCCGTTTGGAATTTTGGGACAACAGCAACATCAGTCAGGCAAAACCTTTGATTGAATATGATGCGGTCAATTTCGTTGTGGAACTGTCCACTGGGAGACTCCCATGTCCAACGTTTAGATTCGGCCTTCTGGAACTGTGAGTTACCATGGATGGTCTTGGTCGACATGATGAACTCAGACAGTCCCTCACCCTGTTCATTCCATTCTAGGCCATGGGTCCCGATGTGGAGTTCTTCGGGCGACCTTCTCGGTCCTATCTTGGCATTGACATCACCGACAATGATCTTGTAGAAGGTGTGGTCTTCTTTATAGAATTTCTCTAGCTCCATGTAGAACTTCTCGATTTCTTCTTCATCGTAGTTGGATGTTGGTGTGTAGATGCCGGCAGTGAGAATGCGCATGAAGTGGCACAACCACTGCTGCAGGGCAGTTTGGTCAGTCTTTTTGTTTTGTCTTATTTTTTTGCAGGGTAGGGGGCATAGCTTGAGGCGACCCCGATCAGTGGCTGTTCCTTTCTCTGTTGTCAGGAGTCACAGATGGCTGTACCAAGGTTCAAACCAAGGTCTTCTTCATGCAGGGGAAGTGCCTCAAAACATGGACTGACTCTCTGACCCCAGGTTGGTCCTTTCTTAACATTAAATATACAAATACACAAAACTCTGTCCTTTCGTTCCTGGATACTCTTATCCAAGGTAAATGAAAGTCAACGTTAATAAAAAGATTTGCACAAAAATACAATAACCCTATTTGCAATTAGGAAATAGGTAAAATAGGAAATAACAGGAAATGAACTAAACATAAATAATGGGCGATTGGAGAAATAAAGTGGGGTATATTCCCATAACAAATACTATACAGCAATAAAAAGGAATGAACTATTGATCAATAGTGGAATAATGAGCAACTGAATAATTTCAAAGTAAATATGCTAAGTGGAAGGAACTGTTCCAGAAAAGTACGGGCTGTATGATTTCATTTTTTTTTAATTCTGGAAAATGCAAACTAATGTACATTAATAGAAAGAAGATTAGTAGTTGCCTGGAGAAGGAGTGAATGTGGGAGAGTGATGCATGGATTACAAAAAGACATGAGGACTTTTGGAGGTGATGGGTAGGTACATTTATTTGATATTTTTGTGTATGTATGCAGCTGCTAAAATTACTTCATCTAAATATGTGCAGCTTGTTATATGTCAAATCTCAACAACCTGAACTTTGGGGTCGTGGGGGGCTTTCACGAAGCTCAGGCCTGACTGTTCAGGGTTCGGGTCCAGGAATGCCGGGAGGCGCGCAATGCCAAGATCTGGAGCGCCTGCATACGTGCGCTCCAGCCCTCTGAGCTGTTTCACGGGCCTCCTGGAATAATTAAAGAAAAAAAAAAACTTAGGGGCCACACCCAGCGGTGCTTGCCGACCACACTCTGTGCAGCCTAGACAGTCCAGGGATGGGACCCAGGGGGTGCCAGAGATCAAGTGCTTTGTTGTAACGCGGCAAAGGGTCCCACGCAAGCAGGGCCATCGAACCAGTCCTGGCGTCGCGTAGCAAGACAGGCACTTTGTCACGGAGCCATCCACCTCTGGGCCCCGGGAGAGCAATTAGAAAATGTATGTAGAGCATACTCCACAGTGCGTGAAACGCGCCCTCCTCTTTGATCCTCACAATAAGTCTATCAGGTTGGCACCATGTGGGTTCTCTTCAAGAGTCAAGAACACGGGGGTTCCGAGAGGTTGTGCACCCCCGCCCCCCCGCTGACAGTACTCTGAACTGTAATTCGTGCTGGAAATAATCTGTGGACGGGAGGCACAAGGGGGTACTGAGCCTTGGGTCCTAGGTTCCTGCCGGAGGGCGGGGTGTAAGCGGTCCGAACGCTCGCGCCTACAGTGCAGACGGACAGACCGAGGCTCACAGGTCAGGTGAGTGCTACGTGGCTCTAGTTCTAGGCGCTGCCCGCAAAGCGGGGTCGCCCCTAAAGTCGGTCCCCGGGAAGTCACCACGGGGTGCCACCGCCGCGGTCACCGGCCGTTTCCCACTCCCGGCCGCGCGGTGGGCGAGGAGCACAGCAAGTTCCGGGGTTCCCGGGGTGCCGGACGCTGCAGCCGAGCCCTGCGCGCCCGCGGGGGCGGCGAGTGTCCGGGGCCCCCGAGCGGCGCCCGAGTCCCGGCGCCGGGTCCGCGCGGGTGCGGGAGCGCGACCGGGCCCCTCCCGCGCGGCTCGGCGGGGGCGTCGGGGAGGCGGGCCCGGGGACGCGGGCGCGGCGCGGCGAGCAGCGGCGCCCCCTGCCGGCGCCTGCTGGGCGGCCCGGATCCGTCGGGCGCGGGGACGCGGGCCGGAGAGGCGGCGAGCGGCGGGCGAGCGGCGGGCGGGCCGGCGGCGCGGCGCGCTGGGGCGAGCGGGCGCGCCCTGCAGGGGTAGGTGGGCCGCGGGGCGCGGGCGGGCGGGCGGACGGGCGGCGGCGGCGGCGGCGGCGGCGGGGGGCGCGCGCCGGGGGTCGGCGCGGGGCGGGGGGCCCGCGGCGGGGGCGCGCGCGGCGGCGGCGCGCGGCGGGCGCGAGCCCTCAATTATGCAAGGGCCCGGGCGGCGCGGGGCGCGGGCGCGGGGAGCGCTGCAAGATGGCGCCCACCGCAGTCCCGCCCGCCGCAGCCCCGGCGCCTCTGCAGTCCGGCCGCGCCTCCCGGGCCCCGCGCTAGCGCCGCCGCCGCCGCCCGAGCCGCCGCACCGTAAGTCGCCCCGGGGCCCCCCGCCGCGCCGCGCGGGCCGGCCGGCGCCCCCTGCTCGCCCCGGGACCCCGCGCGGGCTCGCCCCGCTCCGGCCGGGCGCTTTGCCGCAGAGTGCGCGGCGGGGCTCGCGCGACACCGAGCGGGGCTGGCCGGCGCGGCTGTCGCCCGGCGGTGCGAGTCCCGCTTCTTCCCCCCGCGCCGGGGGTCCCCGGGGTCCCCGGAGGAGAACGTGGACCCCGGCCCGCCGCCCCCACGCCGCGTCTCCGGGCTGCACCGGGGAGCACGGGCTTGCCCTCGGCACTTCTCCCCTGGCGCAGTGTCCCCGGCTCCCTCCGGGCAGCGGAGGGGCCTCGTCGGGGGCCCCCCGTCCCGGGTGCGCTCGGAAGGTCAGCGTCGGGGGGATCTGCCCCGGCGTTGCCCCCTCCCCCAGGCCTGCCTGCATCCTCCCCCCTCCGCCTCCGGGTTGTTGCCCACCGCAGAAGCCGGGGAGTCCCCTGCCCTTCACTCGGCTGCGTGCGTCCCCCGCCCGCCCGTGTGCCCCGGGACGGAGTTGGGGGCCCCCGGGACCTTCCCCGGCAGCCAGAATCCTGCATTGGGAGGTCCATCACTTTCCCAGGCTCCCCTCCCCCCGCCCCAGCCCTACGCCACCCGATGCGGAGCCGGCTCCTCGCCCGCCGGCTCCCTGCCCTCCCCCACCCCTTGCCGCCGGCGGCCGCGGCGCCCTTCGCGCGTGGCCTCCGGGACGCCCAGCCCCGCGGCCCGGGCCCCCGCCTCGCCGCCTGGGCGCGCGGCTCTCGGGGCGCCGCAGGAGCCCCTGCCTTCCCCCCAGCGAGCTCCGGCGCCTGCAACCACCGGTGGAGACTTGGCAGTTAACTTTCCCGGGGTTATGCAGGACTTTCCTTCGCTCGCAGGGGCCCGAGCTGCGAGGCGGGGTGCGGTGGGAATCCGTTTTTTTTCAGCCGGGTAAACAGGGTTCTCCGAGCCCTGCCTGCCTTCCAGCCACCCCACCCTGTGCCCTCGTCCTCCTTACACTGCAGTTTTTGAAGCATTGGGGGTGGGGGTGGAGGCACAGCTTTGCACCCGGAGATGCCAGCCTTCGGCGTCCATGTATGTTCATCCCGAAACGGTGGCGTTCCTCGGAAACTTTGCGTTGCATTCGGCTCCATGCGGGGGGGAGGGCGGAATAATGAGCACGGAGCGTCGGCCCCACCAGGAAAGCCGCTTTCCAGGCACGGTGGGCTGCAGAGAGGGGGAGATGGAAGCCGGCAGCGTAGGCGAGGGCTCGGGGGAAGGGAGAAGGTGCTTTCAGTTAACTGTTTCTCAAGTTTGAACTTGGAGAGCCTTTCCGAGGTGGCATGTGTTGGGGCTGGGGGATGCCTAGCTTTCCAGGGGAGAGTCTGGGTGTGGTAGGGTTCAGGGTTTCACATCTCCGTACTTCTATTTTCTCCACGTGCAATAGAAGGTATGGGGAGGGGGGCTGGGTGCAAGGATTCTTTTTTTTTTCTTTCCTTGTGAATTAAAAAAAATTTTTTTTGATGTGTAATGCAAATAAATGGCCAGCTACCACCCGGTACCATCCTGGAAGGCTTCTTCTGGGAGTTAGAATGTCGGAAGCTTTGTAGCACATTGCCTTTAACCTGGTTCTTGAACACTGCAGCATTTTTTTTCCCTCCCCCTTTGGAGCTCATGACCCGTAAGGCCTTAAGTTCTCCCTGAAAGAGAATTTTTGGTTGCTTGGGAGGGGGAGGGGGCGGTGGTGATGGCATTCTCTGTCCTAGAAATTGAGGCTCTCCCTGGCGAGGGCTGCAGGCATGTTCCATGTTCTGCGAACATCTGATTCCGGCTATGTTTAAATGTGCTCCTTAATAGAGCTGGCGGTGGGCATTGCACAGCGATTCTTCAGAGTGCACCAGTTTCTGGTTTCTTAGCTTCAGTTTTATTTCCATCTTTTTTTTTTCGGAATAAACGTTAACCGAAATTGATAATTCCATCAAAGGAAGCATTTTATCAAGGGAGCTTTATAAAGGTTTCTCCGGGTCTGGCGCACGCGCCTGGATTCCGGTTTGTGCTGGCAGCTCTCGTCCTGGTGCTGAAAGGACAGTTCCCCGGCGGCCCCGCAGTGAAGGAAGTGCAGGGACAGAGTGACGGACAGAGTGCCGCTCTCCGCTTTTATTATCATCAGGCGTTCCTCTAGAGAGGGGTTTGTGTGTGTGTGTGTGCGTGTGTGCGCACGCTTAGTTACCATATTTTGCTCAGTTATTCTCACCTTAACCATGAATTAATTCTGCATTTTGGCTGCCCCTTGGCGAGTGTTTTACAGGCTGCAACAGATCTCTGTATGTTAGTTGTACAGTGACATTTTGCTGACTGCATTATTTCCAGCCCATTTCAATAATTTCAGACAGCAAGAAGCTATTAATATTATGGACATTTTGTCTCCATGAGAAGTCAGTGGATGCTAAATTGGGTTGGTTCAGAAGAAGGGCATCTTCTCGGGGTTAATTGGAACAGTGCGTTGGGGAAAGGACCCCGCATGTCAGGCTAGTAAGCGAGCATTGTATTACTGAAGCAGGCCTGTCAAAGGATTGTTTCAAAATCCTGGAATGGGAAATGGGCCAGAACACTCAGCTTGTAGAACCTCCCACCCGGCCCAGGAATCCCCCTGTGGGAGCTCTGTGCTCTCAGGCTTCCATCACTAGGGAACTTCCTGCCACCCAAGTAGCTCTCTGCATTTATGTTTTACCATGACGGAATTGTTTTAATGTCTCTGAAAAGGTCATATGCTTGAGGTTGAGACATATGAATTAGGGCATTATCCGGGGCAGCTGACATTTTTGTGCTTGTCATTAGGCTTGATCGTCAGTTTCTGTCACGATCAGGTAAGAAACCTGGCACCTGCTTGAAAAGAATACAAGGATAGAGAATATCCACATCACAAAAAAATATTTTACAAATGAAAAATAATTATCTTTAGTGTACTGATATTATGTAACAAGTTATTCTGGAATATGTAAGGAATATTTAGTTCCTATAGACTATATGAGAAAGTAAATGAGATCACACTCTAAAAGTCTGTATTTTGTTCTCTACTGTATATTTTCTCTTTTTTTGTCTGTTGTAGAGAGGGCAAGAAGCACATCAAAAGTTATTTAGAATAATTGTATTTCTAAACCAAGAGCTCGTTAAGCTCTTACTATCACAGTTCACTGGTAGACATTTAACAACTTAAACACTAAATTTTTGCATTTCAGTTTGCCTTTCTTTTTCCTAAATCTCTAAGTTTTTTCTTTTTTTAAATTTTCTTTTTTAATTTTTTATTGAATCACTGAGATAGTTGCAAGCTTTCATGTTTGAGTTACAATCACACAATGATCAAATAGCCATCCCTCCACCAGTGCACATTCCCCACCACCAATATCTAAGCTTTTTCTAAAAGATTATCTTTAAAGAATCTATTCGTAGAATTGGACTCCTGTATAATCTCTTCATTTAAATTTGGCAAGTTACCTAGAGGAATATAGAAACCTCAATCATGATTTAATCAGTGAATCAATAAATACTCTGCACCTACTGGATACAAAGTATGTATAGATACTAAAGCACTTTAGTGACAACTGGCTTAGACAGTGATGCTGTGCTCAACAACTATAACTATGAAAGTGTTAAAGAGGAAATTCAGCTCTCACTTTTTTTCCTTTTGCGGCGGGGGGTGGTGAGGGGTTGGCACACCTGGCATTGCTCAGAGGTTATTCCTGGCTCTGTCCTCAGAAATCACTCCTGGTGAGTTCAGGGAACCAAATGAATGCCAGGGATTGAACCTAGGTCAGCCACATACAAGGTGAGTACCTTACTCACCATACTATCTCTCTGCACCCCCCCATCTTTCACCCTTGAGAAATATTTAAATTGCCAAAATATTGCGTGGTGTATAATAATATATATACCAGTCTAGTCCAGTGATTCATCCTAAAAATAATAGTGGAAGAACAGGAAATCAATGTCGGATGTAAATGCTGGAATTTTTTCTTTGTACCTTTGTAAAATTATAGAGTCCAAGTCAGGACCTGCAGTTAAGTTCTGTGTCAGGAATTCAGGTGACACGAAGACCCCATTGGGTTGCCAAAGTTGTATCACCGAGAAGGAAAAAAAACAGAAACAGTATGGGCACCAGCGCCAAGCAGAATCAAGTTAAAACCTTAGTTCTGCCACGGAACAGGCTTGTGACCTTGAGCAGTTTGTTCAGCCTCTTTGAGCTCCAGTGTTCTAAAAAGAAAAATAATATCTTCATTACAGGATGTGCGCGGGGATTAGTGAAAGCTGTTTCCTTAGGATTTCTGATACCTAGAGCTCAGTAATATTAGCCTCTTCCCCTGTAGGCATTTCACAGCCTAGTATTTATCTGTGTGCAGTATAGTATATGTAAGTTAAGTTCCAGAAGTCTGAAAGGCGGCGGTGGCTTGCTTTTCAGTCTGGCAGAGAGGAGAAACTGCAGGTCACTTGGGTGGCCGTTGCTTGTCTACAAGGAGGAAGGTGCTGCCGTATACAGTTGCAGTGCTGATCTCTGCTAGCACAGTGCAAGTATGGTGGCCGAAGTCATTCCTCCTTCACCTTCAGGCTGTTCGAGAATAGGACTGTACTGACAAGAAGCTGGCACACACCAGCGGAGCCATTTTGGGCTCCAGCCTAGAACCTGAAGCTAGAGTGAACCCCAAAGCTGAGGCTCCCCTTTATTCTCCTTGAGCTCAGTGTTTTGATTTCAACAAGCTTGGAGTTGCTTTTTCTCCAAGTATCGTTCTAAGTTCTCCCCTTATTGCGGTCTATGAAGTGCTTTACTTGACACGGTATCAGACAAGGTCATACAACTGCCTGTTAACCTTTGGTGACTATTACTCTGTATTGTCTGGTTACGAAAAAAAAAAAAAAGATTAGGTCCCCCTAGCGAGTTACTGTTCTGCGTTTTAGAATTTTGGAGTTGAGGACACTGAGTCCTGAGTGAGCCACAAAGTAAGCTGTCCAGGGTTCTGGGAGCATTTAGTGGTAGATAGGGATATGAGGTTGGTTGACTCATCTTGAAGGATTTTTCTTTTTCCCATTAAAAAAAAAAAGTGGTTTTATATTCGGGTGTTCATATAACCAAGTAAAGCGAACAATTTTGGCTTTATTTTAAGAGATTATCATCCCAGATAGCTAAACATATCCTAGTGAGTGGGCATAATGAATGATTCTGGGTTAGGCAGAGGGAGGGCAAAGGTACCTTTGAAGGAGGGCATTTTGGAAGCAGGAAGGATGAGGGAAAATGAACAGAAGATTTGTCAATAAATAGAGTTTGGGTGAAAATAGGAAGCATTGAACTGACTTGCTGATTCCCGTAGCTATCCTGCAGCTTTCGAAAAGGTCACTATGTCCTGATTTCTTGTGCATACACCTGGCGACTTATAAATACTCTCGCATCGCCTGTGTAAGTGCCAACCAGAGTCACAGGGAATCATCGCCATTACTTTCTGGACTTGGCTTCTGCAAGGTGGAAACGGGTGTGAGACTCAGAAGAACAGAGGATACTGGGGATTTGTGCAGGGAGTGAGTGGCATGCGAGTTAGAGCCCAAGCCTTTCTGGGAGCTGATGGACTAGAAAGGTAAAGGTGAAAGGGAACATCAGTTCAGGAGTCCTGTAGGTTTATACAGGTGAGGGGTGCAAAACGGAGTCAAGGCTGGAGGCCTCAGAGACTCCTGCAAGGCTGAGAGGGCCTCTTAGTTTGTGACTCGAAACTCTTCATTCTAGAAGGAATTGATTGGGTTAGGGTGGCAGAAAAAGTCAGCAGGAGAGACTTAGATGCACGACCGGTGGTGGGAAGAGGCAGCCTGTGTTCACAGGCCTGCCCCGGGATCTGAAGAGGGCAGCACTCGAACCCCCTCAAGGGACTATTAGCAGGCACCTTTCGCGGTCTGTTGATTGGTGTGGCTTTTACACGGTAGAGTCATTGGAGTTCCTGGGGAGGAAGAATATCAGAGAGATACAGGGAGTGCTTATTTACCCAGGGATGGAGTTTTTGATGCTGGAAATTATACATGTCATTTGTTTTTCTTTTTCACGTCTTGGATTTTTAACTGATTGTTTGCATCCCTACCACCATGGAACTTCGGGAGGAAGAAAAGCCAAAATTAAAATATTACTTCAGAATTTAAGATAATGATCCACAAGGGAAGCAATCAAATTTTATTGAATAATTAATTCATTTTTATCTTATTATCTCCTTATTTTTAATGACATAGACATATGAAGGCTGGGACGGGAAATGCTTAAGTGTTTCCTGGAAATAGCATTTTCCCTTTATTTTTACCAAGCAATAGCTGTGTAAATGAACGGGGCTTGATTTATTACGTGGTAAGTTTCTTATTTCTGGAGGAATTCTCCTTCAATTAAGGGTAATACAACAGGCTTTCGCTTCACATTCACTAGTGTCATTTTATTTTAGTAAGAAGCCACATAAAATGCTTTTAAATGAAAGCAGATTGCTGTCTTATTATTAAATTGCAGAGAAAAAATTGAGCAGGTTGCAAATGAAACTCACGGCGCTTTCTCAGAGGTCAGAATACCTAGAAATCTCATTTTGCTGCAGAATTCTCAATTAGATTTTCTAAGATTTTGGTCAAGATAAAGAGGCGAAATGTTTGATTTCTAGGGGAAAAAAAATGCCTTGAAGAAAATAAGGCATTTTAAAAGGTTGGTTTGTGATGGGGAAGGGAGTGTTGGGGATGAGGGGCGGTATCAGAGCGGGGAGACAGTGAAGAAATGAGGGAACCCAGTGAAGATGGACAAGGAAGTTTGAATGTGAACTTGGGGACTGCTCGTTTTTTAAGGGACAGGATTTCTCTTTCCTTGTCCTCTTCTTTGGATCCATAGTTTGAGCCTGAGAAACCTGGAATATTGGAATAGAACATTTGAGTTGTGGGAAGAATATTGTTTTTTTTGTTTTGTTTTGTTTTTCATTGTTTGACTTCCCCAGCAGTGCTCAGGAGACCCAGGGCCCCTCTAAGCAGGTGGGTCAGTGCAGGGGCTCTCCAGTGCTGGAGGCTATCGGGGCCCCCTTGGCTTTTAGGGTTGTGCCTCCCAAATGCTTAGGATATTTTGTGCTGGGCATTGAACCAGGATCCTTTGCGTCTCTGGTCCCAGGCTTTTAAATTTTTTATTTTATCTCCCGCTCTGCTTGAATTCTGCTACAAATGGCTTTCTTTGTCTAATCTCTGAATTGGAAAAACTGGGGAATAAATTCAATAACATTCTTAAATATTTTAAGACTGCTCTGTTAAAAATCATTGTGAGCCACCCTTTTGTTTTGTTGTCTTTGTTGTTTCGGGGACACACTCAGCAGTGCTTAGAGGTTACTTCTGGCTGTGTCTAGCGGTGTTTAGGGGACCATATGGGATTCTGGAGATTGAACCCCAGTCAGGTGCGTGCAAGGCCAAGTGCCTTGCCAGCTGCACTGTCTCTCCAACCCCAGTCTGAGCCTCTTTTGAGGCACAGGGGACCATGGGGTCGAGGACCTTAAAGACGTTAGGTGTGTGCTGTACTACTGGAATCACAACCTGACCTGTAAATGTTTCTTTTACATAGTCTTTCTTTTAAAAAAGGACTCCTAGTGGCTGGAACAAGTCCAGTGGGTATAGTGCTCACCTTGCATGTGGCCGACCTCGGTTTGATTTCCAGCATCTCACGAGGTCCCGCAAACTCAGCAGTAGTGATCTCTGGTGGGGCTTGGGAGACCTGGCTCACAAAGGAGAGAGCCAGGAATAAGTCCTAAGCACTGCTAGTTGCAAACTAAATGGTATTAAAACCCCAAAAATAAATAAAAAGACTTAGTCATTTCATATGAAAATGTATTCTCGTGAGACTGTTGGGGCTGGAGCAATAGTACAGCCAGTGGGGCACTTGCCTTGCCCAAGGCCCGCTCAGGTTGGATCCCAGCTTCCCCTATGCTCCCCTGAGCACTGCCAGGAGTGATCTCTGAGCACCGCCAGGTGGCCCCAAAACAAACAAGCAAAAAGACTCTGTTGTAGCTATCTTTCATTTCACATCTTGAAATATGGCTTTTACATTATTTGAATTGTTAACAGAGGCACACTGCTAAAAAATATAAGGGTTCAGAATTTATCCTTTTGCTATCTTCCATAGCATCCACTTTATCAGATTATACTTTATAAAAGCAACTAGTATAACTAATTTTTTTTTGTCACTTTACACTTTGACGGGCTGGAGTGATAACACACTTTGACACTTCCCCCTCCTCATCTCTCAATTATTTCCATTGCCTTTTGGGGGGGTGTGTATGTGGGGTGGGGGATCCATGCCAGTTTTGCTCTTGGCTTACTCTGTGCTCAGGGGCCCATATGTTGTGTCAGAGATTGAACTGGGGTCAGCCATATGCAAGGTATATTGTCAGCCACATGCAATGTAACCCTTGTACCGTTTCTCCAGCACCTTTATTATCTTTTGAAGACAATTGTTAAAATAGTTTGGAGATTTGAACTCTCACTAAATCAATCAGTTCCTCCTTTTCCTTTTGATATACATAGCCCCTCCATATTTTATTTTTCTTGGTGACATTTATTCCAGCTTTTTGGTTCATCTGAAGTAAATGATTTGGTGCCAGGGAGCTAGCTCAGCGGGCTCAGTGCCTGGTGCCTGAGCGAGACCCAGGGCAGACCCTGAGCACAGAGCCAGGAGTAGCAGCTCCTGAGCCATACTGGGTATGACTAAGAACAAACACAAAACAGTAAATGTTAGGGGAGGGAGTGATATTACAGTAGGGTGGGCGCTTGCCTGACATCCAGCTGACCTGGGTTCAACCCCCAGCACCCCACGTGGTCCCCTCCAGGGGTGATTTCTGAGTGCAGAGTCAGGAAACCCCCCTGAACTTCATTGGGTATGCCCTAACAACCTAAATAAATAAATAAATATTCGTTTGGGTCAGAGTTGTCCCCTCCCCATCTTTTAAATTTTTTTTTGACTATACCCTACTAGTCCACAAATCTTTAGAATTATTATTGAAGGATGAGCATAATGAAGGTATTGGAATGTAGCATAAAGAAATACTACATCCTTCCTATGTTTTAGGAACTTAATTTATTTGGTTGAAAGTCTTAAATGCAGGATTTTAAATAAAATAAAAAAGGTTTTCAGGAGCCGGAGAAGTGCTGAATGGGCTGGCGTGTGTGCTCTGCATGCAGGGGGCCTGAGCGTGATGCTCCGCACGGCACAGTTCCCCCGGTACCACCGGGAGTGACCCCAAAACAGAAAAAATAAGAAAAGTGGTTTTTTCCCCCCTCTTTTAATGATAATTTATGATGTCCCCTAAAATGGGTCTAATTGCAAACTAAATGGTATAAAAAAATAAATTTTAGGTAAGGGAGTGCTTGGGGCTGCTGTGCTAAAAGACATGTGGGTGCAAGATTAGACTGGGCTTTGCAGAGAGCACGGACGTTTTGGGGGAGCAGTGATCCTGTCAGTCGGGCCGGGGTAGAACCCACCAGTGACAGATAGTCCTGCAGACTTGGAATAATTAGCCAAACATCAAGGAGTTGTTGAAATTGCTTTTATCCTTTGCATAAACTGACGTTGCAGAGGATTTTTGAGGGCCTGCAGCCTGACGGTCAGGAGAGCTCTGGTAGGGAAGATGGTGCCGTAGGGCCCAGCAGGACGGGGTGGACCAAGGAGGCGGCAGGCTGGCTGCTTGGCTTGTCCTGCCTGTCTGTGATGATGAAAGCTCAGGCAAAAGATAGGGAGAAAGGAAAAGTGCGTGTAATTTTGTCTGTATGTGCCACTTGACTGGGTGCGATTAAGTAATACTTCTCTAAGGTAAGAAATAGTTTTCTCGGAAGACTCAATAGGACTTCCTGAACCATTTCACTGAGGGAAAATGGGGGAAATAAAGATGATTTTGCTGTTTGGAGACAGAGAATCTTTTATTTAAAAATCTGTACACGTTTTGTAATACATGTTGGTATTCTGGCCCAAGGTGTCTGGGCGAGCAAGCTCTCTTTATTTTGTATTTTTAATATGTTCCCTGCAGAATGTTAATATTTCCTCAAGGAAAGGCGGTTTTCCGACTTTTTTTATTCTCTGTGTTCTCACTAATAAAGTGGATCTTCAGAACCAGTTCATACAAACAGCAATTTACCTAGAGAAAGACAATTTGACTTAATGTAATAAAAATGTTCATTTAATTTGTTAATATTTTCCTTCTCACCGCTAAAACTCTTGATTTCTGCAAATTCTATTAACATTTGCCCACAGTTTGCACTCAGACAGTTGGCAGAAGTCTCCCTGGTTTGTGTGGAACCAGTAGAGCAGACAGAGTTCATGTACAAGATGCTAGTAAATTTAGCCCTCCCTCTATTTAGGGATGCTAGGGTGCTTACAGTAATCCCACTAGGAGGCTCTCTGTGCACTCACATTGGAAGTTTATATCTGCTTCCTATATAGAATGCTCAAAGTAACAGTGTTTAAGAACAATTAAACACACCCTCTTGGTAAGGCATTCTTAAGGGTGCCTGGATGAGGAAGTACATTAAGATCACTTCTGTCATTTCTACCACTGTCACTGTCATCCCATTGCTCATCAGTTTGCTCAAGCAAGCACCGATAACGTCTCCATTGTGAGACTTGTTGTTACTGTTTTTTGGCATATCAGATATGCCACGGGTAGCTTTCCAGGCTCTGCTGTGCACGCGAGATACTCTTGGTAGCTTGCTGGACTCTTCGAGAGGGATGGAGAAATCGAACCCAGGTCGGCCACATGCTAGGCAAATGCTCTACCTGCTGTGCTATGGCTCCAGCCCTAAGAACACTTAACTAAAAGATACTAATTGGTGTAATAATCCAGATTTTTTTAGAAGCACAAGTAATATTTTAGTGGAATCTTTTATTTCATTTTTTTTTACTTCTATTCCTTCTTGTCCCTAGAAGCAGGGAGATAGGTTGGTGTAAGACCCAGGGCACACATTGAGTGGTAAAGTGTAGTGAGGGAACAATAGAATGATCTTTCCACTTGCCTCACAAGACATTTTTCTGACTCACTTAGGGAACTTCAACCATCAGTGTCAAGGGGTAAGGCTTCTTTTACTTTGACATCTTTAGTGTAGATCCTTGGCATTAGAAATTGTTCAGAAGGTCAATTAGAAATTGTTCAGAAGGTCTGTAGGTCAAAGGAAATAAAACAGTTGGGGGCTAGGGGGTGGTAAGTGGATAGTAAAGACTTTATAATTCCATTCCAGGGTATTCTAATTGTAATTTTAGATTGTGTCCAGTCTCCCCTTTGAGGACCTGTGTGCTTTGTGCTAAGCCCTGTGCTCCCTCCTGGCCGCTGGTTCTTCGTCTTTATCTGAAAGCCGGCCCCTGGTCTTTATCACCCTTCGTAGGTTATAGGAATTGCCTCGGCTGTTACCTTGTGTTCCTCAGCAGGGCGCCTCACCGGTTCTGGTGCTGAGGCTTTCAGCCACCAGGAAGACGCTTCGTGTCGTGCTGGGCTCTGCCTGGAGCCCCCTGCATTTGACCAGGAACATGCTCAGGGAATGGTGTGTGGAAGAGCAGTGCACTTATCCATGCAGTCTGTTGAAAAATCTCAAGAAAGTCATCCCCAGAAAGCACGGTCACATGTCTAGTCCTCATTCCAGAGTCCTAAAGGCACGGCCTTTGCTGATAGATGTCGAATTGTCAAGACCTTTCCAGTTGTGGGGTGATAGCACAGTGGATAGGGCATTTGCCTTGCATCCAGCCAACCTGGGTTCGATCCCCAGCATCCCATATGGTCACTTGAGCACCGCTAGGAGTAATTCCTGAGTGCAGAGCCTGGAGAAGCCCCTGAGCATCGCCGGGTGTGACCCAAAAAGCCAAAAAAAAAAAAAAAAGACTTTTACAGTTGTTTTACTTTCATATGGTTTGCTTACTCTTTTTAAAAAATATTTTGTTTATTTTTATAAAGTTGTTCACAATAGTTCATTGCATTTAATATTCAAACACCAATCCCAGCACTGTGTACCTTCCCAGCACCATAAGAGGAAGTGTGTGATTGTTGTACTTCATCCTGGAGCCTTTGAAGCCTTTGTATAAGATTTCAGGCCTGTTTGTTAAACCCAAGCAAATGTGAGAATGCACTTACTCCTGTGGGAATTCAGTGCTGACCTTTGGGGGTACTACCAAAAGACCCATCATGTAGTATGGATTCGTAGAGTTTAGACCATTGGGTTTTTCTTTTAGTTTAGATAACAAGGTTATAATAATGTTAAAGTTTGTGGTATTGATGTGCAAAGTCACTGCACCCCTATACCACCAAAGTACCTAATACACTCAGCACATTTGATATTTTTATGACAAATATTTAGAGATCAGAAGCCCTACAGTTTAGTTATGGCTTTGAACAAACAATGCTCCTGTGACAGAGATTCTCTTTCCTTTACTCCTATTAGGATACAATAACCAGTTAGGATGATATGATTTAAAAAAAAAATTTTTTTTGTTTGGATTTTGGACCTTATCCCACAGTGCTTAGAGGCTACTCCTAACTCTGCACTCAGGAATCAGTCCTGGCAGGGCTTGGGGGACCATATGGGATGCTGGGGATTGAACCTGGATTGGCCTCGTACAAGGTAAGCACCCCACCAGCAGTACGACCTCTCCAGCTCCAGGATGTTATTCCCTTTAACAAAGTATGTAGCACTCATGTTTGAAAAGCTTCAGAGTTGTAGCACAGGTATGGCAAATACATTTTTTCCTTTTAGATTTTTAACAGCTGCTGGTTATTTTTTAAACTTGTTTAAAAAGATTTATACATAATTCTTGGTATACAGTTTTGTGAATTTTTAAAAAGTAAAATATTTTGCTTTTAAAGTTTTTCGTTTTTATTTTTTTTTCTCAACCATACCAGGTTGTGCTGTGGGTTTACATTCAGGAATGTAAACCCGGCTCAACATTCAGGAATCACTGTGAGGGGGTTGGGGAACCGTGTAGGGTGCCTGGGATTGAATCTAGGTTGGCTGCATGCAAGGCAAGTGTCCTATTCACTATATTAGTTCTCCTCCCATTTTTTTGAACTTTTGTTGTAAGGTTGGGGAGAGGGTTGTTTCATACTAGTTGGGGTGCTTGCCAGGGTACACACACTTTAGTGGTGGTGCTCAAACATACCTGGTTGTGAGTCCACTGAGGATTTCACAGCCGTGCCAGGGAACACATAACAGCTGTGCTTCAGGGATTCGAGGTGGTGCTGGGATTAGAACCCACAGCATTATCCTTGCTAGGTAGGGCCAATGCCACTAAACTACAACCCCAGTTTTGTGAGATCTAAGGCGTGTGGATTCATGCCGCACTCACAGTGAGAGCAGAACAGTTCCGTCACCCAAAAGCCTCCCTTTCTGCTGCCCGCCCCCCACCGGGTTAGAGGCGTCAGGCTCTTTAAATCCGGTCATTTCTCCATTTCTGTTGGTTTGCCTTCCCCAGAATGTCATCGAACTAAATCCTACTGGTTATTGATGATTAGCAACCTTCTGAGACCGCCTTTCACTCACTAGACCTTGCAGATGTTTCCATGTTGTACTTCAGATAATAATTCTTTCTTTAACTAGCTGAGTAACATTCCATTTTAGGTTTATATAATAGTTTGTTTATCCATCTATTCATTGAAAGATATGTCCAGATTTAGGTAACTGAGTGTAAACATTCCATGTAACTTTTTATGTGAGCCTTATTTTCCTTTGTTAAAGACATCTCAAATAATGAGGTAATGTAGTAGTAAATATATGGCTTTTTGTTTGTTTGGGGGCCACACCGGGCAGTGCTCAGGGCTGACTCCTGACTAGATGTAGTATACGTATATATTTACCTTTATAAGAAACCGTCAAACTATTTTTCAGAGGGGTTAAACCATTTTGCATTCTTACTGGTAATGTTTGAGTTCATTTGCTTCATATATATGCTCATTTACTCTTGGTTTTGCCCATTAATTTTTTTTAGTTTGTTGTAAAAATGCTTAACATGAGAGCTACTCTTTTTGCAGAATTTTAAATATACAGTCTTATTGTTGTACAGGTGCACCTTTTTTTTTGGCTTTGGGTCACACCCAGCAATGCTCAGGGGTTACTCCTGGCTCTATACTCAGGAATTACTCCTGGCAGTGCTTGGGGGACCATATGGGATGCTGGGGACTGAACCTGGGTCTCAAATACCCTACCCTCTGTACTATAGCCCTGGCCCTCAGGTGCAGTTATTGACAACAGATGTCTGGAACTTTTTTTATCTTGTTTAGCTGGAATTTTATGCCCGTTATTAGTACTCTCCCATTTCCCCCTCCTGCAGGCCCTGCCAGCTACCATTCCACTAGAGTCTGTGTGTTTGTCTACTTCAGATACTTCACATAGGTGGAATCATCTCGTGTTTCTTTTTCTGTGACGGGCTTAGCACTCTGAGCAGAAGGTCCTCGTGGTTCCTCTCTGCTTTAGTACATACGAGAGTGCCCAGGAAGCCCAAATTTTGGTCTTGAAAACATCAGTTACCCTTTTGCTCTCAATGTATACTAACACTTTTATTTCAACTCTGTCAATACACAGTGTTTTTATAACCCCCAAAGTCAGCATTTATTTCCCATAAATAACTTATTTATCTTACAAGGTTCTGAAATGAAACCATGGAAGGGACAAACAGCTGGAAAAATCTCCATGACTCAGCTTGACATATGAGCACATATGTTGGTATTCCCTTTAAAGGCCAATAGTATTCGTTGGTATATTTATATTATAGTTTTTTTTTTCTTTTTGGCCACACCTAGCAATGTTCAGGTCTTACTCCTGGTTCTGCACTCAGGGATCTTTCCTGGTGGTGCTCAGAGAACCATATGGGAGGTCAGAAATGGAATTTGATTTTTTTTTTATTTTATTTTTGTTCTTTTTGGTGTGGGGAGCACACCCATTGGTGCTCAGGGATTACTCCTAGCTCTGCACCCAGGAATCACTCCTGGTGGGTCTCAGGGAACTGTATGGGATGCTGGAGATTGAACCCAGGTAGGCTGCATGCAAGGCAAATGTCTTGCTAACTTTGCTGTCTCTCCGGCCCAGGGAGGGGGCCGTGGAACTTGAATCAGCTGCATGCAAGGCAAACACCCTGCTTGCTGTACTGCTCTCCAGCCCCAACTGTGGTTTATTCATGTGTCAGTAAACAGTTTGGTTGTTTACACACTGTAGTTACCATGAGTTATCCTGCAGTGAGCAGAGGATGACTATCTCTCTCTTTTTTAAAATTGAATCACCATGTGAAAAGTTACAAAGTTTTCAGGCTTAAGTCTCAGTCATACAATGATCAAACACCCATCCCTTCACCAGTGCAACATGTTCCACCACCAAGAACCCCCGTATACCTCCCAACCCACCCCCTGCACCCACCCCCACCTGTGTGGCTTATGATTTTCACTTTACTTTCTCTTTACTTTGATTACATTTACTATTTCAACAGAAAACTCAACTATTATTATTTGAAATATTCCCCCCAACAATCAGACCTGTCGAAAAGGCATCATTTGATAATTTGTTTTCCATTGCAAGAGCATATGAGGCTGTGCGGCCGCTATTGCGATTTTGGATTTCTGGTATTTTAGTAATTAAGTCCAGAGAAATTTCTGCCAGAAGTCACATCACTGCAAACTCGTACCTCTGTTTAGTGGGCCTTATAAGATGGCGGTTGCCACGCTGCTGGAGAAAGGAAAGGCCGAGAGAGAAAACCCTTAGCGATAACCCTTTCCCCTTCCAGGGTGGCATGGGGCCGTAGCTTAGTTCACAGTCTAGAGGCATTTCTGCAAGAAGCCTCTGGGTGCTGAAAGTAGTGGGCCTCCGGGATCATGGGCGTTTAGGAATGGAGGGGCTGTTCATGCGTGGCCGCCCAGAGTCACCACTGTATCTCTTATATCCTGCTTTCAGTTCCTTTGGATAGATATACCTAGATGTGGGATTGCTGAATCATGTGATGGTTATATTTTAAATATTTACTTTTTGCCTCCTAAGCAGTCCTTAGGCGGCCAGCCGCTACTCCTGGCAGTGCTCGGCCAACCTGGCAGCCGAGTGCCACGCCTGAGGATGTGGTGCTGCTGAGGCCTGCAGTACCACCCAGGGCCCTCCCTGTAGTGTTCAGGGGCCTCCAGGGCCTTGCCCAGCGTGCTTGGGGAGGTCGTGTCGTGGCAGGGTCTAACCGAGTCTGGCACTTGCCTGTCTCCCTGTCAGTTCTGTATTGAAGTCTTCGAGCATCCTCTCTCCGCTTTTCCACGACGGCGTCACCATTCTGTGTTCCCGTCAGCAGCGTTCAAGGGCGCCTGGTCTTCATGTCTGTGGTAGTCTTGGCTGTATTTTAGACAGTAGCCATCTGACAAATGTGAGGTCGCATCTCACTCGAGTTTGACTTTGCATTTCCTTGATGATGAGACATTGAACATAGTTTCTTAAAAAGCTATTTTAATAGTTATATTGTGGTTTTTTTTTATTGTGGTTTTAATTTACATTTCCCCTGTGACTAATGATATTGAGTATCATTCACATGCTTGTTGCCATCCATTTATCTGAGTGTAGCTGTTAAAAATTCATTGACTTGGTTTGGATTTTGGGCCACACCCTGTGGTGCTCGGGGTAATTCCTAGCTCTTTGCCCAGGGGACATTCCTGGATCTGCCCAGGAGACATGCAAGGCAACCTTTAAATCATGTACTGTTTTTCCGGCCTGTCAAATGGATTGGTCTTTTAAAAAATAATATATTTTTCTGTGATATTTGAAAGTGCTTACACACACACATGTGTATAGGGGCTGGAGAAATAGCTTGTAGCCAGCTTGGGTTTGGGTTTCATCTCCAGCCCCCTCTGTGGTCCCCCAAGCCCCAGGAATGACCTGGAGTACAGAGCCAGGACTAATCTCCTAGCACTGCCAGGTGTAGTACTGCCAAATATGTGTGTGATATATCATCCGTTGATCGTTGGATTTCTCGAGCGGTCTCAGTAACGTCTCCATTCGTCCTAGCCCTGAGATTTTAGAAGCCTCTCCTTACTCGTCCTTCCCAGCGGTACCGCATTGGAGGCTCTTTCAGGGTCAGGGGAATGAGACCCAGCATTGTTACTGGTTTTGGCATATGAATACACCATGGGGAGTTTGCCAGGCTCTCCCAAGTGGGCAGGAAACTGTCGGCAGCTTGCCAGGTCCTCTCAGAGGGAGGAGTGGGCTATAAGATGCTTCTGGGAGCTTGGTTTTTAAGTCTCTGGATGTTGGCCGTTGGTGGGATTACACAGCGCTGCCGGGGGCAGTCCCTGGGTGTGACCATCTAGCTACTGGAAAATGGGAAATCTGGGCAGAAGAGGCCCAGTTCGAGCTGGCTTGGAGGTCTCAGCCCCGGGTCCCACACACCTGGGTTCCTCTGCCGGTACCTTCATGCCTGAGGCTCGTCCGAACGTGTGGAGAGGGGCCTTGAGCATGGCTGTGGCTAGGTTCCGGAGGTCTTTGGCCACCGGGAACTTTGCTCGGGGCAGGGAGGGAAGCTGGAGCCCACTTCCTCCAAGGGACCTTGGGAAGACAGCCAGGCGCATGGGCCAAAGACTCTCAGATATATTTTATATATATATATACATATATATATAATATATATATAATATATATATGATATATTTTCTCTTGGTGTGTAGCTAAGGTTTTAAATTTTCATTAAGTCTAATCTGCCAATTTATATCTTTTATGGATCATATCTTGATATTATGTAGAATTCTTTGTCTTACCTAAGACCAGAAAGATGTCCTTTCTCGGGGCCAGAGAGTTAGTACAGCAGGTAGGGCACTTACCTCGCATGCAACCAACTTAGGTTCAATCCCTGACACCCCAGATGGTCTCTCCCAGCACCACCAGGAGTGATCCCTGAATGCAGAGCCTTGAGCGTTGCCAGGTGTGGCCCCAAAAGTTTTTTCCTTCTAAAAGTTGTAGATATTTGCATTTTAGATTAGATCTGTGATCAATTTGACTTATTTTTTATAAGGTATGAAACTTAGATCGATTCCTTCCTTCCTTTTTGCAATTATTCCCAGAACCATTGTTATTGAAAGGACTGTCCTTTCTCCATTGAATTGATTTTTGCCTCTTTCTGATACTGCATTAGCAGTAGTTTTTTTTTTTCTAGACTGTTCTCTTTCGTTGATTTGTACTTATATGCCTTTAAAAATACCACACTGTTTTGATTACTTTAACTTTATAGCAGGAACTAACATTACATAGTGTGAAGCTTTTCTTTCTTATTTCTATTGTGTTTGTTTTATTTGTGGACAGTTATTCCTGGCTCTGCATTCAGGAATTACCCCAGGGAGGGTCAGTCGCCCATGTAGGGTGCCAGGGATTGAACCCAGGTTGATTGCGTGCAAGGCAAATGCCCTGTCTGCTGTACTATCTCTCTGGCCCATGAGTGAAGTTTTTCTTCAATTTTTTTTTCTGTTTAGTTTTTCTGTCTTTTCATACACATTTCAGAATTACTCATCTGTAAAATTTTCATAAACTGCTTGTATTCAAATGGTATGTTTTTGGTGGTTGTTTTTTGTATGAGAAATTTTTTTTTGCTGCAAATTATATAATTTTTTTGCTGAAACTTTTATATACTATATAATTTCTTAATTATATAGTATAACTCAGGTTGTTCTTTTACTTTTTGCCTTTTTGTTTTCTTTCTTCTTTTGGGGGTCATATCCTCTGATGACTCTGTGCTCTGGACTCTCTTCATTTGTTTAGGGTGCCAGGGTTAGAACCCAGGCTGTGTGCAAGGCAAACACCCTACCAGCTGTACTATCGCTCCGGCTCTTTTTTCTGTTTTTGCTCTATGACAGTGATCAAATCCGGGTTCTCAAACATACAAGGCAGACACACTTCCATCGAGCTCCATCCCTGGCCCAGAATATTTTTTATGATGTAAAATTGGTCCTCTTCATCCAAGATGTTCAATTTATGTAGATCTATTTGTTTGTACCTTATTATCATTTTATTTTTTTATTTTTTACTTTTTAAAATTTATTTTTCTTTTATTAGTGAATCACCGTGAGACAAAGTTACAGACTTGCAGGTTTTCATGCTTACGTTTCAGTCATACAATGATCGAGTGCCCTTCCCACCACCTGTGCCCATTTTCTACCACCAATGGTCCCAGCATCCCTCCCACCCACCCCCCTGTCCCCTTTGCCCCACCCCGCCTCTGTGGCAGGGCATTCCCATTTGCTCGCCCTCTCTTTTTGGGTGTTGTGGTTTGCTACAGAGGTATTAAGTAGGCATCTTGTTCGGTCTATAGTCTATTTTTAGCCTGTATCTCCCATCCCTAGTGGGCCCGCCTAGCACCCTTTGCTTGATCCCTTCTCTATCAGAGCTGCTTCTTTACCTAGCATGTGAGGTCAGCTTCCAAGCCTTGGAGTATTCTTCTTGATACTTGTCTCTACTATTCTTGGGTGTTAGTCTCCCATTCTGTTACTTTATATTCCACAAATGACTGCAATCTTTCTATGTCCCTCTCTTTCTGACTCATTTCACTTAACATGATACTTTCCATGTTGATCCACCTAAATGCAAATTTCATGACTTCATCTTTTCTAACAGCTGCATAGTATTCCATGTGTAGATATACCAAAGCTTCTTTCACCCGTCATCTGTTCTTGGGCACTCGGGTTTTTTCTGGATTCTGGCTATTGTGAACTGTGCTGCAATGAACATATAGGTGCAGAATTTATTATCATTTTAAAAATCTCTGGGAGCTGAAAGAACGGCAGGGATGGAGGCACATGCTTTTCATAAGCTGACTCCGGTGTAACCCCTGGATCTTTGCCCCAGGTGTCACGAGTTGCACCCTCAAGGCCCCTGAGACCACTGACCATGGTGGAGCCCCCAGCACTGTGGGGCAGTCTGGTGTGGGGCACTGCTGACGGCTCTTTGACGGAACCACCCGCCAGATAGATGGATGAGAAGGGCTGGGCAGGGCCCTCGGCTCCCGAGCACTGCTTGGTAGGCCCCTCCCCAGAGCAAGTGAAATAAGGCCTGCGGGTCTGTAGTGCTAACCCTCCTTCTGGCATTGATATTTTGTATATTTGTGCCTTTTCCCTTTGTTTGGCTAACTTACCGATTTTTTTTTCCTCCTTCTCCAAAGAACCCAGCTTTTGATTTTATTGATTTTCTAATTTTTCGTTTAATTGGCTTTATCATCTTTGTTTTCTTCTGTTTGAGTTAATTCTTTTCGTTTCTTTTTTTTAAAGATGAAAAGATAAAGCTATTGATTTTCTCATCTAAACCTTTAATATGATGTGTGACGCCTGGCACTGCCCCTCCCACCCCCCATGTCACCCCCCCAAAGAAAAGCCTTTCCGTGCCACCATTCCCTTCGAAACACTGGCATAGTTGCAGCTCACACATTTTGACATGTTGAAACAGTACTTTTGAGGTTGCATTGGTTTATGGGTAGAATGGTTGATATTAATTTTTAGGGGGACGCTGCCAAGCGGTTCTGGGTGTGGGACCCAGGGGCACGTTCTGCCTGACAGTGCCTGGTCTCTGGGGTGCCCAGGGTGCGCTGCTCGTATGCAGTGGTGCTGGCAGGTTGCCGGGCGGCCCTGGGAGAGCATCATCCACATGGGCCTGGGTCCGGGGTCATGTGCGTGCACAGCAGGCACTCTGACCCTTGAGCTATCTCCCGGGCCCTTAGTGCTTTTTCACTTCAGGAGGAGCACTGACCACCCAGCACCCACCACCGTGCCCATAGCCTCCACGCTGCCTGGAGGATCCTTCCACCCGTTTCTCCCGCCCATCCCCCCGCCCTCTCCCGCCATGTCCGTTCTTCCCTGGTCTGAGCACACAGGATTTGCTCTCCTTGGGCATTGTCTATCCCCTGCTTTGTTTCCTTTGGGGGGTGACTCCCACAGAGTGCTCAGGGTTTCTGGAAGCCACTCTTGGCTCCCAGCTTTGTGGGCCCTGATGATTCAGTGCCTGGTCCTGGTGATCCTGGAGTCGGACGGGCATAACGCTGGGGGTCAAACCTCGGGGCTCACACGCTGCACCTTTGGCCCAAGCCCTGACTCCCATGGTGCCCTCTGGATCTCTCCATGTTGTCACAAAATGCCGCATTTCTTCATTTCTTATAACTGAATAGGATTCTACCATTGTTTGAAAAAAGTTTTGAGTGTTGCTGGGCTATCCCAAGAGCTGCTCTGTCCACTCACCTGCTGCTGGTGCTCGGGTTGTTTCAGCTCTTGGCCGTTGTGAGCAGTGCTGAGTGAACACACATGGCTGCACTAGTGTGTTTTTGTTTTTTTTTTTTATATTAAGTCTTTTTGTGTTCTTGGGATAGATACCTCAGACTGGAACTGCTGGATCATATGGAAGTCCCGTTTGTAATGGTTTGGGGTCTTTGTACTGTTTCCCACAGAGGCTGAGCTACTTTGCGTTCCGACCAGCAGCGACGGGCCTCCCCTCCCACACCACCGGCCACAGTTACCCGCCTCATTGAACTAGGCTGTTGTTGCGGGTGTGAGGTGACCTCTCTTAACTGTCCTTTTGGTTTGCGTCTTCCTGAGTCTCAGAGACAAGGATCATTTTTGCAGGTGCCTCTTGGCCTAGCCTATAGTGTTCTTTAGAGAAGAATCCGCTCAGCTCTTTTTTCTTTCTTTTGTGGATAAGGTAGTTTGCTGGCAAGTTTCTGTGAGTGCTTTTTTATTTCCTGGATATTAGCTTTTTGTCAGGTGTGTGTGTGTGTGTGTGTGTGTGTGTGATGCGTGTGTGTTTTTATATATAGATGTATTCATCCTACTCAATAGGATGTGTGCTTCAGTGATAGCGTCTTTCCCATTGAGAAGCTTTTTGGTTTGATGTAGTCTCCTTTGTTGTCTTGGCTTTTGTTTTATTTGCCACTAGAGTTTCAGAGGCATCATTGAAGACGCCTCTGAAGCCAGGATCATGGATTGTTTTGCCTGTGAAAAAATGTTTCTTTCTCCATTTTATGTTCTCAGCTCTTTTGTCTTTAAATTAACTCATAAATAAAACTGACAAATTTTTATATAATATAAATTTATATTTACAAATATACATTTCAGGAGGGACACTGATCACCCAACACCCTCCACTAAAGTGCCCGTAGCCTTCACCACTGCCTTTATATTATATATAAATATATTTATAAATATTTATATCTAAATAAAGCTCTTTATTTCCAAGACTTTCCTCCAGTACATTATTTAGAACAATACTACTTCAAATGTTCGCAGTGGTTGGGAAAAAAAAAATCAGCCTTTATTTGATTTATATCTTACTTAATTTTCATATGTCAGAGGACATTCTTTGCTTTAACTTTTGTACTTTTATTTATTTATTTATTTATTTTTAAAATTTTTATTAAATCACCATGTGGAAAGTTACAAAGTTCTCAGGTTTATATGTCAGTTATACAATATTCAAACACCCATCCCTTCACCAGTGCCCATATTCCATCACCAGAAACCCTAGTATACCCCCCGCCCCCACCCCCTACCCCCTACTGTATAACTAATGAATTTCACTTCATTTTTTCTTTACCTTGATTACATTCCATAGTTCAACACAAAACTCACTATAGTTGACATAACTCTCTCTCTCTCTCTTTTTTTTTCCTTTTTCCTTTTCCCCCTTTTTTTTTTTCTTTTTCCCCCTCATCCCCCTTCCTGCGCCTCATAGTATGGTGTACGCCACGCCGCGTCGGCCAGCGTGGGACTTTTGCTTAGTTCACAGTCCAGAGGTGGTTGCTACATTAAAAACCTTCAATATTTCAACAAAAACTTACTATTATTATTTGGAGTTTCCCCCCAAGTCAGACCTGTTCAAATGGAACCGTTTCACATTGCTGACAGTTATAAATGTTAAGTCGCGCGGACACAGCAGCGTCCGAGCAGTTTTGGATTTCTGTATAAAGTCCAGGGAAAATTCTGCCAGAAATTACATAGCCCAGCTCACAGTCCCAGTACATTGCTGTAAGAAGTCTCTGAATTCAAAGTCTTTAGGCACAGAGGGTCCGATTCGCGCTCAGCGGCTCCGGATTTATCTGGGCCGAGGGCGTGCCGGTTACGCCCCCTTCCCATGAGTTCCTGGGAGCCCCAAAAGTAAAATCCGAATACCTGTGGGTTTGGAGTCACAGAAGATGGCGCCTGCCACATGGGTGCCGCCAGCCCGCCGCTTTCCGTGCAGGAAGACAGGGTGGGGAGGAAAAAAAATCCACCCCCGGCAGCACAGAGTTGTAGCCCAGTTCGATGTCCCAGTGCATTGCTATTGGACGCTGCGCTGGATGCCCGAATGTGTTACATCTTTGGAATCAAAGTCTTTAGGCGCAGAGGGTCCTAACTTTTGTACTTTTAAATGTGTGAAGTTCTTTTTTTCTTGCCAGGGTGGGCCTGGATCTCCTTGGTGTATGTGATGGCTTGTGTGCGTTTGACCAAGTGTGCGTTTAGCCACAGAGCTTTGCTCCAGGACCTTCTCCCTCGCCCGCCTTCCTCTGCTCTCCCTCAACTACCTTCTTCCTTCCTCCTCTTCCTTCCTCCTCCTCCCCGTTCTCTGTCCTCCTTTATCTCCCCCTCTTCTTCCTCCTCCTTATTCCTTTTCCTCCTTACGCCTTCTCCTCCCTCTGCTCTTCCTTCTCCTCCTCCCCTTCTCTTCCTTCTTTCTCCTCCTTTCTCTTCAATGACCTGGTACGTAGTCTATCTTGACAGGTGTCCTTGTGCACTTGAAGAGGATGTGTGATCTCAATGGACTAGTATTCAGCTATTAAAAAAGACAGTCAGGGCTTTGACAACCTGGGGGAAATTTGAGGTGATTAAGCTTTGCAGAGTAAGTCAGGAAATGAATGACAACCAGCGGATCATTTCACTCGTATGTGGAATATCAATAACGAAAGTGAAGGAACTTTCCAAAATAACAACAGAACCCCAAAGACAAGGGTCTCTTTCTGCAAAACACGGTGGTAGTCAGAGGGAAAGGGGGAGGCCGTGGAGGCGTGGGTAGACGGGGCATTTTAGGAGCGTGATGGCACTAGAACTTGTGTGATGCAGTGAGTCTTCCACACATATTGAGGTGCAAAGCTGTATTCCAGAAATTCAGTAGCATTGTGAATCACGGTCCAATCAATAAAATTTGACTCAAAAGAAAAGAGTAAAGCATGTGTTTTCTACAGCTGTTAGGTGGAATATTTTTTAAGTGAGTTACATCAGTTGTTGAGAGTATTGCTGAGTTCCTCTAGATCTTTTGCTTTTTCCCTCCTTTTGAGGGGGACAGGCTGCTGAACAATGCCCAGGGGGCCAGGGAACCACCTCTGAGATGCTCAGCCAATAGTGTGGCCCCATGGCTCACGCTTGGGCCTCGGCTGTGCAGTGCTTCCCAGACCTCGGAGTGCTGGCAGTGCCGCGCTCGGGTTTGAGGCCTTGTGCGTACCCTGCCTTTGCTTCACTTCCCACTCTTTTAGGTATCTCCTTTATTTACTTCTGAAAAAAAATAATTAGTGTATAATTTAGTTGCAACTTTTTAATTTTCAATTTTTTTCCTTAGTTCTATTAATTTTTGCTTTATGTGTTCTGAAAGTCTTTTGTTAAGCACATACATTTAGGGTGATTGTGTGTGTGTGTGTGCGTGCTTGCATACACACGCGTGTACGTGTGAATTGACATTGTTTTCATTATTATTGAATATTTCTTTTTATTCCTGTTAATTTCTTATTTTTATGTCTACTCTGATATTAATATAGCCACTGTAGTTTTCTTTTGATTCTTATTTTCATGCTAGTATATATTTTTCTTTCCTTATGTTTTTTTGTTTTGAAATTGAGTCTCATTCATAAGAGTTGCAAAATAATGCAGTGTTCATATATGCCCTTCACCTTGCTTCCTTTAATGTCACCATCTTATATAACCATAGTACATTGATTAAAACCAAGCAGTTAACATTTGTCCAGTGAACTCAAATAAGCTACAGAATTTTCTTTGGATTTCACCACATTTTCTGCTAATATTCTTTTCTATTCACGATTCAGTCTAAGGTGCCTTATTCCATTTAGCATTCATTATTTTTAACCTATATCTGCTGTTGTTTTCAGTGCGTTCATGGTGTTAAAAGTTTGCCTGCCATTTTATTGTTTTCTTTCATTCCTTCTGTTTTATGTTTCTTTGTTTCCCTTTATTTTCTATGACTATTTGAATTTTTGAAAAAGAAAAATATTTTTTAGGTTTTTTTTTTTTTAAGTTTTACTGTTTGTTTTTGCAGTGTCATGGATTGAACCCAGGGCCTCACACATGCAGGGCAAGTAATTGCTCTACTGCTGAGCGCATCCCAGCCTGTCTGCTGGTTTTCATACATACCCCTAATTTAGTGGAGATTACAATATACATAAGGACTATCTCGCACCGTTATCACTGTCATCCCGTTGCTCATTGATTTGCTAGAGCGGGCACCAGTAACATCTCCATTGTGAGACTTGTTGTTACTATTTTTGGCATATCGAATACACCACAGGTAGCTTGCCAGGGCTCTGCCGTGGGGGCGGGATACTCTCGGTAGCTTGCTGGGCTCTCTGAGAGGGGCGGAGGAAAGGACTATAGCATACATAATTAAATAGTTAGAATTAATATTTATCACTGCCAAGTGGAATGTGAAATTTTGAGTAATAAAAGGTTACTTCCTTTTATGTTTTTTATTATTGTATGGTTAGCATCTAAATATATGAAAAAGCTCATCAGATAATGTTAATAAATTTTGCTTTTAGTCACCATTCATATTTTAAAGAACTCAAGAGGAGCAAAGTAGGGTCTGGAGCGATGTAGAGTGGGTAATGCGCATGCCCAACCCAGGTTCGCTCTCTGGCACGCCGGGTGGTCCCCTGAACCCACCGGGAGTTATTCCTGAGCACAAAGTCGGGTGTCAGTTCTGAGCACCACGAGATGTGTCCCCACCTCCACATGAGGAGCAGAATAGTCTCTGCATTTGCTCAGATACTTATCGTTTCTATTTTTCATTCTGCAATTCTAAGCTTCCCTGAAATGTATTCTTTAGCATTTCTTTTCCCATTCCTGCTAAGATAAGTTATTTTGGCTTTCTTCCTCTGGAAGTTTAGTTCATTGTTATTTTTGAGGATTTTTCACTGGATATAGATTACTGGGTGGGTGTGTTTCCCAGCACTTAAAAATTCTGTTCCGCTGCCCCTTCTCTGGTGGTTTCTGGTGAGGCAGCCATTGGTACTGGATTATTGTTTCTCTATAATTTTTTTCTGACTGCTTTTTTTTTTTTGTCTTCACTGAAAAAGGAGTTAGTTTCCTATTTACTGAATTTCTTGAATCTGTAGTTTGTGTCCTTTACATAATGTGAATACTTTATAGCTATTCAGAATTTTTTCTGTTCCATATTTGTTTTTTCTTTTTGGGTCACACCCGGCGCTGCTCAGGGGTTACTCCTGGCTCTGCACTCAGGAATTACTCCGGGCGGTGCTCAGGGGACCATATGGGATGCTGGGAATCGAACCCGGGTTGGCTGCATGCAAGGCAAACACCCTACCCGCTGTGCTATCGCTCCAGCTCCCAGCCATATTTTTTTCTTAATAGGCCTTGGATGATATAGATATTTGTATATTTTTGATATTGCTCAGTAGGTGCTTCAGCCTTTTTTTTTTTTTTTTTTTTTTTTTTTTGCTTTTTGGGTCACACCCAGCGATACTCAGGGGTTTCTCCTGGCTCTACACTCAGGAATTACTTCTGGCGGTGCTCGGTGGACCATATGGGATGCTGGGAATCAAACCCGGTCGGCCGCATGCAAGGCAAACACCCTACCCACTGTGCTATCGCTCCAGCCCCAGACTTCTTTTTATGTGTAGCCGTTTTCACTTATTTAGCTTGGGTATTTTTTGTGGATAGTTCTTCAGCTTCACTGACTCCATTGACTCTTGCTGTTTTTCAAGCTCTTTTGCTGGTTTTGTTTGTTTTTGTTGGGGGTTTCCCACATGTGGTTCAATGAGGCCTGTTCTTGATCATATTCTTACTCATACAAGCGTGTACAATAAAGCATGCAGGTCTTACTGTCTGCTGTCTTCACAGTGGAACAAAACCCTACAACTTCAGTGATCCTTTCTTTTTTTTTTTTTTTTGCTTTTTGAGTCACACCCAGCAATGCACAGGGGTCACTCCTGGCTCATGCACTCAGGAATCACCCCTGGCGGTGCTCAGGGGACCATATGGGATGCTGGGATTCGAACCTGGGTCGGCCGCGTGCAAGGCAAACGCCCTACCCGCTGTGCTATCACTCCAGCCCCCAGTGATCCTTTCTTATCTTTTTACCGTTCCTAGATCAGCACCCAGGATGTGAACAAGTTGCATGTAAGAAATGTTGTTAGTGATGTCGTCAAAGCTATGGAACTGTCATTTGTGGTTTTTGTGTGTGACTTGAAGCATTTGAAATAAGGCTTTCTTAGAAAATCTGAGATGGATTATCCTAATAATAGTTCTTGACACCTGAAACCAGAATCAGATCTGTGAAACAGCTAAAAAAAATTTTCATATTTTCTTGAATTCGGTTGTACTATTGTTCATTTTTACTAATTACAAATAAAGTTAGCTTTAAAACTATTTTTTTTAAAAAAAGACTTTTAAAGGGAATAATTTGTTTTTTCCAAGCAGGGACTTTACAGTGGTAAGTTTAATAATGTAATAAAGTTAATTACTGATAATAAAACCAATTTGGGTGATCTCAGATAGTCATCCTGTTCATTTTCTTGTGATTTAACCTTTTATTATTTGAAAAATTAGGATGCAGATATATTAGTTTTCAAGAGAAACCCAGTGTTGTAGAAAACACAAAACAAAGAACATTTGTCTTTGAAGGGTCACACCTGGAAGGAGAGAATGACTTAGCCTGGCGTGAGTGACGCAGACTTACGAGGAAACCCAAGAATGCCCTCACGGGGCACCCTGGGTCTCTCTTCCCCTGGGAGAGGAATGCAATAAAAGAAAGATCGTTAGGACACCCTTAATGCTTAAATACTGCATCCTTTTTCTCACCACAGATTTTTGTGATTTCTGTTTAGCACATAAAGCAAGGTAAGCTAAGTGTGACCCTTGCCAGTCACAAACTTAACTTTTTTTGGTGAGTCTAGAAATTCCCTTTTGAGAATATCATTAGCTACTTAGGTGGGGGGTGGGGTGGGAGGGAGGTGTATTGGGGTTCTTGGTGGTGGAACATGTGCACTGGTGAAGGGATGGGGGTTTAATCAGTATATGACTGTGACTTAAACCTGAAAGCTTTGTTATTTTTTTTTCACGGTGATTCAATAAAATATTTTTTATAAAAAAAAAGAAAGAAATTCCCTTTTGAATGCCATTTCCTGAATTTAAAATTAGAGATCCAAGTTTATGTCATCAGTTACATACAGCTAATGCATTTTTAGAATTTTAAATCATTACCATAAAAAAGTGCTGTTTCTAAAATTTAGGCGTACAAAGGGCACTTTATTGGGCCCCTGTTAGATAGTGAACTCTCAAAAAACACATGATCGTCTGGGTAGGTGCCCAGCACGGCTCATGCATTCTCCTGTCCTGTCACACAGAGCAGGTCAGCATTGCTATTCTGCTGTCAGTTCATGTGCACTGAATCTTCCGGAATAATTCAGCCTAGACATAAAAATAGTGGGGGTAATTCAGACTTCTTGAGTCTGATGTCAATGACGATAATAAATAAGAAGGAAGGAGCAGGATCTCAGCCACAGCTCCAAGTCTTTCAGAAGCAAGCCAGAACTCAGAGCAGACACAGGAAGAATCCCAAGAGGCCAGAGCTGTACCCAGCAGGCGTGGGGCCAGGGCAGCCCAGCTCTCTCAGCTGGACACACAGAACAGTCTTCATCAAGAATCAGACGTGCAGGGCCGGAGAGACAGTACAGCAGCTAGGACATTTGCCTTGCATGCAGCGGACCTGGGTTTGGGCTCCACCACCCGCCCTTCATCCACCAAGCACCGCCAGGAGTGATCCCTGAATTCAGGGCCAGGAGTAACTTACCTCTGTCCGCCACTAGGTATGGGCAAAAAGAAAAAGAAAAGGAAACATAAGATTGCTTCTACTGTGTTTTTATTTATTGTGATGAATTTATATCAGTGTGGACTAATGCATATATTTTATATTTCAATTTAAAATGCCAAACCATGCTCTTTATTTTGTTGCTTAAATTGTTCCAGTTCTGGCGACTTTTCCACATTGACTTCTGTGTCCCTTTGAAGTTCTTTCATCCTTTTGCTACTTGAGCACTTCTTACTTTCTAGAACTCGATGATGTGCCGGCTCATCTTGTACTGTCCCTGCCCTAGTTCTAGAATTAGCCGTTTTCCTGAGGAGCCCCGGTTCTTTTCACTGAGGAAACCAAGATGTAGGCATTTGACCCAGCAGGTTAAGAAACCTGTGACTTTAATCCAGTATCAGAACCTGTTCTGGTCTCTCTCCCTGTACAAGTACTTACTTATCTACAATTTCCTTTCTGATAATGAGAAATTACCCTCTCCATCACACTAGGTGGTGGCTTTACCTATTTTTTCAATCCTGTATATGTAGAGCAGGCCCAGGGGGCAGGGATGTACTCAACAGTAGAGCACACATCTTGCATGTATGAGACCCTGTGTTTAGACACACACACACACACACACACACACACACACAAACACATTCATGTGCATGTGTGCACACACACACAGTATCAGAGGTAGAAATATCAAGCTATACTTTTGAGAGCAACACATTCACCAACTCAAGTGTTAATAGATAATGTTTATGTATAATTCCTTGTCATTTAGCTTTCTAGTTTTCAATTGAAGCATTTTCTAAGATTATGTAGGCCCCCTACCCTTTCAGTGAGCTTATGTCACATTCCTAATGATCCTTTTGCCATAATTTGAATTTTATCTTGAGATCCCCTGACATCCTGTTAAAAACTTAAAAAAATTTTTTTTCATACACTGGGCAGGGAGATAGCTCAAAGGGCTGGAGCTCACGCTTGCATGTGCAAAGTCCCTGATCCCCAGCCCACATGCCACAGCTCTCCTGTTCCCCCACCCATCACCACTGGCTCCAGCAGTACCACTTTACAGGACCCTGGCACCAAGCTGCCAGTCCACATAGCCAGCCACAGGTATCTTTGTATCGCTGGGACGGGCCTGCTCCCCATTTTATACATTAAAGTTCACTCTAGCAAGTCTTGGCTTTGAAAAACATGCAGTCACATTTCTACCACCTAGTAATACGTAGGGCAGATCTCTGACCCCCAAATCCCCCTCTGCATCCCCCTGTAAGTCAGCCGCCTTCTACTGCACTGTCTGTTCAGTTTTCTGTACCAGTCGTTTTGTCTTTTCCAGAGCGCTGTGTGAGTGGAATCAAAAGTAGCCTTGCGATTTAAAAAGTGCGTTTAAAATTCAGCTAGATTGGATCCAGAAAGATAGTATAGCCCATGAGGCACTTGCCTTGCTTGGAACCACTGAGCTTGGTCCCCAGCACCTCATATGGTTCCTCGAAACATTGCAAGAGTGATCTTGGGCACCAAACTAGGAGTGAGCCCTGAACACAGTCCAGGGTGATTCCAAATAAAACAAACAAACAAAAAATTCAGTGATGTTACTGTGTATGGATCGGTAGCATGTTCATTCTGTGTATGTGGCACATTTTATCCATTCACTAGTAGAAAGACATGTTATGTGCTTCCAGTTTTGAACCTTCAAAAGTAAAGCTGCTGTAAATACTTGTTTACAAATTTTTTGTGAACTTGGTTTTCGGATCACTTGGGAATGAGCTGAAAAAGCTAGGAATAAATACCTTGGTAATGCCTAGGAGTATGCGTGCTGGGTTTTTATAGTGTCATTTGTATTAACTTTATAGGAAATTGCTGATCTGTGGCGTTGGGTATCATCACCTGATTCTAGATTTTATTTGCATTTTGGGGGGTTGTTTGTTTGTTTGTTTGTTTGGCCCACTCCCAGCGATGCTCAGGTGTTATTCCTGGCTCTGCACTCAGGAATTCTGGCGGTGCTCAAGGGACCATACGGGATGCCGGGGATCAAGCCCAGGTTGACGGCATGCAAGGCAAATGCCCTACCCAGTGTACGATCACTCTGACCCTGTTTTGTTTTGCTTTTTAAGGGCCAGAGGGGGATAATTAACAATTGTATAGATTCCATCAAAATATAAGTCAATAATTATTTTATTGTTGTTGTTTTTGCTCGGGGGTCACTCATAGTGAAGGTTGGGGAATCGCTTGTAGTGTTGGCGGTTGAACCCAGCTCGACTGCCTGCAAGGTAGGTTGCCTTGTCTCCAGTATACTATCTCCAACCCCCACAGTCAACAAGTTATTACTTAACTATGTAAAGTTCAGCTCACCTTTCACAGCTGTGTTTATAGCATTTTTTAAAATTGAATCTCCATGAGATAGAGCATTACAAAATTGCTCATGATTGTGTTTCAGTCATACAATGCTCCAACAACCATCCCTCCACTAATGTGATTTTCCAGCACCAGTGTCCCCAGTTTCCTTCCCACCCCTTCAGACCAGTATGAAAATAATATCCAGGGCCAGGGGAAATGGGCCAGGAGGACTGGTCAGTGGGTGGTCAGTGGTATAGGGAGGGAGGGAACAGAATAGAGGAGGATCCTTTGTGACAATATTAGTTGGGAATGATCTGGACAAGAACTGATTCTAGCGTGAAATTTGACAAGCGGGTAATACAAGAGAAGTGCTCATTTCAGCGTTGGAAGGAGTTCGCCATCAAACGGGCAGGTAAGGCTTTGTAAGCAGTGGGGTAGGCCAGTATTTACGGTTAGACTGGATTTGGTTCCTGGTAAAATGGTAATGGCACTTTGCAACTGGTTAGTGCCAAGCGCCTTGATTTTTAAAAGTGACTCAGTGACAGCATAGGGAATTAGAAAGAAGAATTTTTGTCATTCAAAGAACAATTTTTAATTTCTGTTCCCCAAGAGAAGGGATCATTTCACGCCCCACGGGGCCACAAGGGCGTTAAAAAGAGGAAACCGGGGGAAACCGAGGTTCGGAGTTTCCATTGGGTTTTGTTTAGGAAAGTAAAGGAGAATAAGGGAAATCTGATTTAAGGTTGACTGGTCTGACCAGATCCTGTGGGCTCTCGGCAGAGACAGTTCTTTATTGTCTAGCACTTGACCTTGTATTAATTTCGATCAGGGGAAATACTGGCTTCTTGTGTGATGAGATGAAGGAGACGGTTCTGAGTGTGGGCTCTAGAAGGTTTTGCATGTGGGCTCTAGTAGGTTCTGAGTGTGGGCTCTAGAAGGTTCTGTGTGTTGGCTCTAGAAGGTTCTGCGTGTTGGCTCTAGAAGGTTCTATGTGTTGGCTCTAGAAGGTTCTGCGTGTTGGCTCTAGTAGGTTCTGAGTGTGGGCTCTAGAAGGTTGTGTGTGTTGGCTCTAGAAGGTTCTGCGTGTTGGCTCTAGAAGGTTCTATGTGTTGGCTCTAGAAGGTTCTGCGTGTTGGCTCTAGAAGGTTTTGTGTGTGGGCTCTAGAAGGTTCTGCGTGTGGGCTCTAGAAGGCGGGAGTGGTTCGTCTGGCCTTGTGATTAAAGGCTGTCCAACAGACAAGTGCTGAACCTGAGAAAACACAGAATGCCAACCCTGCCGTCTTCCAGTCGAGCGGTAGCCTTTGCTCGGGATGCATCAGGGTGAGCCTTTCCTCCTCCTGGAGCCTGAAGGTTTCCTCACTTCGAGGGGCCTCTGGAAGGGTGGGTGGCAGTGTGTGACACTCCACACCGTGGGAGGAGTCGGGTATTAGGGCCAGTCGGCCTGTGCTTGTGAGGAAGAGAGGTTGATTCTACCTTAAAGCTAGAGTACCCTGGTCCAGAGAGATAGTACAGCAGGATGGGGGGGGGGGGCACTTGCCTTCGATCCCTGGACCCCATACGGCCCCCTGTGCCCTCGAGGACTGTTCCTTGAGCACAGAGCCAGGGACAGTAAGCCCTGAGTACTACTCTGTGTGGCCCAAATAAATAAATATATAAGGATACCTTTGCTAGTCAGGAGAGAGAGCAAGTTGACAGTCCTTCATCCGCCCAGCAATATATATTTAAGTACTGTTTGAGTATTAAGTACTAATCCGGATGATACTGTTACTGGTGAGGTGGGCAACACAATGTTAGGCTCTCAAGTGCTCTTGAGAATTTCAGTGCAGGATCTGTACATTCGGGCACACATCAAAGCACGTGACTACTTCTGAGTTAAAATCCTGCCGTGCAGAACAGGGAGTTAGATGCTGTTTGCCCTCGAGAAGTGGCAGAAAGGACCACTGGGTGAAAGCGCACAGAGGCCGTTTCTGACTGGACTTGGGGAGATCCTCGCCAGCGCCCGCCTCAGTGCGGTTCTCCATTTACCACAGACGCTGCGTCAAGGTCATTGCCTCTGGGAATGTGGAAAGGAAGTGCAGATGGTAGAAGTGTGGCTGGGCCGAAGGGCCCCACTGCCTGAAAGCGCTCGTTCTTGTGGAAATAAGCCATTTTGTAAGAAGAATTTTGTTGTGTGTGGGGGGAATGTTTTTAGCAGCATCCAAGGCCGCAGCTAGATGCCAGTAGTACATCTCCCCTCCCCCCCCCCCCCGTGGTGACCCTGAAAAATGGCTCCAGGCATTGCCAGATGTTCCCTAGGGCCAAAATTGCCCCAGTATAAAAACTCTAGGCTGTGGGAATTAATAGAACTCTGGGCTTTGAAACTTTTAACATTTCATTTTGCAGGATTGTCCTTCTCCTTCTCCTGCTCCTCCTCCTCTTCCTCCTCCCTCCTCGTCCTCCTCCCTGCTCCTCCCTCCACCTGCCTCCTCTCTCCTCCTGACTCCTGACTCTTCTTTCCTCTCCTCCAGCTTCCTTTTTCCTCCTTCCTTCTTCCTTCTTCTTCCTTCTTCTGTGGTAGTGTTCTGTCACCTTCCAATTCAGGGAGACCTTCGGGATTGGATGGTTTTCAGAATCTCTTGACGATGTTGATGTGCCGAGCACGTATCGGACGTTCCCAGAAGAGGGCACCCGCTTGGCAGAGGGCTAAGAGATGAAGATGAGAAGGTCGCCCAGGGCCGGGGGAGATGCCTGGAGGGAGGAGGAGAGAGGAGTGATGTGCTTCCTGACTTGCAGCTGACCCTGAGGCCAACCCCTTGCACCCCAAAGGGCTCCTCAAGCGCAGGGCCAGGGGTAGCCCCCGAGCATCGCCAGGTGACGGTCCTCACCCATCTCCAAATAAAATTGTGGTGAAATAGACAAAATAAAATTCACTCTTTTTCTATCCTACATTTTGCAGACATCTGTGGCCTTCGGTTCATTCACTGCACTGTTGCGTGATGTAGCCACCATCCGTCTCCACAAACTTTGTCAAACTGAAACCCTGTGGCCTCTCCGCTGTGCTGTGCCCCTCCCCCGGGTTCTTTGTGTGCCTCCCACGGGGGAGGGGTGCTCTTTGCCTCCACGTGAGCTACTCTCCCGGCCCTCTGCACACTCGAAACGGCCACAGACTTCCCATCCTCCGTACTCAGCTGCTGGTACCCACTCTCCTGTGCTCAGCCTGGCTTTACAAGTCTAGGAATCCGTTTTCTAGCTTAGTAAGTGTTGTAGTTTGCTTAATTTCCTTGTTAAGGCTAAAAACCATTCCACCGTCTGTAGATACCACATTTTGCTTTTACGTTTGTTTTGAGGAGGGGGCCTCCCAAGAGTTCAGGGGGCCCTGGGGACTCCTTCTGTGGTGCTCAGCTAACCTGGACAGCAGTTCAGTGCGAGGGCCCTGAGGTGCCAGAAAGCGTGGGCTACCCCAGTGGTGCTGGGGCCACCCCAGCTGCACCCACCGATGCCAGGGGATCTTTTGGTGCCGGGGATGAAATCTGCCTTGGTGGCATGCAAAGCATTTGTCTTAACCCCTCAACTAACTCCCAGCCCCTTGCTTTTCCTGTCCACAAACACTCGGGTTGCTCCTACCATCTGGATAGTGTAAATAATTGTACCACTCCCCCCCCTTTTAAATCTGGCAGAATAGACATGCTCAAGTTCCCGGCTCACACGCACAGCTTGCTCGGGTCCTGTGAAAGGTCCTGGTTTCACACAGATGGGGCGGTCGCAGATTCTGCTTAACTCCAGCTTAACCGTTCTGAGAACTAAAATGAACATGGTGCCAACTCCCCATTCAGTGATCCGCCCGTGGCAAACCCTGGGCACATCAGACTCCACACACTAGCTTCCCGTTTAGACACCATCACTGGCGAGGTCTCGGCAGGGCACTCCAAACTCATGACGTTCCTAAGATGAAACTTCCTCAAGGGATGTAAGAAAAAGAACCCAAACCTGTAGCAGGCAGCTGTTCCGCCATGGAATCCGCCACTCTTCTCTGTCTGACTAGTGTAGTTAATAAACTTTCCTTGTTAACTTTTTTTCACGTGTGTCCCGCTAAAAGGGAAACAGCCCTGACCCACTCGAGCCCTCAGGGTGTGGGCGTGAGGGATCTCCACGCCCCTTCCTATGTAGGTCTCTAAAACAGCTCTGTCTCTCTCTCTCTCTCTCTCTCTCTCTCTCTCTCTGTATCTCGGTCTCTATCTCTGTCTCCCTCTCTTTGTTCTGTCTCTGTTTCTATCACTGTCATATTCATCTATCTCTAAGTATATATCTCTGTTTCTGTCTTTTCACTATCTCTGTTTCTATCCTTATCTCTGTGTCTCTGCCTTAATCTTTGTCTCCAATGCCGTATTTCTGAGAGGCTTTGATAGGGGCATGTGACATATGATAAGGGGTGGTTTATTTCCTCACCCACTTTTTTTTTATTATTATTATTTGTAGTTTAGGTAACAGGGTTCCAGTGGTGTTACTATTTATGGTTTTACGTGAAGTTACTGCTTTTCTCTGCCACAGTGCCCCGAACCCTCCACCACTGCCCACCGCTGGCCTTGTGACACTTAGTCCTCCTTTTCTGCCTTAAAAAAAAAAAAATCCCATTTCTCCACTTTTGCTTCTTTGCCGTCTCTCTTCTGGTACTGGTTGTCAAACCAAAGCCAGGGCTAATAGGTTTGTCCCCTGCCAGTTAAAGTCCTTTCTAGGACTGAAAGTTTGTAGTCAATGTTCTCTAAACTATTTTTTTGTTATTTCAAAACTAGTAACGCTTTGGAAATTGGGTTTGATTCTAAGATTGCCTGAAGATTTTAGGTTCCTTCTAAGGGCTCTCAAGAGCCCTTCACTCCATCTCTTTCGCTCAGTTCCTAAGATAATTTGTTCCCAAACCTTGCTGTTGGCAACTTGTGCCTAGGGTGTCCTGCAGCCCCTTCTTCAAGGGTTTGGATCCATTCGTCATTCCAAAAGACTATTGCTATCCTGAGGGCAACTTTTAGATACACTTGGTGAATTTTATTGCTTTGTTCCTTTGACTCCTGCTTCTAAACGCCCGGGCTCCCTCTCTCTGTGGGAAGGAGTATTTTTGGCTGGCCCTTTTCTGTCTGTGTGCTGCCATCTGTCACAGGGGTCATTGCTCAGAGGCTAGCTTCATCCCTGCTGGGAGCAGGTGGTCAAACCAATGACTATTGGCGGGGTCAGGTTGGGGCAGCCTTCCAATATGCCCCCAAAGCTGTGTGCACCATTGTTACCCGTTAGCGGAATAAGTGACGATGTGACTTTCCTGCACTAAGAGATGTAGGTGCAGAATTATAATGTGAAATTCCTAGTTCCTGTACCCCTGCCATGTATTTTCTCTGCCATATATACTCTCCCCTCTCTCTGCCTCAGCTGGCTCTGGACTACCTGAGTATTGGCTGAAGCAACCCGCAGAGTACAAAGAAAGCAGCATCCATGGACATTATGAGCAGTCTCCATCACACAAGGTGTTCCATGTTGAAACTACTAGTGGCAGGGCCAGAGCGACAACACAGTGGGTAGGGCGTTTGCCTTGAATGCAGCCAACTCGAGTTCAGTCCCCAGCATCCCGTAGGATCCCCCAGGCCCTGCCAGGAGTAATTCCTGAGTACAGAGCTGGACTAACCCCTGAGCGTGCCACGTGTTGTTTAAAAGCAAGGGGGAAAAAAAACCACCCCAAAACCAAGGATACTAGTGGTGACTTCCAGAATCTGTAGGAACAAAACAAACACCCGCTTTCGTGATCTCGGGCAGTGAAGACCGTGGTGTTCATCTGTTTAAAGAGATGGTGCTCCCAGCCACGCCGGAGCGCGGGCCTGACTCACTGAGCGCCGGCCCAGTGCTGAGTCACCGAGCCGCTTCATTCATCGATCATGTGTTTATGCACAGCTCGGCTGCAAGGTGGGAGCGAATTACTATTTTCAAATGTTCCTTCCTGAGGTAGCATGGTCCAGAAGTGAGCCGAGAGACAGGATGCTGGAGTTCTATTCTTGGCCCAGCTATGCACCTTCAGCAAGATCTGTCCCTCCCCTCGTGCCCCGCCGCGCCCTGTCAGTGTGGAAGGCTCGGGGGAATGAGCGGAAGCAACCGTACTGATCAGAACGGAAGAGCTTTTCAAAATAGTCCCCCCCCCACGAGAGATTTTGAGGCAATAGGGCCCCAAACCCTAATCATCAGGTTTGCCATGTTTTTGTTGTGACTGATTGAGGCTCCGCTAGTAAGACCAAGAGGAGTTTCTCCTCCAGAGACAAACTAGGTATTTCTAGTCTTTGTTCTTTCCTTCTTCTGCTTCTTTTTTGTTTGTTTGTTTGTTTGTTTGTTTGTTGACTTCTTTTCCTTGGGTGGGGGGCACGCCCAGCTCTGCTCAGGGCTTCCTCCTGGCTCCGAAGTCACCAGCATCAATCCTGGTGGGCTCAAGGGATCATATGGGGGTTCTAAGGGTTGAATCTGAGTTAGCCACATGCAAGGCAAGAGCCCTCCCCGTGGTACTTCCTCTCTGGACTCCAGGGTCTTTGTTCTTGTTCAGACCTGTGTTGCCTCTTTCCCGTGTACTCATTGCACGGTGCTTAGATCTATTCCGTTATCTCAGAGCAGTTAACTGTGTGTCTTAGTTCTGCGCGTTTGCTCTTAGGAGGCTGGCGTCAGGGGGACCCAGTGATTTCTTTTGGAACCTCCATAATTCCTCTCTAGATGTGAGGTTTGCTTAATTCTCCTTGTCTTCCTGCTTAACCCTGAATCTAGACATTATCATACCTTTCACCTCTAATCTCTGAAGAATTAAATTCTCGCTTAAAACCTAGGTCTCAGGTACCACCCAGACCTTGGCATCCTAAAAAATAATGCCTTTTAACTTTACCCACAGAGTTATTTTATATTTAATAGAAAATAGTTCAAGAATACAGAAAACCATAGAGAATATTTGAACATTCACTTAAAATCTTTTTTTTTTTTAATGTAAGAAATCATTACGGGCTCATTTGAGTCCCAAGGCACCGTGTTGATGCCCGGCCCCGCCCCCAACTCTTTTGAACAAACCCTTTTTGTCCCAGGCACAGTGCAGAGTACTTAGCTTCCCTGTAGGAGGTCTGCCTTCCCTGACCTATATTCATTACACTCTGTTTCCTCAAGTGCTTTCACAATTCTCTCCTGCCCCTCACTGTGACCTTGGGCAAATTGCTTTACCTCTCTGAGTGGTATATTTCTCATCTGTAAAATTAGAATAATAGCGGCACCTGCCTTCTCCAGGTTATTTCAAGATTCAAGTGCGGTTATGTATGTGGAAGTAGTTTGTCAAGTTCCTGTTCTGTGTGGCATCCATTATCTGTGCAGAGAACCCACAGCAGCGCCTGTGAGAGGGTGCATGGGACTTCCCAGGGAAGGGTGGGTCACAGTCCCCGGAGCTTCTTCAGAGGAACTACGTATCTGCCCTACACTTACACGTGTACATATATAGTGTACACACACACACACACACACACACACACACACCAATTAGAAATTGGTTTTAAAGGAAGAAACTGCTAGGATTCTGATCTCTTTGGAGGGCAGTGTGGGCACATCCAGTGGTGCCCAGTAGCTGCTCTCCGTGCCTTGCTGGGGGTTGGCTCGGGGCAGTCTGCACTGTCAGGTTTAGACCAGAAACTCTCACATGCTAAGCATGTCCTCCGGCCCCTTATCCTTTTTTTGTTGCTGTTTCGTTTGGTTTGGGGGCCACACCTGGCAGTGCTTAGGGCTTATTCTTGGTGCCCAGGGATCACTCCAGGCAGGGCTTGGAGACTGTATGTGGTGCCAGAGACTGAACCTGGGCCAGCCATTGGCAAGACTCTTACTGTCTCTCCAAACCCTTGTGTTTCTGTTTTGTCTTGGTTTTGGTTTTTAACGCCCCCCCCCCAAATAGCTTCTCTTTCCCCTTCTCTTCCGTCTGTAATTGTTGTGGACTGGGGGCTGCACACACATTGGCTCTGGGGTCCACATGTCCGGGTGTTCCTGTGCCCTGCCACGCTGCTCACCGGGGGCTGCACACTTTTCCCGTGGCACTCACGTGTGTTCTGGTGGTTGTGATCCCAGGCTGCACTCCTGACTGCGGGATGCACACATTTTAGTTTTGGTGCACACTCCAGCCACAGTGCTCGCCTATTCCTGCCTGGAGGCTGGAGGCTGATGGGGATCCACTCTGTGCTCTGCCACGGTCTTGGCACATATGGGGCAGGGCCAGGGATTGGACTTGCCGCCTAAGCCCTCAGTATGGCACTGCTTTGCCTCTGAGTCATCGCCAGGCTCCTGACTCTGCTACTGTGTATTGTTGTTTGTTTGGGTTTTATTTGGGGGGGGGGCAGGCCTGGTGGTGCACAGGGCTTACTCCTGCCTTTGTGCTCAGGGACCATACAGGGTGCTGGGTCAGCCTCATGCAAGACAAGCACCTTGCCCGCTCTGCTATCGCCCCAGCCCCAGACTGCTAGTGTTTCTGACACCAAAAGATGCTGTTAACACATGCACCCATGTTAAGGCGGAGAATCAGCCACGATTGGCGGCATGGGCAACTGGTTTACTGCTTATTTAGAAAGAGATCCTCCTGAGGCTGGAGACAGGCTGGATCATATCGAGAAGAAATAAACTTAATTTAAAATTTTATTTTTCTTTCCTGTTTGTCTTGTTCCTAGGATTTTACATCTTTCACACGCCCATAAACCATACTTTCGTTCCTCCTCAGCTAAGAAATCCCTTCTGCGGGAACCCCCCTCCTCCTGACCATAATTCCTGGCCGTGAGGAGTCCCAGGACCTCCTACTGCAGATTGCCATGCCCCGCTTGTCACTGGTGATAATCTAGCTCCACAGGGTGGGATAACGGACGTTTTCTCACTCCTGAATCATTTACCCGAATCAAAGGCCCTCAGACCTTCTTTCTGGTTTGGGTCACCTGAGAGCTTGTACAGTCCCCTTGTCTTCCTAATACTTTGGGTCACACGGTTGAGTGTCAGACCCCAGCCAGGACGGTTACATCAGCGCATCTGAGGGCGGGACCCGGGCTCAGGTGGCTTTAAAGTCTTTTCCCTGATTCCAGTGTGCTTACACTTTTGAGAAGCCCTAGACTAGGGTGATGTTTCCCAAAGTGGGCAGTTCCACTTGGGGGACTGTTGGGGGGGGGGCCAGTAATAGTCCTCCCCCACGGCCCTTTCTGTTTGTTCACTTAAAGAAGGTAGATTGGGGTTTGGGGGGAGAGTTGAGTGATTTTCTTTTCTTTTCCTGAAATAAATATGCTAAGTCTGGGAATCCCTGACTTAGATTAATGTCTAATACATAATTCTTCCTTCTCCAACTTCCTCCTTATTCCTTTTAAACTTCTTCCTTATTCCTTTTAAAAAGGTAATTCTTGAATAGGGCTAGAGAGATAGGACAGTAGATAAGGCACTTGCCTTGCACGTGGCCAAACCAGATTAGATCTCCAGCACCCCATATGTCCCCCAACCCCCTCCACCCAGGAGTGATCCTTGAGCTCGGTGCCAGGGCTAAGCCCTGAGCACCACTGGTTGTGACCCCAAAACAAAAAAAATGGAAAATAATAATAACCCTTGGATGAAGAGTGGCTGCAGAGGTCACGACTGAAGGGTATGTTCCGGAGACTGAGCCACTCATGGGAAACTTAAGGTTTTCTTCTCAGAAACCCAAGAGGGACAGTTAGGGGCAGGACAGCGTCTGTGGCTGCCTAGAGGTTCTGCATTGCACACAGCGGCCCAGATTCAGTTTCCACTGCGTGGGCTCTGAGCAACATCAGGAATGACCCATGAACACTGCGATGGGACAGCCCCTGGCATTGCCAAGTGTGAGGCCAGAATCCCTGTGTCTGCCCGCGCCCCCCCCCCCCCACGCCAAAGAGAGGCAATTCTACTGAGTAATAGGAAACCCAAAATTCCCCTTGGAACTTTAAAAGGGAGAGATGAAAAATTGGAGTTTTGTTTCTGTATTTTGGGGCTTAGGCCACGCCAGGGTGTGCTCAGGGCTTACTGCCAGCTTTTGGCGAAAGATTGGCCCCTCATGGTGCTCAGGCGACCATATACGATGCCTCAAATTTGGACCAGGGTTGGTCTGATACAAAGTAAGTGCTTAACCCCTGTACTATCTCACAGGCCCACTGTTGGTAGCACTGTGGCACTGTCGTCCCATTGTTCATGGATTTGCTCGAGCGGGCACCAGTAACGTCTCCATTGTGAGACGCGTTGTTACTGTTTTTGACGTATCAAATATGCCACAGGTAGCTTGCCAGACTCTGCCATGTGGGCTGGATACTCTCGGTAGCTTGCTGGGCTCGGAGAGGGGCGGAGGAATCCAACCCGGTGGGCCACGTGAAAGGCAGATGCCCTACCCGCTGTGCTATCGCTCCAGTCCCACTGTTGGTATTGTTATTAATACAGCTTTCATAGGCTGAGTTACAACCGATCCTACTTATGAGGAAAAGTCAGACTATCTGCCCAAACTGTTGGTATTGTTATCTTCCCACCTAGATGTGGCTGGAGCCCAGGGTCGGAGTTCTTACATCTTCCCTCCTGAGGGCGAGGGTCAGGGTGTGGCAATGTCAGCGCAAGGAGCACACTCCATTCCCTTGACAGTAAACGTCAGTGACCCCGTTACCACTTCATATTTATCACTGAGACCCAAGGGAGGATGGAGAAGTAACGGAAGTTTACTTAAAAAGCCGAATCAAGCCCTGATTCTGTGCATTTGGAAACCTGAAAACTGCAGGTGCATCACTTACGAGGCATCGAAGTCAGCTCCCCGTGTGGCCCCTTTTCTTTCTTACAGTAACAAATGAATGTCATTCACTTGTGCCGCAGCTATCCCATTGCTCAGCGTTCCTCTCTGGGCAAAGCACACGTTAGGAAGGCATCTGGAGGCTGCAATGGTTAATAGGCCAGATATTTCCCTTAAGGTTCTCATAATCAGAAAGGGAAAAGGAGACAGAGAAACCTAACATTATAACTTAAGGTGATATTTTAGCAGTGATATAAAATACTAAGGGAGGGCAGAAATTGCTTTTTTGTTTGTGTAAGTACGATCATTAAGTACATTTGGGAAATAGGGCGAGTTGAGATGCGGGCGACCCCCAGCGTGGGGAACAGCAGGGCGAGAGATGGGCAGGAGTGGGGGGCTGTGGACAGTCACCCCGAGGAAGAGTGGGCCCGGCAGCGGGGGGATGCAGTGGAATGCCCCACCCATGTGGATTCTTCCCAGGCTGGCTGAGCAGTCGGCAGAATGGGAGAAGCTGTAGGAAAGATGCCCTGTGACGCGTGTGCAGGGGGCCATGATGTAGGTGGCAGTTTAGGCCGGCAGAGCGCGGGCAAACCTGCACCTCAGGGTGAGGTGAGGGGAACCAGCTCGTGGAGGGGGGGACCCTTCACGTGAACTGGCGGGGGTGACGTCATCGTGGCTGCTTTGAAAGGGGAAGTCTGCGGAGAGGCGGTGCTTGGGGGATACCCTCGGCCGCGTTCCTTGTGGTGCCCAGAGCGGGGCCGGGCTGAAGCTCACGGCCTCGCCGGCCTCCCGTGTGCTCAGTTCACAGGGATCTGCAGGCCATGCTTGTGGCCTGGAGGGGACGAGTTCTGAGGGCTGTAGCGACCTGCTTGGAGCGCCTCCTGGAGCACTCGCGGCGCCGGCAGCGTGGAGGAATGGAAAAGTACCGTCGGAGCGAGGAAGGGCTTGTGAAGCACCGAGTCAAGCAGAGTCTATTAATAGGCCGGAAGGGGCCCTGCGAGCGCTTTAAGGATGTGAAATTTTAATCCAAGGCACCGGAGAGGGCCAGAGCGAGGACTCAAGTGGTCGGCTGCAGGCTGTAACCTGTGCCGGGTCCCGGGCTAAGGCCTTGGCACTGCATGGCCTCCGGAGCACCGCCGGGTGCAGCCTGGCCTCATCCAGCGCCGCTGCTATACTTGCCCTGTGTCCTCCGATGTGGCACTGGTGTCTCCTGAGCACCTGCAGCCCCGTGTCCCCAGCACACTGGTTGTAGCCCTGGCAGTACCTGCCCTGGATTGCTGAGTCCGCACCATGAGAGCATTTCCAGGAGGGGCTCTGTCGCTCTCCATACACAACACTTTTGGGGTGCCCCCGTAAAGAGCAGTGAAGAGTCTTCAGTTTGGTGTTTTGTTGTTGTTGTTGTTGTTGTTGTTTCAAAATAAGGGCCACTTGTGGTGGTACTTGGGGTCACTAGAGCCATAGCCAGCAATGTTGGAGGGCAGTATATAGTGCCTGGGGTTGAACCCAGACCTCACCTATGCCAGGTGTGTGCCTGCCACTCAAGCCATCTTCCTGGTATGCTTTATTTTTTTTTTAACTTTTGTATTGAATCCCTGTGAGATAGGCCCATACAAAGCTGTCCATGATTGGATTTCAGTTATACAGTGTTCCAACACCCATCCCTCCACCAGTGAACATTTCCCAGCATCCCTGTACAGTTTAGATGGTTTTTGAACAGAGGGAACCCGAGCCCTGGGACCTACATTTTTATACCAGTCACCCCCCCCATCCAGTTCAGAATTACTTCACTGCCCCGAGATTGCGTGGGTTGTGTGCTTTGAGGTTGTATCCAATTCATTTGTCATCAGTGAAGTAGTTGAGAGTATTTAAGGCACTGTAAAACTGTTGAACAGTTTTCTGCTCTGACTTTCCTACAGGGTCTCTTGCTAGTGTAAGATCGAGTAAAACTGTTTCTTCGATATGTTACAACTAAGGTGGGAAATGTCTTCCTCATCCTATTTCCCATTATAACATTGTTTCCCTGAATGAGAAATCACTGTATGGTACAAAAAGCATGCTGGCGTAGAGCACTGAGCTAGTGCTTGCATCCTTGGTGACCCCAGCAAGCCCCCAAGCCTCTGAGCGTGTCAGAGGGTGTTTGCTATCCAGCTGGCAAGGAGTTAGGAACACACCGCGAGCATGTGCAGATGCGTGTTGCTTCTCTCCCCATGGAGGTGTGGCATACAATGCAGGCTTTGCTGGCGGTGTTTAGGCCCTTTCTGAAGGGCCTGTTCTCAGCACGCCTGCAGTGTCTAGAGGCAGCGTGTCACCATAGATGCTGGGGTGAAAGCACAGACCCAGTCCCAGCTTATACCTGCCGCTTGCAGAGATTGATAGATTGGTTTTCAGCTTCCCTGCTTTTGCCTCGTGGTACTATAAAAAGAAAACAGAACAGCCAAAGGAAAATTAAAATTCAATTTGGAAAGACTTAATGAGTGCTATAGGTTTTTATACTGGAGGATTCTTAAAGACATTCAGAAATGTTGTATATTACAGTGCTTGCTTGCTTTCTTCCTTTCTCTCTTTCTTTCTCCCTCCCTCCCTCCCTCCCTCCCTCCCTCCCTTTTTTCCTTCCTTCCTTCCTTTTTTCCTTCTTTCCTTTTTTCCTTCCTTCCTTTTTTCCTTCCTTCCTTCCTTCCTTCCTTCCTTCCTTCCTTCCTTCCTTTTTTCCTTCCTTCCTTCCTTCCTTCCTTCCTTCCTTCCTTCCTTCCTTCCTTCCTTCCTTTTTTCCTTCCTTCCTTCCTTCCTTCCTTCCTTCCTTCCTTCCTTCCTTCCTTCCTTCCTTCCTTCCTTCCTTCCTTTCCTCCCTCCCTCCCTCCTTCCTTCCTTCCTTCCTTCCTTCCTTCCTTCCTTCCTTCCTTCCTTCCTTCCTTCTTTCCTTCCTTCCTTCCTTCTTTCTTCCTGTAGGGAGGTGTTGGGGCCACATCCAGCAGTGTGCAGGGGTCACGCCTGCTGGTGCTCGGGGATCATGCGGTGTGAGGATGAAACAGTTCCGCTGCTGTGAAGCAAGCCCCGTACTCCCTGTCCTGTCTCACTGACTCAGCGCTGGGTTTCTCTAAAAGTAGACTGCAGCCACTCCATTTCTCCGTTTATAGCTGCCCTGTGCCCGCTTCCACCTTCTCCCTTCTTCCTGTCTGAGCACCCAGCCTCATGACAGCTGTCCCATGTACCACACTCTCCAGTTGCACTCGCTTCCTCAGAGTTTTCTTTACTGGCAGTGTATTTTTTTTGTGAACTCATTAATTTTTTATAGTTAAATACACATGGTCATGCACACATGTGTACACATGTATGTATATTGCAGTTTAGGTGACAGTAGTGTTGAGTTTCTGGTATTAATGCACAAGATGCTGCCCACTCCCAACTAAAGTGCTCTTCCCGAGTCCCTCTGTCCAGTCCGGCCCACCGTCCTGCCCTCTCACTCTTCTCTCGTCATTTGTTAATTAACCACCTTTGGCCCCACCATGTGTTCGAACCTTCCACTTCTTTTCCCAGGTTAGTTCCTGGCAGTCTGTTTGTTCCCTGCCCACTCACACGCGAAACCTAGCACAGTCAGAACACAGGTGTGCATTTATATCTCAGATTAATGTTTTTGTGTTTGGGGGTAGGTGTCTGGAGAAGGACAGCAGGGCCAAATGGGAGCTCCATTTCTACCTCAGAAATCTCCATAGTATCCATACTGGCATCTTTATGGTTATATAAAGATTTTTTTATATCATGGTTGCCATTAAGATTTATTATTATCATTGTTTAGTTTGGGGCCATACCCGGCGATGCTCAGGAGTAACTCTTGGTTCCTCAGGAATCACTCCTGGCAATGCTCAGGGGACCATAAGGGATGCCGGGATCAAACTGAGGTTGGCTGCATGTAAGGCAAATGCCTTACCCACTGTACTGTCACTCCAGCCCCCAAATCTTTTATTATTATCATCATTATATAAAGAGTTTCCTCCTTTCTCTTCTTATCCATTATCCAACTGTCCCTAGGATGACAGCTAGTCCTAATAGGAGTTAACTGTTCTCTGATTAGAGAATGGATGGAGGACCATTTAATATTTTGTCCCTGTGTCACTGGCTGTTCGATACAAACAAGTCAGTTAGCTTCTAACTCCACATTCCTTTTTTGTGAAGTTGGATCTAGCAGTATTTGCTCCTCTAACCCCATGAGTGAGGATGAGATGAGGTAAAGGATGAGAAAATGTTCTGTAAATGTTAAAGTACTTGACAAATGTGAGGTAGCATTAATGTGTAGCCTCTGCAACCATTTACAGTTTGTCACTTTGCTAGCTCAATTTCTGAAGATTCCTAACAAGTCTAAAATCTTGTTCAGAAAAGTCCTATCCGTGTTTTTAATTGTGGATCTCCGTGCTAGAGTGTTGGCTCTTATGATTTCCCACCAGTTCAGAGCTAGGCTACTGTTTTACTTTATTTATATTTGCATAACATATATTTGCATAACATATATTTGCATAACACACCTGACAGTGCTTAAGGATCTCTCCTGCTGGGGCTCATGGGACCATATGGGGTACTGGGAATAGAACCCAGGTCAGCTTGTGCCAGGCAAGCGCCTTACCCACTGTATTTTTCCCTTCCCTTCCCATTCTCTTCCCCCTCTGTGCTCAGGGACCATACTGGATGCCAGGGATCAAACCCACGTCAGCCGCATCGCAAGGCAAGTTGCCCTGAGCTGCCGTACCATCTCTGCCCATCCTTGCCCCATACTATTTCTCCAGCCCCAGAATTTTTGAGCACTCTTGACAGATGTTCTCTCATCTGTTCGTGATTTCTCTGAGCAAGATGATGTTACCCCCGCGGTAGGAGCTCCCCCTGAGCCTAGCTGTCATTCTAGCTCCCCTGCTTGTGGTCATTTTGAGTGGCTCAGAAAGTCCCACTGCTTTTCTTGCTTGTAAAATGGAGCTTGCTTATAAAATGCCTCACTCCATGGATTAAAGGTACTGTTTATAACACGTCTGACAGTACTTCATCATCATCATCATAGATACCACAGTATTGCAGACAGGCTCATAACCACTTTCATCTATTTCTGCTTGTCCATCTCACATGAATATTTGGGGTGGGGAGAGCGGGGCTACGGTTTGGGTCACACCCTTCAGTGCTCAGGGCTCACTCCTGGCTCTGCGCTCAGGGCTCAGGGCTTACTTGTGGAAGGCTCAGGGGTCCATATGGGGGCTGGGGACCCAACCCAGACTGGCCACATGCAAGGCCAGCAAGCGCCGTACCTGCCCCGCTATTGCTCCAGCCCTCACATGAGCTTTTTAAGTAAACAGTCCCAGCCTCTTAGTTGTAAATACTGTTCACTGAATTCTGAAGTTGGAAGAGTGTCTTTTGTCACTTTGTATGACAGTTTCAGAGCCATCCTGACACTGCATAGAAATGTCTTCCAGAAAGTGACATGAGAGAATAATAGAATTAGACTAACTAGGGCAGTGAAATGCTTGTATTACATATTGACATTTCACATTTCATTGGGAATGACTTCCACTGATTGAAAATTAAATGCTTAGAAATTGTAATCCAACTTCTAGCATTTGGTACAAGAGTTTTTAACGTAACTGATAGATAAAGATGTAGAAGGATGTATTCTCATATCTGTTTTCTAAATTCTGTACTTTGCAATGCCTGGTATGTAGTATATATTCAATATGCCTTTGTTGAATGAATGTTTACCTTGTCTGGTCTTGACAAAGAGCAACTGAATAGCGCTGGAGGTTTTTTTCAGCCTTTGTGTGTTCATTCTTTTATTTATTATATAACTGACGATAGGTATTAAGTCACACATAATTCTTATTTAAGCATTCTTATGACTTGAATCTTTGGTAATTCTTTCAGAGATGCTAACTTTACTTAGCCTGTCAGAGTCCAGGGCATGTAATAAACATATTTTTTGTGGAATCATAAAGCTGGGAATATCTCAGTAGAAGTACAGAGAAGGGGGAAATGTGCTGATGAGAAATAGAGAAATGGTTAAGAGCGAACTGGAACCAAACAGCTTGGATTTGAAGCCCACTTGTGTGATTTTGGGCAAGTTGTTTAACCTTTTTGTACTTCAGTTTTCTCATCACAGAGTCGTTGGGAGGAACGCATAATTATGTATCAAAGCTCTTTCACCTGTGCTGTACACATTGTAAAAGATTCTGTATGTTAACCATCATTATTGATAATATTTTGATCTTCATTTATTGATACCTACTTCACATTGCCTCACGTTATTTAACTTGCAAATGAGAAAATGGAGGGTCCATGATCATTATGCAGTTTGCTGGTTCTAATTAACTATCTAGTAATTGTAGAGCCAGCTCTATAAATTATTTTACTTAGTCCTCTCCTTTCATAAATAAAACGAAAGGTTGGGTCAGTGAATTGATTTATTAAGCACCACACAATTGGTCAGTGACAATATCTAAACTATAATAATATCAGTTTCTCAATCTTGAGAAGGATTGTTTGGAACTTGGGATGGCAGTGTGCAAGGCAAGTGCCCACTGTACGATTGATCTGTAAATAGTTTTATTGGACTTAAAAAAAAAGGATTCTTTGGGGCTGGAGCGATAGCACAGTGGGTAGGGCATTTGCCTTGCATGCAGCTGACCCGGATTCGATTCCCAGCATCCCATATGGTCCCCTGAGCACCACCAGGAGTAATTCTTGAGTGAAAAGCGCAGAGCAACTCCAGTGCATCGCCAGATATGACCCAAAAAGCAAAAGAAAAAAAGGAAAGAAAGAAAGAAAGAAAGAAAGAAAGAAAGAAAGAAAGAAAGAAAGAAAGAAAGAAAGAAAGAAAGAAAGAAAGAAAGAAAGAAAAGGATTGTTTTTCACTGGGGGTTGTACTGGAGATCTTGATCTGAATTTCAACTTAAAAATTCTATAGCACAGGTAATGTTAACTGTTCAGAATTAATATTTTGATTGGAAATTTGGAACTTCCAGAAGCATACAGCAAGGAGTTTACCTATCTTAGACAACCTCACAAGCCTCATTATAGTCAAGTGCCACGTTTTATGAAGATGGGCAAAGGTGGGAACAGCTGTAAAATTTTCTGTCTTCTAAATTCTCTATGCTATGAAAAATATATAGCTATGTGCAGACCAAAGCAGTATTCTGTCATTCATCAGTGTTATCATAATCATACTTTCCTCAGTTGTGAAAGATGTTATGAATCCAACAACTCTTTTCACTAACTTTCTCCGGTAAGATTGAATTAATATCCAATCGTCAACTGAATTTGGCCAGCATGCCTCTGGCTGGATATATATGTATATATATATATATATATATATTTTTTTGCTTTTTGAGTCACACCCGGTGATGTACAGGGGCTACTCCTGGCTCTGCACTCAGGAATTACCCCTGGCAGTGCTCAGGGGACCCTATGGGATGCTGGGAATCGAACCCGGGTTGGCCACGTGCAAGGCTAACGCCCTACCCCCTGTGCTATTGCTCCAGCCCCTGGATGTATTTTTTAATATAATAGAGAGTACATCTTGTTCACATTTGTCTTTTCTATTCTTGATATATTGGTTTATCTTCGCTATATTCTATATAACATTTGGGTTTGTTTGGTATCAACTGAAGAATGAATTTTTTACAGATATTCTTTAGTATCACTACTGAGTATGTCCAGGCACTATTAAAGTATTTCTAAGCATTTTAAAAGCTACTAAGTATTTTTATAGTTTTTGTTCAACAGGACAAGAAATGATTTTCAGGAATTGTTTTCAGTTTTCATTTGCTTTGTGACCATTGAATGTAATAGAAAAAAATCAAACTGATGATACACTTATCATTAAGAGCTTGTATTCACTGTATACTCCCTGTTAAATGCCACATTACCTTCTGGTGGATAACAAATTCTGTGTTCATTGTCATTTAGGTGAGCCTCATCTCTAATACCATAGAGCTACAGCTTAAAGCCTTTGGGGTTTTGGCCAGTAGCAAAACACAGAATCATGTACTCATTCAGTGGACTTAAGCTGATTAACTAAATCCAGTTGCAAAGGAAACATGAAATATGAGATGTGTGGCTTTTTTCCTCAGTTATACTTAGGATTTTTATAATTTTTAGTGTGAACAATTAACTCCAGCTCTAATTCCTATTTCTTCAAATGTGGGGATTTCCCCCATCCTTGCCCTGCCCTACACATGCTTAAGGACAAACATGGATGGACGTTTCTCGTCCACGCTCTAGGGTGGGGGAGTCCTGTCTTGTGTACTGCTGGTAAAATAGAATCTTAAAAGCTTCATAAACATTGTGGTCCTCCCAGGAGTATGAAATGTATTATTGACATTTCTTCTTTTTTTTTTTCTTTTTGGGTCACACCTGGCGATGCGCAGGGGTTACTCCTGGCTCTGCACTCAGGAATTACTCCTGGCGGTGCTCAGGGGACCCTATGGGATGCTGGGAATCGAACCCGGAGGGCCGCGTGCAAAGCAAACGCCCTACTCACTGTGCTATCGCTCCAGCCCCGACATTTCTTCTTTACACGTTAAGCATATGCCAATAGTTTATTTCTCTGGGAAAGATGGAAACAATTTTATGGAAAATAAGACTGTGTGCGCTCCCCAGCCCAACTTCAGCTTTTTCCACTTGTGATCCCTTTTCATCCAGATATATATCAATAGGTATACAATAGGTATACTTTTAATAAACTTTTCAAAATACATTTTCATAAATTTATTTTAAAGCAAACTTTTTGTGACTCTCACATTCCATTATGCAACCCCATGTGGGGTTGTGACCCACGCACAGTTTGAGAAGCTAAGTTCTAGGGTCTGGAGAGAGAGAGGACAGCAGGTGCTTGCACGTAGCTAGCTCAAGTTCGATCTTCAGCACCATATATGGTCCCTGGAGCCCCCTCAGAAGTGATCTTGAATACATCAAAGTATGTCTCAACCCTCTCCCCCCCAAAAAAAATGATTAAATGAAGTAGATAAAAGACCATTGCATTGAGGTTGGAGGAAGAGACCAAGTGAGTGGAGAGGATAGTCTTGATATTCATTCCTTGATAGGAAATTAAGGGTAGGATTTAATGTGCAAGTTAGGATTGAGGCAAAGAGTAAAGAACCATACCACAAAATAAAACCCTTTAAATTTCAAAGCAGTGGCAAGAAGAACAATTTGGATTGTAACTTGTCAGAAGACAGGTGAAGATAATGATAATAGAGGTAGTTAATAACCAGAGACTACACAGGGTTAATGAGTAGGTAGATTCCACTTTTGGGTCGGTGGGGGGGGGGGAATGTGTGCCATATGTGGTGGTACTCAAGGATTATTCCTGGCTTTGATGCTCGGGGATTGTTTCTGTTGATGCTGAGGGGACGCTCTGCATTGCCCGGGATCCAACTGAGTTCAGCCTCGTTCGAGGCAAATATCTTAACTCCTGTTATCTCTGTAGCCTCTGATGTGTAGTTAGAAAGAGAAGACTCTTCACCTTGTGGAAGAAATGAAAGAAACGTGGAAAACCAGTGAGACTTAAGAACATTGGTGATGGAGAAAGGTGATAAAATAGAGGAAGAATTTGGACCCAATACATAGAAGGTCAGGGCGGTGGAAGTCTAAGAATATCTTGATTGGGCTTCTTGATTGAAAGCAGAGAAGGGAAGCTTGCTAGTTGGGTAGATATATGGACAGGCATTTAAAAGCGTCTTTCCAGGGGTGAGGGATGTGGCTCACTGGTAGGGTGCATGCTTCATATGCACGAGTCTCTGGGTTCCATACCCAGCTCCAGCAAAAAAGGGAAAAAGCATATCCAAACATTCAACTTTGGAAAATAGATATAGTTCACGAGAATCTCCTGATACTTATTACTGTTTACCAGGGGGTTATTTATCATAGTTAATCTTACCTTGCTGCTTAGATTAGGTCTCTTTGCTGTCCAAGGGTTTCTGCAGAAAAACAGGTATAAATCAACCCAGAACGACTCTCTCAAAAGGATCAGGGTGGGGGCTGAGTGATAGCACAGCAGGTAGGGTGTTTGCCTTGCATGCAGCCAAGCCGGGTTCGATTCCCAACATCCCATATGGTCCCCTGAGCACCGCCAGGAGTAATTCCTGAGTGCAGAACCAGGAGTAACCCCTGAGCATCACTGGGTGTGACCCAAAAACCAAAAAAAAAAAAAAAAGATCAGGGAGACATGTTTTATTAAAAGTCAGGCAAATAGCTCTGCTGTGGGAAGTGTTGAAGGGGTCCGAGGCTTAGGAAGAACAGAGCGCAGGAGTGACCTCCCAAGATGGAAACCCAATGGCACCAACCCGGCTCACCTCCATGGAGACCAGGAGGCCTTAAGGTCTTGGGGGTGGGAGAGCCAGAATTTGATGTCATCAAAGAGGCTTCACATTGCATTTCTTTTTGTTTCAAATTAGTAAAATTAAATTTGACCAAATTGTTTTCATTTCAACTTCTGGAACTGTTATTTGATTTTCCAAAATGAAATCTGTAAGTGACAAAGAGGAAAATGGGCAGCCTAGCATCTAGTTGTCACTGGAGGAAGGAGGGGCACAGGGGGTGGGGACAGTGTCAGCTCTATCCATCTGGCCGCTCGTCTCCCTTCTCCTGGGATGAGCTGCTCCTCTGGCGAGTTCCAAATGTGCTGCATACCAGCATGCAAAGAGCGGAGTGACAGCCTTTCCGAATCTGCCGAGTTCTCTCGCTGTCCCTGTTCTTAAGTCTTTCCCTTGAACCTCAGAACCACACATCATGTGTCTAGTATCTCCATTCGGTTGCACCAAAGCGAATCAGACCCAACATCATCTTAACCTCAGAGTTGTTCCTGACCTTACTTCCTGTGCAGTGGATTTTACTGCCTTGCAGCCATTCGCCCGGAAAAGAGGATCTTCTCTGAGCTGGGCTTCCTGGATTTTCCCTCTACAGTGCTCCCCTCTTTCGGTTGGTCAGTCAGACTGCTACACCCTCCCTACTGCTTTGGCCTGGCCATTGTTACCCATCCTTGTCTTGGTATTCCTCATTCTTCCAGATCTTCTTTCTACCCGACCTCATTGCCCCCACTACACAAACACACATTCAATGGAATAATCTTTCTCAAAAGTAACACTGAGAAAGTCACTTCCCATTTTTTCCCCTCAAACTTTACTTAATTAAAGCACCATGAGTTGCAGTTACTCACAGTTGGGTTTTTGACATACAATGTTCCATCACCTATCCTACCACCACTTCCCTCCACCAGTGTTCCCAGGTCCCCTCTCCTACCACCAACGCCCCCTCCCATGCCGCCCACCCCAGCCCTCAGCCCATCTTGCCATCTTGATGGGCATTCTTGTAAGTTTGGCTATTAAAGTTTGAGTCTCGTGATTTCCGTGTTGTTGATTCTTGTTTGGATATCTAGCTCTGTTATTCCTTAATGCCACCCATGAAATCACTTCTCATTTAAAAGTCTTCAGTATCTCCTTGTTTTCAGGATGAAATAAAAATCCCTTACCATGATTACTGGCCTCCGCCTCCCTGCCTGGCCTCTGCCTACCCGCTAATTTGATGACGTCTGCTTACACTGAACTGTTGGGTCCCTGAGTGATTTGGTCTTTTTCCTGGGGTCTCCTGTAGATACAAGCTACTCTTCCTTCAAAGCTCTGCCCTTTTTTTCTGCCGTCTTCCACTCTACCAGCTGTCCTGTTGGCTTCAGCTGTCTGTGTCTCCCAGAACCTTCCGTGATCTCTCCAAACTGGATTAGGTTCCTTATATGTGTAACTGTGAAAGTGTTATACTTTATTAGATTTTTCTTGCTGTAATTCACTTGTTTACTTGTCTACCATCCCCAGAAGACTATAAAGGCCCCTAAAGGGAAGATCTTGATCTGTCTTAGTTAACATTTTTGTTTCAGTAAATGTTTGGGGTTTTTTTTGTTGTTGTTCTTTTTTATGTGTGTGTGGTAGTGGGGGGAGGGCATGCACAGCCAATGATGCCCAGGGGTTACTCTGGCTCTGTGCTCAGGAATTACTCCTGGCAGTGCCCAGAAGGCTATATGGGATGCTAAGGATGGGACCTGGGTCGGCCAAGTGCAAGGCTAATGCACTTTTCCCTCTGTACTATGACTCTGGCCCCAGTTTCAGTAAATGTTTTGTTTACTTTTCTTCCTTTTTAAAAACTGTTCGGTAAAATATGCAAAACATAAAATTTGCTTTTTGGATTTTTTTTAACATACAATTTAGTATTAAGTGCATTCACATTTTCACGCAACCATTACCACGGTTCCTCTCCAGAACCTTTTCAGTGTCCAAACTGAAGATCTGTATGTGTTATACATGCTCCCCTCGCCCTTTGCACCCTTCACCTCTAGTGACCATTTCGCTCCACCCCCACCCCGTTTCTACATTCAGTTCTTTGGATGTATCTATAAAAGTGGAATTGCTGAATTATATGGCAATTTTGTGTTTAATTTTGCAGGGAATCTCCATACATAGCGGCACAAGGGCTCCTACTTCTCATTTTTGCCAACACTCATTTTCTGGTTTTGTTTTATGAAAACTATCCTAATGAGTATAAAGTGTGATAGCATTTAATTTTGATTTATATATCTATAGTGATTAGTGATACCAAGCATCTCTTATGTGATTTTTGGTTATTTGTGTACTTGGAAGAAATGGTTATGCAGATTCTTTCCACAGTTATAAAATCCTTGTTTCTGAGGGACTGGAGTTGATAGCACAGAGGGTAGGGCATTTGTCTTGCACACGGCGGACCCGGGTTCAATTCCTCCATCCCTCTTGGAGAGCCCGGCAAGCTACTGAGAGTATATCCCACCCACACGGCAGAGCCTGGCAAGCTCCCAGTGGCGTACTGGATATGCCAGAAACAGTAACAAGTCTCACAATGGACACGCTACTGGTGCCCACTCGAGCAAATCGATGAACAACTGGACGACAGTGCTACAGTGCTTGTTTTTGAGTTGTAGAAGTATTTTATATATTGAATATATGAGATAAATGATTTAAATATTTTCTTATATTCTGTGAGCTGACTTTTTCTCCTGTTGATACTGCTCTTTGATGCATAGATGTCCCAATTTTGATGAAATTGTATATAACTGTATTTTGTTGCTGTTTTGGTGTCATATGCAGAAAATAGTTGCCAAATTCAATGCCATTAATTTCCTCCTATTTTCTCAAAAGACTTGGTGATTTTAGCTTTTATATTTAGATATTTGATTCATTTTTAATTTATTTTATACCTGCTAAAAAGGAACATTGTCATTTAATAATTTTTGTTTTTTGCATATAGATCCACTTTTCCCAGCTCCAAAGGGTTAACTGCCTTTTTCCCCATTGAATGATACTGCTACTCTTTTTTTTTTTATTGAATCACCGTGAGATGCAGTTACAGACATAAACTTTCGTGACTACGTTTCAGTCCTACAGTGATCGAGCACCCATCTCTCCACCAGTGCCCATTCTCTACCACCAATGTTCCCAGTATCCCTCCTGCCACCCCCTGCCTCTCTGGCAGGCACACTCCCTCTTACTCTCTCTCTCTCCTGTTGGGTTTATGGTTTGCAGTACTAGAGGCCATCATGTTTGGTCCATAGTCTACTTTCAGCACATATCTCATCCCGAGCAATCTCTCCAAGCATCATTTACTTATTTGACCCTTCTCTATCCCAGCTGCCTTTTCTCCCAGCATGTAAGAACAGCTTCCAGATCATTCTATGTCTGTCTCTCTCTTTCTGACTAATTTCACTTAGCATGATACTCTTTATGTCCATCCACTTATATGCAAATTTCATGAATTCATTTTTTTCTAACAGCTACATAGTATTCCATTTTGTAGATCTACCAAAGTTTCTTTTATCAGTCATCTGTTCTTGGGCACTTGGGTTTTTTCCAGATTCTGGCTGTTGCAAACAGTGCTGCAATAAACATACAAGTGCAGATATCATTTCTACTGTATATTTTTTTACATCTCTGGGATGTATTCCCTTAAGTGGTGTTGCTGGGTCATATGAAAGCTCAGTTTATAGTTTTTGGAGGAATGTTCATATTGTTCTCCAAAAAGGCTGGGCCAATCGGCATTACCACCAATGAATGAGAGTCCCTTTATCCCTGCATCCACGCCAGCAGTGGTTGTTCTTGTTCTTTTTGATGTGTGATACTGCTACTTTTAAGGAATCACTGTATCACTGTATCACTGTCATCCCGTTGCTCATCGATTTTGCTCGAGCAGGTACCAGTAACGTGTCCATTGTGAGACTTCTTGTTACTGTTTTTGACATATCGAATACTCCACGGGTAGCTTGCGAGGCTCTTCTGTGCGGGCGAGATGCACTCAGTAGCTTGCCGGGCTCTCCAAGAGGGGTGCAGGAACTGAACCTGGGTCGGCTGCGTGCAAGGCAAACGCCCTACCCGCTGTGCTGTCGGTTCAATGATTCAATGAATCATGTAACCATAATTGTAAGGACTGTTTCTGAATTATCTAATCTATTCATCAGTCTAAATGTCTGTCTTCTACAGTTTCCACACTAGTTTAGTTATTGTATCACAAGAGTTATTGTATCATAAGAGGAGCTCTATATCCCCAGTTTTGTGACTTTTCAGTGGTGGCGTGGTGTCACACCTGATGGTGCTCAGGGCTCTGGCCTTCTCCTGCTTCCGTGCTGTGTTGTCACTGCAGGAGGCGCCTCAGGGGACCATCTGTGTTCCTGGCAATTAAGCTGGAGGCGGCTGCTCTCAAGGCAAGCACCTTACCTTCTATGTTATGTCTCCACCTTAATTTGTTCTTTTTCCTTTTTTCAAAGTCTGAGACAGGTTTCTGCTATTATTTGCTATTTGACCCTCCTCCTAACACCTCGTCTAGGTGTCCTCATCTGTGTGCTTCTGTTAACCTTTCCTCCTAGATGACTTTTCTTCCTTTCATCTCTGTTGAAACCTGAGGCTAATATCAGTTTTTCTTTCCTTCTCCCAACCCCATGTCCCTCAATTTAGAGGCATCTTTCGTTGTTTGTGTCTGGGCCACAGCTAGCGTTTCAAATCAGAGGCCTCCTGTGTGACCAGGAGAAGCAACCCCGATCACCGATTGCCCTTAGTCATCGAGTCCAGTTCAGTCTGTCGGAACTCCCAGGTCCGAAAGTTGCTTTCATCCTCATTTATTTTCAGGGCTTGCTCCCCATTAGAGGGCTGCAGGAAGAGTGGTGGAGGGTTTGTGGTACTGGATGTGAGTAAAGGTGCAGTTTTATGAACATAATAATATATATATCATACATACCTCTTGGAGAGTCCAGCAAGCTACCGAGAGTATCCCGCCCACACGGGCAGAGCCTGGCAAGCTCCCTGTGGTGGATTCGATATGCCCAAAACACTAACAATAGGTCTCATTCCCCTGACCCTGAAAGAGCCTCCACTCGTTGGGAAAGACGAGTAAAGAGAGGCTGCTAAAATCTCAGGGCTGGGAGGAATAGAGACATTACTGGTGCCTGCTTGAGTAAATTGACGAACAATGGGATGATAGTGATATAGTGATATGAACATATGAGCACTATTGTAACCTAAAGTACACAAAATTATTTTTTGTTACCCAAAGTACACAAAATTATTTTTCTAGAACTCTTGGAAGAAAACTTAGAGGTAGTAGTGATATGCTAAGCCAAGTATCTTTCCTAAGACTGTGACGGAGGAAAAAGCATCACATGTTGCAGTGGCAACTTAGGAATGTGGGTCTCTCCTGCCGTCGTGGACAACACCCTCTCTCTTGCCTCACTGACATGTCAGGGGAATGTACAGACTGTGCTGGCTCCATACATGGAATATGGCACAGCAGTAAAAAGAGAATGAACTGCCACACACACGTAAAAGAGATGGATAACCCTGCGATGACGTTGAGTGAAACAGGTTGGACTCTTGTATTCGCATGTAGAAGTTGAAGAACATGGAGAACTAATCTGTGATGAGAGACATCAGAGCCGCCCTCGGTGGAGGTCGGGTGCTCAGGAGAGCCCTCTGGGGTGCTGCAGTTCATCTGTTTTTTGATCTCTGTGGTTGCTACACTGATGTGCACGTATGCATAATAGGAGCATTTCATATGCATAAGATTTTTGCTGTACTGTATTCTGTCTTTGGGCTGGAGCAATAACACAACCAGTAGGGTGTTTGCCTTGCAAGCAGCCAACCTGGGTTGGATTCCTCCACCCCTCTCAGAGAGCCTGGCAAGCTACCGAGAGTATCCCACCCGCACAGCAGAGCCTGGCAAGCTACCTGTGGAGTATTCAATATGCCAAAAACAGCAACAAGTCTCACAATGGAGACATTACTGGTGCCCACTCAAGCAAATCGATGAGCAACGGGATGACAGTGATACAGTGATATTCTGCCTTAAAAAGAAAAAAAAGAAGAAAAAAAAACCTTGGGCTAGACAGTACAGTGGTTAAGGTGCTGATCTCCCCTGAGACGTGCCTAGGTTTACTCCCCAGCAGTGCACAATGTCTCCCAAACACCACCAGGAGTCACCCCTGAGCACAGAGTCAGCCAGGAGTAAGCCCTGAGCACTGCTGGGTCTGGCCCAACCCTGAGCCTTTGGGAGGAAAAAGCCAAACAAAACTAGAATCCCCCAGGCTCGCCCACTCAGGGCCTTGAATCTGTTCCTGAGTACCACATCCAGATGTGTGTGCGTCATCCCTGGTCACTGCAGCAGCGGCAGCAGCGACAACACGACAACCAAAGGAAGAGAAGGGGGGAAACCTAGAAAATCAAAATGAAAAAGTTCAAGTATATGGTTTCACCGGGAAGCGGTAGGAAGGAATGAGAAATGCAGCAGTGCATAGAGGCGCTGGATGTCCATTTCACTAATGCAGAAGTTTGGACTCTGCCCTCTAGCTCTGATAGGTCTGAGGGAGGAAAATGACTTAATCAAAGGAGATTTCTAGGGAAACGCTTTGAGATGTGCCTCATGGACTGAGAATTGGTCCGTGAGTGGGAGGTTGTTGCAGCAGGACTTGAGTTGCATGATGCGGGTTTTCACTCTGAAGGCAGAAGACTCCATAAGGCTAGTGACTGGTTGAACAGGGACAACAAAAGATGATGAGGGGACGATGCCTGAGCTGCCACAGCGGTGGCTGGAAACAAATCGAAACATGGTCCCGACAACAGCTATAAGAAAGTCAGGAAGAGGAATCAATTTTGAAAGGAAAATGATGGATGTTCTTAATGCTTTCACTTTAAAGTGCTGACAGGCACTGGTGGGGCTCCGAAGAGCAGTCGGGGCTGGTGAAATCTGAAAATCACCCACGTACAAATTATTTTGAGTACATGAGATCCTCAAAAAAAATAAATAATAAAGTATGGCAGAGATTGCAGGCCAGTTCTTAGAGAAGGAAAAAGGGGTGGAGGAAGAGGTTACAGATGCGGATGGAACCTTGGACCATTTCACCTGATTCTTGAAGGAGGGCTGAACGTGTGAAGGGGAAGGTACAGAAAGAGGGAAGGAGTGGGGCTGGAGGGATACAGCGGGGAGGGCACTTGCGTTGCACACCACCAAGCCAGGTTTAGTCCTGCACCACAGACGGTTCCCCGATCCCAACCAGGAGTGATGCCTGAGCACAGAGCCAAGAGTAAACCCTGAGCACCACTGGATATGGCCTCCCAAAAGAGCAAACAAAAGAAATAGGGAGGACATGTGTGGACTAAGCAGAAGCAGGGGTAATTGAGGGACATTGTCTTTGAATCATAGTTACAGAGTTCGTGATTGGGTTTCACTCATACAGTATTCCAATACCCAGCCCTTCACCAGCGCACAGTTCCTGCACGATTGTCCCATTTTCCTCTCGAACCCCCTCTCCAAGCCTGCTTCTGTGGCAAACATTTTTTCTCTCTCTCTGTCTCTGTGTCTCTGTCTCTGTCTCCATCTCTGTCTCTGTCTGTTTGTGTCGCTCTCTCTGTCTCTGTCTCTCTCTTTGTCTCTGTCTCTCGCTCTCTCTCATTATCCTTTTAGGCACTGTAGTTTGCAATACTGTTTCTTAAAGGGCATGATGCATATCACTTTACCTCCTTTCAGCACTCAGTTTGTGTCCAGAGTGATCATTTCCAACTATCATTGTCACAGAGGCCCCTTCTCTGTCCTAACTGTACGTCACCTCCCCCTGCGTGGCAAGCTTCCTACCATGGACCAGTCCTTCTGGCCCTTATTACTACTGTCTTTGGGTATTATTCACATGCCATTTTAAAATATGTATCCTGCAAATGAGTGCAACCATTCATTCTGTCTGCCCCCTCCCTCTGACTGCTCTCCATGTTCATCCATGCATAAGCAAAGTTCCTGGCTTCATTTTGCCTAACGGCTGCATAGTGTTCCATTGTGTAGATGTACCATAGTTTCTTTATCCACTCATCTGTTCTTAGGCACTTGTTGTTTCCAGATTCTGACTATTGTGAATAGCCAGTGAACATAGGAGTGCAAATGGCTTTTCTGCATTGTGTGTTTGGGCCACTAGTGTATATTGCCAGGAGTGATATTGCTGGGTTCCATGGAAGTTCAGTTTCTAGTTTTTTTGAGAAAGAACGACATCATTTTGCAGAAGACAAGAGAAGCGGGGGCTGGACTCGGACGGAGTGTCACATATTTAGCCGTGGGTGGCTTTCTCTGCCCAGAGCCACCAGCTCACAAGGACTTGTCAGCATCTTCACTGAACTCCTCTTGTGCGGATCTTTGTCCCCGAGCAGGTATTAAAGGTGACCTGGGGTCGAGAATGAATGTGGCTGTGAGAACCAAGGAGTCCCAGATACTCAAGACTCTCAGTGGCTTCAGTAGTGCTGTACTCAGTGAAAATGATACGAAGCTGAGCACTGGTCAGGCCCTCCCGCACGGCTCAGCTCGGCACTGAGTCCCTTTCCAGACAAGTGGAGCTTGAATGCTTTGATTTATTTTTTAATTTTTAAACTGTTTTATTTTAGGCACCATGATTTCTTTCAGAAATCATTCCAACACCAGAGTATCTGCTTCTCTCCACATTGTCCCACTGTCCCGCCCCCACTAGAGCCCCTACTGAAGACCAGTTCTCCGTTTCTGATGCCTTTGCGCATTTGTTACCACCCGACTATGTTTCTTTACATGAGCATACGAGAGCTCGCCTTTCTGGCCAACTTCACTCGGCATGATTCTCTCCAGGCCCATCCACTTAGCAGAAGAATAGAATGATTTCATCTTTCCATATAGCTAAGTAGTATTCCGGTAGTTTTGGGTTTTTTTTTTCTTTTTGGTCACACCCGGCGATGCACAGGGGTTACTCCTGGCTCATGCACTTAGGGGACCATATGGGATGCTGGGAATTGAACCCGTGTCAGCCGCGTGCAAGGCAAATGCCCTACCTGCCGTACTATCGCTCTAGCCCCAGTATTCTGTTCAATGAATATATTTTTTAAATATTTGAATATAAATATCACTGTATCACTGTCATCCCGTTGTTCCTCGATTTACTCGAATGGGCACCAGTAACATCTCCGTTCATCCCAGCCATGAGATTTTAGCAGCCTCTTCTTACTCGTTTTTCCCAACAATTGGAGGCTCTTTTCAGGGTCAGGGAAATGAGGCCTGTTATTGTTACTGTATTTGGCATATCGAATACACCACAGGGAGCATGCCAGGCTCTTCCGTGCGAATATGAATATATAAAATGAATATATATATGTATGTATAGCTATAGTTTCTCTTTATTCAGAAGTGTAAAAAAGTGTTTTGAATACTGACCATATTATTTTCTAGGTCTGTAACTAGCCACGTCAGTTCTCTGTACCTGTTTTCTCATCTGTTAAATGAAGAAACGAGTTTTCCCACAATGCCCCAGATGTTGCTCTGGGAGTAACTTGAGTTCTGAAATGCAGGAAGTGTGTAAGGCGTTCCCTGAGACCGTGGTAAAGCAGTGATGTTCACAAGGAGGGAAAGGGCAAAGGCCAGGCTTGCTGGACAGGCTCACAGAAGAGCGCAGATTTGCTGGAGACAGTTAGGAGGCAAACGGGAAGGACGACGTGAAGGGAGAGGGTTTCCGGGCGGGGGAAGCCCTGTGAGTGGCCCTCCATCAGAACAGCCATTGACATTTGCCTCTGATTTTCTTCATGAACCAGATCTTCTTTGGGGCTGGAGTGCGAGTTAGGGGCGGATAAAACAATGAGGCCGTTGATAACTCGTTAGGTATGAGCTGGGGAGTCCAGGCTCTTTGCTTGTGATTTTTATTCTGATACCGTGATTTTTGGCAAGTTGCTCAGGCCCCCTATGTGAGACGAAGTAGACTGGATGTATAAATTCCCTCGCAGCTCTGAAGCTTTAGATTTCGTGTATGAAAAGGCTTTGCCCCATTCTTTGTGGAACAGCATCTCTGGCACAGCGTGGAGCCCGAGGCTCAGGGCGGGCACACGGGTGCAGGCCTCTCTGGTCCCCCCACGTAAGAATCAGAGCATCACAAGCCACATACAGACCGTGCAGCTGCAGCCCCTCGCCCTCCCTGGGGAAGCAGGGTCTGGGGGTCTCCGCCGCATGTTTGTGACAGGAGCCCCAGGGATTTCTCTCCCAAATTAGTGTTAACTTTACCGCCGTTCTCTAGAGGAGCTCAGGTTTATGGATACTTGCCTTGAAGTGGACCCTGAGGACTGGCTAAGGAGGGAAGCTCATCTTCAGTCTTACACTCTCAGATTACCTGGGCGGAGCTGGAAACAGGAAGTAGAGCAATGCAGCACAGTGTGGCCAGCTGGCGGCAAAGCCCTGTCATGTCAAGGCACCTGCTGGGGTCCTGACGTGGCAGTGCCCGGACCTGCTGTTTTCTGGGGACGGGGGAGGAAGTGGTTTGGGCCACACCAAGTGATGCTCAGGGCTTACTCCTGGCTCTCCACTCAGGTATCACTCCTGACAGGCTCAGGAGACCTTTGGGGTCCCGGGGATCGGACCCAGGTTGGTGGCGTGCAAGGCACACACCCTACCCGCTTGTACTGACACTCGGGGTGGTGGGGTGCAAGGCACACGCCCTACCCGCTTGTGCTGACACTCGGGGTGGTGGGGTGCAAGGCACACACCCTACCCGCTTGTACTGACACTCGGCCCCGACCGGCTTACCCTTCACGGTAGAGATCCCGCCTTTCCCAGGGGTGTCTGTAAACAACCCAGGGCTGTTGGGGGGGAGGGGGCTTCCCCTGCTTCTGAACACCGGCTCCACTGCGGCATGGCTTTGGTTTTTCCTCTGAGGAGGGACTCTGGCTCGGCAATCTGTGTCCACTGCTTTGTCGGTTCCTGGGCTGAGCCCCTCTCCGGGCAGCCCTCGGGCCTCCCTGCTGCCTCAGAGCAGGCGCCCTCGGACCCCCTTCTGTGTTGCTCTGCCGCTGAGGGGGAGGTGTGTTTGCACAGTCTGCCCTCTGTAGAGAGGAGAGCACTTTGCTGTGACCTGGAAGGAGTTTGGCCGTCAGAGATAACACTTCGGGTCTTTTCTGTCGGAGGGGTTCTTGCAACACGGTGTGACTGGAAATGGGTTTGAAGTGGAAAGCACAGCAGATGGAAGTTGTTTTATGTATGTTTTGTGCCTCCAGAGTTTGGAAGAGTTTTGTCTCTCTAAAATTTAAAGAGTGGCAATTTTCCCTTGTGTTGTCCTTGAAGGAAGACTATTTCTTTGGGGAGGAAGTTTCCAGAAAAGGCAGCTCACTTGAGTTTACTGATTCCAAAGTTAACATAGGGTCCTGGGCAATGTTACATACTTCTCCGCGTAGAGTGAGGTTCTCTGAGGCCATGAGATGTGTGTGTGTGTGTGTGTGTGTGTGTGTGTGTGTGTGTGTGTTCACCAGCAGTGAGCCCAGCCAGGTAAGTAAGTGACAAAGGAGACTGCCACCTCGTGCTCTCCCCGAGGGTCCTTTGGTCAGGAGCATCAGTCACTGAGCCCGTTCTCCTCACAGATCCTCTGACAGGAAAAGGAACCGCACTGTGGGGGAAACTGTGTCATAAAGGATGCGACTGGGTGGAGAGGGAGATGGTCTGGCCCGGCCTCTTTCCGGGCAGTGATTGATTAACACCGTGTTCCTCTTTCCTCCAAAGCTGACCTGTCCTGGCCGCAGCATAACTAACGCAGCTGCTGCAGGATGAGAAGATGGCAGCGCGGCTGCTCGCACCGCCAGGCCCTGACAGTTTCAAGCCCTTCACCCCCGAGTCACTGGCAAACATCGAGAGGCGCATTGCTGAGAGCAAGATCAAGAAGCCCCCGAAGGCCGATGGCAGCCATCGGGAAGACGATGAGGACAGCAAGCCGAAGCCGAACAGTGACTTGGAGGCGGGGAAGAGCTTGCCTTTCATCTACGGGGACATCCCACAAGGCCTGGTCGCGGTGCCCTTGGAGGACTTTGACCCGTACTATTTGACGCAGAAAGTGAGTTGGAGGCGGACGAGGCGGCGTCAGACAGCCCCATTCCCCAGAGCCGTAGAGGAGATGGGGCGAAAGAGCTGTTGTCTCTTTGCCAGAGTTTGGATAAGTAGTTAAAGCTGTTTCGGTTCTGGTTTTTGGGGGATTCCTTTTCTCTTGAATTGCCGTGAAGGGGCCTCGTGGGTCTTGACAGCTTCCCAACTCCATTCATAGGACTTCCGATTTGGCTCTCAGCCCGATCAGAGAGGGACCCTATGGGTGAGATGAAACGGTTAGACGCCAGGAAAGATGGCATTGCAGAAGAGGGTACAGTCCCGTAGACTCTTGCTCTTACAGACACATTCCCTCTCTCACATGCCCTGTCTTTAAAAATAAAAATATGAGGCCAGGGATGTGACTCCAGTGGTAGATCACATATAAATTCAGGCTTCCGTACTGCCAGGAAATCTCCCAAATCCTGCCAAGAGTGCCCCAGCTACCCCACATACCACTGGTGTGACTCCTGTAAAAAAAAAAAAAAAATGAAGGTGACATTATATTAGAAATTCAAGCGAGCCTACTATTAACGTAATTGAGATAACCAATTAATCCTCTGCTCCTGTTCCCCTATAGGGACACAGCTTTTGGGATCAAGGATCTCACAGGGGTTGGAGTAATAGTAAAGAGGGCAGGGCATTTGCCTTGTATGTGACCAGCCCGGATTCAATCTCCAGCACCCCATATATCCCCTGAGCACAGAAGTGATTCCTGAGAGCAGAGCCAGGAGTAAACCTTGAGCACCACCCAGAGTGGCCCAAAAAGGCCAAAAAGGGAAAAAGAAAAGAAAACTTTGGGGCCTGAGTGATAGTACAGCAGGTAGGGCCTTGCACATGGCAGACCCCGGCGCCCTCTGTCCCCCCCACCCCCCACTCCCACCAGGAATGGTTCCTGCTTGGTGTGACCCAGAATCCAAAAAGAATTAGGAAAGACGGGGATTGAAACACTATCAATTCAGCAGTACTAGCTCTTTTGCAGAATGGCTTACCTGTGGGCCAGTGGCCAAAAATTACTCATAAATAACAATATACTGGGAATAAGAAATGTTCACTACCATTTTTTACCACACTTTATCATTTATATTTTTATTGTATAGTCATCTCCCGTAAGCAAGTCATTTTGCCTTTCTGGGTCTATATTTTCTCATCTAAAAATAGAAATCAGGGGACTGGAGCGATAGCACAGCAGGTAGGACGTTTGCCTTGCACACAGACGGCCCAGGTTCGATTCCTCCGCCCCTCTCAGAGAGCCCGGCAAGCTACCGAGAGTATCTCACCCACATGGCAGAGCCTGGCAAGCTACCCATGGCGTATTCGATACACCAAAAACAGTAACAACAAGTCTCACGATGGAGACATTACTGGTGCCTGCTCGAGCAAATCGATGAACAGCGGGACAACAGTGCTATATATACGTATACATGTGTATGTATGTGTATATATATTTTGTTCGAACAGGCATCAGTAACGTCTCTCATTGAGAGACTTATTGTTACTGTTTTTGGCATATCGAATATGCCACGGGTAGCTTGCCAGGGTCTGCCATGCGGGCTCCATACTCTCAGTAGCTTGCCGGGCTCTCCGAGAGGGGCAGAGGAATCGAACACGGGTCGGCCGTGTGAAAGGTGAAAGCCCAACCGCTGTGCTTGCATATATCTATATATATATATATATATATATATATATATATATATATATATATATATATACGCAAACAAACCTGAGAAATTGGGCAGAATTTCTAAGTTTAAATATCAAGTTCTGGGATCAAGTATTTCTCAACAGATTGTTACGGATTTGCCCATTTTCTCTTCCGTCTTCTGAAATCCAGGTTTTTAACCTGAACTTGGCTGGGTGAGGAGGGGTGCGGGTTAGAGAGTGTTTCCTCCCATTATAACCAGGTTCATAGTGGAGGTAAAAAGAAACACAAGTCATGAATTTTAACTTGTGCATATTTAAATAAGGTAGGCTAGTTGATAGAGCTTAACAGAAAATACTTTCTGGTAAGTACATAGTGCATAGGTAAGTAAAGCCCTTTGAAGTGTATTTTAAGTGACTTAGCTGCTTCCTTTCTATTCTTTTTATATTTGTGTGTGTGATCAAAGTATTATATCTATTAGTAAGACTTAGGTTGTTGGTGTTATTGTTTAAAGTATTGGTGCAAAAAATTTCCGCACCCCACCCATTACCAATGTGTCTATGACCGTTCACTAGTGTCCCTATGCCTGTAAACTAATGCCCTCCCACCCCAAATTTAGACTTCGGATCCTCACCCGTGGACCAGCTGTACTCCTACCTTAGTCCTTAGGGTTGCTCCTGGCAGTGGTCAAGGACCATCTGGGGCCAGGAAACAACCAGGTTCTCCTGCATTCTCCTGCATTGGCCTATTGAGCTATCTTGCCTGCCCTAAATTTCCTTTTCTTAGCCCTGACTTAATATGAAAAATAAGTAGATCAATAAAAATGTAAAGCTATTTATTGTCCAAGCCCAATTTTCCTCGCATGCTTTTTCCTTGTTCCATGGTCTTTAGCCACTGGGCCACAGACTAATGCCAGCCCACAGATATGAGGAGGTTGGAAACTTCTGTTTTTCTTTTCTTTCTTATTTCCCTTTTATATGTATATATATATATGTATGTACATGCACATATGTATATGTACGTATATATATTTATATATATATATATATATATGCAAGCAAAGAAACCTGAGAAGTTGGGCAGAATTTCTAAGTTTAAATATCAAATTCTGGGATCAAGTATTTCTCAACAGATTGTTACAGATTTGCCCGTTTTCTCTTCCGTCTTCTGAAATCCAAGTTTTTAACCTGACCTTGGCTGGGTGAGGAGGGGTCTGTGTTGGGTGTGTAACTGCCGGCCTACATGCCCAGCCTGGGGTCAGTTTTCAGGACAGGTGCTCATCGACAGGTAGAAAAGGCTGAGGTAGCCCCATCAGTGTCCTGGCTCGGGAGGGGCCCAAAGGAGTTGTATTTCTGACCCTGATCTTTATTGCTAACGTGAGTGGACTAAATTTTCATGCTCAGGTGATTTTTTTATGATAGAAAGGCTTTTGACCTCACCACAAGGGCAATGGTTTGTGGAAAGACAACTTAAAAGTATGAGCTACAAATGTAGAAAAGCTTGTGAAGGCATAGCTTAGTCATTGAACAAACTTAACATCCACAACATAGATGCATTGCAAAAGTGTTCATTGTAGTTTTAAGTGATTTTCACTTGATTAAAAATAATATGCTTAGAGTTTTCTCTCTCAGACTGGAGTGATGGCACTGCAGGTAGGGCATTTGCCTTGCACGTGGCTGACCCGGGTTCGATTCCTCCGCCCCTCTCAGAGAGCCTGGCAAGCTACCGAGTGTATCCCACCCACATGGCAGAGCCTGGCAAGCTACCTGTGGCGATTCGATATGCCAAAACCAGTAACAAGTCTCACAATGGAGACGTTACTGGTGCCCGCTTGAGCAAATTGATGAACAGCGGGACGACAGTGCTACAGTGCAGTGCTACAGAGTTTTCTTGCAGATTTTCATTGGCATTATTAATAGTTTTAAGTAGGCCTTTCTCGAGACCAAATTAGCAAGGTCTCCCCTACAAGGAAGCACACTGGGATTTAACCTACAAATGAAAAAATCCTGAGAGGAGAAATGACTTGAAGAGGACATTCCCTACTATTTGTTTCTCAAAGACTGCCTTAATGATTTTTCTAAAATAGAACTGGTTCTCTTTGAGAACTGGAGGTTGTTCACTTGGGCTCTTCATATGCTTTTTAGAGGAAGATGATCTCCTGCCCCCCAGCCCACCCCCGTTGTTCTAGCCTACCAGCAGGGTGGGATCATGAAAAATACTCCGGAGAGTTACAAAACCTTCATTTAAATTTTACCTTTGCCCAAATCACTTAACTGTTCTGGAGTTAAATTTCTTTTCTGACAGTTATGTGCAAAATAGTTTTTATGTTTTCATAAGTACATTCATGCTTATGCCTGTCACCTGTTCTAGCTGTGGGAACTGTGTCTATTCCCTGGTACTCGCCTTCTAATCTCGGGCCCCTCCACAGACGGTGTCCTCTGACCTTTAGCCTCGCCCCTGAAGCCGTATCTGCTCCTCAAGTCCGACCCTGAGGCCTGTACTTAAGAGTCTCAACTTGTTTCTCCTACACGGAACTGATTCCTACAGTAGGCCTGAAGCTTAACATAGATTAAGTTATCGACAGGGCAACCTGTGCCCTTTTAATTTTTTTTCCCATTTTGGTGCCACACCTGGAGATGCTCAGGGTTTGCTCCTGGCTCTGCACTCAGGAATCACTCCTGGCGGTGCTCGGGGACTATACGGGGTCTGGGGATGAGTCTGGGCCGGCCCCGTGCCAGGCAAGCACTGTGCTCTCTCTAGCCCTACTCAATTTTTTTACAATTTTCTCCATACCTCACTTAAAATGCTTGCTCAAATGAAGAACTCTAAGAACACACACACACACAAAACTCTCTCTCTCTCTCTCTCTCTCTCTCTCTCTCTCTCTCTCTCTCTCCTCTCTCTCTCTCTCTCTCTCTCTTCTCTCACTGTCAGAAAACTGTTGCTGAATCTGTTTTCACACACTTTCAACAAGTGTGCAGAGTTGAGACAGGCTGTTAAAGGGAAGTTTAGGCTTATTGGGCGTGATTTGAAGTATTGCTAATGAGGTACTGCGTTGCCTGCCTATTACACGTAAGTTCAAGTGCTGTTTTCTGTTCTAAATAAAAGCTACATGTTTGAAAACTTTGTTTTGTTGTTAAAAAAAAAAACACCCCTTCTCAACAACATAAGAAAATAAAGCGATATTTTCATTATTTTATTTTATTTTAAAGTATTTGTTTTTGCTTTGGGGGAGCCACACCTGGAGATGCCTGGGGGTTACTTCTGGCTCTGCACTCCTGGTGGTGCTCAGGGACCACATCAATGCTGGGGTGAGGATCAAACCGGGTTGGCACATGCAAGGCAAGATAGTACCTGCTATGCTATCTTTCTGGCCTCTGTTTCCATTATTTTATTTGCCAAAGCAAATGAAGCATATCCTTGTGAGCCAGTAGGAAGTAGATCATTGTCATGGTGCAGTATTAGTGGTGTTTGGGAGTCCTTTCCACCCTCCACATAGAACCATCTAGAGGGAAGGAGTTTTTTTTTAATTAAATGTTCCCAAGTCATGGTTCCCAATAGACTCTGAGTTGAGAAGTCTTTTTTTTTCCGCTTTTTGGGTCACACCCAGCGATGCTCAGGGGTTACTCCTGGCTCTGCACTCAGGAATTACTCCTGGCAGTGCTCGGGGGACCATATGGGATGCTGGGAATCGAACTTGAGTCGGCTGTGTGCAAGGCAAACGCCCTACCCGCTGTGCTATCGCTCCAGCCTCGAGTTGGGAAGTCTTATCTCTGTTTCTAACCACATTTATTTCTAGCTAATTTGGAGTATGCCATTTAACTATTCAGGTCTCAGTTTCCACATTGTAGAAAATGAAAATCATGCCAATAGTTAGTTTCAACTATTTTACAGGGTTGTTGTCAAGATCCCTTTGACTACCCCAAATAAAACAAAGCAGCCTCTAGCTCCAACCCTGAACATTTTCCGCTATAGAATGTAGTAAAACCTGGAATATAGTACATTTGTTATTTTTTTCTCATATTTCCTGGAAACTGCCTGCCCCATATGTAGGAAGTGCTCAATTAATATTTGTTGGATTATCTGATGATAAAAGGTTTTTTAAAAAAACAAAAACCTTTTGGTTTGAATAGGAAAGATGACATTATAGGTTTTCCCCCAATGAAAAAAAATCATCCAGAATGAATTGAACTCTATAGAGGGAAAGAGACTGTTTATTAATATGTGGCTTTTGTTTTCCCAAGAATTAGTTTACTTTAGAGACTAAGGAAATGAATCAAGAAATAAGCTTACTGATATTTTACATACATATTTTTGCAGCATATAGGATAACTGTTATTGTCACCGGTGGGCTTTTTTTTTTTTTTTGCTTTTTGGGTCACACCTGGCGATGCACAGGGGTTCCTCCTGGCTCTGAACTCAGGAATCACTTCTGGTGGTGCTCAGGGGACCATATGGGATGCTGGGAATCGAACCTGGGCCAGCTGCGTGCAAGGCAAACGCCCTACCCGCTGTGCTATCACTCCAGCCGTATCACCAGTGTTTTTTCTTTTTCTTTTTTTTTTAGTTTATTTTATTGAATCACCATGTGGAAAGTTACAAAGTTCTCAGGCTTATGTCTCAGTTATACAATGCTCAAACACCCGTCCTTTCACCAGTGCCCATATTCCACCACCAAGAAAAAAATCCCCAGTATACCTCCAACCCCCCTACCCCCACCTGCATAACTGATCAATTTAACTTCTTCTTCTCTTTACCTTGATTACATTCCATATTTCAACACAGAACTCACTATTCTTATTGGAGTTTATCCCCCCAAAATACGGCCCTATTGACAAGGAAACATTTGATAATTAGTTTTCCACTGATGAGAATGAAGAGATATAAAGTTTAGGATTTCTATATTTTAGTAATTTAACATCCAGGGAGATTTAAGTTGGAAATTGCATCATTTCCCTTCCTGGGGCAGCATGGAGCAAAAGCTTAGTTCACAGTCTGGAGACATGGCTGCAAGCACTCGCTGGGACCAGAAGTAATGTAGCTGGCTCTGGATCTTGGTCGTTCAGCAGCAAAGAGGCCGTGCAAAAGCATGGCCACCCGGGTCGAATCTCGGCGGAGCGCGAGCTGGTATTGGCCCCGGCCCCTCACCAGTTTTTTGAGGGAATTGGTCAACTTGGGGCCACACCTGGCATGCTCACGGGCTACTCCTGGCTCTGTGCTCAGGAGTCACTCCTGGCAGTGCTCAGACCATAAGTGGTGCCAGGCTCAAACCTGTATCAGCTGCATCAAGGCAAGCACTTTAACCCCTGTTTTATCTCTCCAGCCCCTGTTGTCACCAATCTTATAACTCCTTGTATAAACTTAGCTTAGTAAGGGATTTTAGAAAAACATGCAACCTCTGCCTCATGGTAGAATCTCTTTTTATTTACTGGGATAGTGTCTAGAGGGTGTTTAAGCATCTTGTTGCTCTCTTGACTGTGAGCTGTGTTATGCTCTTTGTATTAACCAGCTGCAAAGCAAATGGGAAGCAGGCATAGAATGTGTGCCAGTTTGGGTAGCTTCATATAAAATTTGACCCATTTATTCAAAAAATGCTCTTATTGTTTAATTTGTGTGGTACTGGGATTAAGTCCTGGACCTCACACATGCAAGGCAAGTGCTCTACCACTGAGCTTCACAGTTGCCCCTTCCCTCTTTTCGCCAGTTTTGGGGAGGGTGAGGTCAGCTCTACCTAGTATCCAGTGATTACTCCTAGCTCCGTGCTCAGGAGTGACCCCTGACACCTGGGACTCTTGAGGGGGACTAGATATGACACCAAGGATCAGACTGTGCAAGGCGGAACACCTGACTCCCTGTACCACCTCTCCAATCTTTTTTTTTTTTTTTTTGCTTTTTGGGTCACACCTGGCTCTGCACAGGGGTTACTTCTGGCTCTGCACTCAGGAATTACTCCTGACGGTGCTCAGGGGACCATATGGGATGCTGGGGATCGAACCTGGGTCGGCCGCGTGCAAGGCAAACGCCCTACTCGCTGTGCTATCGCTCCAGCCCCTCCAATCTATCTTTTTAAGGAATTCTTTTTAAAGAAAGAACATTGCATACAAGATTCTATGTTTCAGGAGTACAGTTTTTCACTTCTCTAAAATGTTTCTGCCCCCACTGTCAGAATACCAGTATCCCTCCACCCTCTTACATTGGCCCTCCTCCTTTTTTTAATCCCCCTGCCCTCTCTCTGGTAACCTCAGTTCTGCAGAATTGCAGGGTTTGTTTTTATTTATTTATGTACTGTAAGTGTATGCGGTCACCCTGTGTTTGTCTGTCTCCACTGACTTACTTCACTTAGCCTGACCCCCTCTCTGGTTCCATCCTTGTTACAAAGGGCAAGTTTCAGCTTTTCTTAACAGCTCACTGGTGTTCTGCTATGTCTATAAACCACGTCTTCACTTATTTGCCTTTGCACCCGTGGGCGTTTTTATATCTTGCCTATTGTGACTAGTGCTGGGATGAGCACTGGGAGCTGTGCATGTATCTTTCTGAGTTCATGTTTCTGTGTTCTTTGGAGAGATGCCTAGGAGTACAATTACTGGATTATACGGTAGATTTGTTTTTGTTGTTTGCTGGGGGTGGGGACACAGTGAGCTCTGCCAGGTAGGGAGACAGACCCTTACTCAGTAACACTGGGGATCTCGAAGTACCAGGAGTTGAACGCAGGACTTCACAGTTGCTCTACCATTGAGCCACATCCCTGACATCTTTCTGTTGCAGGCCGTTCCCACTGAGGGGGATTTGCATCTCATTTTGACTTGCATTTCCTTATCATAAATAATACTGAGTTGTTTTTGTTGGTTTTTTTCCCCATAAACTTGGTGGCTATCTTTGTGTCTTCTTTGATGATGTGTCTGTTCAGCTCTCCTTTGTGTGTTTTGATGTGTTGTTGTTGTTGTTGTTGTTGAGTTCTATAAGTTCCTTATATGTCCTGGATATTAGATACCCAGGATATTAGATACACACACTTAGCAAATGATGTACATGAATATTTTCTCAGCTCTGTAAGATGTCTTTTCACTGTTATCCTCATATGTTTCACTGTGTAGAAGCTGTTAAATTTGGTACTTTCATTTGTTTATGTTTGCGTTTGTTGCACTTACTGTCATCAGGTCAAATCCCCGAAGATATCTCTAAAACTAGGGTTGTGATGTTGTACCTGTGTTTCTTCAACGTATTTTTTTTGTTTCGAATCTAACATTCAAGTCTTTAATTCATTTTCATTTAACTTTTGTATGTGGTAGGACATAGTGATCCAGTTTCATTCTCTTGTACATGCTATCTAGTTTGCTCAGCACCATTTAACCAATCACTGTCACTGTCATCCCGTTGCTCATCGATTTGTTCGAGCAGGCACCAGTAACATCTTTCATTGAGAGACTTATTGTTACTGTTTTTGGCATATCCAATACACATGGGTAGCTTGCCAGGCTCTGCCATGCGGGCAAGATACTCTGGGTAGCTTGCCGGGCTCTCCGAGAGGGGCAGAGGAATCGAACTCGGTTCGGCCGCGTGAAAGGCGAACGCCCAACCGCTGTACTATCTATCACTCCAGCCCATTTAACCAATACTTTTAAAAAATTTATTTATTTTTAAGGGTTTATTTATTTATTTTTGCTTTTTGCTTTTTGGGTCACATCCGGCGATGCACAGGGGTTACTCCTGGCTCTGTGCTCAGGAATTACTCCTGGTGATGCTCAGGGGACCACACGGGATGCTGGGAATCGAACCCTGGTTGGCCGCGTGCAAGACAAACACTCTACCCGCTGTGCTATTGCTGCAGCCCCAAGGGTTGTTTTTTTTTTAATACTTCCTATTTGTGAATCACTATTCTCTTAGGGGAAACAAAGATCGAAAAGTTTATTCTCTACCCTTAAGTAGCTTTAATTTGGGAATTTGCTGTGGTGGTATTATTTTTTATGGGGACAGGGCCAAGGGAGAAAGGATTTTTACTTCATAGGAAGAATAATCTTTGGATTATGCCTTGGGAATTCTTTTTGAGGGAAGTTGGATTTGGGGGCCATATCTGGTGATGCTCAGCGCTTCTCCTGACACTGTGCTCAGGGAATCACTCCCAGCAGTGCTCGGGGGACCATGTGTGGTGTCAAGGATCCAGACAGTCCACTATGTGCTCTGTCTTTTTGAGCTAAATCCTCAGCCCATCTTAAGGGTCTAGATTTCTCTTAGTTTGTTCTTTCCCTCTGCTATTGTGGCCTTTACTAGAGGTTCCACACACTTGGTTGTGCAGGGTCAGACACGGGGTTGAGATGCTCTCACAGTTTGTCGTGGCACAGAGACTCCGCAGAGCAGAGGGCCCTTGACTAGCTCTGGGGCTTGAGCTCAGGGATCCACTTTGTGCCGAGGAGCCCGTCTTGGCTCCAGGCCTTGGGTGTTAGGAAAGAGGGATGGGTGGAAACACTCTAGAACGAACAGTGTGTACGAAGCCCCAGAGACAAGGGCATAGGGCAGTGTAAGAAAGAAAAAGCTGAGGATCAAGTGACGGAAATGTGAGGAAATGACGGTGGAGCACTGTAGGCTGAGCCCAGGACATGAGAATTGGAGCCAAATCATGGAGGACTTACAGTGTTAGTCTCAGAGACGGGGTGTTACTTGGTAAATGGTAGAGAACTGCTGGGGATTCGGGGGTGGTGGCACGGTAGGCAGTCACAGCTAAGCTTCAGAAAGGCGACGTTTTCTGTGGATGGGTGTCAGGAAAAGGACTAGGACTAGAATTCACTTGCAACTATAAACTGCTCAGCCGTCCGTGCACACTTTACATGATGAGGCTGTGAGTCTGTGGCATGAAAAGATTGTGTATTGAATTCTCTGTGTCAAGCTAAAAGAAGCCTTTTCGACTGGACAGAAGGCACTGCATTTGTGCATGAGTATCGCCAGGAGTGATCCCTATAGACAGAGCCAGGAGTTAAGCACTGGACACTGCTGGGTATGGCCCCTCCCCACCTCCAAAAGATAACTTTCTGTGAAGGCCTTCTATTAGTTATTCAGGTCTTAACTCTTTACTTGCATCTTAAAGATGGTACTTTCCAGAAGTTGAAGTTACTTGAAAAAAAATAGTAATTTGAAAAAATACAATGATAATGATGAATTTTTAATGATGAAATCATACATGCTTCAGCATCGTAGAAATTGTTATGCTTGCATTTGGAGAATCTAGATCCAAAGACTATTTACTCAAATATTTGTATCTTAAAAACACTTTTAGCAAGTATTCATTTGTTATCTCTAAAAAGACCAATAATATAGATACACTGTGTTGTTTAAAAATAATTTTGTTCGGGCTGGAGAGATAGTACAGTGGGTAGGGTGTTTGCCTTGCATGCGGCTGACCCGGGTTCAATTCCCAGCATCCCATATGGTCCCATGAGCACCGCTAGGAGTAGTTCCTGAGTGCAGAGCCAGGAGGAACCCCTGTGCAACGCCAGGTGTGACCCAAAAAGCAAAAAAAAACAAACAAAAATAATAATAATCATAATTTTGTCATTCTGTTGAGAAAGTTGCTAATTTTGGTTTTATTGTTTGTTTTTGCTTTTGGATCACACTGGGTGCCCAAGGTTTACTTCTGGCACTGTGTTTAGGGGATCACTCCTGATAGGGCTCAGGAGACCATATGTGGTGCTGAGGATTTGAACCTGGACTGGCCATGTGCAGTGCAAGTACCTTGACCCCTGTACTATCTTTCTGGCCTCCCAGTTTTGGGTTTTTGTACAGGCAAGAGTTGGATATATTTAGCATCAGTATGAGCTGCAGTGGCACCTATGGATAAACCCAGGATTTTGTCTAGAAAAGAGCCTTAGGGCTTCTTAAAAACAAATTTGGGATTCCAAAGTTCAGAGTCATACAAATGATAAATTTTTACCTGAAATTTAGAATATATGTTATTCACTAATTGTCTGAGCCATAAAAGCATGCTTGTTGGTAATTCTAGGAAATCGAATGGTTTCACCAGGGTGTGGTTTATGAAATTTTATTCTAATGAAAGTTGATGTATGGAATGGATTTAATAATGGCCCTTTAAATGTTGAAGGATGTCTCAGGATTGCAATGTACATAGGTTGTCTCTTGGTAATAATGAACTATTTTTAGTTCTTTCTTAGTTGAGGAGAGAAAGACATCATTATGCAGAGGTTCCCAAAACTTCATCTACTGCCCCCTTTGCAGAAAAAAAACCCTCAATGTCTCCTTGGAAATAGATATCTTTTTTTAGCAAGCAAACTGGAAACACCCCCCAGTTGCACCTGAAGCTACTGCCACATACACCCACCCGCAATTTTCCCAATGCACACACACACACATACACAGACACACAGACATACACACCATGGAGATGGTATTGCCCACTCTCGAGAAACACTCATGTAAATGAATACTTTTCTTATTAATTGTTCCCAAACTCATGTTATAAATTCATCACCCATTGTTCTTTATAGATAACCCTGTTTGACACGGTTCAAGATTGGGATTTGCTGCCATTATGTGATAGATTTTACCAACTGAGTGTAGCAGTAGCATTTTTGCTGCAGGCCCTGAAAAGGTGCTCCTGTTTCAGAGTTGAGGCAACATAGTTCGTACTGATCAAGTCTGAATGAGAGATCCCTCCAATTCCCGGGGATGAAGTCTCCCTCCCCGCAACTGTAACTAGGTCTTGTTGCTGTCTCTGGAACTTCACTTGGTCATTTCCCTTTCTGGGCATTTACTCTTTCCCTCTCGTGTTGGCTCCTTCCCCTCTGCCTACAGATTTACTCAGAGCCTCTCCCATCCTAATGAAATCACCTCATCACCCCAACTAGTGTCCTCTTTCTTCACATGCCATTTTAACTTTTTTTTTCCTCCCTTAACCGTATCCATGGGCTAGAGCAATAGCAGAGCAGGTAGGGCATTTGCCTTGCACGCGGCTGACCCAGGTTCGATTTCTTCGTCCCTCTCGGAGAGCCTGGCAAGCTACAGAGAGTATCCCGCCCGCACAGCAGAGCCTGGCAAGCTCCCCGTGGCGTACGTATTCGATATGCCAAAAACAGTAACAAGTCTCACAATGGAGACGTTACTGGTGCCCGCTCGAGCAAATTGATGAGCCACAGGACAACAGTGACAGTGAACTGTATCCGTTGAGGTATCATAATTTATACTACTCTTAATGATTCTTTCATGCATGCATTGGCCCAGTACCACATCCACTACCACATTGTCTGGATTTTAACTTTTAAGAATAGTCTTTACTCACCATTCCCTCCTCCCCACATCTTACCTGCTTTGCCAGCCTTGCATCCTGCCTCTGCATCCTCAGCTCTCTCCGAGCTTCTCAGGACAGGATCCCCCAGGGGCTCATTTCACCAAATTGAATGGACGTGGTTTTCTGTGCTATTTATCCTCATGACTTCCTGTTCTATATTTTGATGATTCCTTTTTCTTTTCCTTCCTCTTTCCCTTACGTGGTGAGACTCCCTGGGTTCATGGTAATTCTCCGTGTTTCTCTCACTTGGCCTCCTCTCCCTGAGTGATCTCACGCACTCTCATGGTATTCTAGAATCTCTTTTTCCAGCCTAGAACCTTCCTTAAATAGTCAACACCTTAACAAGCATCTCTGTCTGGATTTCCTACAGGTGACTCTGTTCCAAATTAAATACATTTTTTTCTTTCAAACCTACCTCTTTCATCTGCTATTCTAGTTGATGACACCACCCACATTCTAGGTACCATTATTTTTTCCCCAATTTTCTGCAGTTCTTGAGATTTAGCAGTATTAGGGAGCTCTGAATATGATGTCATACATGTTTACAAGTAATAAAAATATGTGGCTCAGGACTGTTCATGTACTTACTCAGACTCCCTCCGTGTATAGCACACTAAGCTGGATGAATGCTAAATTGAACATTTGGATTTTGCATTCCTGGTCTTTCTACCCGCACGGAGAGCCTCGAAAACTCCCCATGGTGTATTCATATGCCAGAACCAGTAACAATGCTGGGTCTCATTCCCCTGGCCCCGAAAGAGCCTCCCGTGCAGCATCATTGGGAAGGACGAGTAGAGAGAGGCCTCTAAAATCTCAGGGCTTGGACGAATGGAGATGTTACTGAGACGGCTCAAGAAATTCGACAATCAACGGGATGATGATGATGATGATGATGATGATGATGATGATGATGATGATGATGATGATGATGATGATGATGATGATGATGATGATGGTCTTTCTACCATACCATGCTATTTCCTTGGAGAATGTTTTTTTGTTCTTATTTTCTACTACAGTATGGAGCGATAGCAAAGCAGGTAGGGCGTTTGCCTTGCACACGGCCGACCTGGGTTTGATTCCTCTGCCCCTCTCAGAGAGCCCGGCAAGTTACCGAGAGTATCTCACCTGCACAGCAGAGCCTGGAATGCTACCCATAGTGTATTCAACATGCCAAAGACAGTAACAAACACGTCTCACAATGGAGGCGTTACTGGTGCCCCCTCGAGCAAATCTATGAGCAATGGGATGACAGTGACAGTGATTTTCTGCTATCATTCTGATAATATTCTGTTATTTTCACCACCTTGATATGAGTTTGCTACTTTTTTTTAGTCGTAAGCTATAGTATGGAGCATAAGGAACAAGAAAGATGAAGACATTTTATTTAATTTTTTTTTTTTTTTGGTTTTTGGGTCACACCCGGCGATGCACAAGGGTTACTCCTGGCTCATGCACTCAGGAATTACCCCTGGCGGTGCTCAGGGGACCATATGGGATGCTGGGATTTGAACCCAGGTCAGCCACATGCAAGGCAAACACCCTACCCGCTGTGCTATTGCTCCAGCCCAAATTTAATGAATTTTTATGTGTGGGAAAGAGTAGAAAATATAGTAATGTATTTTAGTTAGGCGCCTAGCACAAAGTGAGATTCAGGCTTTCCGTATGAATTGTCAGGTGAGCTTCTATTTTGGTTTTGAGGCCACACCCAGTGGTGCTCAGGCTTACTGCTGGCTCTGTGCTCAGGACTCACTCCTGGAGGGGCCGGGGGGGCCATATGGGAGACCAGGAATCTAACTAGAGTTGGCTACGTGTACGGCAAGTGCTTTAACTTTGTCTCCAGTTCCAGTTGGGTGTTGTGTTTTGCAATAAGCCTGTTAAACTGAGGAAGTTGTAGTGCTTGAAAACATACGCTCCTACATTTAAGGGCCTCAAGGTCCAGGGGAAAAGACTGATATTAAAAAAAAAGGACAAGGGCTATATTCCCTGCTCGGTGAAGTAAGTACAAAGGGATGTTATGACCCTGCGTAGTCCCACAGTGGGTCCTTGGATTTTGTCTGTGTAATGAGCGTGCCAGACTCGGGTGTTTATGGAGTTACAGTTATTTGCCACATTTGGATCCCCTGGCGTCTTGTGTGCAGGTCTCATGCTGGTTCCTCGCTGGTTTCTGTGTATGTTGCCCTTGATCCCTGCAGTTACCTCGCTGGTTCTGTCCCTTGATGTCCGCCACTGTCCTCCTGGGTGTCTCTGATGCTTTGGTGCCTCTCCTTGCCGGTACTTGTTTACTGTCCCTTTAGCTTTCTGTGATCCTCCAGCCAGTGCTGCTTCTCCTGCCATCTGTTCAGGTATGAGTGAAGGGTCGAAGAGATGCTGCTGCTTGGGTTGAAGAGGAATCTCTCCCCCCTTTTCAGTATCGGTGTTCCCACCCCTTGCCCACTTCCATTTCTGACTGGCTCTCCCTCATGTTGGAAAGTTTCAAAATGACCCATTAAATTGACTAGATGACCTGGTACCCCCCACTCTCCCCACACACACACTGTTTCAATGTAAGGACAACATTAAAGGAAGGATGATTGTGTTCGAGAGTTAAAACACAGAAAAACTGATACTTGAGCTACTTAATGTTTCCCATGGAGAACATCAGAAGCCTGTCCTGGAGAGTCGAGCGGCGGGAAAGAGCCTGAGCTGTTGACAGTGGTGTGGTTAGATGTGACTGGAGCAGGGGCTCGGGTTTGGTAAGACAAGAACGAAAGCTGCAGAGGCAGGTGGGATCCCGGTTCTTTGCACCCAGAGCAGTTTTATTGTTCTCCTGCTTCTGGATTTCTCAGGCCTGAAGTAGCTTCCTTGGCCTGTTGCGAGCCCCAGCAATCGTATAGGTGACTTGTAGGGATGCTGGACTCTTAGTTAGGCTTCTGCACAAGTGTGCTACTGGTTCCGTCAAGTGTTTGACTATTAACTAAGATGACTGTTAGCCCTTCGAGTCTCCGAGACCCCCTTATGTTTGAACCCCTAGAGCAGGAGGAATGGCAGCTGTCCGTCTGTGTGACATTTACTGAGTGCATGTCCTGTGCCAGGCACTGTATCAGGAGTTTTCATTTAGTCCTCATAAACGCCTGATAAAGCAGGCACAACGCGTCATTATTTCTGTTTCGTCAATAAGAACATTGAGCAGTAGCCACCGGAGTGAGTTGCCAAAGATGATGATCCAATAAGGAAGGGAACTTGATCTCGAATCCAGGCCTTTGCGGTCTTGGAGCATTTAGCCCCTGCTTTTCTGCTTCTTTCCAAGAGAGAGGAAAGTGAAACTAGAGTTTGGGATACGAATACAGTGACGACAGGAGCTGGAATGCTTGATAGGGTAAATCTGCGTGTTGCTGCAGCAGCTGCAGTCTGTGGTCTGCAAGAGTAAGGGCAGGAGACCAGAGATAAATGCGTGGTGAAGGACAGAGGGCAGGAGCGGGCACGTGGGTCAGAGCTGCCCTGCCTTCAGAGCGGCGCCCTGCTGGCACACAGCCGAAGCCGGTGGGCATGAGGAGTGTCGGGTCCTCCCAGGGTGGGTTGGAGGCCGTGGGACTGCAGGGTCAAGCCAAATGGGAACACTGTGCAGATGCACATGAAGCCACGGCCAGAGGTTGGTGCCAGCGTGTCTTCATCACGCCGAACTTGGGGGAACAGCCACTCTTGGTTGCTCTGGTGACTGAGATGCGTGCAGGGTCTTTACTCTTTGCCAGAGATAAAGAACATTCAGTCCAGAACCCCCCGCCCTGATATAAGGTTTGGCCCAGGTGAGAGGCGTGGGGGAGAGCTCCATGCCACATCCTGCCAGCATACACTCGCCCCCTGGCCTTTGCTTGGCAAGGAAGCTCCTATTTGCTTTCTTGTCTTTAAAATGAGAATTTAGAATTAATAAATGGTTTTGGTGCTTGTTTTTTTGAATTGTGTCAGAGTATGCAAGAATAGCTGGAGCGATAGCACAGCGGGTAGGGCGTTTGCCTTGCATGCAGCTGACCCAGGTTCGATTCTTCGTCCCACTCGGAGAGCCCGGCAAGCTACCGAGAGTATCTCGCCCGCACAGCAGAGCCTGACAGGCTACCCGTGGTGTATTCAATATGCCAAAAACAGTAACAACAAGTTTCACAATGGAGATGTTACTGGTGCCCGCTCAAGCAAATCGATGAGCAACAGGATGACAGTGACAATGACAGTCAATTTTTACTCATTTTTTTTCCCCTCTCAAGCAGTACTCAAGGGCCTCCCAGTGATTCTCAACCTATTGGGCAGCAGTTCAGTGCTTATGGGTCTGAGGAGGTGGTGCCACGAGGGCCTTCGGTGCCAGGAATCAGCCCCACCATACCCTGTGTTGGGGTTGCCGGAGAGGATGGGGCCTTGTGGTTCTGGGGTTGAATCTGGGTCCACTGCCGTCTAAGGTTAAGACCTTAACCCCTCTACTCAATCCTTGGCCCCTAATTTTCACCTCTTAAAAAAGCTTTGTGGTCTTGGGCAAATTTTTTCACCTTTGCCTTCATTCCATCACCTGTGAAATAATATAGCCTCGTGGGATTGGTTAGTGAGAATCACTGTACAAAATACCTCGGGGCACCTCTCTGCTGAGTCCGTGCTTAGTACTCGCTGCATGTTATTTTGTCTTCAAATACACTATGGTTCTCACTGACTAAAAAGAAACTTAAAAATAAACATAGGATTTATTTATTTATTTATTTATTTATAATTATTCTATTTTATTTATTTATTTTTAAATTTATTATTTTTTTGTATTAGTGAATCACCGTGAGGGTACAGTTACAGATTTACATATTTCCGTGCTTGTGTTTCAGTCACACAATGCTCGAGTGCCCATCCCTCCACCAGTGCGCATTCTCCTCCACTGATGATCCCAGTATCCCAGCACCCCCCACCCCATCACCCCCGCCCCACCCTGCCTCTGTGGCAGGGCATTCCCTTTTGTTCTCTCTCTCTCTCTCTCTCTCTCTCTCTCTCTCTCTCTCTCTCTCTCCTTTTGGGTGTTGTGAATAAACACAGGATTTAGAGGTCTCCTTTGCTCAGTCTTCAGTATAGTGGAATTGAGGTGAGGAAGATAAAGCTGATTAGTCTCTGGTTCAAATAAAAGGCCAAACCCAAATGAAAAAATTTCACTGCTTGTGTCCTTGGGTTCCACTCCTGTTCGGTTTTTCTAAAGGCAGCTGGACACGGTGCTCTGAAATCCAGGCGGGCTGCGCCATTGCTGGAGCCCTTCCAGGGGTGTCCTGGGATCCAAGTCTGTGGTTTTACTGGAGGAGCCACTGAGCAGACCCTCCCAAGGAGGGCTTCAGGACTGGTTAGCACAGTGAAATTGTTCTGACAGGGCATCATTTAATCCCGAACAACGTCCATGTCTGGAGTAGAACATGTGTAGGTTAAGTATCACATTTTCCTTTATTAGGGGCCGGAGTCATTTTATAGTGGGTCGGGCACTCGCCTTGAGCATGGCCAACCCAGGCTCAACCCCCAGCTTCCTTATATGGTCCCCCAAGCCCGCCAGGAGTAATTGCTGAGTGCAGAGCCAGGAGGAACCCCTGAATACCACTGGGTATGGTCCAGCAACAACAAAAACAAAACGAAACATTTTCCTTTATTAAAGCAGAAAAAATTGGAAAGGACATTACTTCTGTGTTACTAGCTATTTAGCTACTTCCAAACAAATGCTAAATTGTTGATCAAAGGACAACGGCCTACTGCTGTCTTTATTGCTGTAACTGTTCCTTGGATCAGGTACATGTAGATATCATAAATATGTAGACATCTAGAGTTATGTAATTATGTTATTAGACTATATTTCCTTTTTTGGCTGCAGTACTGGGGATCAAACCCAGAGACTCACATATCATACATTTTTTTTTAATCTAAAAGATTGCTTCTCTGTGTATGCCTACTCTGAAACCATGAGGATTTTCCCTTATAGAAGGTACCAGAATTTAAAAAATTATAGTTAAATTGGGAAAGTGCTACCAACTAATACAAATCTAACTGGCAGATTGCCTGAAGTAGAAACAGTACATATTTCTGGGTAAATAAGGTGTGTCTGTGTATATATCATATAGGTTTAGTTTTTTTGGCAGATTGAATTTAAGGTAAGGTTTCTGTCTGTCTGTCATCCCGTTGCTCATCAATTCGAGCAGGCACCATAGCACAGCGGTAGGGCGTTCGCCTTTCACACGGCCAACCCGTGTTCTATTCCTCCACCCCTCTTGGAGAGCCCGGCAAGCTACTGAGAGTATTGCGCCCACACGGCAGAGCCTGGCAAGCTACCTGTGGCGTATTCAATATGCCAAAAAACAGTAACAATAAGTCTCACAATGGAGACGTTACTGGTGCCCACTCAAATCAATGAGTGACAGTGACGGTGACAGTGAATTTAAGGCCAAAGATGTCAGCTGAAACAAGGGGACCAGGCAGTTCTGTGAGTCAAGCAGTAAACATCTAAAGTCCAAATTCCAGGAGACTATTATGAATCAGTATTACAGTTAAAACCAGAAAGATTCAAAGGCTTAGTTCCCAGCTACCATCTTACAGATTCGCTCAGTCTTTGAACCCCGAGGTGTCCATTGTAGCCGGACGGTCGTCAGATGGCAGGGGGTGCCATTGCACTAATTGAGGTGCTGACCTCTCGTGAGAGAGAACTCAGCTGCCTCGAGACCTCTCTTGTTGCCCATGGGGTCCACAGCAGATCAGGGGCTGGTCTAAATCCTTCTCTAAGTCGCCTTCTGTTCTGTCGTATCATTCACCCTGCATCAGGGACTCTTTTGCAACACCCTTCCATTTTTATATACCTTTCATTGTTACATGCTACTTATTTGGTTAAAAGGGTAATCTAATCTGAGGGCTGAGAACATGCCTTGCTTGCAGAAACCCAGGGTTCCATCCCTGGCACTGCAGTGATCCCCCCAAGCATGGCCAGCCGGAGCCCCCGAGCTCCGGGGGTCTGGTCTGACCCAAAAACAAAAGAAAATTAACGCAGTCTCAATTTGAAGTGAGAACGGGAAAATGCGAGTAAATGGACTGCGCGGAAGTACTGCTCTTGCTGTGGGTCATTGTGTGCATTTGCGGTACACTGCAAGGTGTGTGGTGTGTATGTGCTCACACCTGGCCTTGATCAGTGCTCTTCTTTTCGCTGCATATCACCCCTCGCCCCAAGAAATTCTCCTTCCCCAGAGCCAGCAGAGTCTATGATTCTCCACCGTGTGCCCCAGGCTCCACATTGCTAATGAGAAATGAAAAGGTGGTGCTTTTCAGAAGAGTCGCTTTATGCCGGTGTGACACAGGCATCAGGACTCCGCGGCATAATTCACCGAGAGCCGTTCCACGGCGCTTAATGTGCACTGTGCTGCCGCACGGCCCGTGGCTGTTGTTACACGCTGATGTTTCCCCTGAGCCGCAAACCACAATCCCGTTTCAATTTCCCTTTTAATTCATTTGCTTCACGAACTTCTAATTTAAGGCAGATTAGGAAAAACATTATTGGACCACACGGGTGCCTCGTGAGCGTTGTTTAAGGAGCATTCCTGAGAATCCAGAGTGTCTCGCTAGCCCTGGCCTTTGAGTGATCCGGTGTCGGAACGTAGTGTAGAACACGGAGTAAACCTCCGTTTCTGGATTTTTCTCCAACAGCTGGCGAACATGACTAAGACTTCTTAAGCCATGTGTATGTCTTTTAAATGCTTATACATGTGTATATATAGGTTTGAAAGTCAGCCCATCACCATTCATCCCTGTTTATTCTTTCTCTCATATTCACTTTTTTTTGAGGGAGTGGGGGGTTAGTTGTTTTGGGGGCCACACCTGACAATGCTCAGGGCCAACTCCTGGCTCTGTGCTCAGAGATCACTCCTGGTAGTGCTCGGGGGACCATGTGGGGTACCGGGGATTGAACTCAGGTCGGCTGTGTGTAAGGCAAACGTCCTACCCGCTGTACTCTCGCGCCAGCCCCTCATGCTCACTCTTAAAAGCAGCATGAAAGAGCACAAACACCAGAAGCCCAAGCAGGGCAAAACAGCCGGGGTTGCGGTTATGCCTCGGGACGCACTGTGCCGCCACCTAGGACTGTCTCACCAGGACACAGTCACTCCCCGAGACTTCTACAAGCTATAATACGAGAGGATACATAATCATAGGCTTTCTCTGCGAAAGTATGGCTTGTTGCTTTGCAGCGCTTAATCTTGGGTGCCGCTGTATCTTTTCTAAATTGTGAAATCGTAGATGTCAGAGCAGGGAAGGCCCGGACACACCCAGTGGGCAGCCTTCTCTTTCTCACAGATGAGGACAGTGAGATCCAGAGCCATGCAGTGGCTCGCCCGGCTGTACACCCAGTTAGAGGCTGGGGAGGGAAAATTCAAGTGTTTTCGGTTTTTATGGGGGGGCCACACCCAGCAGGGCTAGGGGGCCACTCCCAGCGAGGTGCTAGGGGCACCAAGAGTTCCAGGAGTTTGGTGCACTGGAATGTGAACATTTGAGTGAAAAAAAAATAATCATTTCTGCTTGATAAAACATGCGATTGATTATTTTATAAAGAAGTCATATGAAATGTTTTTAATTTTTGTGCAGTGTCCAGTACCCAAATTAGTTATGAAAATTCCACATCACCCATAAAAGGTTCATTCTTGGTGGGGACTTGGAAACAGTGCTCAGGGAATCTTGGTGCCATTCCCTACAATATGCGGCCAGCTGGGTCGGAGGGTTCAGTTCTGGGGCCCAGCGATGCAGTTTCTTCAGGCTCAGTGGCTGGCCCCGGTGCTGTTCAGGAGATCATGTGACACTGGAAATCTAACTCAGGGCCCAGCCCTTTGAGCTGTAACCCTGCCATCAAAGTGTTCTTAATAAAAGCTTTTATACTAAGGACATCAGGACGGGTTGGGTTGGGTTGAGGCCACGCCCTACAGTGCTGAGGGCTTACCCCAGTGATCACTGGAGATCGTATGCAGGAGATCATGTGCAGTGCTGAGGCTCTAAGCTGGCTCTGCCACATGTGGGACAAGCACCTTGCCATTATCTCTCCAGCCTAAATCCACAGGTTTCAGTTCCGTAAAGATGCCTCGTTTTCCTCAGTCTCATCCTGTCCTAGTTCCAGAATCCTTGCTACCTTGTCATTTTGCTCCAGTGAAGGCCTGAGAGTTTTGATTTCTTAATTTCTTCCTCTTCACTTTCCATATCTTTTCCCCAGCTCAGACATGCAAGGATTAGTGTTTGTTCACCAATCCGCAGCCATTGATGGGACGCCTACAGTGTTCCAACACTGTGTGGACATGACCATCTGGGAAACACCCTCTGTGGCAGTTCCCAAAGCGGGCCACACGGCTCAGGTGCAGTCGGAGGACACTTTCTGTTTGGTCATTAGAGAAGCTCCGTTTCTCAGGGGAGCGCCGGTGGGCTTTGTTCTGGAAAGGGAGTGATAGGCTCAGCGAGTTAGGGCATCTTTGCTCTAGGCCCGTCTTTCCACCGTGGCTCAATTAAAAGGCAAGAAAAATAGCGCAGAGTTTGTTACTTTGAGAAATCCTCTCTCTGCCTGTCATCTCCTAAAGTAGGTAGGTGATTTTTTGACTCAGAAGATTTTAGATTCTAGGACAGGGGCCAGTGCTTCTCTTGCTGTTGCTTGGACTCTTTTTGTTGCTACCCGAGGGGCTCAAATTTCTCATTCACCAGAAGACCCTTCCCCATACCAGTTTTATTCTCTGCCATGCTGCCTCTGACTTACTTCTGTCATGCCTAGTGGAAGCTCTAAAGAGGGGCTGTGCTTGGAGTGACACTCTGCTTTGGGCTGCAGGACCTTCGATCCGTGATGTCCCTCCCACCCCAGAGCTTTTGTAAGTGTGTAAAGGATAATAACCCCTCTTTACCATATTTAACGGGAATAACCATTCTTTACCTTACTTCACGAAGCTGAGTGAGGTCATTTAAAAGGTTTAAATGACGCTATTAAGAAGGCGCTTTAAGAGAAGGATTTGCTGTTCAGGCTTCAAGTCCTTGGGAGTGGGGCTGTCAGGGAGGCCCGGACTGTTGTTTGGGAAGCCAAAATATGGAAAAGCAGAGAAACGTGGAAGGTCATGACTCAGGCCTTGACCTGAACTGCCTCCTCTTGAGTGCAGGATTAGCCTTTCCCTACCAGAACAACATGCACCATACTTAGCGCAGTATCATGAATTTTGGGGACATTTCCGATGTATGTGGCTTAATCCCCACATAGCTTTTTGTTGGCTGGTTTTCTTTGGGGGTCACGCCCAGCTTTGCTCAGGCCTTACTCCTGGCCCTGTGCTCAGGGATCATTCCTGAGGGGCTCAGGGACCACCTGGGGTGCTGGTGCTCAGACCCGGACTGGCTGTGTGCAAGGCAAGCACCCCACCAGCTATACTCTCTTTCTTTGGGGAGACTGTGGCACATTATGAAATGAGAGGAGAGTGTGAGAAGGAAGAAATTTAAAAAAAAAAATTTTTTTTTAAATTCTCATCCCATGTGGTCCCCCGAGCACCACCAGGAGTGATTCCTGAGTGCAGAGCCAGGAGGAGCCCCTGAGCATCGGCCAGTGTGACCCAAAAAAGAAAAATAAATTTTTTTAAATTATTTTTTATTAGTGAATCACTGTGAGGTACAGTTATAGACTTACAAACTTTTATGTTTGCAAATTCATGTTTGTAAATTCATGAAATTCATGTTTGCATTTCAGTTATACAGTGGTCAAGTGCCCATCCCTCCACCAGTGCCCATTTTCCACCACAGCGTGGAGGCCGGCCTTGCATTTTGGGGGAAAAGGCCGCTCAGATAGATAAGGGACCACCAAGTAAAGGGCGCTAGGAGGACCCGTTCCGAATGGGAGTTGCGGGCTGAAAGTAGACTATAGACCGAACATGAGGGCCACTTAATACCTCTACTGCAAACCACAACACCCAAAAGGAGAGAGAGAGAGAAAAAAAATTTTTTTTAACCAGTATAAAGACTACCACTGTTGGGGCTGGAGTGATAGTACAGCAGGCAGGGCATTTGCTTTGCACACGGCCGACCTAGGTTTGAGCCCAGCATCCCATATATCCCCCTCCCCGAGTACCGCCAGGAGTAATTCCTGAGTGCAGAGCCAGGAAGAACCCCAGAGCATCATCGAGTGTGACCCAAAAACCAAAAAAATAATAAAATTGGTTTTTATTTAAAAAAATAAAATAAGACTACCACTATCAGCCGAGGCTGTGCTGGCACCTGAGCTCTGCTAGCCGTTGCCCTCACAGTAGAGAGCAGCGAAAACACGAGCTTCAGGCAGGCACAACAAGGAGTTCAGAGATACACCATGATGCAAAAGGAAACCAGGGCCAGAAAGACAGCACGGGGTATAGGCACTTGCCTTGCATGCAGCAGCTCTGGTTTGATCCTTAGCACACGCGAGGTCTCTTGAGCACTGCAGGAGTGATCCGTAAGTACGGGCCCAGGATTAAGTCCTGAGCACCGCTGGGTGTGGCCCAGCTCACCTCTACCACCCCAGCACCCCCGGGTACCCAAATAGGAGGTAAACCTGCTGAGATTGTGACTCAGTGGTAAAATACCTGCCTCGCCTTACATGTGCAATACCTGGATTTGATCTCAGCACCTCCAAAACTAAATGCACAGAAAGTATGACAGTACAGCCTTGCATGTGGCTGAGCCAAGTTCAAACCCCAGCACCCTGTACGCTCCTCCAGCACCACTGGGAGTGTTTACTGAGCACACTGCCAGGAGTAACCCACCAGAGCACTGTCAAAGTTTGTAAGTCTGTAACTGTATCCCACGGTGATTCATTTTTAAAAAAAGCAAAAAAAGAGCCCAAAAATGGAAGGAAGGAAGGGAGGGAGGAGGGAGGGAGGGAGGGAGGGAGGGAAGGACTGGATTATAAAATTCAAAATAAAACTCCCCTCTCTGGAAAGGAAGAAATGTGTTTGGAGAAGGGTACGGAGCAGGTGTTGGCAAGGTGTCCGTGACTGCTTTGGCTGGGTAGACACATAGATGTTTGTGAGATCAGTTCTCCCTCTTTGTAAGTCAGATTCTTCCACGATGAGATGAAATTAGGAATGTTCAGAGTGATATGATCATAGTCACAGTTCTTTTTCTTTTAGTTTTTGTTACATTGAGATACATTTTATTTACTAGAAACTCACCGTTTAGACTTGCACTGTTCATATAAATGGGAACTCATTTGATTCCAGTATGTGGAATTTCTGTTAAGGGTGATATGAGCAGTGGATTTTCACATAACACTTTTTTTAGGTTAAGAAAGTTTCCTTCTGGGGGCTGGAGCAATAGCACAGCAGGTAGGGCATTTGCCTTGCACGCGGCCGACCCAGGTTCGATTCCCAGCATCCCATATGGTCTCCCGAGCACCGCCAGGGGTAATTCCTGAGTGCAGAGCCAGGAGTGATCCCTGTGCATTGCCAGGTATGACCCAAAAAGAAAAAAAAAAGTTTCCTTCTTCAGAGAGCTCGTGCAGGAGTTGATGCTTTCCATGCACGCAGCAGATACAAGTTTCATCTCTGGGACCATAGATGGTCCCCCAAGCAACCCCAGGAGTGGTCCCTGGGCACAGAACCAGGAATAAGCCCTGAGCACCACTGGGTATGGGGAATAAAAAGATTTCCTGTTTCCTATTTATTAGATATTTTTATTGTGAAAGAATGTTGAGTTTTTTCCAAATGCTTTTTCTGCATCTATTGAGATTATTGGGTTTTGTCCTTTATTTTAATTTTACTGTTGTTACATTGATTAATTTTTATATTAAACCACCTTTGGATTTCTGGGGTAATTCTGACTTGGTGATGATATATAATCTTTAGTAAAAGCACCAGATATTCTGTTGAGGCTTTTCATATCTATGTTCTTAAGGAATACCAATCTAAAATTTTCTGGTTTTGTGACAAAGTAAACTGACCTTACAGAAAGAATTGGAAGGTTTGCTCTTAGGCTTTGTTTTGGGGAAGAGTTTGTGAAGAACTGATGTTAATTTTTCTTTAAATACTTGGTAAGATTCATCAGTAAAACCATCAGGTCCTGGACTTTTCTTTATGGAGATTCATATTTTTCTTTTTTTTTCTTTTTTTTTTTTTTTGCTTTTTGGCTCACACCCAGTGATGCACAGGGGTGTTATTCCTGGCTCTGCACTCATGAATTACTCCTGCTGGTGCTCGGGGACCATATGGGATGCTGGGAATCAAACCCGGGTCAGCCACATGCAAGGCAAATGCCCTACCCGCTGTGCTATCACTCCAGCCCCCATATTTTTCTTTTTCAATTTACATTACAGAAGTATTTATAATACAACCCCATTTGATAGCTTTTAAAAAACTCTATGTGCTTATATTTTCACAGAAAAGCTCTAAAATATCTAAGTAACAAAGAATGTCTTTGGATAATGAGATGGAACTTCTAGGTTATTTGGGTTTTGGGGTTTTTTTTTTGGTTTTTTGGTTTTTTGCAATATTATGGTTGGGGTCAGGAAGGTGATTCAGGGAGGTGGTGCCAGCCTCACTTTCCTGAGTTCCTGGGTTCAGTCCCAAACATGAGGAACAAAATTATGAGCATGTGTCACTTAATTTATGAAACGAACACGCACCTACCCCTAAAATGGCCACCATTTGACCCTTTGACTTCTTGGGAACTCTTTAGCCCCTACATCTCTCTCGGATCAAGGTATGCAGCTTCTTATCAGGTATAAAATTCTCATCAACACTGAGTTGCTTACCAGTTTTCTGAAACTGTTCCAGTTACCTGTTACTGTGAGTTGTACAGAGAATTTCTTTATCTGCCTAGTAAATGTCTCCTAACTTAACTTACCCCTGTCACTGTCATTATGACTGTCATCCCGGCACCAGTAACGTCTCCATTGTGAGACTTGTTATTACTGTTTTTGGCATATCAAATACACCACAGGTAGCTTGCCAGGCTCTGCCATGCGGGCAAGATACTCTTGGTAGCTTGTGGGGCTCTCCAAGAGGGGCGGAAGAATCAAGCCCGGGTTGGCCGCATGCAAGGCAAACGCCCTACCCACTGCGCTATCGCTCCAGCCCTAACTTATCCCATTAACTATTAATTACTTTCCTTTGTGACCACCCCATGCTCACTTGTCTCTTTTTTACTCCCCACTGGAAGGCAAAATTACCTCTCCCTCCTGCTGCCTTTACTATATCACACTTGTTTTTTGTTATGGGATTCATTATTTCTCTGCATCTTCAATTGCTAGCTTGTGGGTAAAGTGCTCGTGTTGGTGGCTGAGAACCACCTCCCAGGCCTCCCCAGTAGAGGAACAAGGAGACCGGGGACTCACAGATTCATGGTCAGCGTGGCCCGCTTATTTCAGAGTTGTTAACATACGTATAGAACATCTGAGGTGGGTCTAGGTATGGAACTGCACTTAGGTGGGTCTAGGTATGGAACTGCACTTAGGTGTGATTGATCGTTTCCAGAAGGAAAGCATTTCAACAGAGGCAGTTCTTTTGGGGGATTGACTGGCGGAAAGTTCTGTCTGAGACTATTCTGAGAAATTTGGTCAGGGGTGACAGGGATCCATATTGCTTTTCTCTTTCTCTTGCTGCTAGTACATAGTAAACAATTAAGTTTACTTCTTAATTACTTTTGCAGTTATTTGGGTAAACACGAAAAGAGGTATAGATTCCAAAACTTACCTCTCTGAGCTCCAAGTGCAAGCATGTTTTAAAAACCAGCTAGGCTTTTACCGTAAACCCCAGACTAGGACCTTAGAACGGTTCAGCTTCTCCTACCCCATAGGGTCCTGTCTCCCAGCTCATTGTGGCTCGTATCAGGACCATGCTTTATGCTCTCCAGACTGTCCCATCAGTGTCAGAGTAGCTGTGCTGCTTGCCCCGGGTCCATCCAGAGTTCCTTCATCTGCTCAGGGCATAGGACTGACTGTGCTCAAGTGTCATTTCAAGTGTCATGGTACACAGAGGACCGTTTTCGGTACCGTGAGTCAAACTGGGGTTGGCCACATGCAGGGCAAGAGGCTTCACCTCTATTCTATCTTGTATTCAGCTCTACATTCCGGGAGGTTGGCACAATGCTCACACAAAGTGAATGCTCAAAAGTACTCTAACTGAATTCAGCTCATGAGATGAGAAAAAGTACTCTTGGTAGGAGTTAGATGAGTGGAAGCAGAGGCCGAGGCTATGAATTATTATAATAATAAGAAGCTATTTTGCCAAAACAGGAAGATTCGTGCTGGGAAGAATGGCTGCATGATTTGGGCAAGACTGATAATAGAGACCCGTAAGACCCTTCCTTCGACTTGGTTGGTAAACAGGGAAGAAATGGAGAACTTCTCACTCCTTCACTAAATTCTCAGTCGACCGCCCTGATCAGCTACTCTCCCCGCCCCTCCGACTGCGGTACTTCCTCATCTCCCTTTCCCTGACCTTCCTCTTTTTTTCACAGAATTGAATACATTCTATGTAATTTACTAATTCGCTCTTTCTTACGTATTGCCTGTCTTCCCCTTCAAATATAGACTTCCCAGACCAGGGTAGCATTGTGCACTGATTTTTTTCTAAGTACTTAGAATACTACCTACCCCATGGTAGGCACTCAGCAAACATTTACTGACTAAGTGAATCCTAAATGACACCCCAGGCACCTCAGGGTACAACCCCAGAGGCCCCCTGAACATGACTCAGTTTGACCCTGGAGGCCCCCAAACGCTACTTAGATGACCCCTGGGGCCCATGGAGCACCGCATCTTCAGGCTCTTGCATTGAACCGCAGGTCTGGTTAGCTGGGAATTGCTTCAAGGTGCCCCTGGGCCTTCTGAACATCACTTGGAAGAAAAGAACCCTAAATTAGTAACTTCACTGTTTGGTTCGGATCTTGGCATAGATAATGTAGGCAAAGTTCTGATGGCTTGTTTTTAAAAGAAATATTTGTTCTTTAACACTGGTGAGTATTGCCAGCTATTTGTAATGCTATCCAGGGCAGGGTAAGGAAAAGTAAGAGAGAAGAGAGATTGGGAGGAGGGAAGGAGGGAGGGAGGGAGGGGGAGAGAGAGAGAGAGAGAGAGGGAGGGAGGGAGGGAGGGAGGGAGGGAGGGGAGAGGAGAGGAGAGGGAGGGAGGGAGAAGGACGACAGAGAAAGAGAGCTATTGCTGTAAGGTTCCTTACATTGAAACCTAATTAGGAAATACAAATTATAAGTACATTTGGGTTTGTTTATTCCCTAGAAAAATGTTGCTTCATGTGATGTTAATTATCAAGCTTTGATAATTTCTCTTTTTTTTTTCCACAGACCTTTGTAGTATTAAACAGAGGGAAAACACTCTTCAGATTTAGTGCCACGCCTGCCTTGTACATTTTAAGTCCTTTTAACCTGATAAGAAGAATAGCTATTAAAATTTTGATACATTCATATCCTTTCCTGCCAGTGTGGAATGCCTTGCCATTGAATGGCCACTGGAATGTGAGTCTGACTTTTGACAACTGATTTTTCTTTGCACTTAGGACAATTGAATTTTTATTAAGGGTTTTACCAGCTATGTTGTTGACTGTCCTACCAGTAAGAAGTTCGAGTGAACTTTTGCCAAATTCTGAGTAAACTCCAGCAAATACTTTTTAACATGAGGCCATCAGAGTGGGGAATTATGCCGGTGATGTTGAGAGGGACAAATTAAGGTGGTAACTGTTAACTGAAATTTTATTTTTTAAAGCGCTCAGACCTTAGTAATTTTATCCTGAGAAAGATTATTAAGTCTAATACTCGAGTATTTTGAAAGCTACTTTCTTTAGTTTAAATTGTAGAGTGAATGAGTTAACAGTTAGTTTGAGATCTTAGTCCTCTACTAAGTTCCGCACACGGGGCATTCCTTTTCCTTTCTCTTTAGCTTTTCAATTAACTTTTCTATTTTCTTGAAAAAAATGCCTTCAATATTTTTTTCCTTCAACTTAGAAAGTATCTGAGATTGTTTTTCAAATTTCATGGCCTCCTTGTGTGTTGACCTGAATCTTTTGGTACTTGGACTCCCCCTAGTCAAAATGAACTTATTCATAGACCTGGATTTTTGCAGTTTATTCATATAGGATATAATATGACAGATTATAAAAACCTATGTGATGGATTTAATAACTTCTCATTATGACTGAACTTTCTTATTTTAATATTTAGTATTTAATAATTTGGTTTGACAGTATTTAGTCTGTGGTATTGTATTCTGTAAGTTGGGTGGGGAAACTGGACATTGTTAACTTAGTAAATAAGTTTGCTAAGTTGTGCTAAGATTCTGAAATCAGTCATTCACAGGAAACTTAGTTCTGAAATATGTGAGGGTTTATAAGGAAGTAGTCAGGAGATGAAGTGTTTTTTTCTCTTCTGACCAGGCATGTTATTATTCCTTAAGGAAAAACTTAGTTACCATGAAGGAAAATTAAACTATAAGTTTCTTTTTTTCTACTTAAAACTCCCCATGGTTAGAAGCTGGTGATGAATGCCACTAGCACGGACGATTGAGTTAGCAGTAAAATGATATATGGCCTCCACACTTGCTAAAACGAGAGCCTGAAATTGAATAAACCACCTTGACCTAAAGCAGTTTAATTTTTCTCAGTAGCAAAAAGATAAAGGACTAAGAAGGGCCCAGAATGGAACTGAAATGGCAACATGAAGGTGTGTTACCCATGAACTTTCAGGGGCAACAAGGGAAAACGACTGTTTCCGACTTCTTACAGGAGTAGCTGGTTCAGAGGTCCTTGAAATCCTCTACCAGCGTGCAGACAAATGCACCACACACTCGCCACTGTTTTTGCCCCTGCCAAGGGCAGTTCAGCCCTCTGGAGAACTAACAGGGAAAGTGCACCACTAATTATCTGTAGATTTTAAGTAACCTACTATGCAGTGTAATTAAGCATGATGAGTCCTGGAGTCGCAAGCAGTAGTGCAGTGGGTGAGCCTGGCACAAAGCCAACTCAGGTTCGGTCCCTGTCACCGCAGACGAATCCCCTGAACCTGCCAGGAGTGATCCCAGAGCACCACAGCTGCGTGGGGCCCAGAAACAAAAGTTAAAATTTGAAAGAATAGATAAGATTTCTTTTCTCACGTTATGGCGTCAGAAAATGTGTTTAGGGGACTGTTCCATAATGAGAGTGGTGCCAGTGGTAAGAGGGTCAGTGTTCTGTCCAGAGAAATGGAGCCATAATGGCCCTCTGGACACAGACTAACTGCCCTGCTCTGCGCATGCCTAGTGTCCCTCCCACGGGGGATGGGGGGGGGCTACCCACGGGGGCCTGTGTGGGTGGCCGTGGACAGCCTTCTTGGTCTACTCACCTTTCCTTCCCCGCTTGGGCTCCCTTTAGTTCAGGCTTAGATCCCAGGGTGCCCCATGTGAAATGTGAAATGGGGTGGGGGGCGGGGGGGCAGGAGGGACACTGGCCAGATTTTGTCTATTTTTCCCTTGACTCTTCTCCACAGTATTTAGCATGATCATTATGTGCACTATTTTGACCAACTGTGTATTCATGACTTTTAGTAACCCTCCCGAATGGTCGAAGAATGTGGAGTAAGTAGCTTGTTTATTTCTTCCTTTCTTGTCCCCTTTTGTTTGAAAGCTTCCCCGTTGCTGAATTTTGCTTTGCCACAGTTTTTAAGTGTTATTGCCCGTTCTTTATTTCACAGAGAAGGCCAGGGGCTGTGTGGAATTTAGAAGTCCACTCTAGATTCTCTGAAAATCACTGCCCTCTCCTTTCCTGTTCGGGCTATAACCTTTGACCTCTGACCCCAGTTGTACATCTGTGCCCTGAGGATGCTGCCTTCTCCAGCTCCCCACCCCGCCCCAACCTGCACTTTCCCTTTTTGTGTGTGATAGAAGTTAAAAATAGCCCTGCGCCCTCCTCCTGTGGCCCAGAATGTCTAGCAGATACTGGTTGTGGCCTGCAAGACCCAATCCATATTCCAGAGTTCTTGGTTTGCTCATTTCAGTGAGTTTCGTATAAAGCGCCCCGTTGTCCCTGTCACATCCTTTCTGCCGTGCTGCCGCCCTCTCTGTTTTGTCTGTTCCTTGAAGCCAGACTTCAGGCCAGTGCTAGCTCAAAAGATTTGTTTCAATTTCCTCTGTTCAAAACTCGCTCCAAGTTTTCCCTCTCGTTGCCAGGTACACATTCACAGGGATTTATACATTTGAATCACTAGTGAAAATCATTGCAAGAGGCTTCTGCATAGATGGCTTCACCTTCTTACGGGATCCATGGAACTGGCTAGATTTCAGTGTCATCATGATGGCGTAAGTTCTCTGGTTTATTTGATTGGTGTTGTGTGTGTGGTTGTGTGTGTGTGTGTGTGTGCTTAGATTCCTGGGTGGGTTTTTACAACAGCATTTAGTAAGAGTTTGGGGTACAATGGTAGGAGGAATTAGTGGGTAACAGTGTGAGGCCAGATGGACTTATGTCCTTGAGGATCCCGTGAGGGCCTCTCTGGCTCGGACAGTGATGGCATATGAAGAGAAGGGTGGAAGCTTACAGCTGGGAGAGCAAACTACTAGGAAGTAGTTTCCCATCAACATCTCATCATTTGCCCTGCTTGTCGCACCGACAGAGGTTTGCACACTTAGCATTACGGGGCATCGCTGAAGACAAACCTTTACAGGTGTAAATCTTTGATGAGTCTTTCCAAGTATCACAGACTTTAGAACACATTTTAGAACAAAGATATCCAAACTATACTCTGAGAAATTATGGATCTGTTTTCAGAGACCAGTGAAACTCCACATATGTTAGCTACTGTTGGTTTCAATGGTGTATCTCTCTGGGAAACTTAACTGATAGTATAAAAATCAGAACTTTGTTATTTCTATTTCTGATTGTATGAGACCAGTCTGGGTTTGGTGGGACTAGGGTGTTGCAGGTTTGTATGTGTGTGTATGCTCATATTGTGATGCATAAAAGATGTCATGCATACTTAAAAGTTCAGGTCTAAATATCAGAAAGATATGTTTCAGCTGTAAAATGTAAATGAATAGTACGCATTGAACATGAAACTGAAACTTTGGTGCTTATTATGTTAAGACAGTTTTTAAAATTTCCAGCCTCTTGAGTGCACATTGGTGTTCATTTAAAAGTTAAGTTCCTACACTAGGCACAGTACTAATGATGAAATGGGCACATAGCACAGTATTTTTTAATCCTATAATCTGGATTTTCCTCAGCCCTTCTTTTGTATGGCACTAGCTAAAACGTCATCTCGAGGCATGACTGCAGAGATATACATACAACTCCTGGATGAGCAATATGTACAGACATTAAATAATTTTTTTTCCATTGTAAGTGAGGAAGTAACTTTATTGAAGATTTGCTCTTATGGAATTCCTGCTTCAGAAATTTGTCTCCTTTCCTAATAAATTATTTGCAGGCAAGGAATTGTCAGTCTTTGATACTTCATGACTTTCCTTCTCATTTTACAAAGTAAATGAACAGAGTTTTCCTTTGGGTTAGGGATCAGCAGCATATGACCAGCGGAATAAGAGTTATTTCCAGGACCACCTGGGTCTTTCAAATATTTCTTTAATTCTCCTTGAGCAGTTGGGGGGAAAATGTGTTTCTTAAAGATTATTAATTTTAAACCTTTTTCCAAGGATGACAGTAAATCGTAGTTTGTATATAAGACCCTTTCTTTCCCCCCGTTCTCAACCCCTCACCCGGTGGTACCATTACAAGTTAACTTTGGTTTGATTCTGCAGGTATATAACAGAGTTTGTAAACCTAGGCAATGTTTCAGCTCTACGCACTTTCAGGGTACTGAGGGCTTTGAAAACTATTTCGGTAATCCCAGGTAAGATGGCCCGGGGTTGGTGTCAGGTGTTGGGTCAGGGCCCTGAGGTGACGTATTGTACTTTTTATTTTGTTGTGGGTTTTTTGTGTGTGGTTTTGTTTTTTGTTCTTTTTTTTTTTTTTGGTTCTTTTTATTTTTATTTTTTTGGTGTTCGTGTTTGTGTTTGTGTTTGTCATTTGTGTCTGTGTGTGACCTCCCTTACTACAGATATGTGACAGAGTTTGTGGACCTGGGGAATGTCTCAGCGCTGAGAACATTCAGGGTTCTCCGAGCTTTGAAAACTATCTCTGTAATTCCAGGTGAGAAAATTTAAGCATAAGACCGACTTTTTCATCTCCATAACATTCCGCCCCCCACATTCTAACCCCCAGTCAGCACAGCTGATACCGCCTTGCAGTTGCATGTGCTCTCCCGCGAGATGTTCTCTGGCCTGGTTCCTTCATGCTTGGGCACTTTGTCTGACAGTGTGTGCCAGGCATGCAGCTCCATTCCACCCATGCTTTTGAAAAGGCACGTGCTTAAGAGTCACTTGGATCTAATAATATCTGGAAAAAATTGTCACCGAGTTCTCTCCTTTTGTCTAAATCATTCGCTTCCTGCCTCATGGAATTACAGTAACTGTTAACATTCACTATCATCCCATGGTTTGTGATTTCCAGGTTTTCTATTGCATGATCTGCTGATGGGATAATATTCTATTGTACTTTTACTCTTGCTGTGTTCATGAAATTATTTAATCACAGAACAGACCCGTCCACTTAACTAGTTGAGCATTATAGATGATTTAAGCATTGGAGTTAGACACCTGAATTTTAATAATCACAGTCTGTCGCATTCTTTTGCTGTCTCTCTCACTGGAGTAAAAGCCAGTAGACATCTTCTGTAGATATGTTCAGAAACCATTCTCAAACATAAAGCAATGAAAGTGTTTCAGGTGCTGTTAAGAAAGAAAAATCAAAGGTAAGATAAGATAAAATACATCTAAAAGTGTGGGTAAAACCAGGCTAGAGTACAGCAGGTAGGGCATTTGTGTTGCACGCAGCTTAACCCAGTTTGATGCCTGACGCCCCATAGGGTCCCCCAGCCCTCTGGGAGTGATTCCTGAGCACTGGGCCCAGACTAAGTCCGGAGCACCACCAAGTGTGGGTCCAAAACAAAAACAAACCTATATATACATATATATATACATATATACATATATATATACATATATATATATATATGAGCAAAAAAAAGGACAGGAACTTGAGAAGGAAAAATATGGCAGGGTGAGTGGATGGTTTGAGAAGTAGTTGGTTGACAGTCTCTATAAATTTTTGCCCTTTTCTTTTTATTCTGGGTTGAGCTAGCATAGTGGTCCTTAATCTCCTGAAGATAGTATATCCTTGTGAAAATCAAATGAAAGTTTATATATCCCCCTAACATCTTAATCCTAAATTAAGGTTCCTTGATTTATTTAAAATGTTTGCAACTAGGTGATAATCTTTCTAAAGCCTAGTCTTGAAACCTTAGTCTTGTGGCAGATAGGATTTACTAACTATGGTGTGGGAGAAGTCAGCTCTCCATTGTTGATGAACTTGGTTTTCAGGGGTTTTCAGGGAAGACTCCCACAAAGACCAGACTTTGCAGAAGACACTGAGGTGTAAAGAACAGAGGACCCTGTACCTGGCAACACCTGGATGATTCAGAAATAGTCCTTCCCCCCTTTCAGCATTATCTAAATATCAGATTTAGAGAGAAAGAATCACAAAGGTAGAATCCTGGAGAGGGCCGACCGAGAACATGGCTTACTTGTGGCCCAAAGAGCATACACCCCAGTTTTATGCTATGAGGTGGCCTATAAATTAGGTCCCCAGTCAAAATAAATGTTTGTATTTTTAGCAATGATAGCCTATTCCTAATTAAACAGTAACTGGGTGCCAATTGGAGTTTATTCTTCTTGACAAAAAATACAACCCTTTGTTGGAGAGTTTTATAGGGTTAAAAGGTCTTACATTCTGCCAACCCTGGTTCAAATCTCCAGCACTACGTATTATCATGATAGCAAGCACTGCCAGGGATCATTCCTGAACACAGAACCAGGAATAGCCCTTGAGAACCACTAGGTGTGGTCCAGAGTTTTTTTTCTATCCCTTATGGTCCCTCCCCGGCCAAATAACATGGCCCTGACTTCTCAAGGTGCAGTTGCCAGCCGTTGAACAGAAAGCCCGTCTCACCCCCCCCCCACCCTTCCAGCTCCTTAGAGGTGTCCTGATCGTTCGGCAGACTTTGTCTTACTTCTTACCATTTCTGAAGCATCAGATTTTTCCTTTCATTTTTTTCCTTTGGTCTCTTTTCTCCTCTGGCCTCTTTTAAATCTGATCCCATGTTTTCTGTTCACTTCCCGCAGTGTATTCCGCAAGGCATCTGCCTCTTTATGTTCTTGTGATCTCCAAACTTCTCTTCCAGAATAAAATTGCAAAGCTGCATTCTGTTCACTAACTAGGGCAGCAGATGCTCTCCCTGGTCGAGCTCTCGGAGTCTGTCTGTGCTCTGTGGGTAACTTCTGACCGCAGTGGTCCTGCAAGATCATCCTTGATTCTGACACCACGTTATTTCTCCTTAGGACTTCAGCACTCTATATTATTTTTATGTACAAACGCGCACACACACACACACAGAGTACCTTTCACATAGTAGTGCTTCATAAATGGTTGTATTTGGAACATTTATTTAAAAGAAGAAAACTAAATCCCCCACCCCACCCCTCCAGAAAAGGATTTTTTTAAATGTTAATGTAGGAGTACTGCTATTTAGTCAGCCATTGATTAAGCTGGTTGAATTGGACATAAACTCCACTAAACACGGATTTTGTACCAATAATTAGACATCAAGCCTCGCTTATTTTTAAGGCACTGATTTACAAGCTTTTAGTAACAGTTTTGGGGATTCAGTATTCCCACTCCAAACCCCCCAGTCTGGTTGCTCCACCAGTGACCCAAGGTTTTTTCCTTCTCCCCTCTGCCTCTTTGGAAAACTTTTGTTGTTGTTGTTTTTGGGGTTTTTTTTTTTTTTTTTTTTTTACTTATTTAAGTCCGGGTCACATATCAAGCTTCATATTTTGAAGTAGACGTCTGAATTTCTATTTCCAGTGCATCCCCAGTGGACCTGGCTTTGGGAGGTTAACTGGGGACAATAGAACCAAAAATACGTGAGTGGTATAAATTGATACTTGTATTAATTCAAGTGTGGCTTTTAATCCCAAATCCTTTTTTTCGTTCCCTATTCTGCTAACAGAGAGCTCTAGCCCGGCCCCTGCCTCCCCGATAACCAGGTCTCCATCCGGGGCCAGAGCGTCAGGGTGAGGGTTCCTGGGCCTGAGAGCGTCTCTTGCTTAGAAATCTTTGTCATTTGGACCCCAACACTGTGGGGCTGGTCCACCGTCCTCTCTCAGCAAAAAATGTTTTCATAGATCATTTGAAATTGTGGAATTGCTCTCTTGGCCATCTCGAATTCCATTTGATTATAGCTTTGTTTGCTGAAGCTGCCCGGAAGAGTACTGAGCCCAGCACGGAGCTGACACAGAACCAGCGAGATGGTCTGTGGTCTGCTTCAGCCCCTGTCCTCTCCTCTTCCTGGCGTCTTCGAGGAAGAGATTCTGAATATGTCCTGGCTGCCAGGAATTTCAAGAAGATGTGGCTTAGGGGGAAACAGAATCCACATTCTGACCCTTTTTTTTTTTGGCTAACTCAATACTGAATATGTATTATTCATTGTTTTCCTTTTGCTTCAGAGGTGTCAACCTGAAGAACAATACACGCAGACTTGCTGGAAAGGCCAGCTGTAGAAGACTACATTTTCTTTAGAATTCTCAGTTTTTCATATAGAAATTCGTACGTCTTATGACTTTGCTTTCACTTTTATGTTACATGTCCAGTACAAAAATGAACGTTTTAGTAACTTTTTCCGAAGTTTCCTCTCTCGCTTGGACCATGTGTTCAAAGATAGAACAGAAATCTCAAAGCAGGTGTCTCGGGTTTTTCTTAGAGTAGCATCTACTGGTATAAAAAGTGATGCCAGGGGCTGGAGCAATAGCACAGCGGGTAGGGCGTTTGCCTTGCACGCGGCCGACCCGGGTTCAATTCCCAGCATCCCATATGGTCCCCTGAGCGCCGACAGGGGTTAATTCCTGAGTGCAGAGCCAGGAGTAACCCCTGTCCATCACCGGGTGTGACCCAAAAAGAAAAAAAAAAAAAGTGAAGCCAGTCAGGAGGGCCTGGTTTACCAGTTTTTTATCATGTAAATGACTCTTCCCCGGAGCACTCCTCATCAGCATTTATTTAATTATTTAATTGCTCTCTTGATATCAGTGGCAATCTCTGGTATTAAGGGAAAAAGGAAGTTTTCCCCTTCCTTTTGTATTTCTCCTCTCCCCACCCCCCAACTTGGTTTTTGGGCCACACCCAGCTGTTCCCAAGACTTTCTCCTGAATTACTCAGGAATTACTCCAAGTAGGCTCAGGGGTGCCAGGGATCAAACCCTGGTTGGCTCCATGCAAGGCAAGCAGCCTACCTACTGTGCGATCCTCTCCTGCCTTGTTCGTTGTACTTAGCAGCCACCACAGTCGCACACACCGGGTTGTGGTGCTTTTATGTATATTTAAGTCCATCTTGCTCACAGGGGAATCCCACACTTGGTTGAAATCTTGAGTTCTTTCATTTCTCTGGATTTGTTCCTGTTGCTTTTTCTCTTCACCTACAAGTTAGAGAAGAAGCATCACCAGGGCATAGATTTTGATCCCATTGTGCATGGCTGATTTCTCTAGCCTCCTCCTTCCTGCCCCAGTATTCACAGTATTTTCTTTAAATATATTTTCTTTAAATATATATGATATGAATATGGCCGTTTCTGCTGTGTAGTGAGAGAAGACAAGTGTCTAAAACTCCTTTTCAGAGAATGTTTCTTTTTTGACGTGCTAATTCCTAATCCAGTGGTTTTTATATTTCTTCTCCTTTCCATCTTAGATAAGACTAGTTAACGTGGTGTCCCGAACTTGGGAAGCCCTGGAGGGAGACTCAGGATTCCACTGGCCCTGTGGAAACAGAGCCACTCTGATTCTGTTTAGACCTTGAGACATAAATCTGGTTTTGAGCATCTAAATCTGAGGCTCAGAGCCTTCCTGAAATTGCTCTGGGCCTGAAGGTCTGTCAGAGCCGCTGTTGTGAGGAGTGAATCTGCCGCAGGAAGCTTGACCTGATCTGACTTTCCCCCCAGGGACGGGTCTGGGCGCACGCCAGACTTCGGGAATCGGGGGACTGTTCTTTCCCGCGGGTGAGAACTGCCTGTTACAGCTCCGGAGGCCTAGTCCAGTGTTAATTCTGGAGGAGAATTAGCTGACATTTCGAACCAGAGAGAGTTTTCAACCTGAGTGAGTCACAGACTTGGAAATACAAATTTACTCTATAAACTGACCGTCACCAGGGCAGAGATTTTGATCCCAGTGTGCATGGCTGATTTCTCTAGCCTTAACACATTAAAAGGCTTTGTTCGTTTGTGCAAGGGATTGCTGGCTGGCATGAAAGGTGTTAGGAGGCTCAGAGGTGCCTTTGGACAGTGAGGAGTAGAATTCTGGGGCAACAGCGTCATGTGCTGCAGACAGGAGCTAGACAATCAAATTCCTTAATTGTCTGGCTCCCGTCTGGTAACTGACCTTTCTGTACGTTGGGTCCAGTTGTCTTTTCTAGCTTTGTGGTGAGTGTATTAGCGGCTTCTACTCAGATACATCCCAAAGCTTGCTCATGTTAGCCTTTTCCAAGAGTTCTTGCTGCCTGATTTGCCCCCACGTGGCTTCTGTTGCACACTCTGTTGTGTAGGAGTCGTTGAAGGAGCATTCTGCTCTGTTTGGGATAACGGGTTTTCAGTCAGTGTCTTCCTTGTTCTGGTGGTGTTGAGTCAATAGGAGAAACAGGACTGTGTTTCTTCACTACCTTCGTATTCATTCTTGCACGCATCAGGCCAGGAATTCCGCCAGCACCTTCCCTCTGTTTCTTTCTTTATATTATTTATTTCGTTGTGCAGGAATTTAGTCACTGGGGATTGAACCCAGGGCCTCTTATGAACAGGCAGACACTTTACCTCTGAGCTATATCCCCGGCCTTCTTGCCTTCATGGATCCATGTCTCTGGTAACAAGGAACACTTTTGCTTGGTTACATGTGACAGTCACTGTTGGCAAGACCAAGACTTCAGAGTTTGAGCTTACACAGTACGCTGGTGGTTGGCAGAGGCAAGGCATGTGTCTTGTGAGAACCTGGATTTGGTCCCCACACCACAATTCCCCTTTGCACTGCTGGGTCTTACCCCTGTCTCTGCCACTGCAGATAGGGCCCCATAAACACCAGCCATGGTAACAGCAGCAAAAAAGAAAGAAATACATTGATGGTGGATGTCATCGCCATAAACTGGCATTGATGTCTAAAAATATGATTATTCACAGAGAAGAAAGAAATCTTGGTTATGGCCAGTGTATAATACAACTTAGATTTAACATTGCTGTGTGGTTTTGTTCCTGTCTTTACCTACATATATTAGCCATCTCCCCATTCTCCTAATGTTCTGCGTAGCAACCAGATGAAAATCTCACAGAGTACACTTTTTTAGAGGGCCGTAGTTGGTTATTTAATGACTGTTCTTGCTTAATTATGATTTGGTTTTCTGAGTTTCTTGAAGTACGAGCAAATAAATACAATTTCTAACTTTGAATTTCTCAAAAGCTAGAACTCTTTCCAAGAATTTTATTGAAGTATCAAACTTCCAATCAAAATAATTGAAGAAAAACATTTTAGGTTTCTGGATTCATATTTGCCAGAATTATTTAGCCAGAAATCCCTACTTACCAAGAAGTACTTTGTCTTCATCTCTCTTCTTTAATATGTTTATTTTTCTTCTTTTATCCCTAGCATGCTACCTTTATTCTTTGATGTCTTCTAATATAAAGACAAAATATAGCTATCACTTAGCTTCCAACTTTCCCATTCATGTGAAAACATAACCTTTAAAAGGTTAATTTGCTGAAGTACTGTGAATTACAAGGTTATGCATGATTGAATTTCAGGGTCCAGTGTTTCAGCACTAATCCCTCCGCGGGTGTCCACCTCCCTCCACCATTGTCCCATCTGCCAGCCTACTTCTCGGGCAGGCACTTTTTTCTTTTTCTTTTTTCCTTTCAGACACTGTAGTTTGCAGTACTGTTGTTGAAAGGGTAGCATGCCTATCACTTTCACTCCTTTCAGCACCCAGTCCTCTCCAGAGTGACCACTGCCCTCTCTCAGTGTCATAGCTGTCCCTTCACTGTCCTAACCCCGACCCCCTCCTACTCCTGTTGTGGCAAGCTTCCTACTAAGAACTTATTCTCCTACCCTGCTTCTGTTATCTTTGGCCATTAGTTATTTACCTACTGTGTTTCTTTATATCCCACAAATGAGTGGTTTCATTCTGTATCTGACCCTCTCACTCTGATTCATTTCACTCAGCATGATACTCTCCAGATCCATCCATCTATCAGCAGATTGCATTATTGCATCTTTTCCTATGACTGAATAGTATTCCATTGTGTATATGCACAGTTGCTTTTTTATCCAGTCATCTGTTCTTGGGCACTTGGTTGTTTCCATATTTTGACTATTGTGGATAGTGCTGCGATGAACCTAGGAGTGCAGATGCCTTTTCTGGATTGTGTTTTGGGGCCCTTATTCCCAGGAATGGGATAGCTGAGTTGTAAGGAAGCTCAACTCACAGAGTTTTTTTTTTTTTAAGGAATTTCCATATTGTCTTCCAGGAAGGCTGGACCAGTTGACATTCCCACTAGCGGTGAATGAGGGTCTCTTTATCCCCCAGTTCCTGCATCCATGCCAACACTGGTTGTTATTTTGTCTGATAAGTGCTATTTTCTTTGGTGTGAGGTGATTTCTTATTATTGTTTTAATTTGCATTTCCCTGATAATTAGTGTTAGAGTTATTTCACGTGGCCTGGTCATTTAATTTGTATTTGTTCTTTGAGGAAGTTTCTGTTCTCCTCTCCCCACTTGTAAAGTTCTACCAGTGCTTTATATATCTTGCATATTAACTCTTTATCAAATGAGTTGTGGGTGCACAATTTCTCCCAGTCTGTGGGCTGTCTTTGTATTCTTTCTGGTCTTCACTTCCTTTGAGGTGAAAAAACTACTTAACTTAATGTAGTCCCATTTGTTTATCTTTGCCTACTCTTGCTTGGTTAATAGTATTTCATCCATAAAGATGCCTCCAGATTCAATGCCATGGATATTCTACACACATTTTCCTCTGTGTACATTATAGATACAGGTTTGATATTGAGATTTTTAATCCATTTTTATTTAACTGTTATGCATGGCATTAGAAAAGGTCTGAGTTCTTTTTTTTTTTTCATGAAGCTGACTGGTTTTCCCAAAACCACTTGTAGAAGAGACTTTACTTGCTCCACTTCTTATTTTTTGCTCCTTTGTTGAGGATTAATTGACCATATACCTGATAATCTGTCTCTGTATTTTCAATTTTATTCTATTGATCTGAAGGTCTGTTTTTATTCTAGTACTATGCTGTGTAATAAAAAATAAATACGAAGTGCGCGGTGGCTCTCTTACTGCCTGCATTCGGTGGTCTCGAACAGCTTCCCTGACCCTGGGGTGGCCGATGTCAGTGGCCGGTGGCAGACAAAGGAGGAAACGAGGGCCAGGCTGGTGGGTCTCAGTTGCAGCTTATTCCAGTCTCATCTCCATTCTCCTCTGATTCTCCTCCAGATCTTTCCCTTCCCCGACCCCCTCATCCTCCTCTCGGATCCTACTCCTTCATACTTCTCCTTTTGCTTCTGCCTGCCCCAGCCCCCTCTTTCAGCCTTAGTTAAATCCCAAAGCATGAGGTTTGGAGTAACAATTGCACATAGTAGGTGTCGTCATACAATCAACGGATGTAAGGTCCTTCCCTCAGGAGAAGCGTCTTCTAGGACAGATTCTCATCCAGCAAGACGACTAGCCTAAGGGCAAAATATGGGTGTGTTTCTCCTCTCCTTAGTCCAACAAACATATGAACTTTCATAATATTAGTCATTTTGTATGGACACAGTAAGAGATACATTAAGCTTATGGGATTGTTTTCCTTGGACCATCTCACTATAGATCTCAGACTACAGTGCTCAGGCCACATTAGTCTTTCCTAACCTTAGCAGGGTCCTAATTCAGTTGTTACTCTTTGGAAATCATGACAGAATTTGTCCATGACTATGCTCTTAACTTATAGTTAAGTATTATGGTGCTTTGACCTGGCCCATTTTGATGCCAGGGTAGCTCATAGCTTGCCCTGGGTCCATCCAGTTTCTTGTCGGGACCCTGCTTTTGGGGTGCTAGGAACTAAGGGCAACTGAGGTTTAAGTCAACAAATCAGGTGTCCAGAGTGAGGAGTATTCGGAGTCAATTAACTCCCAAGTTATAAAAGCATAATATTAACTGTCTTCCTGTGTCTATACAAAAAAGACATTGCTTCAAAGTAAACTATGCAAAAGGACATAAGAGAAGGGCAAAAGCAACATTTCATTCACAAATATAAAAATCACAGATTTCTGAGGATTCTGACCTTACAAGTTAACCATCTGATTAGGGGGCAAAGGTGATAGATTAGGGAAAAAAGGTTGGGGAAGAGAGCACAGAGAAGCGTTTACAGATAAACACAGAGGAATGGAAGTGCCTCAGGAGCACTGTGATGAACCTAAGCTCCCTGTGGCACGGGAAACAGGACATGCCAGTGTTATCCTAAAATGCTTAGAGCTGCATTCCAGTAAACTCAGAGGAGTGGAGGTGCTTCAGGAGCACTGTGATGGGTATTACTCAGTTTCCCTGAACTCCCCGTGGCAGAGCAGAAAGCACAAACCAGTGTTATCCTACACTATGCTGTTTTATTTACTACCATTTTGTAGTGCAGTTTGAAGTTGGTGAAAGTGATGCCTCCTATCTTCTTTTTCCCTAGAATTTCTTTGGGTGTTTGGGGAAGTTTATTGTTCCATATGAATTTCATAAGTGTCTGATCTCTTTCTTTGAAAAATGTTATGATTATCCTTGTAGAGACTGCATTGAATCTGTATAATACTTTGGGGAGTATTGACATTTTGATTCTGTTAATCCTTCTTGTTCATGAGCAGGGGATATATTTCCATTTCCTCCTGTCCTCTTTTATTTCTTTAATATTTCTTTAATATTTCAAAGTTTTCTTTGTTTAGGTCTTTCACCTCTTTAGTTAAGCTGATTTCTAGATACTTGATGTTCTGAGGCACAATTGTGAATGGAATTGCATTTTTAATATAGCTCTCTTTAATTATTTGCATATAGGAAAGTCATGGACTTTCATGTGTTAATTTTGTAGCCTGCTACTCGACTATACAAATCTATTGTTTCTAGGAGCTTTATTGTTGTGTCTTTAGTGTTTTCTAAATATAGTGTCAAGTCATCCACAAATAGATCTTAACTTCTTCTTTTCCTATCTCGATGCCCTTAATATCTTTTTCTTGCTTAATTACTATGGCAAGTACTTCCATACTCTATTGCAACCTTGTCTTAGTCCTGAATTTAGAGGGGAGACTTTTAGTGTTTCCCCATTGAATATAAGGTTTGCTGTTGGCTTTTAGTAAATGGCTTTGACTATGTTGAGGAAAGTTCCTTGAGTTCTCATTTTGTTGAGAGAATTTATCATGAATGGGTGCTGGTCACTTGTAGACCTGTTCTTTTTCTTATTCACTCTTACTTAGAAAACAAGAGAATTGTGTATGTTCAGAAGCTTAGAATTACATTATTGACCCAATAAAGACCTGCCCTAAGCCAGCCAAATGTAGTGAAGGACCCTGTTCCTCAGCAATTTACAAAAATAAATTCCATAACACTGAAACAATACATTGCATAATACTAATACAGTGAGTTGTGTAACACTGAAACATAATGCTGAAACTTCTTTATGGCCACTTCTCTTTTTCATTACCAGTACCTTCCCACCTAACTGTGTGATTATGATATGATTTCCCAGAGCCTTAAGAATAGAAGATTGATTGGTCTGAACCTGAGCAGGGTTAGGTGGTGCCTTGTGTAAGGCCAACCGGATTCCATTCGCAGCACTCTATATGTCCCTCATGCCTCTCCTGGAGTGATCCCTAAGCACAGATAAGCCCTGAGCACTGCCAGGTGGGGCCCAAAAGCTAAATTAAAATAAAAGATTGAGATGTCAGTCACTTAATCTCAAATATCTCTACCCTAGTTTTGAAAGATTTCTAGATGAACTTTCTGCCTTTCCACCACTGCCCTGTATACTCCTGTGTTTATTCATATTCTGTAGATGAGAAAATGAAACCGAGAGCTGCCCTTAAATTCACCCCAAAACCCAGTAGTTCATTTGTCATGGCAAAGCCAAGACCAGAATTTCTGCTTTCTGATTTTCTGGTGTTATTTTCTCTGCAGACTAGTGAGGAGAAAAGGAATCAGGTTAGAAATGGTTAGATTTCTTTCCGGTCCCTTTCAAGATATATAGATGGGGGGGAGGGGAAGATTTCATTAATTTACTATTTTATTAAAAACATAGGAAGCACCTCTTTTCTGCCAGGTCCTGTGCTAGGCACATCATCCATTTCTGCTAGAAAATTCTATTGAGCTCACCTTTGAATATCCAAGATAAAAGAAGATTCTTGTTTGTAGCACCATCCTTGAGTTGAATCGTGCAGTGTCATTATCCTCATCATCTCTCTTTGAGGAGGGCCACCTGTGTCTAACAGGAATAGCAACAAGTGTTTAGTGACAGCCACTGTACTCAGTATTCAGCATTCATTATCAGTGAGATTGCTCTTATGGATACTGAACCCTTGCACCAGGCTGACCCCGTGCCCCAGGTGGTCTCAGACCTCCTCAAGGAGTGAGTCCTGAGCCCAGAGCCAGGAGTAAGCTTTGAGCACTGCTCGGTACCATCTCTTTTTAATATCTCTTTTTATATCTTTTTATAGATGAATCAAAGTGGAAAACAAAAACAAAACATTTCAATGCAGAACCTGATACCCAAATAGTTGAACATTTAAGTAACTTATTACAGACCGGAGGAGCTGTGATGAGTACTTTATGTAAACTTTGCTTTAAAACCAACCAGCCAACCCTGAGATTCCAAGAGGTTAGATGTATAGTTTAGTCACACAAATAAATGAGTGGCCTGCGGGGGTTAAAATGAGATTATCTACCCAGTCCCATGCTCCAGGGTTGGGACCGCCTTTGAGTTCCAGCTTGGAGTTTGTGTTTGCAAAGTGGACCAGAGATGAGGCCTCCCGGGCCTGCTCTTCCTGGTGCACTGGCACCCCACTGTGCTTGAGCTTTGGGGGGCAGAGGGACATGCCCTACGGAAGCGTGCCAGGACATGTTATATGTTAAATAAGCTATGAAACAATATCGTGAACCCATAATCATGTTTTTCTGTCATTTATCAGCCACTATAATCACCCCATGCAATTAAAAAATCTACCTGCAGGTTTAAATTTGAACCCTTGACTTGCATTGCACTTAATGGGTCAGACTTTTTTTTTTTTAAGCTAGGACTAGGGAGAAAGATCACTTATAGAGAGCAAGACAGTATATATATGTATATGTGTATGTGTATATACATATGTGCATATGTATGTATATACATATATATACACATATATATGCTTTTAATTTTGACTTTTAAACTTCTCAGTTATCTTTCCAACTGGATAAGCTCCTAAATCCCGGATTTTATTGTTTCCTTATTCAAGTATTTACTGCCTGTGGCAAGCTAGGCAGTGTAGATACAGTTGTGAACAACAGATTTTATACATAATTCATTGTAACTATGATAAATCCTAAAAAACAGGGCTTCTCAAACTTATTCCACTCACAATTCCTTTTCACCCAAGAAATTTGTGTACATTATCTGCTATGTGAATAAAACATGATAATAAATCATAAGAAATATTTTAAGCGATCTGATATGGGGGTCATGATCTCAGACTAGAGAGGCAAGCATATGATACTATTGAAATATTAACAATAAAAGGGGGAGAAGAGTGTGATGTCAGGTCAGGCTTTCTGGAGGGACTGATATTTGAGCCTGGAAGGATGAATAAGAGTTAAGCAGGTAGAACCAAGAACTAGACCGTTCCAGGCAGAGGAGCCAGCCTGTCTGAAGGCCTTGAGGCTAGCTAGAGTGGGTCTCACCTGGGGAACAGAGAAGGGGAAGCATCTCCAGGAAGAAAGGGGTCGAGAAAAGGAAACTTGCTAGCAGTGGGTTAGTCCTGGGGAAAACTGGTCCTCCGAATGCCTTGTTAACCTAGAAGTGCAACTCCTCAAGGGCCGTTTTCGAGGGTGGTACCTGTGGGGAGCAGCGTAGAGTCCAGTTGCTGAGAGGGAGGCTGGGGGCGGTGGGGGGAGGGCTGTAGAGTGACTCTGATTCCGGGGGTTTTATCTCCTCAGGCCTGAAGACCATTGTGGGCGCCCTGATCCAGTCCGTGAAGAAGCTGTCGGACGTGATGATCCTGACCGTGTTCTGCCTGAGTGTCTTCGCCCTGATCGGGCTGCAGCTCTTCATGGGCAACCTGCGGAACAAGTGCGTGGTGTGGCCCATAAACTTCAACGAGAGCTATCTGGAGAACGGCACCAGAGGCTTTGACTGGGACGAGTATATCAACAATAAAAGTAGGTGGCCCCTTTTCTGCAAGAGGGAAGTCAAGTCTGTCTGTAGTGTGCAGTCAGAAGTCACCTCTGGGCTATAAAAAGTAGTTAAAGGGGCCAGAGAGATCGTCCGGCAGGTAAGGCTTTTGCCTTGCACTCGGCCAATCGACCCAGGTTTGATCCCTGGTATCCCATAAAAAATAGTTTGGGCCAGAAAGGAAAGAAAGTGATCCTGCAAGTAAGCTTGTGAGGTTGGTCCCTCCCTTCCAGGTAGAATGGTGTACACGAGCTCTCAAACCCCGGCAGTCTCTCCCATCTCTAATTTCTCTCCCTTTGTATTTTAAAATGTTATTTATTTTGGATTTGGGGACCACACCTGGCTCTAGTTAGGACTGACTCCAGGCTCTGTGCTCAGGGATCACTCCTGCCAGTGATCAGGGGACCACATGGGGTGCCAGAGACCAAACCAGGCCCATTGCATGCAGAGCAGCCCCCAAACCATCGTGTACTATCGTTCTGGCCTCTTCTCTTTCTTTAAACCCCAAACTTTATGGTTTTCTTATATCTACCCCTAAACTTTTTTTGGAAAATCAGGCTCAGAAACTTGATGAAAATCCTTTGTCCAGAATACACTTGTTCAGTTCTCGTAATGCTGCAAAGACTTTAGTATCAGGTATAGAGAGGCAGACCATCTCTAAGGCATCATTTAATCCGTATGTGTTCTTAATAGCTTCACATTTTCAATTGAGTCTTGATTAAGCAATGTTTAGTATCATAGAACTTGTATAAAATAATTGGAGTAAGTTAGCAATATTACCAAGAGTCACTCTTAAGGAAAATAAGGCAGTTAAACCAAATAATAAAACATTGCGAAGATAATTTCAAGGACACACATAGGAAGTATGCCTCCTAAGTTAAAGTAGGACATGGTTAAGTAGCTATCAGTGAGGGTTTCTCATTTATTTTCAGAGAAATTATGTGGGTACAAGAATGGAGTTTAAAGGGGTAAAGAAATTAGAAAACTCATTTGAACATCTTTGATGCAATCATCAGAACTTGGCATATAGAGTTGAAGTATAAGCAAAATCGGGTACCCACAAAAAAGGTTGCATTAAAGGGCTTTATCAGAGTATTTTTAATTTTTAAATACATATGTATCAAAATAATTGAAAAGAACTCCTATCAGATGTCACTGCCTCAGAAAAGACACAAGCTGAAATCAGTAACTTGCTGCTGGGAATACAACCTTATTCTCATTCATTTAAATCTGCCCTTCTTTACTTCTGCTTCTTCTAACTTCTAGCAAATTTTTACACGGTTCCTGGCATGCTGGAACCTTTGCTTTGTGGGAACAGCTCTGATGCTGGGTAAGTAGTTTACCTAATTTTATTTCCTTCGGTGATACTTTATTTCATTCTCATGTTACAGATACTAATTGAGTCTGACTTGCTGGTGAACTTAGATTTTTTTTTTCTGTTTAATATTTGATGAGTCAAAGTTGAAATTGCCCTAGTCGGTGAGTGGTCTAGAGTCCCCAGCCAAAACCCTTGATAGAAAAGGCAAGGAATAGAACCCGTACCATAAGGTATCTTTCTTGTCTCTTTTGTAGACGTCTCTGGTTCTACTTTAATAAACACATGGACACTAGCATGTATCACAGTGGCTCACTCTTAAATGTGGTTTAATTAACATGGATTGTAGCATAATTCATAAAATACAGAGAGTAAGACACTCACTGTTTCGGGAAAGGTCAGCAGCCGAGGATGACCCAAATACCCCATGCCTGACAGCACTGGGGGCCAACATATTTTTCCCATTTTGTTTTTTATTGGGGTAAAAATATATATATGTAACAGAAAATTTGCTCTATTTAAGAACCCAGTTCAGTAGTATTAAACACACTCACCTTATGGTACAACATTCACTATTTTCTGTCTCCAGAATTCATCTTCCCAATATTCCCCACCCTGCCCAATACCGCCATCAATCCCCATTCTACTTCCTGCCTTACAATTTTAACTGCTCAGGGTGCTTATTCAAGGAGACTCATTTGGTAGTTGTCTTTATGTAACTGGCTTATTTCATTTGAGTTAATGTCCTCAAGGTTTTGCTGATTTTACCATATGTCATAACTTTGTTGACTTTTCAGGTCAGGATAATATTCCATTGTATGTACATACCACGTATTATGTATACATTGTCTTCCAAGGACATATAACTATTTGGGGGCATTATTAGCTGTTGTGAAAATGTCACTTTGAGTAAAGGGATAAGAAGAGAGAGAGAAAGAGAGAAGAGAGGGCGAGAGAGTATATAAGACTGGAAGTCATTGTGGTGGGAAATGTATATTGGTGAAGGGATGGGTGACAGAACATTGTATGACTAAAACCCAGTCATGAGAAACTTTGTAACTATATTATCTCATGGTGATTTAAGAAAAGAAAGGGGTACTTTACGCTTCATTTGAGCCTTTATTTTGCAATTCTAAGACTTTGGGCAACTCATTCAATATATCTAAGGTATAATCTAGAAAATGAATTTAATAAGTTGTGTTCTGTCTCAAAGAATTCATGTATAGATATAATTAGGTAGCATACATGAAAGTACTTTGCAATAGAAAGCTATAAAAACATAGAGTTTACTATATTCTCAAAATTAGTATTTTAAAATGACCAATATAAGTAGAAGTCAGTTTAACTTTTTTATTGAAGTCAATATCACAATCACCTTGATATAATTATCAGGTGAATCACTTAAAAGTAGAACTGTTTTAATCATGGTTACTGAAATGCACAGTTGTTTATTTTATTGTTAGAGAGTTAAGAGAACAGAAATGAATAAGAGGAACTTCTAGCCTGTTCTCACCAGGAATAATTGTTTATATTGCACATTATTATGAATCTAGGACAGTGATTCTCAAATTCGTCTTTCTTAAAAGTCACTTGGCAAACTTACTCAAAATGTGGGTTCAAGGATCCCATTTATAAAACTTTCATCCATAGATCATAGGTAGGGCCTAGGAATCATCATTTTCATAAGAGCAACACCCAGCAGTGCTCAGAGTGCTTGGGGCCACCAGAGTTACATCTGACAGTACTGGGGTGGGGACATACCCTGGAGGGCACACATGGCCTTGTCCATGCTTGGCCCTGAGTTCTCTCCCTGACCCAGGAAGTAGCACTTTAAGAAGTATGCCTGTTATTCCGAGCCTGGACCACCCCAACAGAGCGGGTTTCTTTTAAACATTGGTCTTGTGATTTGTATGTATTTCTTTTTTTCCTTCATTTTTTTAAACATTTCATTTTGTTAGACTGACTCTGGATAGTTGTTTGTTTTTTTTTTTTTAATTTCCAAGATCAAGGAGGTGACTCACCACTGATGATTGGGTGGAATTCATTAAAAATTCCTTTTTTCTTTTCAGGCAATGCCCAGAGGGGTACCAGTGTATGAAAGCGGGGAGGAACCCCAACTACGGGTACACGAGCTTCGACACTTTCAGCTGGGCTTTCCTGGCATTGTTCCGCCTTATGACCCAGGATTATTGGGAGAACTTGTATCAGTTGGTAAGTAATAACTTCAGTTTGGCTGCTTCCTCCTCTTTGGTGAAAGAATTTACAAGGGATTATCTAAGATCAGGGAGATTGTGTGAAAGTCCTCTTGTCCTTTAGTGAAGACATTTTGCAGGATCTGAGATGGCCGCTCTAAGAGTGAGCTAGTTTGCACGTTTATGTGAATTCGTTCAAGTTTTGTCTCTGGCACAATTTGGGGGGCGGGGAGGGGCAAGTACCCAGGGGTTCACTCATGTGAAGCGTATGCTCTGTGCACCGTTTGTTGAAGAGGCTTTCCTTGCTCCACTTCGTGCGCCTAACTACTTTGTCATAAACTAATTGGACATATATTTGAATCTCTGGGCTCTCGGTCTGAAAGTCTGTCTGCCTTTATTCCAGTACCATACATTTTATTATATATGGTTTTATATGATTTTTTTATAAAACATTTTAAAAGCATATAGTTTTTTATATAAAAAACTATGATTATTAAAGTTTTATAGGAAAATTTGAAGACAGGAAAAATAATACCTCTGAGCTTTTTTCTCATGATTTCTTTGGCTATTAGTGGAGTTTTAGTACTCCACTATAAATTTTAACAGTGTTTTGGTATTCTTCCTATCTATGAACATAGACTGTGTTTCCACTTCCTTGTATCTTATTTCTTTTAATGATGATGTATTTATATTTTTCAGTAAATAGGTCAGCTCTTCTTTGTGATTCCTACATGCTTAATTTTGGGACACAATTTTTTTGTGTGTGTAAATTTTTTTTTAGTTCTTTTTTTAAAAACAGCATGTAAAAATGCAACCAACTTTTATAAATTGATTCTTTTAGCCTGCCACATTTTAGTATAATTTATCTGTAGAAGTTTTTTTTTTTTGCAGTGTCTAGGGTTTTCTACACACACTATGTCAAATGCAGACAGAGATAGTTTGACTTCTTTTCAAAATACAATCCCCTTAATTTCTTTTTCTTGCCTAATTGCTGTGGTTAGAACTTATAAGCTATGTTAAATAATCATCATCATCATCATCATCATCCCGTTGATCGTCAGTTTCCTGGAGCGGTCACAGTAACGTCTCCTTTTGTCCTAACCCTGAGATTTTAGAAAACTCTCTTTACTCATCCTTCCCAACGGTGCCGCATTGGAGACTCTTGTTCAGTTTCAGGGAAATGAGACCCATCGTTGTTACTGGATTTGGCATATGAATATGCCACGGGGAGTTTTCCAGGCTCTTCCATATAGGCAGGAAACTCTCGGCAGCTTGCCGGGTTCTCAGAGGGAGAACTAGGCTATAAGATGTTGCACATCCACTTCCGGGACCTTGGTTTTATAATCTCTGGATGTTGGCCGTTGATGGGATTACACGGCACTGGGGGCAGTTTCTGGGTGTGACCGCCTAGCTTCTGGAAAATGGGGGATCTGGGCAGAAGAGGCCCAGTCCTGATCTGAGCAGGCTTGGAGATCTCAGCCCTGGGTCCCACACACCTGGGTTCCTCTGCCGGTTTTTTCATGTGTGAGACTTGTCCAAAAGTGTGGAGAGGGGCCTTGAGCATGGCTGTGGCTGGGTTAAATAATAATACAGTGAACATTTCTTGTCATGTGCTTAATTTAGAAAGCTTTCAGATTTTTCTTATTGTGGGTTTGTTATATATGGCCTTTGTTATATTGAGATAAATTATATCCCCACTTAGAATTTTTATTGAGACATAATATTGAATCTTGCCAGGCTTTCTCTGTATCTGTCGGTATGATTTTTGTTCTGTTTGGGGTTACACCCAGCTGTCCTCAGGATTTACTCCTTACTTTGTACTCAGGGATCACTCCTGGTGGGCTCTGGGACCCATATGGGGTGCTGGGGGTTGAACTCAGTCAGCCATGTACAGGGCAAACTGTTCTATCACTCTGGCCCCTGTGGATATAGCTTTTATTTTCCTTTTATTGATGTAGTATATCTCTTTAATTGATTTGTGTCTGTTGAACCATCCATGCATCCCTAAAATAATTCCCACTTGATTATGCTGTATGGCCTTTTTAATTTATTATTTAGTATTCTTTAGTACAGTTCTTTAATTTTTTGTTGAGTATCTTTGAATCTGGGCTGGAGCGATAGCACAGTGGATAGGGCGTTTGCCTTGCATGCAGCCGACCTGGGTTGGTTTCCTCCACCCCTCTTAGAGAGCGCAGCAAGCTATCGAGAGTATCCCACCCGTATGACAGAGCCTGGCAAGCTACCCGTGGTGTATTCTATATGCCAAAAACAGTTACAGCCAGTCTCACAATGGAAACGTTACTGGTGTCCGCTCGAGCAAATCGATGAGCAGCGGGATGACAGTGACAGTGATCTTTGAATCTATGTTCATCAGGGATATTGGTCATTGGTAATTTTCCTATTTAGTAATGTCTCTGCCTGCCTTTGTACTAGATAATGGTACAAAATGGCCTTACAGAAACTAGAAGAATTCCTGCTGCTTTGACTTTCTGGAAGAGCTGCAGAAAGATAGGGAGTAGGTTCTCGTGGAAGGTTTGAACTCTCTGAAGTTGCCTGGGCCTGTTCGCTTGATTGCTGTTGAGACCCAGCTGTCTTAGTAGTAGTCTGTTCAAGTTTTCTACTTCCCCCTGGTTCTTTAGTATTGTAAGGTTGTAAAATTTCTGTTGCTGTTGAGCACAGCACTGCCAGCAGTACTGAGTTTGCTCCTGGCTCTGCACTTGAGCATCACTCCTGATGCTCCTCAGGGTTGAGCGGCCATACTGGGTGCTGGGGGTGAACCCAGGCCGGCTGCATGCAAGGCAAACACCTTGTTCTCCTCCTAGCGCCCCTTTGGCGTGATGTTACTCCATTTGATGCTGGCCCATAGATCTCTTATTTCCTTTGTCTTAATGCTTTTCCTTTCTTTTTTAATGATTTCATTTCTTTGTTTTTAAGCACACTGAATCTGTTCTTCAGCTTTTGTTACTCTATTGCTGAATTCTGTTGTTTTTGCCCCATTAGCTTGTTGTCTTTTGCATTTGGCCACACCAAGTGGTGCTTGAGGTCTACTCCAGGGGTGCTTGGGCATCCAGAAGGTGCCAGAAATCAAACCAGTGTCTCCCACATGCAAAGCCTGCACACCTGCCCTCTGAGTTCCCTCTCCAAACCCCTTATTTCTGTTGCATTTCTTGGATCATCTACTTTATCCTTCATTTCAGTGACTTCTGGTTGAAGTTTCTCGATTCTGTATTTTGCCTTGTTAAAGCTGTTCTCTATTGATTTCCTCAACTCAGTGACCATCCTTATCACTGTCACTTTGAAGACTGCAGCAGGGAGTTCAGCGAACTCTTGTGTAAATCTCATGTGTATGTGGGGTCCTTTTGTTCTCTTTCTCTTTCTCTCTCTCTCTTTCCCTCTCATTGAATCACTGTTACAAACTTCTCATGGTTGTCTCAGTCATACAGTGCTCCAGCACCCATCCCTTCATCAGTGCGCATTTCCTACTACTAGTGTCCCCAGTTTCCCTCCCACCTCACCCCTGCGACTTGCTTCTGTCTTTGTCCTCTGCTTCTTCACTGTTTCTTGTGCAGGGTGAAGCCTTTGGGTGAGGGCCTGGTTTTGTGCTTGCCTGGGTGCGTGTCTCAGGTTCCCAGTCACTAATGCCAGCTGGAGACCGTGGGTCTATTTGTGTAGCTCTGGACCATTGGTAGATTTTTGTGGGTAAAAAGGAAGGAGGGGGAAAGAGGGAGATATAGAGAGGGAGAAAGGGGGAGAGAGAGAGAGAGGGAGAGAGAGAGAGAGAGAGAGAGAGAGAGAGAGAGAGAGAGAGAGAGAGAGAGAAAGCGCCTGCCATGGAGGCAGGTGGGGAATTGGGGATGATGGGAGGGAAGCTGGGGACACGGGTGCTGGGAAATGTACACTGTGAAGGGGTGGGTGTTGGAACACTGTATCATTAAAATCAAATCATGCACAGCTTTGTAAGGGTCTATTTCACATGATTAATTTTTTTTTAATTTTTAAAAGAATTTTGCGGTTATAAAGTTCCTGCCTCAGCTGTATCCTTGAGGGCAAGCTGACCAATACTCGATCTCAGAGTGTCTAGTTGCTAGTGCCTGCTAGTGGTGTGGTGTTGGTCCCACAAGGGTGAGCTGCAAATGGCATCTTGTCATGAACACCCGGGAGTAGCACCTGTAAGTCCCAGTGATCTACTAGGATATTTGCGTTTGCCAGCACCTGACCAGGCTCAAATAGACATGAAAGTACCAATGGCTCCAACCCTGAGGTTGGCCAGGCCTGGGCTCCAACTGGTTATTCCATGAAGGGCTGAGATGGGCAGGGCAGGCGGCGGGGCTGTTGGCTTTAGACGCTGGAAGCCCTTTCTGACTCTCTGCATCCGTGCCTTCATTCCTGGGCCTCGACCAGCTGTGGAGTGAGCGGAAGCTGGTTTTGTTTCTTCTGAAACAAGCCGGTGTCACTGCTCCTTCCTCAGCCTGGAGTGGCCGGAATTTGCTCTTGGGCTACCTTCCTTTCAAAACGGATTCAGAACGCTGTGTCCTGACTGATGTTTAGGACCTGCGCCTGCCGTCGGGCGAGCCCCGAATCATGCCATGCCGGCCCTGAGTACGTTGCCTGCTTCTGTCCTTGCCTCCAGGTCAGGTTTTGTAAGAGAGGTTTTAGGGTCAAGGGTTTGGTTCATCCCTCCTTAATGCAGGGCAAAGTTCTGAGTCTTAGCAGTTTCTACTCTGCCACATCCCCGTGTGTGTGTGTGTGTGTGTGTGTGTGTGTGTGTGTGTGTGTGTTGGGTGGGGAGCAGGGAGGAGACTCCTTAGTTTTCAAGTGAACCTCTGCTCCTCTCCTTCTTGTTCCACGATGGATAATCTCTCAGGTGTGTGGCTGGGTTCTCAGCCAGGCCTCCATACGGGATTCTGTGTTTAATTCTTTTTTTTTTCTTTTTGGCTCACACCCATCAATGCACAGGGATTACTCCTGGCTCATGTACTCAGAAATGGCACCTGGTGGTGCTGGGGGAACCATATGGGGTGCTGGGAATTGAACCCTGGTCGGCCGCGTGCAAGGCAAACGCCCTACCCGCTGTGCTTTCACTCCAGCCCCTCTGTGTTTAATTCTAGCCTGTACTCACACCAGGCTCCCTCTTCCTCCAAATTGCTCCGTCTCCCCGCTCCGTTACTTTAGCACTCATTCATATATAACTGCAGAGACTCACAGCCTTGACGGTGTGCCTGGACTGAGAATCTGCTCCCTGTGTCTGCTACCTATTATTTCATTTCCTAGTGTTGCTGAGCTGAGGACTTTTTTTTTTTTTTTTTTTTTTTTTTTTTTTTTTTTTAAGAAAGAGGGCTGGAGCAATAGTACAGCAGGTAGGGCGTTTGCCTTGCATGTGGCCGACCCAGGTTCGATTCCCAGCGTCCCATATGGTCCCCTGAGCACCACCAGGAGTGATTCCTGAGTGCAGAGCCAGGAGTGACCCCTGAACATCGATGGGTGTGACCCAAAAAAGCAAAAAAAAGAAAAGAAAAAAAGATATAAGAAAGAGGATAAACACACTGTTTATATGTTTATACTATACATTTTAAAGACTTTTTTTGGTTTTTGGTTTTTGGGCCACACCCAACTGTGCTCTGAACCTTCCTGGCTCTGTGCTCAGGGATCCATCCTGGAGGGGACCTTATGGGATGCCAGTGATCAAACCCGGGTCAGCCTTGTGCAAGGCAAGCACCCTACCCACTCAACTATCTCTCTGGCCCCATAAAGATAAAGATATCTGTCCCGGGTGAGCTTGGACTCTAAATTACCAGCATTTTTCAGATTTGAAACTCATGTGGACTTCTAACAGGTTGTGGCTGATAGAATAACAAGGTTAGTACCATTCCCTTGGGCCATGTCGGTGACCCTGAGCAAGTCATTTAGCTTTGCTGGTGGTGATGGAGAAGTTCGGGTTGGTGGTTTTCAACCATTGGCTGGCCCACCAGACACTGCTCCTAGCTATAAAAAGGCTGAAAAAACTGGTTTAAGTGATAAGCCTTCCCACTTATAAATTCTATGATAATATTTTGTTTTCTCTTAGCCTCGGCATTTGATGATGTCCTTTTGTTTAGGAAGGAAAAACATGTCCCACTCAAGTCTGAAAAATCCTCTTTAAGGCAAACATCTAACTCAAATCCCCAACATTTCTCTTGGGCCCTAGAGTTGCCAGTTTGAATATTTCTCATGAAATATTTCTCACTAAGTAGTGTTATAAAATGTAGTTGTCACTGTCATCCCGTTGCTCATCGATTTGTTCGAGCAGGCACCAGTAACGTTTCTCATTGTGAGACTTATTGTTACTGTTTTTGGCATATCCAATACACTTGCCAGGCTCTGCCATGCGGGCACAATACTCTTGGTAACTTGCTGGGCTCTCCGAGAGGGGCGGAGAAATCGAACACGGGTCAGCCTCATGAAAGGCAAACACCCTACTGCTGTGCTATCGCTCCAGCCCCAAAATGTGGTTGAAAAGAATAAAAATGAAAATTAAGTAATAGTAGGTCACATATATATGGCCTAAACCCAGACACCCAATGATATTTGTCTGCACATTGTTAATAAGTAACCTTAGGATCTTTCTTATGCTTTTCTCCCCAATATCCTCTTTTATCCCTCTTGTCAAACATCCTATCGCAGAAGGATGAGGAAAGGAGTTATCACTCAGGATGGCAACTTCCTGTGCCTTGGACCTGATCCAAAGGTCGAATTTTTCTGTTTATGCTCTTTGAGAACCAAAATGAACATAAGCTGAAGGCTTTTATTCTTGTTTTTGAATGAACTGACATCCCAGTACTACCAGGTGTGATCCACCTCCAAAAAATAGAATGAAGAAAGTCAAGTAGAATTCTTAGCCCCAACATTTCTTCTTCTTTTTTTTTTTAAGAAAGGCATTTTGCTATGCAAAGAATATCTGGAAATATGTGTACCTGGAAGGGGACATTTTTGTTCAAATGAATAGGCAGTACAACTGCCATTTTCTCTTGAGTTGAGGTTGGAAAGGCCTTTCAGCCATGGGGAAATGGCTCTGAGGTGGGGGGCAGCACATCAGATGGCCTGTCGTGGCCCAAGGACAGCCAGGCCTCCTAGAGGAAAATTGGCCACCACTTGGTTTCATTTGATGCTGATGACTCCGATTTTTTTTTTGTCTTTACAGACTTTGCGGGCAGCTGGGAAAACATACATGATCTTCTTTGTCTTGGTCATCTTCGTGGGCTCTTTCTATCTGGTGAACTTGATCTTGGCTGTGGTGGCCATGGCCTACGAAGAGCAGAATCAGGCAACCCTGGAGGAGGCGGAGCAAAAGGAAGCTGAGTTCAAAGCCATGTTGGAGCAACTGAAGAAGCAGCAAGAAGAGGCACAGGTTGGTGATGAGTTCTTTGCAGCGAGCCTTCCTGCCAGACTGCCGTGACTCAGACCCCATCTGACTACCATTCCATTTGATCTTTTCTGGACACACTGTGAAATCGGAGCCATTAGTCTGATTAAAATAATCCAAATAACAACTGCAGATGGTCCAATTATTGCATTCGTCTTACTGGCTGAAATTTTTGTCTATATAATGTTTGGTGGAATTTCTCACCTGTTAAGTGTGCAATTGCTGTGATGTAAAACAAAAGTGGCCAAAGCAATTTATATAGCCTAGCTTTTTGGTTTGAGAAGAAAGCCTTGGATATTCTTTGTAATCACACAAAGCAATGATAGTAATTGGAAAAAAGAAAAACATAAATTACTAAAGTAAAATTTGAAGACCAAAACTTGTGATTGCACCATACTTTTTACTTACCCAAAACTTGATTTCCCTATGAAACATACATGTAGTTTTTGTGGTTGAGACCATAGTGGTTGAGACCATATTATATTGTTTCCTAGCATTCACTTTCAGTTTCCCTCAGCAAAATTCTTGTCTGAGATGCTCAAGAGAATAAATCCCAAAGTCCTCACCACTGGGTTCTGTGCCGCTGTCTTAGGGCTGAGCCTGTCCAGGCCATGGACATCATCTCTCTTGGCAATTCAGTTTTTCTTCCTTCTCTTCTCCCTGCTTTTCTGATCTAAAAGAAAGAAAAGAATCTGCACTCGCTGCTTGGCTTTGGGTGGCTCCAGCTAATTGCTTCTGCTCTGTGACCTTCCCTAGGCGGCCGCAATGGCCACCTCTGCGGGAACCGTCTCCGAAGATGCCATCGAGGAAGAAGGTGAAGATGGGGTCGGCTCTCCTCGGAGCTCATCTGAACTTTCAAAACTCAGCTCCAAGAGTGCCAAGGAAAGACGAAACAGGAGGAAAAAGAAGAAGCAAAAGGAACTCTCTGAAGGAGAGGAGAAGGGAGACCCCGAGAAGGTGTTTAAGTCCGAGTCGGAGGACGGCATGAGGAGGAAAGGCTTTCGCCTCCCGGACAACAGAATAGGAAGGAAATTTTCCATCATGAACCAGGTAAACTTCTTTGCACTGCATCAAATAAGCCTAAGCCGAATAGTTTCCTGATCTCTCCAGTGCTCACGTTCCCCCTTGGCGTTATACTCTCTTCCGTGCTGTGCCCCATTCAGAGAAAGCTTCATCAGACTCCTAGGAGCGTCCTCTGCTCTCAGGCCACCCTGGCTTCTGCGTCCTGCAGCCGTGCGGGGGCTGTGATACTGCCCTTGCATGCTGGCTTCAGCAGTAAAGTCTGTGAAACAGCTGAGGGAAGTTTTCTCCTCTTAGTCTCTGGACACCAGAATTTAGATACAGCACCTCTGTTTGAGAATTGTGTTTAATTACAGATTTTTTTTAATTTCTGGAGTTCCTTAGGACTCCTTTTTTGAGTATAGCAAGTCTTGGCTACTGACTACTTTAAATATAAGACATTATGCTGATATCTAGCCTATGGCAGATTAATTTTACCCAACTTTGCTTCGAATTTTACCCAGTTTTGGGGGGTGGGGGTGTGTTCTGTTTTTTGTTTGTTTGTTTGTTTGGGGGCCACATCCAGCAGTACTCAGGGTTGACTCATGGGTCTGTGCTCAGGGATCACTCCTGGCAGGGTTCCAGGGACCATACGAGGTGCCAGGATCAAACCTATATAGGCCGTGTGCAAAGCAAGTGACCTTAATGCTGTACTATTGCTCTGGCCCCTAATTTTACCCAACTTTGATAAAGAGGGAAATTAAGAAAGCAGGGACAATGACTTATGAATAACTACAGAGCATTCTGTTACTCAAAATATCACATAATTGATTTTTTGGATTTAAAAGAAAATACCACCAAATTCCAATTCTTATGCCATTTAATTTCCTCTTTTTGAAAAATACCAGAAGGTTTTCAGAGTTAGAACAGATTCATTACTGGCTATTGTAGTCCATCTAGTATCTTCTCTTACCCTTCAGAGATGATTCATTGTCCTCTTCCATGCATCACTCACCTCCCAATTTGTTCTTCTGCCAGTCCTTCACATTTTATCACAGCAAAATCACTCATTTTTGGAACTGGAATGATAACACAGCAGTAGGGCGTTTGCCTTGCATGTGGCCGACCCGGGTTCAATTCCTGGCATTTCATATGGTCCCCTGAGCACCACCAGGAGTAATTCCTGAGTGTAGAGCCAGGAGTATCCCCTGTGCATCACCGGGTGTGACCCATAAAAAGCAATAATAATAATAAATAATCACTATTTTCATCTCCATTTTTCTATTTTTGTTAATCCTTAGATCTGACTTATCTGTTATTTTGTTTTAAGAATGATCTCTAAATCACTACAGTCTCATTTCCTCTGGTTTTTTGCCAGATCTCTGATTTTCTGTGATCTGGCAACAGATTACTGTGGAATATACTTCCAGTAGTTGTAGGGTTGTAGGGTGCCACTCTGCCTCAGGGTGCATGATGCTCAGTCCTGAAAGATAACCAAGAATCCAGGGTGCTTACAATATTGTGGAGCAGGCAGATACATTTTTAAATTATTTGTATTTATATAATAACATCGATCACATTGTTTCACAAATTGAGATATTCTGGAGCTTAGGAGAATAAGATCTTTCCCAGCCTGGAGTCACTGAACAGAGATTTTTCTGGATAAAATTAATTTATGAGCTGAGGCAATTAGCAGGAAGTAGGGAATGGCTCCTAACATAGGGTACATAAGAAAAGTTGCAGTGAGTCAGAAGAAAGGGTATTCCAGGTTTGGAAGAAAAATATATTCCAATTCGAATGATTCGGTGACTAACCAGTCTTTTAGTCTTTTGATTGGACAGGGAAGAGATCATGAGTGGGGAGGGTGGCTGAACCCATGAGTCCTGAGATGTCAGGCGAAAGAACAGTGGGTGAAAGATATGGCCATTGGGATGCGTGGACATCAATAGAAGGAAGGGAAAAGAATGGCCATGGGGGGTGGTTGGAGAACGGAGAGTTTAATATGCCAGAGGAGCAAGAAGGTTAGAAAGGTCAGGGCAGTAATCAGTGATTACTTAAATTTAACAGAATGCTTCGGAATTTTAACAGAAATGCTTCAGAATTTAAGTGCTCATTATAGTTGGCACTATTAAGTCACTGAGAACTTTAAAGACCCCTTTCAGTACAGAGTATATTGAGTGGGGGGAAAGAAAGAGAAAGAGGTGAGTGTGGACTTCTTGTTCAAGTGCATATAGACTGTGGGTAAGAATCAGCACTGTTGTGACTGGAGAAGACAGTACAAAAGTCAAGGGCTTTGCTTTGCATGCGGCTGTCCCCAGTTTGATTCCCTGGCACTGCCAGGAGTGACCTCTGAGCACAGAGCCAGGAGTCCGCCCTGAGCACACCCAAGTGTGGACCAAAACCCTGCTCCCTCCGAAATCAGCACTGTTACAATACAGGGTAGAGTGGAAGTGGGAAGGGGAAAAAGGAGTAAAACAGAATGTAATCTTGTAGACTTGGAAGTTGTGAAATTAGAGATGGTCTCTACCAGAGATGTGACACCGTGTCCCTTGTCCTATGCCAAGAAATGCCAGGAAAGTTGGGGGACAGGGGAATGTTGGATGTTTATAGATCTAAGGGTAGGAAGTTGAAGAAGTGACATCGCACAGTCACCAGTTTTCAGTAATGTCGGAAATAAATATTACTGAAGGGGAATAGCGAGTTCAAGAAAATGGTTAAGCAGACTGGGACAGAGAATTCTCCTCTGCAAGAGTGGGTCACCACGCCCCTACCCCCTTTCTGTCCCTGGTCACTGTGCCCCATCAAAGTACCCTGTGCTTTACCGATGGTGAACTATTGGATATTTCTCTCTCTTTGTTGTTTTTATTGATATTATTGCTTGTAGCCACACCTGGCAGTGCTCAGGGTTTGCTCCTGGCTCTGTGTCCAGGAATCACTCCTGGCAGTGCTCGGGGACCATATGTAGTGCTGGTGAATCAAGCCTGGGTTGGCCACAGGCAAAGCAAGTACCTTAACCCATGTACTATCTCTCTGGCCCCAGATGCTTCTCATACGTGGTGTTTTCTCCTTTCTGGTTTGCTCTGAAAGTCCCTCTCCAAGGTGACCTATTTTCCCAGCTCTGAATATATATATATATCATATTTATTCTTCACATCCTTCTCTCAAAAGATCTTCCTGGGCCCACGCATTCCATACCCAATTAGAAATTATCTCCTCTTTCCAGTATGTTTTTATGTACCTCTTGGTATGATGTAAATTACTTATGTTCTTATCTTGTCCTCTCACAGATAAAAATCCAAGAATCAGGGCCTCCTTTGCACAGGGTTAAATATTCAGATGTTTATTGGACAAATAAATAGATTTCTCTAACTCTGATTTAACCCTTTCTGGAACTTCTTTATAGCCTGAACCATCTCTCACCTTCCCTTCACCTTTCTCCTACTCAGTCTCTCGTGTGGAAAAAATGTGATGGTAGCCTTATTATAAGCTGGCCTGTGTCTTGAGCTGTAACTGATCTCTTTAATGAATACCTCGGCACTGTTGTCACTGTTCTCCTGAATGGCCTCTGATTAATCTGTAGGCTTTAGTACTGAGGTTCACTGATTGCTCCCCAGCTCAGAAAATAAAACTAGGCTTATGAAATGCCCCGATTTACATGAAAATGTTCCCTTTCTCTAATTTCCCCATTTGAAAAAGAAGTGTGGATTCCTAGAGGTCGTGACATGTTCGGAAGCCCCACACGGTAGTCATACGCTTTGTCCCAAGGCTTTACTGCACTTTTCTCTGATTTGACTAAGGAAACTGAAGTCCAGAGCAGTTAACTCACTAATCAAGGTGACATAACTAGTAGATATTACAGTCAAAATTTGAACCTTGTAACTGAAGAGCTTGTGTTCCCAAACACTGTAGTGTATATCTTCTTTCCCCACGCCACCTGCACACCACGGTAATCCCTGCCATGAGCTTTCAGATGAATGATCTTTAGTTTTCTCACAGCGGAGTCAGGTATAATCAGTTGCTGCCTGCCAGCCTTCTGGGATCATCATCAGATACCTCCTGCTCAATCCTTTCTACGCATGATTCTCAAATTACTGCTGTGTTTTTAGGGATTTGGGTATTTTAAATATTGGATAAAGTTTGTTTTATAAAGTATTTCATTCTTTTTTACATTTTTTTCTTCAATTCCACCACCATTGTACCATCCCAACCCTTAGGCATACACTAGTTTATTGAGCTTGTATAGCTGAGCCGGAGGTGGTTTGTGGGTGTGACTCCCACATGCCTAACTTTTTGCCATTTAATTTCTCGGGAAACTAGGTCCCAAGTTGTTGGGGTCTGGCCACAGGCACAGCGGCAGTTTTGGGGTATAGGAAGCCTGAAGGCACCTTCGGGCTGCTGATGCACTCGCCCCGCAGGTGCAGGTTGACCTGCTGGGAGCACTGTACCCCTGTTTTTAAAAATTGGGGGGTTTGGGGCCACACCCGATAGTGCTCAGGGCTTACTCTGTCTCTGTGCTCAGGGATCAAACCTGGGTAGACCAGGGGCTGGAGTGACAGTATAGTGGGTGGGATACTTGCCTTGCAGAGGCCCAATCCAGGTTCAGTGCCTGGCATCCCGTAGGGTCCCCTGATTCCCACCAGTGATCTTTGAGCACAGCCACGTATGGCCCCAAAATTAATTATTATTTTTTTAATAACACCTGGGTAGGCCACATGAGGCAGTGGCCTACCAGTGGGACTATCTCTCCAGTGTATCTAATTTTTCTGTGATAGTAATTCTCAAAGTTTTGGGTCATAGGATGCCTTCATATCCTTAAAAGTTATTAAGGACATTTTAAAATGCTTATAATAGGACTGTAGCACTGTCTTCCCGTTTATTAATTTGCTCGAGCAGGCACTGGTAATGTCTCCATTGTGAGACTTGCTGTTACTGTTTTTGGCATATTGAATACACCACAGGTAGCTTGCCTGGCTCTGCCGTGCGGGCGGGGTACTCGGTAGCTTGCTGAGCTCTCCGAGAGGGACAGAGGTATTGAACCCGGGTCGGCCGCATGCGAAGCCCTACCTGCTGTGCTGTCGCTCCAGTCAGAAATTATAATTAAAATATTTAAAATGTATTTACTTATTTATCTTTAAGTAATAGTGATACAGATGTTTAAGCTTCTGCATAAACGAAATAGTAAAGTGGTGCCAAAAAATTATGTAAATAATAGTGATAAACCCCTTATATGATTAACAGATTAGATAGATAGATACATAGCTACATAGATAGATAGATAGATAGATAGATAGATAGATAGATAGATAGATAGATAAAGTATTTTCCAAACCAAAAAGTGCACATATAAGTAGGGAAAGTGGCATTCTTCACATTTCTCAAATCTCTTTAATTTGATTAGCATACTTGCTCTTGCATTCCATTTGTTGCAGTTTGTTTTTTGGTTGAAATATTTGAAGAAAATCTAGTTTAATATAGGAGTTGGAAAACGTATTTCATATTATTGTGAATATTCTTTGATGCTACCCTAAAACTCAACAGTAATAGTTTTTTAATGATTACGTGCAATAAATCTGAAACTAAAAAAACATTCAGAAATGAGACTGAGGCCAGCAAGAGAGTACAGTAGGTAAAGCCCTTGCTTTGCGTGCGGCCAGCCTGGACTCAGCCCCCTGCACACTGGGTGGTGCCCTGAGCTCCCCAGGCCTGATCCCTGAGCACAGGCCCGAGAGTGAGCTCCGAGCACTGGAGAATGTAGCACACCTCCCCACGCCCTACAAAAAAGACCCCTACTTGACTGAAAACAGACACAGAGGCGAAAGCGGGATCACTCAAGACTTAGAAAACTTTGTAGTAAGAACCCTGAAACTACAGCAGTGTTCATAAAATCACTGACCTTCAGTCCCTACCAGCGGTTGAACCACACACCTTCGTCAGCACTGTGCTGTGTGCGGGCAACCAACTTCCTTTTAGACATCTCTTGGGTGGCCTTCCTTTCCAGGTGGAGACCCTCCTCGTCGAAAATAAACTCACACCAAGCTAATGATTTCCCTGCCGTAAGTCACTCTAGGTCTAGGTACTAAATAACTAGGGATCACCCCTTTATCCAAGAAGCTGCCCTACATTATCCAAATTGTCTGATTCTAGACTTGTCCAGATGTGTCTTCTTACACTAATACACTTTCTTGCAAAAATATCAAAATAATGGCCTCAGACCATATTTTTTCACCTCTGCCACTTCACCAATTCCTTTCTATGAGGCCCACCTAGAGGATGTGCTCTTTGCCCCCCCCACCACACCCCCACTTCATCGGGGTAACAGTAAAAAACTTCTTTCCAAGATAGTCATTTCTGCGTGCCACCTGATCCTACCTGACCGAAGCAAATCCATCGGTTCACTTCAAAACTCTGAACTGCCTTTGCCAGCTGCATTAGTTCGAGTACTTCTCAAATATCTGTAGCAAAAGTAGAGACCAGAGTTAGTACAGCCAGTAACTGCAGCCAGCCTGGGTTCGATCCCCACCCGGAGTGACCCTGGAGTGCAGAGCCAGGGGCATCACTGAGGCAGAAACAAAACAAAAACATCTGTGGCAAAAGGATAGTTTATGTTTTTCCCAACTGATCATTACCTGGTGATGATGATAATAATATAAAGTAGCACTGTCATCCTGTTGTTCATCGATTTGCTCGAGCGGGCACCAGTAATGTCTCTATTGTGAGGCTTGCTGTTACTGTTTTTTGCATATCAGATACGCCACGGGGAGCTTGCCAGTCTCTGCTGCGAGGATGGGATACTGTCAGTACTGCTGGGCTCTCCAACAGGGACAGAGGAATTGAACCCGGGTCGGCCGCGTGCAAGGCAAATGCCCTACCACTGTGCTATCCCTCCAGTCCAGCTGGATCACCCCATTAACAAATTCTGGGTTTCCTGGAGCACATAGCCACATTCACAACATCTCAAAGTCTACAACACTAGTAAACCAGTAGTAGCACACCAAATTAGTTGAGATATAACATAGAAGACAACCAGTCTTGATTAACCAAATCAAATATAGAAGGCTTAACCTAGCACAACATCTTAGTAATCTCATACAAGTACTTAATGACTGGGAATTGAACCCGGGTCAGCCGCGTGTAAGGCAAACGCCGTACCCACTGTACTACCACTCCAGCCTGTTTTCTCCTTTTTCATCCTGACTGACTTCACTCAGCATCTTTCCCTCTGACTCCCTCTATGTTGAGACATGATTTGGTCTTTCTTTTTTTTAATTAATTTGATTTTTAATTTCCCCCTTACACTTTATAGAAACATTGTGGTTTGCAAAGTTGTTTAGGATGATTTGTTACAGGCATTCCACATTCCAACATCAGACCCACCATGATTATACCTTGCCTCCACCATTATCTTCAATTTTGCCAACCACCCTCAATATAATATAATATAATATAATGGATCATCATAAATTTCTATAAAAACCATTGCATTCTTAGGTGCTATAGTAAGGTATAATTGCATGAACATGTCAGCACCCCACTTGGGGGTGCCCCGAGATCCCCACACTAGATGTGCAGCTCTTCCCTTACCTTATGAGACACTGCGTTCCAGTGTTATCTGCACACCCCAGCTCTGGACACATCATTCCTTTACTTTATGGGGTTCACATCTCACTCATATTTCCTAAATAAAACTCTTGACCTCCATTAGAAAAATTGGAGGGCTCAGTGTCCAGGGCAAACGTTGGACAGTCAACTCAACGCCTGGTACCACCACCTACTAACCCAAATATTGGGACTTTGCATATTATAGGAGGAAACCAGAACTAGAAGTATTGTGGGTCTAGAACAGAACTGGAGTTCCGGGCAAGAAAAATACATAAATCAATAAGAAGGGCCAGAGAAGTAGCACGTGGGTCCCTGGCATCCCATATGGTCCCAGCACTGCCACGAGGGATCCCTGAGTGCAGACTCAGGAGTAAGCCCTAAGCACTGCCAGATGTGACCCCCAAAACTTTTTTTTAAGAAAAAAGGCCCTGCTCTTACTAATTTATTTGATCAAACATACTATTTTTAAAATTTTATTTATCAACTATCCAAAGGCAAAAAAGAGGAGAGAATGAACAGCTATGGATGAGTGATCTGTGGGTGGCTCTCTGGGTTTTTTTCTTTCTTTTACTTTTTTTTCTGTCTTTTTTAGGCCACTCCTGGCTTTGCTCAAGGCTTACTCCTGACTCTGTTCTCAGGGATCACTCCTGGTGGGGTGCTGGGGACTCTATGGGGTGCTAGACTAGCGCCCTACCTGCTGTATGATCTGTCAGCCCCCATGGCTCTCTCTTAAGTCACCTAAGTGAGCATCTAGATCTTTTACGTTCACTCTCTTAATGCTCACGAACAACTTCCCTGCCCAACGACAAAATTTTCTCCCTTTTCTGTGATCGTGTATGGGAACAACATCCGTATCAGTGTTTGATTTTTCTACATTGCCTGGGATTTCTCTTTGGGAGAAATAGGACTACAGTTCTCTTTTCAGTGCAAGGAATCAAACTCAGGGCCTTCCACAGAATCATTCCTAGCCTCTCCCTTATTTTTAGTTATTTATTTCGGGGCTACACTGCCTGTGCTTAGGGTTTATACCTGGCCATGTATATGGGTGCCATGTGTGGTGCCAGGGATCAAACTAGGGTCAGCTACATATAAGACAAGTTCTGCAGTCCATGTATTATGTCTCTGGCCCGCCCTCATTTATTCTTTCTTTGTTTTGTTTTGGGGTCATACCCAGCAGTGCTCAGGGGTTACTCCAGGCTCTGCACTCAGGAGTCACTCCTGGCAGTGCTTGGGGGACCCTTAGGAGTGCCAGGGATCAAACCTCATTGGGTGTGTGCAAGGCAAGTGCCTTAGTTGCTGTATGATCTCTCCAGCCCAGTCCTCAATTATTTTTTATACTTATTGTATACCAAGCAAGTATGTTAAAACCAAACACATGTGTGCTGCTTTAGGCACATCAGTGGGCTAGACTATAACATACTTGCTTGTGTTCTCTGATATACATTCTTCATCCCTCTCGGAGAGCCCAGCAAGCTACCGAGAGTATCCCACCCGCATGGAAGAACCTGGCAAGCTCCCTGTGGCATATTCGATATGCCAAATACAGTAACAATAACAGGTCTCATTCCCCTGACCCTGAAAGAGCCTCCAGTCATTGGGAAAGACGAGTAAGAAGAGGCTGCTAAAATCTCAGGGCTGGGATAAATGGAGACCTTACTGGTGCCCGCTCAAGCAAATTGATGAACAGTGATACAGTGATACAGTGATATTTAGCATTTATAATATGTGTGCTGTATTGGCCAAGTTCAAGCCCACAAATGTCTTTCACAGTGAAATCATTTTACAAGTAGTTTAAAGCTTAAATTTTAAGGCAAAAAAATAAAAATCATTTGAACTTAAAATAATTTTGAATTATTAGAATAATTATTAAATTATTGTTAATTAAAATCATTTTTAGGGGCCAGAGAGATAATACAAGGGGCTACAGTTCTATATGGCTGACCTAGATTTGGTGTCCAGTGGTCCATATAGTTCCTTGAGTACCACCAAGAGAGGTTTCAAAACCCAAAAAAAAACTTTCTGTGAATGTTTTGTTTTGTTGCTGTACCAAGGATCGAACCCAGACCTGGTATTACAAGACATACTCTTTACAACTAATTCACATCCCTGAAATTTTGTATAAGGTTGCAAAATAAATATTGGACAAAATAAATATTTCAGGGTAGCAGGGGGGATTGACTGAGGTCACAGTTTTACCTCAAAGAGCAGTTACCCTTAAACCAGGGCACTCAGAGATGTTTATGGCCAAACTCCCAGTTTACAGAAGGAATTTTTGGGGTGCCAAAGGACAGAACAAATGAAAATATTAGTATATTCAAGGTTTTTTAATGAGACTTAGATGCAGCATAAAACTTTTTGATTTAATGAACTAACTTTGTGGTTTTAAGGTTTTTACAAAGATATATTTAAGGCATGTGATAAATTTAAATCATTTTAGTTAAATTAATGTTGGCAGTGATGTTTAGAAATTAATGGTATTTTTATTATTTCAACCATTTCTACTGGGTTAAATAATATTGCTTTAAATAATCTAGTGGAGGGGGGCTGAAGTACAGCGGGGAGGGCGTTTGCCTTGCACTCGGTCGACCCCAGGTTCAATTCCCAGCTTCCCATATGGTCCCCTGAGCACCACCAGGGGTAATTCCTGAGTGCAGAGCCAAGAGAAACCCCTGAGCATCGCCGGACATGACCCAAAAAGCAAAAAATAAATGAATGAATAAATAAATAAATAAAATAGTGGGTCGGGCTTGCTTTGCATGTGATGGATCCTGGTTCTATACCCAGCATCCTATGTGGTCCCTCAAGCCCTAGGAGTGAGCCCTGAGCACAAAACCAGGGGTAATCCCTGAGTACTGCCAGGTATGGCCCCAAAACAAAAATAAATAAATAAGTAAATCATAAGTAAAAGTAATTTCTGGGACTGGAGAGAGAGTTCAGTAGGTCTGTGCTTGCCTTGCACATTGCCAACCGGAGTTCAATCCTGGGCACTCCTTATGGTCCCTTATGACCGAAATGAGTGATCCCTGAGCTCAGAGCCAGGAGTAAGCCCTGAACACAGCTCAGTGTGGCCTCAAATTCCCCCTAAAATTCATTCTTATTAGAAAAACCCACATAATTATTAGTAAATTATGTGGAAATTTTTAAAAGTGGAATGCTTAGAACAGCTATAACAAATACGTTGACAAGTTTCATGACTTAAGTTCCAAACTTTCAACATATGTAAAAGAGGAGCTAATTTGTCAGCTGATAGATCATCAAAATAAATTTTGCTGATAGCTTACTATATGATTTTGGCATATAATTTGTAAGGAATTCAAAGATTTCAGTGACTTTGTTAAATAATTCTCCAATCCAAGATGCTATATTTGTAAGATTCTCAGCACTTAAGATCTAATCTTAGAAAAGCGGAGATGGATAGTTGATGTTGAACCATGTCTTATTCTAATAATAATAAATACTGCCCATAAATACCCATTTATGGGGGAGGGGTGGAGAAATGGTACAGAGATACATGCTTACTTTACATGCAGCTGACCCCAGTTGATCCCCAGCACCACATTTGGTGAAAATTGCCAGGAGTGATCCCCAAGCACAGAGCCAAGAGAAAAATCCATAGGTGTGGCCTAAAAATCGAAAAATTTAAAATATATTTAAAGGGGCTGGAGCGATAGCATAGCGGGTAGGGCGTTTGCCTTGCACTCGGCCAACCCGGATTCGATTCTCACCATCCCATATGGTCCCCTGAGCACCGCCAGGAGTAATTCCTGAGTGCAAAGCCAGGAGTAACCCCTGTGCATCGCCGGGTGTGACCCAAAAAGAAAAAAAAATTAAAATGTATTTAAAATATTTATCTTTTTAGGTTTTGTAATTACTCACAAAAATATACATTTGTAATACAACAATCAGTGCTTAAAAAGAATTATAGTAAAAATTCAGTAGAATTTTTTAATTTTCTTAGCAATCTTGGGGCTAAAGATAGTATCAAAGGTAGGGTGCTGGCCTTGCATGCAGCTAACCCCAGTTTTATCCCTGGCATCCCATATTTTGTTCCCTGAGCCCTGCCAAGAGTGATCCCTGAGCACAGCCAGGTGCAGCCCCAAATCAAAAATAAATAAAATTTAAAATAAATTTTTCAGTGCTCTGTAGTCACAAAAAAATAAGATTTTTTTTTTTTTTTTTTTTTTTTTTTTTTTTTTGCTTTTTGGGTCACACCTGGCGATGCACAGGGGTTACTCCTGGATTTGCACTCAGGAATTACCCCTGGCCGTGCTCAGGGGACCATATGGGATGCTGGGATTTGAACCCGGGTCGGCCGCGTGCAAGGCAAATGCCCTACCCACTGTGCTATCTCTCCAGCCCCAAAAAAATAAGATTTTTAAGTATAGCTTATTTATGATTTGTTGTACAAAAGTATTCCAAGTATTTAAGGTATACATTAAAATATACGTGTCATATACATATCATATGTATGTGCATCATACATATATCATACATATATCATTGTGAGTCTGTCATCTCATTGCTCATCAATTTGTTCGAGCGAGCACAATAACATCTCTCATTGTGAGACTTACTTGGTTTTTGGTTTGTTTGCTTGGCTGGGTTTTTTTGTTTTTTGGGTCACACCCGGCAACTCACAGGGGTTACTCCTGGCTCTGCACTCAGGAATTACCCCTGGCAGTGCCCAGGGGACCATATGGGATGCTGAGAATCGAACCCAGGTCAGCCGAGTGCAAGGCAAATGCCCTACCCGCTGTACTATTGCTCCAGCCCCAGTGAGACTTATTTGTTACTGTTTTTGGCATATCCAGTACGCCACGGGTAGCTTGCCAGGCTCTGCCATGCGGGCGCAATATTCTCGGTAGCTTGCCAGGCTCTCCGAGAGGAGAAGAGGAATCGAAAACGGGTCAGCCACGTGAAAGGTGAATGCCCTACCTCTGTGCTATTGCTCCAGCCCAGACATATATCACATCATACATATATCATACGTATATCATATGTATATCATACATATGAATACATAAGATATACATATTAATATACATTATCAATGAAATATACATTAGCATAAAATATCCAGTATTAAAAAGTGAAAAAAGTTCATTTTAAACTTTTAATGTCAATTTGAGAATGACATAATTTACAAATACTTAAATCTTCATTAAAAAATACATTGGCCTTTTAGATTGAGTAGGTAGGAAGGGCAATGTATAACTTTCAAAACACTTTCGAAGACTCCTGTTGGCATGCTTCACCTGTAGGGCCACTGGGAGGTGGCAAATGATGCTGCACTTTTGTATTCTCTCCTTCATGCCTTGTGGGTTAACTGGGGGAAATTCAGGACACGCCCCACGGGAGCCCATGCTAATGTACTTCAGGGGACTCAAAACAGCGATTGTGACATGAAAGCATGTTTCAGTACCAGGGCAATGCTACAGCTAGTAGGGCAGTTGCCTAGCACACAGCCAACCCTAGTTTATCCCCAGCCTCCCATATGGCCCCCAGAGCACAGAATCAGGAGCCAGCCCTGAGCTCTTCCAGGGGTGATCCCCCAAAATCCCAAGTAAGGGATAGAGGGAGGGAGGGAGGGAGGCGGGGAGGAGAAAGGAAAGAAGAAAGGAAGGGAGGAGGGGGGAAAGGGAGGGAGGGTCGTTTCAGAGACCCTAACTTGAGTAACCGAACTTAGAAGGTGCCTGCCTAGGTGGCGGGCTGGGGCAGGGCTGGATGGAGGCGGGTGGCTAGGGCAGGGAACCTGGGAACGCTGGTGCGCGATGCGCGATGGAACAGGGCGTGCCAGACGCCCCACTATGCGTTGGCTTGTGGCCCTGGTTGGAGGAGCAGGTCGTCGCGGGTATTGGCCGGTCGGGTGTGCAGTGCCTCCTGGGAGCACTGAGTCCGGCCCCAGGGACGGGCGGTGGGCCGGGCTGGGGAGGCCACAGGGGTGGACGGTGGGGCCGCGCTGGGCGCCTGTCTCACGCCCTCCTCTCTCTCTCTCTCTCCCCTCCAGTCTCTGCTCAGCATCCCGGGCTCCCCGTTCCTCTCCCGCCACAACAGCAAGAGCAGCATCTTCAGCTTCCGCGGGCCGGGCCGGTTCCGGGACCCGGGCTCGGAGAACGAGTTCGCGGACGACGAGCACAGCACGGTGGAGGAGAGCGAGGGCCGCCGCGACTCCCTCTTCATCCCCATCCGCGCGCGCGAGCGCCGCAGCAGCTACAGCGGCTACAGCGGCTACAGCCAGGGCAGCCGCTCCTCGCGCATCTTCCCCAGCCTGCGGCGCAGCATCAAGCGCAACAGCACGGTGGACTGCAACGGCGTGGTGTCGCTCATCGGAGGCCCCGGCTCGCACATCGGCGGGCGGCTCCTGCCAGAGGTGAAAATAGATAAGGCAGCTGAGCACAGTGTAAGGAAGAAAACCAATAGACCTAGGCTAGGCATGGCAGTCTCGCCCGCCCCCTCCCGCCGCCTGCGCAGCCCCGGCTCTTTTTCGGACCCTTCTCTCTCCACCCGCACTCATTTCTGCTTTCTTCCTGCCTTGTTTCTCTCTCAGTCCTCTTTTACTTCCTCTGTCCCTCCCCCTTTGTTTTTTTTACTTCTTCCTTCATTTCTCCCATCTTCTTTAGTTCTCATAATTCCCCTTTTCTCATCAGTTTTTTCCTTTTTAAAAAAATATATTTCTCTTTCCTTCTGTCTCTGCAACTCTCTGCCTGTCTCTTTCCCTGTCTCCCCACCCGCTTGGACCGAATGCCTCTGGCCAGCGGATCCTGCCCGAATAGAATGAGAATGGAACCGTGCCACCAGCAGCGAGAGCCTGAGCGGGTTTGAAACGACCATTGCTTCTCCTTCCCTCCCCCGGGTCTCTCTCCTACTCGCAAAACAGCTTGGAATTTAAACACTTTTCTATTAACTAAAAGGAATCTGCTTTGGGATAATTTTTGTAAGTCTCCTCTTCAGAGAATGAGATGGGAGTTTTCCAAAGAGGCCGGCCGGTGCATTCATGATGTTGAGGGAGAGACACTCCGAGGAGAGCCGGGCTAAAGGAACCAGTACAAAACGGGAACTAGACTCCAGCCAGGCTGGGAATGGAAAGAAGGGAAAGGAGGGGAAAGTAGGAGGTTGGGGCAAGAACACATGGTATCTGGGGGAGGCAGGAGAGGGGATGCAAAAGATGAATTTTAAATGTAATCAAATGTCAGGTTCTGGAGGAGTTGCATATAATAGCTTCAGAAAATCACTTGAGTAGGGGTTTGGATAATGGTTCCCCTCTTTGTGAAAAAAACCATCTCTGAACATTTCTTTAAATTCTAAGCTGTTTATGCCCTTTTTCCTTAGTCTCAAGTTCTAAAGCCTCCGTGATCCTTACTGTCTTACAGTAAGTAAAGCCTTACTGTCTCCGATTCCTTCACTTTCCCCAGTCCCTTCTTAGCTGATACAAGCTCCGTGAGATAGCATGTCTGTCCGTTTCACTCTAACACTTCGGTTCCTTCTAACACAGCACAAAGAAAGCCAACCCTTTAATTAGCATGATGCATGTGTGGAGAAAAACTGGAAAACCAAGGATAAATTATTCAGAATGATCTGTTTCTGACGTTGCAGGATAGATGTGAACTATGTGGGTAAATTTTCAGAAGGCAGTTAGGGTGTGTTTGAGATCATTTGTTTTCCCCTGCCATCTTATTTAAAAGAGTACTTTCCACCAATATGTTCGTATAACTCTTTGCAAGTTCCAAATTACTTTTACATGCATTGTTTATATTCTGAATAAAAATTCCCTAGAGTAGACAAAATAGAGATTATTACTTCTGTTTTTGAGATGGGGGCGTGGTCTCAGTTGGAGCTGCTTGAGGTCCCAGCTTATCAGTGATAGATACAAAGTTCTAGATTTTCCAGAAATGTCAATCTTCTGGGGTTTTTTCTTTTTTTTTTTCTTTTTGGGTCACACCCACCAATGCTCAGGGGTTACTCCTGGCTCTGCACTCAGAAACTACTCCTGGCGGTGCTCAGGGGACCATATGGGATGCTGGGAATCGAACCCAGGTCGGCCGCGTGCAAGGCAAACGCCCTACCCGCTGTGCTATCGCTCCAGCTCCCAATCTTCTGGTTTTTGGCCAATTTTAATATCTTCTCTACATAGTCACCTGTTAATTGCTCTTCTAGAGAACCTTTTACTAATTTTTTGTTGTTGTTATCTGGTGCCAGGGATCAAAACCAGGGCTTCATGCATCTGAAGCATATATTCTACCACTCAGCTATATCCTGAGTTCAGTGAATTGTTTAAGATCAACAACAATAGGAACCACAGTAATAATAAGCTGTTTCTCTAGTTACCTAAAAACATGATAGTTGGTCAGAATAAGTGTTACACTCTTTCATATTTTCATTTAATTTTTATTTGATTTTCTTAAATCAATTCTGTGTCTAGAGATAAATTTCAGGCTCTACAATAATTATTTGATATAAAAAATGTTGAAAACCTAATTAAATTTTGGTATCTTAACAGTTTAAAAAAAACTTAAGCCAAAAAAATACTTTGTTCTTTTTTTTTTCTTCCTTTTTTATTTTTTTTGAAGAGAGGATATTAGAAAAGATGCCCAGGAAGAAGCAGCTTGAACTTCAGCATAAGGGCGATGAGCAGGTTCAAGATTTTGTTTTTGTTTTTAAGCAGCTTCAGTTGTACTGAGTGGGAGAGAGATTTGTGAGGCAGTTGAGCAGATGGCAATGGAATGGGAGGCCTGGCACCCCCCTCTCCTGGCCTGTAGAGTACTGGGTGTGTGTGCACCCACTAGCCTGTGGGCACTTTGAAGTGCTTCTCAGTGATCCCAGTCTGATGTCTATGACTGATGAGGAGTCCCCAGAGCAGGTAACCAGATTCCAAAGTGACAAGTCATCTGAAGTCGGCAGAAATCTGTCATGCCCAGGGGCTCCATAACTGGCAAAAACTATTTTGTTTGAAATTATGAAGAGTGCTTTCTTATTCATCACTGCGTGAAACATCTGGGTTACGTGAATAGGCCAAAAGACACAACAAAACCAAACTGAATGTCCACGGTCTGTGTGGTGTAATATCATATCTATATACAGTCTACATATGGAGGGGGGAAGAAAGATCTGGCTAAAAGACAGATAACTCTAGGAAAGGAAATTGTTGGTGACATTCTTTTCATCCTATTCTTATCAGATTAGACTCAGGGAGAAGTTCCGGAACTTGTGAGATGGAACTTGCACCCAGGTCTCCCCGATGTCAAGGAGATGTCTTAATATTGGCTACTTAAGTGGGAACAAGTTATTTATCTTCACAGGATACACACATTCATAATGATATGTGCAGCTCAGGCCAGATGAGTGATTCCTCCAGGGGATAGTTGTTGTTGTTAGAACACTTTGGACATGTCTGCAGCAATTTTTCTTCCCCTGAACGAGTACTTCCAACTATCTCTGTGTGGGAACTCCTGCTGATCCACACGCTGATGGTACATAATATTAATGCTTAGACTATACCACAACTGTTTTTCCTTTAGGCTTGAATATAAAATCATAATATGCCCTAAGATAGAAAACATTTGGACATTCCTTCATTAGAATATTTTTAATTTGGGCGGGGCACACATCCAGTGATGCTCAGGAATTACTCCTGATGGTATTTGGGGGACCATGTGGGATGCCTAAGATCAAACCTAGGTCGGCCGCGTCCAAGGCAAACGCTTCACTTGCTGCACCATCTCTCCAACCCCCCTCATTGTAATCTTATCAAAAGATATTTCACTTCTCTATGAATTACTCAGTTCTGACTTGAGTGGTGATTACTTGGATAGTTTGGAAATTTTCATCTTTACTTTTTTTTTAAGCAGAGATTAAAGGGACTTTTTCATCTTTGAACCAGAAAAGTGAGAAACATTGTCTTCACACATAAAGAAAGCAGGTGCTACTGACAACACAAAATTCACAGATAATTTAGAAATTGTGTTCACAAATGTAGAAGTATTATCTCATTTTGGTTTTTCTTTTTAAGCATGATGTCATTTAATGCTCATAAGCCCCTATTGGACTGGTTCCACTGAGGGAAAAAGCTAGTGTTAGAGAAATAAAGCAACTTCTCTAAAACAATACAGTGCGTATGAGAATCATGGTTTGAATTCAGGCTCTCTGACTCCAAGAGCATTAGCCAGATGCTGTTTTAACTAACGCCCAGATCATTATTCACACGTGTGATCCTGGGAGATTGATTCAATTCCTTTCACCCTGTTTCCTTATATAAAGTTTGTTTTTTGAAGTCCTTTGCAATCAGGATGTTGTGAACTTTAATATAATAACATATAAAATGTGAAGCATATTACTTCACTCTTTCCTGCCACTAGAAAGCCAGTTTGAGGGCCAGTGATAGTACAACAGGTAGGGCATCTGCCTTGCACGCAACCAACCCAGGTTTGGTTCCCAGCATCCCATATGGTCCTCTGAGTATCACCGGGTGTGGCCAACCCTCTTCCCCCCAAAAAAAGAAAATTTCAGTGTCTATTTCTTACCCTATACATGTCCTTTTTGCTTGTTTGAAGGGCACACCTCACAGTGCTCAAAGCTATTCCTGGTTCTGCACTCAGAGATCACTCCTGGCAGTGCTCAAGTTCATATAGGTGTGGAAGGGTGCGGGGGATGGGAGGGTGGGCGTGCATAGCACCCACTTAACAGCATGCAGGATAAGCACTTACCCATTGTACTGTGTTCATGCCCTGCTCCCTTTACACTTTTGAACCCTAAGAAAAGACCATGGGATTGCTATTGAGTTGCTTTGCTTACAAAATTTTAAAAATCCTTTGAGGAGAAATTATTGTATAGTTATTGGAGCACTACAAAAATTTTCAAAGGCTTGACCAGGACATAAACAGGGAGGTTCTAGATCATTTCTAAATTGCTCTAAATCTTAGAAAGCAGATAAATTCCCACTTATGCATCTCCATGTGAAAGCAATTTAGAATCAATCACACAAGTTCAGCTTCTTTTAGAGATTTATAGAAATATGGATAGAATATGCCATTTGCAAGTGTTGTAGGATATTGCTTTAAACACAGCTACAATTTAGGAAATTGAAAATGCTCTAATAAATTGTACATTTGAGTTATGAAAACTGTAAAAATTTTATTGGGTTTAAATTTTTTTGGTCACTTTTGTTTGTTTTGTTTTTAAATCCGCACGTAGTGATACCAAGGGCTACTCCTAGTTCAGTGCTCAGGGGACATTCCTCATGGTGCTAGGATGAAAGCTAGGCCTCCTGCATGCAAAACATGTGCTCCAATCCACTGAGCCATGTCTCACCATGGTTTAACTTCTGGTTTGGTTTGGTTTGCTTTTGGGGGCCAAACCTGGCAGTGTTCAGAAGTTCTTCCTGGCTCTGCATTCAGGAAGCAGGGTCGAGAGCTCTAAAATGAAATAACCATTTGTGGTGCCAGGGATCAAACCCAGGTCGACCTGATGCAAGGCAAGTGCCCCTACCTGCTGTACTGTAGTGTGAGTTTCAAAGAAGTACGTGGGCACGTGGGACTTGAGTGTTTGGTGGCAGAGAACCGTTCCCCTGGCCAGCCCACAGTGACGGATGGACGAAGGACCAGGGGAACAGAGAAATAGGGCCGTAGGCTGGTTGGCAGTCAGTTCATTTCTCTCTCTTCCCCGGCGTAGTCCGATCTCTCCCCTTACAGCACAATCGTAGTCGTAGTTTCGGTCGTAGTCCCAGTCATCACAGTTCCATCATCCTAGTCTCCATCGTCCTCTTTCTCTTACCCCTTACAGCATAGTCATATAGAAACCATGAAGGGTGGGGATACACATAGTGGGGTTGAAGACTGTCAAAACAACAAACAGGTAAAACCCCTCCTTCAGGGGAAGTTCTAGGAGATTAGCTCTAGGACAAAAATCTCATCTGAGGGTTCAGCACTTCAGATTACTAGGAGATTTGCTCAAAGGTCGGATTCCATCCAGGGTGTATTGCTTTCTCCTTTCCTCGGCTAGTAATCCATTTAAACAATCATAGTAAATTTACTTCTTATCATATTTCTACTCATTTTGTATGAACACAGTAAGATATATTAAGTTTAAAGATTGGCTCTTCCTGGGGACATCTCGCTATATATCCCAGACTAAAGTGCTCATGCCAGGTTAGTCTCTCCTAACCCCATCAGGGTCCTTATTTAGTTACTTCTTTTTGGGTGATAACAGAGTTTGTTCCATGACCATGGTCTTATTATACTTAGCTTGTCCCCTTTAGATACCAGGGTCACTTACAGCTTGCCCTGGGTCCATCTGGTCCCTTCATCGGGACCCTCCTTTTGAGGATGTTTAGGAAGTAAAGACAACTGAGGCTTAAGTCAAGTAAATGTGATGGATGCCCAGGAGTAAATATTATTTGGAGTCAATTAACTCCCATGTTACAAAAGCATAGCATCAACTGTCTTCCTGTGTCCATACCAAAAGGGCATTGCTAAACCATGCAAATGACATAAAGGAAAAAGAAGATTAATATAGGATTATTAGTGCTTGGTGGAATTGGGTGTGTCTCGGGAGCACTGTTGTGGGAGTAACTCAGTAAACCTAAGCTCCCTGTGGGAGGAGCAAGGACAGCCCAATGCTATTCAACACTAGCTCTGGCCCCTAAATCTCTTCTTGAACAAACAGAAAGCACCCTTCAGTTGCACCTAGTGTGCCCAGGTGACCGTATGCGATGCTGGGGATCAAACCCAGGTGGGCCATGTGCAAAGCAAGCAAGCATCCTGCCCACTGTACTGTTGTTCCAGCACGTTTTAATTTTTAAATAAAGAATATAGTTAAGAAAACTAGTGCCCACTACCAGAAGTTCCCAAGCTTATTTGGCCTGCCGCCCACTTTGGCGGGGGGCCATCGGGGGGAGGATCACTCATTACCTTGGAAGTCCACCCTCTTTGATGTTTGATTTTTGTGCCACACCCAGCGATGCCTTACCCCTGGCTTTGCACTCAGGGATCATTCCTGGCAGGGCTCAGGACTATTTGTGGTGCCAGGGATCAAACCCAGGTCGACCCGGATATAAAGCAAGTGCCCCTACCCGCTGTCTTGTCGCTCTGGTCCTTATATTTCTTCTTGAACAAAGTCACCTTCAGTTGCACCTGAGACGACTGCTGTCCCTGCGGGTTACTCCAGCACCCCTTAGGAAGCAGTTCACCCATTTCAGGTAACAGTGGGCTAAGGAAAATTTGGTACATCACCACAGTGGGGTAATTATTTGACCATAAATAGAAATTGACATATGTTACAACATGAATGAAACTTAAAGACATACCGAGTAAAAGAAACCAGGCATTAAATATTATACGATTCCATTTATACAGATTGTTGATGAAACAAATCCACAAAGATAAAGCAGATTATTGATTGCAAGGAGCCAGGTAGAGATCATAAATAGTCATGGCATATAATAGATGCTATGTTTTTTTTTCTTAGGTTTGGTGAAAACATTCTGGAATTGGATGGTAGTGATGGTGCAGCATTGTGAATATATTGAAGCCACTTTATCTTACATTTATAAGTGGCTTAAGGGGTGAATTTTGTGTTACATTCATTTTAACCTCAAAAAATTTCAGTGGAAAATTAAAAAATGATATCCAAGAATCTACTTTCAGTCCCAGCTTTCAAAACCTCATTTAGAGAGGGGCTCACCTCTCTCAACATTCTGTTTACCCCAGGTTTAGCAGATTAGATTTTCTTCCCAGCACAGATTTATTTTTCTCTAGATACTGTCATAGCTCCCAGGTAATTTTAGCACTTTTAAATAATACTCTTAACATATGCAATTTTAGTTTGTCGTTGTAGACACTTAACAGTAATCAATATATATATTTAGTCTTTCTCCCTTAACCCGTGTGATCTAATGAGTACCGAGAGATAGCCTTTGACTACAGCAACCAGACCACATATGAAAACAGAAATTCACTCACAATTTTCCCAGGAAACTAACCCTGTTATCAATAGTAAATAACAGGGAAATACACTGTCACTGTCATCCCGTTGCTCATCGATTTGTTCGAGCAGGCACCAGTAACGTCTCTCATTGAGAGACTTATTGTTACTGTTTTTGGCATATCCAGTACGCATGGATAGCTTGCCAAGCTCTGCAGCACGGGCACGATAATCTCGGTAGCTTGCCGGGCTCTCCAAGAGGAGCGGAGGAATCAAACTCGGGTCGGCCTCGTGAAAGGTGAACGCCCAACGGCTGTGCTGTCGCTCCAGCCCAAGGGAAATACAATGTGCTGTAAATCAAACTTGCAAGAAGCCAAATAGCTTTCTCTAGGAACAATCTAGGAAACTAACAGTAACTTCTGTAACAGGGGCCGGAGCAGTTGGTACAGTGGGTAGGGTGTTTGCCTCATACACGGCCGACACCAGTTCAATACCCAGCATCCCATAGGGCCCCCCGAGCTCATCAGAAGTGATTCCTGAGGGCAGAGCCAGGAGTAACCCCTGAGCACCGCTGGGTGTAGACCGCCCACCCAATAAAAAAAAACCTTAAAACTTCTGTAACAATTGCTGTTGCCTCCAACTGGCCAAAACTTGATGGAAACAGTTCCCCAATTGTTCTTTGCTCCCACCCTAGCACCAAGCAGGTACAGACAAATATATAACAGCAGGTATTAATTATCCCCGAGGTTTGACTGTTTAATGCCAGTGTCTGGCTCCCCCACTGCCTTTGCTTTTCTCATTTTGTTGATCTTTATGTCCCCAATACAGATAACATTTTTACATATTTACACATTCGGCATTGCGTATTTAGCATTGCATATTCGGCTGGAGCGTAGCACAGCAGGCAGGGCATTTGCCTTTCACGTGGCCGACCTGGGTTCGATTCCTCCATCCCTCTCGGAGAACCCAGCGAGCTACTGAGTATCCCGCCCTCACGGTAGAGCCTGGCAAGCTACCGGTGGCGTATTCAATATGCCAAAAACAGAAACAGTAACAAGTCTCACAATGGAGACGTTACTGGTGCCCGCTCGAGCAAATCGATGAACAGAACTACAGTGCTGCAGTGCTACACATTCGGCATTACATAATTATCATAGGAAACCCATGGCAGAATCAGTCTTGCAGTAGCTTTATTCCTAGTAGTTTAAAAGGGGTGAATTTTGGGTTCCATAATTCACGTACCCCTCATCTAAGAGTTACCAAATTGGAGCTGGAGCAATAGCATAGCGGGTAGGGCGTTTGCCCTGCACGCGGCCGACCCGGGTTCGATTCCCAGCATCCCATACGGTCCCCTGAGCACCGCCAGGAGTAATTCCTGAGTGCAGAGCCAGGAGTAACCCCTGTGCATCGCCAGGTGTGACCCAAAACGCAAAAAAAAAAGTTCCAAATTGTCCACGCAAAGGAGATGGGGGTGAGTCTGGGGAGTGGCGCGTAGGGCTGGAGCACGCTCTGCTCTTCACTTGGAGCCTGGCTCTTGTTTCCCCGGCACCTCCGCGTCCCCGGCACCTCTTGGAGTGCTAGCGCCCCCGTGAAAGAGGATTGGCTCCGCGCCCCTCTCTGCCCTGGGCTCCCCTCGAAAGTACCTCTGTACCTTTTCTAGTCAACCCGAATCTTCCTCCAGCAGGCAGTCTACTCGAATCACCACAGGTCACATTCTCCCATTATTGTGAATGCATACAATACGTAGTTTTTATTTGTTTTTTTCAGCAAGATGCCTTAGGCACGCCTGTGTTTTGCATGTCAGTGGCTCATCCCGTATTATTGATGAGCGGTGTTTCATTATAGAAATACACCTCCATTTGCTTATCCATATTTCTCTTGATGGACAGTTAAGATTTTTTTTTCCAGTTTGCAACTTACTAGGAATAAACTTGCTGACAGCATTCTTGTACAACTTTATAGTGGAATATTTTATTTTATATTAGATTAAAACCTCAGTGAAATTCCTGGGCCTTATGGCAAGTAGACTTTTAAATTTTTAAGAAACTGCCAAGTGGTTCTCCAAAATAGTCTCACCATTTTTTTGAACTCCTACGAATAGTGCTACATAGTTCATTGCTTCACATCCTAGCCAGCATTTGCTGTTGTTACTCTTGATTTTAGCATTTTAGTAGGTATAAAATGTTATGTTTTTAATTTGCATCTCATTATTTAATGATGATGAGCTTCTTAAATATCTTTTCATGTGCTTCTTAAATGTCTTCTGAAAATTAATTCAAATTTACCCGTTTTTAACAGAGCTGTTAATCTTTGAATATTAATTTTTATTATGAACACAAACCCATTATCAGATATAGAATATTTTATTTCTGTGAAGTCCAATATACTTAATTTTTTTACAATGAGTTTTATTTTCTGTTTAAGGAATTTTTGCTGATTCCCAATATTGTGAAGATATTCACCTATAAGATTGATAGTTTGGCAGCTTTAGGATAGTACAGTGGGTAGGGTACTGCCTTGCACACAATCGGCCTGAGTTCAATCGCCAGCACCCCATAGGGTCCCCCCAATCCCACCAGGAGTAATCCCTGAGCACAAAGTCAGAAGTAAATCCAAAGCACTGATGGATGTCCCCTCACCCAAAAGAAAAAATTTATAGTTCTGAGTTTTACAATGAAGTCTCTTATTCCACTCAAATTAACTTTTGTGTATTTAGTCATCAGCCTAGATGGCTATCAAGTTTTTCAATCCTAGTAAGAGACTTTCATTTCTTTTTTAATTGACTTGATGTGTTGGTCAAAAATCAGTTGATATGAACTTGTGAATTTATTTCTAGATTGTCTTAGCATAGAAACTATTCTTGACTTTAACTGTTGCTTTGATCTATTTGCTTATGTCAATACTACATTAAAATTTTTATAAATCATGAAATGAGATCATTTGAATTCTAAAAATATTATTTTTTAAATATTCAATAATTTTTCATAGATTGTTTCATAATTATAGGTCTGTTAAATATTGTTTACCAAATCTGGCTCCTCTCAATATATTTTAGAATAATCTTGCCATTTAAATTCTTCAAAAAAACTAGAATAGGGGCTAAAATAATAGTGCAGTGGGTGGGTCCTTATCTTGGACTCAGATTCTATCCCAGCACTCCATATTGCCTGCCAGGATAGATCCCAAAGTGCAGAGCTAGGAGTAAGCCCTGAGCACGACCAGGTGTGGCCCGAAAAACAAACAAACAAAAAAAAAAAAACAGAAAAAAATCACCAAAAAAGCCTAGAATTATGATAATGTTTGATTCTGTCCGTCAATTGAGGGAAATGGACAGCTTAATTAAATTACACTGAATCTTCCATACGGTGAACTGATTTAGTTCTTTTCTTTGTGAGGGGGCTGGTTTCAGAGCCATACCTGGTAGTGCTCAGGGATTCCTCCTGGCTCTGCACTCAGGAGTTACTTGTGGCAGTGCTCAGGGGATCACACAGGATGTCTGGATCGAACCCAGGTCGGCTGTGTGCAAGACAAATGCCCTACCCTCTGTACTATTTCTCCAGCTCCTGATGTGGTATATTACTTCATTTAATTTGTCTTCTCAATCTCTTCTCAGCAATATTGTATAGTGTGTACTGCACATAGTTTACACGTCTTTAAATTTTTTTGATACCGTTATGAAAGATGTGCTTTCCAAGTTTTTATTTTCAATTGTTTATGCTTACAGAAATAACTTCTTGATATTTTCTGTTGATCTCATATCTTGATTTTTACTTGTTGGTTTTGGTTTTTTTTTCTTTTTTTTTCTTTTTGGGTCACCCCCAACGTTGCACAGGGGTTATTCCTGGCTCTGCACTCAGGAATTACTCCTGGTGGTGCTCCGAGGACCCTATGGGATGCTGGGAATCAAACCCGGGTCGGCCGCATACAAGGCAAACGCCCTCCCTGCTGTGCTATCACTCCAGCCCCTGGTTTTGTTTTTTTCTTTTTGGGTCACACCTGACAGTGCTCAGGGCTTACTCCTGACTCTGCACTTAAGGATCACTCCTGGCATGGCCCAGGGGAACATATGGGTGCTGGGAATCAAACCCAGGTCTGCCACATGCAAGGCAAGCACCCTTCCCACTGAACTCCCGCTCCAACCCTCTCTTGACAAAATAATATTTTGGTTTGATTAGGTATATTTAGAGCTTGGCAGGAGGTTTCTTGCCTTTATTTTTGGTTTTGTATATTTTGGGCTTGAGGGAGGGTACAAAGGGCTATTTCCAGTTGAGTCACTTGGGATCCCTCTAAGGGTGCTCAAAGAATTGTAGGGTGCTGGGATAAGACCCAGGTCTCTTGTATATTAGGCATATTCACAATGTCTATGGGACATTTCCCTGGTCCTGTCATAAATTTGACATGCAAAATTATATTCTTGTGAATAATACTGTAGTCTTTGTACCTTTTATTTATTTTTATTGTTTTATTGTACTCTCTAGGATACAAAATTGAATAGAAGTGATGAAAGCAAGCATTCTTCTTTGTTTCTAGTATTAGAGGAAACAATTTTATATTTTACCCAGAAATATGATGCTGCTGTAGGTTGTCAGAGATGTTCTTTATCAGATTGAAACTGCTACAGTCTATTCCTGGCCTGCTGAGAAATTTTATTATGCAGAGATGTTGAATTCTGTTAAATGTTCTTTTTCTGCATCTGTGCAGTGATCATATGGTTTGTCTTCTTTATTTTGCTAATGTGATGAATGACACTTTATTCCTAATTTAAAGTAATCTTGCTTTCCTGGGATGAACCATATTGGTCACGATATATTAGCCTTTATTTTTTTTTTTCTGAATTCTCTTGGGTCAGATTTTGTTAAAAATTTTGTATTTTTGTACTATCTGCTGATAGTACAAAGATATCATTTGCACACAGCACACTTGCACATTGCCGGGTTCTATCCCCAGCACCCCATTTGGTGCCTGAGCACAGCTGGGTGTGGCACAAAAAAACAAAATAAATAAATCAAAATAAAATTTTTTAAAATATTTTGCATCTTTTAATGAGAAATACTTGCCTTTTTTTGTTTTTTATAATGTTTCATCATATAGAGTATCAGAATTATATTAGTTTTATAAGACAAGTAGAATTCTTGTAAGATTGGTATTACTGTTTTTGTAAATATTTGACAGAAATTGCATGTGAAACCATCTGGGCCAAGAGCTGTCTTGGAAGTAAAGTATTTTTTATTCTAATTTTCTTTATTTGGGCTATTTAGATTTTTTTTATTTCTTCCTTTTTCTCCTTTTTGGCATTTGGGCCACACTTAGTGCTGCTTGGGAACTGCAGCTTGGTGTTTGGGAGTCTGAGTACGTGGTTGGAGGGACCAGAACCTGGCCTGCCCCATGCCAAGGATGTTTTCCGGCCCTTTGAGCTCTCTCCTGGCTTTTTCTGTTTCTTCTTTTATTAGTTATGCTTTGATAAGTTTATCCATTGCTTTCCAAATAAAGTGATAAAAAATTATTAACTCTATGTTCTTATTGTGCAAATAATGTCTATAAGATTTATAATGATGCCATTCCCCCCCAAGGGCAATATTAGAAAAGAGATTATAAGAAATGAATGGCAGATTTCTAAGCTTTCGATGGGTCTTTCTATGAGTTGTTATAGGAAAAGAACCTTTTATCTTTTTTAATAAACACCCTACTTACTTGCTGAAATTGAAAAAAAAATTTATAACGATGGTCCCTTGTGTTTTCTCTTTTTTTTCTTGATCACACTTGCCAGGGCAATTATCAGTTTTGTCAGTCTCTTTAAAGAACAAACATTTTTTATTATTTATTATTGGTTCACTTATTGATTTATTGATCTCTACTTATTATTATTTCCTTGCATCTGTTTTACCTAGAGTTTAATTTGACCTTTTTCTAGTTTCTGTAAATGGAAGAATACGCTTTGATTTCATATGTTTTCATTTATAAAATGTAAGTCTTTTAAAGCTTATAATTTTATCCAATCATTTATCTACATCCCCCAAATCTTAATGTATTGTTTTTTATTATTATGAAAGTATTTTCTATTTTCCCTTATGATATTTTAATCAGTAGAATTTTAGAAATCTCATTTGATTTTCAAATATATGAGGGCTTTTCTGGATATCTTATTATTACTAATAGGCTTTTTGATAGGACAAGTTATTTTGATCTGTTCTAAATATTTTTTACCTGTGTAAAAAGATAGCATGTCCCTAGGGGCCTGAGCGATAGTACACTTGGGTAGGGAAGTTACCTTACATGTAGTTGACCTGGGTTTGATGCCCAGCACCCTACATGGTCCCCCAAGCCTTGCCAGGAATGGCTCATGAGTGAAAAGCCACGAAGCCCTGAGCACCACCAAGTATAGCCCAAAGATCAAAAAACGGGGGGAAATATAAGTTAATCATAATCCCAGCTATAACGTACTTTCGTCTTAGTTGGAAAGATAGAAGTAATAATTGTTTATGGAGGAATTTATCTATTTTCTAGAAATATTAGAAATTATAAACATTTATGGACTGTTACATCTCAGATCATTAGAGAGACTATCAGACATGTTCAAACACTTCTAAAATTATGTTTACAATATTTTATTCCAGATAGAAGTTATCTCGGGCAGAGAGATAGCGCAGAGGGTTGGCGTGCGTGCTCCGCATGTGGAAGCCCTGCGTTCAGTCCTCGGCAGAGCACAGTCCACCTCAGCACTGCTGCAGCCATCCTCAGCACCATACTGAAAAAGGGACCACCATCATAGTGGATGTTGCCCAGAAACAAACAAAAAAATGTATTTTAGCATTAGAATATGTACCACTAAATGATAATCACATGGTTTCATTAGGTATTTTAGACCATGTTTTCATTCATTTTTTTTAAGGTGCTATAAAAGCTTAAAAAAAATATATCTGATACATCCAGCATGTCAGAAAACAAGATACTCTAGTTTCAAACCCTATTAAATGTATCTTCATCCGGGGCCTGGAACAATAGCACAGTGGGCAGGGCATTTGCCTTGCATGAGGCCAACCCAGGTTCAATTCCCAGCATCCCTTATGGTCCCTTGAGAACTGCCAGGAGTAATTCCTGAGTGCATGAGCCAGGAGTAACCCCTGTACAACGCCAAAAAGGAAAAGAAAAAGTATCTTCATCCATTTTTTAATAAATCATTTAATTTGCTCTTCATAAACCCTGTTAGACAGTATGAAAACTATCTACCAGGTATAGTAATAGACTTGCAGAACAGCAACTCAGAAAAATTGTAAGATCACCAAGTGACCAGAAATAAGACTTCATTGCGAGTCCTTTCTGTATTTTTTTCCCAGTTGATTTCCATTTATTAAAATGTGGTCATTTAACCTGATTCATAACTATCAACGAGAAAATAGCCTGATTCATGACCATCAAGTAGCAATTAGTAATGAAAAGTGCTTCTCAAAGAAATATATCTTCTGGGCTGGAGTGATAGCACAGCGGGTAGGGCATTTGTTTGCCTTACACACGGCCGACCCAGGTTCGAATCCCAGCATCCCATATGGTCCCCTGAGCACCGTCAGGGGTGATTCCTGAGTGCATGAGCCAGGATCGACCCCTGTGCATCGCCGGGTGTGACCCAAAAAGCAAAAAAAAAAAAAAAGAAGAAGAAGAAGTATATCTTCTGCTGACCCAAGGCAATGGTTTTAATTCATTCTTAGCTATGCAGATGCTTATATAGTAATTCAGCCAAGAAATCAGCAGTCCTTTTTCTTTTCCTTTTCTTCTATAGCTTTACCAAAGAAACAAAATTTTAAAAAGGTATGCCAGATATCTGAATCAGTGAAACAGTTTGATGACAACACTGATCAGATAAATACAGCATTCTCTTCTGCATTAATTTATTGATCTAAACATGGTTAGGGTCTGAAAGACTTTCTCATACATCACTCCAGAGATAAGTACTTTCTTGTCAGACTAGCTGGGATCATTCTTGAGCTGGTCAAATTGGTGACCGCCAGGTCTCTTCTCTGAACACTAAGGGCTGGTGACTGTGACCTCTCACCTTTACGGTGGAAGCAGCAGCGGGATTACATGGATGGCGTCTTACCTGCGGTGGCATGCTTTCCTAGGATTCTAGATTTGACGCCACTCCATCACACCTGAGCTGACACAGATACTTAGGCTGTTACAGAGAAGACAGACAAGGGACATTAAAAACCCTGTTGTAGTTTGTCAGGCCAGTAGTGTGCATGGTGAGGCACGTCAGAAATATTTTGTATAATAACCTGATGACATTTGGTTAGGAATTTGAAAATTGCCAGTTAACTCAAAACAGTAAAAATTGTAAAGGATGAGCTAGACATATACTGTATATGTTTAATTAGGTAACAGAATCACACCATACTACTAACTTATGATGGTTTGGAAGAGACTAACTCAGTTTGCTTTTTTTTTTTTCCTTCAGACGACCACTGAAGTGGAAATTAAGAAGAAAGGCCCTGGCTCTCTCCTGGTATCCATGGATCAGCTGGCCTCCTACGGGCGAAAGGACAGGATCAACAGTATATTAAGTGTCGTTACAAATACTCTAGTAGAAGGTATGTGCCAGTGATGTTGGCCCAAACTGCTGAGATACAAATATATATTATGCATAGAAGTATATTCCTCAGACTTGTCTCTGAGCTATAGAAGTAGTTGTTTACCAGTTATCAAAACCAGTATTCCACATTCCTTTCCTAAACTAGAATACTGAGGTTTTCAGTACCGCTCCCAGACTTGTACGTAATAGGTAGGTAAGAAACATGAATGGAACAAGTTTGAAGTGTGAGCTGGAATAGCATTTCTCACCCGGACTCCATCTGACCCTCTGGGTGCCCTCAGGATATTCCAAGGGGGCCCCCCGCCACGAGACTAGGGGCTAACCATAGGACAGGGCCCTGCAGGAAGGGAGTAAGGTCAGCAGGGAGCCGCAGTGGAAAATACGATTGAGAAACACTGAGCTCGAGAGTCTCATGGATTCTCTAGAATCCTCGTCACAGGGAGCCAGTGGGGTCACTGTGAAGCATGGAGAAATGTGAACTGGGGGGCCGGAGAGATAGTACAGCGAATAGGGCGTTTGCCTTGCACACGGCCAACCCGGGTTCGATCCCCAGCATCCCCTAAGCACTGCCAGGAGTAATTCCTGAGTGCAGATCCAGAAGTAACCCCTGTGCATCACTGGATTTGGCCCAAAAAACAAAAAAATAAAAATAAAAAAAGAATGTGAACTAGGGCCGGGGATGTACTTTTCCTGAGTGGAGCACTTGCCTGGCACCACAAAGAAAAAGGAAAACCAAAAGGGCAAAAAGAAGAATGTACACTGAAGAACTGTGATGCTAGAAAGGCATGCCTGCTGGCGGGGACATACCTTCCCCTCCTTTGGAGCTTATCATTCCGCCTTTGGTTCTCCCTGACAGGCAGGTGTGTGGTGCCTCCCTTCAGACACCCCACAGAGCCATAAATGCATTTGATATGCGGAAGGTAAGCCGCAACCTCTCTTCCTTGGGTGCTCTGTGCCGCAGGGAAAGTCCTGGCGTGTCTGAAGCAGCGTCGCCGCCGTCCCCACTTACCCTCCATCTCGAGGGCCCCTCCAGGCCATAGCCTCGCCAGCAGAGGGTACCCGGGGCTGCCCGCCACGCAGCGATTCCTCGAGCAGTTTCTGCATTCTGCCCAGTGAAGTTTGTACTGCACACTCTTGGACCTCATGCTGGAGAAACATTCAGTGAAGAGTTTGTTATTTCTCTCCTGAGATTCTGTGTGCACAAGTCTTCCTCGGACCCGTGTCCGTGTCGCCGAGTTGTCTCATTATAGACCCAGCTCAGGTTGCTCTCAAGCTGAGAAAATCAAGTCCCTGAGATAGACCAGGAGACTCAGAAGGATGCTAGTGTGCTGGGGGCCGATACTTCTATGGATCATTTAAGTTCATTACCACTCGTGCTGGGTGTGCTTGACTGGGTTTGGGGCAAGGGGATCAGTGGTGAAGGAAGAGTCCCTAGAAAGAAGCTTTTTTACAGTATTTACATTCCTATCTTACTGTAACATTCTTATATTACAGTATTTCTCCCTTTGGGAAAACCTGGCAAACTACCGGGAGTTTCCTGCCCAAATGGGAGAGCCTGGCAAACTCTCCGTGGTGTATTATATGCCAAAACCAGTAACAAGCTGGGTCTCATTCCCCTGACCCTGAAAGAGCCTCCAATAAGGCATCATTGGGAAGGACGAGTAGAGAGAGGCTCCTAAAATCTCAGGGCTAGGATGAATGGAGACGTTACTGAGACTACTCGAGAAATTCGATGATCAACAGGATGATGATGACATTCCTATCTGCAAGCAAAAAGTTAGACCATGCCTGCACTTAGCGTGAGAATGACAAGTGTGCAAGAATATTGGACAAACTGCTTTCAGCGTCCTGAACAGTTTCAGCCATTGTCTTCCTTGTCTTCCCTGGCTGATCTGGCCCACCACCCTCTTTTTAGAAAAGAAAATGAAAGATTGAGCACCTTCCTGGAAATCCACCTTTAAACAAACTAACAGAAAGTGACCCCCTTCCCCTGTGGCACCATAAGCTAGTGACGCCCCCTGAAGTTCAGGTCCAGCACCCCTTGGAGGGTACCGTGTTGCCCCCTTTTGGAAATGGTAGTCCGATAGAATCTCTCTCAACTTGGTGACTTACGTTTTGAGATTCCAGCGACGTAACAGCCAGCAAAAGAATTTCAGGCCAGGAATACCAGTGTCAGAAATGTGATTAAGGGGCCAGGAGCCTTGAGGAGGTCCAGGTCCCCTCCCTGCCCGACACGGTTCCGTGAGCTACCCCCAAGCGCTGAACTCTGGAACCCTGCTGGGTGCGGGCCAGAAAGAAAAGGAGAGTGAGACTTGGCTGATTTTCTTTTGCACTGGCAGACCGAGACAGAATTTCTCTGTGCAGCAGTTGAGAAAAACATGCTCCAGCAGGCGTATTTTACCACTGGCAAAGGCTTCAGAACCCAAGCTGTCGGTGCAGTACGGCACCGAGCACTAAGGCTACAGTGCCCAGCAGGGTCGAGGTGGTGGGGCTGCGCTTCACCGGGCCCGAGGCGGGGGCCTGTGGAAGCATCATTCCAGCCCCGGCTGAGCTACCTGCGAACCACGGGATGCCAGTTTTGCTTTTTTTGGTTCCCTTTCTTTCCTCTTGTTTTCCTGTCCTCTTCTTTCGCTTTCTGCCCAGCTCTACCCATTCTCCATCCTCTACCTACCGGCACGAAGATTCATGAATAAATGAACACAAGGGTAGTTTAGGAGAGAAATGCAGTCAGGTGCAGTAGTGCTCCTGAGAACAGAGCCATTCCAGGTTTTTGCCCCTCTGTATCTAAGTCCCAGGGGCTGGAGCGATAGCACAGCGGGTAGGCATTTGCCTTCCACGCAGCTGACCTGGGTTCGATTCCTCTGTCCCTCTCGGAGAGCCCAGCAAGCTACCGAGAGTATCCCACCTGCATGGCAGAGCACGGCAAGCTCCCCATGGCATATTCGATTTGCCAAAAACAGTCACAACAAGTCTCACAGTGGAGACGTTACTGGTGCCCACTGAAGCAAATGGATGAGCAATGGGATGACAGTGGTATGACAGTGCTATCTAAGTCCCAGGGTTTGTAAAGTCAGTACAGTTAACTGCTTTTTCCTGCTCAGACATTTCTTTTATCCCTGAACTAGTGTTTGACTCTTTTTGTTATAAAGTTGATGAGAAACAACTCCTACAAGCAAAGCGCTGAATGGCTAAAACTGAAGAGCATTAAAGGACATTAAGAAAGATTCATTCTTGGGGCCAAAGTGATAGTACAAGTGCAAGAGTGGGCCAACCCAGGTTTGATACCCGGCATGCCAGGAATGATTCCTGAGTGCAAGGCCAAGAGTAACCCCTGAGCATTGCTGGGTGTGACACAAAAAGCAAAAAAAAAAAAAAAAAAGATTTGTTCTTATTTAATTGTTGGTTTTCATAGTTCTGAAAGCTAGCATTGAATAAATAATTAGTCCTGCTTCCCAGGAAATTGACATTATTTTAATTATTTATACCAGCGAAGTAGGCTCTTATCTACCTAATGGCTTAGAAACCACAGTGGGGGATTCCTAATTCTACAAAGAAAAATCCTGTCTCTGCCTCATCCTATCCTTTGCAAACAGGCTCCCTAGGATCCAATAAGTGCAGTCGAATTCATAGTAGTCATAAGCTTTGAGGCTGTTTCAGAGGATTTGGGTGGGATGTCAGTAGAGAGTCACTATAAGCCTTTTCCTCAAAGCTGGTAAAGCTGTAAGACAAAAGAAGAAAGTTGGCGGAGCAAGAATGAGGAAGAAGGGGCCAGAGAGATAGTACAGCAGGTAGGGTGTATCCCATATGGACCCCGGAATCCCGTATGGTACCCTGAGCACTGCCAGAGTGGTTCCTGATTGCAAAGCCAGGAGTAACCCCTGAGCATCACCAGGTGTGCCCCCCCCCCCAAAAAAAAAAAATAAGAGAAAGAGGCTGAAGAGAGCTCAGGATGCTAGAGCACATACGTGCCAGAGCCCCAGGTTTGACCCCTGGCATGACATGCTTCCCTGAACAGCAAGAATAGCCCCAGAAGTACCACCGCTTATGCCCTCCCTGGCCCACACACACGTCCGTGGGAAGTATTAGCGCTATTTTGCATTACTGCTTCTCAGGTAAGACAGTGTCGAAACTGACCTCTAGATGAACTAGCTGGAGCCGTTTTTGCCAAGAGATCAAACCCAAGACTGTATGAGGTGAGCTCCCTGCCTCATACATTCTGTTATTCAGCTCACAAGCATCACGCAACCGTGTGGTTATTTTTTGTGGCGTCTGCCATTTCTGTGCGACTGAAAGCCTTGTGCGTAAGCACCCTTATTCATCAACATTTTCCAGACTAGTCTATGGTAGATGCTTAGAGTTTTCAAATTGGAAAGGGCCCCTGTCTTCAGAACCTCATCGCCTCCTCGTGCCACCATGGTGGTGAACTTCGCAGGCCTTCTCTGACATTCCCCAGCCCTCTGATTACTGAGACCTACAGCATCGCCTCAAGAAATGACCAGAAACAGAAACCTCGAAACCCTTTGGACAGTTCACCCCCGTTTGTTAAACTGTTCCCGAGATTAAATACTTAGGGTTCCCGGAATGTGGGGTCCGCAACAGTGTTCCTAGTTAATAAGTTGCTTTATAATTCATCTTATGTACTTGATTGAGCTGTTCTAGATCCTGAGGCTCTGCACGGACTTCTTTTTTATGGAACCCAGAAAAACAGGTGAGCGAGATCTAGTGTCCCTTTAGAATCTCCCAGTGACCCGTGGGGTAGGAAAACCCCCTTTCCATGTCTGGGGAAGACTTGGAGCCTCGTCCTTTGTGCATCATTACAATCGTGTCAGCTGTCAGAAATGTGAACAGTTGTCTCTTCAACCTCCATGCGCCCGGTGAGCCGCAGACATTTGGAGAAGGGAGGAGATAAAAAAGGAACAGAACCAAATTTCCAAATATGTGCTATCAGAATTTATGGAAATAAGAGAACCTTTTCGTTTTCTTTTTTGGGGTGGAAAACTAAATTTACCTTGAGAAGGGAGGGAGTTCTCTGTGGAAGAAGCCAAAGCAAATTTTCTTCACAGACTTCCTTTCCCACGCAGACTCCCACGTGGCGCTTACTGTGGCCCTTAAATTTGAAAAACCAAGGCAACCATTTTCTTAGCAACCAGGGAGCCAATCAGAAGCCCAGACGCAGCAGCACCCCCTCTAAAATAAAGCCATCACCATGGCCACCATCCAGCCGGTTGGAAAGAAAGGAAAAGAGATTCATGTGAGGCAGCCATCTTGTTCTTGGTTGGAAGTTTTGGGGTTCCCCCCTCTGGTCGATTTGATTTGTCGGCTGCGAGTAGGGGTGGTGTGGGGAATGTGGTTCTGTTCAGCCCCGTGGAATCAGTACCTGCTTCTAAGGATTATCATGCTGGCGAGTCTCCAAAGTTATCCTTCGTGACAGCATCCTCCTAGAAGGGGTCCCTATATTTGTCATTCTAGTTTAAATATTCGATACTTGGTTTGAGGAGAGTTTTGCTACCCAGGGCCTCATGCCTAGGCTGTTGACTCCCAGCTGAACAACACTTGGCTCTCAGTTCCCTTACACATCCTTTGTAACTTTGTTTTTTGTAAGCACTCTTAGAGATAGTCTATAGCGATTCCCCTCTATGTCTGGGGAGATATCTCAGGGAAGAGTTGATTGGATATGCTCCTAACATCCCTGCTTTGAACAGAGCAATTTCTGGCTTACTGTTTCACATATTGAGGATCACATCTTTTTTTTTCTTTTTGGGTCACACCCGGCGATGCACAGGGGTCACTCTTGGCTCTGCACTCAGGAATCACCCCTGGCAGTGCTCAGGGGACCATATGGGATGCTGGGAATCAAACCCAGTCGGCCGCATGCAAGGCAAACACCCTACCTGCGTGTGCTATCACTCCAGCCCCAGATCACATAACATCTTGTTGGGGGGAAAAAAAAAAAGATTCTCTTTAGAAGGTTCCACTTCTTAAAGAGAGTGACAAGGGCCAGAGATGTTAGATCATTGGCAAAACACATAACCTCACAGGTGTAAAGTCCTGGATTTGATCTCTAGCCACAATAAGTAAATTAAAAGAGAATGACAGACAGACTTAAGAGACAGAGGACAAGACAAAGAGACAGAGAGAAAGTGAAAGAAAGAGATAAGAGACTGGGGCTATGGTTCAGCAGGCTGGACCATATGTTTTTGCATGCAGGAGGCCTAGGTTTGGTCCCTGGCGTCTCATAGTCTCTGACTGCCATGAGTGAGCCCCAAGCTCGAGCTAGGGGGAGCTTCTGCACTCTGGCTATGGCATGGAGAGGAGGAGATAGAAAAAAGAGAGGAAGAAGACAGGAATGGATGAACGAGAGAGGGAAAGGGTGAAATAGGGAGAGGAGAGAGGAAGGAAGGAAAGGAAAGGAATGAATGGGGAAGGAAATAACTTGTGTTCCTATCAGCTGTTTCTGGGCTGGAGAGATAGCACAGCGGGTAGGGCGTTTGCCTTGCACGCGGCCGACCCGGGTTCAAATCCCAGCATCCCATATGGTCCCCTGAGCACGGCCAGGGGTAATTCCTGAGTGCAGAGCCAGGAGTAACCCCTGTGCATCGCCAGGTGTGACCCAAAAAGCAAAAAAAAAAAAAAAATCTATCAGCTGTTTCTGTTCTTTGACTCGCACTTCTTTGGGATCATGAGATATGTCCCACGTGATGGTTTGGTTGAAGATGTATATTCTTCTGGTAAAGATTACGATACAACTTATATCACTGTATATGTTTAATATATAACATCTATTAAAAAGTTACCTATGTGGGGGCAATAGTATGGTGAGTAGGGTGCTTGCATTGCCTGCACCAACCTGGGTTTGATCCCCAAAACCGCCTGTAGTCCCCCACGACTGCTAGGAGTAGCCTCTGAGTGCAGAGCCAGGAGTAAGCCCTGAGCACCACCAGATATGGCCCCAAAACAACGACAACAAAAAGAATTTTTATGACAGGCACTGTGCTGTCTACATGAATCAGTTTATTTCATCTGTAACCAGTGGATGAGGATTAAGAATTCCACAGATCCTCAGCTTAGAAGCCGCCTCGCATGCTGGGGGGTAAGGCAGCTCAGATAGAGAAGGGACCACCAACTAAAGGGTGCTAGGAGGGCCTGCTCGGGATGGAAGATGCGGGCTGAAAGTAGACAACAGACTGAACATGATGGCCGCATAATACCTCTATTGCAAACCACAACACCCAAAAGGAGAGAGAGAACAAAAGAAAATGCCCTGCCACAGAGGCAGGGTGGGGTGGAGGGGACAGGGTGGGGGTGGTGGGAGGGATGCTGGGGCCATGGGTGGTGGAAAATGGGCCCTGGTGGAGGGATGGGTACTTGATCATTGTATGACTGAAATGCAAGCACGAAAGTTTCTAAGTCCGTAACTACCTCACAGAGACTCAATAGTAAAAAATTTTTTAAAAAAGAACTCCACAGGTTATTTAATCGGTAAGATAAAATCCAGTTGAAAGATAAATTATAGGAACTACAGAGATAGTATAGTGGGTAGGGCTCTTGCCTTGCATGTGGCTGACCTGCGTCCAGTCCCCAGCATCCCATATGGTCCCCTGAGCCCTCCAGGAAGTAATTTCTGAGCACCATCAGGTATGGCCCAGCAAACAAAATAAATGACAGCTAAGGCATAGAGGAGTCAAACTTCTCCTGAGATCACCTTGGGAGAGTTGAAGCCAGTTGAAGCCATACTCAGATCCCAAAGGCCAAGCTCCTAACCATCATGTTCATATTCCCTAGGTGACTGGATTGAGTTTTGTTCATAACTACTGCATTATTAACAGGAAAGTGACCTGGTGATGCTGATCCAACCTCCTCTCCCCCTTCATGATATCGGGAAATGGAGAGAAACACTCAAGAAGCATAGACCTCTTGCAGCCTTTACACTCACATACTAGAGTGAGGTGACAGTGAGCCAGGCAGGGTTAGCGGCTCTCCCTTTGCTTTCTGACCGTCACTGAGAGGTCATCTTTGTTGTCTACCCACTGCAGAGCTGGAAGAGTCACAGAGAAAGTGTCCGCCGTGCTGGTATAAATTTGCCAACACTTTCCTCATCTGGGAGTGTCACCCCTACTGGATCAAGCTGAAGGAGATCGTGAACTTGATTGTCATGGACCCTTTCGTGGACTTGGCCATCACCATCTGCATTGTCCTCAACACGCTGTTCATGGCAATGGAGCACCATCCTATGACGCCACAATTTGAACACGTCTTGGCTGTGGGAAATCTGGTAAGATGGGGCCCTCACTCCTGATTTTATGATGTGAACATGTTTGGCCTGTGGGGCGTCTTTTTTTCTGATGCCGAAAGCTGGAGTTTCGTTGAAAAGAAAGTGTAGTTAATTGGAAGAAAAATGTTTCCGCATATGCCGCGGCAAACAGCCGCTTCTGCTCATTATTGTGATCCCCTGGCTGGTTCCTCTTTCTGCAGAGTTTTGAAGACGTCATTTAGGAGCTCTTGGCAGAAAATCAGCCCTGGTGACAGAATGGGAGGCATGGCACAGTGGGTTGGTTTCAGCAGCCTGAGCCAAGGACTTCTGGAATTTTTTCTCATTCTGTGTCTCACATTGATTTCTGCATTGCTCCAGCAAACCACTTCCCCTTTCGTCTTCAGTTAATGGCCACAGCAAACTCGGGGTGCCCTGTAGGGCCTTAAGTGTCACAGTAAATCTCCCTTCACTGTCATATTTATTATCATCTGAGAACTCTCTGTGGGAAGTTTTTTATTCTAGACTTGACTCTCTCAGTCCCACTTCTGGGCTATTATCCAGTTTCTGCCGTTAGTTGATCTGTGCCAAATTCATTGTCATGTTAGCTTAAGTCATATGTTTAGTTGGTTATATGACTTAGAAGATGAATATACAGTTTTCATAATAAGTCATACAGTATGTTCTGAAGTCAAGTTGTTGTGGATGCAGAGATTATTTTTACTTCAGTCCGAAAATCAGGAATTGAATACATACTGGTAGTAAAGGATTCTTTGGAAAGAATCTTCTAGGCCATTTGGGCCTCCTTATTCCGTTGGAGCTTCACTGGGAGCTGGAGGTTCCCCTTTAAAGTGAACACCGTCGCTGCTCACTGGTTTTTCCCCACTCCCACACCTTCCCCACTTTTCCTGTAGCACACACATGCAGGCGTACGCAAAGTTTCTACCTAATACACTATTTAAGTGTTACAATATCTTGAGTTCTGATTCCAAAAATACTTGGCAAAAGAGATCCTTATAGATTCCTTATAGTCTCGTGTAGAAAATTCAAGATATTTTATAGTTCCTCCGGACTCCCAGCTGCAGTGTAAGTCCTCATACGTAGGGTTAAGTACATGTAAGAGGAGGCTCCGAGGGCTGGGCCACCTGCTTTGCAGGCTGGAGCCCAAAACTTGGTCCCTGGCACTGCATTGTCCCCTGTGTACCAAGCTGGGGCTTAGCGTGGACCACCACTGCTATGGCAAAAAAAAAAAAAATTCCTCATGTGTATCCAGACGAACATATCCATGGTTTTGAAGTTAGTTATCCCCACAAGTTTTCCAGCAAATCTCCCGACAGGCTTGAGATGTGCCGGAGGGCAGGTTTTCTACGTGAATGACTGGTCCTGAGGCTTAGCCAGCAAGCATTATTTTGATATAAATATATATCATACATCAGAGATTCCATAGTAACACTATTTTATGATCCACAGATTAAATAATGAGAAATAATGGATTTTATATTTCTTAAGACTTTACTTTTGTTTTTTGTAGGATGAGTTCTTGAATTCCAAGAGATTTTGAGAGACCATTTGACCTATTACCAGCATAAATGTCCTCAGACCAAGACAGAAAATGATGTCATTTTTCTCTCTTTCTTTGAAATCTGCAAGCCTGGGGTGCAGATCAGCAGTAGATCATTTACCTTGCATGTGTGAGGCCCTAGGTTCAGTAACTACCACTGCAACACACACACACACACACACACACACACACACACACACACACACACACACACACACTTAAAAGCATAGTGATCTGCAGAGATTTCATTATCTAAATTATCTTTGTGAGCAGTTTGGAAATTGCTCGGAACCATCCACCGGAAGTTAGAGGAAAGAGAAGCAGGTTAGCAAGACCCTATGAGAAAAGCCAACCAGAGCCACATTCTAAAATAAGAAGCATTCTGGGGGCAAGAGTTTTCAAGACGGAGTAAATGAACAGAGAGTGAGTGAGGTGGAGAGCTGTGAGTAGGCCAGTGGATTGGATGTGGAAGTGAAAAGAAAGAAGTCAGATCGGTGAGGCTGGAGCAGTAGCACAGCGGGTAGGGTGTTTGCCTTGCACACGGTCCACCCGGGTTCGATTCCCAGCATCCCATATGGTCCCCTGAGCACCGCCAGGGGTGATTCCTGAGTGCAGAACCAGGAGTAACCCCTGTGCATCGCCAGGTGTGACCCAAAAAGAAAAAAAAAAAGAAATCAGATTGGTGCCTAGGGCCAGGGAGGCAGCTCAAAGGCTGGAACTATGTTTTGTTGAATAGAAGAGACCTAGGTTCTGTCTCTAGTATCACATTGTCTCCAGGCGCCACAAAGGGTCCAGAGTAGCCAAAAACAGAGGAGCGGTACCCCAGAGTGTGAGTTTAGTAACTAAGGTAGGAATGATTGAAGAAGGAATTGGTTTGGACTTCAAAATAAAGAGTTTCATTTTGAACAGCATGTCAGACATCACTGGTGGAAGATGCCAAATAAGAGGCTGCATATGTGCTAGGAAACTCACATCACAAGTGCCTTCAGGATACCAGATTGCCCAGAGCTCAAAGATGCATTTTGTTGCCAGTCAGCGCAAGGCCGAGTTTGGCCAAGAGAGCGCCGAACTAGACCGAGTCAGGAACTGTGGCTCTTGGTTCCTGTTTGATACAGCTTAACTGTGCTAAGCCATCAGATGCCCAGAAATACTCTGTATCTGTAAAATGAGGATAATAGCATATCACCAGGGAGGAGAAATCGAAAACCTGTTTGGAATAGTCAAAGTACAAATACAAGTTCTTTGAATAATAAAAAGTACTTCACCAGAGCAGTGCCAATGTAATTCAGGATTTTCGAAAGGCTTGAGGTTTGGATAGTGCCTTTGAGTGAACCTTGGAGTGGAAAGAGAATGGGGGGGGGGGCTGGAGGGGGGGCTGACTGGTGTGTAGGCGTGACCTTGGTTTGAAAGCCGGGCTTTCCCACAGCCGCCAGCCGCAGCGCAGGGTGTTTATCCACATAGAGGCAGAGAGATTTATTTGGGAGTAGATGAGAAGTGCTCCATAAATTTAAGACGCTTTGTCTTTCTCTTCTCCCTATAAGGGAGAAAAATATTAACAATGTAAAAAATGTTAAAGAGGGGCTGGGGAAATAATACAGTGGGTCAGGCATGTACCTTGCAGCTGGTCTGGGTTCAGTTTCCTGCACTCCTTAGTGCTCCCTGAGCACTGCCAGGTGTGGCCCGAAAGCCAAAACAGAAAAAAAGAAACCTTTTTTAAATTAGGTAATGAAAAATGATCTAATTAAGTTTTCCCACCTCAATTAAGGGGTAGTCCAATTAATCCACCTACCCGTGCCCTTGTTCATAGGGAAGCACAGGTAGAGCACCTGATTTACACAACTTTCTGTTTTGTTTTGTGGGGAGGCCACACAGCTGTGCTCAGGGATCACTCCTGGCAGATTCAGGGGAGCTGATGGACTAGGCACGTACGAGGCAAACCCCTTACCCACTGTACTATTTCTCCGACCCCTTGTGCAACTTTTATCCTATCACTGCATAGATCAGTCTACTCATTCTTTTCTTTTTTTTTCTTTTTTGCAGCAAGTTGAACCAATAATGGATTTATAAGATGTTTTTTAAAAACAATTGCAGTCATACAGAAAAGTTTTGACTACAATTTTTTTTATAATTTTGGTTTTTAAGCAACTCCTGGGGGAGTTCAGGGAACAATATTGGGTGCTAGGGATGGAGCCCAGGTCAGCCGTGTGCAGATCAGGCACCCGACCCACTGTACTGTCACGAGACCTTCATGTACAATATTTTTTAAACTTCTGTTCTAAGAGTAAGTTGCTGATGCAGCCTGTCCCCCGTATACATTAGTGTATTTTTTATGGACAAACCCATTTTCTGTCAGAAAAGCAGCAAATTTTCATGGTTACATTACAGAAATCTAGTTCTCACACCCATTCAGGTTTCACTAGCAGTCCCAATAATGTCCTTTCTAACAAAAGGGAAATAATTCTTGCTTTGCTGTTGCATACTGTTATCTCTCTTTAATTTTTTTGGCCTGGAAGATCCCGTTCCTTGGTCTTTTTTTTTTCTCCTTAGTGAACATACCACTTTTGCAGACTAGTATTGTCAATTCTCTTACAAAACACAGTTCAGGAGGTATCTGTCAGATTATCCCCCAGTGAAATTACTTTTTCATTTATATGGGGAAAATTCCCATTCTCTTATAGCAAATGATATTGAGAAGTTAATAATAATAGATGATTGTTTTTAAGAAGTTGAAATACCCAACTTTCTGATTTTTCATTTAGCTTTTTATTTATTCCCTTACTTATGGCTTTTAGTTTGTTCCAGTAGGTTATACTCTAGTAACTGCCATTTTTAATTCAGCCAATAGGTATCTCTTCAAACTGGCTTCTCTGTCTTTTTGACATATTGATATTACTTGTTGCCTGTTATAACAGAATAATAGAGCAATTTTTATGCTTTTACTTTGAGGCCTGAAATCATTCATTTCTCAAGGGAACCTGGTTGTTGTAGGAGAAAATGATGTTTAGAAGTAAAGATCCACTTGGAATGCATGTCGAAGTGTACTCAGCCCTGGTCTAGCTCTCTGCATTAGCTCACTGAAGAGTCTGATTTATACGGGCTTTTTTTTCTTTTCTTTTTTTCTTTTTTTGGGTCACACCCAGCGATGCATAGGGGTTACTCCTGGCTCTGCATTCAGGAATTACTCCTGGCTGTACTCGGGGGACTACATGGGATGCTGGGAATCGAACCCAGGTCAGCCGTATGCAAAGCAAATGCTCTACCCGCTGTGCTCTAGCTTCAGCCCCAGACTTTCTTTATTTTTCCCTTACTGAGTCTATCTTATCTAAGGGTCTATATTATTTATTCTTTTAAAAAACTAGCTCCATGGGTTGCAGTGAGAGTATAGCGGGAAAGATGCTTGCCAACCCAGGTTCGATCCTCGGCATCCCATATGGTCCCCCTAAGCACCGCCAGGAGTAATTCCTGAGTGAAGAACCAGGAGTAACGCCTAAGCATCTCCGGGTATGACCCAAAACAAAAACAAATTAGCTCCTGCGCTGGAGCGATAGTACAGCAGGTAAGCTCTTGCCTGGTGGCCAACCTGGGTTCAATCCCGGAACCCACGTGATGGTCCCCCGAGCCCCGCCAGGAGTGAGCCCTGAGCAACTGCCAGATGTAGCTCCCAAAATTTCTTTATTTTTTAATATGTTAAAAAAAAAAAAACTAGGGGCCGGAGCGATAGCACAGCGGGTAGGGTGTTCGCCTTGCACGCGGCTGACCCGGGTTCGATCCCCGGCATCCCATATGGTCCCCCAAGCACCGCCAGGAGTGATTCCTGAGTGCAAAGCCAGGAGTAACCACTGAGAATTGCTGGGTGTGACCCAAAAAAAAAAAAAAAACTAGCTCCTGGGATGGAGCAGTAGGGCACTTGCCTTGCACACAGCCAGCCCATGTTCAATCCCCAGCACCCCATATGGTCCCGTGAGCCTGCCTGGAATGATCCCTGAGTACAGGGCCAGGAGTAACCCCTGAACACCATCAAATGTGACCTCAAGACCAAGAAGAAGAAAAAAACTAGCAGAAACTGTGCTAGTTTCTGCTTTGGAGTTTGTTGTTTGTTTGTTTGTTGTTTTTTTTAATTTCTCAAACTGTGAGATTAGGATATTTGAGCTCTTTTGTGTCTTCCTGGCATAAACCTGGCTGCTATGAAATTTCCCCTTAATGCTATTTCTGCTGTATTCTATAGGTTCTGACAGTTTGTGTCTTCAACTGACTGGTACTAATTTGCCCAAACTGCCCAAATTGGAAATTGAAGTCACATAAGCACAGATAGATGGTACCTCCTGGTGGCTTGCTTTTCTAAGAAACTTACATTTCATTATCACATGTTTTTTTTTTCTTCATGTCTCCACTGGGGAAAATATCACAAGATCTGATGCTTCTTTTTCCTCTCTCCTCAAGAAGCATATCACAGTACAAACTAAAATGGTAGTATAGGGAGAACCTTAAATTTTCTCTTTTCCAATTTTGAAAAAGAATGTCTTGACACAATCAATAGTGAAAAATTTATTTTTACCCACATGTCAAATGATGGCAGCAACATTCTTTTGTTTTCTCGGGGGTTCTTTTGCTCGGCTTTGGGGGCATACCCGGCAATGCTAAGGGCTTATTCCCAGTTTTGCACTCAGGAATCACCCCTGGTGGTACTTGGGCGACCACATGGGGTTCCAGGAATCAAACCCACATCGCCACATGCAAGGCAAGCACCTTACCCGCTATGCTATCTCTCTTGCCCCAGCAACGTTCCTTTGAAACAGCTTGGTTGCTGACCTCTACCACAGGCATTCAGACTGTGCATCAGGAGACCGTCCATTCCATTATTGAAAGGCAACACCACAGAACTGTGTCATTGTTGATTTTCTCTTAGTAACCAGAGTTCCTATAGTATAAGTATTCCCTGGTCTGTAAATCGGTGCTTATTATTGAACACTTCCTGAGCACCCACTAAAAATCAATGAGATAGCGGATTCAGTCTCTACTTAGCATTAAGCAATCATTTCTTGTAAATACCTTTGATGAGCTTATACAAGGGTGAAATGTGTGTTAGGAACCAATTACTTTCCCTGTTTCCCTGACCTTACTGAGGCTCCTTACTTTGTAATGTTAGATTTTGCTTCCCTAGACCTCACCAGGGAGTATTTTCTTTCAACTGTAGACATTGTTAGGAAGCAAAGATTACTCTGTCAAACAGAAAAGTGAGAAACAGGTAACATGAAAAAATGTTATTAAGCTCCAAATCTAAAGCAATTATTATATCAGTGATCATATTGAGGGGGGAAAATCAGAAGGAAGCTTCTAACAGAAAGAAAATTGTTTGAGTATATATGTACCAAATAGAATTTTACATGAGCAATAAATGAAAATAGAAATTAGGAAGACTGTGTAGACCTAAACAGAATTGAAATAAATGAAAAAAGAAGATACTATATGTGTTCCTTGATTTTATGAATCTATTCCGTATAAACATTTGAAAAATCTCAGAAATGTAGTGTATAAATGTGACAGTTGTATGTAAGGTATGATTATGGTTGTCTTTTCCTTTATATTACATATTTTTAACAAAATTCTCTGATTTTTATGACTTAAATTAGAAGTCAGCTGTATGTGTTGTGTCTAACTTTAATACATACATAATATCCAATCTGGAATACATTTTTGTTGTATAATTATAACACAGTGAGTGGTTTTTTTTATTTTAGACAAACATTCAAATGATTTCTGATCCTTTATAAATCACTTGCATGGTATTCGTTATTCTTTTTTTTTTTTTTTCAAATGAGCTGGTTTAATTTCAGATGGTACAGAATAAGGGATGGACCAAACACTTGAGGAAAGTACACTTTGGCAGGGTCTGGGCTAGGTTTACTGACTTCACTGCTACAGTAAAAACAGCTGAGAAACAGAGAATGAGAAACCTTATGAATTCTTTCTCTTCTTCTTTTTTTAAACTTTTTTACAGAAGTTTATTCTTAAGTGTACAACAGGTTCCAAAACACTTCATTCTAGGTACTGCTGGCAACCGAGGTTACACAGGGAATCCAGATGTTTAACCAGTAATAGAATTAAAGATCACCATTATCTCCAGCACAAGAAACAGCTTACTTTTTGCCAGACTTCTTAATTCCACCAGTGGCCAGGGGGCCCTTCCCCGCGGCCTTGGCTTTTAGTTCCTCGAGTTTCTTCTGCTCCTCCTTCTGTTTCTGCTTGAATGCCTTATCTTCCTCGTCCATTTCCTTGGCCTGTTTCTTGGGCTGCTTCAGGGGCTTCTTCTTGCCACCTTCGCGGCCGGACATGGCGCCTGCCGTCCCTCGCCCGGGCTCTGCCACAGGAAGCGGAGAGCGGCAGCTCCTCTTTTTTTTTTTTATTTAAGTTGTTGGGCCACACCTGGTGATGCTCACAGGTTACTCCTAGCTCTGAGCTAAGGAATCACTCCTGGTTGGTGCTCAGAGGACCATATGGAATATAGGGGTCAAAGCTAAGTCAGCTGTGTGCAAAGTAAATGCCGTACCCTCTATACTGTCACTCTAACACCTCATATTCTTAGACACTTTTTAATTGCCCTTTGGCCCAATGTGAACTCTGGTTCAGGAAACTAAAATGGGAGTATCAGTACATCATACAGGAAGAAAATAAAATTTTTCTGCATTGTATGAAGTGGTTATGAGACATTTATGTAGTGATGTCCTCAAATGAGATCTTTTAAGCTAATTAGGCTAAGACTGGTTCTTGGATTTGTTATATTTAATGATAATGAAAAAGGCATTCTCTATTATTTCTTTTCTCTTACCCCCTTCCCCTCTAGGTTTTCACTGGAATTTTCACAGCAGAAATGTTTTTGAAGCTCATAGCCATGGATCCCTACTATTATTTCCAGGAAGGTTGGAACATTTTTGATGGATTTATTGTCTCCCTCAGTTTAATGGAACTGGGCCTCGCGGACGTGGAGGGACTTTCGGTGCTGCGGTCTTTCCGATTGGTATTCCATATTTCTCCAGTTTCTTTTTTTACGTTTTCTAACTTGAAGGAGTTTCAGATAAGTTAGTCTGATGGTTTTTCTAAATCCTTAGCTATCTACCACCAATTCCAGTTGGCTGTTTATCGACTTTGTTGCTAAAATCTGAAAACTTTCTTTGCATATTAAATACCTAATACAGAAGTTAGTTTCAAAAATGAATCAGCAAATCAATTTTAGAACGTTCTGTAAATAAGTCATGGTTAACCAATGAGGAACTCCCACGAGTCATTCTGAGCTCGAACACAGATTTGGTTGTCCACCTGTTTCCTTAACGGCAAGGACTTCTCCAGGGACAAGGATGGCTTTCTTCATTTCTTCTGTTTTAATGACACCCCCTTCCAGAAAAATGGAATCAAATAATGTTTTTATAAATTATACTGAAGTTAGTTGTTTAATACTGGCCTTTATCTTCCATATTATAAACGAGGAAGGTTTATTTTAATTAATGAGTTTGAAGATACTAATCTTTAACATTGCTAAAATGACTCTGAAAGAATACCTAATGAGGAGGCTGGAGCAATAGCACAGTGGGTAGGGCGTTTGCCTTGCACACAGCCAACCCGGGTTTGATTCCCAGCATCCCATGTGATCCCCCAGCACCACCAGGGGTAATTCCTGAGTGCAGAGCCAGGAGGAACCCCTGAGCATTGCTAGGTGTGATCCAAAAAAAAAAAAAAAAGAATACCTAATGATAACTTTCCATACGCATAGGCACAAATGAGATCCTAATTAAGTCCCTAGAGAAATTGTTTCCTTTTAGTATCGTTTTTGTCTGTTTCTAGGTCACACACAGAGATGCTCAGGGGTTACTCTTTTCTCTGCACTCAGGAATTACTCCTGGCGGTGCTCGGGGGACCATATGGGACTTGGGGAATCAAACCCAGGTCAGCCGCATGCAAGGCAAACACCCTACTCACTGTGCTGTCGCTCCAGACCCCCTTTTAGTATCCTTAAATGAAGCATTCAACTGACTTAGCTGTCTCTTCTCTTGGGAAGAACCTAAGCCCTTATAACTAAAAGAAGATTTTTAAGATTTTTTTCAACAGGATACGCAGCATATCCAAGAAAGGAAACCAGAATAGGGCATAACTATTTGTAAAATAGAAATCTCACTCAATTCAAGTTACTTTCATTAGGATCCAGCCTGCAATAGTCCTTAGGAAAATTACTATCTGGAAGAGGAGAGGAGCTATTAGGAGATAGAAGCCTTAGAATACGAAATTTCTAAATAATAGAAAAGCATTTTGTCATAATTTAAGGGCTGTTAAACTCTCATTTGTGTAGTGATAGGTAATATATGTACCATTATTCTTTGGAGGAAATAAAAGATGACGGCTTAGCATTAAAATTATGTTTGTGTTTTCCTTTTTTGTGTTTGGACCATACCCAGCCAAGTGCTCAGGGCTTACTCCTGGCTCTGTGCTCAGGAATCACTCCCATCAGAATTGTATCTGGTGCCAGGGATTGAATCCAGGCTGGGCCTCTCATGCACGGCAAGCGTTTTATCCACTGTACTGCCTCATCAGCCTGAGTTTTAGGAGTTTGAGTTTTAATTTTGGGAGTTCGGAGCCATACCTGGTGGTGCTCAGGAGTCGCTCCCAGCAGTGCTTGGAGAACCACATAATGGTGCTGGGGACTGAACCTGCCTCCTGTGTGCAAACCGTGCACTCCAGCCCACTGAGCTAGTTCTCCAGTCTTGCAAGTTTTTTGAGGTGAACTCATATATTTTTAAAGAACTGAAGCAATAGCACAGCGGGTAGGGCCTTTGCCTGAGCCAAGTTCGATTCCTTCATCCCTCTCGGAGAGCCTGGCAAGCTACCGAGAGTATTGCGCCCACACGGCAGAGCCTGGCAAGCTCCCCGTGGCGTATTCGATATGCCAAAAACAACAAGTCTCACAATGGAGACGTTTCTGGTGCCCACTCGAGCAAATCAATGAACAACGGGACCACATTGCTACAATGCAGTAGTTTTAAAAACATTTTGTGTCGCACCCGGCTTGCTTAGGCCTACTCCTAGCTCAGTGCTCAGGGATCACTCCTGGCAGGACTTGGGGGACCAGAGTGCAGTGCCAGAGATAAAAATCTCTCCTTCCCTAAAATTCTTAATAAATTAAAAGTCAGAAACAGGAAAAAAACCACAAGTAACTGAGATATTGTGAACAACAATACATAGCAAATCTTGAATGTTCAGATAAAACTTATGTTTTAGAGAGGAAAAATGTTCAAATTTAGTGCTATTTTTTTAATTTTGTATTGAGTCACTGTGAATTGCAAAATTATTCGTGATTGAGTTTTTGTGATCAGTTATTCATTATTTCAGTTGTTCATGATCTGTACAAAATAGAGAAATGTTGATAGTACTTCTTTGTGGGAGGAGGAATACGGTGGGGCGGGGGTGGCATTGGGCTACACCCAGCAGGGCTCAGGCCTTACTCCTGCCTCTGCACTCAGGGATCACTTCTGACGGGCTCCAGGTCACCACATGCAAGGCAGGTACCCAGCCCGCTACAATATTTCTCCAGCCCATAGTATCAGTATAGTCACTTAAGAAGCCTGGGGGTGGGGCTGGAGAGATAGCACAGCGGGTAGGGCATTTGCCTTACATGCGGCCGGCCCAGATTCAATTCCCAGATTCCCATATGGTCCCCTGAGCACTGCCAGAAGTAATTCCTGAGTGCAGAGCCAGGAGTAACCCCTGTGCATCACCAGGTGTGACCCAAAAAGGAAAAAAAAGAAAAAGAGAGAGTAGCACAGTGGGTAGGCCTCTTGCCTTACACATGTTAGGCTTTAGTTCAATCCCCAACACCCGCAAGGCCCCCTGAGCCTGCCGGGAATGACCCCTGAGTGCAGAGCCAGGAGTAATCCCTGAGCACTGCTGGGGGTGGCCCCAAAACAAAAACATAGAAGGCAAGGGAGCATGCCATAGATAGTACAGTGGGCAGGGTGGGTTAGGGTTTGATCCTGGAATCCCATAACAGTACCCATAACAGTACCCTGAGCCCTTCTAGGAGTGATCCCTGAATCACAAGCCAGGAGTAAGCCCTGAACACCAGCAGGTAGAATCCCCCAAAAAAATTTTTTTCAAGTTAATGACCCAGGTTCAGTTCCCAGCACCCTGTAGGATCTCCTGAACCTGTCAAGAGTGATCCCTGAGCACAGAGCCAGGAGTAAGGCCTGAGCACTGCTGGGTGAGGCCCTCCCCTCTCCCTTCCCCCCCAAAAAAACGCTAAGGGTGGGCTCAGAGACACAGTACAGGAAATTAAGGCACTAGTGACAGCTGTGACCCTGATGCAATGCCTGGCATCACCTGGGGTCCTCCTGAGCATAGCCAGGGATCAGTCCTGAGCGCAGAGCCAGGAATAGCTCTATAGCTCTGAACACTGCAGGGTGTGACTCAGAAACTGAAAATAAATAAATAATTCAGGGAGGGCGGGAGTGATAACTCAGTTGGCTGAACGCCTGCTTTGCATGTGGCGGCTCTAGGTTTGATCACTGAGTCAGCACCACATGGTCCCCTGAGTATCCCCAGGAGCAAAGCAGAAAGCCAGGAGTAGCCCCTGAGGATAACTAGGTGTCTCCCCTCCTAGACCACTCCCCCACACACACACAAAAAAAAAAGAGAAAAGAGAAAGAAAACCTCAAGGGAAAATGGGTAAGAAAGGCCATGTTTATAAGTGACTCTTTTTTTTTTCTTTTTGGGTCACACCCGGCGATGCACAGGGGTTACTCCTGGCTCTGCACTCAGGAATTACTCCTGGTGGTGCTCAGGGGACCATACGGGATTCTGGGAATCAAACCCGGGTTGGCCGAGTGCAAGGCAAATGCCCTACCTGCTATGCTATCGCTCCAGCCCCATATACATGACTTTTTAAAAAGTAGATTGATTCAGAGACAAATATTGAGGAGTAAAGTCAGTATTCTTCGATCCCAGTTCCAAATGTTTTGCTTGCTTGGAAAGCAATCTCCTTTTTCCTTAGTAACGCCTCCATTACTAGAAAGTCCTGAGAATTTCCCAGTGGTAACCAATAATAAATTGATTTTAGTCATGTAGTGAAAAATGGATGGTGTATGATTTGGATTTTGCTTAGATTTTTTTTTCCCACCCCCCTAGCTCCGAGTCTTCAAACTGGCAAAATCCTGGCCTACCCTGAACATGCTGATCAAGATTATTGGGAATTCGGTGGGTGCCCTGGGCAACCTCACCCTGGTGCTGGCCATCATCGTCTTCATCTTTGCCGTGGTGGGGATGCAGCTCTTTGGCAAGAGCTACAAGGAGTGTGTCTGCAAGATCAACCAGGACTGCGTACTCCCTCGCTGGCACATGAATGACTTCTTCCATTCCTTCCTCATTGTCTTCCGCGTGTTGTGCGGGGAGTGGATCGAGACCATGTGGGACTGCATGGAGGTGGCCGGCCAGGCCATGTGTCTCATCGTCTTCATGATGGTCATGGTCATTGGCAACCTGGTGGTTAGTACTCACTTACTGATCTCTTTGTGCTCTGCCCTGAACATCTCAGCCTTGGCCCAGATCCTTGCCTGCGTTGGAGTCTAGTCTTTCTTGGTCTAAGAATTTTAAGTTGTAAATTAAGAAGAGACTATTTACAGAGACCTCCTGATCTGTAAGCCCCACAGCCCGCCAGTCCTTTTGTCATAGTTAAGGACATCAGATCCTGAAAAGTGAATGACTTATACCAAAGTGACACAGCTGGTAATGCCAGGGCTCTTACTAGACTTGAAGTCTGTGCTCTTAGTTTTGCTTTTATTTTCTTTCCTGTTTTAGAGATATAGAAATTTTCATTAGTAGCATGAGTAATTCTAATACATATAAATTTTTACATGAAATAGATCAATTCTACACACATGTGATTGAGCTAGAGTGAGGAGAGGAGAATTTTAAAAGTTTAAGGGAAAATATGAATAAACCTATAAAGGTACAATAGTGTGTTTTATTTTCAAAAGGTAATGTTGGTTTTGTGTTAGAAAATATCACTGGTATTAAGATAAGGCCATCCATTTTACCGTTTTTCTTTGAATTTTCAGGGTTGCTTTGGCAGAACAAGAATTCTGGCATTAACAAATTGAATAAAAATTAAATACATGGAAAACTATATAATAGATAATGCTTAAGTATCTGCAGATACTTAAGATTTAAGTATCAGATACAGAGATTTAAAGAAAAATCTCTGTTGATGTAAAAAAAAATCACTTTTCAGGGCTGGAGTGATAGCACAGCGGGTAGGGTGTTTGCCTTGCACTCGGCCGACCCGGGTTCGATTCCCAGCATCCCATATGGTCCCCTGAGCACCGCCAGGGGTGATTCCTGAGTGCAGAACCAGGAGTGACCCCTGTGCATCTCCGGGTGTGACCCAAAAAGCAAAAAAAAAAATCACTTTTTTATACATAGAGCATTCAAAATAAATAAGACATTAATTCATTATTTACAGAGTATAAAACCCTTAGCAAGCTAGGCAAACGAACCTTTCTTAATCTAGTAGAGGACAGCCCGAGGCACCATGCGCAAATGCCATGCCTAGAAGTATTGAGAAGTTTGTCTTGTCTTCCAAAGAAGCCCCTGTAATGTTTCTTGTAAAACTACCTCAGCTGTTGCTTGTCCAGGAAACTGCTTCATTTCTACAAATCTGAATAATATCTAGCTGGATAGAGTATTCTTGGTGAAGGGTTCATTTTATTGAGGTTTTTCTTACTCTGTCCCTTCATTCTCTTCTGACCTGTAGAGACTCACTTGATAGGACTGCCGAAATTCTTATGTGAGTTCAGTGGTCTGTAAGTTCCTTCTTTGGTCTTGTGCTTTCAGTATTCACTCTCTGTCTTTGACTTTTGTGATTCTGATTACATTGTGTCTTGGAGTTTCTCATCTGGTTCTGTTTTGACTGACCTCTTGGATCTGGCTCTGGGTGCAAGCATTCCTTAACTCTGAGAAATATCTGTGATTTCTCTGATTGGCGGTTTTGTTTTGTTTTGGTTTGGTTTTTTGCTTTTTTTGGTGTCACACCCGGCAATGCTCAGGGGTTCCTCCTGGCTCTGCACTCAGGAATTACTCCTGGCAGTGCTTGGGGGACCATATGGGATGCCAGGGATCAAACCCAAGCCAGCCACTTGCAAGGCAAGTGCCCTACCCACTGTGCTATCTCTCCGGCCCCTGATTAGTGGTTTATTATTGAATTTGCCTTCCTTTCCCACAGGGACTCCGATGATTCTTATATTGTTCCTCTTGATCACACTCCGTAGCTCTCTAGCAGGCTGTTCAATTCTTTCCAGACTTTTCCCACCCCCCTTTTTCTGTTGTTGTCTAGAGGATTTCCTGCTTCTCTTCTTGGAGCTCACTGCACCTTCCCTCAGCTGCTGCTATCTGTAGCCTTCTATTGAGTTTTTTGTTGAGTCTTTTTTTTTAATTTCACCTACCATACTCCTCAGTTCTGTCACTCTAGCTGTAATTTTCTCATTTCTACTCTTACACTTCCACGTGCTTCATTACTTGTACCATCATTTCTCTGAGCATTGAACATCCTCCTCCTGGCGTCTTTATAGCCATTACCTGAGAGGTTAGAGTTGCTTGGTCTTGGTAAGAGCCTCCATGCTGTGGTCCTCACTCACTAAGCATGGTGGGCCTCTGGTGACTCCCCCCACTGTTTCTGCTGTGCCCCAAGGAAGAATCTTTCTAGTTCCACCTCAGGGAAGCTCTCTGAAGGATTCGTCTGGGGGTTGCCTTTTGCAAACCCACTGATTCTCATCCAGCTATAGGAGTTAGAGTGTGATGAGTTGAACTGTCACACGGCCACATCATCCAGGGTTCAAGCAGCAGCAAGTGGAGTTGGGAGCAGGGGGTTGAACGTGGGTCGAGAAAGTTGAATGACATTTGTGGAATGTAAAGTGACAGAATGGGAGACTAACACCCAAGAACAGTAGAGATGTGTACCAGGAGGATTACTCCACAGCTTAGAAGCCGCCTCGCATGCTGGGGGAAAAGGCAGCTCAGATAGAGAAGGGACCACCAAGTAAAGGGTGCTTGGAGGGCCCGCTCAGAATGGGAGATGCGGGCTGAAAGTAGACTATAGACCGAACATGATGGACACTCAATACCTCTACTGCAAACCACAACACCCAAAAGGAGAGAGAGCAAAAGGGAATGCCCTGTCACAGAGGCGGGATGGGGTGGGGGGAGGGATGCTGGGACCATTGGTGGTAGAAAATGGGCACTGGTGGAGGGATGGGTACTCAACCATTGTATGACTGAAATGCAAGCACGAAAGTTTGTAAGTCTGTAACTATACCTCACGGTGATTCACTGATGAAAATTTAAAAGAAAAAAAAGTTGAATGAACAAGCAGAGGGTCTAAGATGGAGATGTAGGCCTGCAGAGATGGCAGAGGTTGGGTGTGGAGGACCCAGATGAAAGGAATGGCCATCCGCATCCTGTTCCAAAGTGGCCCCAGACACAACAGTCAAGAGGTTAACCTCACCGCAGAGGTCGAATGAGCAGGCAGAGGGTTTGTGCTGTGACTGTGGGCCTATAGAGGTGGCAGAGATCCGACCACATTTTATTTCTTCATCCATTGATGAATGCTTAGGTTGTTTCTGTGGCCCGGTTATTAGAAATAATTCTACAATGAAGAGGGGTGTATATATACTTTGGGATTATTCTTTTGTTTTCTGTTTTGTTTGTTTGTTTGTTTGTTTTAGGACCACACCCAGCAGTACTCAGGGGTTGTTCTTGGCACCATATGTGTCTGGGGGCGGTGGTAGGAACTGCAGTGCCAGGATCAAGCCCAGGCCTCTGTCTGTAGAGCACAGGTTCAGCCCCCCCAAGCCCTCTGTCTGACTCGTGTCTTTGTCTTCTATAGAGAAATACCCAGAGTGGGATTGTTGGGTCACATGTTTCTTGCCTTTTTAAAGTTTTAGGAGCCTTCATACTATTTCTGTAGTGCCTGTGTCAATTCACATCCCCACCTATAGTATCTGAGGGTTCTCTTTTCCCTGACCCTGGCCGCCAGCTATTATTTCTGGTCTTTTTTTATTTTATTTTTTGTTAGAGAATCACTGTGATGTACAGTTACAAATTTATGAACTTTTGTTTTTGCATTTCACTCATACAGTGATTGTTTACCCATCCCTCCACCAGTGCCCATTCTCCTCCACCAATGATCCCAGGATCCCTCTCACCGCCACCACCCCGTCCCCCACCACCCCACCCTGCCTCTGCGCAGGGCATTCCCTTTCATTCTCTCTCCTTTTGGGTGTTGTAGTTTGCAATAAAGGTATTGAGTGGCCTTCAGTAGTCTATAGTCTACTTTCAGTTCGCATCTTCCAACCCGAATGGGTCCTCCCAACATCCTCTACTTGGTGTTTTCTTCTCTATCTGAGAAGGGCTTTTCTCCCAGCATGTAAGGCCAGTTTCCAAGCCATGGGGCAGACCTCGTGGTCCTTATCTCTACTACTCTTGGGTGTTAGTCTCCCATTCTGTTATTTTATATTCCACAGATGAGAGCAATCTTTCTATATCTGTCTCTCTTCCTGACTCATTTCACTTAACATGACACTTTCCATGTTGATCCACTTATATGCAAATTTCATGACTTCATCTTTTCTGACAGCTGCATAGTATTCCATTGTATAGATGTACCAAAGTTTCTTTAACCAGTCATCTGTTTTTGGGCACTCCAATTTTTTCCAGATTTTGGCTATTGTAAACAGTGCTGCAATGAACATACAAATGCAGATGTCATTTCTACTGTACCTTTTTGCCTCTCCGGGATATATTTCCAGGAGTGGTATTGCTCGGTCAAATGGGAGCTCAATTTCTAATTTTTTGAGAATCGTCCATATTGTTTTCCAAAAGGGCTGAACTCCCACTGCAGTGAAGGATAGTCCCTTTCTCCCCACATCCGCGCCAATACCAGTTGTTTTTGTTCTTTTGGATGTGGGTTTTCTGGTCTTTTTGGTAGTAGTTATTCTGACAGGTTTGAGATGATCTCTCATTGTGATTTTTGTTTGCATTTCCTTGATGACTGGTAATAGTGGGTATCTTTTCATTTATCTATATGTCTAGGAGAAATTTTTCATTCATATTATGTTCTCTATCTCTTCCTCTCTCTCCACTCTCTCTCTCTATATATTTTTTTCCTCTCTTCCCCCCAGTACTATATTGAATTATATTGAATAGGAGAGGCGAGAGCAGGTGGGCAACCTTGTCTTCTGCCTGATCTTAGAGAAAAGGCTTTTAGTTTCTCCTTATTGAGAATAATGCTTGCTGTGGGCTTGTAGTAGGTTGTTTTGACAATATTGAGGAAAGTTCCTTCAACTCCCATTTTGTTGAGAGTTTTTATTAAGAATACATGCTAGATCTTATCAAAGGTTTTCTCTGCAATATTGATATGATTATATGGTTTCTACCTTTTCTTTTATTGAGGCAGTGTATTATGTTGATTGACTTGTGAGTGTCAAACCATCCTTGCATGTCCGGAGTGAATCCTACTCGGTTGTGGTGTATGATCTTTTTGATGAGTTGTTGGATTCCATTGTCTAGTATTTTGTTGAACATCTTTGCATCTATGTTCATCAGGGATATCGACGTGTAGTTTTCTTTTTTGTGGTGTCTCTCTGATTTTGGTATCAGGATGATGTTCGCCTTATCAAAACTTACAGTGTTTCTGTTTCTTCATTTCCCTGGAAAAGCTTGAAGAGGATTTGCAGTAGATCCTCTTTAAGGATTTGGAAGAATTCTCTGGTGAATTCATCTGGGGCAGGGCTCTTGTTTTGGGGAAGATTTTTTATTACTGTTCCAATTTCCTCAATAGATTCTATCCCCGGCATCCCATACAGTCCTCTGAGCATTGCCAGGAGTAATTCCTGTGTGCAGAGCCACGAGTAACCCCTGAGCATTGCTGGGTGTAACCTCACAGAGCCCCCCAGAAAAAAAAGAACTCAAGAGTATATTAGAGGGGTGGTTCTAGTATACAGCAAAGTTTAATACCCAGTTTTCAGCTGAGACCAAATTCCACTTAGAGTTGTAGAGCAAGTTGCAGGCAAACTCTGGTTTTCCCTGCCAAGCTCACAGATATTCGCTACCTTCCGTCTTCTACCAGACAGAGCCATGCCAACAGAGGTTCCTACTCTCCAGCCTCAGAACCACCAAGACCAAACTATTTCCTGTGATTATGAAAATAGATACTGAATTGTTCCTTGAGTGCATTCTACTCCATCCTAAACCCTCTAGTCTTCTCAGTCCTGCAGTGAAGACAACTGCTTATGGTGTGTGGTGTGACCAGCATTTTTCAGCCCTGACCTTGCTGCCACTTCAGCCTCTTATTCTCAGATACCTGTAACCTAATGCTGCCTCTTACACAACTAATACAAATAATAACCTCCTAACTCCCCGTCTGCCTTTCACATGTAAACCAGTAGGAGTGACTTTCTCAAAACACAGCATCTGTGGCCCAATCAACAGTGCATCCAAGTGAGTAGAATTCAACTCACTTCCCCTGGCTTGCTCAGCTGTAGTATTCTCCTTCATCCCCTCTAATGATGGTAGTCTTTTTCATGATAAAATGATCCAGATAGTCTAAATGCATCTGATTCATTTATTATTCCCATTTCTCCCACTCTGTCCATACCATATCTCCACCTAAAATGTGTGCCCATACCAGTATAGCCACCTGAAACGTATGCCGTGCTCTTTTTCAGAAGTATAACAAAGTAAGGGCCAAGTGTAAATCGAGAAATGAACACCTCTCCCACTTTTCAGAAGTTTTAATAAAATATAACTTATTCCTAATGCTTGGTGTGGTAAAATAGGAAATTTAAAGAGGAAGTAATTCTGGCAGACTTTTGATATCCAAGTGTTCAAAATGGCTTAACACATGGCTCCATGTGACAGAACACAAAAATCCCTATCACTGTCTCGGTAAGGTATTTTGATAAAATGTTAGAGAAACTCATTCTTAAAAGAAGATGCCTTGGAGTTATTTCAGTTGTGCCTTCATGATTTGTTGTTTGCAAGTCTGGCTCTCTGGCCTCATTCTTTCCAGCAGAGTTTCTCCCAGATACGTGCTCGTGAGCAGCTAGCATCTCTGCGCTCTTCGACCCTCCCAGTGCAGCTTTGCCGTTTTCTGATTCCGAACGGTGTGTTTGGGGTTACACGTAGATGAGTATGTAAATCTATGAAAGACCTCAAAAAAGGTCCTAACTCTCCATCCTACGACCCAAACTAAACCAAACAGAGTATCCACTTGGTGACACAGGCACATGAAACACTATGTGGGCCTCACAACACACAGAAGAAATTCCCCAAGCCGCCATTTAAGCCTGTGGGCTTCTAGCTCAGAACCCCGACTTGCGGATAATTTGACCTAATACCATCTTGCATTCACTCTCCTTTCTCTGAACACTGCTAATCCAGGTCCTGAACCTATTTCTGGCCTTGCTCCTGAGCTCCTTCAGTGCGGACAACCTGGCAGCCACAGATGATGATGGGGAGATGAACAACCTGCAGATCTCGGTGATTCGCATCAAGAAGGGTGTCGCGTGGATCAAGCTGAAAGTGCGTGCCTTCATGCAGGCCCACTTCAAGCAGCGCGAGGCAGACGAAGTGAAGCCGTTGGACGAACTGTATGAAAAGAAAGCCAACTGCATTGCCAACCACACAGGCGCAGACATCCACCGAAACGGGGATTTCCAGAAAAATGGCAACGGCACCACCAGTGGCATTGGCAGCAGCGTGGAGAAGTACATCATTGACGAGGACCACATGTCCTTCATCAATAACCCCAACCTGACCGTGCGGGTGCCCATTGCCGTGGGCGAGTCTGACTTTGAGAATGTCAACACAGAGGAGGTCACCAGCGAATCGGATCCCGACGGCAGCAAAGATGTAAGGTTCCCACCGAGATACCAGCCTTGAGGCAGTGTGAGGGCAAGCAGGGCGTGGTCACTGGGGGAGCTTCTTGGTCTGTGGGCAAGGCGCACAGATTCTGGAAGGTCCAGGCCACATTGAGAATCAACTGTGTCCCATCCTCCTTCATTCTGAGCCCTCCCTGGATGATCTAGAGTCGAGGGATATCCTGGGATGGAGCGCTGTTGTTTCCGGATCAGCTAGGTCAGAGGCTAGGATAAACTCTAAGTACCATGCCTGCCATTAACCTGTCTGGCCTGTACCCTGTAACCAACCTAGAGCCCCATCTTATTTAGGGTGACTGTCGTCTGTGAGTGAGTTGTTTCCTTGGGGGAGGGGACTTCTAATGGTTCACTCAGAAGCTAGTGAAAGCTCTTCCCAGCTCAGCACTTGGGGATACTTCCAGGGGTGCTCAAGTCAACAAACAGTCACTGGCGCTGAACCTGGTGCTCCCGTACAGAGGCACGTGCTCCAACTCACCGGTCCATCTCCCGGGGCATATGAGTGAGTTTTTAATATTGTTCCCCGCTCTGACACAACCTCTGAGGGCCCGGTGATAATTGCTTGCTCATTATGAATTGCTTAGGAGTTGGGTTATGAGTTGGATAGTAGAATTTTGGTATAAGAATTGTAAGGAAGAGGAGCTGGAGCGATAGCACAGCAGGTAGGGCATTTGCCTTGCACACGGCTGACCCAGGTTCGATTCCCAGCATCTCATACGGTCCCCTGAGCGCCGCCAGGAGTGATTCCTGAGTGCACTGAGCCAGGAGTAACCCCTGTGCATTGCCGGGTGTGACCCAAAAAGCAAAAAAAAAATTTTTTTAAAGAATTGTAAGGAAGAATAGCAGTTCCTAGGTCTTCCATATCAAAAGTGGGGGGGGGGTTGATGCAGAATGGCTATGTTGCTTCAGAGTTGCTTAGTCTTTCTTTTCCTTCTCTTTCTAGAAACTAGATGATACCAGCTCCTCCGAAGGGAGCACCATTGACATAAAGCCAGAAGTGGAGGAAGTGCCTGTGGAGCAGCCCGAGGAGTACTTGGATCCAGATGCCTGCTTCACCGAAGGTGAAAAGGGGCAGGCTAGGGGCTGGGCCTGCTCACTGGCAGTGCTCACAGACAGATTTCTGCCAGGTTTGGCAGACGGGAGAGAGGGTATTGCTCAGCAGCCAGCTCCAAGGACTAGTTTTTGAGGTGCCAAAGAGATCATTGCACGGCACTTGCGTTGCATGTGGCCAACCCAGATTCAATCCCCGGCACTCCAGATGGTCTCCTGTGCCCGGCCAGGAGTGAGCTCTGAGCACAGAGCCAGGACTAAGCCCTGAGCACTGCTGTTCATGGCAAAAAAAAAAAAAAATCAGTTTTGTTCTCAAATTTGTGTTTGCTGTCTCTTGGCGTCAGTCTAGAAGCTTCCCTTAGAAAGGCCTGTCCTCTCCTAACCGCCCACCTCCTGACTGCCCTTCTCTCCTCCCCCAGGCTTCCTTGTAGGACTCCAGAGGGCCTGGCTGGCAGCATAGCATCTGCCCTGCCACCCTCTCCTTCCAGCCTGTGGGGGGGCAGCAGCTGGTGGGGCCTGGGGGAAGGAGGCAGCTCTGGGGTGGGGGCCGCGCCCACAGTCTGACCTATCTCTCCCGCCGTGCCAGGCTGTGTCCAGCGATTCAAGTGCTGCCAGGTCAACATTGAAGAAGGTCTGGGCAAGTCCTGGTGGATCCTGCGGAAAACCTGCTTCCTCATCGTAGAACACAATTGGTTTGAGACCTTCATCATCTTCATGATTCTCCTCAGCAGTGGTGCCCTGGTGAGGTCCAGAGGAAAGTGTGACGGGGAGTTGAGTGGACTGGATGGGGCATAAGCCCAGCAGATTCTTGAGTGACACAGATGAGCTGTGGATCCAGAGGAAAGGGCCTACGGAAGTGCTTTGGGAAGGTGTTTTGAGCCTTTAGGATTAAAGGTCACACTGGTCCACAGTGTTGGCATCATCCTGACAAACGTAGGACCCCTTTTTATTAGCATGAGAAAACACATCACCAACGGCTCCATTACATGGCCTGGCCCTTTCTAGGCCCCTTCCTAAAATGAGCTTCCCTTTCTCGCCCAAAGTCCCAAGTCTCTTATTTACTTTCCATTTGCCCAAGTTAGAAGGAAGGTGGTAATTTCTCCACCCACTCTCCCCTCACATCCTGCCTGAGCACAGTTAGAAAATTAGATCTTTGACACAAAGGTTACTCATGGTCACATGATAATACATACATATCACTGGTCAGTGAGGCATCAGATGGCTTTGACTTTCCTTCTGCAGCTCTTCAGAACTTAGTCCTTTCAATACATGACAAGTGAGTTTTCTCCCATTTCTAGCCTTCTTCATGCTTGAGGAATTCTCTCTTCTTAGCACTTGAATGTCCTATTTTGCACACGTGAATGTTCCCGGCCCATAACTAAGAGACGTTCTTCTCCATCAAGAGAGCAGGGCCAAGAGTTTCTTCACAGGACAGGGAGATAGTATAGCAGATAGGGCACTTGCCTGCCACGCTGCCAGCCCAGGCTCAATCCCCATCACCCCATATGTTCCCCTGAGCATCCTCAGGAGTGACCCCTCAGTGCAGAGCCAGGAGTAGCCCCTGAGCATCTTCAGGTATGGCCCCAAAACAAACAACCAAAAAGGATTTTCTTCACCTAATTCTCTTCCATCCTTCTGTCCCTTTCTGCCTCAGGGACTTGAAAGGAACAAGGATTTTGTCATATAAATATATATATATGTGTATATATATATACACACACACACATATATATATATATATATATATATATATAGCTTTGGCAAGGATGTGAAAAAATGGGAATCCTCATCTACTGCTGATGGGGAGGTAAAATGGAACAGCCACTTTGGAAAAGAGTTTGGCAGTTCCTAAAAAGAGTTAAGTACAGAATTACCATATGATCCCGGGTGTGTACCTTAGTTATACACAAGTGTTTGTGGAAGCTTTGTTCATGGCAACCAAAAAAGTAGAAACAACATAAATGCACATCACCTGGTAACTTGTAAACAAGATTTAGCATAGACACATGAAAAAACATATATGCATATCTGCGTATCCATATATATAAAGTATTGATATGTGAGTACTAGTGTGAAGAAATGAAGTACTAACGTACATTTTGATGTGGGTGAACCTTGAAACTATTACGTTAAGTTAAGCCAGTCACAAAGGGCACATATAATATGAAATTTCTAGAACAGTCAACTCTTTAGAGATAGAAAGCAGGTCAGTGGTTGCATGGCACAAGGGGAAGGCTAGAGGTTGATCGTGAGGGTGCGGGTTTATCTGAGGGAATGGAAGTCCTTCTAAAACTGATGACCACGGGGAATGCGCTATTCTAAATATGCTAAAATCTATTGTTTAAGTGGGCACGTTGTGTGGTGTATGGTCGGCAGCTCAGGAAAATAGTTTTAAAAGGCCCGTGTGTAACGGGCCTAGAATGCCAGACGGGACGCCGGGTGTCACCAGCCTCGGCGTGCCTGCCACAGTCACCACATGCCTGCGCGGCCTCTCTTTCAGGCCTTCGAGGACATCTACATTGAGCAGAGGAAGACCATCCGGACCATCCTGGAGTACGCCGACAAGGTCTTCACCTACATCTTCATCCTGGAGATGCTGCTCAAGTGGACGGCCTATGGCTTCGTCAAGTTCTTCACCAATGCCTGGTGCTGGCTGGACTTCCTCATTGTCGCTGTACGTTTCCTGCTTCCTTCTTCCCCCTGCCTAGCAGGAAAGCCGGCACAGGGCCTCTCCTTCCCCTCACAGCCGGAGTTCCCCGGGGCCAGCAGGCGGGAGGTGTAAGGTGTAGATGTGGGTATGGGTAAAGCGCCCAGACCCTGACTTCGGGGAGGGGGCACCCAAATCCCCACCTGTGCTCTAACCAGTCAGCGCTTGCTCTCTGCATCAGACGTGGGAGATCCCGGGATTGGGGCTGGGAAAAGGACTCGTTGGTGCCAGCGCCCCTCTATTAGCCCAGAGGCAGGCAGGCTCGGACCCCAGCCCAGCAGGCCGGCCCCCGTTCTGCCAGGAGAAGGGTGAGGGAAAGAGGTGACACCGGCAGTCAGTGCTTCACGTCTTCCAGCGGACTCACCTGGACAGATGGACAGAGAGGCGGCTCACACCAAGATAAAGCCCCGCCCCCCGCACATTGCCATTCTGCCCGTCGTGATCATACAGACCAAAATCTTTCTCTCTTCAGGTTCCGAGAGCGTGTCGCAGGCTTGACGGCCATTCCTCCCTCGCCCTGCTCTCTTCAGGCCGGATGCTCCGCCTTCCTCCTCTCCCTGTTTCGTCCCCGGCCCCCTCCCCAAGCACTTGGTCTTGTTTGGCTTTTCTAACCCTGTTAATTGTTTCCTCTGCGGTGGAATGCCTAAAGCTTTCTTTTCTTCCAGGAAAATCAGCAGTGAAAGGACGGGGTGTGCAGGGACATGCAGGACCAGGACTCCTGGAGAACTTGCTTCCTGCTGAGGGTTGGTTGAGAGGCGTCGAGGAAGTAGTTGTCTGAGGCTGGGTTGGTACATTGAGAATTATAGGTCTCTTTGGCGGCAGGACACGTGACCTCTGCCCTTGACAGCAGCCTGGAAATCTCTCTCCGCTCACAGGACCCCTGCACCGACCAGCAGTGACACTGTCCTCAACCTCCATAATTCACGATTCTTCCTAGAATTCCCCCTAGGCTCCTCACTCCATTGTGAAAAGCCAGCGCTGGGGACAAGACCCGGAGGAGAAGAGGGTCGCCCACGGCCCCAAGGCAGGGACACACCAGCCTGCAGAGCCTCCAGGTCACATGGCACAGCATGATGGCTGCACCTGCCAGGCACAGCTGGGGAACTCAAACACCACGAGTTCAAGAACGCAGGTGGGGTGAGGCCTGAGGACTCCGGCCTCTCTGCTGAAGCCAGGACCCCGAGAGCCGGGTGGGACGCCTTCAGGGGTCCCCGAGGCTGGTCCTCATCTGCTCCTCCCAAGAACTCAGAGACATGCACTCAGCTCCCCAGGAGGCTGTGCTTTGGGACTCGCCCCACCAGGACGTTGCCTTCCACTGTCCACTGTGACCTGGGCCACTCCTTTTTTCTCTGGAGTGAGCAACCACCTGATTCGAGGCTGTTGATTACATAAGCCACATTTTCCCAGACCCCAGATAAGCTACAAGAGGCTTTAATAATCCTACACATTGACTTAGCAAGCATTTGTCACTTTTTCGACTAGGTGGCAGGAAAATAAAAAGCGCAAGGCAAGCAATAACTCACAAATTCCTCTAGCTTCGGGGAGTTGCTTTATTCTTTCATTGCTGTGGCTCCTAAGCGCACCTTCGTGCCAGTTCGTTAGTAAATAAATAACCGCACAGTACCATTCTCTGTGTCGAATTGATGCAGAAGCGCCAGAGGAAGCCGCGAAGGTCAGGCGGGCCTGGGCCAGCCTGGGTGGAGCTCACGCCAGCCGGCAGCCTTCCAGGCTTGTGACTAGGACAGCGTCTGGGAACAGACTCGCCCAGGAGCTGCCCTTCTGTTGCCTTTTTCTTGGACAGATGGTCCATTTCTCTTCACACATCGAGTGTTTAGTGAGCACCCAGAACTTGCAGCGCCTCCTGCCAGGTGCTCTGGGGTCCGGGGTGGAGAGGGCATGGACGCTTGTCTGGAAGCCTCTGAAGAGAGGAGCTGTCGGCACAGTCCCCTCGGTGTGACGCAGTGTGCCACGGGGAGGCAGCCCCCATCTGTGCCCTGGCAGAACTTCGATGCCACTTTTGAGTTGTGGATGGTGAATAAAGCGTAGGCCAACACCTGGACAGCCGGGACTACCTGCTTTCAGTGTCTGTTTGGTGCCTTGACCGTTGTAGACGGCACGGAGGCCAGAAATTCAGGCCCTTATTCAGCGTTATCACCACACTCTTCCCATTCTACCCCCTGGCAACATCATGTCTGATCTGTCAATCACCATCATGTTTGTTTCCCTGGTAACAGTGGCTGTTCACTTGTGGCCTCCTCCCCACCCCAAGCTGCTAGGGGTATTTTTAGAATCCTGAGGGTTAATCCAGACTGACTCCCACACTCAACACTCTGTTTGTAAGCCATCTAAGTTCATCAGTAGTGACGACTGTTGTTCTGCACACGTCCTCAGCTTGGCCTGTAAGTGAATTTCATCCTCTTTTCTCCAAGGAGAAATGCGCGTCATGGTCAGCTTTTCAGTTCCAGGGATGGAAACTTTCAGAGACCCTCACCTCACCATCTGTTTCAAAATGTTCATAGCGGTTTTCAAAAGTCACCCAGTACCTCTCCCTGTATTCCTAAGCCTACAGCCATGGATGGACACTTGGATTTTGACTTCTCAGCTCCTTTTCCTTTTCAGGTTTGGTTCTTTCCGTGGTATATACTTTAAGCCTTGTTCTGATTATGTCCAGGGAGAGTTTAACATGGGGTCTCAGAGGCTGATGAGCGTCCTCATTCATTCCTGACTTAGACAGACAGAGTCCTGTCCCGACACCTTGGCCAGATCCAGCCCCGAGCAGCACCTTTTCTCAGCAGCATCTAGAGCCGACCTCCGCCCTTCTCCCTACTTTGAGGTGTCTTTGTTAACTGATAAGTTACAGTCTGAAAAACTGCGATTGTCTTGGCTTAGGCTGATACCACTGCATTACCCCGCAGAGTTTCAGAAGCTGAAGCTGACTCAGGAGGATGTTTGAACTCAGCTTGGCATGGGATAGCTTATGTTGAGGTATAGGTCTCACAAAGAATTTGGCAATGTTTGCATCTTTGGGGTTAAGAGATGGCCGCATTTGGTAATAACTGCAGGCAAAAGATACCTCCTTATTTTTGGTTTTGTTGTTGGGCCATGCTCAGGGGGTGCTCCTGGCTTTGCACTCAGAAATCACTCTTGGCAGTGCACAGGGGACTATATGGAATGCGAGGAATCCAATCCAAGTCAGCTGCGTGCAGGTCAGACACCCTCCCCGCTGTACTGCCTCTCCAGCCCCAAAGACACCTCCATATAGATTCTTATTGATAATGACGAATGGGGGGAATGATTTTTTAAAAAAAAACAGCCCTGCAATAAGTGTACATTTATTTTCTTTTTAAAAAAATTTTTTTTATTGAATCATTGTGAGATAGTTACAAGCTTTCATGTTTGGGTTACAGTCTCACAATGGTCAAGCACCCATCCCTCCACCAGTGCACATTCCCCACCACCAATATCCCGGGTATACCCCCCCTTCCCCACCCTCCCCCTGCCTCCATGGCAGACAATATTCGAAATGGAGGGAATGATTAATTGGTGCAACTCTATTCTAAATAAGGTATATGAGGCTCTTGTTTTAAACAGGAATTCCAGTATGAGCATCTTACCCTTTATCGAACATGAGAAACCTAATAGGGCAGCGTTTAGTGCCAAATTTGCTTTTGGACACAGGGAAGATACCCATGCTGATGGGTTTTGAGTATGTGCATCAATAAAGGTTCCCACCTCCATTCAGAATGAAAACATTAGGCCTGCTCTAGGTCGTCCTGTTCCTCCCCCTCCCAGTCCTACTATTTAATTATAAATGTCTTCATTTTTAAAAAGTTCTCTGCCACTTAGAAATTCTGAATCAAATAACAAGAGTTAAGAAATAGAGCTCAGGACACCAGATGCAGGCTGGAGAGAAGCCAAGAGCAAGCGGGCCCGGCCTTATCTCAGCACTCATGGTGCCCTGGGTACCCCCTGGAGAGACTGCTGAGCACAGAGTGGGGAGTAGCCCCCTCCCACCAGTACTGCCCGCTCCTGAAAAACTAACAAGAGTAAAAAGCTGTTTTCCCCCTTAAACATGCTTTAATATATTATCAATCCTGGGGGGCAAGGATGGAACTCACTTAGTAGGCACACACCTTATATGTCTGAAACTTTGGATTTTTATCCCTAGCACAATTGCCTCCCAACCACTGGTATGGCCATAGTGGGCCTAGAGAACCACCAGGTGGGGCTGGAGCGATAGCACAGCAGGGAGGGCGTTTGCCTTGCACACCACCCACCCAGGTTCAATTCCCAGCATCCCATATGGTCCCCTGAGCACCACCAGGGGTAATTCCTGAGTGCAGAGCCAAGAGTAACCCCTGTGTATCGCCGGGTATAGCCCAAAAAAGAAAAAAAAATGAAGTTAGTAATAGATAACCACCAGGTTTGACTCCCCTACAGCTATATATACGTATCTGTAACTTTCCAGTAAAGGAAAATCTAAGAATTCCTGATGGGAACAGCTTAACCTAGCCCAGACTCTATGAGGCAATATAAGAGAAAGACTTCTCCAAGAAACTCAGAACCCAAATATTTGAGGATTTCATCAACTAAGAGTCTTTTTGGGTTCAGTGTTCATTTCTTCTCTTAGGCAGGCGCAGACAGTCCCAGGTGCAGTTGGGACCGGCATTAAGGGCTCATTCTGGACAGTTTGCCCCTGGGGGAGCAGGAAAGCACTTAACCACGACTGACCCCACAGACCTGCAGGCTAGCCTGGCAGTATCTGCTCCTCAGATCGTTGGGCGCAGTCCTCTTTAAGGCTCTTGTTATCTAAGCTGCAGTGGAGGTGCTGAGCATTCTGCTCTGACCAGAAGTACAGGCCTTTCATCATAAACCAGTGTTATGACACCGGCAAATTCTTGTGTCTAGGGGCTGGAGCAATAGCACAGCGGGTAGGGCATTTGCCTTGCACGCGGCCGACCTGAGTTCGATTCCCAGCATCTCATATGGTCCCCCGAGCACCGCCAGGAGTAATTCCTGAGTGCAGAGCCAGGAGTAACCCCTGTGCATCACTGGGTATGACCCCAAAACAAAAACAAACAAACAAAATCTTGTGTCTAGGTCTGTGTTCTCTACTTCGAAATCAAAATATTCTTCCAGAAATCCTTCCAGCTCTTATCCTAATGATGAAAGTACTAGAAGACTATCCTGGAAATGACAGGCTGAGGCCAACTCACTTTTTAAATGTTCTGGAGAAGAGCGGAGCTTCTAAGGAAGATGATTTATTCAGTAGTCCAGACCCAGCCAAGTTCTCAGACCCATGAAGAAGTCATCGTTCTAGTCGGCAGTAAAAGGAGAATTGCTCCAGTGAGTTCTCCTGGGACCAGAATTCTGTCCAGAAGTTTTCTCTTTGCTTCTTGGAAACTTGCAGTCAGCTGCGGCACTTACTAAACATGTTTCCTTTGCTACTGTAGTAACTCATCGAATTCTCAAGCAAATGGTTTCTTGTCGACCAGGAGTAAGAGAGCTTGTCCCTGTTGGAAATCCGTGGTGAATGGAGGAGGGGCGCGGGTCTGGAGTGTGTGTATTTATCTGTATTCCTTTTCCATAGGTACCATTAAATTTGTCTGGCTTAATTTAATGGCAACTTCTGGGACCTGCAGAGACTGTAAAGGGCCAGGGTAAGGTTTTTGTCATCTGTCCAGGCACCTTCCAAAGGAGCTTCCTCATTCTCTCCCTCTCCCGTCAGCCTCTTCCCTTTTCCAGTCGTGTGTGTGTGCCACCGCCTTCCTCCCTTTGCGTTTTATTCTTTCTGCCTCTCTCAACCGCCTTTCCTTCCAGGTCGTTTGAGTCCAGGTTGAAGTAGGCAGCTGGTGTTACCCACTTCCTCTACCCGGGTTGGCGGGGGGGTCCCCAGTCTGTATGCTCAGTGCTAGGGGCTTTATTCTAACACTCTGGAACCTCTGTTTCTTTTCTTTTCTTTTCTTTTTTCTTTTTTGTTTTAATTTTTCTTTTTTGTTTTGTTTTGTTTCTCTTCTGTTTCTGTGTAGGTCTCTTTAGTCAGCCTTATAGCTAATGCCCTGGGCTACTCGGAACTAGGTGCCATAAAGTCCCTTAGGACCCTAAGAGCTTTGAGACCCTTAAGAGCCTTATCACGATTTGAAGGGATGAGGGTAAGCTACTAAGAGCAGCTGATCCTTCTGCATGCCAGTGGAAACTGTCGAAGCATGCTAGAACTGATCACCTGGTGGGAAGATCATTCGGACACGAACTCTGTGATGCAGCCGCTGACTTGATCCTCCACTGTCCCCCCGCACCCGCTCCGTGCAGCGGGGAGTTGCATTAAGCTGCCTCCTCACATTGATACCGGCCCCACGCCCACCAGTGTGCCGTCGCGGGACATGTGGACATTAGTGCTCCTCATTTGGCCTGGCTTACCTGTAGCACTGGGGGCAGCTTTCTGGGCTGTTGACTTACTAGGGAGAATCACCAGGTGCAAAGAAGGGGAATTGCCACCCACGGACCCCCTGAAATGTCTAGGCGGCCGGAGGGAGAGTGCCGTGCGCAGGCATCGGCCTGGCCGGGGCCGTGGCCTTGGAGTCCCCGAGAAGGGGCTTGGAGACCAGGCAGGCCCGGGAAGGGGGAAAGGAGCAGAATTCGGCATCACCCCGGGAGAAGAGATGCTTTTTTCGTCCTTGCAGATTCCTCTTTTTCGCACCTTGTTGTTCTCGGTCCAGTCCCGTAAGGACTGGCAGCCTCTGTCTGATAGCAAAGCTTTCCTCCTCACCCCGTCCCTCTGCCCGTGCTCCATGGCCCTGTAGCCTCACACTGTCCAAACAACAGCCCGCCTCAATACTCAACGGCTATCAATCAGTTCGGAAATTTCGAGACACCTGCCATTCCTGCTCTGGTGATATTCCACCCAGATCCAAACCGTGCACGGTCTTGCACCCTGCCACCGTAGAAATAAGGCTCCCTCTTCGGGCGCCTTGTTTGCCACCTCTCTCGGTTGCAGTCATGGTGGGTGTGCGTGGGCACGTGTGTGTACACGCACACACGCTGGAAAGTCAACTCCCTAAGTCTGTGGACAACAGGCTTTGGTCATTGTGGCCGTCCTATGGTGATCAGAGAGCTCTGTTATACTGAACCAGACCAGAACGACTCCTTTCTATTCAGATGTTGAGTACATGCAGGAGAGCAAACCAGAGGATACGGTTTTAAATGTGCTGCACAATATCAGAATTTAGGGGTGGAAATTAACCCATCACAGTCCACGCGAAGCAGAGTCTGACTGGAGGAGCCAGGTTCCTGGGCAGTGCTGCCTCCCTAGTCCTTCCTCCGCAAGCCCTGGGCCCGGGTCTGGAAGGCTCCCCTGGTTAGACAGGAAGACAGAAATCTCACTGGGGCCGCGGGGATTTAATCAGAGTTTATCCAGGCAAATCCTTTTCACACCCATTTGTGTCTCTTCTGTAGCACAGTCACAGTTTGGTTTGCTAAAGGCAGCTTTTTGCAGCCCACCTGTCACCATCTGGAAAGCCAGCACCCCAGCAACATACATTTATTTTCATTTTTTTCAAAAAAAAAAATAGCTAGAATTTTTTCCACAGATAGAGAGACTTCAGAATGTGTGTGGTAAAGGCCCTGCCAGGCTGGGGCTGAGTTTGCAGAGAGGAGAGAGGACCGAGGAGCGCTCAGGGCTGTAGGTGGCGTGGGGTTGTTGCAAACTCAGATTGAATATTCTCAAGCGGGAGAGGCAGTAGAGCAGGTCCGGCTCTTGCCTTGCAAGTGGCTGGCCCAGGTTTCTCCCCAGCACCCGCCAGAGGTGATCCCGACTCCAAAGCCAGGAGTAAGCAAGCCGTGAGTCCCGCCCGGCACGGCCAAACACAAGGGGGGGGGGAAAAATCAGGACATGAAACCTCTACATCAGGATTTTGTAAATGAAAAACTTGCACGTGTGGAAGCAAAGCCAGAAATTGTAACAGTCGCCTTTCTAGAAAGGAAGAGTTGGTAGAGGGCTGTTTGGCATCAGAGTGTCACCCCATTTAGTTGACTCCAGTCAACCAATGCTGTTGACCATGACGGGTTGCAGGGACCCCTCAGCTCGGGCCCCGTCCCCGCCCTGCTGTTTCCTCGCGTTTCTGTGTCAGCCCAGCAGCGAGAACGGACTGAGTTTGCCTAAACTCAGAGTAAGCAGGCCTAGGCACATCTATTTGATCGTTATTTTTCTACGCAGGCATCCGTTTTTCACTCCTTGGTTTTGATTCTTCTGTGTGCCAACAATTCAGAGATATTGCCCTTAGAAGATTTTCCATCAAAAATTGTCAAAAGCTGAATGCCATCACTGCAGATGGGCTCAACTGTCACTGTGCTGCTCCAGTCAGAGGCGGAGACCTTGTCTTGAGAGAGAGGAAGGGGACACCAGACCCTAGCCTGTCCTGGGACCCTGACTTCAGCCTCTTTCTCTCTCCTTCCTCAAACCAAAGACCAGAAAATTGAAACACTCATGCTATTGGCAAAGGAATATTTTTAATGTAGTTCTTTGCTTTTCTCTCCTCCATAGTAATCTTCATTTCCTATTTTGCTGTGCTATTCAGTTCCCGAGGGTATATATAGTAATGCTATGAAACGTGCATGCATTTTTGTTGGTTGTCAGTCACAGTTGTCCATTAAAGCCATGTTCCCTCTGCCAGATATTAAAAGCTATTCGACAGATTTCATAGTATTTGATGAGCAACAAATATGTTCTAGGTATTACAGAATAAGGGCTGAAAGAATTAGCATCCTTTGGAATCAGTATAAAACTTCTATTGGGAAAAAAAAGTAACTTTTGGCATATTACTGGATTCTAGCTTTGAGTATTCTTAGACATCGTTTCAGCAACAAAAATTCATTTCATCATAATAAATGGCAATGGAGAATAACTTGAGAATTATTCAGGAACATAAAAATCCAATTTACTAAAGGCTAGCCGTGGAAACTTGAGTTATCATTTATATGTAGCATGAGAGTTCAGAAATAGCATTATTTCTTGCTCTTTGGTTGCTGAGAATATCATCCCAGTGACAGTTTATAGAGTGTTCAGTTAAATAATTCTGCTTAGTACAGTTTATCAACTAATGTTTACAGTGAGGAAGAATTATTAGTAAGTTTATTTAACTCGTTTACAGTTTTAGTCATAAAATTAAGGTAAGAAGTTTTGGGAGTTGATGATTAATAACTAAAAGTACATTTATATCTCAATCAAGAGATAGTACAGTGGGTAGAACATTTGCCATGTACACGACGGACTCGGGTTCAATCCCCGGCAGTCCATATGGTTGCCTGAGCACTGCCAGAAATGATATCTGAGCACAGAATCAGAAGTAAGCCCTGAGCACTAAAATGTGGCCCAGAAACCAGTATATTTATATTTTAAAGGTACATTGATTTTATTAGTTTTTTTTAATTATATACCAGAGAACAAGGCCCGGTAAATAATTTTGTATATTTCTTCCTGCTAGCAAAATCTACACATAAAAGTGTGAAGGAATCACTTCATTGATTCTTCCCTGCTATAAATGTCAGACTGTGGCTCAGAGAATCTGCAGGACAGGTTAGACTATATAAAAAGGAGTTCTGAGGATGTAGATGCTGAATTGATATAAAAAGCAACATTTCTAAGTGTCAAGAGTTGGGGGACCTACTTCCGTCTTGCACGTATGTGCTAGCCTGGTGGAAGGTCCTAATCTCATCGAAACTCTGCAAAGTACTGTTACCTGGTCTTGGGCTCATGAGTCTTCCCATACTCGACCTCTTACCGTCTAGGAAATGATTACTCCATTTGTGGATCATCTTCCCTCTGCCTGTTTCGCACATCCCATTGCTTTCTGATGCTCCCACCCGAGGGCAGGCAGCTCTCAGAAAAAGAGATTCAATGCAAATCTCATCACCTGGTCAGCTTGATAGCTCTATGAAATAAAAGATCATGCTCCCAAAGATCCCTGGAGATTTTTCCCAATTCCAGATGTTGTGGCTTTCCTTCCTCAAAGTAAGGAAAACTTTAGTTCTTTTGTACTAAAGGGCAGGGCGGTTAGATCTTGGTCTAAGAATTAAGAAATAACTGCCTCTCGGTCTCCAGGCTGTCATATGTGAAGCGGAGGGACAGGAAACTCAGTTTCTAACCTGAGGAAGAGGGACTCCTGAGCAGAGTAGCATCGCTGTCTAGCCAGCACAGAGGAAGGAAACGGGGCTTCTGTTCCAGTGCTCCAGTGAGTGAGACTGCAGTCGAAGGCTGACACGGAAGATAAAGAAAACCTGAACCCACGTGGGGTCAGGGTAGAGTCCAGCGCTGTCCCCTGCTGTCCTGCAGCAGTAACCGTGTCCACCCCTCCTGAGCTGTGCTAGGTGGCAGCCAGCCAGCCCAGTGCACAGTGACAGTTGTCACCTCCTAGCACAGCCCTTGGAAGCGCTGTATATCCTTTGTCTTTTATTTCATGAATCCTCTTGGGCTACTAGAAAAAGGGAAAAACGTGCGTCCTGTCCCGTGGCTGCCTGTCCTGGGCCTCAGCAGCCCTCGGTCCCATCTCTGAAACTGCTGTGGCCGTGGTTGTCGACTCTCACTATCAGGGTGAGCGGAATCCAAAGTTGAGAGCAGGCCAGGAGCAAAGTGGGGGTTCTCAACTGCTGAGCTTGCCATAGTGAATGATTTTATAACAAATACGTTATTCGGGGGTTTCAGCAGCAGTGATCTGACCCAGAGCTCTCCCCAGACAGAAGCTGTTCCTATTGCACGTGTGCGTGAAGAATAGGGCCAGGCCCCAGTTGTAAGCCTGAGCCAGGCAGGGGACACCCACTCTTACTGTCACAGTCCGCCAGAGTCAGAGCGAAGGGCTGAAGACTGATGATAGAAACACACATCTGTCCAGATTTGGTTGTATACAGTTTGGTAGAGGGAATATAGCTTTTTTTTTTCCTTGAGCCTGCAAAGTATGCATGCTCAGCTATTGCCTGAAATAAGATAACCGGCCTTGCATAGTCATGAAAAAGACCTATGTACCATTAACCAATCTACTGCTAACCCCAAAGAGTAGCTCTTGGTGACTTTGAATGATCATATCTTGTTTTGCAGAGGGGGAATGTATGTTGAAAGGCAAATAGTGAGCTTGAAATCTTTAGATTTTTCCTATGGGGGGCTGTTTTACGAATTGGCAAAGGAAGGAGATTGGACTAAGAAAAAAAAATTGATCCAGATTAGTGCCTAAGAGAATTAAGTCAACTGAATTGGGCAGGGGAATTGGTCTTCTATGAAATAAAAACATTAGTATTCATCAAAATATATTTCACAGATGTAGAAAATGTTGGTCCTCCTTGTGGATCTGCCCGTTTACTCTGATCCCAGGGAACTTAATGTTTCCAGGGTCAGAACAAGCCACGTATGCCATTCCCCTCCTGGAAATCAAAAGCAGTGTGCTTGCCCTTCCTTTCTCCCGACACTCAGCGACCTCCCCTTCCAATGCAGGTGGTGGTGAATGCCTTGGTGGGCGCTATCCCCTCCATCATGAATGTGCTGCTGGTGTGTCTCATCTTCTGGCTGATTTTCAGCATCATGGGAGTTAACCTGTTCGCGGGAAAGTACCACTACTGCTTCAATGAGACCTCTGAAATCCGGTTTGAGATCGAAGATGTCAACAATAAAACTGACTGTGAGAAGCTTATGGAAGAGAACAGTACAGAAATCAGGTGGAAGAATGTGAAGATCAACTTCGACAACGTTGGGGCAGGATACCTGGCACTGCTTCAAGTGGCAAGTATTGTCCTGTTTCCAGTCCTGTGAAATGCAGAAACTTCATGGGATTCCTTCTCATGATGCTTCCAGAATCACTATTGATCTGTTGTTGTTGTTGTTGTTGTTTGGGGGGGGCACAGGGGGCTGGGCTTTGTTTTGGGGCCATCCCGGTGCTGCTCAGGTCTTATTCCATACTTTGTGCCAAGGTGGGCTTGGGGAACTATGTGGGATACCGGGGATTGAACCCAAGTCAGCCATGTGCAAGGCAAGCATCCTGCCCATTATACTATCGCTCCAGCCCCACTATTGCTCTTTAAGTGCCAGAGAGGACAGTACATTGCCCTAAACAGTTGCAGGGCAACACCACACCCAATTTTTCAGTCTCTGATTTCTCCAAGACATTGCTCGAATGACACATGTCTCTCTGCTCAGAAGCAGATGCAGCCTAGCAGGAGAGCCCTGAGCATAATCAGGTGGCGGGTATCATGTCTTTTTCCCAAATATTTCATTCTACTAAGGAGAAAGGGAAAAGGTGTCGGTTTCCCCCTTTCTCCCCAGAATAGCAGCTGTGTGGCTGAGAATAGTCGTGCATCACAGGGGTTAACTGCAGGGACAAGGCAGTGCCGTAGTGCTGCCTCTCGCCTCATCCCAAGCCCAGAGAAGGAATTGAATCAGTGTATCACCATTTAAAAAAAAAAAAAAAGAACTTTGGTTCTACAGTCTTCAAAAATGTCTTGTTTTCCTCTTACCAAGTTTTTGTAATGACCAGACAATAGAAAGCTATGAAAAAGGGAGCTGCAGCAATAGCACAGCAGGTTGGGCATTTGCCTTGCACGTGGCCGACCCGAGTTCGATTCCCAGCATCCCATATGGTCCCCTGAGCACAAACAGGGGTAATTCCTGAGTGCAGAGCCAGGAGTAGCCCCTGTGCATCAATGGGTGTGACCCAAAAAGAAAAAAAAAAGCTATGAAAAATCCTAGGATTTAGAATCTGGATTTAGATCTAAATTTGAGCCATACTAATAATTTATTGCATAAGTAACTTTGGACCCAAGGGCTCAACCTCTCTGAATATCATTCATTATCTGATAAATCCAGATGATACCTGGCGCAGTTGTTAGGAGCAGCCTTCTTCGGCCTTCTTACATCTGTATACGAGCACCAGCCCATGGCCTGGTAGTTGAAGACTCTGTATCCACTCCGGGATACGGAGCGACTCCCCCAAGTCCCTGCTGCTCAGCGTTACCACCCCCGTCCCGCTCCCACCACCATCCGTCCTGCCTCTTAACTAAAAAAGGAGCAAGAGAGAAAAAAAACTCGTGATAACATTTAAATATCTTACATAGTGTGTAGCACTGGTTGTGCTTAATGCTTTTCCCTGTGCTTGCGTTGTTATTACAACTGTGTCTACATCGTATGGTTGCTGGGGATGTTAAATAAGATGAGCTGTGCAGGTGTTTCTGTCAATCACAACTACATCGGGACCAGCAAGAGAGCACAGCAGATAAGGTGCTGACCGTGCACATGGCCAGCCTGGGTTTGATCCCCCAGCACCATATGTGGTCCCCAAGCACCACCAGGAATGATCTCTGAGCACAGTCGAGTGTAATTGAATTTTTTTTTAATCCTGAATTTAAAAAAAAAAAAAATAGCACAACAGGTAGGGTATTTGCCTTGCACTCCACCGACCCAGGTTCAATTTCTCTGCCCCTTTCGGAGAACCCGGCAAGCTACCAAGAGTATCTTGCCACACGGCAGAGCCTGGCAAGATACTCTTGGTACCATGGTGTATTCAGTATGCCAAAAACAACAAGTCTCACAATGGAGATGTTACTGGTGCCCACTCGAGAAATGATGAGCAATGGGATGACAGTGATACAGTGATAAATTTATATGTATATACATATATATATGCAAAGTAATTACTATTTGTTGGTAGAAGGAAGCAAAGAGTTGGTGGTTTATCCCACTCCAAAGTTCCTTTTTTGTTTTGTTTTGTCCTAGTTCAGTGAGATACATAAATCTGACTTGGGATAACTAAAATTAAATTTTTAAAAGCTAGTCAGACACCATCTCTTCAGAGTTCCTGCACCGCTGGGCACCGCTGGGTCAGAACTGCCTGTGGCCGGATGCTAAGCGTGTGTATTAATCGGAGGAAACATGTAGCTTTTTTTTTTTTAATTTTCGATAGAATTGCCTGTTTAACACCTTCCCTTCCCTTGATCTCTCCTCCATAATGTCTTTTCCAAAACTTTCTCCTTGAAAGCAGACACTGGTGCATGGTGCCGTGTTGGGAAGTTGTATGCGTGAAACCCAGTCATCAGCAATAGTGTACATCACAGTGCTTCAGTTAAAGTTAAAATGTAAAATAAATATAAAGTTGTTGTTGTTTTTGCGTCACACCCGGCGATGCACAGGGGTCACTCCTGGCTCTGCACTAAGGAATTACCCCTGGCGGTGCTCAGGGGACCATATGAGATGCTGGGAATCGAACCCGGGTGGGCCTCGTGCAAGGCAAACGCCCTACCCGCTGTGCTGTCGCTCCAGCCCTAAATAAATATAAACTTTAACAGATTCTTCATTTCCCTGCTAAGACCAAGGTGTTTTTTTTTTTAAGTCCCCAGAATTAAAGGGATGAAAGGTTTGATAACAATAGATTGGTGCTTGCCACTTAATAAATTTGATTTGTTAATCAAATTTTGATTAAATGGGGCTGGGGGAAAATTACCCCTTGATAGAGAATGCACTTCCACGGACCCCCTTAAGTCTCTGCCACTCGTTCGTGCATACAGGTTTGCCCTGGCATCAGGTAGCCTTCTCAGGCCGCTTTTAAGACCCTGTAGAAAAGTACTGATCCAGTCAACCTTTCTTGGCATGACTCTCCCACACTCAGGTATTATTTTCAGGAACTTAAAAAAAGCTGCTTTGGAACTTATATTGACCAGTAAAAGTATCTGTGACCCCCGCTAAGCCTGAGCCCCAGTCCCAGCCCCCCGGTAGGCACAGCCCAATGACCGACTCTGTTTGCAGGCGACCTTCAAAGGCTGGATGGACATCATGTATGCAGCAGTCGACTCCCGCAAGGTAAGGCTGTGCCTGTGAACCCACAGCCTTCTTAGGTGGCTGGAAAGCTAGCAGTTGGAGGGTGAGGGGGGCAGGGAAGCCTGAATGGGGGGGTTCTCGTTCCTGTGCAGAACAGTTGCTGCTCGTTTCATTATGAATCACTTGGCACCTCTTGGTAAGGCATCACTCTTCTAACACCGTCTCTAGATGATTTAAAATAAGTATGGGGGCCGGAGCAATAGCACAGCGGGGAGGGTGTTTGCCTTGCACGCGGCCAACCCGGGTTCAATCCCTGGCATCCCATATGGTCTTCCAAGCACCGCCAGGAGTAATTCCTGAGTGCAGAGCCAGGAGTAACCCCCGAGCATTGTTGGGTGTGACCCAAAAAGCAAAACAAAAATTTTTAATAAAATAAGTATGGGTTGGGCCCAGAGGGAAGCACAGGGGCTTAGGGCCGCCGGCCTCGCCAGCATAGGTTACCCGTTCAAATCCCCAGTTCCCCCAGATGCACGAGTGTGATCCCCGGCAACACATAGAGCTTCTGGCTGCACCCTGGTGAGGTGTGTGTAAGCGCCACAAGAAAGTGGGGGGAGGGTCCAGCTATGATTGCACAAGCACTCGTGAGCGCCGAGGCTGACTGCATGAGCACTGCAGCAGGATGGCCCCAGAGAACACCACAGCCAGCTGTGTGTGTGGCCCCCGTGAAAGGAAGGGACATAAAAAAAATTAAAATTAGTTGGGCCCAGAGAAATAGTCCAGGGGGTAAGACGCTTGCCTTGCATGCAGCTGACCAGGTTTGGCCCCCAGCACCCCAAATGGTTCTCCAAACCCTCCAGAAATGATCTCTGTACAGGGCCCTAAGCATACCAGGTGCGCCTCTGCCCCCCCAAAAAACAATTTAAGCGTGGCTCCGTCCCTCTTGTCCCGTGGTTTGCATTTTTTCCACCGAGGTCATGGCAGGAAAGAACCTTTCTATAGCAGGACCTGCCAGTGTGGCGGGGACAGACCTGGGGAACCGAGTTCCCCTCCCATCATTGCACAGCTCAGCTGTCACTCCGGGCTGACGCCTGGGCAGGTCAGAATCACCCCCTACTCCCAGGGTCGGAGCTGACTCTTGTCCTCTTCCCTCCCTTTGACAGCCTGACGAGCAGCCCAAGTATGAGGACAACATCTACATGTACATCTACTTTGTCATCTTCATCATCTTCGGCTCCTTCTTCACCCTGAACTTGTTCATCGGTGTCATCATTGATAACTTCAATCAACAAAAGAAAAAGATAGGTCTCCCTCCCTCGTTGCCCGGGGCCAGAGGTCACCCCAGACGTGGACAGACTCCCTGTCTCTCGGAGAAAACACCCCACTCTCTCCAGCCTGCACGTTGGCCCTGCCAGCTCTCCCATGGGGGCTGGATTTCAGCGTGTGGCATACCACATTCACCGTCAGCCTAGTGTTGGCCTTCCTGGGGGCTGGGGGCAGGGGGGTAGAGGTGGGGAGGGAGAGTGCCAGAGAGCTGCCTCGGGTGACGGAAGAAAAGAGAGAAGCCGGTGAATAGCTGTAGTAAGGAGCAGAAATAATCTAGGTCTGTCATGATCCGTGTTAATCGCTGGGCACCACCAGTAAATTTGAATTTGTGATGACACCCTTGGAAATGGAGAGTTTGCTTTCTTGATTACCCCAGATGGCCAACAATTTTTCTTAATAAATATTACGGGGCCAGAGAGATAGTGCAGCAAGTCAGACACTGGTCGTGCACCCAGCCAACCCAGAGTACAACCCCTGGCACTGCCTGTGGTTCCCTGAGCACCACCAGAAATAATCCCTGAGAGCAGAACCAGGAAATTTTGCAAATCAAGCTCTATCCTTGCAGAAGGGTTTCTGAACTTCCTTTTTTGTGTGTTTGTTGATATATTTTCGCAGAGATCAAACCCAGGTTTCTCACACTCAGGGCAAGTGCGCTCCGGCCAAGCCACTGTCCCAGCCCTACAAATTTCTAAAAGTTGCTTCTGTCTTTTTTTTAGCCCAAGAACCTTCCTTGGGCTGCAAGCGAAAAGGAAATCCTTTTCTCACGAAATTGTTCCTTTCTTAAAAATTCCTGAGGAAAGCGGGTGAAAACAAATGTCTGAGCTAATGAGCCGTGCGTGTCTTCAGAATCCTCTCAGGGTTCTTCCTCCCCTGCGGGTCTGTGAGCATTTCCTCTGCCTGACAAGAGCAGATCTCAGAATTCCCAGCTGGAAATAGAGCCAGGTATCTCTCTGGAGTTGAGTAAGAGCCCTGGGCTTGCCTCTGTTTGTCTCTTAGCTAAGCTGACCTCTGGCAAGAAAGGGGAATGACTTTGCCCCAGTTCTCAGGGCTGAAACGTAGGTCCCAGGTCGTTGGTGCATGAGAGCTGGTTTTAACAGCTGTTCTCTTTGTTCCCTCCTTTACTTTGGAGGTCAAGACATCTTCATGACTGAAGAACAGAAGAAGTACTACAATGCCATGAAAAAGCTGGGCTCCAAGAAACCACAGAAACCCATCCCCCGCCCTTTGGTGAGTTCATGGTGAGGGCCAAAGGCAGGGTGAGACCCCACATGGTAGATGCCACGATGGGGTCACAGCTAAGGCAGGAGGGTAAGGCAGGGCTGCCTGCTCACCGGACCTCCAGTCCACCCCCCTAAAGATGTGAGGGAAGCAGAGAATCCGGGCTTGTATGACTTCCTTCCACTTGTATGTGACTATTTGAACCTTCCTTGGGCTGCAAGCGGAGCCTAACGCTCCTTCAGAGCTGTTTTGAGAGGATCACTGTATCACTGTATCACTGTCATCGAGTTGCTCAAGCAAGCGCCAGTAACATCTTCATTTGTCCCTGTCACATGCTAGTGTAGCCCAATGGCGTCTGCTCACTCCAGGAACACAAAGGGCACGTTGTTGTTACTGTTTTTGGCATATCAAGTACATCACGGGTGGGCTGGAGCGATAGCACAGCAGGGTGGGACATTTGCCTTGCATGCGGCTGACCCAAGTTCAATTCCCAGAATCCCCTATGGTCCCCCGAGCACCGCCAGGAGTAATTCCTGAGTGCATGAGTCAGGAGTAACCCCTGTGCATCACCAGGTGTGACCCAAAGAGGAAAAAAAAAGTCACGGGTAACTTGCCAGGCACTGCCGTGAGGGAAAAATAATAATAATAATAAATTTTAAAATAATAAAAATAAAGAGGTTGTGTGGCTGCATGCTCCAGGAAAAATTGTGTTGCTCTCTTTTGAGAGCTTTGTTTTATAGTCTCTGGATCTTGGCCATTGATGAGATTACATGGTGCCAGGTATAAGTTTGTGGGTGTGGCTGCCAAACTACTGGAAAACTAGGGATCTTCAGGGAGGAGGCCCAGTCCCGATCTGAGCAGGCTTGGAGATCTCAGCCCCGGGTCCCGAATACCTGGGTTCCTCTGCCAGTTCCTTCATGGGTGAGGCTCGTCCAAGCGTGTGGAGAGTGGCCTTGAGCATGGCTGTGGCTGGGATGTGGAGGTTTTCAGCTGCCGGAGCTCTGCTTGGGGCGGGGAGGGGAACCCAACCCACCTCCCTCCGAGGGAGCCCTGGTGAAGACAGCCTGGCTCGGGGGCAGGAGATTCTGCATTGTTTTGAGAGGATACAGAAAATCAACTAGTTCTGAGTTTCTCTCCCCAGTATGTAAGTCTTTGCAACCAAGTGTCTGGAAGCTCAAGTAATGTTTCTGAGTTGTTTGTGGAGCAGCATAATTCAGTAAGGGACCAGTCTTCCGTGAAGCCAACCTGGGTTCGATCCCTGGCATCCCATATGTTCCCCTGAATACCACCAGCAGTGATCTCCGAGAGCAGAGCAAGGAGTAACCTGTGAGCATCGTCAAGTATGGCCCAAACACACACACGTGCGCGCGCGCGCACACACACACACACACACACACATATACACACACACACAAAAGAATTGAGGCAAAACCAGAATAGACCTAGAGGAGTGAAGAGTCAACCCTGTGGAACTGAGCCCTTGGTAAAACAGATTTGGGGGTGAGGTTTGTGCCTTGGTTTTGTCTTTTGGCTTCAGAGAAAGTGCTCTGGTCCGAAAGCCCAGCCATATACCTTTAAGACCCGAAAGCAACCTCTATTTGGATTTTATATCTTTTATTTAAAGTAACCTGTTATTTGAAAGCTGCTAAAAGCTTTAAAAAAAAGAAAGGCTTACCCAGAAATCTAATTTGTAAAAATAAAAATAAGAGGGGCTAGAGCAATAGCACAGGGGGTAGGGCGTTTGCCTTGCACGCAGCCGACTTGGGTTTGATTCCCAGCATCCCATGTGGTCCCCTGAGCACTGCCAGAAGTGATTCCTGAGTGTAGAGCCAGGAGTTACCCCTGTACATCACTGGGTGTGACCCAAAAAGCAAAATAATAAAAATAAAAATAGAGGGTCAGAGGGGCTGGAGTGATAGCACAGCGGGGAGGGTATTTGCCTTGCACGTGGTCGACCCGGGTTCGATTCCCAGCATCCCATATGGTTCGTTGAGCACCGCCAGGGGTTAATTCCTGAGTGCAGAGCCAGGAGTAACCACTGTGCATCACCGGATGTGACCCAAAAAAAAAAAATAGAGGGTAGAGAGGGTATAAAGCAATTATCTGTTTTAATCTTGCATGTGGCTAGTCCCTGGTCCCAATTGACACCATTGGAGGTGACTAGACCTCACTCCCACATCCCAGAACAGAATAGAACTGCTCTGTTCCCGGCATAACAACCTCTTGAACTTCAAAGGGGAAGAAAACCCCAGGACTTTCACAAAGAGTTTTAGGACTTGGGAATAAACATTACGTGACAGATATACATAGTGGAGTGCCCTTGAGCTAATAAAAGGTGAAATTCTCCAGTTCCTTGCATCATGCTGAGCAAAGTGAAGCCAAAGGAGAAGCACAGAGACGAAACTATCTCACGCATGTGGGGAGTCAGGGAATAAAAGATAGACAGTAGTTGCTCCTGGGAATCCCCTGTCGAAGTGAGTGTTGGGATGGGGATGATCGGCGGAGAACAGGAGTCAGTGGCGGAGGGTGTGGTGCAGGGACACCACGTTCCTCATGTAAGTCACGGTGCCTAAATTTAACGAGAAATTGGTTGCTGGAGAATAAGATTGAGCAAAAGGTCTTCTGCTGGGGGTCGGAGTTGACCGTACAGTGGGGCGGGCCCTTGGCTTACACCCAGTCTCCGGCATCCCGTATGGTTCCCGGAGCATCACCAGGCATGGCCCAAAAGAGGCCTTAAGATGGCATGATAAATAGATGCGTGCTTTTCCTTTTTCTTTCTCTTTGATGCACCATAATTTATAATACTGTTCATGGTAGGACCTCATGCAACACCCTAACCCCACACCTTCTACCAAAGCGTCCACCTCCCTCCACCATTGTCTTGGCGTCTCTCCCCTCACCCCACCTCACCATGGTAAGCTCAGTTCTATAGATCTCTTAGTATATGCTTTTATCTGTTTATTTATTTATGTATTGGTGTAGGGGTAGCACCCAGCAGTGCTCAGGACTCCGGAATCATGCCTAGCAGGCTGGGGGACTATATGACACGGTGAGGCTCTAACCCAGATTGGCTGCATGCAAGGCATACATCCTTCCCTGGCCCCAGATAGGGGCTTTTTAATAAATGTGTGAGTATATTTTTAAAAAGCAATAAGATCATTTAAAACCCTGAGTAAAAGTAATACTGTAGGGGCTGGAGCAATAGTAGGTTGCAGGTAGGGCACTTGCCTTGCACATGGCCAGCCAGGGTTTGATCCCCGGCATCCTCCGTGGTCCCCCAAGCACTGCCAGGAGTGATCCTGAGTGCAGAGCCAGGAGTCACCCCTGAGCATCACTGGTGTAATCAGAAAACCCAGGGGGGAAAAAATCCTGTAAATAAGCAACAGTCCAGGTGTTCTAGGCACCTTTCTTGTTTGTTTTGTTTTCGGGGGAGACTCTTCCAAGCAGTCTTCCAAGATCTTCCCAGCATTGCTCAGCCAACAGGGTCAAGGACCAGTTGCTGCTGGGACCCTGCAATGGTGCTCCAGGGGCCATATCTGGCACTGCCGGGGGCCACACGCAACAAGTTGGGAAGACCATCTGGTGCCAGGTATCAATCCAGGATTGGCCCCATACGAGGCATGAGCCTTTCTTAAGCCCTATACCATCTTTTAGGCACCCTAAGAATTTTTTTCTTTTGGGGTCACACCCGGTGATGCACAGGGGTTACTCCTGGCTCATGCACTCAGGAATTAGTCCTGGCGGTGCTGTGGGGACCATATGGGATGCTGGGATTCGAACCCGGGTCAGCCTCGTGCAAGGCAAATGCCCTACCCGCTGTGCTATCACTCCAGCCCCAGGCACCCTAAAAATTTTTTAAACAAAAATCAGGGCAATCTTAAGCAAGTGGTGTTAGAATGTCCATTTTGATAGAAATGGGACTAAAAGAATTGAGAGGTTTACATAAATTCTGTTCAGTACAGTAACAAGTCACAATGGAGACGTTACTGGTGCCCACTCGAGCAAATTGATGAGCAACAAAATGACAGTGACAGTGACTTTGCAAGTGGAACTCCAAGTATTGTTTCCTTCCACATGAAAATGTACCACTGTCAGGAGCATTGATAAAGAGAAACTAGAGGCTGGAAAGAAAGTACAGTAGATAGAGCGCCTGCCTTGCACGCAGCCAACCAGGGTCAATCCCTAGCATCTCATATGGCCCCAAGCACCACCGGAAATGATCCCTGAGTGCAGAGCCAGGAAAAACCCCTGAGCAGTGCCGGGTGTGGTTCGAAAGCAAAAGAGGAAATTAGCAGTCATGGGCAGGTAGGAAGAGGCAGCTGCATTTAGACTTGAGTGACTGCATCGCATCACACTGATGGAGCTTAAGCGGCCTGGGGGCAGGTCAGCACTGAGTCAGCAAGCCGGGAAGGGCGCTGTGCGGGTGCTAATGGGAGGAGACTGAGTGAGGAGCAGGCTCAGATATCAGAGGCTTTTTAAAAAGTAGGGTCACCCCAGTGCCGAGGGGTACACCAGGAGCACCCCTAGCACTCCTCAGCCCAGCAGAGCCGTCCAGTGTTCCAAGCTCAAGCGCAGCGACATCTGCTGCTGAGGCGGTGGCAGTGCAGTGCCAGGGCGCCATGTGATGCCAGGGTTCTTGGGACCGAACTCGGGGACTCATGCAGACGGGCATGTACTTCAGTCCTCGGAGCTGCCACCTGCCCTAGGAAAGACTTGGTGTTTGTTTGGTTTTGACTTGAAGCCTCACTCAGCAGTGCTCAGAGGATATGCCCAGCTCAGTGCTCAGAGAACCATATGCAGTGCCAGGAAGTGAACCAAGGGTGCCTGGCAAGGGACCTCGATCTCTGCACTGTGTCTTCCCTCTGATAGGCGTTTTTTTTTGTTTTTTTGGGTTTTTTTTTTTATTTTATTAAATCACCGTGTGGAAGATTACAATGCTTTCGGGCTTAGGTCTCAGTTATACAATGCTGAAACAACCATCCCTTCACCAGTGCCCATATACCACCACAAAAAAAAAACACCCACACAGTACACCTCCCATCCCGCCCCCCCACCCCCTACCTTGTAACTGATAAGTTTCATTTTACATTCTGTTTACTTTGGTTACATTCAGTATTTCAACACAAACCTCACTATTGTTGTTAGGAGTACCCCACTAGAGTCAGACCTACTGTGAAGACAAATAAGGTCCCGTGGCAGTAGTAGCGGCCGCGCGGTTTTGAATTTCTGTACTTTAACAAGAAGTCCAGGGAGATTTCTTCCAGATATTAGATAATTGCAGGCTTGAAAACCCAATCTGTGGTCGTCTTAATATGGCGGTCACCGCGCCCTTCATCCCCGGAGAGAAAGAGGCGAGAGAGAGAGAAATACCTTTCCCCTCCTGGGCGGACACGGGGCCGAGGCTTAGTTCTCAGGCTGGAGACATTCTGCGAGGAGTTGCCCACACCGAAAGAGGTTTTGCTGGGTCTGGATTCACGCTTGTGCAGCTGCGGAGAGGCCGCACATGCGTGCGGCCCCCGGGATCACATCTCGGCGGTTGATAGGCGTTTTTAAGCCAGATTAATAGGGATTTTGTTGCAAGCCCAAGAAGAAATGATTGAAAGGTAATTTGATGGGGTTGGGTTTGGGTTTTAGAGGGCCACACCCAACAGTGCTCAAGGTTTGCTTTTGGCTCTGTGCTCAGGGATCGCTCCTGGCAGTGCTCAGGAATCGAACCTGGGCCAGTTGTGTGCAAGGCAAGCACCTTACCCACTGTATTGTGTCTCCAACTTCTGAAAGGTTTTAAGTAGAATGTGACCCACTTACGTTTCTGTTTGTAAATAATCACCATTGCTACTCTATGGAGACTGCCTTGAATAAAGAAGGGAGACAAGTTAGACATATACAACTTCAGTTTGGGTTTTTTCTAAGTGGACAGGGGCTGGGGATTTGGCCTTAATAGTAGAGCACATGGGGCTGGAGTGATAGCACAGCAGGTAGGGTGTTTGCCTTGCATGCGGCCGACCCGGGTTCGATTCCCAGCATCCCATATGGTCCCCCGAGCAGCTCCAGGAGTGATTCCTGAGTGCATAGCCAAGAGTCAGCCCTGAGCATCACCGGGTGTGACCCAAAAAGCAAAAAAAAAAAAAAAATAGTAGAGCACAGGCTATGGCACACGTAAGGCTCTGGGCTAATCTCTGGCATTGCATGCACCCCAATACTTCTTGGTCCCAAGCAATACCGGGTCTAAGACCCACCAGGCATGGCCCACACAATAAAATGGGGCATGGAGGGAGGTGCTGGGATAGTTACACACTCCTGGCAGTGCTCAGGAGACCATGTGATACCAGACATCAGCCACAGGTTGGCCCTTCCTACTGTATTACCTCTCTGCCCCCCCACAACAGTTTTTAAAAGAATTATGGTAGCTGTAAATGAGAATGTGGAAACAATAAATGTCCAAGAAGAAGAAAAAGCTCAGGGGGCAGAGAGTGAATACAGATGGCGAGGCAGTTGTTTTGCATGCAGCTGACCCCGGTTCAACCCCTTCTCACCACCCAAGAACCTAAAAACAAAACAAAATCAAGAAATCCAAATAAAAGATAATATGGGTTAGGTTAGAATCCTAACAGAAATGGAGTAAAATGGATAAATCCAACCTGTATTTGGAGGTAAGAATCAACAGGACCTCGGGTGCGTTTCACAGGGGAAGAGGAAATGAGCTCAGATGACCCTGAGAGACTGGATGCATAACGGAGAGGAGAGAGGGGCAGTTTGCTGGTAGGGGCCAGGGCCGACTTCTGCTTTTGAGCTTTGTGTGTCATCAAGTAGAGATGTCAGGTAAGCAACACAGGGATGGGGCCAGAGGATAGAAACTGGAGGAGAAAAAAACATGGGAAATTTCAGCACCAGAGAGACAGCACAGCGTATAAGGCACTTGCCTTGCGTGCAGCCCGCTCAGGGTCAATCCCCAGCATCCCACCTGGTCAGGAGTCATCCCTGAGCATTGGCAGGTGCCCCCACCCGAAAGAAAGAAAGAAAGAAAGAAAGAAAGAAAGAAAGAAAGAAAGAAAGAAAGAAAGAAAGAGAGAGAGAGAGAGAGAGAGAGGGAGGGAGGGAGGGAGGGAGGGAGGGAGGGAGGGAGGGAGGGAGGGAGGGAGGAAGGAAGGAGAGAAAGAGAAAGAAAAGAACATGAGAGATTTAAGAACTTAGACATTATATAAGCTATGAAATAGGTAACTCTTCTAGGGAGAAAAGAGATGGAAAGAAGAGATGAAGAAATTACAGATAAAAAAAATCTAAAGGGGCTGGAGCGATAGCACAGCGGGTAGGGCGTTTGCCTTGCATGCAGCCGACCCGGGTTCTAATCCCAGCATCCCATATGGTCCCCTGAGCACTGCCAGGGGTAATTCCTGAGTGAAGAGCCAGGAGTGACCCCTGTGCATCTCCGGGTGTGACCCAAAAACAAAAAAAATCTAAAAAGAAGAGCTAGAGTGAGAATTTGGTGCTAGGTAGGGCATATGACAACCGTATGACTAATCCTGTTCAATCTCCAGGACCTCATATGGTCCCCAAGCACCACCAGCGGTGATCTCTGAGCACAGAACCAGGAGGTAGCCCTGAGTACAAACCTTTCCCCCAGAATAAAGGAAGGGAACATGAGGTAGGAAGACATCAAAAGGGCTGGAGCGATAGCACAGCGGGTAGGGTGTTTGCTTTGCACGTGGCTGAACCAGGTTCAATCCCCGGCATCCCATATGGTCCCCTGAGCATCGCCAGGAGTTAATTCCTGAGTGCAGAGCCAGGAGCAACCCTTCAGCATCACTGGGTGTGACCAAAAAGAGAAAAAGAAAATCATAAGAGTGTGTGATGGATGTCATAAATATGAAGGAGGAAGGGACGCTGGGAGGTGGCATGGCTCTGGTCTCCGCCAAGCTGCTGCGGCCCTGATAGCGCGGCCATTGGCGCAGTCCAGTGGTACGGGGACAAAAGCGCCAAACACCAGGGCAGCTTCCAGCGGACCTGCCAAGACTCACAAGGCCTATTGTGTGTTTCCTGCCCCCAGAACAAAATCCAAGGCATCGTCTTTGATTTTGTCACGCAACAAGCCTTTGACATTGTTATCATGATGCTCATCTGCCTTAACATGGTGACAATGATGGTGGAGACAGATACCCAGAGCAAGCAGATGGAGAACATTCTCTACTGGATCAACTTTGTCTTCGTCATCTTCTTCACCTGTGAGTGTGTGCTCAAAATGTTCGCCTTGAGGCACTACTACTTCACCATTGGCTGGAACATCTTCGACTTCGTGGTCGTCATCCTCTCCATTGTGGGTGAGTGTGGCACGAGGGGGCAGGGGGGCGGGGGCAACAGGGGGACCCTCCCTTGCCCCGGAAGGGCAACACCTCACCCAAGCAGGTGGTCCGGTCATCTGGACCTGCCCGAAACATCAGGTGGTCAGTGAAGTGTCCAGACAATATTCATGGTCGTCTTGGGTTATAAATGTTGTGTTTGTGAGGTGTGTGTTGAGGGGGCGGGGAGTAGAGGTAAAATTTGGTTCTTGCTTTCCTGGAACTTCAAAGGGTAATAAGTGAGAAGTATGGCTATACTCACAGCACAAAATGGAACTGAGAGTGACGGGAAGAGACTATTGCACTGGATATTAGTGAAATAGTATAAAAAGTCCAGCTGCCACTGCCGGCAGTCCCCATTAACAGAGTCTCCCACATGCCACATACAGTTAGAGAATTTCTTCATCTTTTGATTCTTTTGGATGAAGGCTGGGAGTTGGGGCCACACCCGGGGACACTCAGGGCTGACTCCCAGCTCTGCACAGGGATCACTCCTGGCAGGGCTCAGGGGGCCAAACGGGGATCGGGGATCAAACTCAGGTCATCCATGTACAAGGCCCGCGCCCTCCCCACTGTCTGTCTCTCTGGCTGTCATGCTCCGGTTCTTCTGACAGCCCCGAAAGCCGCTATTTCACTGCCTTCCCTGGGTAACTCCCTCCGCTCAACCAAGCGGTGGCTGAGGCAGAATTCCAGTTATTTATTTGCTTATTCTCTCAGTTTTGGGGTCACGCATGGCTGTACTCAGGGTTCATTCCTGACTTTGTGCTCAGGGATCACTCCTGGTGAGGCTCAGTGGCGCCATATGTGGTGCCGGGGATTGAACCTGAGTCAGCCATGTGCAAGGCAAGTGTCTGACCTGCTGCACTCTCGCTCCGTCCCACAGGTCTGTTTTCAGTAAAGACTAGGTGTTAATTTTGCTTCACCCTGCACTCATGGAAGGGGCGATGTCCTGGCAGGCAGAGGAAGTGCTGGCCTCCCCGTCCCCTCCCACAATTTCCCCGTGACTTTCTAAAAGATAGCGTCTTAAATGATGGGACACTGCCTTGATCCCAGGTTGGATCAAGGATTAGACAGTCAAGTAACTTATACCTAGAGGGGGAAAGTGTCTGAGTCCTACAGATCCAGCCCCAGAAATTGACCAGTTGTAGTAACCCAGGTGATGGCTGTGGGCACCAGAGGGCATGACCGAAAGTATAAAAAGTATATGGATACACAGCTGGTAGGGCGTTTGCCTTGCACGCGGCCAACCCGGGTTCGAATCCCAGCATCCCATATGGTCCCCTAGCACCGCCAGGGGTAATTCCTGAGTGCAAAGCCAGGAGTAACCCCTGTGCATCGCCAGGCGTGACCCAAAAAGCAAAAAAAAAAAAGTATATGGATACGAGGAACACGAACCCCTGTTCTCGCCCCAAGAATGGAATGTTGGTGTACAGCATCTCACAAACTCAGGCCTAGCTAGGCTTGGATGTAAAAATTGTTTCTCTGTTACTGTTACTTTAACCAAATATGCTTCTGGCTATGTAACTGACTTTGATACTGTTTCTGTTGACTAAGTTAATTTGCATATTCTGCCTGTGTGGCTGAATATCATTGGTTAGAACATTAAGCTAGTTAATAAAAGGGGCTGAACAAGCTGCTCTGGGTCACAACACCACCAGAGATAGTTTTGTGATCCTCCGTAAATTATTTTTTTCGCGTGAATCTCTCAGTGCCTCAGACCGCCTAACCAAACCTTACTGCAACGATGGAGTCCCAGGATGAAATGACTGAACAGTGTCATCTGATTCCTGTCCAGGGCCCCAGTGCTTGTGAGCCTCGAGCAGTCTCTCGGTAGTCCTGGAGGAACGAGTTATGCCTCACCTCCATGCACCATCGGACCTTTATTGGGCCACAACATCATTTTCCAAGTAACACTAATGATGTCTCAAATTTCCTGAAACAGATTATATGTCATCGCTGTTCTAAGCACTTTACCTGCCTTTATGTGATCCTGAAATCCTCACAACCACCTTCTAAGTACCTTGGGCATGAGACACAGAGAGGTAACTGAGTCATGAGCTGGGAAGTGAGCAGTCAGGGCTTCAAGCCCAGCGCAGGGCCGCAAGGCCTGGTCCCTAAACTCCCACAGAATACACCTACAGGGCTAGAGAGAGAGTTCAGTAGGCCGGGTGCTTACCTTGCAGGCAGCCACGCCAGGTCTATCCCTTGCACCTCCTACGGTCCCCTGAGCCCCACCAGGAGTGATCCCTGGGTGCAGAGCCAGGCGTAAGTCCTGAGTACTGCTGACTGTAAACCAAGATACAAAAAAAGAAAAATACACCTCAAACATTTCTCGCATTATCCACTGATCTGGAATTTTTTCTGCTATTCATCCGTCATTGAGTGGGATGGAAAATCCAAAAGACTAAACCATTCTCTCTATTCTTAGAGGATACTCAAAAACTAAACAGGACAAATTGGGTTATTATTGGTAATTGAATCTTTCGTAAATTTCATTCTTTGTTCATAAGTATGTAGGGAGAAAAACTTTTTTGTTTGATTTTGGCCACAACACAGAGTACTACCCACTATATAACTAGAGCGATAGCACAGCGGGTAGGGCATTTGCCTTGAATGCAGCCAACCCAGGTTCGATTCCTCTGTCCCTCTCGGAGAGCCCGGCAAACTACCAAGAGTATCCCACCCGCACAGCAGAGGCTGGCAAGCTCCCCATGGCGTATTCAATATGCCAAAAAGAGTAACAACAAGTCTTACAATGGAGATGTTACTTGTGCCCGCTCGAGCAAATCGATGAACAACAGGATGACAGTACTACAGTGCTTGTTTTTGGCAATGCTCACCCAAGTGTTCAGGGTTTATTACTGGCTCAGCACTCAGGATTCACTTCGAACTGGGCTCATGGGGACTATATGGGGTGCTGGGGATTGAACCCAGGTCATCCACGTGTGAGGCAAGCAAGCACCTTACCCACTTCAGCCTTGAAAATAAACATTTTTAATTAAGAGGGTTTGTGGTAAAAAACAAACCCTAGAACCTCGGAGAGCACCCCTTACATGGCATTCCTACAGCCTGAATGTGTCTGTTCTGTCTCTCTCCCCATCTTCCTGTGGGAACAGCAGAGAGGGTGTTTGCCTTGCACACAAGACAACCTGGTGGATTCAACTCCAGCACCTCTTATGGTCCCCTGGGCCCCACCAGAAATGATCCCTAAGTTCAGAGCCAAGAGTCAACCCCTGAGTACCTCAGGGTATGGCCCAAAACAACAACAAAAGAAATCATCCAGGGCTTGGAGAGATAGTCGTCGTCGTCATCATCATCATCATCATTATCATCATCATCATCATCATCATCCCGTTGATCATAAAATTTCTCAAGCGGTCTCAATAACGTCTCCATTCGTCCTAGCCCTGAGATTTTACAAGCCTCTCTTTACTCATCCTTTCCAATGGTGCCGCATTGGAGGCTCTTTCAGGGTCAGGGGAATGAGACCCATCATTGTTATCGGTTTTGGCATATGAATACATCAAGGGGAGTTTTCAAGGCTCTCCCATGTGGGCAGAAAACTCTCGGTAGCCGGCCAGGTTCTCCCAGAGGGAGAACTAGGCTATAAGATGTCACTTCTGGGAGCTTGGTTTTATAGTCTCTGGATGTTGGCCGTTGGTGGAATTACACGGTGCCAGGGGCAGTCCTGGGTGTGACTGCCAAGCTACTGGAAAATGGGGACTCTGAGCAGAAGAGGCCCAGTCCCGATCCAAGCAGATTTGGAGATCTCAGCCCTGGGTCCCACACACCTGGGTTCCTCTGCTGGTTCCTTCATGCGTGAGGCTCGTCCAAACATGTGGAGAGAGGCCTTGAGCATGGCTATGGCTAGGCTCCGGAGGTCTTCGGCCGTGGGAGCTCTGCTCGGGGCAGGGAGGGAAACTGAAGCCCACCCCCTCCAAGGGGCCCCAGGGAAGACAGCCAGGCAATGGGGCAAGAAATAGTACCAGGGGTTAAGGTGTTTGACTTGCGTGCAGTCTGTCCCAGTTCGATTTCCATCACTACATATGATCTCTCAAACAAACGAAGAGGTAAGCTGGCCTATTTCTGATCTTTCTGCATCTTTCCCCATCCTGGAAGTTAAGGTTCTTCGGATAAGGGTAGCTTTCAAGCAAGAAACCAGGGATAACTCTTCAAAGCTAGGAAGAAGGTACTATGAAAATTAGAAACATTGTGGAATAATTAAGACATCATACCAAAGGATGAGATCTTCAGTGAGTCAGAGGGTGGCTATGAAATTTTATAGCATTTTGGAAGGAATTGATACACCTTAGAAAAGGCATATATGCACAAATCATTTTTTCAGGTTTCCCTTGATTGAGAAAATATCAGATGAAAATGTGTTCTTAAAATGGATTCATGGGGGCTGGAGCCATAGCACAACGGGTAGGGTGTTTGCCTTGCACACGGCCAACCCAGGTTCGATTCCCAGCATCCCACATGGTCCCCCGAGCACCGCCAGGAGTGATTCCTGAGTGCAAAGCCAGGAGTAATCCCTGAGCGTCGCTGGGTGTGACCCAAAAAAAATGAATTCTTACCATCCAACTGTTTTTTTGTGTTTGGCGGTGGCGGGGGGCTCCCAAGCAGAACTCCAGGGGGCTGTGTGTGCCTGGGGTCATACAGGCTTGGATGCATGCAAGGTACGTTCCCTAATCCCTGTACTTTCTCTCTGACCCCCATCCAACTGGAAAAACAAATAATCCAAAGTGGATTTCTGCATAGCAAAGTTATGAAGACTCCCTAATGTTTGTATCATCTCAGGATTATGGTTGCTTCTGGGGATAAACAGAAGAAGTAAATTTAGTAAGATGCTAAAGCATCTTTAAGTGTTTAAGTGTTTAAGTGTTCGTTAAATTTGGGTGTTTGGTACATGGGTATCTTACTGTTTTCTCTGCTTTTTTACATGCTGGAAACATGGAGGTTTTTTTTGTTTGTTTTTATTTGGGGGGGTTGGGTTTTTCTGGTGGGGATTGGGGGGTGCTGTTGTTTGTTTCTTAGGATTTTTTTTTCCATTATGAGAGCTTATTTGGGATAGTAAATCCATTGAGCATAAGAGTTCCTTGGTGGGGCTGGAGCGATAGCACAGCAGGTAAAGCGTTTGCCTTGCATGTGGCCGACCCGGGTTCGATTCCCAGCATCCCATATGGTCCCCTAAGCACTGCCAGGGGTTAATTCCTCTGTGCATGAGCCAGGAGTAACCCCTGTGCATCGCAGGGTGTGACCCAAAAAGCCAAAAAAAAAAAGAGAGTTCCTTAGTACTGGGTGCCAGAAGTAAAGAGTAAAGAGAAAGGGCCTCTTCAATCCTGTGACATCATCTTCTCCTCTTCTCTCTAGGAATGTTCCTGGCTGATCTGATTGAGAAATACTTTGTGTCCCCCACCCTCTTCCGAGTCATCCGATTGGCCCGAATCGGGCGCATCTTGCGTCTGATCAAAGGTGCCAAAGGGATTCGTACCCTGCTCTTTGCCTTAATGATGTCCTTGCCTGCTCTTTTCAACATCGGCCTTCTGCTCTTCCTGGTCATGTTCATCTTCTCCATCTTTGGGATGTCCAACTTTGCATACGTGAAGCACGAGGCCGGCATCGATGACATGTTCAACTTCGAGACGTTCGGCAACAGCATGATCTGCCTCTTCCAGATCACGACTTCGGCCGGCTGGGACGGGCTGCTGCTGCCCATCCTCAACCGGCCCCCCGACTGCAGTCTGGACAAGGAGCACCCCGGGAGTGGCTTTAAGGGGGACTGCGGGAACCCCTCGGTGGGCATCTTCTTCTTTGTAAGCTACATCATCATCTCCTTCCTGATCGTGGTGAACATGTACATCGCCATCATCTTGGAGAACTTCAGCGTGGCCACGGAGGAGAGCGCAGATCCTCTGAGCGAGGACGACTTCGAGACCTTCTACGAGATCTGGGAGAAGTTCGACCCCGATGCCACCCAGTTCATCGAGTATTGTAAGCTGGCAGACTTTGCTGATGCCTTGGAACATCCTCTCCGAGTGCCCAAACCCAACACCATTGAGCTCATTGCCATGGATCTACCAATGGTCAGCGGCGACCGCATCCACTGCTTGGACATTCTTTTTGCCTTCACCAAGCGGGTCCTGGGAGACAGTGGGGAGTTGGACATCCTTCGGCAACAGATGGAGGAGCGGTTCGTGGCATCCAATCCTTCCAAAGTGTCTTACGAGCCAATCACGACCACGTTGCGGCGCAAGCAGGAAGAAGTTTCCGCCGTGGTCCTCCAGCGCGCCTACAGGGGACACTTGGCACGGCGGGGCTTCATCTGCAAAAAGCTCACTTCCAAGAAGCTCGAGAATGGAGGCACACACCGAGAGAAGAAAGAGAGCACCCCGTCCACAGCCTCCCTGCCCTCCTATGACAGCGTGACGAAGCCCGAGAAGGAGAAGCAGCAGCGGGCAGAGGAAGGGAAAAGGGAAAGAGCCAAGCGACAAAAAGAGGTGAGAGAGTCCAAGTGTTAGAGGACAGCAGAAGGGGAATATTGCGTAGAGGTAAGACCTGGAAGTGAAAGATTGTTTACAAACCTCCTGAATATTCTCAATGCAGAAGAGCTGCGGACACTGTCACCTGAAGACCTAATACCACACGTAGGCCGCTTCCCGTGTAACACGGCTGCATCTCGGGCAGTGACCCGCCCAGGGCAGAGGACCCCGCTCCCTGGACACACAGGTTTCCTAATGCTTGGGCAGGTGGTAACTGCATGTTCCACATCAGTCAATGCAAACTTAGGACAAAACCAAACAGGATACAAACACAGTGGAGAGGCTGCTGGGACCAGCATATTTCCGTTGCAGCCAAATGGATTTTTATTTATTTATTTATTTATTTATTTATTTATTTATTTATTTTGGTTTCGTTGATTCTCAGACGCAGAAAGCATCACTTTAAAAAGAAAAAGAAAAAAAAACGTTTGTTTGTTCATGCAAACTATATTTGCATTCTTACATTAGTTAAGCTAAGCAGCAAAAAGAACACACACACACACACACACACACACACACACACACACACATTTAGCCCATGTCATTCAATTGTCAGTTTCTTTGACATAAGCCGCATCTTCTCCACATGGGCTTCACGTGGTTTGGAGATGGGTGGGGGAAGACAATCAGGTTTCTTCAGGCTGCGGAGGACTTGCTCAGGCCGATTCCAAACATTGTGCTCGTTCAATGCGTAGAAATGATTTGCATGATGGCATGCTGTGATCAGAAGACATGCATGAGATCCATACACCACAGGACACTAATCCTGTCCCCCGCGCTGGCCAGCCTCTCGACAGGACCCAGCCCTGCACCGTTCACTGTATTTGGAGAAAAAAAAAATGGTAAGAGTTCCATATCTGCTGCGATTCTTTCTGAATTCTTAGAAGTCTTTCATACACCTTCTGGGGAGGGAAACACAACCAACCAATTGACCGCCACCAACAGCAACAAAACAAACCCAATCCGACAAGCAGCTGGATCCGTTGTGTGTCTATGTTTGACAGACATCTCTGACATACCGTCATTATTGCACATTTTGAAAGATGAAACTCTTTAATGCTGCTCCGTGTCCCACACACGGGGAAGCTTCGATTTCGAATGGCTTGTATTAATAATGTCACTGTAAAACCAAATCCTAGGGCTAAAAGCAAAAAACAAAAACAAAAAAAAATGTTCATTTGTATCTTGCAATATTTATGATGATTGTTTAGCCTTCATACTAACACTTATTTGGAGTAGAGACAAAAGTGCTATTCCAAGTAGCATGTTATCTCCTGGGGGAACTTGGGGAACTTAAACCTTTCGTTGGGGTTCCAGGGGTGCTGACTTTATTTCGTGTCACATCCTTCTGCGTCATGGCTTTCTCCAGGTGTGGGTCTCTGTGGAGAGGGGTTCAGCTGTCTGGAACTGCCCCCTCTCTTCCCCAGCGAGGCTGTCTGAGTTCACACGCTCCGTCGTTCCCCCTGCCTCCATCACATTTCTCCACGCAGCAGGCTTCCCCTGCCCCCAAGGTGGGTGAGGCCAGCAGCACCGAGGCTGGGGCTGTGATTTCCTCCATTTATTATTAGGATCGTCACTGCGGGGGTGCGGGGAACCTGCCATAGAACCAGGCTCGCCTCTGAGCCAGGCCCGCCTGGTTCCCCTGAGAAAGCAGGCGGCTCCGTGATGCTCCAGCTCCCCCCGCCCCCGCCCCCGCGCCCTCCCTCTCACCGGTTTTGCTGTCTGCTTAGCGATGCCCATTGTCATTAGAGGGTGGCTCCAGGGGCAGTGTCACATCCTTCCATTCCTTCTGCCGTAGGGAAGGGTCTAGAGCCCCGGGTTTTCTCACCTGCTGGCTCAATTTCAAAGCCAAGACGCTGCAGCTGAAGTCTGTGCAGAGAACAAGGAGGGACTCGACTTGAGCGTATGAACCAAATCAAAGGAAATTCTCCCTAAATCATACCGTAGAGGGGAAAGAAAATCCCCGCCGTCCCCCACCCCCCGATAATCCAACACACCAATCTGCCTTGTAGTAGAAGCACTTTGGATGTCCTTTCACAGTCCTCCTGACTAGTTTTGCGTAGAACAAACCGCGGCAAGCCAGTGAGCCAAGGTTCCTGTCTTGGTGGACCCTGAGAAACCGTCCAGCTCTCAATAGCCTGCTTGTGCGGAGCCACCGTAGAACTCGCGCACGATAGCCAGTGCCAGGTCGGGGAGGCGTTTCTTTTGGTGACCCTGCTAACTGCTAGGATGAATGTATAGTAACGTGTACAGGCTACATCGTAAACAGCACAACACATGATGTGTGTGGTTAGTCTTTTTAAGAGAATTATAAATACTGTAAGATATCATTTTATTTTATCGGCATGCCTTTTGTAAATACAAATTATTGACTTATTAAATAGGAAATGGCTTCTGGCTTATGCCATTGTCATGTTTATTTTTATTTTTTATACTTTCCTTTCTTCTTAGAACTTAGATGCTGTCAGCCAATGTATATCCCCAAACCAGACAGACAGACAAAAAATTTTTTATTGCTAATGGTCTTTTCCAAATCAACAAAAAAAAAATAATATATTTTTGTTCCAATGTGCAATAAATTCTAACCACTTCTATGCAAGATTTGGCTAAACTTCATAATTGTTCCTAGGCCTTTTGGATGGGCCACAGAGCTCGCTGTAAGACACCGCTCCGTACCCCCACGTGCTCGTACTAGTGACGTCATCACGCTACTAAAGCAGAGTAATCCGAGACCTTTTTCCTCCCCCAGCCCCAGCCCAGCAGGCCTCTCCTCAGTCCCACACATGCACGAACACACACACGCACACACACATGCACACGCACCTTGGAATCTGACGCCTCCGCCTGTGTTGTAGAGAAGCCCCCCACATACACACTGTCTGCAGTTCTGCGCTATTCTTTTCACTCTTTCCCACCTCCTCCTCCCTCGCCCACTGTTCTCCCACCCACTCACCCACCCACCCTGCTCCACACGTCTTTGGTAGTTCCTGACACCATCACCAGCAGTTTACACCCGCGGTTAACAGGCATTGAACTGAAAACCCAGTGAGGACACTTCCGGACCTCTTCACTGAGTGGGTAAGTGGCAACGCTTTGCCAAATATTAACGAAGCCAATCAAAAAGCAGCAGCAGCCACAGTATCACTGCACATATATATATAGATATATAAATATAATATAAATATTTATTTTTTTGTAGCCAGGTCCTCGGTGCAGTATTTATACTCCACAATCCACCTTTAAAAAAAAAAAATACAAACAGAAAAAAAAAAACACAAAGGACAAAGCAAAAAGGTGTGCAATGCTGTTTATTTCCAATGCAGAGCCAAAGCCGCTGAGCAGTAGCTGACTCGGTCGTTGGTTTGTGTGGAAACACACCCCCTCTTCTTTCCCAAGCCTCCTTGTGGCTAGGATGCTGAGACTCCGTTAGCAAAAGCAGAGGGTGAGAGCAAGGGAAGCGCACCCCGGCCACCTGGACTGCCCCGGGGGCAGGAGCCCCGGGGGCGGCGGGGTGGCGGGGTGGGAGAGAAGCAAAACTCCCAGCTAGAGCCCCTGCGAGACAGTGCCCAGAGTTCTTTTCTGTTTTCGCCACAACCAGTGTGAGCCTGTACCGACCCGTCGTGAAGGTCAGTGTCGTAGCAAAGGCCCGGAGGCCCGGCTCTCCGCCGACAGGAAACAATAAAAAGCACCCTCTCCGCCCTGCAAGGGGAGCCCGTCTTGGCGTGTGTTTGTCGCTTGATGGTCCCAATTCTGGAGTCCTGGGAAGGGGCTGGGAATTGGGGCCTTCAGCACCCTGGGGGACAGGAAGGGGCTGGAGGGAGAGAAGTCGGAGGGTCTCTTGGCAAGTTCTGGCTGTGAAGTAGAGAGCGGAAGGGAAAGTAGGTCCTGCCCCCATCCCCACTCACCCCTGCATGTGGCATCTCTCCCCTACAGGCCAGAGCTTCCAAGCCAAATTTTTTCCTCCACAGCCTCCTGGCAGAGCCCTTGGGGATGATGTCAGCCAGCCCTGCCAGTGTGTTACGAAAATAAACAACCCCAGCGCCCCAAAGCTTGGGCAAGCACAATGCCCCGCCAGCCGCCGCCCTGCTAGCCCAGGCTGGAGCCTGGCAGCATCACCCTGCCCGCTCAGGCTGGCTTCATCTACATTCATGCTGGGGAGAGCGGCACCCTGCCTTTCCCTCGCCCTCCTACTTTGGGGACCCCCCGCCCCGCCCCAGGCCCTGTCTCCCAGTCCAGGAAAACTCTCAGGAGGATTTTGAAGTGCCCGCTCTAGTCACTCCAGGAGCCCCACTCCGGAGAAAGAAGGCTGGTAGGTCAGTGCTCTCCTCCCCGGCCCAGCCTCCAGGCCCGCTGTGGAGGCAGATCGCCATGGTTACGACTTTGAGACTTGAGTCCTGGGCATCTTCTGTAACGATGCCTCTTTCTTTTCTCAGATGTTGCCCAAAGTTTTGCAAAAAGCTTCGTTCATTTTCAGGTACCCCCCACCCCCTAAAGAATCGGCTGCGACTAGCCAGCCAGGGGGCACATCAGGAGAGAAGAGGAAGTCGGGATGGGGACGGGCCCAGGGTTTGCACGGGGCCGAGCTCGGTGCCTCCCGGGGTCTCCTCCTCGAGACTTCCTCCCTTTAAGTGCTCCTGAAGCACCGCCTGCCCCTGCCCCCCACTGCTGTTTGCTGTACATAGAGGCTAAGTGGGGTGGGGTGGGCGGGTGTGCATGTGTGGTGTGTGTGTGTGTGTGTGTGAAGAATGTATATAGGTAAAGGGGAGCGTGGCCCAGTGGTTCCAGAAAAGGGACAGAACTCCTGCGTTCCATCCCCAGCTCAACCGCTGGCTCGCTATGTGGCCTTGGGCAAGTCACTTAACCTCTCTGTGCCTCAGTTTCCCCGTCTGTAAAATGGGGATAATAATACTGACCTACCTCACAGGGGTGTTGTGAGGCTTTAACTAAATGTTTTGTAAAATGTTTTGAGATACAGAGGCAAAGGCACTAGGGAAGGGCAAAGTATCATTTGGACTTAAGGAAGATGAAATGGTACCATAAATGCTGCTATTCTGAGAGCCATTTTAATCTGCACTGCTCCACCCACCCCCGCTTCTCATCACCAGGACAGCAGGTCGAGAAAATGTCTTTCCTTTCACTTGCTTCTGGGGTTTGTGATTATTCTAGACACTTAATTTCCTTCCCTTGCTGTCGTATCTCCTTCCCTCGCCCCCTCGACTTGTTCCCTGTTCCGTTTATGCGGAAATGGCAGAAATGCTTGAGAACTGAGAATGTATAAGTGGATTGGAAGTTTATAGTCTGAAGTTTCAATTTTACTTTGTACTGTACATCTTTTTACTTTAGAATTTGCAATAAAGGGTTACGTCAATCTTGTTTTCAATCTCCTCTTGGACTGGCCTGTCATTCTTCATTGCTCACGCCCAATGGGTAGGGTTGGGGGATGTGGGGGAAGGGGGGGTCAAGAATCACATGCTCCTGGTGCTGGAGCAATAGATAGCGCAGCGGGTAGGGCGTTTCCCTTGCACGCCGACCCGAGTTCGATCTCCGGCATCCCATTGGGACCCGTGAGCACTACCAGGAGTAATTCCTGAGTGCAGAGCCAGAACTAACCCCTGTGCATCGCCAGGTGTGACCCAAAAAGCAAAAAAAAAAAGAAAGAAAGAAAGAAAAAGAATCACGTGCTCCTACCCAAGTTTGTCCTCGCTGTCCCCGGAAGCAAAGGGGGTGTGAGATCTCCCAGAGAGGCCTCCTAGGTGGAGGGGAATATTAGGGCTCCAGCAGGACCCTGCGGAGGCCTGGCCTGAGTGGGGAGGGCGGCTTGCAAGCACAGTGCCGGAGAGGGGGGCACTCCTATAATGCTGCTTCCCACCCTCCCCACCCCACCCCCAGTCCAACAGCACCTCGGCCTAGAAAACTTCCGGTCCCCGTCATGTTTCTCAGATCATTCCCTCTGGACTTGGGCCCCCTCTGGCCCTTGCAGCTTCATGTGTAAGGAGAGAAACCTTCCAGCTGGGTTTCGAAGATAACAGCTGTAGTTGCTTAGCTCAGAGCAGAAACTCGGGGCGCTGTTAGTGAAAGAATGACGAGCTCAGGAATTGCAGTTGACAAGGGGAGGAGGGGGCGCCCCCCAGGAGCCTGGGAGGGTGATGCGGGGGGCGATGCTACGCCTGTCTCCTGTTAGTTTTATTTCCCAAAAATGCGGGATTTTTTTTAACCCCCTAAGAGTCCCAGAGAATGGGGAACTGTTGCTGCAAATACATATTTATTTCTTTAAAGAGAGGCAGGCGGCCGCGTCGGTTAGGCGGTGCAGTGCCAGCGCGCGGGCCGCGGGGCGTCTCCTCCCGAGCCCCGCTGACTCGCGGAACTGCGCTCCCGGGAGGGGCGCGGGGCGGCGCGCGGCCCCCGAGCCCCGGGCAGGGCGGCGGCGTCCAGGCCGGGGCCGCGGGTCGCCCAGAGCGCGAGCAGGAGGAGCAGCGCCCCGGAGCCCAGCGCGCCCGCGAAGCCGGCCAGGAGCCCGAGCGCCAGCGGCCGGAGCCAGCCCGCGGGGCTGCGCGCGTAGGGCGCCTGCGGCCGCCGCTCCACGATCAGCTCCAGCGCGTCCCAGCGCGGCTCCGGGGCGCGGGCGCGGCGGGCCCGGGGGGCCGGGGGCGCGGCGCGGGCGGCGGGGCCGGGCAGGAAGTGCCGCCCGTCCAGGCGCAGCTGCAGCGTCGCCTGCTGGTGGAGGCTCTTGCCCAGCTCTCGGGCCACGTCGGGGCGGCCGCTGCGCCGCAGGGCGCGGGCCACGCGGTCCCACGGCAGCGACGGGGCGGCGGCCGCCAGCCAGACGGCCAGCGCCTCCCGGCACCCGCCCGCCGCCTCGGTGGCCGCCGCCCGCCGCCCCCGCCGCCCGGGCCGCGCGGACACGCGTCCCCGCGAGCGCGACCCGGGCTCCGGCGTCGGGGCGCGGGCCAGGCGGTCCTCGGAAAGCCGGGCCAGCTCGGCCTCCACGTCCGGGTCCGGCGAGTTCAGCAGCGACTGGAAATGGCCACACTCCTCCGGGGTCAGCAGCTCGGCCAGGCGGACGGCCTGGTGCGGGCCCAGGGCGTCCACGGCCCCTGCGGGCGCCAGCGTCCAGCCCCACAGCCCCAGCGCCAGGGCCCCGGCCAGCGCCCGCGCCATCTCCGCGGCGACGCCCCCAGCCGGGACTGTGGGGGGAGGGGCTCCGAACGCTCTCAGGTGGGGGAGGGGAGGGCACCCCTCCACTGGTGGCACAGCCCAGGGGCCCTGGAAGGGGAGAAGGATCGCCCAAGACCCATAAAGGTGGAGGGGCGAGTGGGGTGGAGGGGTCCCCGTACCAGCCAGGAACCGCAGCGGGAGAGCTCCCTAGTGGCCCAGATTGGTGGGATTTAGTCCCCAAAAAAGGAAGACCCTAGACCCTCATTCTGAAAGTCCCAGGTCTCCTGGCCAGCTCACTATAGCGCCAAGCTTCTGGCACCCACTTGTAATCCAGTTAACCCCCTATCAGGCGCCCCGGAACACCTGTCCGTCATCATCGTAGCCCTTGGCCAACTCCTAAATTCTCTCACTTACTAAACCCCAGATGGATGCTCTTGTGCCTCTGAGCAATAGGGACAGGATTTAGTCCCCAAACCAAAAAATGTATGGAATTGATACTGCTTTGGGTTTGGAGACCATACCCTCAGGGCTCCCCACGCAAATTCAGGGTTTCTCGAGCAGAAGCACATGCTCAGCCCCTTAAGTTCTCTCCAAACCGAGGTGGGATTTTTTGCTGGTTTCTGTCCACAAGCCTCCTTCCACCACCCGCCCCTCCCCACCGCCCCCATCCAACCCCCCCCCCACACACACACACATCAGAAACACAGACCTCAAACTGCAGCTTCTGCTCCTGCAGGATGTTTTGGGTTGGTTTGTTCAAGTTTTTTGTCTGTTTGAGGGGCCACAGCCAGCCGTACTCAGGGCTTACTCCTGCCCCCTGCTCACGGATCACTCCTGGCGGGCTCCGAGGACCAGGTCAGGTGCCGGGGATCGAATCTAGATCAGCTGTGTGCAAGGTAGGCACCTTACCCTCTGTGTTACCAATTCTGCCCCAAAAGCTTGTTGTCTGTTTTTTAAATATTTTGGTTTGGGGCGATACCCAGCAGTGCTTGGGCTCTGTTCTAGGGGAGTCACTTCCAAAGACGCTCGGGGAACCCAGTGGCACCAGGACCGAGCACGGACCAAAGAGAGCATGCGCAGCAGGTATGTTCTCCCGCCCCCTGGACCATCTCCCTGGCCCAGAGTTTTGTGACTGTTCTTGCATCCTCCATCAGCGTGTTTATCTAGAAAGGAATGAGTTAGAATATTTAACGCTGAGTGTCGTCAATATACCAAGTATTATTCTAGGTGTGACGACATAGAACGTTAAGATACGCTCATCTGCAAGTAGCTTTTATCCGGCGCTGTTTCCGAGCTTTCCCTTCCGCCTACCGTGGGCTCGGCCTTGCCGTCTCTGCGCTGCCACCTCCACACCGGGTGTGAGGTGCCATCTGGCCGTCCCCGTGAGAGCTGGGGTCACTGAACCACAGGTAATGCTCTGAAGTCCACACCCGCAGAGGGGAACCTAGGGGGTTCTCACTTCACTTGCTCTGCCCCACCCCCAGGAGCCTACCCGGTGAAGCCTAGATACAGTGCTCACCCTGGATCCCTGGGGCACAGGAACGAGAGTCCTAACCCCACCTAAAGCCACGGTTCTGAAGCCCTCGCTAGTATCTGCTCAGTTTTTCCAACCAGATATTTCTTCTGAGTTTCTGATGCGCGGTCAGAGCGAGCCCGGGACTGACAGATGGGGAGCAGGGGGGAACCCCAAGTTAGCATTATAAGCCTGGAATTTGGGGCTGAGGACGAGGAGAGGGGTATAAGGCACTTGTCCAGTAGACAGCAGCCCCCCTGGTTCAATCTCAGCACTGGTCCTCTGAGCACCAGGGCTCATTCCTGAGCACAGGAATATGTAGCTTCCTGAGCACCGCCAGGTGTGGACCGCAAAAGCCGAGGGAGAAATGGACCGAGATGGAGCTCACCATCTGCGCCCCAGAATGGAATACAAGTGCCAGCCTAGCGCCAGGCTGCTGTCAGACTCGGGGCGAAGCTGCCCTGGCCAGCTCCCCGTCTCCATTCACTCCTTTCATCTGGTCACTCTTCTCTCCTGTCCGACTTCCAGGCCGTGGAGATAAATAATGAAGTTAAGGAATGAGTCAGCTCCATTCTGCGAGCCCAAGAGTGCAGGGGACTTCCCTGCCCAGGGCGGTCCCACAGAGGCCCCTCACCCTGCTCCCTCCACGGCAAGCCCAGTGGCACTGGCTGTGTGGGGTGACTCAAGTCCCACACTCATTTTTTTTTGGCTAAAGTAATAGAGATCCTTCCCGATCCACACCCAGACCCCAGGAGACACCCCACCTCCTGTTACCCCCAAGAAATCCTCCGGAAAGCACACGTCATTGCTTTAATACTGTGTAATACTTTTTCTTAAAATACAGTCTCTTCTGAGGTAGACAGACCACACGGCAGAGCATCAAACAGGAGATAAATACGTCCATGTACAACACACAGCAAAATGAGGTAGAAATGGTTACAGCTGGAGGAGAGGACCCCAACCCCAACCTGGGTAGAGGAAGGAGGGGGCCAGCTTATTGAGTCTACCCTCCCCCAATCCCTGCCCCTGGATTCTTTGGTATGCCCCCCCCCCATTGCCAGAGCTGGACCTGCCCTTCCCCTCCCACCCCAGTGCCCATGAGGTAGGTGCTAATGGACTGGGGCAGTCTTCTTGTGCAAGTGCCCCAAGGCCAGTAGAGAAGGTGGCGGAGGGCCCTAGGTCTCCATCAGTAAGCGCCCCCCCATCCCCCAGGGCTGCCTACCTCATGAAGGGAAGACTGGAATCCCAACCCCATTCCACCCCCCCAAAAAAAAAAAAAAACTTTTCACACCTGAGAGAACCTCCTGGCCCAGGGCCTTTCGCCTGCTAAAGCCCTGCCCTGAGCCAGCTCCGTGGGGAGGAGACGCCACAGAGACAGACGGGGAGGACAGCAGCTTCCGGTGAGGCCCCCGCACCTTGGCACTGAAATGTTCCCAGAGACTCCCTTGCAGCGGGCAGGCGAGGTGGCAGAGGGCAGGAGCTCCCTGAGGGGACAGGAGGGATGGGCAAGAGGCTGGGAGAGACGAGAGGGAGGGCGGAGGGCGGCCCCAACCTGCACCCTGACAGGCCTGAGGAGAAAACTTCTGAGGAGGAAGGAGCTGCAGGCGGGTTTCACGGAACAACCGCCCTGATGTCAGGGGGCCCCGCCCGCCCTCTGCGGACCAAGGGCCTGGGAAGCAGGAGGCAGCGCCCCACACAAGCCGCCCGGGGCCCAGGCCCCTCCCAGACAGCGAGAGGCTAAGGTCTCGGTCCGTGTGTGCGCCAGGGCCCCCTGGTTAGACTGTCTCCCCTCCCCGGGGACCTCCTGGGACGACCCCTTATCTGTGGAACCTTGTCCCCAGGCCCCTCGGCCTACATCCTGGTCCCGGGCCAGGAAGGGGTGAGAGTGCTTCACCTCATAAGCAGGGGTGGAGGCCAGTGGGGAGCGGAGGGACCAAGCCCAGCCCCCCGCCCCCAGCCCTGTCCTGGGAGCTGCAAGGAAGAGGGTTACATTCTGCCTCTCCCCCAGGAAGGGCAAGGGGCCTCCCTCTCCTCTTCACGACCAGCTCCCCTGGGTTCGGGGTCTGGGGACAGAAGTGCCGGGAAGGGGGGTGGGGGGTGGGGGGAGGGCACAGGAGAGCAGCCGAAGTCTAACATTCTTTCTGAGGTCAGTTTCTTCCTGAGTTGTCAAAAGAAAAAGGACAATGGCAAATTCTACACATCTTACAAAAATAAGAGGCCTAACATATTAAACAAGCTCTATTTCTGGGATTTTCCCTAAAAAAAGAACACAAACAATAAACTTTCTTTGGGCGTTGGTTTTTTTTGTTCTTGTTTTTTTTTCTTGGTCCCCTCCTTGCTCCAGACCCAATGTTTCAGTTGGGCGAGAGGGGGGACCCCCTATCCCGGTCCCTGAACCCCCAGCTCACCTGCAAAGGGGTTCGACAGTCGTGGAAGGGGAGGGGTGGAAGGCAGAGAGGTGGTAAGAGCACAGGGCAGGGGTGAGATGGAGAGGGAGGTGTGGGGCAGGGCGGGGAGGCCTGGGGGGGGGGTGGGCGGTGGGCAGTGACAAAACCAAGGGGACAGCAAATGACGGTAACTTGATGGAGGAGGGAGCCGTTCGGACAGCGAGGAGACACAAGGATTGTGGCGAGAGAGCGGGAGTTCCTTTGGCCCCAGAGAGCCGGCCCATCCCGGCCTGCGGGTCCCGGTGGGCCCAGGCGGAGATGGCCAGTTCCCGTCCACAATAAATAGGAGAAACCTGAGTACACAGCGCATATGGCATCGATCTGCCTAGCAGGAGCCTTTTCCTTCCCACGAACCAAACCACCGGCAGCCCCTCCCCTCCCCCATCCACATTCATCACTCCCGCACCCTCCCAGCCCCCTCGGGGTTCAAGTCAGTGGGCGCCCGTGCGCGGAGGCGGCAACCCGCGGGCGGTGGCGTCAGTGTCCGGAGCCGTACATCTTGTCCCACTCCACCAGCGAATCCAGGTCCTTGGGGGAGGCCCTCGGGCCCACCTTGGCCAGCGCCGCCTCCAGGTCCTTGTAGGAGAGGGGCCGCTGCAGCCTCGGGAGGCCCGCGCCGGCCGCCGCCTGCTGGCACAGCTGCCCCAGCTCGGCCCCGGAGAAGCCCTGGGTGCCCTGCACCAGCGCGGCCAGCTCCCGCTCGCTCAGCGCGCAGCCCTGCTGGGCCAGCGCCCGCTGCAGGATCTGCCCGCGCGCCGGCCCGTCGGGCAGGGCCACGTAGAAGCGGAGCGCGAAGCGCCGCCGGGTGGCCTCGTCCAGGGCCGCGGGCCTCGAGGTGGTGCCCACCACCAGCACGCCGTCGGGCCCCGCGCCGCAGCCGCTGTCCAGGCAGGCCAGCAGCGGCGCCTGCAGCGCGCCGGCCGCCGCGCCGTCGTCCCGCGGGGCCGGGAAGAGCGCGTCCAGCTCGCTGAGCAGGAGCACGGCGGGCGGGCGGCAGCGCGCGGCGGCGAAGGCGGCCTGGAGGAGGCGCGCGCCCTCGACGGCTCCCGGCGCGGCCAGCGCGGCCCCGCGGAGGCGCAGCAGCGTGGCGCCCAGCTGCGTGGCCAGGCAGCGGCCCAGCAGCGCCTTGCCGGCGCCCCGCGGGCCGAAGAAGAGCACGGCGCGCGGGGGGCGCGGGCCGCCAGGGTAGGAGGGCGGCCGCAGCAGGGGCCACACCAGCTCCTCCTCCAGGGCCGCCTTGAGTGCGCCCTGGCCCGCCACGTCCGCCCACTGCACGGGGGGCCCGCAGTCCAGCATCTTGCTGGTCACCAGCTCCAGGGCCCCCGGGTCCAGCCCCTTGGGAGGCTCCCCCGCCGGCACCGGGAAGCCCCCGCGCGGGCCCGCCGTCGGGGCGCGCTCCGAAAACTTGTCGAAGGGCTCGAGCTGCGCGCCGTAGGCGGGGGAGCCCAGGCCCTTGAGCGGGACCCCCGCCTCCGTACTTGGCCGCCGGCTCGTCGGCGGGCCCCGGCGGCTTGGGGCGGAAGCCGTTGTCGGCGGCGGGGTAGGCGGCGCCGTCGGCGGCTGGCCCCTTGGCGGGCTCGTAGGCGTACTTGCGGTAGCGCCCGTCGGCGCCCTCGTCGGCCGCCTTGCGCTTCAGCGACGCCCCGGCGTCGGGGAAGCCGTAGGGCGCGGGCGCGGGGCGCGGCGGCGCGGGCGCGGGCAGGGGCGTGGGCGCCGCCAGCCCCGACGGCAGGTAGGGCGCGGGGGGCGCGGCGGGGGGCGGTGGTAGCGCCCCGTAGCCGGGCTGCGCGCCGTAGCCCCCCGCCGGGTAGTTGTAGAGGGGCGCGGGGGGCCCGTAACCCGGCGGCGGCGGCGGCGGCGGCGGCGGCTGCAGGAGCGCGGCCGGGGGCGGCGGGGGCAGCGCGGCGCCCGTCTGCGCGCAGTACCCGGGGGTCAGGTACCCTCCGCCGTAGCCCGCCGCGTACTCGGGCGCCGCCGACGGGCCCCCGCACGCATTGCCGGCGTAGAGGGGCTCAGGCAGGTTTCCAGCCAGCACCGGGGAGCCCCCGAGGCCCCCGGAGGCTCCCCCGCTAGTGGACTTGGCGCCCGGGAGGCTCTCGTGCAGCGAGGCCAAGGGGTAGGGCGGCTCGGGCCCGGGCCACGGTTCGGGGTCCCCCTTGGCGCCGTTGAGGAAGGCGGCGTCGCCGTAGCCGCCCAGGGCGGGCCGCTCGTAGGGCGAGTCCAGGACCCCCGAGTACTTCTCCGCGTAGCGCTTGAGGAGGTTGGAGGCCGTGAGCGCGGAGATGTCGTCGTGCGCCCAAGCGTAGTGGCAGCGCTGGCGACCCCCGGGGGGCAGCTCCAACTTGTGGGCCGGCGACGGGGTCGTGGAGGAGACGTCCAGGTGCTGCTCTGGCCACTGGCTGAGGGGCTGGGCGTGTTCCGGTGTCCAGTGCATCTTCAACAGAGCTGCGGGCAAGAGGACAGGCCGGCGTGAGGTCCTGCAGAGCTGCCCCGGGGCCTAGTACCGAGTGACCACCAGCCCAAACGGCTTGGACCGGCTGTTTTTCCCGCCCGCTAGTGCACTGCCCTGGGCATCCAGTACTCAGTACTAGGCATTCTCCTGTGACCCGGGACTCAAAGTTACCTGAAAATACTTTCCTCAGAGACGGGAGGAGTCTGGAAAACGCATAAGCAACAAGCAAGACTTTGTCTTGGCCCCAAGAGCCCTGCCTCTGGGAGACCCGACCAAACCCGCTGTAGGGAAGGGTCAGGCAGGCCTGGGAATGGTCGAAACCCGAGAGGCTTATTCAGCCTGCGGGTCCTGCACACACCAGCTGACCGGTGTGGAGGCTGCCCGGGGGCCCAGCCCCAGGCCGTCCTGGGTGCTCTGTTCATCTCAGCCTTGCCCAGATCAAAGAGCTGCTCAGAGCCTGAGGTCAGAATGCCCCATCGCCCCTAGCACTGACCTCAGAGAATTCCTTTCCTTTCTGCTTGGTATCTTTTAGACCCTCCCCAGTGAAGTCGGCATCCCTGGCTTCATCCCTGGCTTCCCCCTGCTCAGGAGAGCTTTGTGCCAGGGCAGGTGCTGCCACTTGCCTTCTTCTCAAACTGACACAAGATGCTTTAGGCTGACATGATACTCGAACCCTGGGAAAATTACCGAAGAGGGGGGCTGGAGTGATAGTATAGCAAGATAGTATAGCTCTGCACGTGGCCAACCCGAGTTTGATCCCCAGCATCCCATATAGTCTCCCGGGCACTGCCAGGAGTAATTCCTGAGTACAGAGACAGGAGTTAACACCTGAGAATCCCTGGGTGTGACTCAAAAAGCAAAGAAAACTTTTTAAAAAACAGTATCAAAGAGATGGGACTGGAGCAATAGCACAGGACGTTTGCCTTGCACGCGACCAACCCAGGTTCGATTCCTTAGCTACCCACATGGTCCCCTGAGGACTGCCAGGAGTGATTCCTGAGTGCAAAGCCAGGAGTAACACCTGAGCATTGCCGGGTGTGACCCAAAAAGAAAAAAAAAAAAGTACCCAAGAGAGAATGTCACTAATTTGTCTCTGAGCTTCCTAGTAATCAGGAACGAGGGAAAAAAAGATTCAACCAGGGTAATAGTATATATAGCAGGTAGGGCACTTGCCTTGCACATGATCGACCCAGGTTTGATCTCAAGCACCCCATATGGTCGCCAGCACCGCCAGAAATGATTCCCTGAGCACAGAGCCAAGAGTAAGTCCTGAGCACCCCTGGTGTGACTCAAAAACAAAACGCAAGCAAACAAACAAAAAAGGAAACTTATAAAAGTGAAAGGAAGCCAAATGCCCCTGGCACAGAGACCATGGGACTTGTCCTCGTGGACCTCTGGAAAGAGTCTTCACTGTCATCCCGTTGCTCATCGATTTGCTCGAGCGGGCACCAGTCACGTCTCCATTGCGAGACTTGCTGTTACTGTTTTCGGCATATTGAACACGCCACGGGTAGCTTGCCAGGCTCTGCCATGAGAGCGGGTGGGATACTCTCGGTAGCTTGCTGGGCTCTCCGAGAGGGACGGAGGAATCGAACCCTGGTCGGCCACGTGCAAGGCAAACGCCCTATCCACTGTGCTATCGCTCAAGAACAATAATAAACAAGGTCCCGAGCAGCAGCCAAGGTATGCGCCAGTCTGGACGAGGGCCTTGCGGGCTCAGGGCCTGAGAACAGCAGCATCCTGGCGCTCTGCTCCAGCGGGTCGGCCAGGAGCAGGTGAGATGGCTCAGAGGCCTGGGGTGGGTGCTTCCCATGCGTAAGACCCCAAGTTCCATCCCCAGGACACAGGTCCCCATCACCATCACCACCAGGTGGCGCCTAGGCGACCTTTTACCCCTGACCGGTAGGGTGATAGTGGGCCCTAGGCCAAGCATGGAACCCTGGGGCCCAGGCGCCCAGAGTGCCCAGAATGGCCACCAGACACCTAAGTGCTGCTGGGGAGACCTTTAAAAAACGAACACACAAAAAAGTTAACACAAACAAAGCAAAAAAAAAATATCCGACGAGGGGGCTGAGAGTACTGGTGTAAGGTGCTCCTTGGGTGCTCGTGCTGGAGCACTGAGAGGAGCACTCCTAAGGGTAGCTCCTAAGCTCTGCCGAGTATAGTCCCACCCCACCCCCAAGAATCTCAGGCCAAATAGTCCCATGCATATATGAGTTTTTGCTGATGATTATTTCTTAAACCTAAACTTTTTAATGGCAGGCTCAACTTTACAGTTTCAGCTTTTTTTTGGTTTTTGTTTGTTTGTTTTCAATAAATGATTATGGAGCAAATACTAAGTGCTGCAATGTTTGGCTGGAGGCTGAAGGATGACTATAATGTTCAGCGGGGTACAGGGGACGGGCAGGCAACATTCCTTTTTCAGGTAGGGGAGTAGAGGCCTGTGCCAGGATTCCAGGCCGAGGTTAAGAGGACCTCTCCAGCGAAGGGTATCACAGCGGGCCTGAAGGGCGAAATCTACCCGACAGACCCACGCCTTTCCAGCACCTTCTTCGCTTTCAGGAAGTCAGCACACAGGCCCCGCGCCTGCCTCCAAGGCACTTTACTGCCACCTTCTGGAAAACTGTCCTAATAACCCATAAATTTCCCGCAGTGTTGCGGTGGTTGGCCCTTGGGAAAGGCTGGGGAAGTCCTTACACCATAAGCCTGGGGGGAGCCAAGAGATGTCAGGAGAAGGAGGGAGCAAGAGAGAGTGAGGAATAGAAGAAAAAATATCTAAAACTCGGGCTGGAGCAATAGCACAGCAGGTAGGGCATTTGCCTTGCACACAGCTGACCTGGGTTCGATTCCCAGCATCCCATATGGTCCCCTGAGCACTGCCAGGAGTAATTCCTGAGTGCAGGGCCAGGAGTAACTCCTGTGCATTGCTCGGTGTGACCCAAAAAGAAAAAAAAATCTAAAAATCATGCAACTGTCTTTGGGCTTTCCCGGTGTCCTTACTTGCAGTGGCCTGGTGACAGCACGCCCTCTGCTGACCTTATTACCTCCCTTTTCTGAAACAAAGCCGCTCACGTCTATGCTGCCCTAGGAAGGCACGAGCCACAGAAAAAAGGGAACACAGGATTCTTTTTTTGGGGTGTATTTGGGTGCAGTTCTGGGGATATTCCTGGCCTAGTGCTCCGGAGTGACCCTGGAGATGTCCAGGAGCCCTTATGCTATATGTAGGCAAACGCTCCACCCCCTGTCCTAGCTCTTCGGACCAGAGAGTAGAGTTCTTCGGTTTGGTTTGGGGTCACACCCAGCGGTGCTCAGGGGGATTCACGCCAAGCTCTGAGCTTACGGATCATCCCTGGCAGCATCTGAGGGACCATTTAAGGTGCCAGGGATCAGATCCGGGCCAGCCATATGCAATGCAAGAGTCCTACCGGCTGTACTGTCTCTCAGGCCTGAGAGTGAAGTTCTTTTTTTTTTTTGCTTTTTTTTTTTTTGCTTTTTGGGTTACACCCAGCAATGCTCAGGGGTTACTCCTGGCTCTGCACTCAGGAATCACTCCTGACGGTGCTCAGGGGACCATATGGGATGCTGGGAATCAAACTGGATCGGCCGTGTGCAAGGCAAACGCCCTACCCGCTGTGCTATCACTCCAGCCCCTGAGAGTGAAGTTCTTGAAGCCGTCACACCTCCACGGGAGAGGGCCAAGCCGAGTGAGCTGTGGGGCAGGTTCAAAGCTCTCCGGCTTCTCCAAAACAGAGAGGTGCTACCTGGTGGCAGCACAGGGTTTTTCTCAGGTTCTGCCTGAGAGTAACTGAGCCAACATCACTGTCACTGTCATCCCGTTACTCAGCTATTTGGTCAAGTGGGCACCAGTCACGTCTCCACTGTGAGACTTGTTGTTACTGAGTATGGCATATGGAATACACCACGGGTAGCTTGCCAGGCTCTGCCGTGCGGGCGGGATACTCTCGGTAGCTTGCCCGGCTCTCCGAGAGGGACAGAGGAATTGAACCTGGGTCGGCCACATGCAAGGCAAACACCCTACCTGCTGTGCTATATCGCTCCAGGCCAACATCAGGATCATGTAAATGAAGAGACAGCTCGGAGCAGGGCACAAGCCCCAGGCTCCACCCCTCCCGGGACACTACACAGAATAAAGATAGCTCTGGGTCTCAGCTTGGCCCCTCCCCCACTTTTATACCTGCAGAGACCCTCTGCTCCTCCTGTCACTGTCAGACCAGGACCCCCGACCCTGCCTACAGCGATCTTCACGCAGACCCACCCCTCGAGACAGTACTGAAGCCCAGGCCATCGCCACACCATCAGCGGCTGCGGGCTCTGGGAGCTTCCCCTGGGCCTCCAACCCTGCCTGCCCTCACACCACCCCTTTCTCCCGGGCCCCTCCTCAGAGGCCTGTCCCTGAAGCCCCTGCTTCCCCTCCGCCCTCCTGACTAGCAGTTCTCTCCCCCCTTTGAGCGGAGCACAGCCCCCCAACCTCTGGCCTGTGTGCTCCCCTTTTCATCTGCATCTGCTCCGCTGCGCCCAAACGCCTGACCCGTTGCCCCTGACTCCCCACCCCAGCCCCTGCGCCCTCCTGTGTCCGGCTCCCTCCTCACAGCTGGCTTCATCCTCTCCCCATCTTCAAAACGACCTCACTCAGGGCCCAGTGATGGTAAGGCGGTGGGCAGGGCATTGGCCTTTCATGCAGCCAACTCAGGTTCTATCTCCAGTATCCCATAGGGTCCCCTGAGCACTGCCAGGAGTCATTCCTGAGTGCAGAGCCAGGAGGAACCCCTGAGCATCGCCGGGTGTGACCCGAAAAGCAAAATTAATCATCATCGTAATAAAATTTAAAAGGACCTGCCTTGGCCCTCATTCCCCCCTACTGACATTCCATCTCTGTCCCTTCATTCTTCAGACTCTGCGACCCGCAGTGAGAGGAGCCTACAGGCCTCTTAGTGCCCCAACCCAGTATCACTGTATCACTGTATCACTATATCACTGTCATCCCATTGCTCATAGGTTTACTCCAGCGGGCACCAGTAAGTGAAACTTACTCTCTCCATAGTGACACTTGTTGTTACTGTTTTTGGCATATCCAATACGCCACGGGGAGCTTGCCAGGCTCTGCCATGAGGGCAAGATACTCTCAGTAGCTTGCCAGGCTCTCTGAGAGGGGCGGAGGAATTGAACCCAGGTCAGTCACGTGCAAGGCAAATGCCCTACCCGCTGTGCTAACCCAGAGCAGGAACAAATCAGTAACTTTGGGGGGACTTCGTCACAGCTCTCCATGGACGGCCCCTCCAGGGGTCTGCCGGGACCTGCGGCTGCAGGAGGAGGCTTGCCTCTCGTGCTGACGGCGGGCACTGGAGGGGGAAAGGCTGCCTGAGCCCTGAGCACCGGTGGGCTCGCCCCACTGAGACACTCAGCGCGACCAGCCGACCCGGCTTCAACTCCTGGCATCCCACTTGGACCCCCGAGCACTGCCAGGAGTAACTCCTGAGTGCAGAGCCAGAAGTTTACCCCTGAGCATTGCCAGGTGTGGCCCCCCCAAAAAAAACCTAAAAACATTGTGGAAAAGCACAGTCCAGTGGAGGCAGTGTGGAACAGTTTATAGTGCAGTTAAGAGCCAAGGGCTTAGGGGGCGCTGGAGCAATAGCACAGCGGGAAGGGCGTTTGCCTTGCACTCGGCCAACCCGGGTTCGATTCCCAGCATCCCATATGGTCCCCCAAACACCGCCAGGAGTAATTCCTGAGTGTATGAACCAAGAGTAACTCCTGTGCATTGCTGGGTGTGACCCAAAAAGCAAAAAAAATAAACAACTGTCACTGTCACTGTCATCCTGTTGCTCATCAATTTGCTCGAGCTGGCACCAGTAACGTCTTTATTTAAGACTTGCTGTTACTGTTTCTGGCATATTGAATACGCCACCGGTAGTTTGCCAGGCTCTACCGTGGGGGTGGGATGCTCTCAGTAGCTTGCCAGGCTCTCTGAGAGGTTCGGAGGAATCGAACCCGGGTCAGCGGCATGCAAGGCCCTATCACTGTGCTATCGCTTCAGCCCTAAATAAATAAATAAATAAATAAATAAATAAATTGTTTGTTTGTTTATTTATTTATTTATTTTAAAAAGTGCGAAGGGAGCAGGGGCCAGAGTGACGAAATAGTGGGTAGGCACTTGCTTTACACACGGCTGACCCAGCACCCCCTATGGTCCCCCGAGAACCTGCAGGAGTGATCCCTGAGCAAAGCCAAGAGTACGTCTGAACACCACTGAGTGTGGCCCCAAACCAAAAGCAAACAAAGAACCAGGGCCTAGGGGTGGCTCAAAAGGCTGCACGCATACAGGGGCTGGGTTACAATTCCCGGTACCACACAGTCCCCTGATCATCACCAGGACCAATCCCACCTACTGCCGGCCAGGTGACCCCAAACCCCAACCCGAGCAGGGTGCCAGGAGATAGTTCGAAGAGCACCTGTCCCTTGGTCCAGATACCCACAGGCCCTAGTGGCCTCTAGCCCCGCTGGGCCTGGTCCACACCAGACAGGCCTCAGGCCTCCTAAGCACTGCTTTGGAGATTCCAAAAATAATCCCCAAAAACCCAAGCACAGGGCTGGAGAGAGTACAGCGGGCAGGGTGCCTGTCTTACATGCGACGGACCTGGGGCCTATCCCTGGGCCTCGAGCCCACCAGGAGCAAATGCTGACCACTGCCCAGGTGTATCCCTCCCACACATACACACCAAAAAAAAGAACCCAAGCAGACTTGCGGAGTGACTTATAATGTGTCACTTCATCCTCGGGCAGGGACAGGGGCCCACTGTTCTTGGAGAGATTTCCCCAGCACTGACAGGACCCCATTTCCCAGCACGCTGCAGGGGCAGAGCTGACCACAAGACCAAGAGCAACACTCAGGGCACCACCTGTCTGCACAGATGAACCCCATCCACGCATTCTGCGTCACAGATGCCACTGAGCCCCGGAGACCGCTCAAAGGGCTGGCTGAGCACAGGTTTGCACACAGGATTGGTCCCCAGCACCGCAGGGTCCCCAAGCACCACCAGGTGGGGCCCTTTCGCCTCCTTACCCCGAAAGGAGGAGGAAAAAAAAAAGACTGAAGTGTAGAGAGCTAATAACAGGATTCAAACCCAGGCAGTGTGGCTATGGCCACCTTCTCAGGCCACTGCCTTCCTGAAGGCGGTGCTCAGGGCTCATTCCTGGCTCTGCGCTAGGGATCACCGTTGATGGAGCTCAGGGGACTATAGGGGGAGCCGGGGATTGAACCTGGGTCAGCTGCGTGTAAAGCAAGTGGCCTGGGGGCTGGAGCGATAGCACAGCGGGGAGGGCGTTTGCCTTGCACGCGGCCGACCTGGGTTCGATGCCCAGCGTCCCATAGGGTCCCCCGAGCACCGCCAGGAGTCATTCCTGAGTGCAGAGCCAGGAGGAACCCCTGAGCAACACCGGGTGTGACCCAAAAAGAATAAATAAATAAATAAATAAATAAAAAGTAAGTAAGTAAGTAAGTAAGTAAGTAAGTAAGTAAGTAAGCGGCCTACCTGCTGTACCATCTCCCCTTGTTCCCTCCCACAGCCAGAGAAGTGGCCGCGGCCAGGGCCAGCCTGCACCCACACTCTCTCTCTTGAGCCTGTGGGCACGCGTGCCCGGAGCTGTGCCCCCTTCCATCTGCCACGGAGGCGCCCTGCCCTGGGCAGAATCCCAAGTCACCCACGGTCCCAGGCAGGAGAATACTTGTCCCTCACCACCAAACAGTCGCAGTCCAGCTTCCCTCCCCTGCGAACTTGCCCTCGGGCGAGCACCCACACCCCAGGCTGGGCCCTCCAGTGTCTGTGAACTCTCTTGGGGTGGCAGGTGGCTGTAAAGCAGACACCGTTTGGGGGAAGCAAGGTCAGGCTTCCAAAGCAGCTCTTCCTCGGAGACCCCAAGGGCCACTCAGGCGCCCGGCCATCCGGGAAGGGGCGCGGGCTGGTTCCTGGGGACGAGGAGCCCTCCAAGCCCTCCCCTCAGGATGTCCCCCAGGGGACAGAGGGCAGGGACAGCCTTTGCACGGGCTCAAGTTCAGGGCACAACTTCCTGAGGACTGTGCCCGGGACACTGGGCCTCATGGAGGCTGGACACGGGGGTTGGTAACAAGAAACCTCCCCGTGGAGCCTCAGCCACTGTTTCTGGCTCACAGTTCCCCAAATCCTTGAAGTCCTCTGTAAGAGAACTGGGAACATCTTTTTGTCGTTCGTGAGCCACACCTGGCAGTGCTCTGGGATTACCCCTGGCTCTGTGACAGGAATCACTTCTGGTAGGCGCGAAAGACCATATGGGATACCTGGAATCAAACCCAGGTCGGCAAGGTAAGCGCCCTGCCTGCGGCACTGTCTCACCGGCCCCTGGGAGCATCTTTTATATTTGGCCTCTTCATTCTAAAACAGCTTCGGAAGATAAAGGTGTGGGGGGAATCTCAGGGGTTCATAGCAAGCCCCTTTCATGCACACCCAAGTATAAATTATTATGTCTGGAAAGTTCCTGGAAATGGGGTGGTTCTGGAGAAACTACCCAAGATGTGGAGGTAGGACAGTTGGCACCCCTCCCCCACTCCACGGAAAGGGGAGAGGCTGAAAATCGTGTCCCATTAGGATGAGGCAAGAAACTAGGCCGTGGATGGACGCTTCCACAAAACCTTGAAAGGAGGAAAGTTTCTGAGCTGCTAAAAGCACACAGTTGTCAATAGCACAGCGGGGAGGGCGTTTGCCTTGCACGCAGCCAACCCGGGTTCGATTCCCAGCATCCCGTATGGTCCCCTGAGCACTTCCAGGAGTAATTCCTGAGTGCATGAGCCAGGAGTAACCCCTGTGCATCGCCGGGTGTGACCCAAAAAGAAAAAAAAAAAAGCACACAGGGGTGAGGTGGTGCGGTGTGGAGCTCTGCGCCCCTCCCGGCCGACTGCTCCTGCGTCCAGGTCAGCTGCATTCCTGAGAACAGTGACCATGGCAGAGAGTGAAGGGACCTTTGTGGAAGGTCCAGCTTCAGGGGTCTATCAGCTGCCCTGCTGTCCGTCCTGCCTGGCCACTGGCACTTACGTGGGCAGGGACCAAGGCCTCAGCCTGTGTGTCTCGCACTGCGCGGTCAGAGGCTATGTCCAGGGGACAGGGGCAGTGTGGAGTCAAACCGTACGGCATGCAGACCTGCTACGAGTGTCGGGCACCCCCACCCCCCCAGCATCAGATGCGAGGCAGCACAGAGGAGGTCCCAAGGACAGGCCACAGGCCCCAGGCCACCTCAGCCTGCAGCGACAGTGTGGCCACAGCTCCTGCTCCAGGGCCCAGGGGACGGTGGGTGGGGACGAGCCTCAAAGGGCTTCTTGTCTCTCGCTGGGCCTGGTACTGAATTCGACACAGGCGGTGCCCAGGCCTCCCTCTCGGCCCTAAGGGGACCCTGCAGTCCTGGACCCCAGAATCCTGCTGCCCAATGCGGAGCTGGGGGCAGGCGGCTGGGACTGGGGGCTCCAGGCTGCAGTGGAGAAGGGGGTACCAACGTCCTGGGCAAGCACCTCACTCCTCAGGGACCCATTTTCTTGGCCTGGGACAAAAGGCCTGGATGGAGAACCCCATTGTCGGCAGGATGGAAATCTCATCAATCCATTCACAGGGCTCACACAGGCCTTTTGTCCACTGCCCACAAAGGGTGCCCCGGGGGCTCTTCAACAGGACTGTCCCCCCATCACCGTGCCCTGCCCCCAGGCCAGTTCCATCACCCCACCAGAGGAGAAAGGGGTCTTGGGAGGACCAGCTGGACCCCTCGAGTCCTGCCTGGTGGGCTCCGGGAGGACGCAAGGGAGGACGCAAGGGAGGCCTCAGGAAATATTCAGGGAATGGACGCAAAGGTGCCAAAGAGAGTCAGGGAAGGGGATTTGGGGCTTTCTGGTGCCCGGCCACCACACAGCCTGACACCATCCACTCAGCGGCACTTTCTGCCGTGTCAGTGCCCACCTGGTGCCCAACTCAGCGGCTCTCCCTGGGGTGAGGAGGCAGAGTGGTCATGCCCAAAGAGAGCTCGGGGCCAGGAGCGAGCTGGAGCAAATCGCCGACCACACGTTCCTCGGGCCCAGGTCTAATCCCCGGCATCACAGGAGGCTCGAAGAAGCCCTAGCACAGCAGGTGCGGCCTCTCCAAAACACGAAAACAGGAGGAGGAGAAATAGCACAGTGGGTAGAGCTCTTGCCTCACACGCAGCAGGCCTGGCTCAAGCCCTGGCACCCCGTGTGGTCCCCAAGACCCTCAGATTCCTGAGGACACAACCAGGAGTAACGCCTGAAGCACACTAACTGTGGCAAAAAAACAAAACAGACATAGAAAGCAGGAGAAGGAAGTATGTGTGTGTGTGTGTGTGTGTGTGTGCGCATGCGTGAGTATATGCATGTGTGTGTTGAGTGTTTTTGTGTATGTGTATCTATGTGAGTGTGTGTAAATGTATGTGTGTATAAGTGTATATGTGTGTGAGTGCATGTGTGTATGAGTGTATGAGTGTGCATGAGTGTGTGTGTGTCAGAGAGAAGGGCAGGAGGAAAGGAAGAATGAATTCCGGGAGTCCTAAGAGAGCTGAGGCATGGAGGCGGGGAGCGGTGTCAGCCTGGCACCTAAAAGGGGTGTCTGGACGGAGAGCATTGGGATACTGCATGAACTGGAGGTCCTTGAGAAAAGAAAGGGGGGGGAGCTAGCAGGAGTGCCAGCCCACCCCTGTCACCACACTCAGCCACAGCCTGTCCACCCTATGGACAGTAACATGAGCCCCAGAGGGAGGGGATGGCCTCCTCTGGCCAGTGTCCTTCCCACCTTTCCAGGTGGCAATTGGCAGCTGGGGGTCAGGACAGGGACGGGGTCTGGCTTTGTGGGAGAAGGGAGCTGGGAACAGGGCGCAGGCTTACGTAGGAGTGGCAGGTGACCCCTGCGTCGGCAGAGCAGTGCACAGACCCGCTATTAACTGTGAACATCGCAGGCCTGCTCCTGTGCACGCCTAAGGGATTCGGGAAGGACCAGAGAGAGGACAGAGGGTGCGTGCCTGCCTTGCTGTGGCCGACCCAGGTTCAATCCCCAGCACCCCAGATGTTCCCCCAAGGCCCTGCAGCAGTGATCCCTGAGCTAGCCTGAGCATACGGGGTGTGGCCCAAGAGAAGAGAGGGGAGGGGAGGGGAGAAGAGGGGAGGGAAGGAAGAGGAAGAGAGGAGAAAAGGAGGAGAGGGAGGAAGAAGAGGGGAGGGGAAGAGGTGGGGAAGAGAGAAGGGGGAAGAAGGGAGGGGCGAGGAGGGGAGGGAAGAGAAGGGGGATGGGGAGAAGAGAAGGGAGATGCAGGGCAGCAGCCTGCCCCTAGGGGACACAGCCAGCGTGCAGAGCCCGCCCTGCCCCGCACGCCTGCCTCCCTGCACCTCGGGCCCCTCTGCCCTCTGCCCTTGGTTTCTTGGGCCAGCAGGGACAGTGGCCCCTGACGGCAGGGACAGACCGACTCCTGAGCCTCTCCACCACCAAGGTCCCACCTCCTCCATTCTCCCTTCACCTGGCCCCCAGCAGGCAGCCCCGCCGGCTGACCCGGCTCCCACCCTACCCTGTCCTCGCGGGAAAGACAGCAGCCCAGGTCATAGGGACAGCCCTCCAACTACATCCAACTACATCCTACTGGTCCCTGCTCTTTTCTTTTCTTTTTTCCCCTTTTCTTTCTGGGGTGAGGCTCATAGTTACTCCTGCCTCTGCACTCAGGAATCACTCCTGGCGGTGCTCGGGGGACCAGATGAGATGTTGGGGGTCGAACCTGGGTCGGCCACCTGCAAGGCAAACGCCCTACCCGCTGTGCTATTGCTCTGACCCCTGTCCCTGTTCTTTCCACCAGAACAAAACTCACGAGCAGTTTAATATTATTACTGGGGCTTGGGGGCCTCACCCAGCAGTGCTCAGGGCTTACTCCTGGCTCAGGACTCAGGGGTCCCCCCTGGCGAGACAGGAGGCACCCTCCGAACCAGGTTTGTGAATCAAGCATGCAGACACCTGATTTAAGAGTTACCTAGAGGGCCCAGGGGAGTGGCTCAACAGGGATTCGATCCCGAACACCACATGGTCCCCCAAGAGCCACCAGAAGTGACCTCTGAACACAGAGCCGAGACCAGCCCCGGAGCACTGCCCAGTGTGGCTCAAAAACAAAACAAACAAAAACTCTGCCTGTGCGGTCCCTGGCCCTCCCCTACCCAGCCCTGCAGGCTTCCCGCAGGTGATTGGCTGGGTGACTCGGGTGTTCTCAGTTTGTGCGGGGGCACCGCCCCTTCGGGCCACCAATCCTTAGCCCTGCACTGCCCGTTCCTGGGGCCCCGTGGACCCACATCCTGTTTCTTCCTCAGCCTCTTTCCCGCCATCTCTCTTCTCTCTCCATGCTGATTCCCTGTCACCCAACTTGACCTGGGCCCTGGAACCGCCGACATGTACACCTAGGACTCTAAACTGTGCTCCTGGGGAAAACGTCTCCCCCACATCCCACTTGGGCAGACCTCACCTGCTTCCTGGCACTTCCATCCCCGTACCTGGTTGTCATAATTCACTGTCACTGTCATCCCGTAGTTCATCGATTTGCACGAGCGGGCGCCAGTCACGTCTCCATTTGTCATCATTAGCATCCCCAGATCAGATCGTCTGACTTCCCCACCCCACCCACTGTTCGAGCCACAGGGGCCATTTCTGACATCCCTTTCACGGCCCCCCACCCCCAGGAAGCAAGTCAGACTGGTCCAGAATCAAAGTCTCTCCGTGCCCCCAGCTCCCCTGAAGTCTCCCACCTGAGGACTGCAGTTATCCCGCCCGGCTTCTGCCTCGTCCCCATTTCTCTGTGCAGAATAGCCGTGGCCCTTGAAAGCAGGTCTGACCACAAAGCCCAGAGGCTCTCAACTCACTGGAGTAACCAAGTTCTGCCTTTAAAGCATGCCCTCTCGGGCCCTCTCTCCAGACCTTCCCCGCTCCTCCCAACACGGGCCTGCTGTGGACTGTCTCGTACAAGCAGAGTGCCCAAGGTCACTCACGGCCCCAGCGACTGGGACAGCGCCCTCGGCAGGAGGAGTCACTTCTCCACAGGCTCCGTGCAGGCCAGGGAGGTGGCTCCAAGGGGCCAGAGTGTGTGAAGCGCGAGAATCAAGTGCCAGGCCCAGGATCTGACCCCCTAGCCCGCCCTGCACCACCAGGTGTAGTCTTGGAGGCCTTCCTGGCACTGCCAGCCCCAAGACAGGCTCTGTGGGATGAAAGGGTGGAGAGGGGCCGGAGCGATAGTACAGTGGTTAGGACGCTCTCCTGGCATGTCGGCCTGGATCCCCGGCATTCTATATGGTCTCCAGAGCACCGCCAGGCGTCATTTCCGAATGCAGAACCGGGAGTAACCCAGAGTAACCCTTGAGCATTGCTGGGTGTGGCCCCAAACAAAACAAAGGATGCAGACGCGAAGATTCTGTGTGCAAATACCGAAAAATACCAGGTGGACGGAATCTCAGCACACAGAGCCAGCAGGTGGCAAGAGAGGCCGCAGGGAGGGGCAGTGAGGCAGGGAGCGCGCTCGGAAATGCCAGGCCCGGCCTGCCGGCACCCAGCCCCAGGGGCCCCACCTGGCCTTCTTTATTTTTCTAATCTCCCCCTCCTTCCCCTGCAGTCAGGCCTCTCCGGGAGAGGACAAAGCGGCGATGGAATTCCCATCAAAGGGCACAGACACATGGGGAAGAGATCAGGGCCCTTGGGAGCTGCGTTCTCAAGGTAGCCGGCCTCCCCGCCACGCTGGCTCCTCTGAGGGCGGGGTGGGGGGCTGCAGGGGGTGCTCGGCCCCGGGCTCCTCATATGTCAAATGCCAAACAGCAGGAGGTCAGGCTGCCCAGGCGGCCCCCAGCTGGGCTGTGCGCAGGCGTTGGGGGGAGGGGAGCCTGCAGAGGTCCCCGCTGGGCGGCGGTCAGGGCCACAGACAAGCCACAGGCCGGCCATCTGCTGTGGCCTGAGACGCCGGCCCGGGCCCAGCACCCTCCGCAAAGCGCTGTCCCCGTGCCCACGGCCGCCCTCCCGGCTTCCCGCTGCTCCGCATCTCACGGCCGGCCGCCTCCAGCGCGGACCGGGCTGTCGGCACTGCGGGGCACGGGGAAGCGGGGCTCGGCTCCTATACCGGGCGTCCAACACGGGGGTCTCACGGCCCGCCCACCTCTCTTCCAGACTAGCGCCCCCAAGGGCATCCAAGGATGCCTGAGTCAGAGCTCTGTGGTTGGCTCCTCTGTCCCCCGTGCCCGCCGCCCCCCTGCCGCACAGACCCCCGTGCCTGACCATGAGGGGGGGCCCACAGCAAGAACCCACGGAGGCCGCAGCCAGGCGCGGGGCTGCTTTCCCTGGCCCAGGACGCCACTTAGATCCACACCGCTTCAAACCCATGGTGCAGATGGTAAGTTATTTATAACAGGAAATAAAAGCACGGAGTCGAGTGAAACTCAATAGAGGTTCCTCTTCCTTCTCGTTCGTTTGCTTGCTTGGGGGTCACAGCCGGCAGTGCTCAGGGATCACTCCTGGCAGCGCTCAAGTGACCATTTGGGATGCCAGGGACTGAACCTGGGTTGGCCGCATGCAGGGCAGGTGCCCTCCCCACTGTACTCTCGCTCTGGCCCCTCAAGGGTGTTGAGGTCTCAGCTGTCATGAGGGAACCTCCTGTTGGCCCCAGGACCTTCTCGGATGCTACAGCTCTGGCCCCACCAGCAGCCCCCCACCAAATCTGGGCCTGGCGCCTTCCCTTTCCTCCCAGGGTGGGGGCGGGGGGGCACCTAGGGAGACCCTGGTGCACTCTTCCCTCCTCAGGCTCCTCCCCTGCCCCTCCCCTGGCCCAGAGGAGGGCTGCGGAGGGAGAGGGGGAAGGACAGGACAGTTTGTCATCTGGTCTTCGGGGCTGCGCTTCCTCGTCCTCAATCCCAAGGACAGATGGGGGCCTGGCCGCAGAAATCAGGACACAGCGCGTACTCTCCCGTGCTGACAGTCCAGGGGTCACAGCTGTGTCCCCTGAGGCCTGGCTGCTTCCTCGCGGCCAGCCTTGTGTCGGCTTAGCCAGGGTTACAAACAGGGAGGGGAGACCCAGGAGGGATCTGGGGGTGCGGCCTCGTTCCAGCCGACGCCCCACCCAAGTTCCTTCCTTGGTGCCACACGGTCCCCTGCGTGACTGGAGAAAGCCCTGGGGGGGTTCCCGAGATCCCGGCACCACAGGGTCCCAGGGGTCCCACACTGTCAGGCCCGCACTGGCTGAGGCCCACCAGTGCCCTCTCAGGTGGGCATGCATGCGCCCACCCGTTAGACACACGTTGAGTTAGCTGATCCCCGCATGTCCAGATGCGACAAGAGGGTGTGAGGATGGACAGGCAGCCAGGGAGGGACCGACCTGCTCTGAGCATCGCAGTTCTGAATGAAGGGCCTGTTCCTGCCCAGTGGCTGAGCCCAGGACACCCCCAAGACCCTCCTGTCTCTGTCTCTGTCTCTGTCTCTCACACACACACTCTTTCTGTCTCACACTCACACTCACACACTCACTCCCAGCTGCTGCCCGAGCCCCGCCCAGGGTCTCTGCAGCCAATCGCAGCTTCAAAGGGCGAGTCCCACCGCCAGCAGCCCCCAGGGAGTGTATTAGCACATTTGAACTGCTCAGCCGGCCGCGACAAAGCCTCAGGCCTCGGGAAGAGATGGGGGGCGGGGGATGGATGGGGGAGGGGGCGTCCTCCCTCCCCGTTCCCGGGAAAAGCTCGAGCCTAGATTAAGCATTCGGGGGCACAGAGGAATTTGGGACCCCCAGCTCCAGCCGTGAAGAAGCGATCCATAAAATCCCCATTTACACACTCACTGATCAAACGGCCCATCAACCTTCTCGGCCCGAGAGGGTGGGGGTGGCTCCAGGGCTTTCCCCCACTCTGGCGGGTCTGGGGGAGCCAAGAGCTCAGCCCAGGGCACAGGGCCTTTGCATTCCGTGTGTGTGGGTCAGGCCTGGCTCCGTCCCCAGAGATGGGCCGCCTGGGGACGCAGGGCTGGGCGGCCAGCTTTGTCTGTCTCAATGGCAGCTTTTACCTCTCCCTCCTGCCCGCGGCCCTGCGGCCGACTCCAGCCTCCCGGAGCTGCTAATCACTTTCCCAGCTCCAGCCTCCGCTCCTCCCCGCCCCCTTCCTTTCAGCAGCCCCACCGGGCCCTGGGAGCCTGGAGCCTCGCCTCCACCCCACCCCTGCCCCCCAGGAGCGAGGGCTGTGTTCCTGCGCCAGCCTGGAACTGCCCCTGCCCTTTCGCTCCAAGAAAACCCTTTGTCCTGCGGGCCGAGGTTCTGTTTGCCACACTTTGGGGCCCGAGGTCCAGCCACAGAAAGCCATTCTGGTCAGCATCCCCGCGCCGGGACGCCTGCAGGACCGGCTCGGCGCCGCGCGCCGCGGCCAGGCTGCGCCTGCTCCCGGCTGGCTGCCTGCCCGGGCCGGGGGCGCAGGAGTTCTGTGGCTGCCGAGGAAGGACCCGGTGCTCGCGGCTCCCGGCCTGGATGCAGACGGACGCGCAGCAAGTCCCAGTCCTGGGACAGGAAAGGGAGGACGGGTCTCCGGACGCCCGCCCTGGGGAGCTGCGCGCCGGGCCACTCTCCCCCGCAGAGCAGCACGCGAGTCTCGGCGCCACGCGACCGGGCACGCGCCCCCCTGCCCGCCGCAGCCTGGACACTGGGCAGACTCGGGGTGGGCAGGAGTCTGCCTGCAATCCGGGCTGGGCCGGCCCAGGGTGGGCATCTGCCAGTCACAGTGACCCCTGCTGGCTGGGTGAGGAGCAGCTCCCCTGCGCAGGCTGGGTCGGGGGCGGCAGGCCAGCAGGAAAGGGGGAGCATTTCCGAGAGCAGCTCAAGGGGGGCCAGGGCTTGGGACAGGACCCCCAACTAGACCCTCAGGTAGGTTAGATGCTACCCGCTGAAAAACAGGTGCGGGTGGGTTTGATCCGCGGGGTCAAAGGATACCGAAGGGCTCCAAGGAGAGCCAGGCAGCGCCCAGCCGCCCCTGACAGCGGCAACAGCTGTGGGAGGGACCGGGTTCCCCTGATTCCCAGGCCACCCGGGCTGACCCCTGCGTCCCTACCCAGCTCCTCTGCCAATCCCGCCCAGCTCGGCCACTTAGCAGCTGACCACGTGGCCCTCAGGTCCCTCAGCCCAGAGGCCCAGCCCCCCTAGCCGCAGTGCTCCCCCTGAGGACCCAGCTGTGCCTGGCCCAGGGCTCTCTGCTGTCCCCTCCCTCCAGGCCTCTGCTCTCCCGGGATCCCTCCTCTCCCAGCCTCGGCCCATCCATCCAGTGGGCCACTGAGTGCCCGGGGCACCCTCAAGTGACCCCAGTGCTCCAGCCCTTGCTGGGCCCACAGCTCGATTCAGTCTCTGCCCTCCCAAGCCCGGTGCGTCTGCCCGGGGCCCTTCTCCCCAGCCCCCATGGCTGGCCTGGACCCAGCTGTGGGTCAGTGGGTTCTTTCTTCCAGCCCTTTTTGCAGGGGGTTATACCCAGCGGTGCTGACCGGGGCCAAGGGGATCTACTCCTGGCCAGGCGCTCAAGGGACACTCCCAGCAGCAGTGCTCGGGCGAAATTCCAGTGCTGGGGATCAAGCCTGGCCCCCTGCATGCAGAGCCTGCATCAGACCCTCGGGCCTTTCTTCCAGCCGAGATCCCAGCCAGCCCAGCCCCGGCCGTCGCCCAGAACCCTTCTCCCAGTTTGCAGCCAGGGTATTCCCAGGCTCGGCCATCACTCGGCTGCTGCTGCTTCCACTCCGCACCTCTGTCCTGCCGGCCAGGGCCTGGGGCTCGCCACTCCCTGCCCTGCTCAGAGAGCCCGGCCTGGACCTTGGGCCGGCATACGCGCCTCCTGCTCCCATCCCAGCCTCCCAGGGTCTCGTCTCTCAGAAAACCACTGAGCGGTAGCACAGTGTGTAGGGCATTTGCCTCGCACTCGGCTGATCCGGGTTCGATTCCCAGCATCCCATATGCCTGAACCCAGGGCAGCTCGACATCAGCTCAGGGCCTCTGCAGAGTGCCAGGTTCCAGTCTTCAGTGATTGCTTCTTTCTTCTTGTTGCTATACTAGTTTGTTTGTTTGTTTGTTTGTTTGTTTGGGGGGCACACCCATCTGTGCTCAGAGATTACTCCCGGCTCTGTGCTCTCAGACTCACTCCTGGTGGCGCCCAGGGGACCCTATGGGGGTGCCGGGGGATCAAACCTGGGTCAGCCACATGCTTGGCAAGTTTCCTGCCCGCTGTGCTCTCTCTCCAGCCCCGCGATGACATCCTCTGAGGATTTTCTCCTCTCTTCTTCCCGGGTTGCCGGGAGCACAGGTGCAGTGCCCAGGAGCTACGGGTGAAAGCGTGTCACACGGACAAGGCATGTGCTCCACCACGTTAGCCACGCCGCAATTCAACAATTCCTCTTTTAGAAGGAATAGGGGGTGTTTGGGACCTTGCCCGAAGCCGTCTGGGCTATTACTGTTCTGTGCTCAGGGGTCGCTCCAGGTGGCAGGGGTGGGTGCCATGCAATGCTGGAGAACCAACCCCCAGGCGCCCCCATGCGAGGCAAGTGCTCAGCCTCTCTAGGCTAGAAATTCCTGTGACTGATGAGTCACGGCCACAAGGTGACTGCCGGTGAGTCTCGCCCTGTGCCCAGCAGAGCCAGCCCTTCGCAGGACACTCAGCCTCTCAGGGCTGGGATGTCCTGGTGGAGGAGGCCGTGGCTACTGCCCAGCCCGGGCTCCCTCCTGCAGAGCCCGTCTCCTCCCTGGAAGCCTCTGTCCTGGGCACCGGGCCATACAGCTGAGGGAAGGAAGATGAGGCGGGCTGGCACCAAGTTCCCAGGCGCCTCTGGCAGCAGCAAACCTGGGCCTGTTCTCCGAAATGCACGATCCGAGCACAGGGGCCTCGGTGTCAACTGCACCTCAACGGAGCTGGGGAGAAGCAGACACACTCAACAGAAGAGCAAGTGCCTCGAGGGGCTGGAGCGATAGCACAGCAGGTAGGGCATTTGCCTTGTACGCGGCCGACCCGGGTTCGATTCCCAGCATCCCATAGGGTCCCCTGAGCACTGCCAGGAGTAATTCCTGAGTGCAGGAGTAACCCCTGTGCATTGCCGGGTGTGACCCAAAAGGCAAAAATAAATAAATTAAAATATTTTAAAAAAAGAAAAAGAACAGCAAATGCCTCGTATGTGTGGGGGCAAAGCACCAAAAAAAAAAAAAAAAGGAAAATCAATCCAGGGGCTGGAGCGCTAGTACTGCGGGTAGGGCTTGCACACAGCCAATCCGGATTCGATCCCCCAAATCCTATCTGGTCCCCCCAGCAGTGCCAGAAGTAATTCCTGAGTGCAAAGCCAGGAGCAAACTCTAAGCATAACCCAGTGTGATTCAAAAAAGCACTGTAGCACTGTCGTCCTGTTGCTCATCGATTTGCTCGAGCGGGCACCAGTAAGGTCTGCATTGTGAGATTTGTTGTTACTGTTTTTGGCATATCGAATACGCCATGGGGAGCTTGCCAGGCTCTGTTGTACGGGCGAGATACTCTCGGTAGCTTGCCGGGCACCCTGAGAGAGAAGGAGGAACTGAACCCGGGTCTACTGCGTGCAAGGCAAACTCCCTACCTGCTGTGCACTGAAAACCAATCATGAACAACTTTGTGTATTCCACAGTGATTTAGTTTAAAAAAAAAATTTTTTTTAACTTCCCAAGGGCTCAGGGAGCGCTCCGTGGCTTGGTGGCAAAAATGCCCAACTTGCAGACGAAATCAATCCACCCGGCCCATACTGCCCCTCGGGCCTGGGAGCCTCCCAGCACCCTGCGGTTTGGCTGCCCCCACACCTGACCACCATGCGTGTGCTCGCATCCCAACAAACATGTGTGAGCATCATCGAGTGTGCGGCTCCCGGCAAGCACCATGACCACAAAATACAAGAGCGCCCAATTAAAAGACCCACCCTCGCAACCACAGCCCCAGCCACGGGAAATGAAAACATACAGGGCAGCTCCCTGCGCAGAACCCAGCTCTCTCCTGGCACTCCCCGGGCCCCAAAGCCACAGGCGTCAGCCCACTGGGGCGCAGGGGTCTGGGGCCCTACCCACTCCCTCACCCAAGGTGGGCCTGAGTCAGTATGGAGGGGCATGGGGCCCAAAAAAAAGTTTAAACTTGAGACCGGAGCAATAGTACAGTGGGTAGGGCACTTGTCTTGCACACAGCCACCCTGAGTTCGATCCCTGGCACTCCCTATGGTTCCCTGAGCACTGCCAGGAACAATCCCTGAGCACAGAGCTAGGAGTAAGTGCTGAGCACCGCCAGGAGTGGCTCAAAACACAAACCAAAAAGCAAAATACAAAGAACTTAGGCTTTACAGTGTGGGTGCTCCCGGCCCCAAGCAGGCCCTTTCCCTAGGTGTGAGGTGGGCGGGAGATCCCCAAAGGTGCCCCCTCCTGTACACGGGGTGGGAGAGAAACAGACACCTTCAGAGCCAGCCCTGAGCAGAGGCACGAAGCAGGTCCAGACAGCCCCCTGGGCTGCCCCCCACGCCCCGCGCCTCTGCCCAGCCCCAGGGGTGCTGAGCTGAGTAACTCCAGTTATGCGGCCTGGCCGGTCTACCTGGGCGGGAGTGGGCAGGGCCGTCCTCAGGGGGGGTGGCCCCCACACCTGCAGGCCCACGGGAGAGAGGCCAAGGCCGGGGAGGCACCCAAATTCCTCCCCGTCTGCTCAGAATCTGACACCCATGGCTCCTCTCCTCCACAGTCACCTCAGGAGGCAGGCGACAGAGGGGGGAAACTGAGGCACAGCAAACTTGTCCAAGCCATCCACTGAAGTGCTCCTCCAGACGCTTCTTTCTGGCTCTCACGCAAGGTTAGTGGTCAAGACCCGGGGCATCCCCTATGGCTCCCTGAGCCCCACCAGGAACATACTCCTGAGTGCCGAGCCAGGAGGAATCCCCGAGCACCGCCAGTGTGGCCCCCAAACAAAAACAAACAAAGAAATAAAAGATCCGAGGCTCACGCTGCCTCTCACCCCCTCGCCAGTCTTCCCTGCGCCTCTTCCCTCAATACTGTCCCCGACCTAGCCACAAACCCCAGAATTCACCCATTTCTAAGCGGTTCTCTTGGACTCACTCCCAGGCCAGAGGCACGGCCAGGCCATCGGCGGGCCTATGAGGTTGGCAGCGGGCAGCCTGCGGCCAGCAGGGGAGCACGGAGTGCCCGTTCCCTCTGCAGCCTGAGTCACACGCTGTCCCGGGGTGAAGACTCCCCATCAGCCAGGCCCAGCCCCAGGCGCTGGCTGCCCGGGAGGGGCACTCGTGCACGCCAGGGACGGCTCTGCGGCTTCCTGGGGCCACCCCCGCCTGTACGTCCAAAAGGCACCAGGCTGAGCTCCAGGGCCAGGAGATGCTCAGAGGGCTGGAGCGCATTCCTGCCAGGTGGGCACCCCTGCACGGTCCCCTGGCACCACACAGCCCAGCCAAGCATCAGAGAGTGGCTCCCCCCGAGCCCCCAACTGGGAGAATCCGCCCCCCCACCCAATTCCCAGGAAAGTTTGTAGCCAGTGAGTGTGGCAGGGACTCAAGGCGCAGGAGTCCCTAACCCAGCAGGCCCACCCTGGGCTAGCGGTGCAGGCAGGCAGGCCACGCTGGCACACTGCGTGCTCGGTGTTGTGTCAGCAGCAGGACAGGCACGGGAGGGGCTGGACAGAGAACACAGAGGAAAGGGGCGCTTGCCTTGCATGCGGCCAACTTGGGTGTGATCCCTGGCACCCCCTATGGCTCCCTGAGCACTGCCAGGCGTTATCCCAGAGCACAGAACCAGGAGTAGTCTCTGAGCACTGTCATGTGTGACCCAAAACACAAAAAAGTAAAATAGGGGCTGGAGCGATAGCACAGCGAGTAGGGCGTTTGCCTTGCACGTGGCCAACCCGGGTTCGAATCCCAGCATCCCATAGGGTCCCCTGAGCACCACTAGGGGTAATTACTGAGTGCAAAGCCAGGAGCAACCCTTGAGCATCGCCAGGTGTGACCCAAAAAGAAAAAAAAAATTAAAAAGGAAATAAAAAATAAATAAAAACCAAAAAATAAAATAAACGCACACCTGGGGCCCAGTGAAGACTTGGTCGGAAAGGACCTGTGTAATGCCCCAAGTTCAAGCCTCAGGACTGCCTCAAAAGCCAACTGCACGAGGCAAGTGTCTTGGTAGCACCACAGCTGGAATCACTTATGTACGAACACCACAGCTGAAGGGTGAGGAACCCCCATGTCACAGACAAACATGGCAAAAAAGGGATAAATTAACACACATACACACAAATCTAACAGAAAAAGAGAATGCAAGTCCATCTACATGCATGAGTCCAGCACCGGGCTGGCGGGAGGGGCAAGGAGGGCAGGGCAGGGGCCCAGGAGAGGTGGGCGTGCTTGGCGGAGAGCCAGGGCAGCCCCTCCCACCACCCCAGGATTCTGGAGGGAGTTTCGGAGATGATCCACACAGTCTGCAAGCAGGACCTCTACACGCCTGCTCTCCTCACTCCCACACTCAGACGTGGCCCAGGAGTCTCTGGGTCCTGAGACACTGAGCAGGTCACCAAGGTGAGGGGGGGTACTTCAAAGACAAGGTGGCACCCTCTGAAAGCAGGCCTAGGGCACTGCCAACTCACCCATATTCTTATCCCCCAATTTGCAGATGGAGAAGTTGAGGCCCAAACAGTGACTCATCCAATGTGATTCTACCTAATTAGTGACTGCAATGTGGCCTGAGGGTGGTGGCCCATGACTGGTGGGCATAGAGGTGCATGGGCACTGACTGCCCAGTGGAGACTGGTCCCTTGCACACGGCCCAGCTCTGCCTCTCATTGAAAACCCACTTCGTCCACAGCCAGAGATGAACAGCCAAGGCTGACGCCATCCATGCCCGTGGGTCGGGGCAGGCCAGGGTCCTGAGCGGGGACAGTTGGGGAGCATCAGCAGAGCCACGTGACAGCCTGACCAAGCCTTCCCAGGCCCCAAACTCTTCCGGACAGCTGAGCTGTCCCAAGCCCGGTTCCCGCCTCACAGACACCGATGCACGGGACTATTCCACAGCTGTCTCAGAGTTTGGTGAGTCCTGCCCAGGGCTTAGCTACGGTCCCTCCCGTGTTCAGAAGAATTCTGCTTTCTTGCCACTCCTGGCTCCCGGGGACAAGCGGAAAGGCCCTGACCATGCTCTCTTCGCTGGTCAAGAAGGCCAGACTCAATTGGAGTCGCACGGAGAGGGGGTCGGGGGAGCCCCGTGACTGCACCCCCAGCACCTAGGTAGGTCTATGCTGCCATGTAGGCCCCTGGCTGCGAGGTCGCCTGGGCTTCAGAGAGTCCCAGAGCCCTCGAGCAGCACGCAAGTTTCAGGATCACGTGAAGGAGATACACTTTTCTGGGGGTGGCTTTTAGCCTTCTCCTGGGAGGTCTGAAAATCCAAAAAAAAAAAGTAGTTATGCCCCCAAAGTGATCTCAAAACCCACATCTATCCCCTCTTGGGCTGCTTCCACCTCAACGCAAACTCCAGCCCCCAGTCTCCAAGGCCCTCTGTCCTGGACTCCTAGCCTCTTCCCAGTGCCAGGCTGGGCCCCGTGCCCGCTGCCCCGTGGGCCTCTTGGCTTTATCGACCCCTCTCCAGCCCAGGGCTGAACTCAGCCAGGCAGGAACCTCTCGGAGTCACGCTCCTGCGGGGAATGTGGTTTTCATTAAACTGAGCAAAGGAGCCGTTACCTGCCAGCCAAGGCTCAAGAAGCAAAGTTGTGCCAGGAGACACGGAGGGTGTGGGACTGCCCACCGCCCTCCCAGCTGACCCTGAGCTGGGAAGGGGACTGCACGGTGGCTCCTAAGGGTCCTGCCTCTGTAGCAGTTAGGGGCTGCTGGGTGGAGAGGGGCAGTCTTGACCCAGATAATAAGCAATTGTTAATGTGATCCATATGGGTCCTGACTGGCCTCTCTGTTTAACAGGATGATAATGGCAGGGAAAGAATGCTGGTCTGTGGCGAAAGGAAGGGGCAAAGTCCTCCCGGACTTGGGGTGGTGGGGGAGGGTCGGCCCCAGGGGAGGAGGAGACCCACCCAGGGGTCTCCACCCACCGGGCACACCCACCGTGTTATTGGCCCCGGAGCAGCCAGATTCCGTGTTCTGTGGCTGTCCTGACAAAACCCCTTTTATTCAGTCAACAAATATTTACCAGACACCCAGAGGTGCCAAGCCCTGTACCAGGCCCTGGGGGTGGGGTGCAAGGAGGTATGTGCCGGCTTCTGCCACCCCAGGCCCCCCCATCCACACACCCACACCCATACACACACACACACACACACACAGCCCCCCCCCCACACACACACACCCCACAGGTGCAGCCCAACACAGCAGGAGGGGCTTCACAAGGCAGGCTTCAGGCAATGCGGAGGAAGTGTGGCATCCGAGTCGGGCCCTGAAGAATGAGGAGGTTGTGGAAGGACAGGGACAATGGGGAAGGCATTTGGCGGAGAGGACAGCCAGCGCGAAGGCAGAGAGGCGTGAAATTGCGTGGAGAGGCTGAGGTCTCAGCAATAAAGCTGCAGCAGCGGGGCAGGGCAGGGGAGGGGAGGGCGGAGATTCATCCTGGACATGGACGGCCAGGAGGAAGGCAGCCAAGGGCTGGGGACCCCGCCAGCTCTCGGGGGGGGGGGGCGCCCTCCCCAGCCCCCCCAATCGTGCTGCGAGGATGGTCCCCTCCTGGGGCCCGGAGACCCAGCCCACCTTCAGAGCAGCACAGCCAGAATACCCAAACTCCTGCCTGTTCCCTCCGCCCCCCACTCCGGGGCGGATGGGGGTGGTCCCCCGGAGGAATGAGGGCTCCCTGACCCGAGGGCTACTCCACCGCCCCCAGACCCAAATTCCCTCCGCCCCGAGGGCTTTCCCGAGCAGAGAGCACAGGGAGGGCAGGAGGTCACTCCGCCCAGGGCCGGCGGCTGCGGCACCGAGGGAATCCGGTGGAAATAAATGGAATGGTGTTAAATATGGGCAGGGGGATTTACGAGGCCTGTCACCCGCGCCGGCGCCGCCGGCCCGCGGCCCCGCCCCTTTCGCGCCCACCCCAGGAAGTCCCGCCCCGCCCCCGGCCCCGGCCCGCAGCCCCCCGGCTCCTGCCGCGGGTGTCCCGCGCGCCCGGCGGGGAGACGCGCGCGCCGAGTCCCGGCTCCGGGGTCCGGGGCGGGGACCCGAGCGCCGCCGCGCGCCGACTCCGGAGCACGGGCCGGGAGTCCGGGGCGGCGCGGGGCGGACTTCTGGCGCGGGGACAGAGTTCCCGGGCCGCGGCGGGGACTCCGGGAAGGCGCTGGGCAGCGGCCACCGCGACGCGCCCCCGCCCCCGCGGGCGCCCGAGCGGGGCTGGACGCGGCTCCCCCGGCCGGGCAGCCCGAGCCCGTGCGGACCGCAACACAAACATTCTTCCGTCCTCTATTCTCCTCCAAATTAGGTCTCCATGGAGACAGGGCCAGGCAGCCTGACAGCCCCACGGCCTAATCCTGATTTAGTGACCGTCCCTTTAACAGCCCACCCACCCGTCCACCTACCCCTGCGCTCCGGGCCGCTCCCGGTCCCCGCGCAGGGCCGGTCCCGGCCGCCTCCGCGACCAGATCGGCCTTTGCTGACCACCTACTGTGTGCCCTCCCCGCGGCCGAGGCGCCTCCGCCGAGCGGTGCCCACACTTAGGGGGTCCCGGGGGCTCGAGAGACGCCCCGAGGAGCGCGCAAGTTTAAGGGGCTCTCGCTGGGGAGCGGGGAGCTCCGTGGGGTGAAGGTAAGTGCGCCCTCCCGCGACACCCTGACCCTCAGAGGGGGCACTGTGCCCCCCTGGGGCTGGGGAGAAGAAAAGGAGAGGGTGGGCGCTCGGGGTGCCGGGCCCGAAGCGGCCTCGGTCCGCTGTCACTGCCCCGTGGCGATGCTGGGGAATCTCGGGGCCGGGCACCCAACCCCCACCCCTCCCACACGCACAGGGGCCGCCGGACAAAGACCTGACGGAGTGGGAGGGGCCTGCGGGCCGGCCCTCGGGCTCCGGACACTGGATCCTTCGGGGACCCGAACCCGCAAACCCGGCTCCCACCCCCTCAATCTCGCAGGCTCCCCCCAGAGCCCGCGGCTCGCTACTGCCGCAGCCTGCGGTCCAAAGCGGGCGGCGGAACGGGCGCTCGTGGGCGGCGGAGACCCCCGCTCCGTCCGTCCCTTCCCCCCCGGGAAGTGACCCTCGGCTCCCACGCAGCCGCTCGGGTCCCTCGCTGGCCTTGCCCTTCGACCCCCGCCAGCCCCGCGCCCCGCGGCCCCCGCCCTCCCGACCCTCGGACTGCCCCGCGCCCGCGGACAAAGCTCCGGACCCACCGGCCGAACGGTCACCGCCCGCGCACCCCGGCCCGCCCCGCGCCCGGACGCGGCCCGCGTACCTCGGCATCCCGGCCGGGTCCTAGCTGAGCGTGCGCGGCCTGGGGGGGCGTCCGGCCCCGGGGCCCGGGCGCGGGCCGGGGGCTACTGGCCGGGGCTGGGGGGCAGCGGCGCTCACCATACTGGAGCCGCTGCTGCTGCTGCTGCTGCTGCTGCTGCGGCTGTTGCAGCCGCCGCGGCCGGGAGCGGGACTGGGCAGTGGGGGTGGCTGGACAAGGGGCCGCCCCGGCTCCCCCAGCAGGCAGGACCCCCACCCCCACCCCCGCCTCCCCTCGCCCGCCCCAGCGTCCTCCCTCGCCGGCCTTGCTCCCCTCCCCTTTCGCCGCTCCTCCTCCCCGTCCCCTCCCCGCTGCCCACTCCCGCCCCTCCTCCGGCCCTGTCCACCCCGCGCCTCCCCGCCCTCCCCCACCGCCCCGCCCCGCCCCCACCTCCCCCGGGCCCGGCCCCTCCTCCCGCCTTCGGCCCGCCCCGCCCCTCGCCCTCCCGGGCTCTAAAATAAATTAGCCACAGAGGGGGAGAAAAAGAGCAAATGACCCTCGCCGTGGAGTGTCCTTGCGCCGCTCAGGCCCGCCCGCCCCCTTCCCCGGGCGTCGAAGCGGGAAGTTGGGGCGGGGTGGAGGCCGAGTGTGCCGGTAGAGGCCGGGGAGCGGTCTCCGGGGGCGGGAGGCGAGGGGGGTGGACGGAGCGCGGCCGACCGTGTCCGCTGGGCGTGAGCGGCTTCCTGGGTCGAAGGGCAGAGGGGGAAGCAGCCGCCTGGCCAGCCCGGCTTGCCGGATCCCCGCTCCCAGGTCCACGGGGCGTCTGCTTGCCTCACACTTACATCCCGCCCTGCCCACCCAGCCCCCAGGTAAACTGAGCACCTACTGTGCCCCAGACTCCACTGAGCCCGCCAGGGAGCAGAGGAGCACAGGGCCAGGCCTGGTACTGCCAGTGTGCCTGGGGCACCCGGCTGGTGTGGGGAGGAGGCTGCAAAGGGTGGAGTGTGACGTCTCACGAGACAGACGAGTGGCTTGCCCACGAAGGTGGCATTCTCACGAGCAGAATGGTGGCAGGCCAGGAGAGGGCCATCAGGAACTGGCGGGCTTGGGGATCCTCCAGAATGCCGGACTGTCCTTGAGGGTCCCAGGCCACGGCTGGACAGAGTTCTATCAGACACCCTCATGGAAGACCCTCCCCAGCACCCCCCCCCCCCCGCCTTGCCATGTCTGCTTGGCCTCAGGACGCCACGGGAGAGGGGCTCAGGCTGGGGGGCCGGGAGCTCCCCTGAGACGCCAGCCCACACCCTCAACTGCCCAGGACCAGCTGTGCTTTGGGTCCTTTCTCCCTGGGTGTCGCTATCCTCTGGGGAGCTCCAGGGCCTCTCCGAGTACTCTCGGGACAAGGCTGTCCTGTGCACCCCCTAACGCAGCGCAGGGCCTGCTCAGACCTTTGCTCCCCTCCGGCGGGCTGGAGTCCAGACCCCGTGCCACCAGGGGAAGACCTGTGCGGCTCCCACGGTCTTCCGACCCAACCTTGGAAACAGCCTGTCGGCTGGGGGGCTCAGGTGGTCAGGACCACACTGGCCCAGAGGAGGCCTGTGTCCAGGCTGCCCTGGCTCGGGACTGGGGAGGTCAAGGGAAGACAAAGTCGCCGGGCCTCAAGCTGAGGGGCCTCGATCAAGTCTTTCCTGATGGGGCATCCACGGCCCAGAGTAAAGAGACACGGTTGGGGCCACAGCACAGAGCTGACCTGCCCCCCACCTGGCAGGGTCCCCCGCACCAGAGCAGGCGGCAAGGGAGAGGCCGGCCGGCACCCACTGTCGCTGTGGCCTCAGCCAGCGGCAGGAGTCGCAGGCGGCCAAGGGCGGCCTTGTCAGGGCATTGCTGGGGACGTCGGGGGCTGTGCTTGATCGGGGGCTTCTGAGGGGACCAGGCTGAGGGAAAAGTCTGAGCTCGTGCTCCCTGGAGTAGGGGTGCTATTCTCTTCCATCCCCCGGAAGCCTGGGGTCGGGGGTGCTGGCTTTAGAGGGGGCAGATGTTCCCATTTAGAGCAGGGGGACCAACCTTTGCTGACCTCCGAGAGGGCAAGTAGACAGCTCTGACTGTTTCTAGGTGCGAACTGGGCCACCGTATGGCGGCGAATGACCTGCAGGGACGAGCAGGTCTCCGGCCACCCCACCCCAGTCCCACACCAACGCTCAGGCGCTGAAACCAGCCCCTCTCCCCAGCTCATTAAAGTCCTGTTAATACATCATCGGCCTCCGGGCTGACAAACGCTCCGTCCTGGCAAATGGCCCTTCATCTGGCTGCCGGCCCGCTCCCTCCTGGCCGGGCCCTGGGGATCTGTTCTCTGAGGACTCTCCGCTGACCCCTCTCCTGCCTGTCAAGGGGTCTGTGGCCTGCGAGCCCCCCGCTGAGGACAGGCTGATCAGGGCGGGCTTGTGATGGCTCCTGGGCAGGTCAAGTGCCCAGCAATGGATTGGATAATAATAGCACAGTGGCCTCGCGGAAGGTGAGAGCCTGCACGGGCCCGCGCCTCTGCCCCGGGCTGGCTCGGAGAATCCCAGTCCCTGGCCGCGCCTGGGCACGCAGCACTGTGCAGGGTGCCGCTGAGCACCCCTGTAAGCACGTGCACAGTGCAGGTGTCTGAGACCCCGCCAGGCCCAGAACCCAGCAACAGATCGTTCTGGAAACCAAAAATAATAATAATCATCATCATAACCTGAGGGCCAGACAGGGCTGAAGGGCCTGCGTGGTACACAGGGGACTCACCCCCACGAGCACCAGCAACCTGTCACGGTGCTGGGAGTGGGCCCTGAGCATCCCTGGGTGTGCTTCAAAAATCAAAAAAGAAAGAAAAAGCTCAGCTGGGTCTGGGAGAGTGAGCATTCCAGAATGCTGGGAGAGAAAAGAGGGAAGATGAGGAGGCCGGAGAGAGGGAGGGAGGAGCAGGTGGGGGAAGGAGGAAGGAAGGAAAAGGGCCCAGGGAAGGATGGGGGGGAGAGATGGAAGGGAGGAAGAGGAAAGGGCGGAGAGACGCCTCTTTGTGGTCCTCGGGAACAGGGACTGACTCAAGTCATTAGAAGCGGGAGAGGAAGGAAATGTGAGTTGGGAGATTGGGGTGCGTGCCCGGAGGGGACACGCCCTGAGCTGGCGGCCCCCCCCCCCACTGCCCCCCCAACTCAGGCTACTTCCCCTCAGTGCTTCCACCCATGCTCTCTGTCGGGTTTCCAGGGCCGGGCCTTGTCTGCCGCTTGGCTCCAGCCTCAGTGGCCCAGGGTCTCAGCGGGGCTGCAGGCAGGGCGGGGCCAGGCCCCTAGGGAACCAGGAAACAGGGCGCCTTCCCCTGGACGGTCCACAGACTGCGAGGGGCAGCGCTGGCCTCCCCAACCCAACCCCCGCGACTCCCCCCTGCAGCCTCCCGCACCGGCTGAGCTGTGGTCTCTGCCCTTCCTTTCTGCACACCACTTCAGGGCCGGCCCTGGCCCACCCACCCCCGGAACTGTCATCACACGGGGGCCCCTCTCTCTGAGCCCCCACACCTTGGCAGGCTCGTCCACCTGGGGCACGCCCCCCCCCATGGCCAACTCACTTCGGCCTCCGCCAGCCCCGCCCGATTCCCAGAACAGGCCCAGAACTGCGCCCTGGAGGAAGCCGCCCTTCCTGGGCAGACACCCCCAGCCCATTCTCACCGGCTCTCGGACCCCACCCCATCTTCTCACGTACTCCGGACCCCCTGTCCCCCACCCCCCTACACAGAGGTAAGCTGGAAATCTAGTGCTCCCCAGGCCGCCCCACCCCCACGCTGCCCCTCCTGGGCCGGGCCTGACGGGAGGTCCCCAGCACATCTGGTTGTACTTAACTCATCCAGCGCCCAACTGCCTGGGCATGCTCCCTGCCTTCCCCGCTGCCTGCCTCGGCTCCCTCCGAACCCGACCCCTTGGCTTCCTCCAGGATGCCTTCCCTGATGGGCCTCGCCCTAGCCCAAGCTCCAGCCTCCTCTGCGCTCCCCAGTCTGAGAGGTTGTGTCCTCAGCAGGGCTCCGTGTGTGGAACCCCCTCCTTGTGAAGCACTGGTCTGTTACAGAAAACACACACACACACACACACACACACACACACACACACACACTCTGCAGAGAGGAGAGCTAGCCGGGGCCTTCCTTCTGCCCCCTTAGTTTGGGGCCTGGGCTGCCTCCAGCTATCCAATTCCTGGTGTGTCTAGTGGGGCGGGGTGTGGTCCAGGATGGACAGACTCAGAGAGCTATTCCCAGGACCATTCTTGCTGTCAATCACTTGCCCAAAGGCTTTGCTGATACTAAAGAATGAAAGAGAAATAAAGGGATTGGAGAGATAGTTCAGCAGGTACTTGCCTTGCACCAGCTGACCCAGGTTCGATTCCTGGCACCTCACATGGTTCCTCAGGCTTGCCTGATCCCTGAGTGTAAAGTCAGGATTAAGCCCTGAGCACTGCCTGGTGTGGCAGAAAGGGAAAGAAGGAAGGAAAGATGGGAGGAAGGAAGGAAGAAAGGAAGGAAGGAAGGAAGGAAGGAAGGAAGGAAGGAAGGAAGGAAGGAAGGAAGGAAGGAAGGAAGGAAGGAAGGAAGGAAGATGTAGAATATATAGCAAGTTCAAAATTATAGGCCTGGGGCTGGAGCGATAGCACAGCGGGTAGGGCATTTGCCTTGCACGCGGCCAACCCGGGTTCGATTCCCAGCATCCATATGGTCCCCTGAGCACCGCCAGGGGTAATTCCTGAGTGCAGAGCCAGGAGTAACCCCTGTGCATCACCGAGTGTGACCCAAAAAGAAAAAAAAAATTTATAGGCCTGTGAGGGTTGGCTCAGTGGCAAAAAAATAAAATCTGCCTTGCAAGGGCGAGGCCAAGCTTTCTACCCAGGTTCTTCCCACATGTGCAGGCTTTGGTCCATGCAGCTCTGCTGTTTGGAACCCTGGCGCTGTACCCGAGTCTATTTCTGCTGCATGAGACCATGACCAGGAATGCACGTGTGTGAGCACTGCAGTGACCCTCCAGCAAGCACCACACACAGAAAGCACGTGAGCACCACAACTAAAGCGTGTGATGCCCAGAGAGTACGGAACTTCAGATCCAGGTGTGTGACCCACGGAGAACCCTCGCCCCGTGTGGATGTGAGCTCCGCCATCGCAACGACTCTGAAGGAAGGGGAGATAGAAGGATCCGGAACTCTACCGTGCCTGCTTCAGCAGAGCTTCAGGTTTGCTCCTTCCTTCCTCCCCTCCTTTGTTCACTGCTTTCCTCCCTCCATTCTCCCTCCCTCCTTCCTTTCTTCCCTCTTTTCTTCCCTTCCTTTCCTTTGCTTCCTTTCCTCCTTTATTCCTTCCCTTCTTCCTTTCCTCCTCCCTCCCAAACTCCCTCCCTCTTCCCTCCCTCCTTCTCTCCTTCCTCCTATCCCTTCTTCCTTCCTTCCCTACTTTTCACTTTCCCTTCTTCCTTCTAGCTATCCTTCCTTTTCTCCTTCCTCCCCTCCTTCCTCGTTCCTCCCCTCCCTCTCTCCATAGCATGGCTAAGTGTCCTCAGTTCTGGAAATAGAGACTCGAATGAGGTCCCAGTGATTCCTAGACAGACTCCTGGTGGTGGGCAGAGACCAGTAGGTAGACAAAAACAAATGCAAGATGCTAGGATGAAGGATGAAGGATGGTAGGATGCTCGGGGCATGGCTGGGTGCACGCTTTAGCTTATGGGAGACCCGGTTTGGAGGTGGCACTGCAGGATACCCCGAACACTGCAGGGTATGACCCCCAAACCAAAAAATAAATAAATAGATCAACACACACAGAAAATTTACAAAGCAAATGCACTCGCGGCCAGAGAGACAGATCACAGGCTGAGCCCGTGCTTGGCTGCAGGAAGCCTGGGTTCGATCCCCTGCACCCCTGCAACGAGTCCAGAGTAGCTCCTAATTCCTGCTGGGTGTAACCCCAAAGCCAAAATAAATCAATGAAAATTTGGGGCTGGAGCGATAGCACAGCGGGTAAGGTGTTTGCACACGGCCAACCTGGGTTCGATTCCCATATGGTCCCCTGAACACCACCAGGAGTGGTTCCTGAGTGCAGAGCCAGGAGTAACCCCTGTGCATCACCAGGTGTGGCCCAAAAAGCAAAAAATAAAATAAAATAAAATAAAAATAATAATTAAAAATAATTAAAAATCAAAACACCTTTAACCACAAGAGACATTGACTGGTAAAACTTTAGCTTAGGAATTGTTCTAGAGACCAGGGCCAGAGAGAGTTCGACAGACTGAACACATGCTTTCTTTTTTTTTCTTTTTGGGTCACACCCAGCGATGCTCAGGGGTTACTCCTGGCTCTGACTCAGGAATTACTCCTGGCAGTGCTTGGGGGACCATATGGGATGCCGGGGATCGAACCAGGGTCTGCCTTGTACAAGGCACACGCCCTTCCCGCTGTGCTATCGCTCGGGCCCCTGAACACATGCTTTGCCCATCTTTGATCCCAGCATCATATGTCTTTAGCGCCACTGAAAGTGACCCCCCAAGGGCAGGAAGTAGCCCCTGAACCTCGCCAGGTGTGGTTCTCCCCAAAAGAAAGAAACCAACACAGACGGCTCCGGAGGGAGGCAGGATGCTCAACCTCAACCTCAGCCAACCAGGGTGACCCTGCTGCTCCACGAAGTGACCCCAGGAGCAGTGATCTCTGACCAAACCCTGCCCTCCCTCCAGAAGAAATCGACACGGAGAGATCTTCCTCCACACCCAGAGGTGCTCAGGGGGCCTGCAGGGTCACTTGCCACCTCAAGTTTACCCTCGCGTCCTTGGGACCACTCGCTTCCGGGGATCAACCCAGGACCTCCCACGTTCTCTATCATTGGACTCACATCTCCCGGCCCCTTGGCAGTCTTTTCTCAGCAGAAAAATACTTGCTGGTTTTCTTTTGGATTCTTGGTTTTTGCCCCGCATCCAAGTAGTGCTCCTGTTTCTGTGCTCAGGGATCACTCCTGATGGGGCTTGGGAGACAAACCTGGGCTGGGCACTGAGCAAGACCGTCATCGCCCTATCGCCATGCCCCCTGCATCATCTCTCCAGCCCAGGACAATACTTTTTATTATTTTTTTTTTATCCTATCGGCACATTTATAGCACATAAGTTCACCCCTTCCCTCTGCTGGTGTTTCAGTGGCTGGTGGTCCTCCCCTGCTTGGTCACAGTGCTCGGCGCTCTCACACGCAGTGCAAGGCTTGATAGTCCCACTCCTTTACTTGCGGCACGCACCCGTGTGCTTGCACCCACCTGGCTCTGGCACAGTTGGAAATCACCCGTGGCTCCTGGGCCCACTGACAGTCCAGCTGCCAGATGACACTTGGCACATGCAGGCAGCACCACATTTGTAAGGCAGGTATTTTAGTCACTGACCCATCTTCTTCCAGCCCCTAGTACTACATAATTATTATGTCCTTTTGGGAGGAGGTACGTCTGACAGTGCTCAGGAGTCACTCCCAGGGGTGCTGGGATACTATTTGGTGCTGGGGAGCAAACCCAGTAGTCCTGGCTAAGCATGTGTAATGTAATTGTTGTTTGTTTTTGTTTGGGGCCACACCTGGCCCTGCCGAGTATATACTCCTCACTCAGCATCACTCCTGCATCCTGACAGTGCTCAGGAGACCATATGGGAAGCCAGAGACCAAACCCTGGCCATGTGCAAGGCAAGTGCCCTGCCGCCATGCTGTTTCTCTGGCCCCTCCACATGACTTAAGGGAGACAAAACTCAGCAATGTTCAGGGGTTACTCCTGACTCTGCTCTCAGGGATCTCTCCTGATGGTCCTTGGGGGACCGTGTGGGGTGCCAGGGATTGAACCCGGGTCAGCTGTACACAAGGCAAACGCCCTATTCACTGTACTATCGCTGTAGCTCCCCCTCCACTTAAAATTTAAGGCACCCTGTGGACATAGTTATTAATTTATTTTTTCGTTTTTCCCACCATTAATAAGAGCTTGAGGGGGCTGGAGAGATAGCACAGTGGATAGGGTGTTTGTCTTGCACGCAGCCGACCCGGGTTCGAATCCCAGCATCCCATATGGTCCTCTGAGCACCACCAGCAGTAATTCCTGAGTGCAGAGCCAGGAGTAACCCCTGTGCATCGCCGGGTGTGACCGAAAAAGAAAAAAAAAAAAAAAACAAGTGCTTGAAAACCTGGCAACAACGCCTACCTTGGTGCAGTGATCTGATTAGGATAATTTCCTCCAAACAGGAGGCAGGGAAGGCTTATTCTTAGCTTTGCAGAGCCACCAGCTGAGATGTGAGTGTTCTCACATCTCCTCCAGGCAGCCCTCCCAGACTGCCCTTCCAGGGCCGGGTGCAGCTCCCAAGGCCTTTACAAATAGCCATCCTGGGCCACTGGATCAGGCAACCCTGGCGAGTCCTCAGGAAGCCTGGCGGGTGAAGGCCAGCAGGGGCCCTGGACCGAGAGCACAAAGCAGGCTTGTCCGGCAGGAAAGAAGCCCCGCCCCTCTGGGCACATTCCTCCCTGGACAATGGCTGCCTCGGAATCCGGAGAATGAGGGAGGCCGGTGGCTTCTCCAGAGCACCCTCGTGCTCCTCGCCAAGCTGGGTCCGGTCCCTTTGCACAGAGCCAGAGAGTGGGGATGGCGTGGAGCCAGCAGCCCCGAGCCCCTCCCTTACCAGAGGGCCCCCCCCAGAGGTGTGCCTGCCAGGCCAGCCATGTGCGTGGGGACAGCGTGAGTCTCTGAGGGCCCTGCCCGGCCAGCTCCCCGAGGTTCCCCGCCCATCTGACACACGCGCAGGCTGTTGCAGTTACATGTCTGAGTTCATCCTTGCTGGGCCCCTGACTCTGCGAACTAAATTTCCCTGTGAGCAAAGTGAGCTGGTGACTCATGTCCCCCCCCCCGCCCCCCCCCCTCTCTCTCGGAGGCTGTCCTGCAGAAGGACAGGGACGCGTGACTAATTCCTGAAAGCCCAGGAAGGGTGATTCCCTTTCCACGTTGGAAACGAGTGGGTTTCCAGCCCTGATCACCCCTCCACGCCTCTACCCACCCCCCACCCCCGCCTTCTCCAAGTCCAATTCAGATGCATCCCTGGACCCAAGAGTGGGGCCTTGTGGAGACAATGCATCACCAGTGCCCGGGGGAATCATTCCTCCTTCATGCTGCCACAGACCCTTGTATTCGCCAGAATGCTGTAAAACTATAAAAGGGTTATTTGGGTGGGGGTTGGTGAGTAAATCGTGAACGGTCAAGGTTGCATCTCAGCACTAGAGCACCTGCCTCCCATGGGGGAGGTGCTGTGTGTGAGATCTCTGTACCACTGTATCACTGTCATCCTGTTGTTCATCGATTTGCTCTAGCGGGCACCAGTAACGTCTCTGTTCATCCTAGCCCTGAAATTTGATCACTCTGTCTTTACTCATCCTTCCCAACGGTGCCGCAGTGGAGGCTCTTTCAGGGTTAGGGGAATGAGGCCCATCATTGTTACTGTATTTAGCATATTAAATATGCCTCGGGAGCTTGCCAGGCTCTGCCATATGGGCAGGATACTCTTGGTAGCTTGCCGGGCTCTCTGAGAAGGAGAACTAGACAATAAGAGGTCCCACTGCCAGGAAGGGCAGTTTGTGGGTGTGACTGCCTAGCTACTGGAAACGGGGGGTCTGGGTGGAGTGGATCTTGGCCCAGTCCCCATCCGAGCAGGCTGGGAGATCTCAGCCCTGGGTCCCGCACACCTGGGTTCCTCTGCCAGTTCCTTCATGCATGAGGTTTGTCCGAGCGTGTGGAGAGTGGCCTTGAGCATGGCTGTGGCTGGGTTCTGGAGGTCTTCGGCTGCCAGGATTCTGCTCAGGGCGGGGAGGAAAACTCAGCCCGTCCCCCTCCGAGGGGCCCTGGTGAAGACAGCTTGGCATGGGGGCAGGAGACTCTGGTGTTTGATCTCACACACCCCCAAAATGCATACAATAAAATTGAAACTATAGAACTATAGGGATGGCTGCGTGCGGGATACAGTTGCTCCAGCTGTCGGGGAAATGCGGGCATCTCTGATGGGGTAGCAAAGCTGGGCACCCTGGATGGGAGAGGTGCCAGGCTCCCAGCCATCAGAGGATCAGCATTGGTTAGCAGCCGGGCTTCCTAGAACTATTTTCCAGCCATTTGCCACCAACACTTGCCCCACCTCCTCCCACTCTCCCTCTTGCCCTTTCTTCTGTCTTCAATCCTTCTCTCCCCTAAATTCATTTTTTTTTTTTTTTTTGCTGCAAGTACCAGAAAAACTCCCCTTCCAATGGCTTGTACAATCAGGAAAATGCATGCTCATATTTCACCCAGTTTCGATGCCGCTGATGCTAAGAGGCACTTTATGTACCATTAGAGGGGAAAACGCTGCCAATTTTACACTAATGCCATGGAATGTTGTCTTCAGATTTTTATTTTATACTTATTGAAAAGACAATTTAGACTTAAATGGGAAATATTTTAACCTGTGGGCGAGGGAAATGGAGGTGAAATACATGGCTTACGGTTTTCTTTGAACTTTGGCGTGTTCAGAGTCTGTGTCCAGAGTCATAAACTTGGGGCTGTCCAGGTATGTGGTTATTTTCCACCAAGAATCACTTTCTGGGCTGTCAGGGGTGATGGTGATACAGCACTTCTTTCCTGTGCATTTCAGGGGTGGCAGGCCACATCCGGCAGTGCTCAGGGATTACTCCTGGCTCTGTGCTCAGAGATCTCTCCTGGAGGTACTCCAGAGACCCCATGCTGTGCCAAGGATTGAACGGGGCTCAGCTGGGTGCAAGGGCCCCTCCTTCCTCGATGCTCTCCAGCCCAGTACAGCTTTCTGTTTTGTTTTGGGGGCCACACTCAGCTGGGCTCAGTACGATTCCTGGCTCTGTGCTCAGGGATCATTTTGGGTGGGCTCGGGGGACCGTAGAGAGTGCCAGGGATCAAATCCAGGTCAAGCCACATCTACGCCAAGCACCCTATTTGCTGTATTATTTCTTTGGCCCCCCAATAACAGTATCTCTTAAAAGACCACTCCGCTGAATTAAATGCCTACTGTCATGCTTTAAAATACTTCCAAATTCAGCAGCTTAGAGTGACAAATATTTAGTACCTACTGGTTTCTCTGGGTGAGGCATCAGGGAGCACTTAAGCCAGGTCTATGAGAGCCAACCAGACAAGGGAGGGTGGCTGTTGGCAGACCTCGGGTCCAGCTTGTTCTGGTTGGCACTGAGGTTCTCTTTTTTTTTTTTTTGGCTTTTTGGGTCACATTGGGTGATGCACAGGGGTTACTCCTGGCTCTGCACTCAGGAATCACTCCTGGCGGTGCTCAGGGGATCATATGGGATGCTGGGAATCGAACTCGGGTCGGCCGCGTGCAAGGCAAACGCCCTACCCACTGTGCTATCACGCCAGCCCCAGCACTGAGGTTCTTCACTTGGGTTCCTCCAGTGGTCCAGGATCTCTGGACCTTGCACTAGGCCTCTCCAATACCAGTGTCCTGAGAGCGCACACGTGCGCGCACACACACACACACACACACACACACACATTCAAGACAGTGGCTACGCTGGTTTTATACCCTAATACTGGAAGTGGCACGTTATGACTTCCTCCCTCTGTAGTTGATCACAGTATAGGAAGAGGCTGTATGAGGGCATGAAATCGAGAGGTGAGGCCCGTCAGGGGCCATTCTGTGGGTTGTCTAATACACCCACCATTACCTTTGATCTTCTAAGTTGCCAACATCCATTCTAGCCTTGGTGCTGGCAGACAATCACAGTGAACTATCCATAAGGGCTTTCAGGTACCAGGCAGGACTCAGACTCCTTCCATGGTCTGCAGCCCCAAATGTCATACGGTTGTAGTTGTCAGGTTAAGACATCAGGAAGCCACCAGGTTTGCACTTCTGTAGAAACAATGGCTAAGCACTCCTGAATTCCTGGATTCTGTCCTCAGCCAGTGTTGTATCTTTTTTTGAACATGTAGTATTATTCTGGCCTATAAAGTATGAGGGAATGGTATTTGGGAACTTCTAAGAGATTTTTCTAGAAGGTAAAGGACAAACAACTTTTCTTTTCCTAAGAATGATGCTGTTTACATGTGATGGCTGGAATAGCAGCAGCCATTATGTGACTTGAGGAGAAGTCGGTGTGCAAGGACAAAAAAAGTTCAAGATAAGAAGCAGGTCAAAGAGCAGGAGAGATGACAGTTCAGGAGGTAAGGCACTTGTCTTGCATGTGGCTGACCCATAGCACACATTATGATCCCTGAGCACTTCCAGGTCGTTCCTCAACACAGAACCAAGAATAGCCTCTGAGCACTGCCACTCACCCACCCAAGAAGATGGGCAGAGAAAATAAGAAAGAAATATGGTGGAATTTGCATAGAATTGAATTCTCTCAACAATAAAAATGAGCTACCCAATAAAAGTGAACACAACCCAACGAATGGATTTTAAACAAAAGAGCCATAGGGACTGGAGAAATAGCACAGCGGGTAACATGTGCTGCCGACCTGGTCCTATCCCTGCCCTGAGCACCACCAGGTATGGCCTCAAAACAACAATAAAGCAGGACAAAAACTAAAAGAGCAAGACACAAAAGAATAGACACCAAAAGATTGCGTTCATAAGGAAGATCTCTCCCAGCCCTCGCAAAGCAGCTCTGTGGAGGCAGAAGTCAGATGGCGATTCCTCATGGGGAGCAGGGGTGAAGGAAGAGCTGATCGCACGCTTAGAAATGGCAAAGTGGCCCGATGTTAGTGACCTAGAGCTTGACTGGAATGGGGCCTACCAGGAACACCTTTGTCCAAACTCATCGGACAGCAGACTGGAAGCCTGTGCAAGGGCCGGAGGGAACGTCCAGGGGTAAGGTGCTGGCCTTGCGCATGGCTGGCACCGGTTTGATCCCTGCACTGCATGTGGTCTACGACCACTATCAAGAGTCACCTTTGAGCACTGTCAGGAGTCAATGAGCCCTGGGCACTGCCGGTTGCGGCTCCCCCCAAATAAAATAAAAGAAAACAAGATACAATAAAAACAAAGCCCTGGGGCTGGAGTGATAGCACAGCGGGTAGAGCATTTGCCTTGCATGCAGCCGACCCAGGTTCGATTCCCAGAATCCCACATGGTCCCTCGAGCACTGCCAGGAGTAATTCCTGAGTGCATAAGGCAGGAGTAACCCCTGTGCAACGCTGGGTGTCACCCGAAAAGCAAAAAAAAAAAAAAAAAATCCCTGTGCATTCCATGCATGTAAACATATTCCCATAAAGTTGATGGAAATAGAAAAAAAATAAATACAGAAAAAAGGAGGATTACACTGTTTTGTCACAGAACTAACCAACAGCCCCACCTTAAGACCCCTTTTGCGACATGATAAACAAACGTCCTTCCTGTTGGAGCCACTTTTAAGCTCGAGTGTCTGGGTCTTGAGTCCAAAGTACCCTGACATCATCCCTGGTAAAGGGATCCAGCCCCGGCAACAGCTGGCAGTGAACAGCCGCCACCGCCGAGGGTAGTGGGCCTGATCTGGAGGGCCGTGCTCTGCTTCTGGGGGCTCCGTCATAGCACCCCTGTCCCCCCCATCTCTGAAATGGAGACCCTACCACTCTCTTGAGGATGAAGGGTGAGAAAACATTGGCCAGCTCTTGGCACCCTGCCCGGTACCTAGTTCTCTGCACCCCGCCCCCACTCGTTCCTGCTGAGGATGGTGGGGCTGGAACCTGTGGAGCGGGAGCACGGCCCTGGGAGGAAGCGGAGGGCAGGGCTGCCCCAGAGCACTGGCCCCCAGAACTGCGGCTTGGAAATAACGCAGACGAGGTTGCTGCTCAGGCCTCTAGCAAAGATGGTTCTAGAATGTTTTTCTATCATCAGGTTCAGAGAGACAAACGTGGGAGGAGGAGCAGATGTTGAGAGCCAAGAGTGAGTGTGAGTTTGAATTGCAGCAGGGGATCAGAGCGAGGGCTCTGCTGCCCAGTAGTGAAGTGACCTTAGGCAAGTCACGCCTCCTTGGGGGTGTTCCCATCTTCGAACTGGGAATGCAGTAGGTTGCTGCAAGGATCAGATGAGGCTCTGCACCTTTCTGCTGTGGGGGCCTGCTGCTCTGTCAGATTGGCGCCTTCTTCCTTGATGGCCTTCAGTCTCCCTGGAGACTGGCTGCATCGCAACCTTTTCCCCTCTGGAGAAGCCCGTATTAGTTCCTGCACACATTATTTCTCTCTTTCTCTCTGCTCACTTTAGTTTAAGTAAATTTCTTTCTTTTTCTTTCTTTCTTTTTTTTTTTTTTTTTTTTTTTGCTTTTTGGGTCACACCTGGCAATGCACAGGGATTACTCCTGGCTGTGCACTCAGGAATTACCCCTGGCGGTGCTCAGGGGATCATATGGGATGCTGGGACTCGAACCCGGGTCAGCCGAGTGCAAGGCAAACGCCCTCCCCGCTGTGCTATGGCTCCAGCCCCCCGTGCTGTGTTTCTTTGGGGCCCTTCATCACCGTGGACTCGGGCAGCCTGCTGCTGCTCCTGTCGATGAAGTCCTAACCCTAGCTCGCCGAGCTCGAGTTTGCAGTTCTCCTTCTGCCTCAGACAGGATGTTCCCTCGCAGAGGATTTCCTCTCCTTTTCTTTTTCTATGACCCTGTCCCTCCCTTCCTTCCAGTCCCTACCCTGCCCTCCCTCTTCCAGGAAGCCTTCCTTGACTAATACCTGCCCCTCCTCCACCAACCTGGCCCAGGTTGGCAGCTGCCGGGCTGCATCCCCACACTCCCCCAGGCCGGCCCAGTGCTCCATCAGCCTGTGCCCAGCTGGCCAGGGGGCTCAGATAAGGCAGGATCTCGGGGCTCTGAGGCCTGCTGGCTTCACCACAGCCTTCCTGGAGGAGGCGCAGGAAGGGATGGGGGCTGGCGAGGAGGCGGCCACCTGCCAGAGTGGCAGCAGACAGGCCAGCTAAATCCTTGACCTCCGGTTTAAGGGGTCGGGCATGGTTCAATAGAGCACTCCAGGCTGAGTCCCAGCTCATTCACACAGGTCAGGGGCGTGAGGCCAGGAGGGGAGGAGGCCCCTCCCCCACAGCCGCTGAGACTCACTCCCAGCACTCCCAGGCCTCCTCCAGCACCCTGCAAACTCGCGGCCCCCCTTCCCATAAGGGCAGGAGCCCTGTGAGAGGCGGGGTGGGGGGCTGAGGAGAGGCAGGCTTGTAGGAGCAGGAGTCCCGTGGCTGCAGAGGGGCTGACAGGGCCTGGTTTGAGGTCCGCAGACACAGCAGCTTGACCTGGAGTCGCCTCTTCTCCCCCTTGGGAATCCCCCCTCTCCCCATACCCCCCCAAAAAAAAAACCTTAGTCCTGTTTGTGTTTTTTTCCTTTTTGGGTCACACCCAGCGATGCACAGGGGTTACTTCTGGCTCTGCACTCAGGAATTACTCCTGGCGGTGCTCAGGGGACTATATGGGATGCTGGGAATCGAACCCAGGTCTGCCGCGTGCAAGGCAAACACCCTCCCCGCTCTGCTCTAGTTCCTGCCCCAGTCCTGTTTTTTTTTTCTATTTAAATTCTTTATTGAATCAGTGAGATATAGTTACAAAGTTGTTCACGATTGAGTTTCAGTCATAGAATGTTCTGACATCCATCCCTTTGCCAGTGCACGTTTCCCACCACTAATGTCCCCAGTTTCCTCCCGCCACCCCCACACCTCCTCAGCCTGCCTCTATGGCAGCACTTCTCTCTCTGTCTCTATCTGTCTCTCTCTGTCTCTGTCTCTGTCTGTCTGTCTCTCCCTGTTAGGCCCTGTGGCTTGCAATTCTGTTCCTGAAAGAGTATCTTGCGTATCACTTTACCTCCTTTCAGCACCCCTTCTTGTCCAAACCTCCAAACCATCATTTCCAACTTGTTGTCATAGTGGCCCCTTCTCTGTCCTCCTAACTCCTCCCCACCCCCCACTTGTGGCAAGCTTCCTAAAACTGAGTCCTTTTCAGATGAGAGACATGCTGCAGACATAGGTCAAGGGGCCATGTGCCATGTGCCCCCCAGAACCCTGGTGTTGCCCCCAAACCAAACACTAATAACAAACTACGTATGAGAAGAACCCTTTGGCTGACTGGATCTTCAGGAAAGCAAGGACAGCGCGCTGGGAGACGCCAGGGATCGGACCCCAGCCCTGGGGACCATCTCTCCGCCTTAAAGCTCAGGCCGGTCCTTCGGACAGCGCGGCGACCCGACGGAATCCCACGTGCAAAACAGCAACTGCCCCAGCCTGGCCACTGCGGCCACTGCCGCCCCCCGGGACGGAGGGCGGGGGCGCGGGGCGGGATCCGGGGGACGCGCTGCAAAGTGGGTCGGAGCCGGCGGCGCGGGAGCCCGGCCCGCCCCGTCGGGCGCAGCCCCGGCCCCCCGCGCCCGGCCGGTCCCGCCCATAAATCAGCTCCGCCAGCGTTAATGGCTCCTGACTAATTGCCTGGACTCGGCTCCGGGCTCGGGTCGCCCGCATTAAAATTCAATCAGGCCCTGCGCTGAGCTATTAAATATTCATCGGGAGCGCTTCCCGAAACCGGGCTGGGGGAGGGGGCGCCGGGGGGACTACCCGGACCCCGCTGCGCCCGGGGGCGCTCCCGGGCGCTCCCAACTGCGGCCGGGCCAGGTTTCTCTCCGCAAATCCCTAGGCTCCTTCTAGAGACTTCTGCGGGGCTGAGCCGCCCCGCGGGGGGGTGCGGATCCCTCTCCTCCCTCCGGCATCCCCGCGCCTCCCCGCGCCTGTGCGCCCAGGCCCCGCGCCCGCTGCCTTCTCGCTCGCTGCAGCGGGGCAGGTACCGGCGTCGTCGTTCCAGGCCTCTGGGTCCCCGACCTGTGCCTTTGCCAAGACTTGCCCCTCTTCTGCGCGCTGGAGGGAGCGTCAGCGTGGGGTCTGCCCTGGAAGGGAGGGGCTGCCTCTGCTCGGACCCCCTGCGCCCCTTCCCCAGGAATGCAGCCTTTCTTTCCCACCTCCTGGGCCCTGCCTGATGCTGAACAGGCCGCCTGCAAGTTCTCAAGGTGGGCACCGAGAGCAAGGGGGCGGGGCCTGCAGGCCGGAGGGGGGCACTGGAAGTGTCCCCGCTTGAGGAGGGAGAGTGCCCCCACCCGCGGCAGCTGGAGGCTGTGAGGGTTTGCAAGGCTCTCGCGGGTGTGAGGTCTGGGGTTGGCCACTCAAGTAAGATGCGGCGGTTCCAGCCTCTCCCCACTGGACACACAGAACAAAGCTCCAGGCGGGAGTCTTGAGTTAAGGGGAGCAGGTGGGGGACCCTCTCCCCTCCCCTGTCCTTTACGGTGGTGCCCCCTGAGTAAACCACCTACACATGGGCTCTTCTCTGCCTGTTACCTTCAGACCCCCCAAGAAATGCAGTGGGGGAGAGGAGGAACGTTTGCTGGTGCCAAGAGCCCCTGCAGAGCCCAGGCAGGGGGCTCCAATGTCGGTGTGATGTGAAGGGAATGGTTTGGGGTGGGGGCCTGGAAGAGACTCTGCTAGTTCTGAGAAAGCTCCCCCTTGACTCAACTGGAAGCTTAGCATTCCTGTCTGACACCCCCACTCCCCCGGGACTTAGGAAGGGGGGCAGGGGGGCACAGGGGCACCCTGTCCGCAGGCCGCCAAGCTGGGTGCGGGGCTCCGTGTGCCTGGCAGCGATTAGAAGGGGCCTGGAGCCGGGAGCCCTCAGACTTCAGCGGGGCAGGGGTGACCCGAGGCGAGTGTCCGATTCCAAAGCCGAACGTCACAGGCGAAGCCGGCCACAGGGCTGCCCATGTGTGGTTCCCATTAGGGCCGGCTGGGGTCTTCCTGAGGGCCCTCGGATTCCTGAGCCCTTCCCCCAGCACGCCCCTCCCTGGGCCGCTGGCCGTGGTTTGGAATGTCTTTCCCAAGGCTTCCTGTGCCTGTCCATCTCGGGGCTGTGGAGGAGCGTCCACTCCCGGAGACGATGTCCTTGGATCCCTTAAAGGAGACAAACACAGCAGGATTAGCCCATAGCCCTGCCCCCCTCCCCAGCTAATCCCCGGAGACCCCCACTCAGTGCCAGAGCCAAGTCCAGGCCATCCCCTTTGTTCAAGCTTCCGCTGGCCCAGCCTGGACCGCTGTGCCCATCTGTGCTGACCTGCCCCCTCTCTGCCGCCCCTGAGGGGCTGCCTGAAACCCAGGCCTGAGAGCTCCATCCCTTTCTCTGCACACGTCCAGCTTTCCGGCAATGCATTCGTAGTCACTGCCTGTGACTCTGGATGTCTGTCTCACACACACACACACACACACACACACACACACACACACTTCTAAAGTTGTAAAACAATGGTTGCTGGCATTGCTCAGGTGCACAAGTCACCTGTACTGCGAGTGTGAGCTCGGAGTTCACATGTTGGATCCCCATTTCCACCATCGTCTGCAATCCCTGGCGCCTTGAGAAGTGGGTGCAGTCTCCAGTGCATTGCAGCCGAGGGTTTGTGTGCACTGAAGCCACGCGTGTGGCACTGGCAAGCATAGAGAGGAGCCCTCAAACGGGAGAGATGTGTGACGGCCAGAGCAATAGTACAGCAAGAGGGACCCAGGTTGGATCCCTGGCACCCCCTATGGTTCCCTGAGCCCACCAGGAGTGATCCCTGGGCACAGAGCCAGGAGTAAGTAACCCCTGAGCATTGCTGGCTGTGCCCCCCCATCAAAATCATGTGTGAGCACCACAACATAGGAGTGCGCCCCTCCCCACTGTGAGACTCAGTGTGCAAGACCCACAATCAAAGAGGTGTGCGACACCCATCACTTCAACAAAAAAAAGGAAGGAAAGAGAAATTTAAAAAAATAAATAACGGTTGCTAACATTTGAAATTCAGGAGGCAGGCTGGACACTCAAGGTACATGCCCCTGACCACTGCTCTGTCTCCCTGGCCCCATCATTTCTCAGTCTTCTTTTTTTTTTTTTCTTTTTGGGTCACAGCCAGCGATGCACAGGGGTTACTCCTGGCTCATGCACTCAGGAATTACTCCTGGCAGTGCTCAGGGGACCCTATGGGATGCTGGGAATCGAACCTGGGTCGGCTGTGTGCAAGGCAAACGCCCTACCCACTGTGCTATTGCTCCAGCCCCATTTCTCAGTCTTCTTGAAAATTATCTAACATCATGAAGCTTGCAGTCTTGTGGAAGCTCAGAAAGCTGTCATCTTCGCAAGGGACTCATGGGGCCTACACGGTACCACCATCCCCACCCGTACCTGACATCAGGCCTCAGATGCCAGATGAGTGAAATATATTCGAGTGGTCTCTGGTTTAAAATATATCTGTGGGGCTGCAGTGATAGCACAGCGGGTAGGGCGTTTGCCTTGCACGCAGCCAACCCGGGTTCAATTCCCAGCATCCCATATGATCCCTTGAGCACCACCAAGAGTAATTCCTAAGTGCATGAGCCAGGAGTAACTCCTGTGCATCACTGGGTATGACCCAAAAAGCAAAAAAAAGATATCTGTGTGTGTATCTCTGGAGAGATAATACAATGATAAAGCGGGTCGGGCACTCGCCTTGCACACAGTCGACCCAGGCGGCACACATATACCGCCAGGAGTAATTCCCGAGTACAGAGACAGGCGTAACAAAACCAAGCATAGTACAGCAGGTAGAGCCCTGGCCTGGCCTTGCCTTGCATGTGGCTAACCCAGGTTTGGTCCCTGGCCCTATATAGTCCCCCTGAGCCCTTCAAGAGTGATCCCTGAGGCAGAGCCGGGAGTAAACCCTGAGCACTGCTGGGTGTAGCCCCCAAACCAAACAACAAATATACATGCATATATATGCATAAGTATATATATATATATTTATACTTGTGTATATATGTTCACCTCTGCAGGATGCAGGGCCAGGGACCAAACCCAGGCCTTACATAGGCAAGTCTAGTACGGGGAGGGGGTGGGGTGTGCAGCTGTGCCTGGCTCTCTGCTCTGGGGTCACTCCTGGCAGTGCTCAGGTGACCATATGATATGGGGGTCAAACTCATGGATCAAACTCACGGTCAGTCCCAGGACGCAAAGCATGCATAACATGACCGTCACCTCTGGGACTGACCACGATCTACCTCCGGTGGTCCTCACCCCTTCAGTGCTCTCTGCTCCTGCCCACCCCTCCCGCTGAGACACTTCAGTGTCCCCCCCACCAAGGCAGAGGCTGCTGTGTGTGCCCTTCCAGCCTCCACATTCTTGCCTCCCTACCCCAGAAATAAACTTGCCCCCACACTCAGTCGGCCCCGCCTACACCCATGCTCCCAGACACCAAACTTCCTCCTTTCCCATTTTTGTGGGGCGGGATGGTTCGAACCCAGGTCTCCTGCAAACCAGTCGTGCGCTTCGCCACGGAGCCAGCCCCCTGGCTGGCTTCTCTCTCCCCCACACCCGGTTCCCCCCTGTGCTTCTGCACCTCAGCTTTTTAGTCCTTTCCCAGGCAGGTGACGATGCACAGAGCGCATGCACCAGGGGGCTGGCGTCCTCTCCGCTGTCAAACAGGCACCCGTGTCCCAGAACTGGCACAGACAGAACTGCCCACCTCCTGGAGTCGATGCAGATACCCTGGACCTCCCCTAAGTGCTTCCCTCTGGCCTTGAGGACCCCAACTCTCCTGCCGCAGGGCCCGTTAGCTCCCAGCCCCCCTTGTGCCCTAGGAACTCCCCAGAGCCGGGCAGAGGTCTGATGCCAAGGTCTCCCCAGAACTTCCGATTCACCCAGTAGGACGCCCGGTTTTACAGATGAGGCTGGGGGACTCTGCCTGAAGGAAGGGGCGCTGAGGGGGAAATTCCAGCCCGGCTTTAGAGTACTGTAAGGGCTACCTGCAGCCTCTGGCCGCTGCCCGGCCTCTCCTGGCCTCTGGTCACTTGGGGGTTCTACACCAGCCAGCCAGCGTTACCCACCCCCTGGCGTGTCCGCTAGTGGGTGCGCCCGTGCGGGAGTTGGGGGTCCCAGAGTGCACATGCACATTGGTTTTGGGTGCTCCGGCCTTCCTCCTGGCTCTGTGCCCAGGCACCACCCCGGTAGGGCTCGGAGGACGCCCTGGGGTGCCGAGGACCAGCGGGATCGGTCGCGGGCCAGGCGAGCGAGCGCCCACCTTCCTTCCAGGTCGGGAGCCCGACCCCGCGGGGAGCGGGAGGCGCCGGCGCTGCGCTCGGCTCGCGGCCGCGGGGTCTGCACCGCGCCGCGGCTCCGCTGGGGGTCGCCCGGCCCCTCCCCCCGGCCGGCGGCGGCAGATGGCAGCAATTACGCGCGACACTCGGCGCCCGTAGCCCGGGGCCGGAAGATCGGCTCCGAGCGCCTCCAGATGGGGCGGTGCGGGGCCGCGAGGGGCTTCCCGCCTCCTGGGGGGGGGGCCCTGCCCGGAGCCTGCGGGGCTGTGCGGGGCGCGCCCCCCCACCCCCGCCCCCGGGCCGAGCGCGGGCTGAAACCCGAGCCCGGGCCTGGCAGGTGCTGACTCGCTCTGGACAAAGGCCAGGTGCCCCTTCTCACGGAGGTCCCGGATGAGCAAGCCTGGCGTGACCCCGATTAGCGCTGCGGACCGTGGCGAGCCCGTCACGGAGAGCAAATGGCCAGGGGTGGTCGCGGGCAGCAGGAAGAGCCAGGGCGGGCGGAGATCCCTTGGCATCGGGCTTCCCCCAGCCCTCCCCAGGACCGCGTTCCCCGCGGCTCTGTCTCTGCGTTCCACCCACCCCACCAGCCCCCTCCACTGTCCCGCCCTCCCCAGGGACCTCAAGGAAGGGCCCCTCTCCTCCCACCGAAGAGACCTTTCAAAAGGCAGCTGGGGCTGGGAGACCCTCGAAGGGCTGAAGAACACGCTTGGCATGTGGGAACCCTGAGCGTGAGCCCTGCTACCACACGCTTTCCCAGGTCCCACAGGGAGTGCCCTCCCCCAGACTGTAACACTGTAGCCCAGTCATCCCATTGGTCTTTGATTTGCTCGAGCGGGCACCAGTAACATCTCCATTGTGAGACTTGTTACGGTTTTGGGCCTATCGAATACACCACGGGTAGCTTGCCAGGCTCTGCCGTGCAGGCGGGATACTCTCGGTGCTGGGCTTTCCGAGAGGGACGGAGGAATTGAACCTGGGTTGGCCGCGTGCAAGGCAAACGCCCTACCCGCTGTGCTATCGCTCCCCCCAAACAAAAGAAGTAAAACTTCAACTCAGAAAAAAAGAAATGAAACTCAGAGCAGTTCACTCCCTGCTCGCTAAGCTCCCTCAGAAGAAAGCCCCACTTCTCCCGGCCCTGGCCGAGCTGACCTCTTGTCCAGCCATCTCCGCTCGGCCACGGCTGCTCGTGCTGCCTTTCTGTCTCTTGGAGTGTCAGGCCTCTTCCCTTCCCTTACTGGTCCCTCCGTGTGGCCTCGCTGCCTGCGTCCTTGAGCCATGCCTTCTTCCTACCAGCCAGTCGTCCATCTGCCCAGCCCACGCTCCCCCTCCCCCCATCTGCCTTGCCGTGTCCCTTCACGGGCTTCTGGGTCCGCGGGATCTGTGGTGCGCTGCCCGCTCCCGAGGGCAGGGCCCGAGCCTCTCCCACAATGCCCAGCCCAAGCCTGGGAGGTGCCCACCCGTGTGCCCATCATTGGAGGAATGGAGGCGTCCTTGGAGGCAGGCTGGACACCAGCCCATCTGGGCACTGCTACTGCAGTCTCCCGGAAAAGAGGGGCTCCTTCCAGGAAAAGTCCAGCTGCAAACGCCGGCACTCCCCTCTGACCGTTCCATCCTGCAGTCGACAGCAGTGACCGTGTACCAGGGGCGCATAGGGCAGGCGACACGTCTGCAGGAAGGCAGGGCCGAATAGCGCCAAGTAGCAGGGAGCGGGTGGCTACAGGACTAAGGGGGACACGGGGGCAGAAGAGGAAGTGTGGGCCAGAGACTGCCTGGGCGTTCGAGAAACAGCGCTGATGCCGCCGGAAAAGCCCGGTTCCTGGCACCCTGCCCCTCCCAGAGGGTGATCGTGGACAGTCACTCCCTCTCGGGGTCCCACTGGCAAAATGCTAGAGGGGCTGATAATGCCCAGCTCCTGGCTGGGGTCGGACTGTACTGAAAACTGCGCTGGAGTGCTGCCTCAGCTATGGGCGCCCGTGACCCTGGGGACCGGGAGAGGGCCCAGGCTGGAGTGATGGTGCTGAGTCACAGCCAACCCCCCTGCCTCTCCCCACTCCACCCCCCACCCCGTCCCCACCTTGCTGTACTCAGTAGGTGTTTGTTGAATGAAGACTCGGCTTTAGGGGTGAATGCTGGAGCGAGGGATCAAGCGTCAAGTGAATCTTTGATCAGGAAGTGAGTCAGAGAAGTGGTCCAAAGCCGGGAGAAAGATGGAGGGAAGGGAGTCGGGGTGAGAGTCCCCTCTGGGCCTCATTTTCTCCATCTGTAAAAGGCAGAGCTTGGCCGGCTGCGCTGCCTGGTGCTGGAGTGAATGGACCGTAGCAGGCCGTGGGGGACAGTCCCCGCGCCCGCAGACACACTCGGGGGAGCTGGGCCCCTGCCCTCCCCCACGTCTCTGTCCCCTGGAATTTATAGATTCCTCATTGTCTGCACAAAGGCCTCCCTGGGTGGAGGCAGGCTGGGATGAAGAAGTCAGAGGCTGAGTAACAGTCACACCCCAGGCCCCATAAATCTGCCGGGGTTCCCAGGGCCAGGGCCGCACTGCGGCCTCACGCACGCCAGCTGCGTGGACCCTCTTGCTGTCGGGGGCCTCGCTGAGGTGGAGGAGGGGGCATGAGGGCAAGCACCCAACAAGAGGGGCCAGGACATTGTGGTATTTTAATCCCCCGCTTCAGGGAGCGCCCCTCCACCCTCCCTGAGCCCCCACAGGCCCCCCCCGCGTTCTGGGACTCAGAGCAGAAAAATAAGTTTCCCTGGGTGGGTGTTGTGAGTCCCGATGTGAGGGTTTCAGAGTCCAGGGGGAGGAAAACCGCCTTCTCCCCACTCTGGCCCCTGGGGGTGAGGGTGGGCCAGGAGTGGACTTGGCAGATGGCGTTGTGTTAACAGATGACCGGAAGACAGACTCACTCAGCTGCTCCGCACCCCCGGGGGGCGGCCCTTCCCGCTAGGAAGGGACAATGCTGTTCCCAGGAGGCGCAGGAGAGGACAGAAGGGCGCTCGGGCGGGGTGCAAAGCAGCACAGACACGTGGTGGGAACCCCTCTCCTACCGGCCTCCGGGGCCCCGGCTGGTCTGGGGCCTGGAGCTGCAGGAGGTGCCGGGGTCAGGCTGGGAGAGGCGGGAATCCGGCCGGCATGAGGCCGGGCTGCCGGAGGGATGCGCCAGGCAGAGCCATTGCGTGTCCGCAGTCATCCAGCAGGGCCGCAAGAAGCCCGACTTTACCTTCACACTGACTGAGATGTAAAAAATGTGTATTTTTGTGCTTACTAAATGGTCTTTGCAACATGTGAAGATGAGAAAACATAAGAGGTTGCAATACAGTTTAAGTGCTAGCCCATTAGTTGTTTGTAACAGTCCTCTTGTTGTTGTTAGAACCTTATTTTACCTTTGATCTGTATAACCATCTTAGACCCACTAGTTATAGTCAAGTACATACACACTGGGCTGGAGCGATAGCACAGCGGGTAGGGCGTTTGCCTTGCATGTGGCCGACCTGGGTTCAATTCCTCTGCCCCTCTCAGAGAGCCCACCAAGCTACCGAGAGTATTTCACCCGCAGGGCAGAGACTGGCAAGCTCCCCGTGGCGTATCCGATATGCCAAAAACAGTAACAACAAGTCTCACGATGGAGACGTTACTGGTGTCCACTCAAGCAAATCGATGAGCAACGGGACAACAGTGCTACATACACACGAAAGGTTTCTGAAATGCTCGAAATAAGATTGCTTCATTGTCTGACTGTGTTTTTCAAAGCTGTAAAACCATTTTTTTCAGGGAAGAGACCTCCTATTCAGTGCTCAGCGGCCTCAGGGCCCCTCCCAGTACCGCTCAACCAGACAGGCCAAGGATGTGGCACTGCCAGGGGTTACTCAGGCTGCCCTGGCGGTTTTCAAGGCGTGTTCTGGTCTCGGGAAAATGAGTCCAGGATCCTGTACTATCTCCCTGGCCCGTGTATAATAATTTTTGCTGTTGTTTGGGCCACATCTGGCTATGTTCAGGATTCATTCCTGACTCTACACTCAGGCATCACTCCTGGTGGTGCTCAGGGGGACCATATAGGGTACTGGAGATCGAATCCAGGTCGACTGCATGCAATGCAAATGCCCTCCCTGCTGTACCATCTCTCCAGCCCCTTGTAAAATCTGTAGCACTGTCATCCTGTTGTTCATTGATTTGCTCAAGCGGGCACCAGTAACGTCTCCATTGTGAGACTTGTTGTTACTGTTTTTGGCATATCCAATATGCCACGGGTAGCTTGCCAGGCTCTACTATGCAGGCGGGATACTCTGGGTAGCTTGCCGGGCTCTCTGAGAGGGACGGAGGAATCAAACCCGGGTTGGCCGAGTGCAAGGCAAACACACCCTACCTGTGCTATCGCTCCAGCCCTTGTAATATATATATATATATATATATATATATATATATATGTACATATACATATATTTGGTTCTAGGTCACACCCACAGCGCTCACAGTTTACTCTTGGCTCTGCACTCTGATCATTCCTGTGGTACCCGGGTTTGAACCCAGGTTGGCTGCGTGCATGGCAAGCACCCTTACTACTGTCCTATTGCTCCAGTTCTAAAATAATTTGAAAACACTTTTCCTGCTGCCAGGATTGAGAAGTCAGCAGTGGCGTGACACGCTTGGGAAATCCTGATTTCGGTGACTGTGTGTTCTTGTCCCCATCGTGCATCCTGGGCTGAGGGAGAGACATCTACCGAGTGTGCGCAAACACTCCAACCAGGAGAAATCCTTTTTTGTCCCAAGGTGCCAGGGCCGGCAGTGCTGAGGCCACCCGACCACGTGGGCTGGTGCCAGGGGCCTGGGGGGCTGGGGTGGGGTCCCGCCTTGACAGGCTCTGCCATGTGTGCTCTCTCCCCCGCCCCCAGGGAGCTCTGAGGTGACGTCTCTAGATGGGAAGGGGGCATGGGAGATGGCAGCATGCAGAAGCATTCGAGTAGGGGCTGGGTAGTCCAGTGCATAGGGTACTTCCCTGCACGCAGCCCATCGGGGTTTGATCCCCAGCGCCCCATGTGGTCTCCCACGCACCGTGGGGAGTGAGTCCCCTGTTCAGAGCCTGGAGTAACCCCTGAGCAGTGCTCACTGTGCTCCCCCGCCCCACCCCTCGCCAAAGGAAATGTTTCTGTACAGACAATGGGGTGCCAGGATGGCTGAGCTGGCTAAGAGCAGCGGGGTGATGGGCTGGTGACCCCAGGGGCTTCCTCGAGGCCTGACCTGACTGCCCGATTGGGGACAGACTGATTCTCTCCCTTGGGCTCACGAAGGACACGGGCCCTGGACGCCTCCCAGGCTGTGAACAAGGACCCTTGCCAGGGGCCTGAGCTGAGCCCGAGCTGCCAGTGAGAACCACGGACCCCCATACTGAAAGACTGGCAACAGGTATGATGGAGTGAGGGTCAGGACCCCGGCCCGAACTTCACCCATGACCCTCCTCCCCGCCCTCACCCTGGGCCACTGGTCAGTGCCAGAGAGCTGGTCAGATGGAGCCCTAAATCCATCCCAGACTTCCAGGCCCTGCTGAGTTATGAGCTCGGGTTTTGTGATGTAGATCATGGTGGGGAGGAGGGGGCATGACCTGTATGGCAGGTCACACGGGACCCCCAGAAGGGGCCAGAGTCGGGGTCAAAGGCCACCTCCTCCAATCCAGCCCCACCCCCTGGGTCCCATCGCACATCCAGCCCTCAGGCAGGGGGACGTGAGCCTTTTCCCCCTCTCACCAGGCCAGGGCATCCCCCGGGCCACTAGGTGAGAGCTAGCAAGGGAAGGTGGTGGGTGGCTGGTGTTGGGAGAAGATTCTGGAAGGAAAGGGGAGGATGAACTGACAGCCCCGTTGGCTTCCTAAAGGGGCCTGCTTTGTCTGCAGAGCTGACTCAGGAGTTTGCTAAGCTCTCCCCGTCTTTTCATCATTATGGGGGCCACACCCAGTGGTCTCGGGGCCCCTGGGGAACCAGCTGTGAAGACTCAGACCTCCCACATGCAACGCACGTGCAGCTTGTGATCTCATTCTCCTTAGGTTCACCTCCACGCTCTCCCTAGCCTCCCTCTTCTCTGAGTGAGTCCCATAAATCACGACTCCTGCCAAGCCAGCCCAGAGCACGAGGCGGCTGCAGCAGGACTGGACACCAGCAAGCAAGGCAGACCGTCCAGCCAGCGCTCAGGACTGAGACAGGACTAGAGAGAGGGGAAAGTCCAGGGCCAGAGAGACCAACGGGCAGAGCACAGGCTTCATAGGGAAGAGGCCTGGTTTGATCCCTCACAACACATGGTCCCCGAGCACTGTGACAGGAGGGTCCCCTGAGCACCTCATTGGGCACCGAGCCCGCAGCACCACAGGGTGTGACCCAATACTTTTTAATTTTATTTATTTATTCATTTATTTTTGCTTTTTGGGTCATACCCAGAGATGCTCAGGGGTTACTCCTGGCTCTGCACTCAGGAATTACTCCTGGTGGTGCTTGGGGGACCATATGGGATGCTGGGATTCGAACCCAAGTTGACTGCATGCAAGGCAAACGCCCAACCTCTGTGCTATGGCTCCAGCCCCCACTCCCCCCATACTTTTTTTTTAAGAGTTTTATGTTATTGAATCACCATGTGGAAAATTACAATGCTTTCAGGCTTAAGTCTCAGTTATACAATGCTGAAACAACCTTCCCTTCACCAGTGCCCATATCCCACCACCAAAAAAAAAACCAACACAGTACACCTCCCATCCCGCCCCCCGTCCCCCCTGCCCCCCCTGCCTTGTAACTGATAAATTTCACTTTACTTTCTATTTAGTTTGGTTACATTCAATATTTCAACACAAACCTCACTATTACTGTTAGGAGTACCCCACTAGAGTCAGACCTGTTGTGAAGAGATATGAGGTCGTGCGGTTTTGGATTTCTGTACTTTAGCAACTAAGTCCAGGGAGATTTCTTCCAGATATTGGATCATTGCAAGATTGTAAGCCCCATCTGTGGTCATTATAATATGGCAGTCACCACGCCCTGCACCCCCGGCAAGGAAGAGGTGAGTGAGAGAAATACCTTTCCCCTCCTGGGCGGGCATGGGGCCTCGGCTTAGTTCTCAGTCTGGAAACATTCTGCGAGGAGCTGCCCATGCTGAAAACTTTAGCTGGCATCTGGAGTCACGCTCATGCAGCTGCGGAGAGGCCGCACACATGTGCGGCCCCCGGGATCACATCTTGGTGGCCCTCCCATACTTTCTTAAAGAGGAAAAATAAAAATTTTAAAAATCCCAAGAGTAAGATGAGAAAGACCAATGGTGAGAAGTCAGACAGACAGGTAGGGGTGAAGGGGACTTGGAGCAGGAAGGACCCCCGGCCCCAGAGCTGAGGGAGCAGAGGACGCCTGCTTCCTGCTGTGGGTGCTGAGGCCTGGGTGGGACTGTCGAGGATACCACCAGGATGCTGGTGGCGTCTTTCACATCTCTCCCAGTCACTTCTGTCACTCAGCAGGACAGGCCCGGGAGAGCACGGGGACAAAAGTGCCGCCTCAGGCTGAGGAGATGGTGTTCACTTGCTGTGAGGCCCTGAGTTCGATCCCTGTGCCACATGGGCCCCAGTGCTCTGGGGGTACCTTGGTGGCCCTAAGAGCCACTGAGTAACCCCACAAGCCACTCCCTAAAAATGCTTGCCTTGATTGAGGTCGGAATACTAGTACAGCAGGTAGGGCGCTTGCCTTGCACACGGCAGACCTGGGGTCCATCCCCGGCACCCCCTCTGGCCCCCTGAGAACTTCCAGGACTCAGCCCTGAGCACAGAGCCAGCAGTAAGCCCTGAGCAGTATCAGGTGTGGCCCCCAAACAAAGCAGAACAAAAGCACCTGCCTCGTAAGGCCGAGGTAGGCGAGGGCAGGCGCTCTGGCCGAGAGAATATCCCCAGCGCTGCCCCCACGTGTCCGAGTGTGGTCCCAAGTTGGGCCACGACAAAGTGCGGGACTTCCCAAGCATCGCTCCACTATCTTCCAGCACACCCTGGGTACCAGGATCCCTGCCTGGGGCTGGGGCGACAGCACAGCGGGGAGGGCGTTTGCCTTCCACACGGCCGAGCCGGGTTCGATTCCCAGCATCCATATGGTCCCTGAGCACCGCCAGGGGTGATTACTGAGTGCAAGGCCAGGAGTAACTAACTCTTGTGCATCGCCAGGTGTGACCCAAAAAGAAAGAAAGAAAGAAAAAGATCTCTGCCCTGAGCTCCACCTGAATCCAGTCTCCTGCAGGTCTCAGCACGGAGGGCGTTGATGCTGCCCCAAGGCCGGCCCAGCGCTGCCACCTGCTGGCTGAAAGTCGCCCTACAGAATCAGGCTCCTCCGCGCGTCAGGGACCAGAGGCGCCTTCTCCAGGCCATTGGAAACAGAATATGCAAAGCAAACCGCGAAGAGAAAGTATAGGAAGGAAGGTACTTGCCTCGCATGTGACCAACCTTAATTTGATCCCCTGCACCACATGTGGACCCCCCAAAACTGCCAGGACTGACTGCTGAGCTCAGAGCCAGGAGAAGCCCCAGAGCAGAAGGAAGGTGGCAGAAACTCTGAGCTCCCCACGCCATCCCCCCAAGGTGAAACCCCCAAATCCCCATTAACCGGGCTGGTAGGCCTGGAGACTCAGAACACCCGGCTACAGTCACTCCTGAGGCCCGAGGAGACAGTCAGGGGACCGACATTTCCCGAGTGGTTGACACAGAGATGACCTGGGAAATGCACGAGATTAAGGAAAACTAATGAATGAAGCACAAGAGCCAGAAGGCGTGTGCCCGACACTCAGCAGGATTCAGTTCGTGGAGGATGAGGGGGTGGATGGATGAAGGTCTGTCTCAGCACCCAGGGGGGATGCTGTGTGCTGACAGAGGACAGAAACCGCCTGACTGTCCTCTTCTTATCTTTTGGTACCAAGGAGTAATGATTTCGGTGGAAAAGTTACAGAGTATCCAAGTTTCAAAAGGAGAACAGGGATTAGGTGAGAGAGACCACAGCGGGTAGGGCATTGGCCCTGCATGTGGCCAACCCAGAGTTTCTCCCCAGCACTCCATACGGTCCCCCTGCGCTGCAGGAGTGATGCCGGAGCCCAGAGCCATCAGAAAGCCCTGAGCACAGCTGGGTGTGGCCCCAAACAAACAAAAAGCATCGTTCATCATAGCAAAATGCCATTTTCTTAACCAATAACACCAACATTTGGAAAAACATACAATTTTTTTTTTGCTTTTTTTGGGTCACACCCAACGATGCTCAGGGGTTACTCTTGGCTTTGCACTCAGGAATTACTCCTGGCGGTGCTTGGGGGACCATATGGGATGCCGGGGATCGAACCCGGGTCAGCCGCGTGCAAGGCAAACACCCTACCTACTGTGCTATTGCTCCGGCCCATACAAATTGTTTTTAAAAAGCAAAACATTAGGGCGTAGGCACTTGTCTTACCTGTGGCCGAGCGAGGGTCAATCCCCAGGCTAATCTAACTACGTGGTTGTTGTTGTCTTGCTCCAATCCCTCTACCTTCAGCTGAGCTTGTCAGTATTTTGATGAGCATCCCCAGAGGGGAGATTCTGTTATTATCTCAGGGGCCACTCTCTTGGCCACTCTCCTGGGAGGGCCACTCTCTTGGGAGGGCAAGCTTGCACGGGGCTTCCGCCCTGGCCGCACAGGGAGACGGTTCTTGTTGTTTGTGTGTTTGTGTGTTTGTTTATGCCACATCCTGTGGTGCTCAGGGGGTACTCTGAGCGGTGTGTAGCTCAGTGTAGGGTGAGGTGGGTGTAGGGTGCAGGTGGGTTGCTCCCAGTGGCGCCTAGGGGACCGTGCCACACTGGGGATGGAACCCGAGCCTCCCCCGTGCAAAGCATCTACTCACCCTGTCGTGCTCTCTCTCTCTGGTCCTCATGGGGCAAGTTTTAAACGCTGCTGCCAATTTTGTGGCCTGGACTGATCATTCCAGAATCTCTGGGGTGGGCTTCAGGGATCACTATTTATTTTTTAATTTTTTTGTCACTATTTATTTATCTATTTATTATGCATATTTTCGTTGTGGTTTGGGAGCCACATCCAGCAAAGCTCGGGAGCATCCCCCAGAGTGGTGCTCAGGGCTCGCTCCTGGTGCTGCCTGGAAGTTCGCACAGTACTGGGGACCGGGCCTGGCCGCCTGAATGCACCGCATGTGCCGACCCTCTGAGACAGCTTTCAGGCCCATCGCTAGTTTTGTTGTAAATGTCTCCAAGTCACTACACCATGCAGCTGAAGTGGAGAACTACTGTCTTGTCCCTGTTTTTGCATTGACACACGTACAGGCGGCCCCTGACATGTATGTTCCATACGTGTTCCACACCAGCAGTGCTCAGGGCTTGTTCCTGGCCCTGTGCTCCTGGTGGGGCTTGTGGACCTTCTGTGATGCCAAGGACCAAACCCAGGTGAGCTGCATGCAAGGCGAGTGTCTTAACCACTGGACTATGCCTGTAGCTCAATTCTACCTCCTCCTCGTTTTACTTCCTCCTCTTCATTTTGGTTTGAGGACCACATAAGGCAGTGCTCAGGGGCAGTGCTCAGTGCACTGGGAACAAGCCCATGCGGCCACGGCATGCAAACACGTGCTCCCAGGGCTGGAGCGATAGCACAGTGGGTAGGGTGTTTGCCTTGCACGCGGCTGACCTGGGTTCGGTTCCCAGCATTCCGTATGGTCCCCCGAGCACTGCCAGGGGTAATTCCTGAGTGCAGAGCCAGGAGAAACACCTGAGCATCGCCGGGTGTGACCCAAAAAGCAAAAAAACAAAACAAAACAAAAACAAAGCAAACATGTGCTCCAGTCAGCTGAGCCATATCTCAGGCCCCTAATGTAAGTCCCCTTAATATAGGTCCTTATTCTATTGATGGACATTTAAGTTGTTTCTAAATATTTTTATCATTGCAAACAATGTTGCAAAGCATAGATATAGTATGCTTTTGTTCACATATGCAAGTACTGTTTTGGGAAAGATTTCTAAAAGCAGAATTTCTATGCTAATGTGTAGGTACATTTCTTATTTTGATAGATACTGTCACTTTCCCAAAATAGTTCACTAACTTACATTCCCCCAACAATATAAGCAATTAATATGATTGCTTAAGATTTATTAAACTGATGGCCCAGAAATATTTAATTATTTTAATATGCTTTTTTCCTGCTGACTTGTAAGATAAAGTTTATTTTCATATTTTATTTGCCTTTGTGTTTCTTATATGAATTAATTGCCATCTCTTCCTGTTTGTTTTTCTTCATTAGGATTGGGCTGAAGAGATAGCACAGGAAGTGGCTGCTGATGCTGCCACCTTTGTCCCAACCCCCAGCACCACATGTGGCCCTGGAGCACTGCCACGGGTCACTCCTGAACACAGAAATAGACCCTGAGCACTACCGGATGTGTCTCCAAAAAAAGGGTGTATGTGTAGAGATGTACAGCAGGTAAGGAGCTGACCTTACATGCGGGTGACCTGTGTTCCACCCCCTGAACGCCATATGGTCCCCTGAGCACCACCAGGAGTGATCCCGGGGCAGTTAGGAGTAAGTCCTGAGCACTGCTGTGTAAGGCCCCCAAACAAACAACAAACAAAAAAATTTTTTGTTTGTTTGTTGCTCCCAAGATGCTCCCAAGCTTTGCTGGATGTGGCTCCCAAACCACAACGAGTATATGTATAAGAAAAGAAAAATCCTAGTTAAAATTAAAGTGTAGCGCTGGAGAAGATCTGAGGGTTAAAAGTCGGTAGGGATATTCTTGATAACTTCTCAGTATCAATATACCACGATGCTCAAAAGGAGAGAGAGAGAGAGAGAGAGAGAGAGAGAGAGAAAGCCTGCTAAATAGGCAGGCAGGGGGTGGGGAGTGGGGCGTGATGGGAGGGAACCTGGGGACACTGGTGCTGAGAAATGTACACCGGTGGAGGGATGGGGTTGGAATACTGTATTACTGAAATCCAATCATAAACATATTTGTAGTGCTCTAAAATAATAAATAATTGGGGCTGGAGCGATAGCACAGCGGGTAGGGCGTTCACCTTGCATGTGGCCGCCCCGGGTTCGATCCCCGGCATCCCATATGTAATTAATGCTCAGGAGTAATTCCTGAGCGTCGCTGGGTGTGACCCAAAAAGAAAAATAAATAAATAAATTAATTAAATAATAAATAATTTTTTAATTGAAGTGTAATTTATGTTATAAGTTTGGAAGAGCCGACCAGATAATAAGAATGCACTAGGTTCGGCAGGGCAGGGGTCGTGGAGCAATAATACAATGGCTAGAGTGTTTGCCTTACGTGCAACAGACCTAGGTTCAATCCCCGGCATCCTATACACCCTGAGAACTGCCAGGAGCGATCTCTGAGCACAGAGCTGGGAGTCGGCCCTGAGCACTGCCTGGTGAGGCCACAAAACCAAAACTTAACAAAGAATTTCCTAGGTTAGAACTTAAGAAAGACAGGAACTGAGGTAGAAAAATAGAATTGCAAACATGCAGTTCTGAAGCACTCAAGGGTTTGTTTGCATTTGATTTTGTTGGTCCTTGGCTTTGTTCCTTACATCGCATATATGAATGATGGCATCTTGATTTTCTTTTTCTTTCTTTTTTTTTTTTTGCTTTTTGGGTCACACCTAGTGATGCACAGGGGTTCCTTCTGGCTCTGCACTCAGGAATTACTCCTGGTGGTGCTCAGGGGACCCTATGGGATGCTGGGATTTGAACCTGGGTCAGCCCTGTGCAAGGCAAATGCCCTACCCGCTATGCTGTCGCTCCAGCCCCTCTTGATATTCTTTCTCCTAATTCACATACCACAATCACTTCCGTTCCATCCATATTGTTGAAAAAGGAAATATCCTATCTTTTTTGTTTTATTTGTTTTAGGGGCCATACCAGGCAATGCTCAGGGCTTACTCGTGGCTCTGCGCTTAGGAATTACTCCTGGCAGTGCTTGGGGGACCTTGTGGCATACAGGGATTGAGCCCAGGTCAGCCGTGGGCCAGGCAAACATTCTACTCTCTGTCCTAGTGGTCAGGCCCACATTAAATCTTATTTTGATAGTTGAGTCATGTTCTGTTGTGCATACCACATCTTTTACATTATTTTGCTATGTTTTGTAGCTGTTGTGATTGTCAGGGCTCACATATGGTTGACTGTGGAACTCACCCCCTCAGCCACAGTGCTTGCTGGGGAGTGCCTTGTTTAATTGGGATTCTTGCATAAACATTCACTGGGGATCCCACTCATTGAGCTATGGTGCTTGTGCACATTCTGTCTGTAGTTCTCCCCAGGGGTCCCAGACAACAGAGCTGGCCGAACTCTCCCAGGGCACCAGGATCAAACTCCAGGCCTTCTAATGGCAAGGCATCCCGAAGGCCCCGTCGACTTTATCCACTCACTGGCACTGGGCTCTCGGGTTGTTTCCGAATCCACCCAACTGTCACTGGGCACTTGGGTTGGCCCAGAGACCACCAGTTCAGATTCCCAGCAACAGCTTTTGAGGGTTCCTGTCTCTGGTCACCCCAATCCGCACTTACTGTTTCAGCACTTTTCATTACAGGCCATTCCACAAGTGTAAATAAGCTCTCATTGTCCTTTCAATTTGCACTTTCCTGATCACTGTGTCACTGTATCACTGTCATCCCATTGCTCATCGATTTGCTCGAGGGGGCACCAGTCATGTCTTCATTGTGAGACTTGTTGTTACTGTTTTTGGCATATGGAATATGCCACAGGTGGTTTGCCAGGCTCTGCCTTGCGGGCAGGATACTCTCGGTAGCTTGCCGGGCTCTCCCAGAGGGATGGAGGAATCAAACCGGGGCTGGCCACGTGCAAGGCAAACGCCCTACCCACTGTGCTATTGTTTCTGATAATTTTCCTGATAATTAGTGATAATAAGTATTTAAAATGCACCTGTTGGGACCAGAGGGACAGTACAGTGGGTAGGGTGCTTGCTTTGCATGTAGCCAAACTGGGTTCGATCCTTGGCATCCCATAAGGTCCCCTGAGCACCATCAGGAGTGATTCCTGAGTAGTGCAGATCCAGGAGTAAATCGTGAATATGACCGGTATACAAACAAAATAATAATAATAATAATTTAATGTATAAATTAGAAAAAAAATGAAAAAGAAAATAAAGTGCTTGTTGGCCATCTCTGTCTTCTTTGGAGAAATTTCTGTTCAGCTCATGTCCCCATTTTTTGATAAGATTTCTGGTTTCCTTGTTGAGTTTGGGTTTTTTTTGGTGGGAGGCAGTGCTGGATAAGTGAGTATAAGGTAAGTGCCCTACCTGACATACTATCGCTCAGGCCTCTTTGTTAAGTTTTATGAGTTCTTTATATACCTAATGTGTATATTAGCCCTTTTTCAGGTGTATTCTGGATAAATGTTTTCTCCCATTCAGTCTTTTGTTTTATTTTTTAAATTAAAAAATAATTTTTGGGGAGTAGGGCCACACCTGGTGGTGCTTAGATGTTACTCTTGACTATGTGCTCAGGAATTACTCTGGGTAGTACTCAAGAGAGCATATGGGATGCTGGGAAGCTGAGAATTGAACCCGGATCTACTGTGTGTAAGACAAACACCTTACCCATTGTACTATCACTCTGGCACTTCTAATGATAGTTTCTTTAGCTGTGTATCACTTGTATCACTTGTCATCCTGTTGATCTTCGATTTGCTTGAGGGGCCGCCAGTAATATCTCCATTCGTCCATGTTGTGTGCTAGTGTAGCCCAATGGTATCTGTTCGCTCCAGGAACATGAAGACCCTCAAACTGTTCATTCAGGGTTTTGACGAAGAAGTCTGACCATCTCGTAGGTGGGCAGCCACATGTTTTTTTGACATCCCGTGGAATCCAGTCAGTAACAGCTCTAGTTCAGCGGTTGTCTCTAAATCGCATTACGTGTCCGGCCCATCTGATTTTTGACGCCTTGGCAAATGAAACAACATCCCTGATTCTTGATCATCAATGGAGGTCGGAACTCCAGATTCCTTCTCTCATGTGAGTGAAATGTGATATTCCAAGCATAGCTCTTTCGATTCCTCTTTGGGATACCCGAATAGAGTTCTCATCCTGTTTGCGTAGGGCTGAGGTCTCTGAGGCGTATGTTAGTGCAGGAAGAACAGTGGAGTCTCTTAACCACTTCTTTGATGCTCTTGAAGGCGTTCCATGCTGCTCTCTTCTTCCTGCGCAATTCTGGCACCAAGTCGTTCCTCATGTTGAGTTCTCGACCCAGGTACACATAACTGCTGCATTCGGAGATGTTCATTCCATTGAAAGCAAATGGAACGTCGGGGACTAGTTTGTTTTTCATAAGCATTGTCTTGGTGAAATTCAGCTGCAGTCTGACCTTTCCACACTCACGGTCGAAGTCAGCCAGCATTTGTGCCACTTAGCACAAATTTTGGTATAATATTTGGTATTATTAGAACTATGTCATCAGCGAAGCAGAGGTGGTGTAGTTGCCGACCGCCTATCTTCACTCCCATTCCTTCCCATTCCAGTCGTCGCATGATGTTCTCAAGGGTGGCACTGAAGAGTTTCAGTGAAATGGTATCACCCTGCCGCACCCCTCTCTTTTCATCAATGATCCCTTCCTTGTAGAATGGTGAGATCCTGGTGGTGAATCCCTAATACAGCTCACGGAGGATCCTGATGTACTGAGTTTAAATGCCCTGTTTGGCCAGGGCTTTGATGACCACTTCAGTCTCAACAGAATCGAAGGCCTTCTTTAAGTCGATGAACATTAGACAGAGCGGCATCTTGAACTCTCGTGAAACTTCAATGAGTTTGGCACCTTGTGGATATGGTTGATCATGCTCAACCCTTTTCGGAACCCGGCTTGCTCGCATGGTTGTCCTTCGTCTAGTGTTCTGCCTATTCTGTTTAGGATGATTCGACTGAACGACTTGTAGACGAGGGACAATAGGCAGATTGGGCGATAGTTGCTGATGTCGTGGATGTCTCCCTTATTGAACAACAGAATGGCTCTGCTGGTTTTCCATTGGGACGGAACCTGTCTGTTCCATTCAGACAGGTAGTGTGTGAAGAGCCGAGCCAGTGTATTGACGAGTAATGGCGGCAGATTCTTCAGGTGTTCGGGTCTGACCTTGTCTGGACCAGGTGCTGTACGCGTCTTTACTGACAAAATGGCGTGTCGGATTTCAGAAGGGAGAGGGAGGATGTTGGGAATGACATACCCATCCTTCGGAATTTGGTATGTGGGCAGGTGGACGTGGCTGTCAAAGAGATCCAAGTAGAAGTCGTGAATAATCCTCTCCATTGTCTTTCTGTAAGATGTGATAGATCCATCAGGACGTCAGAGGGCAGTCATCTTGGTCTTGTAGTTGGCGAAGGACAGGAGAGCATTGCAAATACTTTTCCCGGCTTCTGCCGCATCAGCCAACACTGCTGCTCTCTTTGAAGTCTTCCTTTATCGAATCTCTGCACAGCTTTGTAATCTCAGACATTAGCTTGTGGTTGCCTGAGGCTCGTGCCAAACCATGTTGGTGAACGAGCTCAAGAGTTTCTGAAGATGTGGAGCTGGAGTGATAGTACAGCGGGGAGGGCGTTTGCCTTGCACGTGGCCGACTCGGGTTTGATCCCCAGCATCGCATATGGTCTCCCCAGCACTGCCAGGAGTAATTCCTGAGTGCCGAGCCAGGAGTAACCCCTGTGCATGGCTGGGTGTGACCCAAAAAGCAAAAAAAAAAAAAAGTTTCCAAAGACAGGTGTCTGTTTGTGGCTTTCCCACTAAACTCTCAGCATTCCTTGCGTAGTCATGGAGGTGCTGAACCAGACTACCGTATTCCTCGTCGATGTTGTCAACGACGGCATCTTGCCACGTTGCCACAATAGTGCCAAAGAGCTCCCAGTTGGTGGTCATTCTGGGAGTTTTCTTCTTAAACTTCTTAAACTTAAACTTTTCAGCCCTTTCTTCCAGCTCTGTGAAGTAGAATTTCACAAATTAGTACAGGGGGTAAGGCGTTTGCCTTCTCGTGGCTGACCCCAGTTCAACCCCCAGCACCACAAACGGTCCCCAGGAGTTATTCCTCTGAACAAACCCAGAATAACCCCTGAGCACTGCACGGTGCACCTCAACCCCCCACCAAAAATGAATAACTAAAAGGGGTGTGAGAGGTATAAGCCTTGAGGAGAAGCAGAATTAGTATTCTAGAGATGCCGTGAAAAAGGGAGTGTGACCTGTCTGGGCACCACGACCATTTATTTTATTTTATTTTATTTTATTTTATTTTATTGCTTTCTGGGTCACACCCGGTGGTGCTCAGAGGTTATTGTTACTCCTGGTTCTTCACTCAAGAATTACTCCTGGCAGTGCTCAGGGACGATATGGGAAGCCGAGGATTGAACCCTGGTCGCTGTACTATCAAACCCTACCACTGGACGATAGCTCCAGCCCTCAGCCATAAGTCTGGGCCTCAGCTGAGGTGTGGGTCGGTCCCAGTGAGTGAGGGTACAGACCCTGCAGCAAAGGAGAGCAAAGCCGGGGGCACAGCAGCTTCTGCTGCGAGACTTGTGTGAGTACCACCGCCGGGCATGTGCACAGCCCCTGGTCAGAAGGGAGGGAGGGAAGCAAAAACATAAAATAAAAATGGAAAGCGGTGTGAGCACTGTGGCCAGGGGAGCGATCCCTGGGGACCACACACACAAGCACTACAAGTAAAGGTGCAATTCCAGGGCTGGAGAGAGTACAGGGGCTAGGCACTTGCCTTGCATGTGGCTGAACCTGGTTCTATGCCTGGCACTATAGATGGTGGCCAAGCACCTCCAGAGTGATGCCTGAGCACAGACTGAGGAGTATGTCCAGAGCACTAACACCCCGAAAAGGGGCATTAGTCATTAGAGGATTCCCGGTCATTAGGGAGGCCCCTGTACTGTTTCTCTGTGCCCTCCAGCATATTTATCTATTTACTGGTTTGGGGGCCACACCTGGTGATGCTCAGGCACTACTCTGGGCTCTGCACTCTGGAATCACTTCTGGTGATGCTCAGGGGACCCTATGGGATGCTGGGGATCAAACCAGGTCAGCTGTAGGCAAGGCAAGTGCCCTACCTGCTGTGTGATCCCTCTGGCCCACCTACAGAACGTTTTAAATTGAAGTTCTGAAAAATCTAGAATGTGAAAATTTCCAGAATAAATGTAGGACAGTATCTAGATCCCAAAGCAAGATAAATAAAAATCCAAAGAAATGTAAACAATAGAAATCCATACTAAATGTAAGCATAAACTTTTAGGGACAAGATATGTGACTCAGTGGTAGGGAGCTTGTGAGAAAAAAGGCACTGGGTTCGATTCCTGGCACTGCTCAATGGAAGAATCTAAATCCACAGAAGGTTTAAAGACTCGAAGATTTGATTTAATAAGGTTATCCATTCTCTTCCCACTGATTTACCTATTCAGTGGAGTTTTACTCAAATCCCAGTACTTTTATGAGATGAAAATACATCATCTGGTTATATATTGCTACAGACACATTATCCCAAAATGTAGCACTGTAGCACTGTTGTCCCGTTGTTCATTGATTTGCTCAAGTGGGCACCAGTAACGTGTCCATTGTGAGACTTGTTGTTATTGTTTTTGGCATATCAAATATGCCACAGGTAACTTGTCAGGTTCTGCCATGCGGGTAGGATACTCTTGGTAGCCTGCCAGTCTCTCTAAGAGGGACAAAGGAATTGTACCCAGGTCGGCCGCGTGCAAGGCAAACGCCCTACCCGCTGTGCTATCACGCCAGTCCAACACAGAATATAATACAGTAAAAATCATTTTTTTTCTTTTTGGGTCACACCTGGCGATGCACAGGGGTTACTCCTGGCTCTGCACTCAGGAATTACCCCTGGCGGTGCTCAGGGGACCATATGGGATGCTGGGAATCGAACCCGGGTTGGCCATGTGCAAGGCAAATGCCCTACCCGCTGTGCTATCACTCCAGCCCCAATACAGTAAAAATCTTAAGCATATGAAACAATCCTATTACGCATGGAGTCATAGCACAGCAGGTAGGGCGTTTGCCTTGCACATGGCCGACCCGGGGTTCGATTCTTCGGTCCCTTTCAGAGAGCCCAGCAAGCTACTGAGAGTATCCTACCTGCACGGCAGAGCCTGGCAAGTTACCTGTGGCCTATTCGATATGCCAAATTCAGTAACAAGTCTCACAATGGAGACGTTACAGGTGCCCGCTCGAGCAAATCGATGAGCAACGGGATGGCAGTGCTACAGTGCAGTGCAGTGGGCCTATCCCAAAATGTAATGGCTTAAAAATAATGTAACTGAGGGCCGGAGCCATAATATAGCGGGTAGGTAGTTTGCCTTGCACACAGTCGACCCAAGTTCGATTCCCGGCATCCCAGATGGTCCTCCACGCTCACCAGGACTAATTTCTAAGTGCAGAGCCAGGAATGAGACTGGGCCCAAAACCAAAACTAAATGAATAAATAATAATATAAATAAATAAAATAAAAAATAAATATATTATAAATCTACGTTTTAAATAAATAAACAAATAAATAATTTAACTGGGCTGGAGAGATAATAAGCAAGTAAGGTGCTTGTCTTGCGGAGTCAGGAGTAACTCCTGAGCATTGCCAGGTGTGGCCCCCAAGCAAAAACCAAACATTTAACCTTGCAGTTTTGTGCGCGTCTCGGTGGGGTCACAGGCAGGGGCTGCGGCAGAGCTGAGCGCCAGGCGGGGGTGCGAGGCACCCCAGGCTGCGGAGGCTGGGGTGGTGGGACCGGAGGGGCCAGTGCGCCTGGACTGCACGTCGGGGCAGCTGTATCCTGACAGGAAGGAGCTTGACAGAGCGAGGAGGGTGTCGCAACAGGCCGGGTGAGCAGAAGGGCAACTTCTGACGGAGCTTCTGAGTGGAAGGCCATCATTTCCGCCCGGCCCGTCACAGAAAGCCACAACAGGAGGTGTGCCGGAGGATGAAGTGTCACCTCCCATGAGCCACATCTGGCAGCTGGTTCAAAAATCAATTCTGGGCAGCCCAGGGCATTGGTGGTGCAGGTGCAGCCTGGCGGCCTTGCAAGCCGGAGGATTCAAATCCTGATCAGTCTGGTAAATTCGACACCTACTGAGAGGGCGGTGGGGGTGTTGCCAGAAGAGAGAAGGCAGAAGCGGAGCCAGATCTAAAGGTCAGCGGGCAGCCGTGAAGCGGCACCATGAGGATGAGATTGTATTCATAAGAGGGAGACTGCGTGTCTGCAGAAAGAAACCGAGCAGCACGAGAAAATTCACACCTTAACACAGCAACAAGGGGCTGGAGCGATAGCACAGCGGGTAGGGCGTTTGCCTTGCACGCGGCCAACCTGGGTTCGAATCCCAGCATCCCATATGGTCCCCCGAGCACCGCCAGGGGTAATTTCTGAGTGCAGAGCCAGGAGTGCAGAGCCTGTGCATTGCCGGGTGTGACCCAAAAAGCAAAAAAATAAAAATAAGAGAAAGAGAAAAAAATAAGCCAGAGAGAGCAAGAGTGAGAGCGAGAGCGAGAGAGAGAGAGAGAGAAAGAGAGAGAGAAAGAGAGAGAGAGAGAGAGAAAGAGAGAGAGCGCTTTGAGTTACAGTAGCAAGAAAAACTAACAAATATCTCGGAATCCTGAGCAAATGTTGAACCCTGTGGAACATGGTCCATTCACAAGAGTGACTTCAGATATGGGGGAACATGATTCACCATCGGAAAAGTCCAGTAATGGCACTTCATAACTCTGTGCTAAGGCACTATTGAGTCATCCCAAATAGGAGGCAAGGAGGCAGGGATTCTCTGAGGTGCCGAGGGTGGAGAGAGAGCTGTCTGCCAGGACCGGGCGCCTGGCAGCCGGAGGCACTCTCCCCAGGCCCCACGACGGAACACGAGCAAGGAAGGGACTGCAGAGGGCATGAAAGGACTGCAGCGTAAGTCAGCACAATGCAGGGAAGAGTGGGTAAGTGGCTTAGTAAGTAGGGAAGGCGTCACGGGAAGAGCAGCTAAGAACCTTGTGGATGGCAGGAAGGAGGGGGAGGACAGATAAAAGGTGCCAGCCACATGTTTTTGTTCGCTTGTTTGTCTAGGGGTCACACCTGGTGATGCCCAAGGTCTCTTTGGGCCTGCTGCTGAAGGGTCACTCCTGGCAGTCAGCAGAGGACCACGCGGAGTGGCTGCTGGGGGGCCTGACCCCCATCAGCAGGACAGGAGCACTTTGAGCCATTTCCCAGACCCAAACCTCACATATTTTTTTTCTACACAAAGCAGGTGGGGCGTTTGCCTTGCACCTGGCTGACCCGGGTTCGATTCCTCCATCCCTCCCGGAGAGCCCGGCAAGCTACCGAGAGTATCCCGCCCGCACAGCAGAGCCTGGCAAGCTCCCCATGGCGTATTCGATATGCCAAAAACAGTAACAAGAAGTCTCACAATGGAGACGTGACTGGCGCCCGCCCGAGCAAATCGATAAACAACAGGACGACAGTGCGACAGTGCTACCAACTAAAGATTTCCTCAGGACCCCCCCCCCCCATTGTCTGCTGCTTGCATTTCATCGCACTATGCGGTTACACCTGAGGAACAGCCGTCTAGAGAGAGTGTGGCTGTGGGGAGGCATCAGGTCAGCTGCTCAGTGACGTCTGACGCGTCCCTAGCGTGCTTCTTCACAGTGCCACATAGCAACCTATGCTGCTCCCCCACCCCCCCTCCCCACACCACCTCCCCCTGCCCCGAGACCATGTTTGTGCAAAGGGTAAAGGTACAGCAGCCTCTTGCCAGCAGGGAGCCTCCGAGAAGCGCTGAACCAACAGTTTTTTCTTCCCTGGCCTTTTGTTATCTTGGTGAAGAATAGCCCGCTGTTTGTTTAAGCTTGTGTGTGTGTGTGGAGGCGGGGGTGCTGTGGGTCACAAAGTGGGTCTTGCTCGTTTAAACAGAAAGGCAGGAGAAGCAGGCTGCAGGTCCAGGAATAACTCTCAGCTCCCGGAGGCACATGACTTCTGCCTGGGATCTGGAAAACAACAGCCAGGAAGCGCGTGAATCAGGAAGCTGCATCTGTCATCATCTGTAACAGCGAAACGGATGTCCCGTGCTATTAGGTCTGTTCCAAATTTATGTCTCGAAAAAAGCCGATCCCACATCCTCATTCCAGGCTCGAGCGTGTCTGGGAAGTGTAGTCTTCACTCGCCAGCGCCCGCGCTCCGGAGAAACCCTGAAAGGAGCTCGGGGCTGGCTCAAGCTGCCTCCCCACCGAGGGGGCTTTTGGTCACTCAAACCTGTGCTGGTACCAGTTAGGGCATTTGCCTTGCACACAGCTGACCTGGGTTTGAACCCCAGTACCACATCTGGTCCCTAAGCCCATCAGGAGTGATCCCTGAGCACAGAGCCAGGAGTAATCCCTGAACAAAACCAGGTGTGGGTGCCACCTAATACCCTGGAAAAAAAGAAGATAATGAAAAATTGAAAAAAAAAATGTGTACCCCTAACTGGTACACAGACTAAAAGCTACAAGGATAGAGCTGAAACAGAGTGAGCCGTGTAGCACGATTTATAAGGTACTAATCAAATGTTCGTAGACCAACACGAACCTCTTAAATGAAATGCACATTTTCACTTTTATTATTTTTCTTTTTTGGTGTTTGGGCCACACCAAGCTGGTGCTCAGGGCTTTCTCCTGGGTCTGTGCTCAGGGATCAGTCCTGAAAGGTTTGTGGAGCCATTGGGGGTATTGCGGATTGAACCCAGGTCAGCCACATGCAAGGCAAGCTCCTTGCTTGTTGTACTATTGCTCCAGTCCCCTGTTATGTACATTTTTAAGGGTATTTGAACAAACTGGTAAAGGAAAAAAAGAAGGACCAGGAGCCGTGAGTCCAAAGATAAAAGAGATACATCAAATCAAGCAAAATAAAACAAGAAAGATTATGTACAGTCTGAGGGTGGAATAGTATAAACAAAGGAATAGACTCACTCAATTAAGAACGAATATCAATTTAAAAAATAATTTCATACAAATCTACTATGAGTTCAATAGATAGTTAGGCCTAATTAATTTAAATAGTTAACTCTGTATTGATTGTGTCATGTTTAATTTGTGTCATGCTCAATACATTGAATTTGGCCAAGTAAATATTCAAAAACAGTTATGCTTTATGATTTCTGTACTCCTAATGAGACAGATCTGTTTTAATGACCCCCGAAACAAACAAACTGAAAAACTCCAAAAGAGGTCCAGAGGCTGAGTAGAAGCCCTGGGTTCAATCTCACCCCAGTGAGGGGGAAAATGTAGGTCTCTTGGGGTGGGCAAGATCGTAGAGCAGGTAGTGCTCTTGCCTGGCGCCTGGCTGACCTGACTCCAACCCCCAGCATCCCACACAGCCCCCGAGTACCACCAGGAGTGATTCCTGAGGGCAGAGCCGGGAGTAAGCCCTGAGCATCACCGAGCATGGGCAACTCACCCCCTCGCCCCATCTGTTCTCCATCCCCTCCTAAAATAAATAAATACGGTTCTAGTAGACCCTTAGAGGGACCCCCCCCCCGGGTCTTAATGAGACTCCAGCATTATTGGGACCCTCACTCTCCACCCTCACTCCTTAAAGCCCCCCTTCATTAGAGGAAACCTTGACTAGGCACACTTTTTTTTCCTTTTTGGGTCACACCCGGTGATGCTCAGGGGTTACTCCTGGCTCTGCACTCAGGGATTACCCCTGGCAGTGCTCAGGGGACCCTATGGGATGCTGGGAATCGAACCTGGGTCGGCTGCGTGCAAGACAAATGCCCTGCCCGCTGTGCTATCGCTCCAGCCCCAACTAGGCACATTTTAAATCTTTTCTTCGGAGGCACCGAGAAGGGGACCAGAATTGTTGGCTGGAGCCAGCTTTCCACCCTGTGAGCCCTTCGTTCCCTTCCAGTGCAGCGGGTCCCCCAGATGAGCAACTTTTGGGGCCGGTGAGGGTCCCCCCGTCACAGCCCCTGGGGGCCGAGGGCCAGAGCGCCTGAGCCCCTGGGCTGCTCTAGGGTGGCGGAGAGCGTCGGCCCCTCCCGGTGCCGGGCCCTTTAACCCGGCTTGAGCAGCTCAGCCCAGGGTGTTTGCAGGGCTCTCTCCCTAAGCCCAGCCATCTGTCGCCCCCTCGGAGTGTGGACAGCCCAGCAAGGACTGCCCAGGTTAGTCCCACAGGAAAATAGACAGGAAGGGGCCCCGTCTGGACCCCACTGGGACCCCACTCCTAGGCCCTCGTTCAAGTACGGATCGGACCACTTGCAGCTGCAGCTGCGGGGGGCCCTTTCTGGGTCGCAGGGAGAAGTGCACCCCTCTGTTCTGTGTGCGGACACCAGCTGCCCTAGGCGGGGGGCCAGCTTCCTACCCCCAGGCCGAGGGAAGGAAGAGCAGCTTCTGCAGAGCGGTGGGACATGGCTACGGCACCCCGGGGGTCTGGCTGCCAGCTGGGGGGCCTGTATGGGGCCTGTGTCCGTGGGGACCCAGCCCAGCTCCAAGCCCTGCTGGAGGCCGGGGTGTCCCCGGAGGACGCAGCCCAAGTGGACAGCAATGGGCGGGTGAGTACCCCAGTGCTCCCAAGGCCGCTGGTCTCCGTCCTGGTGGGCCCCCCCTACCCGGGGCTCTTGGGGAGAAGGGAGAGATGAGGGTGGGCCAGGGGGGGACATGGGGGTGGAGGGGCCCGGGGCCCTCCCCCGGCCCTGAGGAACGCTCGTTGCACGGTGGCAGACGGGCCTCATGGTGGCCTGCTGCCGCGGCTTTGGGAGCATCGTGGCCCTGCTCAGCCGCTGCCCCTTCCTCGATGTGAACCACCAGGACAAAGAAGGGGACACGGCCCTCATGCTGGCCGCCCAAGCAGGTGCGTGGTGGCCGGCCCGCCCTCTGATGCCCGTTCCTGCCCCGGGCCACCACCTGAGACTTCTCAGACCCCAGGCTGTGTCTGCTGCGGCGGGTGGGCGTGGGAGCCAGGGACCCAGCTTCACCCCGGGTGGCCCACAGGACACGCGCCTCTGGTGTGTCTCCTGCTCCACTACTTTGCAGGCCTGGACCTGGAGCGCCGAGACCGGCGGGGGCTCACGGCGCTGATGAAGGCGGCTGTGCGGGACCGCGCAGACTGTGTGGCTGCACTCCTCATGGCAGGTGGGGGCCGGCGGCTATCAGGCTGTGTGTGTGCATGTGTTCATGCGTGCATGTGTGTGAGCATATGTGTGTTTGTGTGCGTGTGCATGTGTGTGCAACATGTGTGAGTGTGTGCACATGTGTGTGCATGCATGTGTTCACATGTGTGTGGATGTGTGCATGTGTGTGAGCATATGTGTGTTTGTGTGTGCATGTGTGCAACATGTGTGAGCGTGTGCACACATGTGTGTGCATGTGTGTGCACACAGGTGTTCACATGTGTGTATGTGTTCGTGCATGCATGTGTGAGCATATGTGTTTGTGTGCATGTGTGTGCACGTGTGAGTGTGTGCACACATGTGTGTGCATGTGTGTGTGCACGCACATGTGTGGAGGGTAGGTGTTTGTGTGCCGTTGATGTGGAGATGGCAGCGCCCACTCTCTGGAGGCTGTCAGTAGTGCAGATATCCGGGCTTCTCATTGTCAGTCAAGCGCAGTCATCCCTGCCTCCCTCGACACAGGGCCTGGTGGTTCCGGCAGAGAAAGCTTGAGAGGATAACTTGAACCACGTGGGGAAAAAAACCCCAAAAGGCTAGCAGCTGGAACAAGATTGGGGATCTAGGGCCGGAGAGATAGAGCAATGGGTAGAGCACTTGTCTTGCAAGCGCTTGACTCAGTTCCGTCGCTGCATCCCATATGGTCCTCTGAGCCCCACCAGGAGAGATCCCTGGCACAGCTGGCTACAGCCCTAAAAACCAAAAGCATGGGGCCAGAATGATAGTACAGCAGGTAGGGCAGTGTATTGTATGCAGCCGACTTGGGTTTGCTCCCTGGCATCACAAATGGTGCTCCGTGCCCAGCCAGGAATAACTGCTGAGTGCAGAGCCAGGAGCAACCCCTGAGCATGACCGGTGTGACCCCAAAAACAAGCAAGCAGCTGGAGATCTAGGTCTGTGCCCCAGTGGTGTGAGCAATATAACAAGGCATCGTCCTGCCCTGGGATGACCGCCAGCTCTAGGCTGGGGCCCGGGACCGGTGCTATGAGGGGGCATCAGTGGCACTGTTGCAGGGCAGAGCCCGGCAATGCCCCCAAGCCTGGGAAAGATTTCTCCTTCCTATCAGATTAGGCTTGGGGTGAGGGGGGAGGGCGTACTTCGCCCGCGTTGTCTCAGAGTGACTGCTGCTCCCCTGGCCCCAGGATGAATCAGAGACCCCGGGAGCCCCCTCCAGAGTCTTCCCCCTCATCATCTTCAGTTTCTTCATCTTAAACAGGGGGTTGGGGGTGGGGCAGGACCACTGGGGCCCCGGATTCCAGCTGCAACCAGGGGACCCTGACTCTGAGCTAAAATGAAGCCAGTCTTGGTGTGAGGGTCCTCCCTCCTGGGGCGGGAGCAATAGTACAGCAGGTCGGGTAAGGCTTCCGACCGGGGTTCAACCCTGGTCTCTTAAGTATTTCCAGGAGTGTGGTCCGACCCCTACCCCATGGCCCCCCAAATAGAATCTCCCTTATGGGACTGGAGAGACGGTGGGAGCACGTGCTTTGTAGCCAGGAGGCTGGGTTTGGCCCCCGACACTGTGTGGTCCTCCAGTATGGAGCTGGGAGTAGCCTGAGCACTGCCGGGTGTGGATCACCTCCCCGTGTCCCTATGCACATGCACGCACACACACACACACACACACACACACACACACACACACACACAAATCTGCCCTTCTATTAGGAATTTGGCTCAGCAGTATAGCGTTTGCCTTGTCTGTGTGAAGCCCTGAGTTTGATCTAAAAAATGAAAAAAGGAAAGAAAAGAAAAGAAAAACGAACTTATTGTGGCTGGGAGGTAACGAAGAGACTGGAGCGCATGCTGGGGGACCAGATTCGATCCTGAGTCCCACAGGGTCCCCCAGCACTGCACTAGTCTCTGAGCACTGCTGTGTGGGCACCCCCCCCCCCCCGCCTCCACAGAAACCTGCTCTTCTGCAAACCCCAACCATGTCCCACCCCCGGGCCTCCTCCAGGGGCTGACCTGGCGGCGGTGGATCCCGCGCGGGGCAAGACAGCTCTGGAGTGGGCGGTGCTGACCGACAGCTTCGCCACCGTGCAGAGAATCCGGCGGCTTCAGCGGCGGCCCCGGGCAGAGCAGCTCAGCCAGCACTTCCAGCCCCAGTGGCCCACCCCGGCCGGGGCCAAAACCCCGGCAGCAGCCACCCCATCGATCCTGGAGCGACTGATGGCCACCTTGCGCCTCTCCTTTGCCCCGTCTCCTGAGGAGGGCGGTGTCCTGGACCACCTCGTGACGGTCACAACCAGCCTGGCCAGTCCCTTCCTCACTACCGCCTGCCGTACCCTGTGTCCAGGTGACCCTCCAGCACTGGGCGCCCGGAGCAAGTCTGTGCCAGAGATGCTGGGCACTGCCCCACCGCCTGCCCCTTGCCCGCAGCCCTCCCCGGCTGCCCCTGACCCCCGGGTCCTCACCCCTTTCCAGGGCCCCCAGGGCCTGTTGAGTGTGTGCTCAGGGTGGCTCCAGCCCCGGGACAGCCCCAGGATCATCCTGTCCAAGGCACCGCGAATGCCCAGGCAGGACAAGCCCGCGCCCAGGCCTGCAGGGCAGCCGCACCACCTGGCACTCCCGCGGTGGCAGTACCAGGTCAGGAGGGCACAGAGCACAGAGCATATGGGCTAGGCCAGACCTGGTGCAGGTCAGCGCCCTCTAGACGGGAGGGGCCTCTCCATCCCCTCTCCGTCAGAGGCACCCAGATGGTCCCCAAATTGAGCTGGAGTACCACCCTCTTTTCAGAAAAAGAGGGAAAACATCACTGGAAACTGACCTTCTTGAAGTGCACGAACAGAAAGTGTCTCCAGTTGTCCTTCCCCTCCAGTCGGCCTGGCGAGCCCTGGGGACAGCAGTGTCCCCAGTTAGACTCCCAGCAGGTGACAGCACTGCTTGTGTCACCAGAAGCGGGGAAGAGAAACAAATCCATCTGTAAGGGACTGGCTGATCCGTGGTGGCGGGAGTTACTGCAGACCTCCACGGCGTCATCCGCACGTGGATCAGGCAGGAGGAAGGAGGGGTTTTGTTCAGATATGAAACCACACCAAACTGTACTAAGGGTTGGAGACAGCTCCGGGGTCTCAGAGCAGCCCATGCATGCACAAGCTCTCAGTCGGGGTCAGCCTGTGGTCCCCCAAACACCACTGAGTGTGGTCTGTGTGGCCCTCGCTGGACCCAAGCAGTACCACAGTACTGGGCCTGAGCATTGAACCATCTGGCCCGGTTGATCAAGTACTACTAGATGTGGTTCCCTGGGCCTCCTGAGCATTTCTTGGGAGTACCCTAAAATATATCTATTTAAAGTTATATATACACATATAAAGACTATATATTAAGGTTATTAATATATATTGAGGCTTTTTGTTTTGCTTTGTTTGGAGGTCACACCCAGTGATGTTAGGTTACTGGCTCTGCACTCAGGAGTCACTCCTGGCAGTGCTCAGGGAACCATATGGGATGCCGGGGATAGAACCCAGGTCAGCCGAATGCAAAGCACCTAACCCATTGTGCTATCGCTCTGGCCCCTTTGTATTGAAGTTATATATTTAGGAGAGAGAGACAGAGACAGAGAGAGAGACAGAGAGATAAGGGATCAGAGAGGCAGTACAGGGGTTAAGGAGCATGCAAGTTTAGACAGTCGCATTGCAAGTTAAATTTACAGTCTGGGCCCTAGGGGGTTTTTTGTTTTGTTTTTTAAAGTCAGATCAAGTTAATTACCCTGCTTGACCCATAGGTGGGGTTATTAGCCAGTGATCTAAAATATCTTTGCCCGGACACTTGTAAGTGTGTGGTTTTGGTTCTTGGGGGGTGGGGGGAGGAGCTTATTTACAAGTTTTGAATTTTTCTGTACTTTCATTTTGGGGGGCCTCTCAAGCATTACTCAGGGAGACTGGGGGCTACTCCCAGGAGTGCTCAGGGACCACGTGGTGTCTGGGAGTGAAGCTGAGTGTGAAGGACTCAGGCCCCAACCCTGAGCAACATCTCTGATCCTGACATATTTTTTAAAAAATTTTATTTTTATAAAGTTGTTCATGAGAATTTATTACATTCAATATTCCAGCACTAATCCCACCACCATTACACCTTCCCACCACCATTATTTCAAATTTTCCCACCACCGCCCAAACCTGCCCCAAAGGCAGATCCTAAATCATTTAGTTTGTATTGCTTGCTATGAGTAATCCACTAAAAATGATCAAAAATTTCCTTAGGAAAATGTGTGAAAATTGTTGTATCTCACCTTTGAGCCATTTAGCCCTTGTAAGAGATTGCGAACATGTTGTTACAGGTTGAGCCTTACACACTAATGTATTATATGTGTACATATATATATATATATAAAATCATGATCGGTTGCCTTCTACTTTACATCAAATGTTGTCAGATGTGGTGTGCTACTCTTGGTACATCAGTGGCATAAAGTATGAGATATTGCTCCAGGAATTCTAAGATTTTAAATAGGGTGATAAAGCTGGTGTTAAATTTTTAACTGGATGTTGACTCTGGGGTTCTGAAGCATCTTTGCAACTTGTTCTCTTCCAAGATTTATTTGTGAATTTCTGGACCCTGGCCATCAATCAGTTTATATGACGCCAGAGGCAGTTTGTGGGTGTGACCTCCAGGCTCCTGGAAGAACAGGAAGAAGGGGGGGTCACCCATCCCCGACTCTGTGGGCTGGAGATTCTGAACATTCTTCTCAACACACTTGTTGCATAAGACATATCTGCTTGTCATAATAATAAGTGAAACTATTTATAAGGTATTTGCTAGATATATTGAACATTCCCAGTGATCCTATGAGGATTTGTGGATTGGGGGGGGGGGAATAGGAACTTTTATGTTGGGCCACACCCAGAACTGCTATTTCTGGCTCTGTGCTCAGGATCAAGCCCCGGTGCTGCTCAGGCAACCAAGCGTGGTGGCAGGATTTAAACCAAGGTCAGCAGGACTCGAGGCAAGTGCCTTACCCCTGTGCTATCTCCCTGGTCCTCTTATGAGGATTTTTTTTTTCTTTTTGGGTTACACCCAGCGATGCTCAGGGTTACTCCTGGCTCTGCACTCAGGAATTACTCCTGGCGGTGCTTAGAGAACCATATGGGATGCTGGGAATCGAACCCCGGTTGGCAGCATGCAAGGTAAATGCCCTACCCGCTGTGCTATCACTCCAGCCCCATCCTCTTTTTTTGTTTGTTTGTTTTGCTTTTTGGGTCACACCTGGCGATGCACAGGGGTTACTTGTGGCTTTGCACTCAGGAATTACTCCTGGCGGTGCTCAGGGGACCATATGGAATGCTGGGAATCGAACCCGGGTTGGCCGCGTGCAAGGCAAACGTCCTACCAGCTGTGCTATCGCTCCAGCCCCCAGCCCCATCCTCTTGTGAGGATTTTTGTCCTTGAGGACACAGGACACAGAAAGGTCACAAAACTGCCCGACGTCACACAGCCAGGAACGGTCAGTCTGGAAAGCGATCAAGAGTGAAGCCAGTCGGCACTGTGGCCGCCCCTCATCATGGTGCCTCAGCCAGGGCCTCCTGGAACAGCTGACCAGTATGGGGAGGACACTTTTCATTATTTTTTTCCCAGGGTGGTAGGCGGCGCCCACACCTGGTTTTGTTCAGGGCTTACTCCTGGCTCTGTGCTCAGGGATCACTCCTGATGGGCTCAGGGACCAGATGTGGTACTGGGGTTCGAACCCAGGTTGACTGTGTGCAAGGCAAATGCCCTACTGTACTCTCTCTCTGGCCCCAAGCCACTATAATTCTTTTGTTTTGTTGGTTAGTTTGGGGTCTTTTTTTTTGGGGGGGAGCTTGTTTGTTTTTTGTTATAGGGCCATACCTGGCAATGCTCAGAGGTTACTCCTGGCTCTACACTCAGTTATGCCTGGCAGTGCTCAAGGACCAGACGGAATGCTGGGGATCAAACCTGGAGTGGCCGCAGGAAAGGCAAATGCCCGACCCACAGTACACCCTCTAGCCCCACCACTACAGTTCTGTCCCCGGAGACTACCAGGAGCGATCCCTGAGCACAGAGCCAAGAGTAAGCCCCACACCGAGATGATTCTCCTAGTATTTAATTTTTTGTTTTACTTTTGGGCTGCCCCTGGCAGTGTTTGGGGGCTACTCCTCGCTTGGTACTTGGGGATCACTCCCAGTTGTGCTGGGGACAGTGAGGAATTCACACCGCTGCATGCAAAGTGTGTGTACAGCAGGTAAGGTGCTTGCCTTGCACGCAGCCAACCCAGGTTCAATCTCTGGCATTGCATAGGGTCTCCCAACCACCAGGAGCAACCCCTGAGCATCATTGGATGCGGCCCTCAAACCAAAAAAAGAGCCTAACCTACAGCCCCCTGAACAATGAACAATCTCTTCACCCCTCCCCATTTCCTCTATGATCAATATGCATAGAATACATTTGTTACAAAAAAGAGCTAACACTTACTTCATATAGATTTCTCTACTTTTTTTTTTTTTTTTTTTTTTTTTTGCTCTTTTGGGTCACACCTGGCGATGCACAGGGGTTACTCCTGGCTCTGCACTCAGGAATTACCCCTGGCCATGCTCAGGGGACCATATGGGATGCTGGGATTTGAACCCGGGTTGGCCGCGTGCAAGGCAAACGCCCTACCCGCTGTGCTATCTCTCCAGCCCCAGATTTCTCTACTTTTTACCCAAAGCCTTTTTCTCTCTAGAGTTCTACCTGGGACATCACGTGACACTTAGTCACCAAGGCTGCATCGGTCCCCCTGACCAGGATGTCTCCAGACTTTTCTTATTGAGGGTCCTGCCTCAGCAGGAGGGGACCTGGCTGGACAGTCTCTGGTGGGAAGGTCTGATGTTTCTTCCCAATGGGCCGAGGATACATCCATCCATCCTCCTGAGGGCTTTGGGAGAGGATCACAAAGGTTAAGGACCCTCTGTCGGGGCTGGAGCGATAGCACAGCGGGTAGGGCATTTGCCTTGAAGCGGCCAACCCGGGTTCGATTCCCAGCATCCCATATGGTCCCCTGAGCACCACCAGGAGTAATTCCTGAGTGCAGAGCCAGGAGTGACCCCTGTGCATCGCCGGGTGTGACCCACCCCCAAAAAAGAAGGACCTTCTGTCAGTTTATGTCAAGGTGCACACTGCCAGCGTGGCCGCTGGACATGAGCTGGCTCTCCCCGCCAAGTCTCCCTCCCCCACCCACATCTGCGATCCCAGAATGAGTTCGTTACAGGAAGCCCCTGTGAACGGAGCCAGGAGAGATGCCCCTTGCTGGTGGACTCAACACCAATTACTCAAAATTCTGGTTTTTGGTTTGTTGGGTTTTTTTTTTTTTTCTTTTTGGGTCACATCCAGCGATGCACAGGGGATACTCCTGGCTCTGCTCAGGAATTATTCCTGGAGGTGCTTGGGGGATCATATGGGATGCTGGGAACCAAACCCTGGTCGGCTGTGTGCAAGGCAAACACCCTACCCGCTGTGCTATCACTCCAGCCCAGTACTCGGAATTCTGTACAAGCACTTTTTGATTCTGGGTGACCATATTCTGAAAAATTAAAAACTAAATCCAATTTGGGGAGAGAGAGTGATACCCAGCGGTACTTGGGGGACTGTATGGTGCCAGAGATCAGACCTGGGGTTTTCACATGTATGAGCCACACATATCAGCCCTTCAAACTCTCCCCTTGGCCCCTAAATCTAGTTTCTGCTTTGCTTTGCTTTCTTTTGTGGCCTCACTAGTGGCCTTCAAGACTCAGTGCTTGGGGACCACGTGGTGCCAGGGATCCAGCTCGCAAAGCCCTACATCCATTTTGAAGTGTGTATGTGTGTGTGTGTGTGTGTGTGTGCAAGCTTGTGAATGCATATGCATGCACACAGGTGAAAGTCCCTATTAACCCAGGTAGTGTGCAATTCGCCCAGAGGGTTCGAAGGCAGCAGTGAGACTGCAACAGTTTCCTGGGGCCTGTGCCCTTTCCTGTGTGATCTTTACAAGCCATTTAAATTTCTCTCCTGTTTGGTGGAGGAAAGCAAGGCTGTTGGCTGCCGGGAGGGATTCCTAAGCACCGGGCCAAGAACTGTCCCTGAGCACCGCCAGGGGTGGCCCCAAACCCAATAACAACCAGCAGCTGATCTGGGGGGAGGCTGTGTAAATTGCCAAGTGCTGCTAAGGACGGTCCCTGGGACTCTTCCAGGCCTTTGGGGCCGAGGTTTCTCCCCTCTCCCACTGCTGCAGAAGTAAGAGCTCCTGAAGTCAGGCCTGGCCTCCCCCGGCAGAGGGAGAGAAACAACGTCCCAGGCTTGGAGCAGGCGTGGCTCGACCTGGGCATTGGCTTGTGCACGTGGACAATGTGGTTGAAGCCCAGGGCTCTCATATGTAGAAAGGAGGCCACAGGGCTGGAGCGATAGCACAGCGGGTAGGGCGTTTGCCTTGCATGTGGCCGACCCGGGTTCGATTCCCAGCATCCCATAGGGTCCCCCTGAGCACCGCCAGGAGTAATTCCTGAGTGCATGAGCCAGGAGTGACCCCTGAGCATTGCCGGGTGTGACCCAAAAAGCAAAAAAAAAAAAAAGAAAGGAGGTCACTGCCTCGTGACTGCGTGGAGCCCTGCAAGCTAAAGCAGAGCACTCCCAACAACGTGCCCCCTTGCCCAGTGTCGTCATGATCCCATTTACCCCCCCAAAAAACTCCCTACGATAAGTTTAAGAAACGGAGAGCATGAGGGTTCAGTGACTTGCCCAGGGCACCAGGGACTCGGTGGCTCAGTGGCATTTGGATCTTTCCCACCAGCGGCAGGACCCCTCCCTCCCATTCCAACCCACCTGGGGACCCAGAGGTCACAACAGCCCCTTCAGGGCCAGAGAAACAGCCTCAGGGGCTCCCTCCGTCCTGCTGGGAGGCTGAGCGAGGGCGGCTCCTGGACCCCAGAGTTGGACAACATTCTCCGGCAGATGAGCCGCCCCTGCTCAGGGGAAGGCTCGACCCCCTCCAGGACAGCAAGAAACCGACCTGCAGCCCCGCCATCTCCTGCTGGGACCATGCCATCTCCCTCTGGCCCCCTAAACCTTTAGTCCCCCTCCTAGGCACCCAGAGGAAAGTCTGAAGCGCCCAGGGCCAACCTCCCATCTCACCCCGACTTTGCCCAGCTCCTGGGGTTTCTAAGCTGAGTCCAGTCGGCCAATGACCCGACGCCCAGCCCCAGCTGTGACAGTGTCCTGAGCTTGGCGATGCCTCTCAGCATCTCCGTGCCCAGGGACCTCTCCTGGCCACGTCATCCTCGGTGACAACCAAGAGTGATAAGGCCACGGCTGCTTCCTCGATGCTTGTAGGGCTCATAGTAAGATGAATAGTGTGTGTGTGTGTGTGTGTGTGTGTGTGTGTGTGTGTGTGTGTGTGTGTGTTACGGGGTGTCTGAGCCCCGTCTGGCCTTTGTTGAGGAGACCAGTGGATGCCTGTCCTTGGGACCCCAGGCCCCCCTGGAGATTCTAGAACGCTGTGTTGGCGGCCCCCGGAAGGAAAACAGTTCTCCTTGCCAGCCCCCAAGGTTTGCCCTGCACGACTGTGGCTGACCTCAGGGCCTCAGCCCTTTGCCCCTCCTGCAGCTCTGGTGACCGGCCACCTATGTGTGGTGTGCTGGTGTGTCTGTCCACACCACCTTGCCACAAAGAACCGCAGGGTTTAAGGCCTGGCTTGGGGGGAAGTTCCCCCTCACTCACTCATGAGCAGAAATGGTGTCTGTCTCCCCGGCCCCTGGAAATAGTGAATGTCTGAAGAAAACCTAGGCCAGGCCCCAGCAAGACGCAGGATGCCTCGGGGCCTTTGTTACTTCCCACCACCTCTCAGGGGCTGCCCTCGGTTCAAAAGTGTCCCCAGAAATTGAAGGGGGGTGGGTTGGCCTGGGGCCCGCCCAAACAGAGCCCCTGGCAGCTGCTTGCTTCCACAATCCAAAATCGCTTCCCTGGGGCTGGAGCGATAGCACAGTGGGGAGGGCGTTTGCCTTGCACACGGCCAACCTGGGTTCGATTCCAATTCCCAGCATCCCATATGGTCCCCTGAGCACCGCCAGGAGTAATTCCTGAGTATAGAGCCAGGAGTAACCCCTGTGCATCGCCAGGTGTGACCCAAAAAGAAAAAAATCACTGCCATACTCCTGGCCTGACTCCACCGTCTCAGGACGGTCCTCACCAAGATGTAATCTGCTGAAAATCTGGTATGCGGGTTTTGAGACTGAAATCTCCAGGCTTTCTCAGGGTCAGGATGAGCTACCTTCCCCTTCTCCCTGTACTTCCAGAAGCCTCAGCAGTCATAGCCATACCCCAAAGTGGCCACCCAATTGAAAAGCTTCTCCAGCCTTGCTGTCCCGATAAAAGTACCGAATGCCCTGAACAAACACCGTGACCTCTTAGCACCTGTATTGCAAACCATAATGCACAAAAGGAAAAGGAGAGAGACAGCAAGAAGGAAAGTGCCTCCCATAGAGGGAGTTAAAGGTAGGGGGTGGGGGGGTGGGGGATGGTGGTGGGGAAACAGGGGACATTGGTACTGGGAAATGTACACTGGTGGAGGGATGGGTGCTGGATCATTGTATGACTGAAACCCAATTATGAACAGCTTTGTAATGGTCTATCTCATGGATATCCAATTAAAAATTTTCTTAAAAAATAACGTGGAGGGGGCCGGAGCGATAGCACAGCGGGTAGGGCGTTTGCCTTGCACGCGGCCAACCCGGGTTCGATCCCCGGCATCCCATATGGTCCCCTGAGCACCGCCAGGTGTAATTCCTGAGTGCAAAGCCAGGAGTAACCCCTGAGCATCGCTGGGTGTGACCCAAAAAGCAAAAAAAAATAATAATAAAATAAAAAAATAGCGTGGAGTTCATGGGCTGGAGCGATAGCACAGCGGGGAGGGTGTTTACCTTGCATGCGGCCAACCTGGGTTCAATTCCCAGCATCCCATATGGACCCCTGAGCACTGCCAGGAGTAATTCCTGAGTGTATGAGCCAGGAGTAACCCCTGTGCATCGCCAAGTGTGACCCAAAAAGGAAAAAAAAAAGTAATGTGGAATTCATGCCCAGTTCAATCAGCTTAATTAATGGCTGAATAAATAGCAGTACTCCTACTGTTTTTTTGGGGGGGTCACACCCAGCAATGCCCAGGGGTTACTCCTAGCTCTGCACTCAGGAATTACTCCTTACAGTGCTTGGGGGACCATATGGGATGCTGGCAGTCGAACCCGGGTCGGCCGCATGCAAGGCAAATGCCCTACCCGCTGTGCTATCATTCCAGCCCCAGTACTCCTACATTAAAAAAAAAAAAAAAACAAAACAGTGTCCCCAGTTATTCCAGAGAGTGCCCCAGGAAAACCTCAGTTGGGTCAAGAGGGGCCAGGGATCCCACAGACGTGAGGACAGGTGGGGCTCCCTGGTTTGTGTCCCCTGTCCCCCAAACTGAGTCCCCAGCAGCCATCTGTCCGAATGGTTGAAAACACCCCTACTTCTGCTGTCACAGTCCCTCCGTGGCACCCCTCTGAGGACCTTCGTTCTGTCAGCTCACCCCCAGCCAGGGCTCAAGGCAGGAGCAGGGCCCTCATTCCTCCTTTCTTCCTCCCCTTCAGCACGCCGCGGCCTTCCTTGCTTACTAAGACAGCAGGTCTGAGGCGGGACAGAGGGCAAGGCTGGGGCCGGCTCTCTCCGTGAGTTCCCCCAGTCACACACGCAGTGTCCCTGCAGACGTCTGTCTGGCCAGGGGACGGGGACCCTCAGGCTCACAGCTGTACCGGACACGGGCCCACCGACGTGCAAGCTCCTACTTGCGTGCAGTTCCCCCTGCCACCCCCCTCTGCCCACACACCTGAAGACAAACATACAGGTGCAGACACAAAGGGAAAATAAAAACAGGCTCCTGCTTCCCTGGGGCTCCTGGCCATCTCCTGTGCCCCCAGCTCTCCGTGACCCCCACCCCCCGTCAGCTTGTCCTGTGTCTGATTAGAGCAGGAGTTCCGGGGGCTGAGGAAGGCCTAGGTCTGCCCTAACCGTGACCAGCCACCTCCATCACAAGGAGAGAGGTGAGCAGGGTGCACCTACATCCTGCTCTGCGGCTATTTACTGCAGACCAGCCTCGGACCCCTCCCCCATCAGTGCCGGTGCCTGGGGGAGGCAGGGTCAGAGTCCCGAGAATAGGGGCTCCCAGGGACGGAGCCTGCCTGGCCCTCAGCACCGGGCCTCTCGGGAAGGGCAGAGCTTGGCACGGATGCTGGGGGGGTAGGAAAGGGGCAGGACCTGTGGCATTTCCCCTCCAGCTGGAAACAAAGGCAGATTCCTGTGTCCAGCTCCAGCAATCCGGTCCCACCCAGCAGCGTGGCTGCAGCTGAAGGAAATCCCGCTGGCCTCTGGCCTCACGCGCCTCCAGGCCCCCTTGCAGCCGTCCCGTCTCCCAGCGGAGCCATTACCTACCCTCAAATCCTGGGGTCCCCTCCATGGCTAAAGGCCAGGCCCGGCCGGTGAGAGATGGTCCTCTCGACCCTTTCAACTCCTCTCCCCAGCCACCCCGGAAGGGTCCCTCCAGTACCAACCCCAGAGCTTGCCTGGTGCCAGCTCTGCCCACTCTCACCCCAGCAAACCCAGAACTTGCTTTTCTTTTTTTTTTTTCTTTTTTTTTTCTTTTTGGGTCACACCCGGCGATGGACAGGGGTCACTCCTGGCTCATGCACTCAGGAATCACCCCTGGCGGTGCTCAGGGGACCATATGGGATGCTGGGATTCGAACCCGGGTCGGCCGCATGCAAGGCAAACGCCCTCCCCACTGTGCTATCGCTCCAGCCCCGGGACCTGCTTTTCTTTAGAGTGGGAAAGATTTTTTGTGTGAGGATGATTCGAGGCAGTTTGTATGCAATGAGACTTGAGCAGAAAGATGTGAGAGAAAAAAGAGGGAATGTGTGCTCAAGAGAGGACACGGGATTCTCCGGAGTTGGAAAAGGAAGCAAAGAAACATAGACACACGCAAGTGGCATACATGCTCGAGGGGGAACAGGGCCTTGGCGTGCTGGCCTACGGTGGAGAGTCCCCCGGGCACCACCCAAGCCCGCGTGGTACGGGGCAGCAAACCCAGATCTCCTGCATGCAGTGCTCAGCCTTCAGCCGCGTGCCCGGCCCAGCGTGTCTCTTTATCTGCAGGAGAGAGGCATCCTGACCACCCCTAGACAAGCTCAGGGCTTACTCCTGGCTGTGTGCCGGGATCACTCCTGGCAGTGATGGGGGCACCATGTGTGGTGCCAGGGACTGAACCAGGGTCGGCCGTGAGCAAGGCAAACACCCTCCCCACTGCCAGCACATCTACTATTAATTCCAGTAGATTTCAGCTCTAGGGAAGGCTGGGATGTCACTGTCCTTTCTTACCGAGGAGTTCAGAGATGCCACGTGGTACAAATTGAACAGGGAGGAAAGCTATGCTACTTGTATATTAAAAAAATAATACCATCATCAATAACTTGGAAGGAGAGAGAATGGAGGGAATTTAAATGACTGAAATAATGCGTGCGGCATTTTAAATTTATTTTTTAAAGATGTTTTTATTACAGCATCTTTTTTTTTTTTAAGGCCGGTCAAGTGAAGCAGTGGGGAGTGGAGAAAGAACAAAGAAATCTGATATTACAGCATCTTTTATTTTACTCTAGTTGGAGTAACATGGTTATAATAGTCACTGAACCTCCGGGGCTGGAGCAATAGCACAGCGGGTAGGGCGTTTGCCTTGCACGCGGCCGACCCGGGTTCAATTCCCAGCATCCCATATGGTCCCCTGAGCACCGCCAGGAGTAATTCCTGAGTGCAGAGCCAGGAGTAACCCCTGTGCATCGCCAGGTGTGACCCAAAAAGCAAAAAAAAAAAAAAAAATAGTCACTGAACCTCCATCACCGTCAGCAGCAAAGTGCCAAAGATCCTCCCCCACGACCCTTCTATTACTTCTATTTAAAAACATTATTTATTGGGGCCAGAGAGATAGTACAGTGGGTAGGGCTCTTGCCTTGCGTGAAGTCAAACTGGGTTTGATCCCTAGCATCCCATATAGCCCCCGAAACCCACCAGAAATGATTCCTGAGCATTTCTAGGTGTTCAAAAAATAAAACAAAAGCCCAATAAACAATCTATCACTTTTTTTTTACAATGAGTTCAATATTATTATCTTGTCATTGCAATGCTGCCACACCATGCTAGGGTCCCTCCACCACCCTCAGAGGTCCCCTCCCCCCAGTCCCACCACTTCTCACCCTCAGATCTACCATCTGAGTTCTACCACCTCAGGGTTCTACCATCTCAGGGTTTGTTTCCATGAGAGCAAGACCATCTGGTGCTTTTCTTTCTTTTTTTTCCCCTGTTGTTTGTTGTTGTTGTTGTTGTTTTGGGATCAGGCCCTAAGGTGCTCGGGGCTTACACCTGGTTCTGCACCCCAGGGATTACTCCTTGCAGTGCTGGGGAGCCCTATGGGGTGCTGGGGATTGATCCCAGGCCATTCGTGTGCAAGGAATGTGTCCTCCCCACTGTACTATTGCTCCAACTCAGTCTTCTGCTTTCTGGAGCACTTCATGTAACACAACTTCCTCCAGTTTCATCCAAGTTCCAGCAAACTGCAAGATTTTGTCTTTTCTCCACCCTGAGTAGTAGTCCATTGTTTCATGTGCCATATTTTCGTTATTCACTCCTCTCAGGCACTTGGGTGGTTTCCAGGTCTTGGCTATTGTAACTCATGCTCAATGAACACAGGTCCTTTCAGTGGAATACTTTCTTGATCTTGGGGTGAAATTGCAGGGTTGTGTGGGAACCCTGTTCTTAATTTTCTGAGAAGTCTTCAAACTGACTTCCAAAGATGCTGAACAAGCAACCGTCCTGCCAGCAGTAAGAGTTCCTTTTAGCACCACATCCCCATCCCCGCCAACAGCTTAGTGCTCTCAGACTTCTTGATACAGACCTTCTCGCCAGCGGGAGGTGATATCTCATTGTTGTTTTGAGTTGCAGTCCCAATAATCGATGAGGATAAACACTTTTTCCATATGCCTCTTGGCCATCTTTCTGTCATCTTTGGAGAAGTGTGTTCATCTCTCCTCCCCAATTTGATGGGGTTGTTTGGCTTTTGTTGTTGCTGATCTTTAGAAAGTGCTTTAGTTGTCTTGGATATTAACCCTTTGATGTATGATCAATGAATATTTTCTCCCAGTCAGTAGGATGTCCCTTTATTTCAGGCCTGATTTCTTTCACAGTGCAGAAGCTTTGGGGTTTGATGCTGTCTCGTTTGTATATTTTTGCTTTGTTGTCTTTGCCAAAGATGTCATATAATTGAAAATGCCTTGGAGGTCAAAATTTTGGAGAGTCCTGCCTATGTTTTTCTGGATGTACTTTACAGAAATAGGTTTGCTATCAAGGTCTTCAATTTGTTTTGAATTAGACTTGGTGTGTGGTGTGAAATGGGAGTCTATTTTTAAAATATTTTTTTGCATGTGGCTACCCAGTGTTCCCAGGACTGTTTGTTAAAGAGATCCCCCCACTCCATTTTACACACAACAAAAGGTGCCCCTTTGTTGTAAAATTCCCTGCTCACACATCTGAGGGTTTCCTTCTGGGCTCTCAAGTCTATCCCATTGATCTGAGCCTGTTTTTATTCCAGTACACACAGTTTGATTACTACAACTTTGTAGTAAAGATTAAAGTCTGGGAGCGCAATGCCTCCATCTTCTTTTTTCCCAGGGTTGCTTTAGTTATTCTGGGAGTTTTATGATTCCACACGAATTTTACAAGGATCTGATCTATGTCCCTGAAAAACTGCCATGGCAATTTTAATGGGGATTGTGTTGCATCTGTAAGTTGCTTTGGATAAGATGACCATGTTAATGATCTCTATTCTTTCCATCCATGAACAAGGAATATGTATCCGTTACTTTGTATCTTCTTTGATCTCTCAAAGTGATGTACAGTTTTTACTCGATAGGCCTTTTTTTTTCTTTTGTTTGTTTCTTCTTTTTTTTTCTTTCCTTTTTTTTCCCTCTCAATACTAATAGGTCGTTTTTTTATTTTTTATTTTTATTTTTTTGCTTTTTGGGTCACACTGGCGATGCTCAGGGGTTACTCCTGGCTCTGCACTCAGGAATTACTCCTGGCGGTGTTCGGGGGACCATATGGGATGCTGGGAATCGAACCCGGGTCAGCCTCATGCAAGGCAAATGCCCTACCCGCTATGTTATCGCTCCAGCCCTTCAATAGGTCTTAATGCCCAATTTTGTTTAAACTTCAAGATTGACCTTGGGTTACAAAATATATTAACAGTGCAGGGAGTATGGGGTGACTGAAGATCAGATTAGAGGTGACATATGGACAATGGTACAACTGGACAATGGTGGAGGGTCGTGGCACTTGGTGGAGGTGGTGTATAGCAACTTTCTACATCAATGCTAAAACTGAGACCCTCGGCACCATCTTCCCACCTTCAACAGAGAAGAGGCCAGGCAGTCTGGTGAGCAACGTGGCCGGAGAAATGCTCCGGACCCGAATCCGGGCCAACAACACCAGGGATCCAGACGGAGGAGGTACAGCAGGCACACCTTCTCCGGATGGAGCCCTGGAGACACTGAGAAGCAACTAACACGGCTCCGGGTTGCGGGACTGGAACACATTTCTAAAAACTGAAAACATACAATCTTTTAATGACAAACCAATTATCAAATGCTTCCTTAGTAGGGCTGTCTTCCTTGGGGGGAAACTCCAACAACAATAGTGAGTATTGTTTTGCAATATGGAATATAATCAAGGTAGAGAGAAAATGAAGTGAAATTCATCAGTTATACAGTTGGGGGGGGCTGTGGCAGGGGGTATACTGGGGATTTTGGTGGTGGAATATGGGCACTGGTGAAGGGATGGTGTTTGAATATTGTATAACTGAGACATAAACCTGAAAACTTTGTAACTTTCCACATGGTGATATAATAAAAATTTAAAAAATAAAAAAAAAATGCTAAAACTGAAACACCACTGTCACCAAGTTACTTATACTATATTAGCAAAATTTTAACATAATATTTTTTAATTTCCAGATCACACTGATCTGACCTTTTCTTTTCTTCCTTTTTGGGTCACACCCAGCAGTGGTCAGGGGTTACTTCTGGCTCTGTACTCAGGAATTACTCCTGGCGGTGCTCAGGGGACCATGTGGGATGCTGGGAATAGAACTCAGGTCAGCCACGTGCAAGGCAAACGCCCTCCCCGCTGTGCTATTGCTCCAGCCCCTGGTCTGACCTTCTGCTTGATGCCCCACCATCCCAGGTGAGGCTGGCCCCTGACTGACATCTCTGGGTCTATTCCAGGCTTGGAGGCAGAGCCCTTCCCTGCTAGGTGGGTCCCAGAAGCCTGTACTTCTGACCTGCACCATATTATAGGCCCACACCTCAGCTCCCCCCTGACTTTTTTCTTGCTGCCCCACCCGGGCAGGGAAGAAGAGAGAAATCTGCAGCTTAATCCCTCAGTTCTTCCAGGGGGTCTAACTACAAAGACTCACCCCCAGCACAATAAGAACACACATAAAAGAAAGCAATGGAGAAAACACATAGAAGCCCACCAAGTTCAAGGAGCAAAAATAATGTCAATGGAGACATAAGCAATACCAGTAAGTCCTCAGACAGTGTCTTTAATGACACCACGATGACTCTGATCAATGAGTTCAAAGAAACAATAGCACAGGTAGCTGCAAAGCACAAGAAAGTATGAGAGTAGAAATGAAAACAATGTTACGGTCAGAACTGACAGAAATGAAGAACATAGTAAGGGATATAAAAAGTCAACATAAGCTCTGGATAGCAGAATCTAACAGGAGCTGAGCTCAAGAACCAGGAGCTCCAAGATAAGGGGAAACTGCCAGGAAACAGCACTGTCACTGTTTAGCGCTGTCGTCCTGTTGTTCATCGATTTGCTTGAGTGGGCACCAGTAATGTCTCCATTGTGAGACTTGTTGTTACTGTTTTTGGCATATCGAATATGCCATGGGTAGCTTGCCAGGCTCTGCTGTGTGGGTGGGATACTCTCCGTAGCTTGTCGGGCTCTCCGAGAGGGACGGAGGAATCAAACCTGGGTTGGCCCGTGCAAGGCAAATGCACTACCTGATGTACTATCACTCCAGACATAAAACAGCAGAAAGAAAAAAAAAAAGTCTGAAAAGAAATGAACAGCATACCAGAGAACCATGGGATGAGTCCAAGAGGAATAATATCATATCAGTAAAGATCACTGGCATCCCTGAAGAGCAGGAAGGCAAATACGGTGAAGAAATAATCATTAAAGGAGGGAGCAAGAGAGCATGAGCAATAGAAGAAAAAATATCTAAAAATCGAGCTGGAGTGATAGCACAGCGGGTAGGGCGTTTGCCTTGCACGCGGCCGACTCAGGTTCGATTCCTCCGGCCCTTTCCAAGAGCCCAGCAAGCTACCGAGAGTATCCCGCCTGCACTGTAGAGCCTGGCAAGCTCCCTGTGGCGTATTCGATACGCAAAAAACAGTAACAAGTCTCACCATGGAGACGTTACTGGTGCCCGCTCGAGCAAATCGATGAACAACAGGATGACAGTGCTACAGTGCTATAGCAAATCATGATGTTTCAATAAACATTTTCCTGGGGCTGGAGCAATAGCACAGCGGGTAGGGCGTTTGCCTTTCACGCGGCCGACCCGGGTTCGATTCCCAGCATCCCATATGGTCCCCTGAGCACCGCTAGGAGTCATTCCTGAGTGCAGAGCCAGGAGTAACCCCTGTGCATCGCCAGGTGTGACCCAAAAAAGCAAAAAAAAAAAATAATAAATAAATAAACATTTCCAATACTTAATAATATCACTTATATATAGAATCCAAAATAAAGTCTACTGGGCCAAAGAGATCGAGGTAATGTAGAGGTTTACTTGATTCCTGAGCACATAACTGAGGGCAGCTCAAGTCTAAGATCCTATGTTACCCAAATAACCTGATATATATACATGTATATATATTTAAAGAATAAATTTTAAAAATTGGGAGCCGGAGAGTCAGTAAAGCAGATAAGGTCCTTGCATTGTATGCCACCAATCTGGGTTTGATCTCTGACACCCTATACTGTTCCCTGAACACTTCCAGGAGTAATTCCTAAACAGAGAGTCAGCACTAATCCCTGAGCACTGATGGTTGTAGCTCAAAAAAAAGTTTTTTTTTTAATCACGAATCACAAATCACGATATCCTGTTGATCGTCGATTTCTCGAGCGGGCTCCGTAACCTCTCCATTCGTCCTATCCCTGAGGTAGAAGCCTCTCTACTCGGCCTTCCCAACGATGTCGCACTGGAGGCTCTTTCAGGGTCAGGGGAATGAGATCCAGCTTGTTACTGGCTTTAGCATATGAATACACCATGGAAAGCTTGCAAGGCTGTCCCATGTGGGCAGGAAACTCTCAGAAGCTTGCTAGTTTCTCCGAGAGGGAGAAGTAGTTATTGCGTGGCCGCTTTGTGGCTGTGTGCTTCTGGAAGCTTGCTTTTAAGTCTCTGGATGTTGGCCGTTGATGGGATTACACACACCTGGGTTCCTCTGCCAGTACCTTCACGCGTGAGGCCTGTCCGAACGTGTGGAGAGGGGCCTCGAGCATGGCTGTGGCTAGGTTCTGGTGGTCTTCGGCTGCCGGGAGCTCTGCTCGGGGCGGGAAGGGAAGCTGGAGCCCATCCCCTCCGAGGGGCCCCGGGGAAGACAGCCAGGCGTTCGGGCAAGAGACTCTCAGAGAGTCTCTTTCTGTAATAAAATAAAAAAAATAAACAAAGCCAACATCATGGAAACTACAAGAGAAAAACAGGTTTCAAGGACTGGAGGGTAAGGATGTGGAAGCAGGCTAGAAAGGGCATGAACCTGGAGCTCAAATGAGTAAGGACTGAGGGTCTGAAGAACCCTCAGGTAGGGCATTTGCCTTGCACGCGGCCAACCGGGGTTCGATTCCCAGCATCCCATATGGTCCCCTGAGCACCGCCAGGAGTAATTCCTGAGTGCAGAGCCAGGAGTGACCCCTGTACAATGCCGAGTGTCACCCAAAAAGCAAATATATATATATATATATTTAAATTGAAGAACAGAGAGCAGGTGACCATAGCCTATGACACCATCCTGCATAACTGAATCTAAGAGTGGCACTTAAAAGCTCTCACATACACACAAAGATAAACACGCGAGGCAATGGATGTGCTCATTAAGTAGAGGGGAAGAATCCTTTCATAATACACATGCATATCAAATCACTATGTACACTTTAATCAACTTGCAATTTTGTCAGTTCCACGGTGAACAACCTGGCAATGGCCACGTCAACATATTATTTAGAGTTGCCCTGAGTAAACGTGAGAGAAAAGATACAGGGGAACTTTCAGAAGGGGCCGGCCTCAGTTCGAGGGCCTGAGAGCGGTTTCTCAACTTTTGCTGAGTCCAATTTCATTCAGTGCAAGTTTCCTGAGGATTTCTTTCATGTTTGTTTTTAAACTGGAGCCGCTGCGGTCATTGTGTGTGCATCTCTCTGCCGGGAGAAAGAGGCCCTGCCCTTGCCAGCCTCCTGGAGCCTGTTTTCCCCCTACAATGGGGGCTCAGAACTCCCTCCAAGCCACCCACCTGCTGTTGAGCTTTCCAGCCGCTGAGGATGTTCTGCTTTGAGACTGGTCGCCTCCCCCTTACAGGGGGAGTCCGCACACAGGGGCCGTGAGCCCTGCCACGGCTCATTCCTCAGGTTGGGGGCTCTTTGGGAGAGCAGAGTCCGAGCCTCCAGGGGTCTGGGGGTGGGGTGGGGCAATGCAGGGGTTGCTGAGCCGCTGGGGAAGCAGCAGGGAGCCCAGGCTGCATGCCCGCCAACCCCCAGGCATTGTGTGTGGCACCAAGGGATCTGGGAGCCTGCCGGGGCACGCCATCCCGTCCTCTGGCCGGTCCATCCCGAGCTGAGTCACCCCGAGGCCTCTGGGTGGGCAAGGAGGGAGGAACCCAGTCAGGGGACATCCTGGAGGGGCCAGAGAGGAAGAGGGAGGTGACTCCAAGTCTGGCATCTCATGCCATCTGCCAGCGTCTTCCTGAGGAGCCAGGCTAGGCTGTGCCTGGCCCTGCTCCCCAAAGTAGGCATTAGTCAGACGGCCTCTTCCCTGAGCTGGGGTCACAGGGCCTGGGGTCAGGAAGCTCCCTGAATCTTGGAGTCACTGAAGATTCTATGGGGGCCTGAAAAACTTTGGGAAGGTCCATAGAGCCCCTCAGTGCACAGGGCAGGAAACTGAGGCCCGGGAAGGCCATCGAGGGCTGGAGTCTAGTCCACAGTCCCTAGTCTCTCGCGGCTGAGAAGTCCCCAGGTGGTCTGGTTGGTTCGGTCATCCCCACCTAACTAGAGCAAAGTCCAGCGCCCCATCTTCTCCGCAAGCACAGAGTCCACCACCTAACTGACGGGGGCCAGAGTAAAACGCCGGCGCTGGGCCTGTTGCTCAAACGTTCTTTTTTTTTTTTGCTTTTTGGGTCACACCCAGCAATGCTCAGGGGTTACTCCTGGCTCTGCACTCAGGAATTACTCCTGGCGGTGCTTGGGGGACCATATGGGATGCCGGGGATCGAACCTGGGTCGGCCGCGTGCAAGGCAAACGCCCTCCCCGCTGTGCTATCGCTCCAGCCCGCTCAAACATTCTTAAGGATGCCACGGTGCCGCCGCAGAACATCAACACGAAGCCTGGGACCCTGTGCCTTGGCTCAGGTCCAGCACCTGTGACTCTGCCCTCACAGCTGGGCCTGAAAGGTCAAGGTGTCCACTCCCTGATCTGTGGCCTCTGTCCAGCAGGTTTTCCCACACCAGGACCCCCCAGGCCTCTGCCTCTCTCTCCCTGCTAGGAATCCTTCTGAATTTCTTAACTGAAACTATGGCCCTTCGGGCCTGTTCCCTCTTGTTCTGTCCTCACTGATTACGGGGAGCAGCTGGTTCTCCTGCGTAATTAATTCGGGTAGACTTGGACACCGTCTGTAATTCCTTCTCCCTTTCCTCACGGGCTCCGTCTCCAGTGCTGTCGCCAACGCTACCCATCAGACGCCTGCCTTGGGCCCTGTGTGTGCTGCAGAGTGGGGGCTGCCCAGAGAGAGCCCCGAAGAGCCCCAGGGAAGGTCCAGAGAGCTCAGTGGTCTGGGGTGGTGGGGAGACCCCCACCAGCCTTGTTTCCCTCCTCCCACCGCCCCGCCACTTTTTTTTTTTTTTGCTTTTTTTGGGTCATACCCGGCGATGCTCAGGGGTTACTCCTGGCTCTGCACTCAGGAATTACTCCTGGCGGTGCTCAGGGGACCTTATGGGATGCTGGGAATCGAACCCGGGTCGGTCGCGTGCAAGGCAAACGCCCTCCCCGCTGTGCTATCGCTCCAGCCTGCCCCTCCACTTTTTTTCACATCATGGATGCTTCTCAGGTGAAGCCCCCTCTCTCCACTCCCTCCGCGCACCCTCAGCTCCTGCCTCAGTGTCTTTAATTCTCAGAGGCTGTCCCAGGCTGGGTGTTTGCCTGGGGGAAGCCCCAGCTTCCAGGACAGAGATGCACGGGCTGAGGTTGAGAGAGGTCACTCAGAAGCCCCAGCCAGCAGCAGGGAGAGTGGGTGTGAAGGATGGACACGCGGCCACCCTCTGGGTTCTCAGCTCACGGAGCGCGGGAGCGGCCACTATAATCTGAAGGAGCAGATAGCATAATCCCATAGTACTTCCTATTGGCTGCGACACCCTTTCTGTCCTGACACTGAGGCTTGGGTGTGTCTGGGTTCTGGAATGCACAGTGCTCCCCAGGGGTGAGGCAGCTGCCAGCGGGGGAGGGGCGAGGGGACAGAGGAAGTGAGGTCAGCCAACAGTGACTCCTGTCAGCCCTTGGCCATTGTCTCCCCCAGCCTCCAGCCCTGTCCAAGGGTCGGTGCCCCTGAAGCCCAGCTTACAGCCTGGCCCCTCAGAGGCTGCTTCTGCTTCTCTTACCCTGTCTTCTCGTTCAGGCTTTTAATGCCAGACCTGTGCCCTACCGCTGAGCCACATCCCCCACACCTAACACCCCCCTCTATCCACTGGGGTCTGAGGACGCCCCTTTGCCAGCCTTTTACTGACATTTGAAGTTAACCTGTTCTTGGGGTTCAGCAGGCTGCTTTATTCCGTGACCTGACACAAGCATCACCCTTCTTCAACCTCCAACCCTCCTCCATCCAGTGATTGGTTTATGTATTTACTGGGGGCGGGGGGACGCATATCCGGTGGCTGCTGCAGGGACCACTCCCATTGCTGCTCAGAGGGTCATGCTGTGTGGGGAATAGAACCAGGGTCTCCCACATGCAGAGTCTGTGAGTATGTCTGGGGTCCTGACACGGTTTATTATGCACCTTTAGCAGGCAGGGGACCAGAGGCAGAGAGAGGTCTCATTGGTCTCAGGGGACAGTGGAATTCCAGTCCGCAGTGTCTGTGGGGTCCAGCCAGGAGGGCAGGCAAGAGTGTGGGATCAGAGCTCGTTTCTCCCTAGGAGCGGGGGCTGCCCGGGGTGCCTCTGGAGGGGCGCTGTGAGAGGCCTCCTGGAGGGGGCTGGCTGAGTCTGCCCCCAGTCTGTCCCTCCAGTTCTGCTGCGTAGGTGGAGTGGGGTGCAGCGTCCCTGTCGGGCAGCTGGGGGCGGCTAGAGGGGCTCCAACTGTCCCCCACGAATCAGAGCCCCCTTCCCCCCAATCTGGTCCTGTTTACCCACAGCGCGGAGCCAGAGAGGCTGCGAAGAGGGGAGGGGGGAGAGGGGAGATGGAGCCTGTGGGAGGATTTGGACCCAAGTTGGGATGCGGAGAAGGGGGGTCGGGGGAGGAGCCAAAAAATTTTAGGGCCTCAGCCAGTCCCAGACTCAGCCCGTGCAGCGCCGGCGGGAGGGCGAGGACGGGCTGACGCTGGGGGGAAGGACAGGTAGGAGCCCCCCGCCCGGACCCCGCGCTCCGGCCGACCCGCTGGGCGCCCCACTGCGCCTCGGAGCCGGCTCCCACGGCCCGGCGCGCGCCCCCGGGACCCCCGGGCCGGCGGCCGGGCCCGCCCCCTCGGGGAGGCGGATGTGGGAGGGAGGCTGCGGCCCGCCGCGGTCCCGGAGACCGGGCGGGGGTGGGAGCCGCGCGGGAGGGTCCGGCCCCGCAGCCCCGGCGCGGGGCGAGCGGCGGCGGGTGGGCGAGCTGGGCAATAGGAAACGGTTTATTAGGAGGGAGTGGTGGAGCCGGGCCAGGCAGGAAGACGCTGGAATAAGAACAGTTTGCTCCGGCCCCTTCCCAGTCCCGGGAGGCGCCGCGCCCGCCGCGCCGAGCGAGCCCTGGGCGGCCAGTCCCGTGCGGGCCGCGCCCCGACCCCGGCCCCGGCCTCGCGGGGCGCCCACCCCGCCCGCGCCCCGCGCCCGCGCCCGCGCCGCAGACCTGGCCCAGAGGTGAGTCGAGGTCCGCGGGAGGGACGGGGCGCGCCTGGATCCCAGGGAGCCCTTTGGGAGGTCCCTTCTTGGCGGCCCCCAGGTTCTCGGTGTGCCCCGGACCCCCGCGCCGGCAGGGCGCCCCCGCTCTTTGCTGCTCTGAGGACAGGGACGTCGTGGACAGTAGGCTCACCCGCTCCTTCGGGGCCGCTTCTGCTGTCAGTCCTACCTGCTCTTCTCTGCCAGGGGGCTGCAGACCCGGTGGTCCTCAGGGCTCACTCTTGACTCTGGGCTCAGGGCTCACTCTTGGCGGGGCTGGTGCACCAGGCATGGGATCGAACCCAAGTCAGCCGCGTACAGGGCAAGCTCCTTACTCGCCACATTGTCCCTCTGGCCCTGAACCTGTACCCTGATCTCAGCCAGTGGTCAAAATAGCCACCAGTTGGGGCTGGAGTGATAGCACAGCGGGTAGGGCATTTGTCTTGCACGTGGCCAACCCGGGTTCTAATCCCAGCATCCCATATGGTCCCCTGAGCACCGCCAGGAGTAATTCCTGAGTGCAGAGCCAGGAGTGACCCCTGTGCATTGCCGGGTATGACCCAAAAAGCAAAAAAAAAAAAAAAAAAATCTTAAAAAAAATAGCCACCAGTTATCTAGCACTTACTACACAGACCCCGAAAACAGTATCATTTCTTCTGTCATTCTGGCCACAGGCTCTCGGAAGAGGGATTGTACCCATCCTGCAACTCAGACTTGAACAAGGCAAACTTAAACAATTCAGACTTAAACAGTGGTGAGAAGGGCACGTTGGGGTGTTGGCAACTTTGGGTGAGGGCTTCGTGTCCTCCTTAGCCCTTTGCTAAGTACTCATCGGACTCACGAAGATCCCCGAGACCCTTTCACCTCTGGGGGGCGGAGGGAAGCCGAGCCCTCGGCAAGGTTAAGTCCCTGGTCCTGTCGCAGCTTTAGGAACAGGGTTTGAGCCTGTGCTGTGCCACGCAGCCTCTGGAATCAGAGCCCCTGTTGAGGTGGGAGGCAGCAGCCCCCCTGTGAAGGACCAGTGCAGGGAGGACCGCACTCAGGCCCCAGGGACAGCTGCTCTGCTGTTGGTTTGCTTGCTTTTTGTTGGGGGCCACACCCAGCCATGCTGGGGTGCTCAGGAAGCACTCCTGGAGGTGCCCGGGAGTCCACACGGGGTGCTAGGGACCCACCCCCCCCACCTCACTGCAGGCACCCCAGCCCGTGAGCACTGCCACCAGTGTAGTCGCCGCTGCTGGCGCAAGAGTGAGTTTTCTCAGTGTCCGGGGAAGCACCTTCTGAGCATGTCGCTAGGTTAGCGCCCCAGCTGAGATCAGGCCTCAGCAAACTGGTGGGATTTGTCGCTGCGTCGAAACCAACCCATGTGAGGTGCCCGGTGATGAGATCAGCAGCGTGGCCCATCTCTCAGGCCCTCTTTCTCCTTCCTTCTTTGAAACACCAAACACTTGGATAAAGTGGCCACACAGGGTTGGGGAGATAACGCAAAGGGCTGAACACGTGCGTTGCATGTAGATCACCGTTGTCATTCCAGGGACCTCTCGGTCCCTGTTGTAATTCCAGGAGCCTCTCAGTCCCTGTTGTAATTCCAGGGACCTCTCGGTCCCCTGAGTATTGCAAGGAGTGACCCCTGAGCACCAAGCAGGGAGTAGCCCCCAAGCAAACAAGCAAAATGACCAGGCAAGAAAGAATTCAGTGCCAGTGATTCAAGCTGAGCGAAACTTGGGAGTGAAGAAGGGCAGGAAGGTTCACAGCCGGGTCTCAGTTCCCCCCTCGGCATTTGGAAGGTATGTGAGATCACCCGTTCCTGTCGAGCGCTCGGCATGAAAGGAGCTCTCAGGAGGCTCACTCCTGCCAGTCAGGATTTTTCAGTTAATATTTGAAATTTGTTGAGATTCGTGTGTGATCTCTGGCCAACAACAGCGATGCGTCCATCCGCAGCAGGTGGTCATCCAGAGTTTTTCTTAGGTGTGAAAGGGTACCACCAGTGACAGAAGTCTGTGTGTGCCAGAGCTGGGTTTCAGGACAAATCGTGCTCTGAGTCGGGGCTGACCAGGACTCCAGTCCCTCCTGTACTTAACCATATTCCGGGCCCACTTAAAATCCCGAGCTACAAATTTACTCCGCTGTGTTCTCAGAATCAGACCAGAGAGGGGGTCTGCATAGTCCTGGGGGCTGGAGGCGTCCAGACCAAAGCCCCCTGCTTCCCACCCCCATTTTTCCAAGTTCCTAGCTGTGGCGGTTCACTCTCGTGTTTCTGCTCCTGCGGTAGAGTGGGGGTGCGAGGGCAGAGTGAAAATCCTGGCCTCTGGCACCCTGCCCCACCCCACCCCCACCAAGCCTGTGAAATGAAAAGCGTTTGGGACATTTCTCAAAATATGTTTCCCATACAAACTGACCGGGATCATCTGGGGGAAACTTAGACATACTTCTTGCCAGTCCCAGATGGATGGAATCAAAATCTGGACTGGGAGTGAGAGCAAAGAGAGTGCAACACCCCACCCCACCCCCCTTTTGCTTTCTTTCAGTTTTTGGAGCATCCTTTGTCGTGCTGGAGGCTTGGGGAGTCGGGGGGGTCGGTGGAGCACTCCTGGGTCATGGCTCAGTGGTTGCTCCCAGTGGTGCTCAGCAAATCACATGGTACTAAGTGCAGGCTGTGTGCCCTCAGCCCCTTGAATGGGCCCTAGCATGGGCATTTCTTTAGTTGTTTCTTTGTTTGGGGGTCACATCTGGCTGTCAGGGTTACTCCTGGCTCAGGGATCCCTCGGATCCCTCCTGGTGAGACTCCTATGGGGTGCCAGGGGTCAAACCTGGGTCAGCTGCACCAAGGCCAGCGCCCTACCGACTGTACTGTCACTCTGGCCCTAGAATGTGCACTTCCAGGGATTCTGATGTCAGACAGGTGCAAGACGAGCCCTACACTGCCCCGGTCAGGGGTGCCAGAAGGCCATAGGATCTCTTCCCCATTGTCACCCAATTGTCCCCTCCTGCCCAACCCTCTTCGTCACTGTGCTCTGAGCAAGCAAAGGCTGCCGAGGATGACTTCCTGCTCCCACCCCAGAGGGCAAACCCAGCTGCTCGGAGACTCCTGGGAAGGTTCTCGGCCAGTTCCACTGCTCAGGGCCTGCCTGCAGGAGCAGGAGGTGGGCGGAGGCTGGGACACAGCTGCCGCGGCCTGGCTGTTTCCTCCCCTGGCCCCGGGCCTCTGGGGCAGAGGAAGCCCAGGCAGGAAGGCCAGGGCTGCCACCCCCCGAGAGGCCCATGGAACACCCTCCCTCCCCGCCCCCGCCATCCTGCCCTCAGCGGCAGCATCACGGACTTCGTGGGAACCATCCTTAGACCGTGAGCCCAGTGGTCTTCCCCCTCCTTCGTGCCAGCCGCCCCTGCCCGGATAGCTGGGCCCAGGCCCTTCCCTGCCCCTGCCACCCTCCGGAAAATCCTGCTTGCTGTGGCCCGAGCCCCCCGTGTCTCGAAGCACTGATTGGGTTGGGTCCGGGGCTGTGGATAACCGTAGATCGAAGTTATTGCCCTCCACACCCCACTGTAGCCGGCCACTGGAGGTCAAACATTCAATCTAAGCGAGTTTCACTTCCCTTCCCGTGGCACAACCCCACCCTGCCATTTCCCAGGGCTACCAGGAGAGAGAAGGGCCGGAGAATGGCTCCCAGGGGCAGCTTCCACTGGGCTGCCTGGGGCCGGGGAACGGAGGAGAAGGAGCACTGCCCTGAGAGTCCGGTGTATGTTCCTGGCTTGGTCCTCACTTGTTCTGAGGGGGTTGACCTCCACGGGGGGTGCCCAGGCAACCATGCGGTCCTGGAGATTGAGCCCCGGGCTTCCTGCATCACAGCGTGTGCCCCAGTCCTTCTGGCTTTCTCTTCAGCCTTGTTTATTTGCGCTTGGGGGCCCAGAGGTGGTGGGGACGCCATGTGGTTTGGGTGAGCGAATCAGCATCCCGAGCCCGTCAGACCCCTGCTCCCGCCCTCTGGCTCTCTCCTGGCTCAGGGCTGGAGACTGCACTGCTGATGTCCCCAGGCACTGCCACTGAGGCCTGCCTGACAGTGGACACGGCCCCTCCACTGCCTGAGCTGTCCACTCCACCTGGCCTCAACAAAGGAGTTGGGCTTTGCGGTTCACAAGGGGCCTCCCTAGAATTCCGTCCCATGGGTGCCCCGGGGGACTCCTCCAGCGCCCAGAGCCGCCCCCTGCCCTGAGACTCTCTGTCCCGAGCGCCTGCGGTGCGTGACTCCTGCCTGTTCTATCTGGACCCCAATCTAAACAATCTTGATTCCTGTTCCCAGCTTGGCGGGACCCTGAATGGCAGGAAGTGCAGACAGGAGCCTGTTTATGTTTGAGGCAGCCAGGACTGGGGGGCGGGGCAGGCGGGCACTGGGACAAGGGGTGGGCAGGCTGGAGGCTGGGTGGGAAGGGGCAGGGGTGGAGGGCTGGAGGGCCGAGGCCTCACTTCACCCCTACCCCTGGCCCTGGGCGCCCCGAGTCGGAGGCCGCAGCAGGGAGCTGGGAGGCCGAGCCCTTGGTCACTGGAACGTGGTTCCCCACCCTTAACCCTCTCAGGATGGTTTCCATGGGGAAGTGAAGCGGGACTTCCCCTGCAGGCCCCGCCCCAAAGCAGACAGAGTGGGGAGGAGGCCTCCCTGCCCCCCCAAAAAAAGAGTGCCAGTGATTTCCTCTGGGTGAAAGGGACCCAGGGGCAGTGACTGAAGCCGCACGGAAATCCCATCTCCCAGACCTCACCACCCTCTCCCGCCCCTCAGGACCATGACCTCGGAGCCCCCCCGGAGAGGGCTGTTGGTGCTGCTGGCGGCCTTGGGTCTGAGCCGGGGTGAGTACCGGGCACAGGTATCCCAGGGGGCAGGAAGGGCCGTCTGCGCCCGGCTCTCGCTGGGGTGGGTTTGAGGAACTGGGCAGAAGGGGGGATGGGACCTGGCTGTCCCCCGACCCTCCTTTGCTGTCCTCTTGACTGGAATGGGGGAAGGAGGAGAGAGAAGGAGGACATGGGGAGGACAGCTGGGACGGCCCTGGGGCTCAGATCCGGAGCCAGGACTGGGCCTAGAACTGAGGGGAGAAGGGGGGGCTTCTCCAGGAGGGGCCGGCCTGGCCCTCAGCTGTCTCTGCGGGGCGGGGGGAGGGGGAGGCTCTGTAGAGAAGGACGATTTGGGGATGGAGCCACGTGGCTCAGGTCACCTGCTCTCGGGGAGGGACTGTGGGTGGGCTCAGAGTGGCTAGGCTGGGGCCGGAGACAGAGACGGAGCAGTGGGGAGGGTGTGACCTGCTTTGACCCCCCCAGCGTCCCATACGGCCCCCCAAGCCCACCAGGAGTCACCCCTGAGCCCCGCTGAGTGTGGCCCCAGAACAAACACAAAGTGGCTGAGCTTCCAGCATGTCCCCCAGGCAACCCCGTGAAGCCCCCTCGGGGCCAGATGGTGACGTGCACGTGTGAGAACCCACACTGCAGGGGGTCGACATGCCAGGGGTCCTGGTGCACCGTGGTGCTGGTGCGAGAGGAGGGCGGGCAGCCCCAGGAGCACCGGGGCTGCGGGAACCAGCACCAGGAGCTCTGCAGGGGGCGCCCCACCCCATTCGTCAACCACTACTGCTGCTACAGCCCCCTCTGCAACCACAACGTGTCCCTAGTGCTCGAGGGTAAGTTGCAGCTCACCTCCCTGCACCCCCTCCCGCCGCACTCCCCGTGCTGGCCAGGGGGACAGGGAAGGCGGGGCCCTGGTGCTGACCGGCCCTGGCGAGGTGGGGGTTGGGGGGGCTCAGCGCCCTGCGTCTCCCTCAGCCACCGAGACGCCAGACCACCGGGAGGTAGCCGGCCAGCTGCCTCTGATCCTGGGCCCCGTGCTGGCCTTGCTGCTGCTGGTGGCTCTGGGCGCCCTGGGCCTGTGGCACGTCCGGCGGAGGCAGGAGAAGCAGCGGGGCCTGCTCAGCGAGTTGGGCGAGTCCAGCCTCATCCTGAAGATCTCCGAGCAGGGGGACAGCATGCTGGGGGTACGAGCCTGGGGGGACCTGGGCACGGCGGGGTCGGTGGAGGGGACAGAGACCGCAGAATCAGGGCGGGGGCGGGGTGGCGGGACAGCTGAGAAGGGCACACAGTGGCTGGGCCGGGAGCCACGTGTATGAGGCGTCTCTGTGTGTGGGACCCAGGCCACAGAGGGAGAAGGGGCTGGGATGGGTGGGGACACTTCTCAGAGCTTCTGGGTCCCCACAGGACCTCCTGGACAGTGACTGCACCACGGGCAGTGGCTCGGGGCTCCCCTTCCTGGTGCAGAGGACAGTGGCTCGGCAGGTGGCCTTGGTGGAATGTGTGGGTGAGCTGCTCCTGAACCCTGGGGAAGAGGGTCCCAGGGCTCCCAGGAACTAGGGAGGGTGAAAGAGGTCACAGGTGGGGACAGGCCTGGGCAGGGAGTGGGTTTGAGATGGACAAGGAGCTGGGGTGAGTGAAAAGCTGATGGGGGTGGCCTGCCTGCAGGTTGGGGGTCGACCACTGGTGCATCGGGGGTTCTGCTGATGGGTTGGTGCAGTGTCAAGGTGGGGAGCTCTTCTGGGGGTCTCTGTGCCCTGGCTTGGGTGTGACCCTCCCTCTGTCTCCATCAGGGAAGGGCCGCTACGGGGAGGTATGGCGCGGGCTCTGGCACGGCGAGAGTGTGGCAGTCAAGATCTTCTCCTCGAGGGACGAGCAGTCCTGGTTCCGGGAGACAGAAATCTACAACACGGTGTTGCTGAGACACGACAACATCCTAGGCAAGCACGGGGGCTGTGGGAGAGGGCTGTGTGACACCAGGCCCGGGGCTCTGTCCCACCCAGAGTGCCTGCCCTCCGAGCCCCTACCTCCCGCCTCTCTGACTAAGCCGCACTGACCTTCATCCTGGCCATCTGTCCCTGACCCAGTCTGCTGTCCTGCCCCACCCCAATCCCAATTCAGTTCAGCCTCCCTCATCCCAAGCCCTTCGACTGCGCCAAGTGACCCCTCTGCCCACAGGCTTCATCGCCTCGGACATGACCTCCCGCAACTCCAGCACGCAGCTTTGGCTCATCACGCACTACCACGAGCACGGGTCCCTCTATGACTTCCTGCAAAGGCAGACGCTGGAGCCCCAGCTGGCCTTGAGGCTGGCGGTGTCCGCGGCCTGCGGCCTGGCGCACCTGCACGTGGAGATTTTTGGTACACAGGGCAAGCCAGCCATAGCCCACCGCGACCTCAAGAGCCGCAACGTGCTGGTCAAGAGCAACCTGCAGTGTTGCATCGCCGACTTGGGTGAGCAGAGCCGGGTAGGGGCGAGTCCCGGGCGGGATCGCGGAGTGGCGAAAGGGATGTGTCTTTCATAGTGGGCGGGGACTGCAGGGCGGGCCCAAGGCTGATTGGCCAGGTGGGTGGGGCGGGGCCTTCTCATTGGCCGGTGGGCGTGGCCTAGGCGCACCCTCTCGGAGGGGCGGGGGTTCCTAACACACGCATGCACACACGCACACGCACGTGTCCTAGGTTCTCTGACTTTGAGTGCCCTGATACTGCGGTAGAGACTTGCTTTCAAACGTACTTCTCCTGCGCCAGTTGTATCAGCACCCTTTCAAGCCCCCAGCTCCTTCGATGGCACCAGCCCCTTGGAAGAAGCAGCCACAGCCTGGGTTCTCGTCTAGGCTGTCTCAGATTGCATGTCCCCGTTCTCCCCAGAACTTGGGGTCCGGCCTGTGAGCTGGGCATAACAGTGCTGGCCAGGCCCACTCCTGGGCCGCAGGGTTCTCGGGAGGGAGAAGGTGCTCTCCAGTCGAAGTGTAAGGCGACCAGCGCCCCACCGCTGTCCTCAGGAAAGGCCTCTCCTCCCCTCCCCTGCCCACCTCGCCTGCCCACCTCACCCTGTGAACCCCAGCCCGGGCCCTCCCCCCCCCCCCCCGTCTGTGGGCAGACGTGACAGGCCTGGTGTCCACAGGTCTGGCTGTGATGCACTCCCAGAGCAGCGATTACCTGGACATCGGCAACAACCCTCGAGTGGGCACCAAGCGGTACATGGCCCCTGAGGTGCTGGATGAGCAGATCCGCACCGACTGCTTTGAGTCCTACAAGTGGACCGACATCTGGGCCTTCGGGCTCGTGCTGTGGGAGATCGCCCGACGGACCATTGTCAATGGTGAGGACCCACTTCGGAGAGGGTCGGGGAAAAGGACGGGGCTCGTGGCTGTGCAGGCCGACGGGAGACGGGAGCTTCCTGCCACTGCTTGCCTCATGGGCTGAGGAGCTGGCGGCCTGACCTGTTGGTTCCTTTTAATGATCCATTACCAGCTAAGCTAAGCTGAGTGACATTTTAAGGTTCACCTGAGTCTGTGATTCTAGGAATCTTGGATAAATGACCACACGCGTATTAGTGGCAGCTAACACTTGAACTTCAATATGTGCCAGGCCTGGAGAGCTAGCGCAGCAGAATGGAGCTTATGATTTGCATGTGGGAGGCCCTAGTTTGATCCCTGGTACCAGATGGTCTCCCGAGCACACCAGGAATGACCCCAATGCAAGGAGTAAACCAGGAGTAAGCCTGAGCATGGGTCGGATGTGGTTCAAAAACCAACCAAACAAGAATGTTCTAGATGTTGTACTACATACATGTTTTTTGGGGGGAAAGGGATTGTGGGGTCATACCTTGGTGGCCTGGGGCTACTCCAGTTCTGTGCTCAAGGGTCACTACCAGCTCTCCACTCCCAATGGGGCTTATATGACCATCTGCAGTGCCAGGAATTGAACCAGGGTCAACCATATACTGACAAGCATCACGGCCCCTGTTTTCTCTCTCCAGTCCCTGTACATAACATGACTTTATTGAAACACCCTGTGTTGGCAGGACATGGTATCACTTAGTGGGTAAGAGCTGGGTCTGAGACTGAGACACTGGCTAGCCAGGATTGGTTCCTCACTCTACACTGCCATGATGACCTAACCTCTCTCTGCCTCACTTTCCTTCATTCATAAAATAAGGAGGAAAGGCTTCTCCTAGCAAGGAAATGCCAAGTCAGTACGTAAGACAGTGTCAAGCTGCTCTGGAGTTCATTAAATAGGAGTCCCAATGATTTGTGCTTTTTTGTGCTTTTGTTTTGTTCTTGGGCCGTGCCTTGCAGGGCTCAGACTATTCTCAGTGGCGTTTGAGGGACATATGGGGCCAGGGATTTATCCTGGGGCTCTAGATGCAAAGCATGTACTGCCCTTTGAGCTGTCCTTCCAGCCCACTCAGGTGAATCATTGCAGCCACTTGCAGAGAGAGAGCTCAGTGGGCTGTGTGCATGCTTCACGTGTCGGTGTTTGGACCTCTGGTACCGCTTAGAGTGACCCACATGCACAGGCCCTAGAGTGCCCGTAGCACTGCGGTGTGTGACCCCCAAACAAAGCAAATATAGTAAAAACAAACTGCAGTCACTGGAGTACTTTTCATCCCTGTTGTACAGATGAGGGGGGACTGGGGAGCAGAATGACACTGCCGAGAGGCAGTCCGGGACTGAAGGCAGACACTGAAGCCCGGCGTCTCTGTCCCTACGGTCGGTTTCCTTGATCACAAAAATGCGTGACCCGAAAGTACCTGCGCTACCTGCTTCTTGCTCCCTTGTTTCTGTGGGTGCCACCAGGACTCAGGCTGGGACGTGCTGAGAGCAGCTGCAGGACCTCTCGGCTGTAGCACGTGCCTGCCCAGCCCTGGGGGGGGTGGCTGATGGGTGTCACTGGACGGGGTGGGGAGGCTTGCCCGTCTGTGGAGATTGTCCAGGGAGGGGTTTTCGGGACACAGGCCCTCAGCTTGGGCTCAACCCTCGGAGACTGGTTGCTGTGCTCCGGAAGTGGGGGGGTGGGGGTGGAGGAGCAGGGTCCTGCCCAGACCGGGCTTCATTTGCTTTCAGTAGAGTCCCCTGTCCCTCTGGGAGACCCCCCCTGAGGCTCAGAGTCACACACCCCCTCAGCAGGTGGGGTTTCGTGGAATTGGTGCTAGAGCAGTAGTTCCCAAAGTGGGTGACCCTGGGTCCCCCAGGGGTTCCGGAATGATCCGGGCGGGCAGTAGTAACCCTAGGGGCTGCGGGTGGGGTGGGGTGGGGGTAGGGGGACACTGTCTGTTTCTTCACTTGAAGAAGGTGGATTTCCAGCAGGACACAGAGTCGTTTATTTTTTCCAGCCTCGGTGGGCCGCAGGCCATGTCGGCGCTGCTGGTCCGGTACCTGGGAGCCGCGAGCCCCTGGGCCAGGCGCAGGCCTGCAGGAAGGCCGGGCGGGCAGGCGGCCGGCAGCGGCTCCTGGGGCGGAGGGAAGCGCGCAGCCCCACACAGATCTGCGGCGCATTATAAACACTGTAATCTGGTGTCAGCCCCGGCCCTGATTAAAGGCCCATTAGACACGCTCGGGCCTCTGTGCAGTGCTGATTAGGGCGAGAGCGCACAGCGACGGCTGGAAGGCCGCCACCGGGACAGCAGCTGGCGCAGGCTCCTCGGAGCTCGGGACAGCATGGCCGTGGCCAGGGGCACTTTTCCTGAGGCTGGCCTCTTCTCTCGGGGCCGTTTGCAGCTCCACGTGCCTCCTTTCCGGACTCCCTCTGAGGGTGGCATGGGCTGGGACTGCTCAGTGCTCTTGTGGCCCCGGGGGTGGGGGGAGGCTCTTTGGACCTGGGAAGAAAGCCCCCCACCTTTTTTTTTGCTTTTTGCTTTTTGAGTCACACCCAGCAATGCTCAGGGGTTACTCCTGGCTCTGCACTCAGGAATTCTTGGCGGTGCTGGGGGGACCATATGGGATGACGGGGATTGAACCTGGGTCAGCCGCATGTAAGGCAAACGCCCTACCCGCTGTGCTATCCCTTTAGCCCCGAAAGCCCCTTTTTAGGGGTGTCTTCTGCTGCTTCTTGTTCCACACCCTTAGCTGAGAGCTGAGCATGGACAAACTTTCTGGACTTAAACTCTGGCTCGGTCCTTACTTAGCCTGAGTCATCTCAGACACGTTTCTTCCCCTCTGTGGCCTTCGTGTCATTGCCTACGGCAGGGCCAGGAATATCTGAGGTCCTGAGTTGTGAGGATTCTATGCTCTGCACTCACAACAGCACCTGGCTCTCAGAAAGCCCCGGCGAGAGCGGGGCCACCATGAGAACAGGCTGGGGGACAGCCCCCAGCCAGTGGCAGCAGCTGCAGACAGCCAGGGAGCAGGTGTCACCCAGGAACCCGGGCGGGTAGTGCGGGTCTCAGGGTGGCTGTTGCCCTCTGTGCCTGGGGCCTGGCTTTGGGGTTATCCCCAAGCACCAACTGTGAGATGCAGTTGGAGTTAGAGCCACACTTGGGGACGGAGATGCCGGAAGGTGTTTATGCCCCAGGCCTGGCACATGGTCAGTGCGAAGCAAACAGCATGACTGTCATGGGTGATGTGCTTGTGTCACGCCTGTGGCCCTCTCGGGGGTGGTCTGCAGGTCTCTGTCTCCCAGCCCCTGGACACAGTGGCTCTTGCTGGGCTAACTGAGCCTTCCTGGGGTCATCACTCAGGGGCCTGGTGCTTCTCCTCCCCGTCCCAGGCATCGTGGAGGACTACCGACCCCCCTTCTATGACGCCGTGCCCAACGACCCCAGCTTTGAGGACATGAAGAAGGTGGTGTGTGTCGACCAGCAGACCCCCACCATCCCCAACCGGCTGGCTGCAGACCCGGTGAGCCCTCCACGGGGCCTGGGGGGCTCAGTAGGGGGTGCGGTCTGACCCCATCAGGGGGCCAGGGCTGGGAACTGAAGACTCTGGGGAGGTGGTTTTGCTTCACCTGGGATAGATTTGGGGGATCGAGTCTGAGCTGCCTCCCTGGGCCTCCTTCCCAGGCCCTGGCCTGTGCGCCCCTAGGGACCCCTGCGCCTTCCCTCTCCCCCCGCTGCACTTCCTGTTATTCGGCGCTTGTTGTTGCTGCTGTTTATTTGCTTTTTTTTGTCTCAAAACACTCCACATATTTTGTAAGATGTACACACACGTGTGGATGAGCATGTAGGGGTGCCCTGTATGCAGGTACACAGTTACCAAGCAGCCCTGTACACTCATCTCTGCACATCCTGTTATTTTGCTGACCTTGAGAACCTGCTGACCTGCCGTTGGACCTGGCACACAGGTGCTCAGAGCACAGTGATAAGAACAGTGTGTGCACAGGCGTACACACAGGTATACACAGGTGTGTGAGCAGGTGTATGCACAGGTATGTGAATAGACGTATGTACAGGTGTGTGCACAGATGTATGCACAGGTGTGTGGACAGGTGAATGCACAGGCAGTGAAAAAAAGTATATACATGTGTGCATAGATAAGTGCACATATGTAATCACAGATGTGTGCACAGATGTACGCACAGATGTTTGCACAGATATGTGCACAGTTGAATGCACAGGTGTATGCGCAGACATCTGAACCGATGTATGACATATGCACAAGTGAGTGCACAGGTGTATCCACAGGTGTATGCACAGACATATGTACAGGTGTGTGTGTGCATAGGTGCATCTGGGCCCATTCGTCCTGCACAGCATGTAGGGGCTCCCCTCACCCAACTCTGAACCCCTGCACTCGCCGTCACAGCCAGCAAACAGAGTGGCTCATAATGGGAAGTAGAACCAAGCTCTGAGGCCAAGGTAGGGCTGGCTAACGTGAGGACCCCTGAGCTCAGGACCCCTGAGTTCCTGGGGCGACCCTCCCTGGACACACACAGTTTCAGTGCCATGCCCACCATGCTTTTCCCGTCTCCGTTCCCAGGCTGGGCTGGGGGAGGCCTGGGATTGCTGGACAGTGGGGACCCCCAGGCTAGGTCAGGTCCCAGTCGAGACAAGGATCTGTGTATCCTGGGTCCCCGAATGCCATCCTCCCCCTGCCCACCCCTCTCGCCCACTCTCTTCCTGTCTCCTCCTTGCTGACCCCCACATTCCCTTCCACCAGTCCTGCCTCGCCTCTTCCTCCTCTTCAACCTCGGCCCCTTCTTTCCTCTCGCTCCTTCGTGCGTGCTTCCCGCGACTGCTCACCTGCCGGCCTCCCCTTCCCCAAGTGTCCTGACCATGCCCTCTTCTCCGCCTGTTTCCTGCCATCCCAGGTCCTGTCGGGCCTGGCGCAGATGATGCGGGAGTGCTGGTACCCGAACCCTTCCGCCCGCCTCACCGCCCTGCGCGTCAAGAAGACGCTGCAGAAACTCAGCCACAGCCTGCAGGAGCCCAAAGTGATCCACTAGCCCGGAGCCTGCCCCTGGCCCCCCCACCTGCGTCTGGTGGGAACAGCTGGTGGGGTGGGGACCCCTCTGTGCAGGGGGGTGCGAGTGTGTATGCTGGGGAGGGGTGCCCCCCCCACCCCCGGGTGGGTGGCTCATCTGCCCAGCGCCCAGCCCTTCCAGCCGAAAATACAGCTGGGCTGAAACCCGATCTCCACTGTCTGGTTTGCTGCAGGCTCCTTGACGCCTGGCTCCCTCCCCACCCCACCCCCACCCCTGCCGCTGCGTCCCCTGCCCCCCCCTGCCAACCCCAGGGTGAGATGCAGAAGAGCCCCTGAGCCAGGCCGGCCTGGCCTGGAATCCAGTCTGAGCCCCCGCCCAGGTCTGCATTTCCCCCCTGCCCTCCGAGATCCCGCTGGTCCTGCCAGAACCACCAGGGTCCGGCCTTGCAGACTCCCTGCCCTGGCCCTCTCGGCCTCTGGCACAAGCTCCAGACTCCTCACGTCACGTCACGTAGCTTGGGTTCTCTCCCTCTGCCCCCTGTCTCTCCCCAGGAGCCCTACTCGCTGAATGCCAGCTGTCTGGCCGGGCTGGGGGGGGCCGATCCTGCCCAAGCCCCTCCATGCCCACTGACCTACCAACCCCAAGGGTCCTGCTGAGGGAGCGAGGGCCGGGGCGGTGGAGAGGGGGCAGGAGAGAGGGGTAAGGGCCAGCCTTTTAGAACCACAGCGAAGCCAGCACTGCTGGCGTACCGGCCGGAGGCAGAAACTCGGGTCCTGGGTGTTGGCTTGGTGTGAGAAGAACGGGGCCTTCTGTGTCCCAGGACCTGTGTTTTGAAAGTCTGGCCCGAATATCCCTGAAGGTCTCCTGAGCTCTAGTAGTCTGGTGTGGAGCTGAGTCATCCTCGCTGCTTCTGCTCCTCACGCCCCAGCCCTTGGCACTGTGCCTCAAGATGGAGATTTGAAAATAACTTTATTAGAGGCCAGGGGCAGGCTCGGTCCGCAGGCCCGTTCCCGGCCAGCCCTCGGCTTTCCCGGCCCACAAGCCAGCCACGAACCCGAGCTGTGGCTCGGCCTTCTCCACCCCAGTTGAGAAGGACCAAGGGGGGCTTCTTGCAGGACCTCCCGGGCTCAGAAGAAATTTAGTTGCAGCCTGTAAGTCTGGAAACGGGCAAGCTGAGTGTTTGGAAGCGTCGGGCTTGTAGATCCAGGCGCTCGGAGGGCCGCCTGTGGGGTGGGGTTGGATGAGGTGGGCCGGAGAGGGAGTCCTGGGGATTGGTTGGGGTCACTAGGAGCTCAGGTAGGGACAAGGACATCCCCAAGCTTCGCAAATCCTGGCCTCGTGGCTCTCGGCTCTTGGGACAAGAGTGAGGGTCCCACTCCCAGTCCTGCAGAAGTGAGGAGGCAGTCGTCCCCCGCAACCCCCCCGCCGCCACCCTACTCCAGCCCCTGGCTGTAAGTGACCCCAGTTGGAGTTTCTCGAACATTCCCTTCACCCTCTCCTGCAGCCTCCCCCGTCCGATTCCCAGCATTGTGTAAGAGGCAGCCAGGAAGTGGAGTGGGTGTGCAGCCCCGCCGTCACCAGGCCTGGGTGCCGGGGCCGGTCACATCTGCTCACATCTGCCGGCTGCAGCCCCCAGCCCCGGAGGCAGGGCTGCCGCTGGAGGAAGTCCTGAACTCAGGACAGATGTCTCCGTTGGAGATGCCACAGGCAACCGCGGACGGCAGTGCCCCCACGGCTGGACAGCCCCGGGGAGGAGAAGGTCTGAGGCGGAGGGCCGAGCGGCAGGGGTGGGGTGGGGCACAGCGGACGCCCTGAGAGCAGCCTGCATAAGGCTGCAGGGCGCTGGCCCCCAGGGAAGGGCCTCTCGGGTCCCAGTGCTCGCGGGAGCGTCCAGCACACACTTGGCTCATTGTATGTCCTCAGTAAAGCACGGCTGACCCGGATCTGCTGCGCAGCCTCGCTCGGAGAGGGCTGCAGAGTGTCAAGCTGAGGCCTTAAGCGACAAGCCACTGTTTCTGGACGCCGGGGCCGGAGAGGGGCTCAGAACTCCTCCGTTCCGCACAGCCTAAAATCTCGGTTCCCACCCTGGGCCGGGAGCAGCCAGTGGGCTGCACCGGTCACACCGCCCTCTGCTGGTCAAAACACTGCTTAGCGGCCGCCTCCCGGCGAGGCTGCCAGGGGGACCCTAAGGCCTGTCAGGCGGGTGGGGATCCGCTCACGCCGCCCCGGGCGCCCCCTTGCGTGTGCTCCCAGCTGCGTTGGTTTTGCAGGGCCTGTCCCCTGGAGCCCACAGGGAGAGAGGCGCTTTCTCTGGCCTCCCACAGTGCCACAGCCCTGCTGGGACCTGGCCTGCCCTGTGTCGTGCCCTCTGGGAGTCCCACTGAGCCTGGTGGCAGTGCTCAGCCTCAGAGTGGGAGGGAGAGCCTGGTCCCCTGTGCCCAGAGAGCCCCCCCCTGCTTGCAGAAAGAGGGGGGCAGAGTGCAGGGGCGAGGAGGTCCCGAGGCCCAGGAGCCCAGTCTGGGCGCCCCCCTGCCACCTCAGGGCCTTGGAGCCAGAGACCCCGCGGGGGCTGCTGGAATGGTACCCCAAGTCCTTGGGCCAGAGACCTCCCCGACTCCTGAGTCCTTAAGTGAGCCTCCAGCTTGCGCCTTCCGGCCCCTGGGCCTCAGCAGACACAGGAGCTGCTCCCAGTGGGCCTCTCGCGCCTGCTTCATGGAGTTAGAGCATCCGGCCATGCGGCGTTTACCCCCCAGCCCCCTACGCCCGCCTGCACCCCGTCCTTCCATCCGCACCTGAGGCCCCACAGGACTGCAGGGAGATTGCAGACATGGAAGGACACAGCCTGGCCACCGGTCAAAGCTTTGTCTCAGGGCCAGCCCAGGCCTGGGGGTCCTTGCTCTGGGGGAACACAGGGACCCTGCCTGCCTTGCTGGGGACACCCCCGAGCACAGAGAGGCAAGAGCTTGTCTGGGGTTAGGCCCTCCCGAGGGGTGTCTGTCCAGGCGCCCTCGGGGTGAAGGGTGGGGGGGGGGGCCCAGGGGCCTCCTCTGCTCGCCCAGCACTGTGCACCACGTCAGCCTCCACACCGGGCCTCCTCCCCGGCCTCTCTCCAGCCCGCAGCACAGGCCGGGGGGCGGGGGGGAGCCCAGCGAGAAGGGCCGGGGGGAGCTCGGTAGGCAGGAGGTGTCTGGGTACTGCCGGGTCAAGCCCCACAATCCTCGACCCCAAACGGATGAGCAAACCCAGAAAAGGGAAAGGTGAGGGCCCCAGCCCTAGGGTGCGGCGGCAGGGCCGGGGGGCGGGGGTGCGCGGCCGCAGCCAGGCTCCTGGGGAGGCTCTGGTGCTCACCACGCCAGCAGCTCTCCGGGTGGGCGACTCTTGGAACGAGCTGCTTCCACAGGGCCACATTCAGTTCGCTCGCTCGAAATAGAGACAGAGGGCTTCTGACTTTGCATACGATTTGCATAATGTCATAGACACAGTCTATTTTCAAGCCGTTTTCAGGTTCAAGTGTTGTCATTGCTGCCCTGTGGGGTGTCACGTCTGGATGAGTCTCTTCTCTGTTCTCTCTCACCCACCCACTCTTACTGACCTAGATCCTCGCTGCAGGAGCTGGGGGGGGGGGGGGAGTTGTCCAGGGAGACACAGGGGCAGGGCGAGAGGCGCCTTGGAATCTCCCTCCTAGCAGAGCACGGCTGAAGGCAGAGGGCAAGGATGGAGCGGCGAGGGGGCGGCCCTGTTCCTCCCAGCCTCTCCCGCCTCTTCCCCAGAACAGCCAGTTCCCGAACTCTCTGTTCAGCTTATCTCTGCCTATCAGTTGTCTGCCAGTGTGGAGAAAGATGTCTCGATAAACCTGTTCCTCTCAGCCACCCTCGAAGCTTTGCTGGGACCAGATATCCCTCTTGGGCATTTCTGCTCAGCAGAAGATTGGATCTTAGCCCCCGGTGAGATCTGATTTTCCGCTCCTCTCCCGGGAAGAGACCAGGGTCTGTCTGTCTGGGAGACAGTGTCTGTCTCACGATCCCAGGGACCGCTCCAAGCAGAGCTGCTTTATAATTATAATTAATATAATTTTAAATTCTCAATAATTTTGTATAATTTTAATATAAAATTATTTTATATCATTTTAATTTAAATAATTTAATATAATTTTTATAATTCGGTACCATTATAAACTGTGCTGCAATGACTAAATCGGTAGGGCCATCACTTTGCTTTATTCAAGTATTATCTGTAAGATAAATGATAAGAAGCAGAATTCCTAAGTCAAAAGATATGTAAACTTTATTAAGTCCTTTTTTTTTTTGTACATGGGGGTTCTGGGGGAAGTGGTCCTGTGGTTCCAGGGAGCTAACTCAGGGCGCTGGGCACATTCTCGACCACTGGAGTTGTCCCCCCGACCACCTCCCCCATAATCAACATTTGGAGGGGGATACGGGGCTTTGGGCTGCGCCCCGCTGTGCTCAGATCTTACTCCTCGGAGGAATCAGGGACCGTATGTGATGCCAGGAACCCCCGCTGGCTGTGTGCAAGGCAAGAGCCTTACCCACTGTTCTGTTTCTCTGGCCCCGTAGTTGATATTTTAAAAACCCGCAGCTAAGAAACAGGTGGTGGGGGGGGAACAACTCTATCAGTGGCCATCAGTACTAGAGCCCTTTCCCATTCTTGGAAATGTCTGCACCAGGCTTCCAGGCTGCAGGCCTGTCTCGGGCGCCTCCTTTAAGACGTGGACACGCTGGAAAGGCCAGTTGGGGTGACCAGCACTGAGTTGTCTATGAGTGAGTCAGCTGGGAAGGAAGGGTTTAGGGCTTGGTGGAATTCGGGGATAGAGACAATTCTCGACTCATAGGACTAACGTCCTCGGGTGGGCCTGGCTTAGAAACTGCCGGAATGGCCAGGTGGGTATCTTGGCAAACGGACTCTGGCTCTTGCCTGGGTCCTTGGAACCCGGAGAGTGGACAGCAGTAGCGCACTGCCCAGAATTCCAGGTCCCGTCTCCCAACATCCCTCCCCCCCCCAATCCCCTTGGGCAGGCGCTTCCTGTTGATAAGAGGCTTGGTCACAAACACTGATAAAGAGATGAAGAGAGGAAATTGACAGGCTTGGGCATAATGGGCACATTTTGTCTGCCTCTCTGCCCTCTTCCTTTTCCAGCTCCCTCCCCCACTGCTTCCCAGAACCCAGAAGTGAGCATGCTCCCCACGGGGGGGGGGGGCGGGGGGGGCTGATTTTGTAACTTCCAGGAATTTTGCTGCACAGAGCCTGTAGAAACAGGGCCTAGAGCCCAGTGTGAGGAAGGGAGGGGACAGGAGCGGGGAGGAACCTAGAGGCAGGAATCACGGGGCGCTAGGGGGCCCCAAACCCAGGGAAGAGGGCCACAGGGAGGAAGAGGGGTCAGGGGCTGGCTGCATCTCCACCTTCCCTATCCCCTCCCCGCCTGCAGAGGCCTGGACCCTGGGCCAGTCAGGTGGCATACTTGTGATAAGTGGGTTTGCTATGGTTTGGGTCTCAAGTTTATGCCTGGAAAATATCACTAGGTTTGACCCTACTAATTTGGAATTTATGATTCCTTTGGAGAAGACGCTTGACTGGTGTTGAGAAAAATCAACGGTATACCAGTATGCAAAGCGTATCACCCGCCACTGTCAGCCCCTCTTAAAGGATGGTTTACGCTGAGGCGCCTGCAGTTGAGATGACCTGCCAGCAGGGGGCGGTGAGGAAGTCAGGGCCTCGCTGGCAGGCTGCATTCTCAGGGAATATCCGTCAGTAATCTTGTTTTGTTTTGTTTTTTTGCTCTTTAGGTCACATCCGGCGATGCTCAGGGGTTACTCCTGGCTCATGCATTCAGGAATTACTCCTGGCGGTGCTCGGGGGACCATATGGGATGCTGGGAGTGGAACCCGGGTTGGCTGCGTGTAAGGCAAACGCCCTACCCACTGTGCTATCACTCCAACCCTCGGTCAGTCATCTTGGAGCGAGCGCATTCACGTTCTTTTTTGAATAGTTTCCATGAGTGTACCTTGATTAAACCAGCCCTCTATTTTTTTTTAGAAATTTTGGTTGTTTCCAATTGGGTACCATTATAAATAATTCTGCAATGACGAAATTGGTAGGTTCATCATTTTGCTTTATTCAAGTATCATCTGTAGGATAAATGATAAGAAACAGAATTCCTAAGTCAAAAAAATATGTAAAAGATATTCCTAAGTCAAAAGATATTAAGTCCGTATTTTTTTGTTTTTCAGCTTTGGGTGGGTTGTGGGGGGAGTGCGGAGGAGACCCAGGGCACGCTGAGGTCACTTCTGGCAGGGCTCTGGTGATCATTTGGTGCTCAGGGTCAAATCTCCCACATGCAAGAATTGTGCTCGGTCCTCAGAGTTCTCTCTTAGGCCTTGGACAAGTCACTTTTGAAGAAATGCAAAGAGGGGAGGCTTGTGCCAGCAGATTTTCAAAAAGCCTAAAGTCCTAGGAATAGAAATAGAATAATAACAGTCCGATGCACAGATACACTGACAGGATGGGCAGAGCCCAGACAGAGAACCAGACCCACTCGAGAATTGATATGCAATGAGGGTGACATAAAATGATCGCATTTAGGACCAGAGAGATAGTGCAGGGGGTAGGACACTTGCCTGCACACGGTCAAACTAAGCCCTGTCAGGAGTGACCCCTGAGCACAGAACCAAGAGAAAGTCCTAAGCAACTTCTGGGTGTAACCCCCTCCCAGCCCCTCAAAAATATCCTTTTAAAATAAAGGGTGGGGGGCTGGAACAATAGCACAGCAGGTAGGGCGTTTGCATTGCGCGACCATATGGGATGTTAGATTCCCAGCATCCCATATGGTCCCCTGAGCACAGCCAGGGGTAATTCCTGAGTGCAGAGCCAGGAGTGACCCCTGTGCATTGCCAGGTGTGACCCAAAAAGCAACAACAAAAAAAAAAAACATAAAATAAAGGGTGGGGGCTGGAGTGGTAGCACAGCGGGTAGGGCATTTGCCTTGCACGCAGCCGACCCAGGTTCAATCCCCAGCATCTCATATGGTCCCCTGAGCACCACCAGGAGTAATTCCTGAGTGCAGAACCAGGAGTAACCCCTGTGTGTCGCCGGGTGTGACCCAAAAAGCAAAATAAAATAAAATAAAATAAAATAAAGGGTGTATTTGCGGCCAAAGAAGTAAGTCAAAGGAGAGAGCTCATGTTCTTCATGCTAAAGGCCCAGGTTTGATCCCCAGGACCCACATGGTCTCCCAGGCACCACAGGAAGTGACCCCAGAACATTGAGCCAGACCCCAAAACCCTGGGAGTGACTGAAAACCAAAAAAATGAGTGAGTGCCAGGGGCCGGAGCGATAGCACAGCGGGTAGGGCGTTTGCCTTGCACGCGGCCGACCCGGGTTCGATCCCCGGCATCCCATATGGTTCCCCAAGCACCGCCAGGAGTAATTCCTGAGTGCAAAGCCAGGAGTAACCCCTGAGCATCGCTGGGTGTGACCAAAAAAGCAAAAAAAAAAAAAAAAGAGTGAGTGCCAGAGAGTAAAAGGTTAAGTCATTTGCCTAGCAGGCAGATGTGACCGTGGTCCTGGTTTATATCCCAGCACCCCATGTGGTTCCCCAAGCACCACCAGGCAGGAACCTTGAACAGAGAGCCAGGAGGCCCCTGAGAAAGAACGCTCAGGAGTTGGGGAGAGAGAGAGAGAGAGAGAGAGAGAGAGAGAGAGAGAGAGAGAGAGTCAGTTGAGAGCCAAGATGCTGCTGAGCGGCCAGTGGTAAGGCCACCCTTCACATTTCTATGTCTTCCAGCACTGCACCCACCCCAGATGTGGATTTACTAAGGTAAGAACCAAGATGTGAAAGACAAAGATATAAGAAGAACAAAAGAAAATGTAACTGGGCTAGAGCGCCTGACCCAGGTTCAATCCCCAGCATCCCGTATGGTCTCCCGAGACTGCTAGGAGCTGAGTGCAGAGTGCAGGAGTAACCCCTGAGCATTGCCAGGTGTGACACCAACCCCCAAGAAAAAAATATATAAGGAGCATCTTTGTCATGAAAGGGTGGGAAAAACTTAAGTACTGCCCTTAAAACACAATCTGTCAAAGAAACAGTCTATATCATAGTACCTGTCCACTCTGTTTATTTCTTTGTGTGTTTTTGGGTCACACCTGGCAATACCCTGGGCCTACTCCTGGCTCTCTCCTCAGGGATCATTCCTGGTGGGCTTGGAACACCATATGTGGTGTGGGGATCGAACCCGCATCAGGCATGGGCAAGGCAAGTGCCCTACTTGCTGTACTATCTGTTGCCCAGCCCTGTACCTGTCAAACTTAACCAAAACACCATAAATTTAAAATGTCATCTACAAGTAATAAAATTTAAAAATATTATAGATTTGGAGGAGATATATTCAATCCCCAAAGCATGAGTGCATTAATATCTACAATATATGACAAACTCTCGTAAATCAGCAGATTCCCAAAGATAAGTGAGCAAAAGACAGGAAGAGTCAATTCACAACCAAGTCCTGAGGGCCCAGCAGCCTAAAAGGAAGCTAGAACCTACCGGTGAGCAGAGAGATGCACATCTAAGCATCCTGAGGGCTAGCGAGGAGCCTCATGCGGCAGCCCGGGCTCCATCTCCAGCACTTCATGTTCCCCTGAGCACTGCCGGGAGTGACCCCTGAGCACTGAGTCAGGTATGCCCACCCAAATGAACTGACTGCATCTTGTGGCCATTCAGATCACAGAATGAGCAGAGTGAGTCATACCCATGTGTTGCAAGGCCCTGGGGAAACGGGGACCCTGGTGCAGCCCTGTGGAGTCGGGGTCGGGGCGGCATTGCCTGGGGAAAGTGGGTGTGTGTTACCCATGCTGCTCCATCTCATGCCCCCACCCTTTATTTTATGTTTTGGTTTTTTTTTGTTGCTTTTTGGGTCACACCTGGCAATGCACAGGGGTCACTCCTGGCTCTGCACTCAGGAATTACCCCTGGCCGCACTCAGAGGACTATATGGGATGCTGGGAATCGAACCCGCGTTGGCTGCGTGCAAGGCAAACGCCCTACCTGCTGTGCTATTGCTCCAGCCCCCCATCCGTCTCTGGGCTCCGGTCTCAGAAAAAAAAGCTCATTCAAAACCACAAGAGGGAGTCCAGCAGTGCTGCCAGGGAGCGGGCACCACCTTGGTGTCCATGCTCTGAGGTATGATGAAGGACACGCTGCGGATGGACCTTTGGGATGCTCTCGTTGGCAGGGAGCAGAGAGCTTGTGGACAGTGGACAGCGACGTGGACAGCAGCAGAGTGGGGAGGGCTCCCTCGCAGTGTTCTCGGGGTGATGTTAGAGCGCATAGCAGAACTACCCTGTGACCCAGGCACCCCCTTTGGGGTTCACAGCAGAAGGAACTGAAATCAGGACCCCGCAGGACCACCCTCTTAGGTTAACTGCAGCACGATTCACTGTAGCCGAGACATGCAAACAAAATAAAATGCTTGTCACTAGACAAATGGATAAGGAAAGTGTGGCACATACATATAGGGGGATATTATTCAGCCATTAATTTTTTTTAATTTTGTTGACTCACCGTGAGATAGTTACAAGCTTTCATGTTTGTTTGTTTTTTTAAATTTTTTTTTATTTTTATTTTTTTTGGTTTTTTTTTGGGTCACACCTGGCGATGCACAGGGGTTACTCCTGGCTCTGCACTCAGGAATTACTCCTGGCTCTGCACTCAGGAATTACTCCTGGCGGTGCTCAGGGAACCATATGGGATGCTGGGATTTGAACTCAGGTTGGCCGGGTGCAAGGCAAATACCCTACCCGCTATGCTATCACTTCAGCCCCAAGCTTTCATGTTTGGGTTACAATCACACAATGATCAAACACCCATCCCTCCACCAGTGCACATTCCCCACCACCAATATCCCGGGTATACCCCCACTTTCCCACCCTCCCCCTGCCTCTATGGCAGACAATATTCCCCATACTCTCTTTCTACTTTGGGGCATTATGGCTTGCAGCACAGACACTGAGAGGTCACCATGTTTGGTCCATTATCTACTTTCGGCACACATCTCCCATCCCAGCTGGTTCCTCCAGCCATCATTTTCTTAGTGATTCCTTCTCTATCCCATCTGCCTTCTACCCTCCGCTCATGAAGCAGGCTTCCAGCTACGGGGCAATCCTCCTGGCCCCTGTATCTACTGTCCTTGGGTGTCAGCCTCATGTGATGTTATTCTATACTCCACAAATGAGTGCAGCCCCTCTATGTCTGTCCCTCTCTTTCTGACTCATTTCACTTAGCATGATACTCTGCATGTCTGTCCACTTATAAGCAAATTTCATGGCTTCATCTCTCCTAACATATTCAGCTATTAATTTTAATGTGAGTTTTTTTTTTTGAGAGGTTAGGTTTGGGGCCCCATCTGGCGGTGCTCAGGGGTCACTCCTGTCAGTGCTCAGGGGATTGGGAATGGAACCTGGGTTGTCTGTTTGCAAAGCAAGTGTCTTACCTACTGTATGATCGATCCAGCTCCAGCATAAGTACTCAGTCACGTGTGACAACATAGATATACCTGGAGGACATGTGAAGTGAGTCAGAGACAGAAGAACAAATCCACATAAAACCACTGATCACTGTGTCACTGTCATCCCATTGCTCATTGATTTGCTCGAGCGGGCACCAGTAACATCACAGGCTCTGCCGTGCAGGCGAGATACTCTTGGTAGCTTGCCAGGCTCTCCAAGAGGGGCAGAGGAATCGAACCCGGGTCTGCCATGTGTAAGGCAAACACCCTACTGCTGTGCTATCGCTCCAGCCCACTGATAAAAGAAATTAAAGATCATCAGACTTGAGAGACAGAGTGAAAGGGTGTTAACTGGGGCTGACCCAAGGGGAGGGATTAGTCCAAGGATACAAAGTTTGATTTGTATAAGAGAAACAAATCCTAGGAATCTATGGGTCAGTATAGAGTTAATAATACTGTATTGTCTACTGGAAAAATACGCTCAGAGCATAGATCTCCTGTCAAGTTATTCTTCACACACACACATACACACACATACACACACTAATAATAATAATAATAAAATGCATCCATATTCAAAGCAACACTGGATTTTAAGGATTTGCATGTATTTAAGGACCAGGAGACAGCTCATTGCAGAGCTGGGGTGGAGGGCGGCAGGGAATTAGAGATTGAGATGAGAGTTGGGGAAAGATCCAGAGAAAAACAATTTCGGGTGAGCCCCTGCCACCTTGCACAGGTCAGAGCTGAGAACACGCTCCCTGGGACCGCATGGTTAGCCATGAGTCCTGCCAGAGGGGCAAAGCCAGCGATCCGCGGAGTCCTGACTCAGGGCCTTGTGGTCCTGGGCATGACCCTCAGCTGCAGCCAGCATCCGGCCTCCTGGGGAGGTCTGCGGTCCTGGTGGGGAAGGGCCAGGCCTAGCTCCTAAGTCCTCCCGCCACTGCAGATGCCGGACACAAACCCAGCCCCGCCGACTGCTCCCCGCCTCAGAGCTGCAGAACCTCAAGCTGGTTTGGCATCACGGTCCCTCCCTCCATCCGAGGAGAGAAGGGAAGAGAAGAGAGGAGGAAGACTGTGGGACAAGGTGGATGCACAGACCCATGCAGATGTACGTGCATCTGCATATGTCTGTGCCCGTGTGCCCACTGATGTCCGTGTGTGCACGCGGGCATAGGTGAACGGATGGAAGCGTTCATTTCCATGGGCAAAAGTCTCATCGCGTGCTTGCTGGAGGCTCCTTTTGGATCGATAATTTAGTTAGGTCTTTTGTGAAATGAAATTTATATTCACACCCCACTGTTCCCTTAGTAACAATCTCCGGCAATCAGATCCACTCCCTAGTGGGAAGTAGCTGGAAAACGCCTGTGTGGAGCTAGGTTGTGCAATCTACCTTTGCCAGCAACTGTTTTCTGATGGAGCCAGTAGCTTTTCCAGAAAAAAAAAAAAATTAACTACATTGAAGCAGACTTAACAAGGTCTTAAAATAGATATGAAGTGGTTTCACCCCACAAGGGGAATTCTTAAAATACAGAAGTACTGTTTTTAAGCAATAGTCAAGGACTGCAGAAAAACTCATTTATATTCCTGAACAATTTCTATGCTAATTACAAATGATTCCCAACCACTAGGTGATATTTTGTTTCTGTGTGTACTTGAATAAAATTCCTTTTCTCTCCCTCCTTTTTATGCTAATGTTCACTCATTCAGGTGGGTCTGCCGGAGGAGCACTTCCGTCCTGGTTCAAGTGGGGCTTTGGGAACTGGATCCCATAATATTGCGGTGAAAACACAAACACTGATTTGGCAGTAGTCTCAGAGGAGGGTTGTGTTTCTGGGTCTCCCCTGCTTCTGCTCTTTCTTCCTGGAGAAATCGGGAGCTGTTTGCTGACATGGGACATGGGACTCTGACAGCCCTGAGGGTGGCCCTCAGTGACCAAGTCCTCAGTTTACCCTTCTCTAAAGGTTTCTCAAAAGGTTCTAAACTTGCTGCAGAATTTAGTGCTCTACTAAGTTCCTCCCCAGCGGAGGATTTTCTTTCTTAGTTTTCAGTGGTACAGCCTGTATCACTGTATCACTGTCATCCCGTTGCTCATCGATTTGCTCGAGCGGGCACCAATAACGTCTCCATGGTGAGACTTGTTGGTACTGTTTTTGGCATATCAAATACGCCACAGGTAGCTTGCCAGGCTCTGCTGTGTGGGCTGGATACTCTCGGTAGCTTTCCGGGAACTCTGAGAGGGGCAGAGGAATCGAACCCAGGTCAGCCTCGTTCAAGGCAAACGCCCTATCCGCTTTGCTATCCCTCCAGCCCTATTTATTTCAAAAAATAAAATTAAAAAAAAATGCAATGAAACCAACTTGCAAAAGCAGAAGTCTCAGCCCTACCCCTTTCCAACCACCTATCTCTCCCCCCAATACCCCTACTCCTGTGTTTGCTGGAAACATCACTTCCCATGTCTCCCTGGGCCCCAACATCTCCCCAAGGTTACTCCAGACTCCTGTGCAGCCCACCCCCTGGCGTCCCTCTCTGAGCTCCCTTCTCCCTTCCCTTTGCCGGGCTTTCTCCTGGTCTCTCCCTGAAATGCAGAGCTCCAGGGCTCCTTCCCGGCCCATGTCATACCTCCTGGTTAAGCTCAGCACAGTGGCCTGAACACACACCGGCCACTTTCCAATCCGTGTCTCCTTCCTTCTCCCCCCTTCCAGATATTCCCCTCCCAGGAATTCCCGAGCTCCGTTAGAGACCTTCTCCCTAGACTCACCCTCATCAGTCACAGTCTTTTTTTTTTTTTTTTGCTTTTTTGGGTCACACCCGGCAATGCACAGGGGTCACTCCTGGCTCTGCACTCAGGAATTACCCCTGGTGGTGCCCAGGGGACCATATGGGATGCTGGGAATCATGCAAGGCAAACGCCCTATCCGCTGAGCTATCATTCCAGCTCAAGTCACAAAGTCTTGTCCCATCTTCCTCTAGTTGTCTCCAACTGTTTCCAGTGCCCCCCTTCCTGCCCTGGTCCCAGATACCAGGGCTGCTGCTTCTGGCTCTCCCACATCTAGTTTAGCGCCTCTGGCCCATCTGTTACCAGCCTGAGGAATGCCTCTGAAATGCAAATTTTGGGGGGAAGGGGCCGGCCTGGAGCGTGTAAGGAGCTTGCTTTGTATGCAGCTACCTGGGTTAGATCCCCAGCACCCTATATGGTCTCCAGAGCCTTGCCAGGAGAGGTCCCGGACACAGAGCTAGGAGCAAACTCCGAGCAACCTCCGAGTATGGCAAAAAAAAAAAAATAGTTAATTTAGTTTAATACAAGTTGTTATGCTTTAATGCTCTTGAGTCAATGTCCCTGTCTTCAGGTTAAAGTCCAGAGTCTACATTAGTGGGTTTGTACTCAAACTGTCCTGAGCGCCACTCTCTGGCCACGCCTCCATAGCCACGCCTCCCTGGCCACACCTCCCTGGCCACGCCTCCCTGGCCACGCCTCCCTGGCCATGCCTCTGATTACGGCCTCCTCCCCTCCCCTCGCCTTTGTTTGGTCTGTTTCTTTAGGGTTGGGATTTGTTTTGTTTTGTTTTGATTTGTTTTGGGGTCACACCCAGCAACGCTCAGGGCTTACTCCTGGCTCTACACTCAGGGATCACACCTGGCCATGCTCCGGGGGGGCCATATGGGATGCGGGGACGGGTCCCAGGTCTGCCGTGTGCAGGGCAAGTGCCTGACCCACTGTACCGTACAGTGTGTATCACTCTGGCCCTCACTCTCTTTTCTGCTTCTGAACCTTTGTCCACGCTGTCCCTTCCAATGGGCACACTCTTAGTCTGGCCACCTCAAGTTTTCCAGTAAATTTGTGGTAGTGAGATAGAGTGGACTTTGGAGGTGGGGGAGCAGGTTGGAATTCCACTCCTTTCTGTTTTCACGCTGTACATATAACCTTGGGCTGGAGGAATAGAACAGCGGGTTGGGCGTTTGCCTTGCACGCGGCCGACCCTGGTTCGAGTCCTCCGCCCCTCTCCGAGAGCCCGTCAAGCTACCAAGAGTATCTCGTCCGCCCGGCAGAGCCTGATATAGTGTACTCAATACGCCAAAAACAGTAACAAGTCTCACAATGGAGATGATACTGGTGCCCGCTGGAGCAAATAGATGAGCAAGGGGATGACAGTGATACAGTGATGTATATTCACCACCTTGTCCAACCCTCTGCTCCCATCTATTAAAAAAAGAAGAAAAAAAGCAACCAGAATGCCAAGAGACAGCTCAAAGGGTGGAGCTCAAATTTGGAATATATTTTTTTTTGGGGGGTGTCACACCTGGTGATGCTCAGGGGTTACTCCTGACTGTGCACTCAGGAATTACTCCTGGTGGTGTTTTGGGGGGACCATATGTGATGCTGGGGATCGAACATAGGTCAGCCTCGTCAAGGTAAATGCCCTACCCGTTGTACTATAGGTCTGGCCCAAGACTTGGAATTTTTTGTTTTGTTTTGGGGCCACACCCAGAGGTTTTCAGGGATTACTCCTGGTTCTGTGCTCAGGGATCACACCTGGCAGAGCTATGTAATGCTGGGGATTAAACCCAAGTTGGCATTGCACGAGGCAAGTGTCCTACCTGCTGAACTATTACTCTGGCATCCTGAGCACAGATTTGAATGCAAGAAGTCTGGGTTTGAGGGGCCGGAGCGATAGCACAGCGGGTAGGGAGTTTGCCTTGCACGCAGTGGACCCAGGTTCGATCCCCGGCATCCCTTATGGTTCCTCAGCACCACCAGTAGTAATTCCTGAGTGCAAAGACAGAAGTAACCCCTGAGCATCGCTGGGTGTGACCCAAAAAGCAAAAAAAAAAAAAAAAAAGAAGAAGTCTGGGTTTGATTCCTGCAGTTACATAGTCCCTCCTCATGACCCCTGGCACTTAGCCAGGAGAATCGTCCCTCATACCACCCACTCTGACCTAATCACCTCACCACCAAAAAAAAAATAATAATAAGTTTTCTCAGGCATATCTTGAGCCTTCTTTTTCATAAATTTTGGGTCATATCTAGCAGTTGGGGGGCTTTTATCTCTGTGCGTGGGGATCTTCCCCCACGGGACCATGTAGTGGCAGGGATCAAACCTGGGCCTCCTGCATGCAAAGCCTGAAGCCAGCTCATTGCACACTACCTCCTTGCACAAATAAGGCTATAAATTAGCTCATTCTGATTATATTAATTATAAAAGTAATATATAGTCATCCTTGAAAATGTTGATGATGAGGATAATCAAGAGGAAAATATGTATAACTTCATCATCCAGAGATAACTCTTGTAAATATTTTGCTAAATATCCTTTCAGTTCTTTTATGCATATTTTAAAAATAAATAGTAGATCACATTATACATGTTATAAATTTCTTTCCTCACTTTAACTATATACCATAAATATATTTTCCTGCCATTAAATGCTTTTCTATAAACCTTTCTATTGATGTACCTTAAGTGAACAGTTCTCATTTCTGAACATTTACTTCCAGTATTTTATAATTTTATTTATTTATTTACTTATTTATTATTTTTGGGTATGGGGCCGCACCCAGTGATGCTCAGAAGTTACTCCTGGCTCTGCACTCAGGAATTACTCCAGGTGATGTTCAGGATGTTCATAGGATACTGAGGATCAAACCCAGGTCAGCTGCATGCAAGGCAAATGTCCTACTTGCTGTGCCATTGCTCTATTTGATAATTTTAGTTAAAACTGTGATGATATTCCCAAGTCAAATTTTCACGCATGTGTCTGATTATAGTAGTTCCTCAGGATGAAACCTATAACTAGAACTGTAGGATCAAGAAACTTATTTGTGGGAGCAGGGGTCGATCGGAAAGATAACTCAAAGGACTGTGACACAAACAAATGAACAAATGAACAACTATATGAGACTGGGGCTGTAGCTCAGTGGTAGAAAACATTCCTTGCACGTAGGAGTCCTGGTTTTAATTCCAGCAATGCACACGCATACGCACACACATACACACATACACATACACACACACACACACACACACGCTTGCATGTGCATGAGAGCTATACATGCATGTGCACACGTACACCTGCCTTAATTTCCAAAACTTGAGGAATTTAAAGTCCTTAATTTAGCAGAGAGGAGTGGTTCTGTGGAAATCCTCTCCTCCTCCTTCCCCTGCTGCCTCTTTTTATTTTTTTCTCTTTGGGTCACACCTGGCGATGCACAGGGGTTACTCCTGGCTCTTGCACTCAGGAATTAATCCTGGTGGTCCTCGGGGGACCATATGGGATACTGGGGATCGAACCCCGGTCAGCTGCATGCAAGGCAAACGCCCTACCCATTGTGCTATTGCTCCAGCACCACCACCCCCTCCCCCCGGGCCCCCCCCCCCCCGCCTCTTGAGGAAGCTCCTTTACACTCAGCCCTTCAGGTGATGTCAAAGATCGGAAGACTTTGGTGGGGTCAGGCGATGATAAAAAGCAAGGAAGGTAGGATGCTGCCTTGTACGCATCCACCCCTGGTCTGATCCCTGGTACCATGTTTGGTTCCCCGGAGCCCCATCACAAGTGACCCCGGAGCGCAGAGTAAGTGAGGAATAAGCCCTGAGCACTACTGGGTGTGGCCCTAACTCCTCCCAAGAAAAGATGCATTCTAAGTGATAGTTTCACCGTTTTTTCTCTCTTTTTTTTCTTTTTGGGTTACACCCTTTGGTGCTCAGAGGTTACTCCTGGTTCTGCACTCGAGAATCACTCCTGGCAGTGCTGGGGGACCATCTGGAACGCTGGGAATCGAACCTGAGTCAACCGTGTGCAAGGCATGTGCCCCACCTGCTGTCCTATTGCTTCAGGCCCTGGTTTCACAATTTCGAGGGGCCTTTTCCACGGTGCTTCAGGGGGCCATGCAGAGCCAGGGGTCAAGTCTGGCCTCGAGAATGTCCAGTTCTCATGTCGCCCCTGCCCTCGCTCCACATGTTAGTGCCTAAATGGCATCAGGCACTCTGAGGCCTCAGTTTCCCATCTGTGAGTGAGGTTAACGATCCTTACTCTGGAGACATGTAAAGAGGACTAAGACATGCGCTGACAGTCCCCGCAGTGAAAGGATGACAGAGCCACGATGGTGGCAGCAGACCCAAGGGGAAGAAAGGAAGGAGGAAGGGAACGGCCCCCATAGACTCCCCTCCCTATGCAGTCTGGATCGGGGGGGGCGGTGCAGTGGGGGGGCAGGTGGGAATGGTGGTCAGCCCACCAACACGGTGGGCTTCTTGGGCCTTACTTCACAGTCTACTCTGCCCTCAGGCCCAGGGGCTTTGTAGGTTCCCATGACAACAACTTGGGAAGGTCTGGCCACGAGTGGGGGGGGAGGGCGGGGAAAACAGATTTTATTGCATTTGTTTTGTTTTTTCAATAAAAGCTGGCGAGAAGCCACAGGTAGGGCAAGTTGGGACAGGACAGTGGAGAGGCAGGTTCCTAAGACAAAGCACAAGGCGTTGTGAGGTCGGCTCCAGGCTGGGGAGCGGCGTGGGGCCCCTGACTCGCAGCGTGGGCAGGACTGACGGAGCCCCAGAGCAAACCCGCGGCCCCACTGCCCTGTGACGAGACAGGTCTGGCGAGGTCCCCGGGCGGGCGACACTCTGACCTCACAGTCTGAGCAAGGGACCTTTAGGAAGTGGCCATGTTCCTGGCTACAGTCTTTGGTGATGGGTCAAGGACAGTTCTGTTGGATCATCACACAGATGTTGCAAGATCCAGTCTTTCCTCGTGTCACAAAGTAAGAATTCAAAGGTCAGAGAGGTTAAGTGGTGGGCCTGGAATTGCACAGCAAGGAAGGGAACAGAGCCAGGATTTGCTGTCGGATCCTTTTATTCGGAAGCCTTTCTCCCCACTCGGTGCCTGCTTGGCCGTAGCGCTGGGCCTTGGGGCCTCGGGAGGAGGCACCCTGTGGTGACTGGGTGTGCCTCGAGGGGTGCAGGTGGGTGTTTCTGTCCCTTCAGCATGGGGGGACCCTTTCCCGGCACATTTATATGTGTGTGCATGCAGGCCCAGGCAGAAGGACGCCCGGCGGGTGCCCGCCCACACCTGCTTGCCTCACCGGGAGAGGCTGCGGAAGGCCACCTCTCCCCACCCAGCCCACACTGCTGGAGTCGGAGCTTCCCAAGGGAAAAAGATGCTTCCGGAGTCTCCCTGGCCCTGTGACGCGCTGCTATGACACTGACACTTGGGGACTCTTCTCCGAAACAGCCTGGGGGGTCGAGACCGCAGAGCCAGGCTGCTTAGGAGAGAAAGCGCTCTGGTCCCTAAGGACACTGTTTTTATTGTTCTTCCATTTAAAAATCATTATATATGTGTATGTACATACATTTATACATACATATTTTAAATTATTAATCATTTAAAAATTGCATATTATTTATTAATTATACATGTGTTTGGTTTGGGGAGGCCACACTCAGCAGTGCTCAGGGCTTACCCCTGACTCTGTATTCTGGGATCATTCCTGGTTTAGGGGACCAGATGAGGTGACAGAGACCAAAACTTGGTCAGCCACATGCAAGACAAGTGCCCTAACTGCTACCATCCCTGGCCCCTAAATTTAAATATGTTGAATTACCCGTGTCCTTATTCGATTGTTTTCTGGATGGATGTCTACAGATTTTACAAGCCCTATTTGGGGTTAGGGGTGGATGCATAGAGACACAGATAGATAGTCCAGGGGGTAAGGTCCTTCCTTGCATATGACCAGCCCTCGTTTTATCCCTGGCACTGCATATGGTCCCCTGAGCACCAACTTTCATGATCCATGAGCACAAAACCAGGAGTAAGATCTGAGTACCACCAGGTGAGGCTCAAAGCCCAAAAGAAAAATATAGGGACTGGAATGATAGCACAGCGGGGAGGGCGTTTGCCTTGCACACGGCCGACCCGGGTTCGATTCCCAGCATCCCATAGGGTCCCCCAAGCACCACCAGGAGTAATTCCTGAGTGCATGAGCCAGAGTAACCCCTGTGCATCGCTGGGGTGTGACAAAAAAAAAAAGCAAAAAAATAAAAGAAAAATATAAAGTTCTGGGGCTAGAGAGATAGTACGACAGGTAAGGCACTTATGATTTACTCATGATTTACCCAGGTTTGATTACTGGCACCCCCATGTGGTCACTTGCACCCCACAAGGAGTGATCCCTGAGGGTAGAACCAGGAGTAAGCCCTGAGCACTGGCTGGCCTGGCCCCCAAACAAAAACCAGCCAATCAAACGAAAACAGGCTCACTCTTTCAAGGCCATGTTCTCTCTTGAACTTGTGTTCCTCTCTTCCTCTTCCCTCATGTTTCCCTAAGTAAATTTTGTCCAGTGAAAACTATCTTGCTTCACTTAAAAGACAAAACAAGGGGTTGGAGCAATAGCACAGCGTGGAGGGCATTTGCCTTGCATTCAGCCGAGCCGGGTTCGGTTCCCAGCATCCCATATGGTCCCCCGAGCACCACCAGGAGTAATTCCTGAGTGCAGAGCCAGAAGTAACCCCTGTGCATCTCCAGGTATAGCAACAACAACAACAACAAAAAAAATGACAAAACAAAACAAGAAGTCCTATATGGAGGCCAGAGCGATAGTCAGATGGACTGAATATCAGCTTTGCGTGAGGGACCCTGGGTTTGATCCTTGGCACCGCATGGTCTGCCTGAGCACCTACTGCCAGGAGTGACCCTGGCAGAGCCTGGAGTAGCCCTGAGTCAGGGAGATGCTTCCAGAGTCTCTCTGGCCCTGTGATGTGCTGCTATGACATTGACACTCGGGGACTCTTCTCCGAAACAGCCTAGTGGGTCGAGACTGAAGAGCCAGGGTGGGAGATGGTTAAAAGGGCTGGAGTGCATGATTTGCACATAGGACTTGGATTCGTTTGATCCTGGGCACTGTCTGGTACCCTGAGCACTGCTAGATATACCCCTTACTCTCCCCCAACACACACACACACACACACACACACACACACACACACACACAAATCCCTAATTCTGCAATAAGAGTAGTGACTTTCTGCTTATCTATCTTTCTGTCTCATCTCTGATAGAGCGTTTCTTTATTTTCAAGTGGGAGGGAGCCTGTCTCCAAGGTCTTGGGAGTAAAACGATGCTGTTTGCACAAGATCAGTCATTGCTCTGATCCATCCTGTTCTACCCTATGAGGTAGGGTGCATGGGGGGGGGGGGTGGACTGAGCCACGTTTCGACTCCCCCTTCCCGACTTTACAGAATCAAAGGAGGCAGCAGAAGCCTCACATCCTGCCAAGTTACCGCTCAGATGGTGGGGCGATAAGGGGCAGAGATCTGACAGGCTGCCTTGCAAGCAGGAAACTTCTACCCATTTTTCACTGGCAGCACAATTGCACCTCTCTGCCTGCCTCCTCCAGCCTGACCTGCCTCCATCCAGCTCCTCTCAGAAGCACCTCCTTGGGGAGGGCTAGGAAAGCGTTCCAAAAGGCACAGACACCCAGATTTTTGCAGATCTTGCCATGTCTAGACAGAAACCCCATTTCTGTTGCATGCTAAACTGCAAAGGACTCAGGTAGATGTAGCCCATGACATCCAGCAGCCAGTTTCTCACCTGCGTTCCTTTGGGGAACCCATCCATCCATCCATCCATCCATCCGCTGCAAGACAGCAGGGACACCATGGCAGAGTGGCAAAGGGAGAGAAGCAGACTTGAGGGGCACTGGGGTGCCTGCGGGAGAGCCAGGAAGGGCAGTACTTTACGACCCCAATATGATCTACCACATCAGATTTTCTTTTCCTGCTGGAGGGGGCTGGGGGGGATTCCTGCTGTCTGAGCAGGAGGCCCCGTGCATATGTATGTCTCCCCAACCTGCTCCCCACCCCCCCACCCCCCCACCCGCCCCACAGCCTGGCCCGGGCATGCATCGGGCATTTAGTAAGTGCACATGGGGCTGGTGGTTATGTTGATTAGATGACAGCGCAGCACTCCGTCTGCGGAGTCCAGACTTCTGTCTCTCCCAACCCCTGGGAATTTCATAAATAAATCTCTGGACCTGCTCCAAGAAGAATGTCAAGGCTTCTGTGTATGTGTGTGCGTGTGTGTGTGTGTGTGTGTGTTTCCAAAAACACAACGATTTTACATGTTCCTAAGTAACTCATGGGGAAGAATGAGGGTGGGCATGGCAAAACAAGACGGAGGTGGTCTGTCTCGGGCTGGTGAACTGCGCTGGAAGACAGGCTGTTCCCTGGCTTCTGCAGCAGGTTCCGCTAACCTGCTCCCCGATCCTGCCCGTTGCCCTGGGCTCAGGTTGCTTGGCTCCCTGCCCCCACCCTGCCCCACCCCCACCAGCTCTGGCAGTATTCTCCACTAGGTTTTTGCAAAGTGCTGGGGTCTTAAAATAGCAGAAAGGCACACTTACTCAGACGATAGTGTCAATTCCTGTCCCACAGAATGATCAAAAGGAAGGAGAGGAGAGGTTTGAGCAAGGCTCCCAGGGCATCTTCCTGACCAGAGGGCTGAGTGGGCACAGGGCCGGGCAGGAGAGAGGGCAGGCTTCTAGTGTGAGGAAGGAAATAGAAAGGAGAGGCCAGTGGGTAGGGCGCTTGCCTCTGTGTGTGTGTGTGTGTGTGTGTGTCTGAGTTTCGTTGGTGTAAATGAGGGGGCTAGGGAGAGGGGCACAGAATCTAGATTTTATTCCTGAACTGTGAGCTCCTGAAGGGCAAGAACTTTGTCTCAAGTGGTCCCAGGGCCTCACCCTGGGCCTGGCATATAGCCACTTCTTGCATGTTCCAAGGATGCATCGTAATGGGTGGACATGCGGATGTGATTGAACATAAAACAAGAGCTCCAAAGATAGTCCAAATATAGTTTTTTTTAAATTATTTTTTCATTAATGAATCACCGTGAGGGTACAGATACAGATTTACATATTTTCATGCTTGTGCTTCAGTCACACAATGCTCGAGTGTCCATCCCTCCGATGACCCTAGCATCCCTCCCCCCAGCCCCGCCCCCCACCCCACCCCGCCTCTGTGGCAGGGCATTCCCTTTTGTTCTCTCTCTCCTTTTGGGTGTTGTGGTTTGCTATGGGCTATGAAGGTATTGGGTGGCCATCGTGTTCGATCTATAGTCTGCTTTTGACAGTCCAACTTTAGATGGCAAAATTGGCCATCTGAAGCGGGCGCCCCAAAGCTGATCAACATTACTTATTGTACCGTTTAATGAACGCTGGGGGGACGCAGGAGTGGCAGAGTTTAGTCTGTCTGGAGGAGGAGGGAGAGGAGCATGGCAGGGGGAGGAGCTGGGCTTGCTCTCTAGGCTGGGCAGAATCCTGGGCTTCTAGCGAGGGCACCTCGGCTTTAAGGAAAAACACACCCAAACCTGGGGAAACGCAGTGGATTTCCTGGAAAGCTGCGTGAGGATCTTAGAGGAGCTGGGGGTGAGGGATCCGGTGGGCTCAGGGGATCTGAGAGGCCAGCGGGCTGGTCTGTGAAGAGAACAATTTGTCAGTGGGCGAGGCCCACCCACGCGCAGCTCCACACCTCGCTCCCTCTCCCCTCCGCCCCCCTACACTCTCTCTCCCTGTCTGCCTCTGCTCCCCTCTCCCCTCCTGGCTCCGCTTACTCTGCTGCCACATGGCAGGGGGTTTCCAGGCACTACTTTGCAGCGTCTGTCTGCCACCATCTCATGTCTTTGTCCCCTCAGTTCAAGTGCTCATGCTTCCAGGGCTCGGTCTGCTTGCTCCGTTCACCTGCTCATGGCTGATGCAGTCTTCAGGGGCCAGAAGGCAACACCTGTGAACTCACCTAGAGAGGGGCACAGGCAGGTGGGAGCCGGAACCCCCTAATCTGGGTGGAGGCGGGGTGCAGGGCCACCTGACTATCAGCTTGTCCTGTGTGAGCATGCTGGAGTTCGACTCCCGGTATCAGGTGATCCCCAGGCACCCGATTCTGTAGCCTGGAGCAGCCCCCTCCACCCCCAGCTCGGGATGTGGCCCTGGGCTGCTCTCGTGAGGGTTCTGGATGGCCTCTAGTACTGTCCAAGGGGTACTGCCCAAGCGCTGAGTGGACCAGGTATCCCTGGGAGTGGCCCCCGAGCCTTTGAGCATGGCTTGGAAGCCCTCCCCAGGGCCAGGCTGCATTTCTAAATCTCGCCCATGTTTAGAAACCAGACACTGAGCTCAGGGACAGCGGCAGGAGAGAGCCGGCCTGTTCCCAGAGACGGGGCCAAGGGGAGAGGACCTCTGGGGACACGGGGCACGGTGGAGGTGGCCAGGAGAAAGGGCGCTTGCAACACGAGAGTGCCCGCGATGTCTGGTATGAGGCTCTGGACTGGGCCCCGCTGACGGGCACAGAGTGGGGCCAGCCAGGCTGGCAGAGGCTGGGCAGCCCACGGCAAACGGCGAGTGAGCAGGAGAGCTGGGCAAGCCCAGAGAGAAACGGGCATGAATCATCGGGGCCCAGGGCAGCGGCCTGTTTACCGAGAGGGCTGGCGCAGGGCTGAGGCGAGGATGCGGGAGAAGAAAGCAGGCTGCTTCTGAAACCAGGAGGGGCCGGGGGTTCCTCCAGGGTAGGCCGTCCCCAAGAGCCCCCCTCCCGGGACACCCCAGACTATTGCAGCAGGGCTTGGGTCCCCTCAGAATGCAGCTGTCCCCCTCAGCCACCAACACATTCCCTTCAGCTCCCTTCCACGCCACCATGCTCTCACTTTGCCCGTTTCCTGAAATTCCTGATTCCCCGATTAGCCAAAGGTCCCCACCCCTCATCTCTCCGATCAAACATGCCCTCTTCTTCCACTGTGGGCTGCTGAGTACTTCCAGGCCGACTGGAGTAGCTCAGAGGCTCAATCCTGACCGGGCCCCAGCAGCCCCCTCACCATGCCTTTTGTGACTCTACAGACCCCACTCTCGTTCCCATCCGTCCTCCTCCCCCACCCACCTTGGCTTTTGCTCCTTGCAAGCCCCCCACCCTCCCGTGCCAACCCACCTCCTATGACGAACGAACAAATGAACAGAGCGGGCACGGCTGTGACTGTACTTAGATTTCTAGACACTTTCTCTGAGCAATTCCAGCCTCCAGGCCTGGCAAGGGAATATTCTCCCCTCAACCAAAGCCACTGGGCTGGAGCGATAGCACAGCGGGTAGGGCATTTGCCTTGCACGCGGCCAACCCAGGTTCGATTCCTCCATCCCTCTCGGAGAGCCCGGCAAGCTACCGAGAGTATCCCGCCCACACAGCAGAGCCTGGCAAGCTCCAAGTGGTGTATTCAATATGCCAAACAACAAGTAACAACAAGTCTCACAACGGAGATGTTACTGGTGCCCGCTCAAGCAAATCAATGAGCACTTGGGATGACAGTGCTACAGTGATACCAAAGCCACTGGTCATGCTTCTGGGTCTTTCTCCCGTGCTGCCCAGCCACTCTGGATTCCTACTCCTCCTCTCCCTGGAGCTCTGACATTCTCTCTGCCCCTGTATTGCCAGTAAGGTTACAATCTCTGCTCAAAGGGCGAGTGTGCGTGCCAGACGCAAGAGGCCCAGGTGTGATCCCTGGCCTCTGGGTGTGACCCCCAGACTCAATAAATTCTAACCATTCCTTCTTGTTAAGGTCAGAAAACGCAGTGCACGTTCCCTCATTCCTTACGTACACAGTTGGCATTCCCCTTTTTCTCTTGTCTAGTCTGGAAACTTTTATTTATAAAATTGGGTTGTTTGGTTCCCTTATCTTTATTACAGTCATGGGTCTGTTTTGTGGTTGTTGTCGTGGTTGCTGTGGGGGACAACACCTGGTCGTACCCAGAGGCCACGGGCTGCGAGGATGGAAGGCAAGTGCTCAGCTGCACCCAGCCCACGGGCACGTTTGACTTCTGCCTGCATCATATCTCTACTCTCTTTTTTATCATCTTAAGATTGAAATTTCCCTTCTGGCTTTTGGGATTTGGGGGCCAAATCTGGCTGTGCCCATTCTCGCTTCTACGCTCAAGGGTCATATCAGGAGGTTTTGGGGGGACCGTAGGTGGTGCCGGTCGGTGTTGGCTACGTGCTAGGCAAGGCCTTAGCTTCTGTAATATCACTCTGGTGACAATGTTTTTGGTTGGCTTGGGTTTTGTTGTTATTGTCGTTTGGGGGGGATGACACCTAGTTGTTCTCAGGGCTGTGCTCGAGGATCGTTGCAGGGGATCTCAACTCTGAGGTGACGGCGAAGGGAAGGGTTAGACATAAATCCTGCTAAGGTTCTTGGTGTTGGCCTGGCTACTCTGCAGCTCCTTACTAAGTCTGAATATTAATGACTGAATAAATTAAAGGTGTCTTGAGCCAGAGAGATAGTACAGTGAGTAGGGTATCTGTGTTGCACGTGGCCAACCGAGGTTCAATCCCTAGATATCCTACATGGTTCTCCTGAGCGTGCCAGGAGTGTTCCTTGAGCACAGAGCCAGGAGTAAACCCTGAGCACTGCCGGGTGTGGCCCCAAACCAAAAATTATTTTAAAGTCTATCTTGATAGTTCTCTAATCTCTTCCTGGACTGGAGCAATAGCACAGTGGGTAGGGCATTTGCCTTGCACATGGCCGACCCGGATTCGATTCTCTGTCCCTTTTGGAGAGCCCAGGAAGCTACCAAGAGTATCCTGCCCACATGGCAGAGCCTGGCAAGCTCCCTGTGGCGTATTCAATATGCCAAAAACACTAACAACAAGTCTCACAATGGAGACATTACTGGTGCCCGCTTGAGCAAATTGATGAGCAATGGAATGATAGTGCTACAGTGCTATAGTGAATCTCTTCCTGAAGCCTAGCACTGCTGTGACCCCCTAAGGATCAGGACTCTTGACAGACTCCTGTCAAGACTGCATTAGGATGCAGCGGTTGCTGCAGGTGACATGACCTGGAATTCGATGGAAACCACAGTAGTTCTCTGGGTAGCTATGAAGAAATTGCTTACAGGCAGGCACAGGACCAAGCAGAGAGGGACAGACTAGAACGAAAGCTGATAAACAACAGAGATTGTTCTGAGGTACACAGGATGCCCCTACTGGGACCGATTAGTAACTGGCCGAGGGGCTCTGTCTGGAGGGCTGCACGGAGCACTGTGACATTCCTGCAGGAGCTACTGTCAGTGGGTGAGCCAGTGTCTCCACTGGGTGTGGCCTAGTAGTGACGTTAGGGCTTCAAAGGCCTGTGCATGGCAAGGCAAGGATCAAGGATAGACCATGTGGTAGGAAAAACAATGTGAAGGCAACTGAACGTCTTGGACCTCCTATGAGGTGGGGGAGCCCCGTTAGGAGTGCTGGGGTTTCATCCTGTTGCTGAAACCTTCTGAGTAAATGAGCCTCTCAACTATTTTGGTGGCCCCTTTGCATTGGCATCACGTCCCCTTATCACGTGTGAAATCAGCTTGCCTACGGGTGGAGATCAGGAGCAGGGCCGGGAGTGACTGTCATACCTTCAGTCTTGGCGCTGGCCCTGCAGGAGCCCAGACACAGGCAGAGCCAGTCAGTTCACACAGCTGCACGGCTGGGGTGGGAGCCACTGCTCTTTGCGATCAGAATACCATGTACTTAGAAGGGCCAAGGGCATGTGGAAGGACCTCAGTGAAAAGGAACCTGGCTTAAAAGAAAGTGCTGGGCTGGAGCGATAGCACAGTGGGTAGGGCGTTTGCCTTGCACGCGGCCGACCCAGGTTCAAATCCCAACATCCCATAGGGTCCCCGAGCACCGCCAAGAGTAATTCCTGAGTACATGAGCCAGGAGTAACCTCTGTGCAACGCTGAGTGTGACCCAAAAAGAAAAAAAAAAAAGAAAAGGAAATGCTGCCAGGCTCATGAAGCCTGAGAATCCCCTGGCATCCCCTGTGCATCGCCAGGTGTGATCCAAAAAGAAAAAAAAAAAGATGACCTCTTGGGGCCAAAATGATAGTACAGCAGTTAATAGACTTGCTTGCATATGGTCGAACTGGGTCTATTCCTGACACGTAAGTCCTGTGTACAGAGAGAAAAGTAAACCCTAAGCGGGGCTGGAGCGATAGCACAGCGGGTAGGGCATTTGCCTTGCATGTGGCCCACCCGGGTTTGATTCCCAGCATCCCATATGGTTCCCTGAGCACCGCCAGGAGTAATTCCTGAGTGCAGAGCCAGGAGTGACCCCTGAGCATCGCTGGGTGTGACCCAAAAAGAAAAAAAAAGTAAACCCTAAGCACTGACAGGTATAGTTCAAAAACAAAAATAAAAAAGAGGGTGACCTCTGATGACAGCTCCTGGATCAGTACAGCTGCTGTGATGTTGGAGAGACGCAGGACCTGTGGGTATGACTGCTGTCCTAATAATAGCTAGCCAGGCGAGTGGCTTACCTTCCCTGCATCTTGGCTGCCTCACCCATAAATCACACACACCTCAACCACTTCGTAGGGTTGTAATAAAGGTCAAGTCGTCATCATAACCTCACTACTTTACTTTGCTTCCTATGTCTCAGAGGCTGTGCTAGGCGCTCTCCATACAGCCTCTCTGATTGGCTTCACTTTACAGATAAGTTCAATTTAAGTGCAGGGAAGTGAAACATTTTGCCCGAAGTCAAGTGCTCTTGCATTAGTTGATGGAGTTGGTACGTGGTCTATGGACCCGATGTTCTGTTTCTCTGAGCTGTCAGGTCAAGAATGTGACTGCTGGGGCCAGAGCCATAGCACAGCGGGTAGGGCGTTTTCCTTGCACTCAGTGGACCCAGGTTCGATCCCCGGCATCCCTTATGGTTCCTCAGCACTGCCAGGAGAAATTCCTGAGTGTAGAGCCAGGAGTAACCCTGAACATCACTGGGTGTGGCCCAAAAAGCAAAAAAAAAAAAAATGTAACTGCAAAACTACCACAAAAAGTACCCCCTGGATTTCTGGCCTCGCAGCCATAGTGATAGCACTTAGGAAAGGGCCATCCTTCCCCTTGTTTTGAGGAATGGTCCCAGCAGGGGTTGGAGAAGGTATTATGTTGAATAGTATCCCACAGAAATTCAGAATTAATGAATATGATCTTATTTGGAAATACAATCTTTATGGTCAAGTTAAAATTACTTGGGCTTATATTGAATCAAGATGGGCCCTAAGCCAATGACTTCATAAGAAATTGGGGCCAGGGATGGACCCCAATGGCAGAGTACTTAGCTAGAATATGTGAGGTCCTCGTTTCAAACTTGGTACTTGATATAGAGAGAGAGAAAGGGAGAGAGAGAGAGAGAGAATTTCTGGGAACTCAGAAATGCAACCGTAGGGAGAAGAAGGACATGTGATGAAGTCTCTAGGTTGTTTTTGTTTTTGTTTTTATTTTGTTTTGGGTTTTTTTGGGGGGAGGAAGGGTTGTTTGGGTTTTGGGTCACGCCTAGCAATGCTCACAGGTTACTCTGCACTCAGAGATCACTTCTGGTGGAATCACGGGACACTGTGGGAAATTGATGATTGAACCCGGGTCGGTTGCATGCAAGGCAACTGCCCTACTCACTATACTATCTCTCCAGCACCATGAGAGGTCTTCGTTCTTGCTTCCACAAACCAAAGAACTGCCAAGGATTCTGGAAGCTGCCAGAAGCTAGAAGAGACAAGATTTTTTTTCCAATGGCACCTAGGTTTCAAATTTCCAGCCTTCAGAACTGGGCGCATCAGTGTGTTGTTTTAAGCCATGCCGTTCATGTTCATGGCGCTTTGTTAGGGCAACCCTAGGGAATCAATTAATTGTTTATTTAAATCCTTAGCCCTGTGTCCCCTCCAGAGGGAGCCTGAAGAAAGGGTGGAGCAGAGTTTGGGGGACCAGTTGGATGGACTGGAGCAAGGTGCCCACTTGCTGGGGGCAGGGGGGGGGGTGGAGATTCAGGGAGTGTTCAGGAAGAGTAGGATAAAAATAAGATGTGTACTCATGCAGCTACACTGACTTGTAGACGGTGCCTCTGCAGGACGTGGCATGCGTGTGTTTGTATGCAGGTTGTCTGGGGAGGGTGTCTGCAGTCTGGTTTTTCCTGGATGTGAGGATGAGAGCTGTTGACAACACTAATAAGGTGAGGATTCCATTTGCAAACCCCCCCACCCTTGGTCAGGCTCTCCGCCCCAAGATCTCAGATAATGAAAGTGTGGGGAGAGCTTTGAAAACCCGTCCAGGTCTTCAGGCTTTGAAAACCTGTCCAGTCAGTAAGAAGGATTCAGCATGGAGAATTTAGATGCAGAACATAGGCTCCAAAGATCTTGATCTTTTGCACTCTTTGGTCTTTACACCACACCTGTTGGTGCTCAGGACTTACCCCTGGCTCAGGAGTCACTCCCGGAGGTGCTGGGATGGAATACAGGGGTGAGCGGGTAAAGAATGTATAACACAAAACAAGCCCCCGACCACTGTCCTACCTCTCCTCTTTTCACAAGAGCAAGTGCTTGTGCAAGGAAATCGGACTTTGTGGGGAAAGACATTTGACTCCATTAATAAGCACCATTTCCTAAATTGAGCAACGCTTGCTTATTTTTGTAAAATATTTAGAAAATACTGAGATTTTTGAAAAAAAGTAAATTACCCTGGTGATAACTAACGATCATATTGGGTCGGAATTTTCAGCCTTTTGGATGAAGAACATGCATGGTCTGGCAAGCTACCCATGGCGTATTCGATATGCCAAAAACAGTAACGATAGGTCTCATTCCCCTGACCCTGAAAGAGCCTCTAATCATTGGGAAAAATGAGTAAGGAGAGGCTGCTAAAATCTCAGGACGGAGTGTAATAGAGACGTTACTGGTGCCCGCTCGAGTAAATCGATGAACAATGGGATGACAGTGATACAGTGACTGGACAAAGAAAATTGAAAGAATATGGCAACTACTTTAATAGTTTGCCTTCCATTGAACAATATCACATGAACATTTTCTTGGGTTGTTAATTTTTTATTCTATCTTTTGATTTTTTGCGGTTCTTCGGGTGCACCTTATTGAACTGCCCTTGGCCGTGTGCGGGGAGCCCCTGACTAGCACACCTCCACCCTGCCCTCCAGGGGGCACAAAACCTTCGTCCAAGTAGGGGGACAAAAAGGGGCCACAGCAGTGACCAGTCCAAATAAAATGGAACACAGGAACAAGCACTAAGGCAAAGATATTTTTTCCTTTTTGGGTCACACCCAGTGATGCACAGGGGTTACTCCTGGCTCATGCACTCAGGCATCATTCCTGGCGGTGCTCGGGGAACCATATGGGATGCTGAGATTCGAACCTGGGTCGGCTGCGTACAAGGCAAATGCCCTACCCGCTGCGCTATCACGACAGCCCCACTAAGGCAAAGATTTTTTTAAAATTTGGATCACATAATTTACATAACAGTGATGTTCTCTGGCTCTCTGGCTCTTAGGGACTATGGGGAGGCCATGGAAAAGGCAGGAGATTCCTTAAACTATGCATCAAGGGCCTCTGGGATGACTGCTAAAGAACAATGCACAATCCAGTCCCGGTCACACCATTGAACTTGGGGATGCTCTGGTGACTCTCACCGTCACCATTCCATTTTTTAAATCCTGAGTCAAGTGTCAAAACAGAAACAAAAAAGGCGGGGTGGGGGGGCCCAAACAATGATGAATCAAGCCATACCAATCTCATCTCGGTTTCTGAGCTAGTTAGGTATTGTCAAAAAAGGGCATGGCGCAGCAGAGTTGCAGTCTGCCTAGAAGCCTTTGTGGTGGACGATGGACGAGCCAGACTCATCATACCCCTGCTTGCTGATCCACATCTCCTGGAGGGTGGACAGCGAGGCCAGGGTGGAGGCCCCATCCACACCGAGTACTTGTGCTCCAGAGGCGCCATGATCTTGATCTTCATGGTGCGGGGGCCAGGGCAATGGTCTCCTTCTGCATCCTGTAGGCAACGCCGGAGTACATGCTGGTGCTGCCAGAGGGCACCGTTTCAGCACACAGGGCCTTCCGCATGTCCATGTCACAGTTTATGATGGAACTGAAGGCCGTCTCATGGATGCCACAGGACTCCTTGCCCAGAAAGGAGAGCGGAAACAGCATCTCGGGCAGCAGAAGCGCTCATGGCTGATGGTGATCACCTGGCTGTGAGCAGCTCTCCTCCAGGGAGGACAAGGAGGCCGCCGTGGCCATCTCCCACTCAAAGTCCAGCGCCACGTAGCACAAGTTCTCCTTGATGTCGCCCATGATCTCCCACTCAGCCGAGGTGGTGAGGCTGAAGCTGTGCCCCATGAGGACCGTGATGAGGTCTTCGGTCAGGTGGCGGCTGGCCAAGTTCAGACCCAGGATGGTAGGGGGCAGTGCGTAGCCCTCATCCTAGGTGGGCACCGTGTGGGGCACCCCGTCACCGGAGTCTGTTTCCGTACCCATGACGCAGCCAGAGGCATCCAGGGACAGCACAGCTGGGGGGGTGCAGGTCTCGAACACGATCTGGGTCATCTCCTCACGGTCGGCCTTGGGGCTCAGGGGGGCCTCGTCAGCAGCGTGGGGTGCTCCTCGGGGCCACGCACAGCTCTTGTAGAAGGTGTGGTGCCAGATCGTCTCCCTGTTGACCCAGTAGGTGACGATGCTGTGCTCGGCGGGTACTTGAGCGTCAGGATGCCACTCTTGCTCTGGGCCCCGTTGCCCACGTCCTCCTGGCCCGTCCGTGCCCACCTCACATCCTAGAGCTGGTGCTGTCAGCACCCCACCATGGAGGGGAAGAAACCACTGGGGGGGGCTTTGTCCCCCATTAAGCCAGCCTTGCACATACTGGAACCACTGGGAAGCACGAGCTCAGCGATACTGATTTCATCATCTATGGTGGGTGGGAGCATTGTGGAGCGCTGAAGTGAGGAAGGCGACAGGCAGGGCTCATGCTCTGGAGGCCGTCTCAGCTGGCTAGGGTTGTATTTCTTTTTTTTTTTTTTACTTTTTGGGTCACACCCAGCGATGCACAGGGGTTACTCCTGGCTCATACACTCAGGAATTAACTCCTGGCAGTGCTCAGGGAACCATATGGGATGCTGGGAATTGAACCCGGGTCAGCCTCATGCAAGGCAAATGCCCACCCACTGTGCTATTGCTCCAGCCCCCAAGGGTTGTAAATTTTTTATAAATAATTTTTAAATAAAGCTTCATTATTTGGATGGATGATCATTTAAGTCTTCTACTATTGCTACTTCACTTCCTAGCATTTTATCCTGATAAATGTGCAACAGTTAGCCTTTTCCATAAATATTTGTCCCACATGAATTCCTGTTGAATATTAACCCTAAGTGTTTTAGGCTTCATCAGTGAATTGCACCTTTTCCTCCCTCCAGAGCAACTTACAGTGCTCTTTCGAGCAACCCTAATCCCCCGAGTTTATCTTTAACCTTTCCTTTGTGCTTTACCTCTCATTGTCACAATTCCCCAAGTCAGTCTTGGTTACTTATAAGTCAGACCTCCTGGTAACTCTGGACTTTGTATTTTTAGTAAATTACTTGCTTTTCTTGGGAAGGCCGAGTAGGTTTCTAAAATCTCAGGGATAGGACGAATGGAGAGGTTACTGAGACCGCTCAAGCAATTCGACGATCAACGGGATTTCATGATGGTGTGGCTTGCTTTTCTATTTCCTCTATAACCTTTTCAGAATTTAACTATAGAGCAATGTTCTTTGCTGAAACACAGAAAGACTGTAAATGCTATGCTCCTAATATTTGGGAGCTGATTTGCTCTGAATTATATCTACTCCTGGGATTGCTTAACTCATGCTTCAGTTGCATAGTCCCTAACACCCCCAAAAGGGAGGTCCTCACTGTTGGACTTGGATAGACCCAGGGCAAGTGGCGAAGATACCCTGGCATCGAAGTGGAACAGTCTAGAAAGCACAAAAGCACAGTCTTGATGCAAACCGTTTTGACTTAGGAGACAGGACCCCCATGGGGAAGGACAAGCTGAACCAGCTTGAGGACTTAGTCTGGGATTTACGGTAAAGGCCAGCAGGCTTGTCCTCAGAACCCGGAGAACTAAGTTTTGGAATCTATGACTCTTACTGTGTTTATCCAAATAACTGCCAGTATTAATAAGAAGTAAACTTAATTGTTTAATATTTACTAGTAGCTAGGGGAAGAGAAAAGCAATATAACGCTTCTTGCCCCTGGATGAATCTCTCTCTCTAGCCCCTAGGAGACAGAATGTCTCCTTGAGTTAATCCCCCCAAAGAGAAGTGCCTCTTGTAAAGGATGAATCACACAATCCCACCTATGTGCGGCCCCATGCCTTGAACCCCTCAGATGTTCTTCACTAACAGCTCGCATTAAATGGGCCGTTTTGACCATCAGTCTATGGCCCCCATCTCTTTGTTCCTTTGCTGGGGAGCCGGTTCTCCGCCACCAATTCGCGCAGGTACATTTTGAACTCATTCTTTTGATTGAACTCACAGATTCTTTTTGCTTCTAGTGCCAGGGATCAAACCCAGGTCCTCACAAAGACAAGTGCTCTACCTCTGAGCTCCAGCCCCTGCCCGCATTCGGTCCTTGACGACCTGCTGAATCGCACCCGGTATACCCTACATCACACCGAGCCTTGAGACCACACGGGCCGGCTGTTCTTCCAAAGGCTTCCTTCTACCGCCCGCAGAGCTCGGCGCCTCCCGCAGCACCCTCTCGGACCGAGTCTGCTCCCGAGGGAACCGCTCGCAACGCTCTGCCCAGGGGCGCTAGAGCAGCGGGTCGCACAGGTTGCTGTGTGCTGGGGGCGGCGGGGTGCGGGGTACCCGGGCGGGCGGGCTCCCGGGGTTCTCCCGACGGGGGCTGGAGACCCGGCAGCAGGGCTGCGGGGAACGAACGCCGGGAGCACGTGCGGCGCGCGGAGCACCTTCGACACGGGGGCGAGGCGTCGGGGCGCAGAGGTACCCGAGCGCGGCGCGGGGTGCGGGGCGGCGGGCGGAGGCTGCGGCCGGGCCCCCACGCCTGGGGCCGGCCGCGGCGCGGCGGCCGCCCTCCCGCCCCTTTAACAGGGACACTCCCCTTTAAGGCAGGCGCCGCGCGCGCGCCCGGCCCCGCCCTTCGGGGGCGCGCGCGGCGGCGGCGGCGCCGGCTCCGCCGGGAGCGCACGTGCGGGCGCCGGGCGGAGGCAGGGAGGCGGGAGCGGCGGGAGGAGGGGAGGCGCCGGGGGCGCGCGCGCGCGCTGGGCGCTGCTGGGCTGCGGCGGCGGCGGCGGTTACTATGGCGGAGTCGGCCGGAGCCTCCTCCTTCTTCCCCCTTGTTGTCCTCCTGCTCGCTGGCAGCGGCGGGGCCGGGCCCCGGGGGATCCAGGGTGAGTCCCGGGGCGGGGGCCGGGATGCGGGGGGCCGGGCGAGGGCGAGGCCGCGAGCCGCGGCCCCCGGACGGCAGCGCGCCCCCTCCCCACGCGCACAATATGGCCGGGCGGGGGGCGCGGAGGAGCCGGGGTGACCCGCGGCGGCGCTCCCGCCGGGCCCCGGGGCCGGCCGAGCCCCCCTCCCCGCGGAGCCCGACCCGGGAGGGCTCCCGGGGGTCGCGCTCGCAGCCCCCCGGCCCCCCGTGCTCGGTGGGGAGCGTGCGGGCTTCCTCCCCGGAGGACCCCAGAGCCCGGCTTTCTGCCCCTCTGCACATCCAGGGGCGGGGCGGGGCGGGGGTCTTCGTTCCTTCCCTCTAGATGCTCCTGGAGGGGGGGGCTCCTTTTTCTCCCGCCAAGATAGTGGGGCTCGGGCGATTGGGGGGGGGTCCTCGCTTTTCCGAGGTGCCGTTGCGTAGCGCAGCTGGCAGGGGCAGGGGGGTCTCTAACCTTTCCCCCGGCTCCCTGCCCCGGTGCCTTTCTCCCCCCCTCCTGTCGCGGCCAGGGGAGCCCCGCGTCCCCTCCGCGCCGCGCCTGGAGTTGCGCGGGGTCGCCCCCCGCCCCCAGCCCGCGCCCGGGCGCGCGGCGGGCGCTGCTCGGCGCTAGGTGGGACGCGCAGGCCCCGCGGCGGGGGGCGCGGGGCCCGGGAGACGCTCCGACCCTGGGCAGCCGCGCTCGGGCTCGGCTCCTCGGCGGCTAGGTGTGTTTGCTCGCCGGCCCGCCGCCCCCACCCCCCGCGGGGGCCCATTCATTGCAGCCCTCCGAGGATGCCTGGACCCGCCTCCAGCGCCCGGGAGGGCGGCGAGATCCCACCCCGCGGCCCCGGGCCCGGCCTGCTCGCCGCCCTGCCCCCACCGCGCGCTCCCCTCACCTTCCCGCCCCCGCGCCCGGCGCTCCCTTCGCACCTTGGAGCTGGGGGCGGCGCGGGGGCGGGGGGAAGGGTGTTCATGTTTGTGGGACCCTCTGCCCGGCGCGTTGGTGCCTGATGCCGAGGCTGGGGGGGTGGGGGGGCGGTGCTGAGACGAGCAGGTGAAAGCCTCAAATATTGGAGAGTCGCGTCTCCAACGTGATTTGGCCTTGGGCTTCGCCGATGAAGGCCCTTTTTGGTCATTCCCTGGAGGTGATTATTGACCCACGGGTGGGTCCGGCAGAGGCGATCGGGATGGTCTTTGCCCCGCCTTGCCCGATCGATGCCCGCCGCTTGGACTGCTCTGCAACCCCCGAACCTTCCAGCCGTGGGAGCGGGAGCGTGTGTGTCCTGGGGCTCCCCGCCTCCCCGGCTCTGATGTTTGCTTCGGTGGGTTCGGGCTTCCGTAAACCAGGGCCAAATCACGGAGAGGCACCACCGCACTTCGGGGTCTCCAAAGCAAGTTCACGAAGCTGCAGCCCTGATGCCGGTTCCCAGCGGTGTCGCGGGGGTCTTTGTTCACGGGCAAATGCTCCTGTGAGGCTGCTCCCGGGGTCTGTGCTCGGGGGTGTCTCTGCTCCGTGGCAAGGGCAGGGGGTGCTGGGGGCCCTGGTAAACATGGTGAAGGTGTGTGAACACAGCCTGACATTTGTGGTAAGCTCATGGCTTTCATGAATCTTGTTTGCCCGGCCTCATTGTGGGCTGTTTCTGGAATGTGTAACAATGTTATTCCTTTAGTGGGGTTTAAGTAAGGAGACAGCCTCCACGTTTCTCATTTTATATGTGTATCAATAAATCCTTATGTTCTTTCTATAGGAATTTTTATCCTGCCCCCGATACATGCCTAATATATACATACCATATCTGTATTTCTATATCTATGCTTATAATTTGCACAGCCATTTCCCTGTTGATTTGAGGTAGGCTGTGGGGTTTTTCTTGTAGTGAGCCTGGTTAAGGATGCTAATAAATGATAATCCAACTGGTTATGAATGGGGTAGAGTTGTTGGTTTGTTTTTTTTTCCCTAACCTTCCTAAAATGAATGTTTGCTGGGGTAAAGATAGATGGGCATCATAGCAAGTTATTTTCTTTTTTTGGTAAATTGGAAATTAGGTTGTGTGTCCAGCAAACATTTTCGAAGGCCTTTAAACTTCTTGGCCAGACAGTACATTTTTTTTTTCCCTGGGACACATCTAGTTGCCAATAGTGCATGCTACAGAGACCACTGTTGCAAAAGGCCTCAAGTAAAACGTCACTTCTGGGAAAACAGACTGGGATAACAAGAAGTTGATTGCTTTCCTCCTCCGCTGTTCCTTTATGGCATTCCCCAAGGTGGGCTGGAGGAACCAGGGTGCTGCGTACTTGGACACACTCTAATGGCCAGGTGCTTCTGTTTATTTGTGAATTAACTGTAATTTGGCTAAGAATGAGTGAAAGCCCATGAGAAGGAGAATGAGTTTCAGGTTATAAGCATTTCACTCATTTGATAGGTAAACCATGTGGTTTTTTTTTTTTTTTTAAGGCCTAGCTCTGGAATTTTTACATTAGTATTTAAAAATGTAAAGTTGATTAGTCGCAGAACATGCCACTCATATATTACTACAAAAGCAAAAAGGGGGACATTTGAGGCTTCAGTAGGCACATTTAATTTTTTTTTTTATGAATAGATAAAATCGGATTTTAGGTTAACTCTTGTTGAGTGGACGTGGGTTTGAAGTACAGTGAGAGTGAACTCTCCTAGGGAAGGAGAACTTTGCGTTCGTTTCATTAGAAAGAGCTGAAAAGAATGTGATTAAAGCATAATAAAATGGCTACTCTTGCTAAAAGTTAGCGCCAGGTAGAAGGAGGAAGCCGGTTTCTAGCCTCTGAACTTCGCTCTCTACTGGTTGTCCTTGAACAAATCGCTTAACCTTTCTCTGACCGCCTCAGTGCAACCTGGGGCCAGTCGGGAATCGGTCTGTGTAGCTCTTATTGAGACATTCGGGAGACTGACTTACTGATAGCCAGTTGGCTAGGAGGTATTTTTAGACACAGTTTCTGACTTCAGTGAACAACCATGTTGGGTTACTTTTTATCTTATAGGGCAGAAAAACATATTCTTAAGATTGACAGAAACACCACATGCTTAATTAAGCACTGCTGCGCTCACTGTCTCCGTTTGTACATTTTTGTAGGCTGGTTCAGATTTCCTTTAGCCGAGGTCTGTCTGCTGACAGGCCTGTGGCTGGTTCGCAGGGGACCGCATACCTGTGCTAATCAAAGATGGTCCGAGGGAGTGACCTGCTTTACGGCTTTATTGGTTTGGCAATGCTTTAATTCTTATGCAATTCTGGGTATGTTTATGGCACTATGTAAATGTTACGTAAGAACATGGAGGCTGAGAGGTGGCCGGAGTAGTGGCTGTGTGAGCACAGGAAGGTTAGGCTGAGGACTTCATCAGGAAGGACCTTGGGAATCTATCGTCGGTACAGAAAAAAAGCTGCACTTCATTTTCCTTCAAAAACCTTTTTAGATGATTGTGTCTTTCAGGTGGACCGCTGTGTTATAAATAGGTTTATTCTCTACCGGTGAGCTAATTGCAACCTTGCTACCAAAATATAAATCAGTAAACGAGGAGATGATGAGGCACATTGCTTCCTTCAGCAAGTCCTGTTGAAGTGGCTTGTTGCGTTTTGGAACAGGAGTTGAATTGCGTTGCAGTCTGTTCTCATAACTCAGGAGTACAGGGTGTCGAGGTGGAACGGAATTCTCAGTTCGGGGTGCTTTAGATCTTTATTTTTGAAGGTTAAATTAGAATACCGAAGTGACTCTTACTTTAAATTTGAAATCCTTGTTTTCTGTTTAGTTTTTGCTCAGAGCAGCAGGGAACATTAATTCTGGAATCGTGCCTCTTCGTCTTGAATTCTTACATGTAAGCATAGAGGTTGATAACAGAGGGTCTTAGCTCATTTTTTCTCATTATTTATTTTATTTGTTATTTCTTTTTGGTTGTAGGGTCATACCCAGCAGTACTCAGGGCTTACTCCTGGCTCTGCACTGAGGGATCACTCCTGGAGGGGCTCAGGGCAGCATGTGGGGTGCCAGGGATTGAATCCTGGTCAGCTGGGTACAAGACAAGTGCCCTGCCTCTGCTATCTCTCCAGTCCGCCTCTCAGCTAGTATTTCTAAAAGGAAATCCTTCCAGAGCCCTCTTTCTCAGCCATCCTTCTAATGCTACAAGTGCTGCAGGGACCCATTGCGCGTGCGTGCGTGCGTGCGTGCGTGCGTGCGTGCGTGCGTGCGTGCGTGTGTGTGTGTGTGCGCGTGTGTGTGTGTGTGTGTGTAAGGGGGAGAACCCAGGAGGGTACTTAAGAAACAGCTTGGATTCAGGGTCCCTGGAACCCTCGCCCCCGCACCTCCCTTTGGCCAGGCTAGAGCACCTCCCTGCCCTTGGCGTTGCTCTCCTCCAGTGCTGTCCCCGACAGGGTTTCGCCCACTGTAATTTCCCAAAGTGGGTGCCGCCGCTCCGGGGAGCTTACTGGTAGCCTTGAGTGTGACCGGGCCAAGGCGTTCGGTTTGTTGGCTTAAAAGAGAGAGATTTCTAAGGGGTTGCTGAGGTTTTTAATTTTTTCCTGAAAAGGGGCCATTAGGTTAAATAAGTTTGGGCACCTGACCTGCGTTGCATCATCTCTGCTCTTGCATGTTCCCTGCTTGCGGGCTTTGCCACCCCCTGTGCATGTAACACCAGCTGAAATACCATTTCCGAATGTATCTTTCCCCGAATCTTGGGTTGCCTGAGCGGGGCTGAGCTGTGAAGTTTCCACTGCAGGTAACCCTACCTGCCCAGGGTGTCGGCGACAGAGCCTCTGTCCACAGCTCGGGGCTTCCTGAGGATTTTCCCCTTTCCACTGAAGCCTTAAGCCTGCGCTTTTCTTGCTAAATATTTTGAGCTTAATATAATGAAGGTAACTGCCTTTCCCTTTAAAGTATTGCCCTAAAATTTACACAATTACATATAGGCAATTTTTAAATTTGGTTGGATGTGTGCCTAGAATGGTTCTTGGCATGGGAATGAACAGAAAACTAGATGGACAAAAATCCTCAACTGTCACAGAACTTAAAATTGCGGTGGTCTAGGCTGAAAATAAGTGAACCCAATTAGCAGCCATGAATGCTGTGTGAGGAAATTAACCAGGGTGATGTGCTAGAGTGTGGGCAGCTGAGTGTCTGGCCTGAGCTCGAGGTGGGGCCCGGCCAGGCCAGGCCTGGCTTCTGGTGGTTGTGTTCAGGAAACGGACGTGAACACTGGAATGAGTGACTTCTGGGCCATTGCTCCGAAGGATGATACAGGTGAGGTGCCTGTGAGCACTCAACACAGTGCCGTGTTTTATCTGTGTTTCCATTTAAAGATGCCTATTCACTGCGATCGCTGATGCCCTAATACTGCACTTGAACGGCCTGCATGTAACATCTCATCGCTGTATATTCTCTTTCTCTCTCTCTCTCTCTCTCTCTCTCTCCCTCTCCCTCTCCCTCTCCCTCTCCCTCTCCTTTCTGGGTCATATCTGGTGATGCTCTGGGGTTACTGGCTCTGCACTCAGGAATGCTTGGGGGATCACGTGGGAAGTCAGGGATCGGACCTAGGTTGGCGTACAAGGAAAACGCCCTTCCTGCTGTACAGTCGCTCCAGCCCCTCACCGTATTCTTTCTGGGAAGTACATCACTGCCTTCTTGAGTTTAGGAATAAGGGCTAGAACTCCTGCATCACTCTGGGGACTGGTTTGTGCCACCAGCAAAAGATAGAGTGATGCAAAGCCTAGCGTTAAACACACCGTGGAAAGGGCACTACTGCTAGTAGGAGACCGCAGTAAGGCGTGATGTCGCAACTGTGACTACACGTGGAACAAATGCCTTGGTTGACTCAAATTTTTTACCACCCTGTGCATATCTGCAAATGACCATGAAAACACCGAGAAGATTGATTTGGGGGTTACAAATGAATTTTAGCAAGTAAGCAAATTAAGGGAGAAGAAACCCATGAATAATGAGGATCAACTGTGTTTTGTTAAAGCTGTACTGAAACCACATAGAATTTCAGGGGTCCTAGATGTTTTCACAGAGCTGGACTTGTAATACATAGTTAGAAGTCCCATACCCAGTCTCCAGCTAAACTAAACTTACCTGCATATACATATTGAATACCATTCTGTGGTGATCTGAAGATTTCTTCATATTTATCGAATTACTTCCATGTGCCTCACGCTGTTGGAGGTGCTGAAAAGTCCAGAGTAAACAAAGGGAGACACAAATGCCCCCTGTGAAGCGTACCTTCTTGCAGGTGAGATAGTGACAGAAGAAAGAAAATAGGAAGCCGTTCATCTCTGCCCCCAGCCCTGGCGTACACATACCATCTCCCAGGCACTCAGTTAAGCATGCTGCTCCTATGAAGGCATTTTCAGGGTAATTGAGGTCCCAAACCTGTTGACCTTCAGATAGGAGGACTGCTCTGGTGGCCCTGCGCTAAGCAAGGCAGGCCTTTAGAAACAGTCCTCTCCGTGCAGAAGTCACGGTCCTGCTGAGAATGCTCTCGATTCAGGGTGGACACGGGTGGTGGCCAGAGTGCTAACAGAACAGATAGGCACGTCGTTTTTTGTTTTTAACTATTTTATTGAATCACTGTGAGATAGACCCTTACAAAGCTGTTCATGATTGGATTTCAGTCATACCGTGTTCCAACCCCATCCGTCCACCAGTGTACGTTTCCCAACACCAGTGTCCCCAGGCTCCTCCCATCACCCCCACTCCCTGCCTGCCTCTGTGGCAGGCACTTGCGCTTTTCTTCTCCTTTCTCTCTTGCTTTCTCGCTCTTCCTTTTGGGCATTGTCGTTTGCAATATTGATACTAAAGAGTTGTCCAGAATGTTCCTTTGCCTACTTTTAACCCTCAGGTCCTGTCCAGCGTGATCATTCCAGCTGTTACCGTTTGACTGGTCTCTTCTCTCTTACCTACCCTCAGTAGGGCGCCTGTCTTGCATGTGGCCAACCTAGGTTCAATCTCAGCATCCCATTCGGTCCCGTAAGCGCCACCAGGAGTGACCCCCGAGTTTTGCCCTGTGTGGCCCGCGTGGCCCCCGGCTGCCAGTAAGGACGCATCTGAGGCCCTTAGCTCTCCTCCTGCATGTGATGGGCTCCACCTGCCGCCCGTGGGTTTGAACAGTGCCCACTGGGCCTGAGAGGGCAGCCCCGGCTAACGCATTCCTGCTGTGGACTTTGACCTACAGTAACTGGGAGATAATAAATAGATGTTGTTTTAAAAACTGTGTGCGTGTGGTGAGTCAGATGATGATGTGAGGAGAAAGAGAGCAGTCGAGGGGCGTAGGAGAAACAGCCCCAGACAGGTTTGCAGGTCCTTGTGACCGGGGCCCGGACAGCCTGGTGGTGGAGCTTGCCTGTGAGAACATTCTTGACCACGTGTGACTTTTCATCTCTTGCTGTCAGTTTTACCTGGACACTGTGTGCTGGGTGTTAGAGAAAGGAGACTGTGGATGCTTTAGAGAGGAGTGATTTTTTTTTAAGATGGCTGTGATGTTTGAGCTGAGGGTCAGGGAGTTGAAACGTTTTTAAGAGAACAACTCGCCTTGCTTCAGAGCTACATGTTGCTGTCTCTTGGTGTCCATTCGTATATTACATTCTATGCTGTCATCCCTAAGACTGTATCAGATTCAAACTGTTTGTTCTTGAGAGAAGGGCTGGGCCACACCTAATCCCAACCCTAAGCTTGGGGGTGTCTCTCCTGGCAGTGCTCAGAGTATTGTGCATTGGCAGGTTGAGCCCAGGCCTCCTGTGTGCAAAGCACGAGCTTACCTCTGAGCTCTCTCCCCGGTCCGAGTTTATTTCTAGTACCCAGGACCAGGCTGTGTGTTGGGGTGTGGGGGGGAGAGAGAGGGAGAGAGAGAGGAGATCCTTCCTTGCTCTTCAGCAGTGTAACATGCCTGTTGGCTTTTCTTCTGCCTGTTGGAACAACCACAGAACTATGAGGAATTCAGGCCTTTCTCGTTCGCTGGGACGGCAGTAATAAGGCGTCTGACTTGCTGAGTGTTTATTTTCTCTTGCTGTGTTGAGCACGTGTGGGTCATCGCTCCACCCGTGTCAGTGGCTTTCAGCCTTTTTCTTCCTGAGGACTGACCTGTATAGAAAACTACTGCTCGTGCCCTCGAGTCTTGTACTGGGGCGGGAACACCCCAGATGGCGGGGGGTGTTGTGGAAAAGGTGGCTGGAGTGAAATGTTTCCGGATGCTTCTCGTTTGGTCGCTTGATTCTGGATTTGGGGCCACAGCCCGCGATGCTGGGGGGGGTTTGCTCCCAGCTCTGCTCCCGGGACCCACACTCCTGGCGGGCAGCAGGGAGGCCGAACCCGGTTTGGCCGGGTACAAGGCAAGCTCCCTAGCTGCTGTCTTGCTCGGACCTCATTTCTGAATGCTTAACAACAAAAAGTAGATTCAAACTCAGCTGCGTGATGACCCTACAAGCTTCAGGCTGCATTTGCCAGTTTTGTGTTTCTTGGGCAAAAGGGGTCGTGAATGGCAAAACTAACAAGCTATGTCCGAAACTGCCTTCTGAAGGATGTATCCCCAAACTAAATATTTAAAACCTGGGCATAAAGTTGTTAGGCACTAGGCCGAGGCCGCTGTGACTTTAAAGCCCGTGCTCTGTCCCCTATACGCTAACGACTTCCGTGCTATGGTGATCATTGTGGCACTTCTAACCAGCCTCTGCCTGCATCTGCCACTGTCCCACAGCCCACCGCTGGCGCTAACAGGCAGACACCTGGTGGGCCCAAGGGTCAACTCCAGATCCTGCCTGGCGTCACCACCAGCCGCCCGTGCCTTCATCTCCCTCTGTCCTCGGCTCTCAGGGCCCTTGGTGTCCTTGTACCTCTCTGGTTACCGGGAGCCAGAGTGCCTTAGCACTTCGCGCTCCTGCTCTGCCCCCGTGGTTGTCTCTGCCTTTCTCTCTGGGTCTTGCTGCTGTGTAGAGGCTCATGTTCATTAGAGTCGTCTGTCCTCCTGCTTTCCCGCTCTACAAACGAATGCCAGAAACTGGGTTTGTTTTGTTTGGGTTTGGGGGGAAGCCACACTGGCTGTGCTCACGCCCAGGCGTCGCCCCTGGCGGGCTTGGGGACCATTAGAGGGTGCACGGGATCGAGCCTGGATCTGCTGCGTGGAAGGCAAGTGCCCCACCCATGCTACTATCTCTCTGGTCCCCAGGGACTGATCTCTAAGGTTTTCATATGACATTGTCTTATGACAGAACCTTACATATTTTAAGTAGTTAATTTGTTTAATTAGATTATTTTATCCTATCCTCTCAGCAGTCTTAGAGAATTCTATTTCTGACCTGTTGTCATTTTGTTATCTCTTCAATATAAATTTTTATACCAGTCACTCAAGAATGCTAAAGAATTTTATTTATTTTAATTTATTTTTATTGAATCACCATGTTGAAAGTTTACAAAGCTTTCAGGCTTAAGTCTCAGTTACATAATGCTCGAACACCCGTCCCTTCACCAGTGCATATATTCCACCACCAAGAACCACAGTAAACCTCCCAACCACCCACCCCACCGCCCCCCAGCCCCCCACCCCGCCTTTGTAGTTTGTAAATTTCACTTTACTTTCTCTTTACTTTGATTACATACAAACAAAAAAACTCATTATTATTGTTTGGAGTTCCCCCCCCCCCAGAGTTGGACCTGCTTGAAAAGAAGCATTTGATAATTTGTTTTCCATTGCTGCGAAGAATTTTATTTTATTTATTTATTTATTTTTGCTTTTTGGGTCACACCTGGTGATGCACAGGGGTTACTCCTGGCTTTGCTCAGGGGACCGTATGGGATGCTAGGAATCAGACCTGGGTTGGCCATGTGAAAAGCAAACGCCTTACCCACTGTGCTATTGCTCCAGCCCTGAAGACATTTTTTGTATGTTGTGAGCTACTATAACGTAATAATCTCCCTTACCTCTTCTGTCTCTGGTTATTGTAACATCTACCCATTTTATTTTAGTCAAATGAACTTCATTTCAACCTCATTAGTTTTATTCTCAGCCTTGGCTGATTTTTTCCCTCCTCCTCCGTTGGCCCAGTTGCTTGGCCCAATCGTTTCCGTCCCTCTTCTCAGCCGTGACGTAGCGCTCTCTGCCCTCGGCCGTCATATCGTAAAGAGGTCAGGGAAAGCGACGCGAAACATCCCTGGCAGATCTCAGCCCCTGCTCGGATGAGCCAGGAACCGGAAATGCCTGTTGAGAGACAGAAAACCGAGTGGCTTTACGTGTTCAAAAGAGACTAAAACAGGGAAAATGCCAGGTGGCGGGAGGGCCTTGAGGTACTGACTCCACAGCAGGGCCTGGACGCTAACGCTGCCCCCTCGATGCTGGTCTCCCTCCTGCCCGGGCATTCTCTCAGCCCCAGGTGGGCCCCGCCGGGGCTCAGGTATTTACAGGCAGCCATAAATTAAGTTGCAATGACAGGTCTCCTTAGCATAAACATCAAACGTCTCTTTTGAGTGAGAACAAAGCTTTCATTCTCTAGACCTGAGGCTTAAGGGTGAACTTGTTTAAACAGCTCTGTAGGGTTGGGTTTGTCTGAGCAGAGTGTCGGGAAGGCCGTTCGCAGGCCAGAGAGCATGGAGCTGGCTCTCACACACCTTTCTCCGAGGCAGACCCCGCTCGGAGGCCTTTTCCCAGGTTGGAATTAAATACCAAGTTTATCAGGGGTCTTATTAGATGTGTGGGTGCCTCCCCCCATGCGAATAGCTTCCTTTATTAAGTCCATTCATGTTTTTCCCACATAGGTGCTTCCTTACCAGCACATTTTGTTTGTTTGTTCTTCGGCTTTTGTTTTAGGTTCCACCAACCACACATTTGAACTGTGATTTTGTTGACTCTTGTTTACCTGAGAGGTCTTTGTTTTCATGGTTTTTTTGTTTTGCTTTGTTTGCTTTTTGGGTCACACCCAGCGATGCACAGAGGTTACTCCTGGTTCATGCACTCAGGAATTACTCCTGGCGGTGATTGGGGGACCCTGTGGGATGTTCAGATTCAAACCCGGGTTGGCCGCGTGCAAGGCAAACGCCCTACCCGCTGTGCTATCGCTCCAGCATCTGTATTTCGTTTTTATCCCTTCCCCTGCTTCTGTTGTCCGGCTGACCCAAAGCTGCACACCCCCTTTAGCGGAGGTGCACACAGTCTGGGTGCCCGCCCAGGGTCTCGCCCCTGGTTGAGGCGCCCGAGCTGTGGTGGGGGGCGCCGCAGGCAGCAGAGCTCCCGGGACTGTGCTTGGCGTGGGCCGTGTGCTGGCCCCTGTGCTATTCCTCTGAGCTTTGATTTGAGGGAGGGGCGGGGACTCCCAAGCAGTGCTCAGCAGGCCAGGAGGGCCGCCGGGTCTGCCCTCAGCCGTGCAGGGGTGGGGCGGGTGAACACGGCAGTGTCAGAGTTGAACTCCGCTTCCAGCCCCCACAGGGCTTGTTCTCTTGACCACTGAGGGGGGCGCACACCGTGGAGTGCTTGGGGTGCCCGTGCAGTGCCCCGGTCAGCAGCAGGCAGAGCCTGTTGGGCCCTTTGTTCCTCTCCCCTGAATGTGCTTTCCAGCCTGATTTGGGGCTGGCACAGTGGTGTAGAGGGTAGGGCACTGCCTGGTCCCAGGTCCACACCCAGCACCCCATCGGGTGGTGTCCCCAGGCCCTGCCAGCTGTGGCCCAAAGCCACAAAAAGCCTGATTTGGGTGAGAATTGAAGGTGGAAGGACGTTTCTTGGTAAAATGTACATTTCTCTGCTGATAGCATCTGCTGCTCAGCTTCACTTACTTGGGGTTTGGGGCCCCCCGGCAGTACGCAGGGGACCCCGTGCCGAGTCGGGGATTGGCCCGGGCTCAGTCGCGTGCAGAACCGCATCTCATGTTCTCTCTCGGCCCCTGCTCGTGCTGCTTGAAGGCCACGAGGGTTTTCTTAGTGCTCGGCCACGGGCACCGTGTCAGCTCCCAGTTACTGACCGACACCCCCTGTCCTGGCTGTCCACTGGCAGCAACAAACACAATCTTATTTGATAACAGTTTCGTGCCAGAAACTGCATTTTGAGGTCGGATTCAGGAGTTCCATAAACATTCTGGCCACTGTTTAGCATAGTGGTCACTGAACAACTTTCCCTTTTCCTCTCTGACCTTCTGTTTGTGTTTGGTCCACACCTGGAGTTGCTCATGTTCCTGCCTCTGCCTCTGGGCTTGGTTACTTCTGGAAGTGCTGGGGGGCAGGTGTAGTGCTGGGATCAAACCTGGACTTTACACGTGCCAAAGGTGCACCCCGGCCCATTGGGCCTCATCGCTCAGCCCCCCCTTTCTTTTTCTTCTTTCTTTTTCGGCTGGGATGACACTGGCAGTGGTCAGGGCTGACTCTCGGCTCTGTGCTTAGGGATCACTCCTGGCGGTGCTGGGGAACCATATGTGGTGCTGAGGCTCGAACCTGGGTCAGCTGTGTGTAAGGCAGGCACCCTCCCCCTTGTACCGTCTTTCTGGTCCTCTTTCTGTCTTAAAGCAGTGGAAACTCTTTAAAAATAAAATGTAGAAATGTATATAAGATGGATAAAAACTGGGGCCAGAGATACAGTAGAGCACAGGTGAAGCAGTCGCCCTGCGTGTGTGACCTGAGTCTGCACCCTGGCATCCTTTATGATCCCCCAGCCTACCAGCAGTGATCCCTGAGTTCACAGCCTTGACGAAGTCCTGAACACAGCCAGTTGTGGCCCAGAACAATGAAAAACAAAACAAAGGGTAACAGCTGAGCCAGCCACTCTGGCAAAGCCACCTTCCCTCTCTCAAATTATCGGGCTGCCAGTCGGGGAAGTGACTAGGGTCTGGGCACGTGCTCTCATCACTGAGGCCCAAGCTGAGAGCCTGGCACCTCAGGCTGACCCTGGTGGTCCCAGACCCCACAGGACCCAAGCAGCTCTGTATGGAGTTGTCTTTTGTGATCAACCAAATATTGCCAGGAGTGGCCCCCAGACCCATGAGCACTGCTTGGGAGCGCCCCCCCCCCAAAAAAAGTGTTTTGTACTACTTCCAGCTAGGTGCTTAGGGGTCACTCCTGGTGCTCCTGGGGGCTTGAATCTGAAGCCTGAACTTGCAGAGCAGGCCCTCCAGCCCTCAAGTCACCTCTGTGGCCTCAGAACCTGAAAATCCCATAGCCCTTGGAGCCTGAGTGACAGCAGACAAGGTAGGGCACCATCCCATACGGTCCCCTGAGCATCATTGAGTGTGGCCCCCTCCCCAAACCAAAGTAAAACCAAGGAAAATCCTGTAGCCCTTTAAACTCCCCACCTAACCCCCACCACCCAGACTGAACAACTGCTCATACGCTTTGGGGATATTTTGTATAAATGGAATCAGAGTATGTGGCTTCTTTCACTTAACCTAGTATTTCCAACATTCATCCATTTTGTAATAAAGTCAGTAATTATGTTTTCTATGGCTGCCACCCCCGACCGTGCTGGGACACCACCGTAGGGGTTCAGAACTTGTAATGTGCAGTGATGGGGGGCCGCTAGGGGTGTGCTTAGTGGTGGGGAGGGAACCCCAGGCCGAGCGTCAGTGCGACACGCTCTCTTCCGCTGAGCTTGTTTCCCGGCCTAGTTTGCTTCCTTACGGTCGAGTAAGGCGCCGTCGTCATATCACGTTGTGCTTTTCCCTTTACTCTCCGAGGGCCATTCGGGCTGTTACCACTTTCTTTGTTGTTTTGGTCTGGTTTGGGGGTCTCTCCGGGTGATGCTGGGGGATTGTGTAGAGGATCCAGCCTGGGCCTCGTGCGCGCCAGGCGTGCGCACAGCCCTCTGAGCAGTCTCCCCAGCCCGCTCCCGTGTTTTGACTGTTGCACGTAGAGCTTTCGTGAGTGTTTATGTTTGAGTTTGAACAGTTTTCAGGAATTCTGTGTTTAGTGAGAAACCATCTATTTTCCACAGCGGCTCCACCTTTTTCCAGCCCTGCCAACGATCAGGGTTCCTGTTTCAGAGTCTCCATTAACACTCACTGGGTTTCTTTTTTCAGCCTTCTTCAAATTTTTACTTTTAAATATTCTTGGTGGTGCCAGGGCTCGAACCCAGGGCCTCACCCACACCGGGCAGGTGAGCGCTGGCTCTGCGCGCTGGCTGCCCCTTCCCTGTGCCTTTCTCCAGGGCTGTGCGGTGGCCGCTCAGTCCCAGTCTCTCTGGGACTGGCGTTTGCGATGCCGTGGAGCACCTTCGCATGAGCTTTTGGCCATTTGTGTGTCTTTGAAGAAATTTGTGTATGTGTTTTTTTTTTTTTTTTTTGCTTTTTGGGTCACACCCAGCGATGCTCAGGGGTTACTCCTGGCTCTGCACTCAGGAATTACTCCTGGCGGTGCTTGGGGGACCATATGGGATGCCGGGGATCGAACCCGGGTTGGCCGCGTGCAAGGCAAACACCCTACCCGCTGTGCTATCACTCCAGCCCCTGTGTACGTGTTTTAATTATTGGGTTCTTGTGCTTGGGGCACACCTGACCCTGCTCTACTGTGAGAGCCGCACCTGGCAACGCGCGGAGCAGCCGGGGGGCTTCTCACTGGGGTCGGCACAGGTGGGCCAAGCACCCTCCCTGCTGTACTATTTCTTTGGTGCACTAAGTCCTTTCCTTTTTAACTTTTGTTGTTTGGTTGTGAGACTTCCTTATGTATTTGGGTACTAGACCATTATTAGATATATGATTAACAAATAATTTCTCCCATTCTGTTCTTCTCTTTTCTCTGTCTTGATTCTGCCCTGTAGTATACAAACATTTATTTATTTATTTATTTATTTATTTTGGTCACGCCGGTGATGCACAGGGGTTACTCCTGGCTCTGCACTCAGGAATTACTTCTGGCAGTGCTCAGGGGACCATATGGGATGCTGGGAATTGAACCCGGGTCGGCCACATCACAAATATTTTTAATTTTGATCAAGTTTTCTTTAGTTTGTGTTTTTGATATGATATGTAATATAAGAAACAATCCCCCCCACCCCAGTTCAAACTCATGAAGATTTAACCTATTTTATTTAAAACTGTAGACGTGTTAGGGTCAAAGAGATATGGAAGCTCGGGCACTTCACAGCATGCAGCGGTGGCCATGGCAGTTGCTTAAATCCCAGTGTGGCAGATGTTCCCCCAACACCTCCAGCCTGGCCCCTAAGCACTGCAGGGTGTGCCTCTAAAACAAAATTATAGAAATTTTAGGTCTTTGATAGAGTTTGAGTTTATTCTTGCATGTGTTAGGAGTAAGCGTCCAACTTCATTCTTTTTCTTATTCCCCGGCCATTTTTTTGAAGACTAGTTTCACCCTTGAATATTTTCAACACTCCAGTTAAAAATTAATTGATCTTGGGGCCAGAGCAATAGTACGGTGGGTAGGGTGTCTGCCTGGCACATGGCTGACCTGGGTTGGATCCCCAGCACCCCAGATGTCCCCTGAGCACTGCAGGGTGTGCCCCACCCCACCTCCAAACAACAGCAACAAAGCGGTTGATCAGGACCTGGAGAGAGCTTGCTGGGCAGGGCTGCGTGCTTGACTTGCAGGGGACCCGAGCTCGGTCACTGAAGCCTGGATTCCAAGCCAAGAGGGGGGTGTGTGGCCCCCAGAAAGGAGGAAATTAGTTGATCATAGATGTGTAGGTTTGTTTCTGAAATGTCAGTCTGTCCCATTGACCTGTATGTCTGTGCTTAACGCCAGTATCATACTGTATTCCCGGTTCTGGTAGCTAGCTGTGTGGTAAGTTTTGGATTTGCAAGTGTCAGTTCTTAAGCTTTGTCGTGTTTACTTTCGGGGCACTGATTAACCAGTATTGAGAGCAGATTAACTTGCTCTTCCCTGTGGATTCTAATGTCCCCTTTTACATCACAGTAAAGTCCATTGGGATTTTGTTTTAAGGGTGGAAAGGTCGGGCAACGCTCTGGTGCTCAGGCGTATCTCCTGTGATGCCATCGGAACCATACGTGGTACTGAGAACAGAAGGGATGGAAGCGGGTCAGCTGTGTCACAGCCAGATGCCCCTGGTACTGTCTCTCCAGCCCCTCCAGCAGGAATTTGGACAGAGATTGTATTGGCTCATCTCAGAGTTCGTATGTAATAATAGTCTATAGTGAACAATTCAGGTTCTCATCTCTCTTATTATCATTGCCAAGGTTGCAAAACAAAATTCCTGTTATAAATAGTATACCTAGGAGACCCTGGAGGAAAAGACACCAAACATGTAACAGTAATTATCTCTGGGGCAGGAAATCAAAGCCTTCAACCTCTTATTATATATTTCTTTGGGGTTTGAAAAAAGTTTTAATGAGGAAACATGGTTGCCTGGTGGTCCTCTCTTGGTACCAGGGGTCAGCAGTAACGTTTTGGGACAGTCAGAAGTTGTGCATGATCCCAGTGGGGGTGGGGGGCATTGTGAAGGCTGGCATTCCTGATCCCTTGGTGAAGGCTGGCGTTCCTGATCCCTTGGTGAAGGCTGGCATTCCTGATCCCTTGGTGAAGGCTGGCATTCCTGATCCCTTGGTGAAGGCTGGCGTTCCTGATCCCTTGGTGAAGGCTGGCATTCCTAATCCCTTGGTGCTTTAAGGGGCAGCTGCACTCACACTGATAGTGAATATTCTAGCCAAAAGATCAAACTCAAGTCAGACCAGACTTCCAGAACTGGTGATTTATAGAAATTATGGGGAAAAGGAATATATAAATGATGCCATGAGTCAGTAAAATCCAGGACAGTCAAGTATGGGACAGATGGGCTGGTTCCTTCATGGAGAACTAGCAGTGTGAAGGGAAAACCTGTAGGGTAAGAGAGGCTTCAGAGACCTGGGACCCAAGAGAACACCCAAAGGATTGGAGCACATGCCTTGCATGTGGGAGCCCCAAGTTTGATCCCCAGACCTCATGATCCGTGAGCACTGCTGGGAGAGACCCAAAGGCAAAACAAAAATGCCTGTCAGGTAAGTGCAGTGAGAAGACTGTTTTGAGCAAACCAACCTCTTTATTTATTTGGAGATGATAGAGAATCTTTTAACTGAGTATTTGATGAGTATTAAGACTTGGCACTTATTGATGTGTGGATAACAATGTGGGTTTTTGTTTTGTTTTGTTTTTTTGTTTGCTTTTTGGGTCACACCCAGCAATGCTCAGGGGTTGCACTCAGGAATCACTCCTGGTGGTGCTTGGATAACCATATGGGATGCTGGGAGTCGAACCCAGGTCGGCTGCGTGCAAGGCAAATACCCTACCCACTGTGCTATTGCTCCAGCCCTGATAGTGATGTTTTTAAGCTGCGGGAGATTCTCTCAGTAATGAAAGATGGGCGCTATTTAAAGGCACTAAAAGTTGGGAGACCCTCCAGAGAAGCCCGCGGAATGCCTGACGCTGCAGTATGCTAAACTCCGTGCGCTGTTTGCCGAGGGCTGTGTGCACCAGCGATTAGATTCCAGGGGCCTCCTGATCCGGGAAGGAGGCCTCACCCCCACCTTACTTATTAATTGGGCAGCTGAGGCTCGTGCACATAAGAAACTTGCCCTGTGTTGCTCCGCCAAAGTAATGGGGTCAGGATTCGGTCTTAGGCTGTCTGACCCCTGAGTTGAGGCTATTAATCTCTGTATAATTATATTTCCCAAAAGGTGCTCTCAGTGATAGAGGAGATAGCCAAGAAACCAAAAGAATTATTTCTCATTTTAATTGGGAAGCATTCTTTGGAAATATACATCCCAAAGTGCCTTTGAAACGCACATCTTGTGGCTATTAGACACTTCTCCAGTCGGCTGGATTTAGACCAGTCCTGTGTTCGTATTTGGTTTACGTTGAATTTGGGTTCTAAAGTTTTGTCTTTCTTTTGGTTTGGGGGCCACACCCAGTGGTTTTCTGGCCTTACCCCTGACTGCGCGCAGGGGCCACTCCTGGCAGGGCTCAACCAAGTGTGCTGCTCGAGATCGAACCTCGAACCTCGGGCCAGCGTGTGCGAGGCAAGTGCCTCTCCTGCTGCACTGTTGCTCCGGCCCCAGTGGCCTGTGAATTTAAAACTCTGAAAGGCACAGGATGTTTCGAGCCGATAAAAGAACTACGTGGCAGATGACTCTATGCCCCCCCACACACACACCCTTTTTTTTTCTTTTTTGGGTCACACCCGGTGATGCACAGGGGTTACTCCTGGCTTTGCACTCAGGAAATCACTCCTGGCAGTGCTTGGGGGACCACATGGGATGCTGGGAATCGAACTCGGGTCGGCCTCGTGCAAGGCAAACAAACGCCCTACCCTCTGTGCTATCACTCCAGCAACACCCCCCTTTAACTTGGATGGGGATGTGACTCCTTCCACCCTGGGGGGATGACTTGCTCTGTGACTTCAAGGCTACGCCCCAGAAAGAAGATGGTTTCTGCCCAGTTCACTCTTCTGGGACCTTGCCCCCCCGGACACCAGTCAGCATGCCTCCACCGAGGGGCTGCTGGGGAAGCTTAGGGGAGGAGGAGCCCAGGCCTGCCACAGCCAGCACCAGTGCCTCAGCTCTGGGTGGCGGAGCCTCCGGCTGAGCCTTGCATCTGAAGACCCAGATTCTGTGCCGTGGAGACCACCTGACGTGCCCTACACACACTCCTGACCCCAGAGTTCATGTGGACGCCTCTTGGGGTAATCTGTTATGTGGTTGTGGAAACGGGAACGAAGTTTTTCCTCCTGTTTTGAAAGTTTATCGCGTATGACCTATATGGCCTTTTTTTTTTTTAAGCACGTGACTTTGTGGGCCCCCTAGCATTCAGCCAGAGTCAGAGTAGAGAGGAATAGTCCTTTCTTTCTTCCGCCAGAAGTCTTGTTTGGTTAAACGGTCGCTCTTGATCTTTGCAGGAGAATCGTGGGAGATAGTGGCCGCCGTGCTGGTGGGTCTGGAGGAACAAGGGCCGTAGCACCAGAGACAGCCACAGCCCTTGGGGGGTGGCAGTGGTGTATCGGTAAGGCTAGTCGGAGAGTTCGGAACTTCCTTAGGAGGAAACAATGCTTATGAGTGAGAAACACTTGGACTTTCAAAAGACCTTGATGAGATTCTTCTGCGGCAGTGCTGATGGGACTCAGGACCACTGAAGCCGTACCTGGCCGTGCCCGAGGCCCTGAGGTCCTGAGGCGGTAACTCATGGCCTCCCGTGCTCTTGGACCATGTTCCCGCCCCAGTGAGCAGTTAACATAAGCCCCAAGTCCTGGCATTGCCGTGTGCCACTGGCCTGTTGGGGCTGTTGCCTGCGCTCTTCCCCCGCCTGTCCCCGGTGGGGTGGTCTCAGGCGCGTCTCGAGAATCCCCAGTCGCCCTCCCTGCACTCGAGATGTCCTGGCAGCTTCTTGCAGTGGGCGAGAGAGAACAGGCCTGGGCCCAGTGCAGGGGACTGTGAGCTTGTCCCCGTAACGGCCCACTCGGATGGGACTGCCCAGGCTGGGGCCAGTCAGACTCCCCCAGAGCACGTCCTGCGTGAGTCAGGTTTGCAGGGACGGCCTTGGGATCCCACCCAGGAAGCACGTTCAGATCTGCCAAGTATCCCGGTTAGGCTAACCTGGCGGAAACAGAACACCGTGCGAGAGCTCGGGGACCAAGGCCTTGCCGTACATGGGCAGTGCCGGGCACCACAATTCCTTCACCCTTGTGGGGAGCCAGAGCCCCCAAGCACGACCAGTTGTGGCCCCGCCCACACCACACAGGAGGCTCTGCTTGTGGGATTGGGCTTCGCTGTTTGGGGCCCGGGGCCGTGCCCATTGGTGCCCGTGCTCAGGAGACCAGAGTGGGGCCAGGACTTGAAACTTGGGCACATGCAGAGCAAGGCAGCACGGCGAGACTCCTGCACCCCTCCGAGGGTTCTGTTCCTGCCTCCCCCTCGGCACGAGAGTAGGAGGGGCTGAGCGTGCACTTTCTGTGCGCGTGTGTGGGCTGCCGGGACAGATTCAAAGAGGGCTGTTATTAGTGCAGGGAGGACTCGCCCCCCACCGGGCCCCTCTGTTGCTGCCGCTGGGCTGGGCTGGCTGGGGACCGCCAGGGGTCCTGAAGAGCGGCATTGCTGGGCTGGGTGTGGTGCCCGGGGGCAGCACTGGGGTGGGACTCACAGCTTCCTGTCACCACTGGGCCCAGGTAGAGCTTTCATAGATTCACCCTTGGGTGAATGTGACTCTGTGTTAGTAAATTGATGGTGTTTTCAGATACCCTTTGCGCCCCCGCTAGCAGTGCTCGGGGCTCACTCCCAGCTCTGTGCTGCGGGATCACATGTGTTGGTGCTCAGGGGACTGTATACGGTGCTGGGATTGAAACCAGGGATTGAGTCTGAGTCTGCTGAGTGCAAGGCAGGCTCCTTAATCCCTGGATTAGGTCTCTGGCCCCGCTCAGATACTTAGATGCTCCCTTTGTTGCAGTGGAAATGAGCACTAGCAGAGGAATAGCCTGAGTGCTGCCCTTTCATATTGTTTTTGGTTTACATTGATTTTGTTTTGTTGGAGACCGTGCTCAGGGTTTGTTCCTGGGCCACTCCGGAAGGCAGCCACGTGTGGTTCTGGGGACCCAGCGTGGGGGTGGGGGGCCCCCTCTGGATTTTTCTCCGGCCCCTCCATTAAGGTCTGATTTGGAAATTCAGGAAAAGGTACATCAGTGATTCAGATGTGAATCTAAATCACAAACTAAAAACAAAACTGGGGGGGCTGGAGTGATAGCACAGCGGGTAGGGTGTTTGCCTTGCACGCGGTCAACCCTGGTTCGATTCCCAGCATCCCATATGGTCCCCTGAGCACCGCCAGGGGTGATTCCTGAGTGCAGAGCCAGGAGTAACCCCTGTGCATTGCCGGGTGTGACCCAAAAAGCAAAAAATAAAAAAATAAAATAAAATAAAAACAAAACTGGGGCCCAGAGAGATTGTTGAGGAGTGCGGCACTTGCTTTGCTTGTGGCTGGTCCCGTTCAGTCCCTGGCACCACATGCGGTCCCAGAGCAGCTCTAGGAGTGGTCCCCGCGCGGAGCCAGAAGCCCTGGACACAGGCACGGCCTAAAAATCAAAAATAAAATCAAAAAACAAAACTGGATTCAGATTTCAGCGGGACAGTTGTAGAGGTCATATAGTTCAGCCCTTCTTTCTGGGCACTGACGAGGAAGGAAGGCGCCGGCCCAGGGCAGGCCCACGTGACCAGTGACGGGCAGAGCGGAGGCCCGGCAGTAGCCTCTTGCCGGGATCTTGCTACAACTTGCCACTTCCTAATTAGTGGTTGAACAGACACACTTGACGTGAGAGAGTGTGTGTGTGTGTGTGTGTGTGTGTGTGTGTGTGTGTTACATTTAGAGGCAGGATTAAGATTTATTGAGCATTTACTTGCTGAGCACTTTGGAATATGTTAATTCACATCCTTGCACAGTCCTGTGACTTTTTCGTTCGTTTTGGTCTTTCTGAGCACTGCACCCAGGGGTCCTGTATCTGGCGCTGCTCTGCGGGGAGCCGCATGAGGTGCCATCTGAGCCACGTGAGGAGCCCCTGCATGCGGGGCGCGGGGGTGTCACTGTTAACCGTCCTGTTTTACATGTTAGAACACTGGGTTGGGAAAGGGGCTGACTAGTACCTGTGCCTGGGTCCTTGCAGGCCAGACTCTGGGGGGGGTGTGTCCCCAACTGTCTTTCTCACCCGTGAGGTGCAGTGGAAGCAGGAGAGCTCCAGGGCCTCGGCGCTTGGCCCTGGGTGGCGGGTGTCAGATTGGGCAGCCAGACCCTGATAGATTGGGGACTTGCCTGGTTCCTTATCAGAGCCCCACGGCCCGGCTCCCAGTTCCGATCTTGGTCCTGTCTAGCATAGATTTCACCATTTTCTGTTTTTTCCTGTCTTACCCTAAGATTGTTTAAGTACTTCCCAAAAATAATGAGCCACGAGTGGGTGTGTTCACTCGCCAGAGTGAATCACTGAAGGGGCCGGGAACAGCCCGGGGAGAGGAGGACCTGGAGTGAGCCTCCTGGCCCCGGGCTCCAGGGGAGCCTTCTCTCCAAAGGCGGCCGCCGGTCTGGCCCTGTGTCCTGCTGTGCTCAGAATAGCCCTCCTGGAGTTGTCGTTTCCCTTCTTGCTTCCTAAAATAGACCCGCTGCTATTTTCTTTGCCGGAAGTCACAGCTCGCGCCCTGAGAGGTGCCGCTCGCCACCGGGAGCCCCTTTGTAGCTGCGGGTCCTGCTGGCACTCGGCGGCCAGTGGGTCAGGTGCCAGGGAGAGTGGCAGAGGTCTGGACAGTCTTCTGAGAGTTGCAGTAGGCATTTAAGTTAGCCAGAAGAAAGAGAGAGAGGGGAAGAAGGTGAGAGAGGGAGGGGGAGAGAGTGAGAGCGCAAAGGAAAATACATGGGGAGGGGGATGAGGCGCTTCCTTAGGCCTGTCTGCCGGAGTTGGAATTGAAATTTAGAAGGAATTTACCTCTTAAAATCTTGGGGGGGGGGCGGTGCAGAGCAATAGCACGGTGGGTAAGGCACTTAACTTGCCTTGCGTGTGGCCAACCCAGGTTCAATCCCCAGCATCCCATGTGGTCCCCCAAGTACCGCCAGGAGTGGTTCTGAGTGCAGAGCCAGGAGTAACCCTGAGCACTACCAGGTATGGCCCCAGTATTTTTTGGGGGGCGGGGGGGACTTAGAAATCATTTGCACTTGGAAATTATTCCTGGTGGTGCTCGGGGGTCATACAGAGCTGGACATCAAACCTGGATCGTGTGCAAGGCAAGAACCTCCTGTCTGCTGTACTACCGCTCCGGCCCCTTAGATTCTTCTTATAATCTGGACCTTCCTCTAAATGGCGCCTGCTTCGGGGCTGCAGGGGTAGCTCAACAGGCCGAGCATATGTTTTGCACATAGGCCAGGCCGTGTCTCGTGTGGGAGACCAGAGGCGTTGAGGGCCCGTCTTGGGCTTTGGGGAGCGGGCAAAGTGCCCGCCGGGCTTTGGAGGGGAGAGAACGTCAGACTGTTCAGTCTAAAGGGGCGAAACCGATTTCCCTGGGGCCTGGCCGCAAGGGTCACTTTGGGCCTGCGTGTCAGAGATTCGCACTTGATACCCCCGTAGGTCCGAGTCCAGTGCAGGACTCGGGCGGGCCCTCCTGCCGCCAGCCCAGGGGAGCAAGGGCCAGAGCGGCTCTCGGCAGGCCCGAGGGCAGGACGGCCTCGCGCATGGGCGACGGTGCGGGAGAGCCAACTGTTGCTGTCTGTGCTATTCCTGTTGGGCAGTTAAATAAAGGATTCCAGATGCCAGGGCTGCCGAGCTGGCGGGAGGCGCCAGATTCGCGTACGGTCATTTCCTATCAGCAGCGCAGGCTGACGAGTCACGCACACCAGCCGGCCGCTCCTCCAGGGGTGATCGTGTCCACTGCCTGTTGGGGCCGAAATGCGGCTAAATCCTCTAAGTGATGCCCAGGTGCCTTCCAGAGTGGGCTAAATTTATTGAGCCCATTTTATGCATTAGCTCATCTAATCCTCAATAACTTTATGAGGTAGGCCCTAATATTATCTGCTCCGGAGGACATTCTTTCTGTTTCTCATGAGGGGACACGAATTGAAGGGCAGAGGAGTGTTGGTTGGCCAGGGGAAGCGTTTCAGAGGGAGCGATGTTTAAACGGAATTGCAAAGGCCTGTAAGGACTGCAGGGGCGGGGGAACTTGGGGGGCTCAGGGCAGAGTGCAGAGGGCAGAGGCGCCTGGGGAGGAGGATGGTTCCGGGGGTCTCAGGGCTGAAGGGGGGGCCGCAGAAGGCACGTGCCCACATTCTCCTTGAACTCAGCAGCTGCATGTTAGGGAAGATTTCTCTCCCAGACATCAAATAATGACAGTAAAGGCCGGTAGGGAACCCAGTGTTAGAGCCCGTGGCGTTGTACGTATGAGGTCCTGGATTCTGTTCCTAGCCCTGCAAAAAGGAAAGGAAAAAAATTCTAATTATTGGTAAGTTCAAAAGACAGTTTCTGTTTCTCGAGTCACGGAATAGAGCTGGTAGAAGGAAAAGGCAGGCCCCAGGGCCTTGCTAGGGAACAGCGGGGAGCCGGCCGTGCTCCCCCCCCCCAGGGATCCTCTTTCTGGCCCGGGGTTGCGGACTCTGGGGAGGACTGGGGACAAGCTCTCGCCTCGCCCTGACGCCTGCCCCTCCCCTGCAGCTCTGCTCTGTGCCTGCACCAGCTGCCTGCAGGCCAACTACACGTGCGAGACGGACGGCGCCTGCATGGTGTCCATCTTCAACCTGGACGGGCTGGAGCACCACGTGCGCACCTGCATCCCCAAGGTGGAGCTGGTCCCGGCCGGGAAGCCCTTCTACTGCCTCAGCTCCGAGGACCTGCGCAACACCCACTGCTGCTACACCGACTTCTGCAACAGGATCGACCTGCGCGTGCCCAGCGGTGAGTGCGCCCTCCCGCTCTCCTCGGCCCCCGCCCCTTGGGACGGCCCCCAGGGACGGCCCCCAGAGCCGCGTGCAGGGAGTTGCTTGCTGGGATGCGCAGGATTTGGGAAAGGACGGTGGACAGAGCCTGGTTGTGTCACCCCCTGGCAGGCCGCCTCTTCCCCTCACAATTCCTGGGGGCATGAGAGGAGAGGAAGAGACCGGGCAGAGTGACGCGGAGGGCGCTCTAGCACACGGGCCTGGCAGGGTGGGTGTCTTTGCCGGGCGGGGGCCGGGGGCCACCAGACCACTGCTGTCCCTGATCTCACTCTGGTCTCTCCTCCTTTCTCGCTTGACCCAGGTCACCTCAAGGAGTCCGAGCGTCCTTCCATGTGGGGCCCCGTGGAGCTGGTGGGCATTATTGCCGGCCCCGTGTTCCTCCTCTTCCTCATCATCATCACTGTTTTCCTGGTCATCAACTACCACCAGCGCGTCTACCACAACCGCCAGAGGCTGGACATGGAGGACCCCTCGTGTGAGATGTGCCTCTCCAAAGATAAGACGCTGCAGGATCTCGTCTACGATCTCTCCACGTCAGGCTCTGGCTCAGGTGTGGCTCTGGGGCCCGCGTCTGTCATTGGCCCCTCGCCGTTTCCCAGCAGGGCGGGACCGTGGTGGTGCAGATCGGCCTTGCACTAGTTGCCACTAGCGTTGAGTCATTCGGCTTTATGATTCCTGGCCTCTTGGAGTCGGGCATGCAGTAAGATAAGACAATGGGCTCACACCTGTCTTCCCTTCCCTGGGGTTCCGAAGTCAAGTGCAGGAGCCTGGCTGGAGCGGGCCTGGCCGCCTTGTGCCCGGGGAGCGGGGCTGGTTCCACCTGAGCAGCGGGTGCGCCCTCTCAGGGCCCTTGGAGAGCAGGAGTGTGCCGGGCCTGCGCTGGCCTAGCTAATCATTGACCCCTGCACAGTCACGGGGAGGGGGCAGCAGGGAGGGCCGGGGCTGGGCTCTGGTGAATCATTGGCTTGGACCCACTGCCCCGGGCGCCCCGCCGCAGCCACGCCTCCTGCTGCCAGCCAGGTGGGCTGGGCGTGGGGCCGGACAGCTCCGCCTCGGGAGGAGCCGAGCGATGGTACAGCCAGTGGGTGCCCCAGCACCCCGAGTGGTCCCCCGAGCACCGCCAGGAATGATCCCTGAGCACAGTCAGGAGTAAGCTCTGGGCACCGCTGGGTGTGGCCCAAAACTTCAAACCAAAACTGAGAAGGAACCAGGGTCCTTGAGGTCTCAGGATTCACTCAGCTTGCGGTCAGACGTACCTGTGAATTTACCTCGTTTGGAGGTAAATTGTTTTCAGGATGGTTCTGATTTGTGTTCTCGGTAAGAAAAAAGACCCTCTCCCAGGGGTAGCCCCTGCACATTGATGGGTGTGACTCAAAAACAAAACCCAGATAATCGTGACAGTAATGATAAAAAGGTCTTGGGGAGCATTGGGAGCCTCAGGAGAGGTGAGAGGGCAGGGACCCTCCCGGGCCAGAAAGGCACCCAGGTTTTCTCTGTGTTGAGGGAAGGAGAAAGAGCCCAGCCACTGTCTCCTGCCGGGGCTGGCAGCAGCTGTCCCCCGGGGCAGGGGGGGACCCTCGGCGCCAGGCCTGGTTTAGTCAAGTGAGAGGCAGCTACTGGAAAGACCTCGGGGGAGAGTGAGTGCTCACGTATCCCTGTGAAGGGAATTCCCTTGCACCCTGCAGGATGAGTTCATTCACGGCCGCCTGTTGGCAGGGTTGGGTGAGGCGGGGCGTGTGACAGGGAGAGGTGAGGCAGGAACACCAGCTGGAAGTTTCTTGAAGAAGGTCCGGAACTGGCGTAGGCACAGAGGGGCTTGGAGGGCGAGGGTCTAATTGGAGCAGCATTTTGGTGGTTCTATATACTCTCAGTTAAAAGCATAAACTTTAAAATCGGACAGTCCTAGATTTTAATCTGCTGCATCACTTCCTGCTTTACCACTTCCTGTTTATGTGAGTTTGAATGAGTTACTTAACTTTCTTGAGCCTTTGTCTTCTCATCTGTAAAATAGGGACAGTAGGGTCTGGGGATGTGGCCCGAGTGCTAAAGCACACACCCGGCGTGGGTGAGACATGGTGGGGGGCACGGCTAGCTGTGGTCTCTGAAAGTAAATAGAGTGGAGCAGGGGTAGTGCTGATTTCACTGCCTTAAAGGTGGTTGTGAGGAAATGGGTTCACGTGCGTCTGTAGCGGGGTCTAGCGCGTAGCGAGCGTGCGGTCCCGGCGGGGCTCTGTCTCCAAGACTGAAAAGGGGGGTGGCACTTAAAAGAATCTTTATATGGTCCAGGTGACAAGGCCCTAGAGCAGCACTGGGTTGGGCCGTAGGGTGAGGCTGGTAGCCCCCGTTCTGTCCCTGAGGTGCCCCCCACCGGCTGAGCTCTGGTCTCGGAGGAGCGGGGTGGGAAACTGGACCCGCAGTGTGATTTTCCTGAGCCACGCGGCAGCGCCGCCTGGTGGCCAGCGAACAGACCCAGGGGGCGGCACCGTCTTTGCTCTATTTTCTCCCCGTCAGCATAAAGCAGCCGTGGGCGGGTTGGCCCACGAGGCTAGCTGCAGAGGTGGTGGATCCGGTTAGACGTTTAGACTCAGATCCGTCATTCCAGCGCTCTGACGGGCTGGAGGGCTGGGGCTCAGGACCAGCCCAGCCGCGGCTGCCTCGGGGGGTCTTTGGCCCTATCCGAGTGACAGGGACCTCCAGCTCCCAACCAGCGGCCAGTGTAGCAGGACGGGGCGCTTTTCCCGCGCGACAGGCGCGTGGGAGCCGCAGGGTCGGGCAGATGCACAATGTCAGCTTTCTTCCTCTTTCCGTCCACAGGGCTGCCCCTTTTTGTCCAGCGCACAGTGGCCCGAACCATTGTTTTACAGGAGATTATTGGCAAGGGCCGGTTTGGAGAAGTGTGGCGTGGCCGCTGGCGGGGCGGTGACGTGGCTGTGAAGATCTTCTCCTCCCGGGAAGAACGGTCCTGGTTCCGGGAGGCCGAGATATACCAGACGGTCATGCTGCGCCACGAGAACATCCTCGGGTTTATTGCTGCCGACAATAAAGGTGACGGGCCGGGCTGGGCCGGACGTGGGTGCCCGGGGGCGGGAGAGCTGCGGCCCGGCACGGCCCTGCTGGCCTTCGGAGTTATGCCTGGAAGAGAGTCCAGAGAGGGCCGTTGTTGGGGCTGGAGCGACAGCACAGCGGGGAGGGCGTTTGCCTTGCACACAGCCGACCTGGGTTTGATCCCCAGCATCCCATAGGGGCCCCCAAGCACCGCCAGGGGTAATTCCTGAGTGAAGAGCCAGGAATAACCCCTGAGCATCACCAAGTGTGACCCAAAAAGTCAAAAAGAAAAAAAAAGGCCATTGTTTTCAGACTTCCTCGAGTAAAAGCGCCTATGGAGTGGGTTTTGGGGTTTTGGTTTTTTTTAGAGTCTTTGGGGACACATCCGGCAATGCTCATGGGTAACTCCTGGCTCTGCGAGACCAGGTTTTAAGCAGAGAAACTAGAGAAAAACTCGAGTCTAGCTGCTCATTTTCCTTCCCTCGTGCCCTTAAGCCCACCTGCAGTGTCACCCCTGAGGGGCTCCAGCAAATGTGCCTTAGAAACCAACGGAGCAGATCTCGGGGCCAGAGATGGGCCTCAGCAGTAGGGCACTTGCCGTGGGGGGGGCTCCGTCCCCAGCACCACCCCCAAAAAGGCATTAGGGCCAGGACAGGATCGGCCCAGAAAAGCCTGTTGTGACCTGCCCACTCCGTCGAGGGCGAGGGGAGCTCCGCCCGGCCCCGTGCACGGGAGGCTCCCACGGCCTCTCCCTCACCTGCGTCTGCGCGGGTCCTTGCTTCTGGACACCTGGCTGACTCACGGTCACAGGAAGTAAGGAAGTAGCGAGCTGCCCGGAGAGACGGGGCGAGGGGTCGCAGGTGCGGGACGGAGGCGGGGCGGCAGGGAGGGCACGCGCTGGCCCGGGAGAAGGCACGCACAGGGCAGCCGCGGGTGGCTCCGGGGTCCCAGTCGGGGCCAGAGGGGCAGGTACGGAGCATGGGTGAAGGGCCTCTTGGAGAGGCTGTTTTACTCTGCAGGTAGTGGCTCGAAGGGCTGGAGCACGAGCACTGCCGAGGGAGCCCCCAGCTCGTGGCCGCTGTCAGGGCACCCCTTGCGTTGCCAGGAGTAACCCCCAAGCACTGAGCTAGGAGTCACTGTGACCCAACTGCTTCCTCCCCCAAGAATAAGATAGTGAGGACCAGAGAGAGAACATAGCGGGTAGGTCACTGCTTTGCACGCAGCTGACCCAGGTTCAATCCCCCGGCGTCCCCTATGGCCCATGCTCACCAGGAGTAATTCCTGAGGACCCCGGAGTGTGGCCCCAAAACAAACCAAAAAAGTGGATAGTAATTGAAACTTCTCTAGTTCAGCAGCATCCCAAACCGACCCAGACCCTCTCGGTGCTGCTTGGAGACAGTCCCTGCCCCGTCCCCAGGAGGAGGGGGCGGCCGTCCTCGGGGAGGGTCGTGTACCTGATGCCCAGGAGCAGTGCTGAACCTCGGGTCATGGGGACAGCCTGTTGCTGTGGCCCAGTGGCTGTTAGAGGACAGTGTCTGCAGAGCCCCGGGGAGGAGCAGCGTGTCGCTGAGGCCCCTCAGCTGCCCTCGCGCTGAACTGTCTTCCGGAAAGTCCGCCTTCCCCTCCTCCGCGAGTGAAAGAGTGCGCACCGCCTATGTGGGGCAGGACTTGCTGCCTTTTTTCTTTTCTTTTTGGGTCACACCCGGCGATGCACAGGGGTCACTCCTGGCTCTGCACTCAGGAATCACTCCTGGCGGTGCTCGGGGGACCCTGTGGGATGCGGGTGATCAAACCCAAGTTGGCCGCGCACAAGGCAAATGCCCTCCCCGCTGTGCTATCACACCAGGCGCCGCGCCTGCCACTGCTTTAGCGCTCGGGCTGCGGGCGGCCGTAGGAGGGCACAGGGCTGGCTCGGGCTACATGGGAGGCTCAGGGACAAGCCAGCGGGCCTGCCAGGACCCAGAGCAGATGCTACTGTCACTGCCCCTCAGAGGAGCTTCCTTGGTGCCTCCCATGCCACATCTGGGCTACTCGGAGCCCTTCAGGGGTCCCCACACTGGAGCTGCTGCCCTCCCGTTGGCTCGGCGGGAAGGCAGCAGGGCGGGAGGGAAGGGGGGCTTATCTTGGCGCGGTCTCGCCCCGTCTGAACTCCCGGTGGTTCCTCTGCAGATAACGGCACCTGGACGCAGCTGTGGCTCGTCTCGGACTACCACGAGCATGGCTCCCTGTTCGACTACCTTAACCGGTACACGGTGACCATCGAGGGCATGATCAAGCTGGCCCTGTCCGCCGCCAGCGGGCTGGCCCACCTGCACATGGAGATCGTGGGGACGCAGGGTGAGTGGCTGGCGCCCTCGTCGCTGGGCCTCCGGAGCTGAGGCCAGGGAGAGGCGGGTCCCCAGGGCTGCCTTTCACCTCTTGGCGCTCCCGCCGGGACTGGAGTGTAAACACGCGTGGATTTATTCCCTGAGGGCCTGACTCTGCTCCTTGGTGACCTGGTGCTTGCTAGGGATTAATCATCCCAGAAGCCCGCGTGGGAGTGGAGCTGGGGATGCAGGAGGTGGCACCACGCCGTTGCCAGGGACACTGGGGGCTCTGCTGGGCTGGACCCTGGGCAGGTGACTCGGGAAGGTTTGCCCAGAGGGAAACGCGTTTGGAGCCTCCTTGCTTATTGACGGTCCCCCGGCTCCTCGGCAGCCTGGGCCTTCTCGCAGGGACAGCCGTGCTCCCGCTGACCGGGACCACAGCCCTCGGGCCAGGGCAGAGGGCCAGCCAGGGGAGTCGGGTCCTGCCCGGCCGGCACGGGAGCGTGGGGAAGGCCGGCAGAGCAGCAAGGCACCGCCCAGGACGCCCCCCCTGGGCACCCCGCTCTGCCGTTCCTGTGGCGGATCCTCACGCGTCCCCGTGAGCTGAGTGTGGGGTTGGCCTGTCGCTCTGTGCGGACAGGGTTCAGGTGGGTCACTCTGCATCCCAGGACGCGGCCTGGCTCCTGGCGTCGGGCTCTGTGCTTTTAACACGTGCCCTGCCGCGCTCTGAAGAGCTCCCTTCTCTCTGCCAGGGAAGCCCGGGATTGCTCACCGAGACCTGAAGTCCAAGAACATCCTGGTGAAGAAGAACGGCATGTGCGCCATCGCAGACCTGGGCCTGGCCGTGCGCCACGATGCCGTCACCGACACCATCGACATCGCCCCCAACCAGCGGGTGGGCACCAAACGGTAGGAGGAGGAGGTGCGGGCCGGGCATCAGAGCCGGGGCCACACAGCAGGAGTTGGGCAAGATTCTTGCAGGGCGGTGTAGACGCCAGGCTGGGCAGGAGGCGCCCGTCTTGCCAGGGATCACTGGGCTCGTGTCGTGTGTCGTGGGGCAGCTCAGGCTGGGGAGAGAGCTCGAGGTGCTCCTGCATGTGCTTTGACCCCTGACCCTGTGTGGTCCTGGGTCACCTCTGGGAGCGACCCCGGCACCACCGCTTGTGGCCGAATCAAATGAGTCTCACTGAATTGTGCTTCTCCGTTTCCTTTCCCGGAACCTTGAACCTGAGCCAGGCCCCAGAGTGTGAGCGCCAAGACATGCCCTGGTTTGCACTGGGGGGGACTCGTGGAGCACTGGTTAGGAGTCTAGAGTGAAGAGCCTCTGCCACCAGGTGTGATCCCTGAGCCCAGGGCCAAGCGTATACACCCCACCCAACCCCACCCCCGCCACCCCTGCTCCAAAAACAAAACAGAACCACAAAGCAGAGTGAAAAGCCCCAACTCAGCACAGAGTGGCCAGTTGGAAAGTACCCTCAGACTAACTGTGACACCCAGCACCAGTGCCTCGGCCAGGAAGTAAAGCCATGCTTCAGATAGATCTGCTCATTTGCTCTTGGGTCACTCCTGGCAATGCTCAGGGGTTACTCCTGGCTCTGTGCTCAGGAATTGCTCTTGGCAGTATCTGGGGGACCACATGGGGATACCAGGGATCGAACCCCAGCTAAGGTCCTACCCACTGTGCTCTCTGGCCATAGGCTTCAAATAAGTCTTGAGGGTCGTGGAGCTAGTGCAGGGATTCGGGTGCTTCCCTGGCACCGCATGGTTCCCCAGCGTTGCTGGGTGCCGCCCGGAGACCCTCGGCTCTGCAGGGCCTGAGCACAGCCCCCGGCCCTCGCACTGAGCCGCCACCCCGCCGGCCAGGAGAGTTGCCGGGAGGGCCTCCGAGACGCCACTGGGCGGCCAGACGTCAGTGAATCTTGTTGGTTGGAAAGCGGGGGGCTGTCGCGCAGCCCGCCCGAGTGCTTGGCTTAGGGGCGTTTGTGATCGAGTTGGTCCTTCTTTCAGGGGCTTTCTTGGGTGTTGTTTTCTCACTTTCAGAGGGTCCCTGAATGGAGATTGGTTTCAAAGCAAGTCATTTGGGCCCACTTTGCTCTCCCTCTCCCCCTCGCTCCTCTCTCCCCCTCCTCCCCGCCCTCTCTCTGCCCCGCCCCCCGCCCCGCCATCACACACGCCCTTCTCTGCTGGCTACGCACGGCCTGGCTTGGTCCCCGGCGCTGCTGGGAAGTGTCCACACCGCCATCCTCTCTGCTGACCGCGTGTCCTTGGCAATTTCAGATACATGGCCCCCGAGGTGCTCGACGAGACCATCAACATGAAGCACTTCGACTCCTTCAAGTGTGCAGATATCTACGCCCTGGGGCTGGTGTACTGGGAGATCGCGCGAAGGTGCAACTCTGGAGGTACGGAGTTTCTCCGCCTTCCTGGGGCCACTTGGGGGTTGAGTCTGCTTCCTGCCCTCTCTTCTTACACCCAGTTGGGTCCCATTATGCTTTCAGTTTTGTTTTGGCTTTGGGGGGCCACACCCAGCGATGCTCAGGGTTTATTCCTGGCGGTGCTCAGGGGACCCTGGGGGTGCGGGGGATTGAACCCAGGTCATGGCGTACTCACTGGCTGCGCTGCTCCAGCTCCAAACACGTTCATCTCTTCCCCGAGATGCGCAGCCTCCGAGCCGGAGCTGCTGTGCCCAGTCTGGTCTTCAGAGGAGCTTCTAGGAGAGTCTAGAAGACTGTTTTCCTCATCTCCTGTTGGGTCTGGAGACTCAGTTGGCGGTGTTTGGTTTTTTGTACTCACTCACTTTTTGAGGGCAGGGGAGGTGGGGTTGGGGCCACACCCAGCAATGCTCCAGGCGGCCTCTGACTCAGGAATCACTCCTGGCAGAGCTTGGTGGTCTCAGGGCTTCCCACGGGGTGCAGGGGATCCACCCTGGGCCCACCACATGCAGGTGAGCACCTGCCCTTCGTAATCTGGCTCCAGCCACTCACTCTTTACATTTTTGTTGATGTTTTGATGACTTGGGATGGACACACATGCCCAGCTGTGGGACTCCTGCATCAGGCTGTGGTGCTGATACGCTTAGCTCACAGAGGCCCTTCCCGGCCCTGTGCTCGCACATCTCGTTAGGTGCGGTGCTTGCCGGGGTCACGGCTCTTCTCTGTATTCCCCACTCCCTCCTGGCGCTGAGTTGGAAACCACTTGCACCACTCAGGAGTGCAGACAGCGAGGCCGTCAAGATTGTACTGTGCATATGTGGTGGCACTGGGGGTTGAACTCTGAACCTCTAGCGTGCACTGAGGGCATACTGGGCCACTGAGCTTGTCTGGCAGGCTTGGGAGATCAAATGGGGTGCTGGGGACTGAACTATGGGTCGGCCATGTGCAAGGCAAGTGTCCTACTGCTGTCCTGTCTCTCCGGCCCCGCTGTGTTTTACGTTAAATCTCTGTTGGCCCTGGAGCCAGGAATGCTGCAGGGGCCCGCGCGGGACTGACCGGTGCAGGGAGCCTCCTTTACACAGGGTTTCCTTCACATACTCGGCTTGCGAGTTGTGTTCATAAAACTGTAATTTTTTAGTTTGTAGGAGGAAGTATTGATGTGTAGAATTTTCTCCGAGTTTTATAGCTATAAATACCAACGGGTTTGGTATTTCCACCTGCCGATTCTTATCAGAGTCCAGTGAAAGATAGTATCAGGCTCAGCAGAAAGCAGCTTGGTAAACCAGCTTCTTACAGTGACTTCCCAGCCTTTCTGCCCCGTGATCAGACTCAAGAACGACCAGGAACCTTCCCTCCCTCTGTCATTGATGCCAGGCCAGAGGGTGTGGTGGGTCTTTGTTTTCTGGGGGGCAGAGGTGAGGCCGACCCAGCAGTGCTCAGGGGCTCGCTCCTGCCTCAGTTGCTCAGGGTTGGTGCCGGGGATCAAACCACCATTCATAGGTCGTGCCAGGGATCAAACCGGTCCCCTAGCCCCTGTACTGTACTGTCTCTCCGGCATCAGGCCGCTGATCTTACAGCAGTATCTCTGTAAGTCACTTCCTCTCTTCCGCTCAGAGATGTGTGGTGAACTCCAGGTTACGGAGGCGGCCGACTCGGAGCATTATGAATGGAATTGCGCATCTTAAGTTTGGGTCGTTATGTACATACATACAACAAAGCTGGTTCAGAAAATCTGGTCATGCGGGTCTTAAACTGTGAGAAGCTTTTTTTTTTCTTAGAATGAAGGAATTGGGGCTTAGTTTATGTTAGTACCACTGACATTTACTCCCACTGCCATGTGTAAAGTCAAGTGCTCTCTCATGGAAACCTATGGAGTGGTGCTAGTGTCACTCTCAGATCATTTGTCCACGGTCACACAGCTAATGAAGTAGGATTCAGACTGGTGGACTGAGGCCAGATCAGATAAAAATGTCAACCTTTAAAATCTGTACAAGGCGGGTAGGGCATTTGCCTTGCACGCAGCCGACCTGGGTTCAATTCTCAGCATCCCGTATGATCCCCTGAGCACCGCCAGGAGTAATTCCTGAGTGCATGAGCCAAGAGTAACCCCTGTGCATCGCTGGGTGTCACCCAAAAAGCAAAAAAAAAAAATCTGTACGGGGTGGGGGTGGCTGATGTGATATTAAAAGGAGGTGGGGCACCTACAGCTCTTCATATGGCCCTCAGAGCCCCGCCAGGAGTGATCCCTGGGCCCAGAGCCAGGGGTAAGCCCTGAGCACTGCTGGGTATACCCCCGTCCCCCCCACACAACAAATCTGTACAAGGGACAGTTCAAATGGTAGAGGTAGGCTGTATGCCCATTCCCCAACATTTTATAGAGTGCGGCCCCTGTCGCACTGTCGTCCCGTTGTTCATTGATCTGCTCGAGCGGGCACCAGTAACATCTCCATTGTGAGACTTGTTGTTACTGTTTTTGGCATATCGAATACGCCACGGGGAGCTTGCCAGGCTCTGCCGTGCAGGCGGGATACTCTCTGTAGCTTGCCGGGCTCTCCGAGAGGGACGGAGGAATTTAACCCGGGTCAGCTGTGTGCAAGGCAAATGCCCTACCCGCTGTGCTGTCCCTCCAGTCCAGGGTGTGACCCCTGTACAAATAAAATCTGTGTGGAGCCAGCTTAGTTGTGTGGTGGGTAAAGTGCTTGCTTGGCATGTGTCCAACCTGGGTTTGAACCCCAGCACCCCGCGTGGTCCCCCAAGCCCCTCGGGAGTGATTCCTGAACAGAGGCGAGAGTAAGCTCTGGACTCAGCTGGGTGTGGTCCAAAACCAAAAATTCTGTGTCGTTAGCTCGGCACCGTAGGGGTCTTCCTGGAAAAATTGCAGAAGCTGCACTTGCCTTGCATGCAGTCTCACTTTCACCTCCGGCACTGTACGAGCCAGGTGAGCCCTGAGCAGAGCTGGGTGTGAACAAGCAGAAGGAGCTGGGCCCAAGTCTGCATGTGGGAGCCTCGGGTTCAGCCCCCAGCACCACGTAACTTCCCAGACAGTTACAGGAACAGCCACTGAGCGCCACCAACTGGGACCAAAGAGCAGGGGAAAGTTTGGAGCTCTGACAGATAAGCACTTCAAGAGTAACTTCTCATACTTCCAAAGTAAGCATTGGGCAGGCGGGCAGGCGCTGCTGTGCAGTGGGTGAGGCGTGCATGCAGCGGGCCCAGGGTTGACCCCTGAGCATAGCTGGGTGTAGCCCAAAACCAAAAAATAAAAGTAAAACTGGGGCCAGAGAGACAGCTCAGCGGGCTAGCGCACGTGCTTTGCGTGCGGGAGACGCAGGACCCAGCCCGGTGTGGAATGTGGCCCCCAAATAGCAACAAGAGAGAAAATTAAACCTTTTTTTGTAGGTTTTTTTTTTTTTTTTTTTTATGGGGAGGGCTTTGGGCCATACGTACCTGGTGCTCAGTACTTCTCATCTCAGTGCTCATTCTTGTCCCCACACAGTACTGAAGACCATGCAGTGTTGGGAGTCGAGCCCAGGGCCTCCTCCAAAGCAAGGGCGCGACCTCGGAGCCGTGTCGTTGGCGCAGTTCTTACTATTCATTTCTTGCCGGTCGTAGTTGAGTCTGATTCTCCTCATTTCTTCCAGCTTTTTAAAATTAGCCTCCCGGCAGTGTCCATCGCTGCGGTTGGCGGATGCCCTGCCTCTTAGACTCGCGTGCACAGTGCCCTTCCGCATTTCCTCCGCTACAGCAGTGTTTCCTAATTGGCAGTTCCAGGTTGCTTGTCCTGTGAAGCAGTGCTCACTAGGCTTTTCGGGTGGCTCCTTTGTGGGTTTGTATGTTCTGCTGTTCTGTGAATTTCCTATGACCCCTACATATCTTTACAGCTACAGATAGGAGAGAGATACTGCAGTGGGTAGGGCACTTGCCTTGCACACGGCCGACCTAGGTTCTATCCCGGCACCCTATAAGGTCCCCTGAGCACTGCAGCAGGAGTAATGCCTGAGTGCAGAGCCAGGAGTAATCCCTCAGCATCGCCGGTGTGGCCCCAAACATCAACTGATTACAAATATCTTGGGGCCAGGGATGTGTGGGTGCTCGGCCTGTGCCACGCCCCGAGATGAACCTGGCACCTTAAGCACCTGCCCCGCACAACCACAGGCTGTGGCCCTTGGGGGCCTTGGCCTTGAGCCCTAGCAATGACGTGTCCAGCGACGATGAGACATCATCTCACACCAGAGACTGGCACACATCAGAAAGAACGTGAGCAACCAGTGCTGGTGCTGATGTGGGGAAGAAAGGGACTCTCTTTCATTGTTGGTGGGAGTGCCGACTGGTCAGCCCTTCTGGGAGACAGTATGGGCATTCCTCAAAAATGAGAAATTGAGGGGCTGGAGAGATAGCACAGCGGGTAGGGCGTTTGCCTTGCACGCGGCCGACCCGGGTTCAAATCCCAGCATCCCATATGGTCCCCTGAGCACAGCCAGGGGTAATTCCTGAGTGCAGAGCCAGGAGGAACCCCTGTGCATCGCCAGGTGTGACCCAAAAAGCAAAAAAAAAAAAAAAAAAAAGAGAAATTGAGCATCCGTACGACCCAGCGATGCCGCTTCTGGGAATATATCCCGGGGTTGCAAAAAGGCACAGTAGAAATGACATCTGCTCCTGCATGTTCATTGCAGCACTGTTCACAATAGCCAAAATCTGGAAAACAACCCGAGTGCCCAAGAACAGATGACTGGTTAAAGAAACTTTGGTGTCATCTGCACAATGGAATACTATGCAGCTGCTAGGAGAGATGAAGTCATGGAATTTGCTTATAAGTGGATGGACATGGAGAGTATCATGCTAAGTGAAGTGAGTCAGAAAGAGAGGGACAGACATAGAATGACTGCATTCACTTGTGGAATATAAAATAACATGAGACTAACACCCAAGGACAGTAGAGACAAGGGCCAGGAAGAGTGCTACATGGTTGGAAGCCGCCTCATGAGCTGGGGGAGAAGGCAGCTGGGATAGAGAAGGGATCACCGAGTCAGTGATGGAGGGATGGCTCAGGCTGGGAGACATGTGCTGAAAGTAGACAAAGGACCAAACATGATGGCCTCTCAGTATCTGTATTGCAAACCACAATGCCCAAGAGTAGTGAGAGAGTAAGAAGGACATTTTCTGTGATCTCTCTAATCGAGACAGGACCCTTGACATCATGTCACTCTGCACATGGCAGCTCAAAGGAGGCAGGCTGGGTGGCTGGACAGGAGGGATACTGGGGACAGTGGTGGTGGAAAACATACACTGGTGGAGGGATGGGTGTGTGATCATTGTGTGACTGAAAGTCAAACATGGAAGCTTTGTAACTATCTCACAGTGATTCAATAAGGAGGGAGGAAGGGAGAGAGGAAGGGAGAGAGGGAGGGAGGGAGGGAGGGAGGGAGGAAGGAAGGAAGGAAGGAAGGAAGGAAGGAAGGAAGGAAGGAAGGAAGGAAGGAAGGAAGGAAGGAAGGAGCCTAGGTTAACAAAAAAAAGTGTCCAACACTAAGTGACCAAGTGTTGGAGGGAGTGCGTGCACACACCCACGTCTATAATGCTCTATTTTCTGTTAACGGTGACACGATCGTTGTCTAAGTTTAAATTCATTCGGGAAATGCCAGTATTCTGTATTGGGGGTTAGGTGATGTCTGATGCACAGCCGGCCTCATTCTGATCCCTGGCGCGGGATACAGCCCGGGCACAGCCGGGCGCGTTCAGCGCAGGCAGGGGGCAGCCCTGGGCACCTCCAGGCTGATCCCACAGAAGCGAGCGTGAGAGAAGCTCATGTTTGCGCTATTCTCCTCCTTCAGGAGCGCTTCCCGGGGCTGGAGACGAGTGTGGGGTGAGGGCACTTTCCCTTGCAGGCAGCCGGCTGCGATTCAGCCCCTGACACCGTGTCGTTCCCTAAATACAGTGACCCCTGAGCACCGCCGGCCTGCTGGGGTGCCCAATAACCCTTTTATTTTTTCCCTCAGAATTTCATTAAAGCACCATGAATTACAAAGTCATTCAGCGTTAGGTTTTTGGCATCCAAAATTCCTTTTAAAGTCTAAAAAACTTGTTTCTATTGAAATTATCTGTTATTGTTGCTTGAATGTCCTTTGCCTTTTTTGGATTTTTTTATTTTGGGGCCACACCTCATGGTGCTCAGGGCTTACGCCTGGCTTGGAGCTCAGGGATGACACCGGGCAGGCTCTGGGGACCATGTGGGGTGTCGGGATCGAACCCGGGTTGGCCGCGTGCGTGGCGAGCACCCTATCACCGCACTCTCTCCGGCCCCTGTGCTCTCCTTTTTGTCTGGCCGGAAGCTTTTCCGGTTGGTGCCTTCCACATGGCCCCAGTCTTTGACAGTTATCTCGCTGTGTGGTATGAAAAAGATGTGACGGGCTAATCTCGCGTATCTCTTATCCCATGTCTAGAGTTGACCGGGCCCCTGCCTGGGGAGCTGCTTCTCCCGGCGGGAAGCGGCAGTGCAGCTGCTCTGTTCCAGTCATGCCTTTCTCCCTTCCAGGGGTCCACGAAGAGTATCAGCTGCCATATTATGACTTGGTGCCCTCTGACCCTTCCATTGAAGAAATGCGGAAGGTCGTGTGTGACCAGAAGCTTCGGCCCAACATCCCCAACTGGTGGCAGAGTTACGAGGTAGGAGGATCCCTCACTCCGCGGCCTTTCCGGGTTGTTTTCTGTTTGTTTGGGTGGGGGAGGGCGGTTTGGGCCACACCTGGTGGTGCTGAGGGGCTGCCCCTGGCTGTGCTCAGGGCTGTTGCTGGTGCTGCAGGGGGGGGGCCCTTGGCGTGTCTGGGATCAGTCGGCTTCCTGCGAGACAGGTGTCTTATCCTTACACCATCTCTCCAGGCCATTTGCCTTATTTGCAGACTTTACAGTGATAACAGCAGAGCCAGCCTCCCAGGGTTAATCTTCGGAGCCTGAAGCGCTGTCCTGTGTTATGTTTGTTTCTGTGTGCGCTTTCATTAGGGGCAGCGCACAGTAGGGCTCAGGGCACTGTGGTGCCAGGAATTGAACCCACGGTTCCCACACGCAGAGCCCTTGAACCATCGCCCCGGCCCCAGAGCTGGCTACCTGCAGAATCCCAAGGGACCATGGGCTCCGCTCCTGGGTACCTCGTCATACTCTTGGGCGTGGGTAACTGACAGGAGCAAAGGGCTTCGTTGCCAGGACACAGCTGAGAGTTGGTGCACACGAGGCGGAGACAAGCCTGAGCCAGTACTGAGCCCTCTCCTTACCCCAGATGACCAGCGAGGGCTCTGCGGGGTCACTCGAAGATGTAGATGAGGGGCACTGGCCGGAGGGGAGTCGAGGAGACTGCCCGAGGAAAGCGGCCTTGGGGCTGGAACGATAGCACAGCGGGTAGGGCGTTTGCCTTGATGCAACCCACCCGGGTTCAGCTCCCATCATCCCATATGGTCTCCTGAGCACTGCCAGGAGTAACGCCTGAGCATCGCCGGGTGTGACCCAAAAAAGAAAAAAAATATATGGCCTTTGTAAAATCCCGAGAGGAGGGGGCGTGAGTGAGGGCAGGATGGCAGAGGATGGGGCGCCAGTGGAGCAGGAGGTTGCACAGCAGGTAGGATTCGTACGCTGCTGACCAGGGTCTGACCCCCTCACCCTGTGTAGTCCCCCAAGCCCATAAGCCCTGAGCACCCAAAGTTTTAAAAAGTGAGGTAGGCAGGGGAAGGTGGTAGCATTTGCCGGAAGTCATTAGCTGAAGACAGAGTGATGACCTAGTTCCCCACACATGTGGAATTCCCCAGGGCTCTCGAAGCCTCACCTAGTGCCTGCAGGCTCCTGCCTCTGCGCCGAGTGCGTCTGGCCACTAGAGGGCGCTGGCGCACAGAGCCGCGCTCACAGCCGCTGGGGCTTCTTCCCTTCGCCCCATGAGCTTTTCCTCCACTGCGCCCTCGGGACCCTCCCCGAGTGACAGTTCCAGATCGCAGCTCTCTGACCAGAGGCGGGGCCCTGCTTGGGAGAATGGGCTCCTCACCCGGGCTGCCCGAGGCCCCCTGCCCCCTGTCCACAGGCAATGCTGACACCCTCCTCGGCCTGACGGTAGTGTCTGTCGCACAGGGAACGGCAGTGAGTTCCTACCCCCGGTAGGGCGCTTGCCGTGTGCACAGCTGAGCCAAGGGTGGTCCCTGGAACCTGATACGGCCCCCGGCCCCGCCCGAGGTGATCTCTGAACGCAGAGTCAGAACTGAGGATTGCTGGGTGTGGCCAGACTCAAAAAAGAGGGAAAATGCGACATGCTGCTGTGTGTCGCTGCGCCCGGCGTGCCTGCACTGGTCCCGTGCTCGTGGGACACGGTGTTGGCAGAGCTCCAGGGCGGGTGCGTGCTCAGTCGGGAAGCCCAGAGCCGAAAGGGGTGCCAAGGCTTTGCGTCTGCTCCTGGGCGCGGGGCCAGCCCCACACAGGTGCTCCCACCCCCACTGCCGGGTTCGGCAGGTCGGCACCTCTGGGCTCAGGCCAGACCTTCTGTCCTGGTTGGCCGCAGGCGGCCACGAAGCAGCCCCGGCGCCTCTGAGCACAGCCACCCCCAGAACACAGGACTTCTGAGCTCAACTGCGATGGCCCCCGAACACTGGCTCCCCAGGGTCCTTTCCTGCCTGCCCTGCGCTGCAGGGTGGGGGGCGTCTCGAGAGCTGCCTCCCGCCTTGGCCCCAGAGGAAGCCGGGCCGCTCACGCTGCTCTCTCCCGCAGGCGCTGCGGGTCATGGGGAAGATGATGCGGGAGTGCTGGTACGCCAACGGCGCGGCCCGCCTCACGGCCCTGCGCATCAAGAAGACCCTGTCCCAGCTCAGCGTGCAGGAGGATGTGAAGATCTAGCCTGCCCCTCCCTCCGCGTCGCCCTGGGCGGCGGGAACTGCGGAGCTGCCGTGGGAGCGTACGCTGGAGGCTACCTCTCGTTTCTGCCCAGCCCTCCGGCCAGCGCCCTGGCCCGCGAGAGGGACGAGCCCGGGAGACCCGCTCACTCCCACCTGGGCCTGAGACACAGACACCTTTTCTATTTACCTCCCAAGGCACGGAGACTCCGGGGCCCTCGGGGTGGAGCACTCGGTGCCACGACTTGAACTGGTGGGAGCGGGGGGTCCCGCAGGGTGGCGGCCCCGGGCCCAGAGGAGCAGGTGTCGCCAGTGCTAAGCGGCGCCGCGGGCTTTCCTCCAGGGACCCCCGAGACCCAGGCAGACGGCCCGTCTCCAGGCAGCTGTGCTCCCCTCCCACCTCGCACGGACATCTGGAGGGGCTGCCCGGGGGTCCGTCTGCGCCTGTGTGCGGCCATGTGTGCATGTGCCGAGGTGCGTCCCTGTGTGCCTGCTCTGTGCCCCGCCCGTCACGTGTGCGTGCGTGTGCTTGTGTGTGTGCGTGCGCGCGTGTGTGTCTGTCGGTCGGTGCGCACTTACCTGCTTGAGCTTCCCGTGCATGTACAGGGTGGGGTGGTCGTCGTGCGTCTGTACGTGCCGGTCCTCGGGTCAGTAGTGATAGCGTCTGTGTGCCCCCCGCCGCGGCGGCACCCCCGTTCCTTCCCAGCAGGCTGCCCCCCCACCCCATGTCCACGCAGTCCTCCGTCTCGGACTGGCACCAAAGCTGGCCCCGTTGGCTGCTGCGCGCCAAGGGTCCCTGGAGGGAGAGAGGTGTGACAGCAGGCAGGAGCGAATCTCGGCCGCTGTGGAGTGCCGTGGCCAGTGAGCCGCCCCCAGCAGCACGGAAGGACCGAGGCGCTCGAAGCCCAGATCCTGGGACTCCGTCGGAATGTCACATCTGTCTCTCATATCCCACATTCTGGAAACAGCAGTGTATATTTTTGGTGGTGGTGGGTTTAGGGTGGGGAAGGGGGAGGCCGGGGAGGGGTGGGGGGTGGCGGCCGCATGGGTCTGTTACTGGATTAGCTGATGGCGGTGGAGGGCGGCGTGAGGCCGTGTCGGGCCCTCCCAGAGGGCCGGGCCAGCCGCGCCCACTCCCCAGGGAGTGGACTGTCACCGTGGCTGGACGCCGTGCGGGCTTGGTCAGCGTATCTTAGATATAGAACTTTGAAGCCATAACTTTTAACTGGAGTGGTTTGATTTTTTTTTCTTTTTAATTTTATTCAAAGGGTCTGGATTTTAACTTTTTTTAATATTGTTTTTATAAAAGGAAACCATCTCTGTATGATGATTACCTCTCGATCTGTTTGTTTTTAAAGAAATCACTACAAAAACAACCACAAAAATCTTGTTGGAACGCACATAGCTCGATCACACTGGAAATGACCTTGTTCCTGAGCCTGTCCCCCGCCCTCCCCCCAGAGCCCCTCCTGGGTCTCCTGCGCCCCACCCCCACCCCCAGGGCCGGGAGCCCTTGTGCTGGGGCTCCGAGGAGCCGTCTGCAGGTGCCGGGCACTGAGTTGGGTGCGGAGAGCGTGGATGTCTGTCGGGGACAGTGTTCCTGGGAGCCCTTGGGGCTAGGCCCGTCACTCTGATCTAGGACCACTGAGAAGTAAGGGTCCCACCCCAGCATGGGGGCCGGAGGTGGGTCGTGAGACCCCTGACCCCCATCACTGCGTTCATTCTGAGCCCCCTTCCTGCCCTCCCACGCCTGCCTCCAGCCCAGCCAGTCGCCAAAGCCTGGAGGGGGCGGAGTCTCCGTCGCCTCCCCTATTTATTTCCTGACGTCTGCGTCCTTGCATCAGAGGAGACCTTCCCCTCGCCCTTGGGCCAATTTACTGGCCCCTGATTGCCCGTGGTACCAATTGTGTCGTGCGGAGCTTCCTGCCCCCCTGCCCTGCTGCAGAACCTGGCAGGTGACCGGTGACAATGAACTTAGATGCCTGCTGGGGTCTCAGCCAGCCTCTGGGAGCTGCCAACACTCCGCCAGCCAGGGACCCCCTTCCGCAAGCCCCTCCCCGCGTGCAGCCCGGCCGCCACCTCTGGGAAGCCTGGGCAGGTCCTTGGGAAGCTCCCCCCCCCCCACTCCTCTCTGCAACACCAGAGCTCGGAGTCCGGAGCCGGGAGGAACAGAAAGACTGGGTTTCTGGGCCCCGGGGCTGCCGCACTGTGGACCCGGTCCACAGACCAAGGCCAAGCCCGTTCTGTCGCCGCCATCGAGGCCCCCGAACGGCATTCTCGGTACTTTTGTTTGTTTTTGTACATTTTATTAGAAAGGACTGTAAAATAGCCACTTAGACACTTTACCTCTTCAGTATGCAAATGTAAATATGTGTAATATAAAAAATCTTTTGTTTTAATATAAGAATGAGCCTGTCCAATTTCTGCTGTACATTATTAAAGTTTTATTCACAGAGCTCTTGTGGTGCCTCTGTCCCTTCTGCAGGCTGTCGTGGGAGTGACAGGAGAGAGGCACAGTGTCTCTGGGGGCCCGGGACCACTCCTGGAGCTGCTCAGGATGGTCCGTGGTGCCGGGGATTGAGCACAGCAAACTGCAGGCCGCCCCTGCCTGCTTACCCTCCCTCCGGGCGGGGGGAGTTCGGGGTCATGGTCAGTTCCTTGGGGGTCACTTGGGTGTTTTCCGTGTGGAGAGGAGGATGTCTGTTGTCTCCGACTGAGGGAGTCCACAGTCCTGGGGTGGTTGGTTGGTTTTTTTTTTGGGGGGGGGGTTACAAGGAAGTTTTATTGGACACGTTTCACTGAGCGCAAAACACCTAAAGGAAATCACAGTACAATGAGATTGCAATCAGGGCCTCAGATTTTCCCACAAACGCCAAGACCAAAGTCCTGTGGATTGGCAATTGCACTGCAATCCCCACCTCCCCACCCCCACCCATTAACTTAAAAAAAAAAAAGGCTTCAAACTTACGTGCCGTAGAGATTATTATTAAAGGAACTAGAATTAACAAACATGCCAAATGTTTTTCACTTGTTCCTTACAGACACAGCGCCTAGTGAGGGGTGCTTGGTCTTAAATTGAGGCAAGATCATCAGGGCTGCTCACGTAGGACACGCTCGTCTGTTCCTCAGCTTCCCTGTGACACCACGGGCCTCGTGTTCTGAAACGCACAGCCACGTGTCCAGGGCAGGTGGTCCTCATGGGGGAAGTTGTGGTAGGGCTTGACCGCCTCCACAGGACCCTCCCGAGGTGAGAGCAGTTGGTCTCTTCCATGAGGAGAATATTTGAGATACTCGGACGCAGCTGCCCTGTTGACAAGGCCGACAAAGCTGAAGCGTTTCTTCAGTTGACAGTAGCAGACCCTGTGTGAAAGTGGACTGCATGCTCGACAGAATTTGCTGTGCGTCCATTAACTGCTCTGACCCTCAAAGCAAGATGTGAGGGGGCGTAGGAAATGGCTTGGAAGGAGAAGGCCGTCTCAGGGCTTCAACGCGTCGCCAGCCTGTCTGCACACACTCAGCAGGTCGGTGAGCCCTGCCCACCACAGCCACCAGCGAAGGGCAAACTGGATTTAGAAACTGAAGGTTAGGGGCTGGAGCGATAGCACAGCGGGAGGGCGTTTGCCTTGCACGCAGCCGACCCAAGTTCAATCCCCAGCATCCCATATGGTCCCCTGAGTACAGAGCCAGGAGTAACGCCTATGCATTGCCGGGTGTGACCCCCCCCCAAAAAAAACTGAAGGTTAGAGAAGTCAGACTGCTCATGTAGCCAGAGGTGGAAAGACCTTGCCATAAATATAAACCCTAGTTCAAAGTCAGCCTGTGAGTATTCGAGGCGTCAGTAGGCGCGGCTGTCCGGAGGATGAGCAGCACTGGTGTGGTCGCAGTGGGTCACCTTTGCACGTAGCAGGCACTGGGTCTCACCAGCACCACCAAAAATTCTTTCAAGGGAATGATGAAATGAAGTTCATTCTGTTCCCTCTGTCTGCCCCCTTACTAGAAAGGTTTCTGATACAGGAGATCACAATCCATTCGAACCATGGCAGAGTTTGGTTTTGGCAGGAGGCAGAGTGCTCAGGACCGTATGTGCTGCCCGGATTGAGACAACGTTAGCCACATACAGGGAGAATTCCTGATCTTTGGCCCCGGAACTGGGTTTGTGTTTCACCCGTCTTAAATGTCCCTCCCCACTCATCTTTACGGTCAGGGGTACGTGCTGGCTGAGCCCAGCCCAGACACTGATCCATGTAGTAGGGTTGAAGAGAAGGTTTGGATCCAGTGGGCAGTGGTGTGTTCGAGTTCTCCAGAGAAACGAGAGGGTGAAGGAAAAAGGGAGATGGGGAGAAGGAAGAGGGAGAAATCTAGGCCTTGATGGCCACATCTAGTGTGTTGGCCAAACACTCTGGCGTGAGTTGCCGAGAGCCCCGGTTTCAGACAGAATGGGATGGAAGGAATGTGGTACATGCCAGGATGGGTCTGTCTGAGGTGCTCCGGCAGCCGGGGGTGGAGCCGGGGGTGGTGGGGAGCAGTTTGGGTTGTGGCAGGAGGCAAAATGCTCAGGACCGTATGTGGTGCCCGGATTGGGTCAAGTCACAGGTTTGCCGCATGTCAGGTGTGAACGGCGAGGTGGGGGTGGGGGGAGCATGCTCGGACCAGGGAGTCAGTTCAAAGGGCTGTGTGCACGTTGCCCTGCCTTGCAAGCAGAAGCCCTCAGTGCCATCTCCGGCACCACATGGGCTGGGAGTAAGCTCTGGGTACCACTGGGGGTGCTCCCAAAACGCAAAAAAACAGCCCATAGATAGAGTATGGTGGGGTAGGAGCTTCTGCGTGCAACTGACCCAGGTTCAATCCTCAGCACCGCTTATGGCAGAGTAAACCCTGAGCACCGCCGGGTATGTCTATAAACCGAAACCAAGAGCTGGAGCGATAGCATAGCGGGTAGGGCGTTTGCCTTGCATGCGCCCCACCCGGGTTCGATTCCCAGCATCCCATAGGGTCCCCCGAGCACCGCCAGGAGTAATTCCTGAATGCAGAGCCAGGAGTAACCCCTGAGCATCGCCAGGTGTGACCCAAACGCCCCCCCCTCCCCACCAAAAAAAAAACGAAACCAAGTAAGTGAAAGTAGAAACCTCAGCGAGAGGAAGGGCCTGCTTTAGTTTGGAGCTGGCCAGAGAGATTCTTAGCCCATGAGTGGCGCTATTCGCAGAGAGGGGCAGGGGGAGCGCCCTTGCAGCTGTGTTTGCCAAGCGGGGCGCTCCACAGACTGAACTCTTGCTCTGTGTCCCTGCTCCGAGGGGGAATGAGAGCAGGACGGTGCTTCCTCCCCACTCGAGGAGCCCGAGGCACCCTGGTTCCCGTGACTCGAGCTCTCGGGAACTTGCAACACGGGAGCCTGTTAGGAAAAGCCAGCTAAGGGGCTTGCCTTGTGCACAGCTGGACCTGGCTCAATCCCTGGCACCCTGATGGTCTCAAGCACTGCCAGGGTGGCAATAAATAAATAAATAAATAGAAAGTCAACCCCCAGGGCCGGGGTTGTGGTTTGGCGGTGCCGCACTAGCCCTGCCTGTGTGAGGCCACAGGGCTATGGGGGTCATCTCCAACACCACGAGAAGCGGGGATGAGCCGAGGGCCGCCCTGCCCTGCCAGCTGCTCCCCGGAGGCCTTGTCACGTGACTGGCCCAGCCCTTCATTCCTGCAGACCAGAGCAGCAGCTGAGCCTCTCTCCCCGCCAGTGCCCGGGCTTGGACGCAGGGTGGCACCCAGGAGGAGCCCCCCACGCTGGCATCCCTTCCATTCTGGTCGTGAGGGTGCTGCTGCCAGGGAAGTGGCCTTCTGCAGCTCCGCCCCGAGTTCCAGCTCCCGAGCACCCCAAGCCTGAGCATCGTGGTGGGGCCCTGCTTCAGCTCCAGGGGGCCTCGGATGACAGGTGTCTGGACGGGGCCCCTCACAAAGGCGGGTGGGGGTGGTCACTAGCCAGCCCCTCCCTCCCGACTGCTCACACCCCACCGAGGGCTCGGGGACAGGTGCAGGCTGGGTTGCTGGAGGCGCGGGCTGGAAGGCAGCTTCCTGCAGGGAGGAGAATTGGGGTGTCCTGGTATGAGGGTGAGGGTGAGCAGATACGACAAGAGAGACAGCTTAGGAGACAGACAGGCTGGAAGAGGCAACCAGGGGCCTGCCCCTGCCCGGCGCAGTGGCCGAGAGCCGCCCTTGGTGGCCTGGGAGTTTCTGTCTGGTCCTCCTGTTTGCTTGCTTTTCTTCCCTTTAAAATTATTTTAAATTTTATTTCATTTATTTTATTTTTTGTGGGGTTTTGGGCCAAACCTGGCAGTACTCAGGGGTTTCTCCTGGTTCTGCACTCAGGAATCACTCTTTGAAGGCTCGGGGACCAGACGGGACACTGGAGACCGAACCCAGGTCAGCTCTGTGCAAGGCAAGCACCCTCTCTACCTGCTGTTCCTTCTCTCCTGCTTCTTTGTTCCTCTTCCTTCTTTCCTTACTGCCTTACTTCCTTTTTGTCTTTTGTTTTCTGTCTTCCTTTTTTTCTTCCTTCCTTCCTTTTTCTTTTTCTTCCTTTTGTTTTCTTTCTTCCTTCCTTTCTTCCTTTTTCTTTCTTCCTTCTTTTCTTTCTTTCTTTTTCTTTTTTTTCTTTCTTCCTTCCTTCCTTTTTCTTTTTCTTCCTTTTGTTTTCTTTCTTCCTTCCTTTCTTCCTTTTTCTTTCTTTCTTCCTTCCTTTTCTTTCTTTCTTCCTTTCTTTTCTTTCTTCCTTTTCTTTCTTCCTTCCTTTTCTTTCTTTCTTTTTCTTTTTCTTTTTCTTTTTCTTTCTTTTTCTTTCTTTCTTTCCTTTTTCTTTCTTTCTTTCTTTCTTTCCTTTCTTTCTCTCTCTCTTTCCTTTCCTTTTCTTTCACTCAGGGCTTACTCTTGGCTCAGGGATCATTCCTTGTGGGGCTCAGGGGACCATACGCCCTGGCCCTGATGGATTTCACCTGTAGCAGGCTGCCCCCCAGTTAGGATTTAAAACAAGATAAACACAGAGTGGAATGCCAGAGCAACAGTACGGCAGGTAGGTCATTTGCCTTGCATGTGGCCAACCCAGGTACGATCTCAGGCCCCCCTGTTACCCTGAGCCTGCCAGGAGTGATCCCTAAGGGTAGAGCCAGGAGTCATCAGGCCGGAAGGTGACTCAGAGGGCTGGAGCACGTACTTTTCATCGACCCCTGGAACTGCCTGGCCCCCCCAGCATCCAACACCACGCCAAGAGTAGCCCCTAGCGCCTCCGGGTGTGAGTGCAAAACACAAACCAAAAACAGTAAATAAAAGACACTTCCTGAATATAACAAGTGTAAGTTTACAGAACTTGGTAGGGGGGAGTTGGCATTTGGGGAACAGACCCTCCTCGGTGACAGGAGAGGAGGTGAGGAGGAGGCGGGGGCTGGCTGGGAGGCCAGAGGACGAGCAGCTGTTCCCAGTGGCCTTTAAAGGTTTGTCAGGGGCTGGAGCGATAGCACATCGGGTAGGGGGTTTGCCTTGCACATGGCTGACCCGGGTTCGATTCCCAGCATCCCTTGAGCACCGCCAGGGGTGATTACTGAGTGCAGAGCCAGGAGTAACCCCTGAACATAGCTGGGTGTGACCCCAAAAAGCAAAAAAGAGAAAAAACAAAAGGTTTGTCAGGCCCGAGCGATAGCACAGCGGGACGGGCATTTGCCTTGCATGCCGCCGACCTGGGTTCGATCCCCAGCATCCCATATAGTCCCCCAAGCACCGCCAGGAGTAATTCCTGAGTGCAGAACCAGGAGTAACCCCAGAGCATCGCTGGGTGTGACCCCAAAAAGCAAAAAGCAAAAAAGTAAATAAATAAATAAAAGGTTTGTCTGTCAGGAGACCTGTGGCCACCAGAGGGCACCAGCAGCCCGTCAGGGCGCCGGTGAGGGGTGGAGGCGGCGACGCCCTTCTCTGAGTGCGCAGGGGAGCTGCCAGCCAGAGTCAGCCCATCTCACAGTCCCACAAACCGTCTCCTCTACCCTCAGTCCCTGCAGGGCCCTCAGCCGCCTCCTTGGCGTGAGCCTTCGGGCCGCAGGATTTCCTTTCTGGACCGTGAGGTCCTTTCCGGCCCCGAAATTCCAGGACCTGAGGAAACTGCTGACAGAAACGGCATCCTGGAGCCGCCCGGGCTGGGCGTCTCCATCCAGGGTGCTCCGCGGGCAGCGCGGGCAGCGGGGGTGACCTGCAGCTCTCAGGGGCCTCCTGAAGGCAGGGAGGCAGGTGGCCCGGCGCCCCAGGCACCCTGGTCCCCACCTGAAGGGCCTGTCTCCTCAAGGCTGCCAGCCTTCCGCGGGCCCTGTCCAGGGGACGGAGGGGGGATCTGCCCCTTACCCCTGGGGGTGGTCTGCCCTGAAGAAGTTAAGCAGGACACTGCCCGGGAGTGGGGAGGTGGATGAGGCAGTCCTGCCCAGCGTCTGCGAGGCCCCGGGTTTGACTCCCAGCACCACCTGTCCCCCACCCAGCATCTCTAGGTGACTTCCATGACAGTGTTGTTTGTTTGTTTAATTGAGGCTGGGTTGTCTGGAGCGATAATACAGCAGGTTGGGGTTGGAGCGATAGCACAGCGGGAGGGCGTTTGCCTTGCACAGAACTGACCCAGGTTCGATTCCCAGCATCCCATATGGTCCCCTGAGCACCGCCAGGAGGAATTCCTGAGTGCAGAGCCAGGAGCAACCTCTGTGCATTGCCAGGTGTGACCCAAAAAAAAAAAAAAAAACAAGAACCAGCAGGTGGGGCATTTGCCTTGTATGCAGCCAATCCGGGTTCGATCCCCAGCACCCCATATGGTCCCCCGAACACTGCCAGGAGTGATTCCTGAGTGCGGAGCCAGAGTAAGCCCTCAGCATCGCCAGGTGTGGCCACAAAAAAAAAAAAAAAAACAGGGCTGGAGGCTGAAGAGAGAGTGCAGCAAGTGGGGTGCGTGTCTTGCACAAGGCCGGCCTGGGTTTGAGCCCCAGCACCTCATGTTCCTCCAAGCCCTGCCAGAAGACATCCCCAAGTGCAGAGCCAGGAGTAAGCCCTGGGGACAGCCAAGTGTGACTTGAAAACCAAATAAGATTAAAGTGAAAATCTGTGTCACTGTCATCCTGTTGTTCATCAATTTGCTCGAGCGGGCACCAGTAACGTCTCCATGGTGAGACTTGTTACTGTTTTTGGCATATCGAATACGCCACAGGTAGCTTGCCAGGCTCTACCATTCGGACGAGAAACTCTCGGTAGCTTGCCAGGCTCTCCGAGAGGGACGGAGAAATCGAACCCAGGTCAGCCACATGCCAGATGAATACCCTATGCGCTGTGCTATCGCTCCAGTCCAAAAAAAAAGAAAAAATAAAAGTCAGGGCTGGGAAAGCAGCACAGGGGTTAAGGCGCTTGCCTTGCATCCCCAGCCCGTGTACGGTGCCCTGAGCGCAGCCAAGGATCACTCCCGAACAAAGAGCCAGGACTAAGCCCTGAGCACCCCCCAGCCCTGAGTGCCCCTCCACCCCCCCACCATGTCAACAGATGCCCTTTTGTGGTTTTGTGGGTCCTTCAGGGAAAAGCCGGGAGTGAGAACAGAAGCCTGTGCCTCGCTGCCTCTTCTCACCTCCCCCCACCTCACCCCACCAGATGCCGTCTGCCGGGGGCCCGCCACAGCAGACGGGCCAGGGGTCCATCTGTGCGAACACTTCACAATAGAGGCCCATGTTTCCCCACCGACACGCTGCCGGGCCTCGCAGCGGAGGCCACTTGGCGGTGCCAGGGAGGAAGGCGGGAGGGGGGGAAGAGCACCCGGGGGGGGTGAAACTAGCTTTTGGCTCCCCGCACGCCCCCACGCACCCCTGCCCCCCCCACCCCCAGCCTCTTGCCATCTGGACTTGTGTCATCACCGGGGGATGGAAGAGCGCCCCCTCCACCCACGGCTCCCGGAGAGGCTGGGCCTCGGGGGCTGGGCTGGCCAAGAGGCGGGCGGGGAGAGCCGGAGCCACCAGGCACGAACCCGGAGCCAGGCTGGGGGGCCGGCTCACCTGGGCACCCAGACGGTGTGGCCGTGTGTCCCCAACGTGTCACACACAGCCTGTGTTCAGGTGCCGCTTGCTCCCAGGCCCCCAGCCTCTGCCACCCCCGGCGCGTGGCTCGTGCCTGTCACAGGCAGGGGCTAGTGAAGAAGTGAGAGACTCCACAGCTTCCGTGTTCCCGCTCGCCTCAGCCCTGCCACAGAGCGGCCTGGAGCAAGGGGCTCTGGGCTCTGGGCTCATCTCCCTCACAGGGTCAGAGGAGGACAGGACCTACACACCCTCTGACCTTGTGAGGACTAAACTGTTTCATTACTTCATTACTGTATCACTTGTATCACTGTCATCCTGTTGCTCATCGATTTGCTCGAGCGGGCACCAGTAACGTCTCCATGGTGAGACTTGTTGGTACTGTTTTTGGCATATTGAAAATGCCACGGGGAGCTTGCCAGGCTCTGCCGTGCGGGTGAGATACTCTCGGTAGCTTGCCAGGCTCTGCTGTGAGGGCGAGATACTCTCGGTAGCTTGCTGGGCACTCCGAGACGGATGGAGGAATCACATTCAGGTCAGCCGCATGCAAGGCAAACGCTGTCGCTCGAAACTGTTTCATACATGGGTATAAAAGCAGACACAGGGGCTGGAGCAATAGCACAGCAGGTAGGGTGTTGGCCTTGCACGCGGCCGACCCGGGTTCGATCCCCAACATCCCATATGGTCCCCCAAGCACCACCAGGAAGAGCCAGGAGTGACCCCTGAGCATTGCTGGGTGTGACCCAAAAACCAACCAAACAAACAAAAAAGCATACACAGACATGTGCAGAGCACATGGCAAGTGCTGAGGAAATATAAGCTCTATAGGCACGAGAAAGGGCCAGGCTGTGTCTCAGGGATAAAATAGATGTCTTGCTTTTTTCATCTTAGGCTTTGTTTTTGGGCCACACAAGGCTGACTCCTGGCTCTGCTCTCAAGAGTCATCAGCCTCGGCAGCGGCCAGGGGACCATACGGAGTGCCAGAGTCCAAGCCCAGGTTGACCGGGTGCTAGACGAGTGCCCTGCTATTATACTATCGCTCTGGCCCCGGAGTACAAACCTGGGCTTGATTGCTGACAATGCAAATTTAAACAATCATAATAGGGGCGATTATTATTATTACTAGCTCCGTCTAGAGACGGCTCAGCTGCTGAACACATGCGTTGCACGTCGGGCCGAGCTTTGCCAGGACTGACCTCCCCTCCTCCCCAGAGCAGCTCTGGGAATAGCCCCCAGCACTATAAGAAATACGGCAAATTTGGGGAAACGGGGTGGGGGGGGAAGGGCACAGACAGGGCGTTCCTGGCCTGGTCAGAGGTTGCTGTAGGGGTGTGGGGGTCCAGCTGTCAGGCCCGGCTGTCCACTTGCTCCTCTCACTTCTGATTTGGGTTTCACCGACGACAGACTTCAGCTCTAGGGGCCACTTCTCCCACCGCAGACAGCACGGCCCTGCACAAGCCTTGGGAGGGGAGGGCTGAGGAGGGGGAGAGAAGGCCCCCCCCCCCCCGGACCCTTCTACCCATCGGAGGCTCCTGCAGTTCGGGGGTCCCTCTTCCCCCTCCTAGTGTTAGGGAAGCCCCTGGGCGCGCGCCAGCGTGCCTGGTCCCTCGCTGGCTCTGCACGGCTCCACCGCGCCCGCCTCGAGGGGCTCAGACCCCCCGGAGTCGGGGGCCCGGCCGCTCTCGGGCGCTGTGGGCGGGGCCGGGCCCTGGGCGGGGCCCGCCGAGTCGCGGCCCACCCCCGCCCGCCGGGCCCCGGCAGCCTATAAAGGGGGCGCGCGGCGGCCGGCGCGCTGGCACCGAGCGCCGCCTGCCCGCCGCCCGCCGCCCGCCCGCCGCCTGCCCGCCGGGGCGCCGCGCCCGAGCCATGACCCTCCGCCGGCTCAGGAAGCTGCAGCAGAAGGAGGAGGCGGCGGCCGGGCCGGACCCCGGCGCGCGGACCCCCGACGCGGGGCCCCCCGCCGCAGCCGCCCGGCCCGGCGCCCCGCCGGGGGACGAGCTGTACGCGGCGCTGGAGGACTGCCACCCGGCCGAGCTGTACCGCGCGCTGGCCGTGTCGGGGGGCACGCTGCCCCGCCGGAAGGTGCGTGCCCGCCGCCCGCGCCCCCCGGGGCGGGGTCGCCCCGCGCCCGCCCGCCAGCCCGCGCCGAGGAAGTGCGTGGCGCGCCCCGACTTCCGAGGGGACGGCCGCGTTCCGGGGATCGGGCCGAGGTGCGGGGGCCAGGCCCGGCCCCGAACTCCGCACGGGACCGGACGCGGGGGGAGGGGGCGCGGGGCGCGGGGCGCGGGGCGCAGGAAGGATGCGGGCGCCGCCCGCCCGCCGCCAGCTCCCGCGCCGCGGGGCCCTGCCTGGACCCGAGGGGCGCCCGAGGGGCGCCCGAGCGCTCCCAGGGGAGGGACCCGAGACCCAGGTTGGGCAGAGGGGGCGGGTGGCCTTTCCCTACCCTCCCTCTCTCCTCCGCTTGCTCCCCCGCCAGCACCCCCCCAACAATGAACGGCTTGTTGAGGATTTGCATTTTATGAAAATAGGGTGGGAAGACAAAGGGGTCCCTCTGTGCTGTCCCGTGGCCCGTTTGGAAACTGTCCCCACCCTGAGGCCAGTCCTCTGCTCTAGAGAAAGAGGGGTCCCCACTTCTCTTCCTAGCCCGGGGGCAGCCCCACGGGAGGGTGACCAGGGCACGGACCGGAAGGTCTGGGGCCTGGACGGGGCTGGCCTGGCATCCCCCGGAGTGCCCGTGGTCTGGAATAGGAACCACGAGTTTTGGGAGGAAGAGAGACGCCTAGTTTCCTAAGGACTTTGAGAAGGCAGAAACCCTGAGCTCCAGCACCCCCAAGTCTCCACGGAAAGAACTGCCGTGCTCCCCCTTAAGTAGAGTGAGACTTCGGGACAAGTTTGCACTCCGAGGCAGTTTTATTTTCCCCCAGGAAGCAGCAAAATGTCCACATTCCCAGCTGGTCCCCCAGAGGCTCTGCCTTTGGGGAAGGAGGCCACCCTGGCCCTCGCCTTTGTACTCCGGCCCCCTAACCGGCCCCTAACACCGGAGGGAACCAGAGCAGGGGTCTCAGGGAGCCTCCAGGCGACCCTGCCCTTCCTGCAGTACCTTCTGGGGGAGTGACCCCTCTCCGGGCTGAGCCCTGCAGCTGGGCCCTGGGGCGGGAGGGTGGTTCTTAGAGTCCGGTACCCCCCAAAACCATCCTCCGAACCCGGAAGACAGCTGGGCCTCCACGGTCTGTTTTTGTTTTTTATTTCTTTCTTCTTTTTTTTTTTTTTTGCAGGAGGGGGCGGGGGTAGTAAAGCCTAAGGAGGACAGCTCTGGGGTGAGGGTCTGGAGGCCCTGGCAAATGGCCACCCTTGGCCCCACACAGATGTCGATGGGACCGGACGGGCGGGCAGAGGCAGTGAGGTGCCGGCCGCGCTCCCACCTACTCCGGCTTCTCTCCCCACACAGGGCTCGGGGTTCCGCTGGAAGAATCTCAGTCAGAGTCCCGAACAGCAGAGGTGAGTCACCCCTGCCCCCCCAGCACCCACCTTGGTCCTGGGAGGGGGGAGTGCAGCACGACAGAGCTGCTCAGCCTGGGTGGGGGGATGGCGTTTCCCCACCCTTTCCTCGGGTGTCCCGGCTGGGAGTGAGGGGCAGGTGGGGGTGTGGGCTGCAAGAAGGGGGTGGCAGAGAAAGGAGTTGGGGACTTTTGAGTCATCAGGTGCTCTCCAACCCACCCCCAGGCCCTGCCAGCTCGCTCCCTGGAGAGCTCTGGGTCTGGGAGGTGGGGAGAGGGGGAATCCCTGGGGCTCCCCGGAGCTCACAGCCCCAGACACCCCGCGAGGCTAGATCCTTGCCCGGCCATGTCCGGCTCCTTGAGACTTTCTGCACCCCCAGCGCAAGCCCAGCAGAGCACTTGAGACGGAGCAACGGGTGGGCAGTAGGAGCTGACCAGGACCTACTCTGCCTGTGTCCTGTGCCGATGTGTGCCTGGCTGATCCTCAGATGGACTAGCCACTGCGGCCGGCCTGCCCGATGGACGTGTTTGGTCCTGGAGCTAAGAGCCTTTTTTAAAGAAACAGACAAGTTTATTGAAAGCCAGAGGAGGAAGGAAATCCCTGCCCGGGCGGGCCTTAGAAAGGGGCTAAATTCGAGTCGTTTTTATCTTTCTAAGGGACCAGGAAGATCACTCAAATGAGCCAGAATTTTCGGGCAGGAGGCCTGGGTCCCCTGCCTGGTCCTCTGAGCACCGCCAGGAAGTGACCCCGGAGCAAGGTGCTGGGAATAACCCCCGAGCACCTCCGGCAGCTCCGCCAAATCATAATAACCAAAGTGAAAACCAAGGGCGATCCAGCAGGGCGCACAAAGAAAGCCTAAATTATTGATGCTCCCTGACCCTTGGCAGGAGAAGTTGGCCAAGCGTTCCCGAACCAGGGCTGAGTGGCATCGACCCAGCAGGCCCGGCTTCCCGTCCCTGTACACACAGGGGCCAGGGCCAGCGCGCAGAGCCGGGCAGCAGCCCGGGCAGGGCTGGGAGCGGGGCGCTCAGCCGGACTCTTTCCGCGGGTCTGGGAGACCCGAGGGGCCTTCGGAGGCTGCCGTGACTCTGCTCCCGGGCGGCGGGAAGGAAGGGGGTGGGGGTGGACAGAGGAAACCGGGCTCCCCAGCAGGAGCGGGTCTGGAGCCGCTCCAGACCATTGTGTCCAGGGGGCGGGCCCGCAGTGCGGGAAGGGGCGTGGCCTCGGGTGCCCCGCCCCCGACCCTCACATCTGGTGGGCTGGCCCCGCCCACCGCAGCCAGCCGGGAGCAGCTGTGATCTGCCGTGAGCCTCGTGACTTGGCCAGCCCTCTCCCCAGGGCCGTGGCGCAGAGGAGGCTCTAGGCTGGGGCTCCCTAGAAAGCTGGGGTGCGGCTGCTAAGCCCTGCCCGGGCCAGCTGTTCCCCACCCCAGAAGCACATTCCAACCACCGGGCTGAGAGGGGCTTATCGCAGCAGGCAGGCGTCCTAGGCGGTGCCGGCAGCTGTGGGGGAGGCCTGCGGTGGGACCCCGACGTGCCTGTCCCATCCTGGTGAGATGCCCGCTGTGTCTCCTGCAGGAAAGTGCTGACTCTGGAGAAGCAGGAGAACCAGACGTTCGGCTTTGAGATCCAGGTGGGGACAGCTGGGTGCAGAGGGACCAGGCGGCTGGACGGCCCGTGCTGGGGGCGCCGGGCCCCACCCCTGCCAGGCTGAAGTTCTCGTCTTTTCCAGACGTATGGCCTTCATCACCGGGAGGAGCAGCGCGTGGAGATGGTGACGTTTGTGTGCCGAGTTCACGAGGCCAGCCCTGCCCAGCTGGCGGGGCTCACACCAGGTGGGCCCCAGAGCCAGGGCGTGGGGGCGTGAGGGGCCCGGGAATGAAGGATCTCTTCTGAAGTCAGACTGCCCTTCTATTTTGGGGGACCAGTAAGAAAAATGGGTGAAGCCAAGCTTCGGAGTCAGGAAGATGTGCCGTTTACGGCCTGCACTTGAGCAGTCCCACCTGCAGACTGGGGACAGTGACATTCCTCACATCCGGGTGCTCCTGGGCGTGGAGCCAGGGCCGGGCAAATGGCAGATGCTGTTGCTGCTGTTCTGCCTCCGCCTGGCAACCTGGCCATCCAGTCTGAGCAGGAGCTGGGGTCCGAGTAACATGGCATTCAGTGGGCTTGGCCCTGAACGATAGGGTCTCCCCTGCCCCTGCCCCACCTGCATCTGAGCACCAGTGTCTCTGAACAGGCCAAGCCTCCATCAGGAAACCCTGAGGACTGGTGAGATCTGGAGACCCTGAGTCCTGGCACAGGGCAGTCTGAGAGCGGTGTGAATCCACACCTCCCGTGCAAGGCTACCTTTCCAAAACCCTCGCTCACCAGCACCCCCTGGTGACCAGGCCGAGTACTGCAGCTCTTTTGCAGGGTGGTTGCCCGTTCCCTCCTCCTGATCCCAAACGCAGCCACATCCCCGTACTCAGATTTTTTTGTTTTTGTTTGGTTTGGTTGTTGGATTTTTATGGATAAGAAATGAGCCCCTGGGCGTGGGTTCCACAGTGCACCAGGTCTCAGAAGCTGAGGCCTCCTGGGAGAGTGGAAACAATGGTAGTTCTCAGCATGGGGCTTCTCAGCCTGCCCTGCCTCTTCCCTTCTCTGCTGTTCTCATGACAACCAGCTCTGGGGGGCCCGAGAGATAGGACGGCTGGGCTCGCTGTGCCCAGTGAATGAGTCAGTGAAACCCCTGACTCTGGGGGGGCCGGACAGACAAGACACCGTGCAAGGCACTTGCCAGGGTGATTCCTGAGTGCAGAACCAGGTGTGGCCCCCAAACAGAAACAAGTGGAAGTAAATCAACCCCCATGCCTGAGGCTTGTGCCTTTGGGACTGGACTCCTGGTTGGAGAGGTGTGTGCGATGTGAGCGTCCTGGCCCCTGGCTTGGATGTTAGACCCTACAAGTTGGCTTGGTGGGGGTGCTTGGGTGGATCGGTCTCCCCGGAACAGTGGAGTGGGCTGGGAGCTGAGGGGTGCTGTGGGGTTATTGCTGACCCGTCTCTGCCTGCCAGGGGACACCATCGCCAGCGTCAACGGCCTGAACGTGGAAGGCCTCCGGCACCGAGAGATCGTCGACATCATCAAGGCGTCTGGCAACGTACTCAGGTACGCAGGCCCCCTCCGGCCCTCTTGGCTCCACCTGGACACCCACACGTCCAGCTCACGTGGGTCCCTCCCCCCGCAGGCTGGAAACCCTGTACGGCACGTCCATTCGGAAGGCAGAGCTGGAGGCCCGGCTGCAGTACCTAAAGGTGAGGCGGCCCCAGGATGTCCAGCCACCCCGGCCTCTGCGGGGCCCAGTGTTTTAGGAGCCTGTTTGTCTGTCCCAGCCTCCCAGAGCCCTAAGGCAACCACGGGGTTCCACTGCCCGGGTCCACCACGGCTAGCTGTCGGCCCCTCCTGACAGTGGGTCTGTCTCTCGCAGCAAACGCTATACGAGAAGTGGGGGGAGTACCGGTCACTGATGGTGCAGGAGCAGCGGCTGGTGCATGGTGAGTAGATGGGGCTGTGTCCCCGTGCCCACTCTCCCTGCCCAGAGCCTGTGGGCCCCTCCCCCCTCCCAAGTAAAAGACAGAGCTGGCCCAGGGCTGATGCCCCATATGTCCCCTTTGTTCTCAGCCCTCTGACGGTAAGTAGGAGACAGTTTTGTGTGTCCCCCTTCCTGGTGGTGCTTGGGGGACCCTAGGGTGCGCCGGGGATTGAACCGGGTCCACTTTGTGTGAATCAAACGCTCTACCTGCTATGGCTCCGGCCCAAGTATTGTCCCCATTTTACAGCCGGGAACACCGAACCTCACAGGGCTTGTGTCCATCCCTTGTGTGGTTCTTGAGACGGGGGAGTCTCAGATTTCTGTTCCACCGTGAAAGGTGCAGGGCTCGGGGTGAGGGAGGCCACCGGCGCAGGCCCCCTCCCCACACGCCCCTTGCTGTGTGCCCGCAGGCCTGGTGGTGAAGGACCCGAGCATCTACGACACGCTGGAGTCCGTGCGCTCCTGCCTCTACGGCGCGGGGCTGCTGCCCGGCTCGCTGCCCTTCGGGCCCCTGCTGGCCGCCCCCGGGGGTCCCCGCGCGGGCGCGCGCCGCCCCGGGGGCGACCCCGACGACGCCGTCTACCACACGTGCTTCTTCCGGGGCGCCGAGCCCCCCGCGCTGCCGCCGCTGCCGCCCCCCGCGCGCGCGCCCGGCCCCGCCGAGCCCCGCGGCCCCGCGCCCGCGCCCCGCGCGCTGCTGAGCCGCAGCGCCAGCGTGCGGTGCCCGGGCCCCGGCGGCGGCGTGCCCGGCGCGCTCTGGACTGACGCCCGCGAGCAGGCGCTGTGCGGGGCCGGCCTGCGCAAGACCAAGTACCGCAGCTTCCGCCGGCGGCTGCTCAAGTTCATCCCCGGACTCAACCGCTCCCTGGAGGAGGAGGAGAGCCAGCTGTAGGCGCGGGGCGGGCGCGGGGACGTATTTATTTATTTATTGGTTCCAGCCAGGGCGAGGGGGGGCCGGGCCAAGGGGACCTCAGGAGCCCCTCGCAGCGGGAGAGGGTCCTGGCCAGCCCCGGCCGCGAACCCAGACCCCAGGCGCCTTTCCAACGCCCCGACAGCCGGCGGGGCTGCGGAGAACTGGACAACTCGGGCCTGGCAGAGGTTCTGGAGCCAAAAATGGGGCGCGCCACCCCACATCGGGGTCAGTAGTGCCTTGTGGGGTCTCCAGGCAAACCCCCGTTCTGCGGGGACCCGATCCCACGAAGCCCTCTCTGCAGCTTTACTTGCTCCTGACCCTTGGCCTTGGGGAAAAAGGCCGGTGGTCGGTCTTCCCCGCGCCCCCCAAATGTGGTTCCAGTTCATTAGCAGGCCCCGCGGGGGACTAGGGTGCTGGCCTCTCTCCCCGCCGGCCTGGACCCCTAAGGGCTTCGCCCCCTTTCCGGGGGCCTGTAACTAAGTGGGGTCCTCCCAGGCAGGGGTCCTGGCTGGCGGCCGGGTGTGTGGGGCCGCCAGACTGTTCCACCCTTTGTGTTGCTTCTGAACCTCAGACTGTATTAAATGGACGGATTTTTGCATCGGTGTCAGCGTGGTGACTGCCTGGGGTCAGGGGGCTGGAGGGAAGCGACCCCACAAGCACCGACTGCCCCCTACACCCCCGCACCCCTGCCACATCTCTGCGGGCTCCCCTCACCTCAGTGCCCGTGGCACACACAGGCGCGTTCCATACTGCGTTTGTGCGGGATTTTCACTGACATAAAGGGTCCTGGCTGGACACCTCCTTTGGTCGTAAGCACTTCGTTTTATATTTTTTGCTGCATTAAATTTGTTTTATTGAGGGGCTGTAGTGATAGCACAGCGGGTAGGGCGTTTGCCTTGCACGCGGCTGACCCAGGTTCAAATCCCAGCATCCCATATGGTCCCCTGAGCACCGCCAGGGGTGATTCCTGAGTGCATGAGCCAGGAGTGACCCCTGTGCATTGCCGGGTGTGACCCAAAAAGAAAAAAAAATATCGTTTTATTGAAAGAAGTTTCCTTAGAGAAGTAGGAGGGGAGAGAGACAGAGAGGTGTGTTCAGGTGACCACCAGCTTCACGAGAGGCCAGAGAGCTTCTTGAGCTTCTACACCAGAATTGGGGGCCCCCGAGGCCCCCACACCAGAATTGGGGTTGGGCTCCATCCTTACCTATGTCCCTGGAAATGCCTGTGCTGGTCACCGGGTCACCCGCCTCCCGGGTGGCCCGGAGGGGCTGGAGGGGCAGGTGTGCAGGAGACCCCGCTGCCGCCCTGCTCAGCCCGGGCCTCGCCTGCCGCGGCTGGTTGTGGCACTTCTCACGGCCCCTGGAGTAAAACTGAGCCCCACGCTGGGGCACCTGGGCCCGGCCCGCCTCCCGTCCTTGTCCCCTCGCCCCTGGCCCTGAACCCCCTACTATCGCGGGTCTGTGCCAGCTGGCTCCCTCGGCGCCAGCCTCCCCGGGCCTGCCCACCCAGCCCAGCACAGTGCCCCCGCCCGCGGGGGCCCCACTCGCTCCCACGGCGCTGCTCGGCGCGTTAGCAACGCGTCATTTCTACGGGCTGGTTGCTCTGCCCCTGCTCTCGGGATGCTCCTCGCCGCCGCCTCTGTGCTTCCCGCCTCTCCCCCCTGCCCCCGCGCTGGCATTCAGGAGCCCCACGCACCCCACGAGGGCGTCATCAGCCGGGGGCCTACGGCAAGTGGCATGACCGGTGACATGGCAGCCAAGGGGCCCTGCTGGGCTGAGGCTGCCGCCTCCTGCTCTTATGCCTCTCCCCGTCCCCGCAACGGCCAGCACGCACACCAGTGAGACTTGGGTGGGGGGTACTGGCGGCCCTGCCCCCAGCACCACAGCCCCGGCTCCTAAGGGGCTCCCTTCCTCTCCTCACCTTCCCAAAAAGGAAACCAGCCACACCCCTCCTCTGCTTAACTCCATGCTGTGGCCAGGAGACAGCTCGGCAGGCTGCCTTGCGTGTATTAGGCGAGGCAGGTTCCATCCCTGAGAAACACATGCCCCCCCCAATGGTGACCCATCCCTTCTTTCCCTGAAATGCAAACGGCACCCACAGTCCCTCCCACGGCCTGTCCAGAACACACTCTCGAACATGAACACACATTTTGGTTGTGGTTCTGTTCTTTGCTCTTTTTATTTGTTTGCTCTTTTTGGGTCACACCCAGCGATGCTCAGGGGTTACTCCTGGCTCTCCACTCAGGAATTACTCCTGGCGGTGCTCGGGGGACCCTATGGGTTGTTGGGAATCGAACCCTGGTTTGCTGTGTGCAAGGCAAATGCCCTACCCACTGTGCTATCGCTCCAGCCCCTGTTCTTTGTTTTGGGGCCACACCCAGCAGTGCTCAGGGCTCACTCCTGACTCTGCTCAGAGATGACTCTCGGTGGTGCTCAGCGGACTGTATGGGGTTCCAGGGATTGAACCCAGGTCAGCCACTGCAAGGCAGGTGCCCTACCCACTGCACTATCACTTCGGCCCCTCGAACACACATTCTGGAGAGAGAGCTCTGGCTCCCACCACCAGCAGCCGCATGGGCCCAGGGACTGGACAGTGACTGGGCAACAGGGAGCCTTACGGTGATGCACAACGTGATCTGATGATCGGCCCGGGGATCTGATCCAGGAGACCTGCGGGATCTGCTGCCGACTCGGGGAGCTCCGACTGCTTCTCTCTGTCTGTCTCTGTCTCTGTTCCTGTGTGTGTGTGTGTGTGTGTGTGTGTGTGTGTGTGTGTGTGTGTGTGTGTGTGTGTGTGTGTGTGTGTGTGTGTTGGTTTGGGGGCCATATCTGGCAACGCTCAGGGCTGACTCCCGGCTCTGCACTCAGGAATCACTCCTGTGGAGCTCAGGTACCACGTGGGATGCCGGGGCTAGAACCTGGGTTGGCTACATGCAGGGCAAGTGCCCTCCCCACTGTCCTGTCGCTCCCACCCCTCAAACTGCTTCTCTTTCTCCAGCGCGCAGTGTACCGAAATCACTCTGTCTTTCCCATCCTGTTCCTTATCTATGCCAGGCTCTTTCCTGCCTCTGCAGGCTTTGCCTGTGCCGGATACTTTCCTCAGAAGACTGATTCCAGGAGCTGGGGACCGACTCAAAGGAGTGGGACCAATGCTTTGCATTGTGGGAGCCTCACATGAATTCAGATACTGCCTGGTCCCCCAGATGACAACGCCCAAGCGCCGAGGCAGGGTTAACCCTCCCAGCCCTGCTGGATGTGGCCCCAAACCCAAACTAAAAGATTGTTTCCACGGTCCTCAGGACTCGGGGAAGCAAACATCAGCTCTCGGGGGACCCTCCCAGATCCCGTCCTCCGGGGCCTTCATTCCCTCTCCTTCTCCCTTTAGTCTTCAACTTGACCTGCCTACTAGATGTTTTACTTTGTATTTCTTGCTCCCAACGGGCAATCATGCTAGTTTTTTGTTTGTTTGCTTGTTTGTTTATTGGGAGGGGGGGACACACCAAAATGTGTGTTCATGTTTGAGAGTGTGTTCTGGACAGGCCGTGGGAGGGACTGTGGGTGCCCTTTGCATTTCAGGGAAAGACGGGATGGGTCACCATTGGGGGGGCATGTGTTTCTCAGGGACGGAACCCGCCTGGCCTAATACACGCAAGGCAGCCTGCCGAGCTGTCTCCTGGCCACAGCATGGAGTTAAGCAGAGGAGGGGTGTGGCTGGTTTCCTTTTCGGGAAGGTGAGGAGAGGAAGGGAGCCCCTTAGGAGCCGGGGGGCTGTGGTGCGGGGGGCAGGGCCGCCAGTACCCCCCCCCCCAAGTCTCGCTGGTGTGCGTGCCGGCCATTGCGGGGAGAGGCACAAGAGCAGGAGGTGGCAGCCTCAGCCCAGCCGGGCCCCTTGGCTGCCATGTCACTGGTCTTGCCACTTGCACTCAGAGCTCGGGGAACTACATCGGGTGTCAGAGATCGAACCTGGATTAACTGCACGCGAGGCAAGATCCCTACCTGCTGTACTATTGCTCCAGCCCTAACACAGGTGTGTGTGTGTGTGTGTGTGTGTGTGTGTGTGTGTGTGTGTGTGTGTGTGTGTGTGTGGTGTGTGTGTGTGTGTGTGTGACGGGGCCTCCGCAGCCATTCTTGGGAACAGGGTCACTCCCCATGGAGCGAAGCTACGCCCAAGGCTTCTGGAGGGGGACTGAAATGCTGGGGATTAAATGCAGCGTCTGGGGGGAGCCTGCCAGGCCCCTCTCCCAGCTCTGCCTCCGCCCGGTGCCTCCCTAAGGCGGGAAATTCTGCCTTGTTGGCCATCACTCCTCCAGGGCCGAACACAGGCCCGCACAAAGCCTGAGACCCCTGAGCTGTGCCCTCGAGCCCACTGGGCACAGCCCGGGGTCAGCAAGCAGCTGTAGTAGCCCTACACTCCCAGCTCACGGGGATGGGCGCGGCCCCAGAGCTGAAGCTGCACCTGGCAGCCCTGCCCGCCACCCTCACCCCTGCCCCAGCAAGCCCAGCGAGGCCATTTGATTAGGAAAATGGAGCTCCTGCAGCCACTGTTTGAACAGCTGCTCCCCCTCAGGTCAGGGGAGGCGCCTCTCACACCTTTGTTCCGGGGTCCCCCACCCCCTTCCTCAGGGCAGGGGGAGCGGTGGGGGGTGGGTATGAGGCCTGCCCAGCTTCCCCCTCCAGAACTGAGTCACAGCCCCTCCCTCCCCCCCACACCATGCAGCTGCCCCCCCGCCCCCTCCCGCCCCGTGCAAGGGGGCTGCCGGCTGGTCCTGTGCACCCCGAGGAGGGGGCCCAGGGCGGTGTGGGTCCCACCTCTCAGCGGATGGGATGACGGCACCGACGCAGCAGCCTCCTGCCGTGTAGGTGGGTGACAGGGAGTGACTAATGCGCGAGCTGCGATGCTAAAAATTAACCGGGAGCGTGTTCCGTGGCGGGTGGGGGTGGACAGGGAAGGAGCTGGCCTCGGAATACTGTGCGGTCGGTCTTTCCCCTGCCCTGCCTCCCGCTCCACTCCCAACCAGCCTCTGTCCTCTCCAGGCCTCCGGGGTCTCCCCCGGCCCGGGCCAGGAGAGACCCCCAGTTATCCCAGGCGTGGGAGAGGCAGGGTCACGCTGGGACACAGCCCCGCAGATGGCGCCTGGCCTGGTGTCCTCACAGAGCAAGCCCCACTCACCCATCTCCTGTGTCCCCCACACACACCCCAAGTTCTCTGGCCTCGACCTGCCCTACCGGGTGGGGGGGACATGAGTTGCAAGCTAGAAGCAGCAATGCACAGATGGGCGGGCATGGGCAAGGGTGTGTCCAAGGAGGGAAAGACCAGGGACCCTCTCTCCGGGGGTCCCAGGGCCCAGCCCTGTCACGTACCTCCTCCCCCAGGCCTCCCAGCATGTCTGAGAAGCTTCAGCAATGCCCCCAGTTCACAGATGAAGTAGCTGAGAATCAGAGCAAAACGGGCCGCTAGCCCAGCGTGCAGTGGTCACTGGTGCTGTCTAGAGCTGGGGTTGGGAGAGGAAGGCTTCCTGGAGGAGGGGGGTGTGGGCAGGGTGGGGGCACAGGAGCTGGCTGGCAGAGCTGACCCTCCCAAGCTGTGTGGAGACCACACGGGGCACACGGAGGGTGGGACCAAAGGCACAGACACCAGACACCGGGGAGTGTGCACAGCTCGGGGAGGGAGTCTGGGGAGCTCCCGCTGTGAGGGGCACAAGTGAGGTGAGAACACGGCTTGGCAGCGCTCTTGGGACTCGGGATGGGGGCAGGGTAGCCCTCCAAGGGGCTGGAGGGGTCTGGCTCGCCCCTAGGAAAGCCTGTGACTGTGCCAGAGGGGTGATTCAAAGGGGTTGAGTCTATACTTTGCACGGAGCGATGGCTGAGAGTGGAGCTAGCAATAGCCCCCAAGCACTGGCAGGCGTGCCACCCTCCCCCCAAAAGAAAGAAAATCTGTTATAAGGGGCGAACCCACGAACACCCGTTTCCCTGGAGACAAAACAAGAGGACGTGAGCTGACAGCGATGAGATGGTAGAGGCACTTCCTGCTGCCCACTCGCGCTGGAGAGGGGGGAGAGAGGCTGTGCGACCGTCCCGGGGGCAGGACAAACGCCCAGCTGTCCCAGAGGGAGGCTGCCTGGCCCCGCATTGAAGGGACGGCTGGAGGGGAACGGAAGGAGCACTGGGATGCTTCGTGAGCAGAGGTGGGGGACAGTGGGGACAGACTCGGGAGGCGAGAGCCTGCCACCTGCTGCCGACGTCGAGGCACTGCAACCTCTCCGCGCTTACTTCTGGCTCCAGCAGGTGAAAGTAGGGTTCCTCCCTCGCCAGGTTCTGTGAAGGCGACTCTCCATCCTGACAGTCCCCACACACACCGCACCCCTCAGCTCTCCAGCCCTCCCGGAGCCCTGCCCCCTTCCTGCTAAGTGTACTTGGCTGATCCGCACGATTCAGCTCAACCTGAAAACCTGCTATGGCCACTGGTCCCCAACGTGGACTCCCAGGGGCGCGACCCATGAGACCCCTGGCATGAGTGGGACTTCCAATGACACGCACCGAAAGCAAGTATGTCTGAATAAACAATAAGTTCAGCACTTGGAAGCTTCAAACTGAATTGATTTTTCAACCAACGCCCAGTTTCTGCATGGAACCCTGTAAGAGCTTTGAAAAGCCTGCAGACCAGGGCGGGGTGGAGGCGGGGCAGGAAGAAGTGGTTTGCACTCACTCGCCGAGCGCCAGACAGGAAGACCTCTGCTGTCAGGGAGCCCTCCTAGGCCTCAGGGGGATTCCCATTCTTGGAGTTTTAGGCTTCCAGGAGAGAACACACAAGCTTATGCCCACACAATGGAGAGTCGCACAAATACTGGTTGTCTGGGACTCTTTCCCCACTCCTCCCCTCCGGAGTCATTCTACAGCGACTCCACAACCTTCAGGACCACTCAGTACCCCTTACAGCGCTCGGGCACACACACATACACACACACACACACACACACACACACACACACACCACCCCTCCCACCAGAGAGCAACCACCCACAACATTCAGGACCACTCAGTACCCCTCACAGCACACACACACACACACACACACACACACACACACACCCCACACAACATTCAGCATTCAGGACCACTCAGTACCCCTCACAGCACACACACACACACACACACACACACACACACACACACACACACCCCACACACCCCTCCCACCAGAGAGCAACCACCCAGGCCCAGAGCACAGGACAGTTCCGTCTCTCCAAATCTTGCTCTTTCTCCAAGGAGCTTGGTCTCTGGTTAGGTGAATGCAAAGCCAAGGTTACCAAGGAGAACAACACATCACCCACAGGGCCCCTTTAACGGTGGGTGGGACCCTCGCCCTCCTCTCAAGGTTCTGATCATGACTGGAGAGAGAGGGAAGCGGGGGTGCATGTGTGGCCAACTCGGTTTTGATCCCCAACATCACATGGCCCCCCGAGTGACCCTGAGCTGAGTCAGGAATAATCCTGTGCAGTCAGCCGGGGACCACCCACACCCCATCCCTGCTTCTGATTCCGGGGTCCTGGGGTATATCCCTAGGTCCAGAAATATTCCAAATGTTTAACGCAGATTTCCTGACAGGCCGTGAATGGATATGATTCTAGAGACTCTGAGTCCTGGATCCCCCTCCGGCCCCCACCCCACCCCCCACGCCCTGGCAAACCCACGTACTGCCAGAACCCCCGAGGTGGTGTTACGCTGGGGAGCTGAGGACCTTCTGCTTTGTAGAACAGGCTTTAGCATGTGTGGGGGCTGCACCCACGCACTGAGACCCCTGAGAGCAGGGAGACCCCACCCCACAGCCGCCCCGCCAGGGTCTCAGGGTGGCGAGTGCTGGGTGCGGCCTGTGCGGGTGGTGGGCGTGGCCTACGAGGACTGTGGGCGTGGCCCGTGCAGGGGGTGGGGGTGGGCTTACAGGGCGTGGGTGAAGTCTGACTGCCACAGCGCCGGGTGGGTCAGCAGGGGGATAGTGGTGGCGGCGGCGCTGGCGGGGGCAGGCCGGGCTTGGGTGCAGCTGGGTATGGCGGGGGTGCCGCTCCCGGAGCGATCCGGGAGGCAGCTGGATCCTCGCCCCTCCCCGCCCGCGCCCACCGCCCACCCCGCGACAGGGCTGCCGAGGGCTGAATAGAGGAGGCAGGTTTCAGCCCGGGGGTGGGGGGGCGCTGGGCTGTGCTTTGCTCGAGAGGGGAGGGAAGCAGGTGGCAAAGCCTGGGTGAGTAACCGCCTCCCCGGAACGGCGAATCCTCCGCCTCGGGAAGTCCCCCAGACACCCCGCGCCCTCGCCCCCGCCCCCGCCCGGACCTCCGCCCCCCGCCCCCGCCCGCACCTCCTCCTCGCGCCCGCGCCCCCCTTCCCCCCCAGCACCGTCCCGCGCCGGGCCTGCCCCTGCCGTCCTCCCCGCCCCCTCGGCTCTTTAGGCCGCCTTCCGCGCCCGCGCCCCCAGACCCCGCGGCGTCCCCTTAGGGCGTCCCCGCCGCGCTCGGGGGGCCCGGGAGGGCCGGGGTCCGCCCGCACAGGTTGGCGGAGCTTTGGGCTGGCGCCGCCCCCTGCTGGAAGGCTCGGGAACTGCTTCGCTTCCCTGGAGCGGCCTTTCCCCGCCTCTGGGCCGCCGGGTTGCAGTTCCCGCCCCTCCCTGGCATCTCCTTCCCCGAACTTGGCTCCTGGAGGGTGCGGAGGACGTGGCTGTCGGTCCGGGCTCGGCAGTGCTACAGCGCAGACCAAATGACAGAAGGCGCCTCGGAAACCCGAACTCCCCAAGGGGCGTTGCTGATAGAGAGGGGGCGTTCTTTCGCCCCGCTGGCCGGGCAGCGCGGGGGCAGCCGCAGTGGACCAGGAGACAGCTCATCTCCAGGAGCATCACTCCCAAGGAGTGTTTCTCTGCCGTTTGGGGTTTTCTGTTTTAATATCTAGACACACAGTCTTGGGTTTCATTCGAAGATGACCTTTTTTTTTTTTTTTTTTTTTTTGGCTTTTTTGGGTCACACCTGGCGATGCACAGGGGTTACTGCTGGCTCATGCGGTGCTCAGGAGACCATATGGGATGCTGGGAATCGAACCTGGGTCGGCCGCGTGCAAGGCAAACGCCCTACCCGCTGTTCTATCGCTCCAGCCCCTCGAAGGTGACCATTTCTACCTGCTGTTTCCTGAGCTGCCCTTTTCTCCAGGGCTCACCTCAGGAGTAGAGCCTAAATTCTTGAATCAGAAGGACCCCCAGATCAAGCCCTAAGTTGTGCTGTCCCTAGGCAATCTATGTCCCGTGCACATGTCTTCTGCCCCAGCGTGCTCGTGGGATGATCGCAGGTCATGTGTGAGTTAGCAGCGGGTGGGGAACTGCCCAGGGACACAGAGTGGGGGGCCGACTCCTGCCTGCACTTGCCTGCACCTCGCGCTCCCTTTATCCCTCCAGCAGTCTGAATTCCTCCAGTCTTCCAGCTCGCCCTCTGCCTCACCAGCCTTTCCCTCAGACAGGAGCTGTCTCCCTCACTGCCCTGGGGTTCCTGAGGCATGCCCCCCACCATGGAAGGCGCTTTCTTGCTTTACCATCCAATCCTCCACCCTCTAGCCACTAACCTGCTCTTTCCCTTCATAGCTCTGTGCCTTACCTGGCTAATGTGACACTTTGGTTTTGCTTTTGTATGCATGGGCATTTTTTTTTTTTGCTTTTTTTGGGTCACACCCGGCGTTGCACAGGGGTTACTCCTGGCTCCTGCACTCAGGAATTACTCCTGGTGGTGCTCAGGGGACCATATGGGGTGCTGGGAATCGAACCCGGGTTGGCCGTGTGCAAGGCAAATGCCCTACCCACTGTGCTATCGCTCCAGCCCCTCCTGCGGGGGCATTTTTTAAAAATAAATTTATTTCTTGAATCACCGTGAGAGCAGTTACAAAGCTTTCGGGTTTAAGTCTTGGTCATACAATGATGAAACACCTGTCCCTTCACCAGTGCACCTTTTCCACCACCTAAAACCCCAGTCTACCCCCATCCCGCACCCTCCCCCGACCTGTGTGGCAGATGATTTCCACATTGCTCTCTCTCTACTTTGGTTACATTCAGTATTTCGACACCAGACCCACCATTATTATTTGGGATTTCTCCCCAACACTCAGACCTGCTGAAAAGGCAACATTAGACAGTTTGTTTTCTATTGCTGACTATGAATAGCCTATGATGTCACGCGGGTCTGAAATTTTAATAATTAAATCTGGAGGTATTTTTGCCCAAAGCTGCTGGGTTCTGAGATTCACTGGTGTGTCTCTGGGATCATGGCTGTTAAGCAGTTTAATCAGTAACCAGAGGGGCCGTTCGTGGGCGGCGACTCGGGGTCTCACTGGGGCAGGAGAGGACAAAGGCCGGCTCCACCCCCATCCCGTGAGGCTGCAGGGGCATTTTTGCAGTGCTCAGGGGTTCCCTACTTGGAAGTCACTCCTGTCGGGCTCGTGGGTCCATGTGGTGCGGGCATTGGGACCCAGGAGTCCCCTGGCAAAGCTTGCTCTGGGACCCATTGACCTGTCTCTGAGTTCCAGGATGGTGTTGCCCCCTCCTGCGCCTGCCATCACCCTTACCCTATCCTGATGAATTTAGGGGATCCTGGAACTTGAGTATGTTCCCATCTCCATGCTTCACTGAAGACGACCTGATGCCTCGGAAACCTTGGATAGATTTCTGTGTGAACAAATCCACGGCTCACTCACTTGCCTCCCTTGGAGAAAGGCAGCGGTTTCCTGGAGGCCACTTCTGTCCAGTAGAGGGCGCCACCACACAGCGTTTAGGGTCTCAGGGAGCCGCTGCTAGGATGGATATATTTATAAGGCCCACCGGTCTCTCTCCGCCCACTCCATGGGTGCTCAGTGGAGCTGGGACCGGAAGCAGGAGGGCCCCCTGTGCTAATCTGTCCTGGCAGCAAGGAGCCGGCATGCCCGGCGGTAGCCTCCAGCACGCTCCGTGCCGAGGTTGGAAGATACCCCGGCTGCTGTCCCGGACACACCCCTGAGCAGCTGATGCTTCTGGGCAGATCACACCCTGTCCCAGCTCTGCAAAATTAGGGCAATGACATGAGCTCACTGCGTGGTCACGGGTTTGCTGTGAGGCTCAGACAGGAGTGCCTTGTGGAATGTTTGGGGAGCGTCAGCACCAGACAGAAATAATTTATCCAGGCCTTTATTGGTAGTGGCAGCAGATTAGCAACAAAAGAAGAGTGATTAGGGGGCACTTAACGGGAATTACAAGGCTGAACCAAGGTGGGTTTAGGAAGGAGATTAAGATAGGGAAGGTGAAAGGAGATGTTAAAAATAACAACTACCTTTCACCGGGAGCTTATTAGGAGCCAAGGCTAAGGAAAGTAATCTCCAAACATTGTCTAATTATAGCCAACACTTAGCGGCTCTGACCTCCTGCCAGGGCCGCTCGGAGCACTTTCTGCACACGAGCTCATCAGCTCCCCACAGCTCAGTGGGGAGTGTCATCGCCCCATCCTGCACAGGGGAAACGGACACAGAGAGCACCTAGATGCTTGCCTGAGCTCCCCCACCCCATGACTGGCACAGGGGGCCCAGACCTGAGCTGGCTACCTCCAGAAAGGGCACCAGAGTGCTCATGGACGAAGCCACGATGCAAAGGAGTATGATAGAGGCTGCCAGGGAGATAGTTAAGGTGGTAGAACAAATGCCAGCATATGAAAGGCTACACTAGCGACAGAGACAAATGGAGCCTGGCGCCTCTCGAGCAAATCGATGAGCAATGGGATGACAAGTGATACAAGTGATGAAAGTCTGAGTTCAGTCTCAGCACTGCGTGCCCCCTACAACACTAGTTGTGGCTCCTTTAAAAAAGGAAAAACCCAAGAACTTAGTCCTATACTGTTTATCCCCAGCTAGGGAGCTTTTTCTCTCTTACTTTCCAGTCAACTTTTTTTTTCTTTTTGGGTCACACCCAGCGATGCACAGGGTTTACTCTTGGCTCATGCACTCAGGAATTACTTCTGGCGGTGCTTGGGGGACCATATGGGATTCTGGGAATCAAACCTGGGTTGGCCGCGTGCAAGGCAAATGCCCTACCTGCTGTGCTATTTATTGCTCCAGCCCCCCTCCAGTAAACATTTTTGTAAGAGAAGAAGAAGAAGAAGAAGAAGAAGAAGAAGAAGAAGAAGAAGAAGAAGAAGAAGAAGAAGAAGAAGAAGAAGAAGAAGAAGAAGAAGAAGAAGAAGAAGAAGAAGAAGAAGAAGAAGAAGAAGAAGAAGAAGAAGAAGAAGAAGAAGAAGAAGAAGAAGAAGAAGAAGAAGGAGAAGGAGAAGGAGGAGGAGGAGAAGGAGAAGGAGAAGGAGAAGAAGGAGAAGAAGACGTGTAAGAGCCAGAGAGCTAGTACAGGGGTTAAGCCTGAATTCCCAGCACCGTAAGTGGTTTCCTGAGCCAACCCCCAACCCCACAAATAACTTTTAAAAACCTATATGGCTGGAGAGATAGTCCAGTGGGTAAGATACTTACTTTGCACGGGGCCAACAGGGTTTGACCCCCCAGCACCACATATAGTCCTCTGAGTCCCTTGGGGAAGAATCTCTGAGTGTAGAACCAGGTGTAAGCACTGTCAGGTTGAGCCTCAAACAAACAAACAAAAAACATTTTTTTAATGTATATTTGTACCCTGGGCTGGAGGGGTAGCACAGCAGGTAGGGCGTTTGCCTTGCATGTGGCCGACCTGGGTTCGATTCCTCCATGCCTCTCAGAGAGCCCGGCAAGCTACCGAGAGTATCCTGCCCGCACGGCAGAGCCTGGCAAGCTACCTGCAGTGTATTCCATATGCCAAAAACAGTAACAAGTCTCACAATGGAGACGTTACTGGTGCCTGCTCGAGCAAATCAATGAGCAACGGGAAGACAGTGCTACAGTGCATATTTGTACTCCAGGGCTAAGCATATTTTACTTAGTCAGGCTTTTAGTCAGAATGAGGCTCTCTTGGAGGCCGGGGCAGATTCCTGCCTCTTGTCTGAGCATCCAGGGAGGGAGGGGACAGCAGCCCGGGGCTACTCAGGGCTGAGCAGTGGGAAGTGAGGCAGCATAGAGGCCTCAGGCTCACGGAAGGGAGGATGCTGAGCTCCTCAGGGCTGGACAGGGAGGGAGTGAAGAGCGTCTGGAAGAGGGTAGGTTCTTCTCAGTGGTTCCCCCTGCCTGGGCACACCCCTACCCAGTTTCCAGGACAGAGCAGGGACTCTATGGACCGGGTGAGGATGCGCGGAAGGAAGGAGCCTCCCAGCCCCTGCTCCCACCCCGGGCCCTGGCTCCCCGCCTGTTATGTAAGCTGCGCCGCCCTGGGGCCTGGAAATAGCTAGGCCTGTGCTGGCTGGGTGGGGGCTGGGGGCGTGAATGGTCCCAGGAGCATCAGCTGATGTCTCCTGAAGTGACAGACCCGAGGGCCTGCCAGCAGCTCCAGTTACCCTGGCCTCCCAGGGTGAGGCCTGGCCCGGCCCGCAGAGGCCCGTTCCAAAGGGACTGTGTCGGGACATTTATGGTGTGAGTGCTGAGGACCGTCCGGCTCACCGGCCTAAGTGGCCAGAGCAGCTCAGTGCACCGTGCCCGCTGCTGCCTTCCTGCATGCCGGCAGCCAGAGCTGGGTCATCCACAGCACTCTGGGGTCCCTGGGCAGCACCAGCGAGAGCTGAGAGTGCTGGGCACGCCACTAAGGGCCCCCCGAGAAATTGACATGGGAAGGGGTTGCAGCTGGCAGGTGTGGCGTGCGAACCTACGAGTGCCTACATTCCAGAGCCGGGTTCCTCTTCCGTTCCTATGCCCGTCATGTCACAGCTGTCATGCCACCCAGCACAACCCCCAGGGGTGCCCCCACACTCTGTGGCCCAGTGGAGGGAGCAGGGCCACAGGCCCCTGCGAGATGGGCCAGGACTCCCGAACTCTGGAGAGCACCGTGGGCAAACCTTGGCCTCAGCATGACAGGCTTGGGGCAGGCGGGGCGGGGGGTGAGAGAAAGGGGTTCCGCCAGTTATGGTAATGACAGTATGAGCCATTTCAGTTGCGTGCCTTTAAGAGAAACATCTCTCCCCAAAACCAGAAAATTAGTGCGTTCAATGACCGAACAGCCACATCTAATTCACTGTCCCTGTCATCCCGTTGCTCATCAATTTGCTCGAGCGGGCACCAGTCACGTCTCCATTGTGAGACTTGTGACTGTTTTTGGCATATCGAATACACCACAGGTAGCTTGCCAGGCTCTGCCGTGTGGGTGGGATACTCTTGGTAGCTTGCCGGGCTCTCTGAGAGGGACGGAGGAATCGAACCTGGGTCGACCGCATACAAGGCGAACGCCCTGCCCACTGTGCTATCGCTCCAGCCCTACATCTAATTAGTCTCCCCCAAATCCTTCAGTGGAATGGGCACTCCCGGAGAGTGGATTCCCCAACTTCAGGATCCTCCGACAGGTAGAGAGCTTGGGGAAGTGCAGAAACTCTTGCACAGGCGCATCAGCAGTGGGTGCATGCTCTTCCTGGGGCCCCGCTGGAGGAACAGGGTGCCCCTCCGGACTCCCACAGCAGCACCCCTGCAAAGCCCTGGCTGGGCTCCACCTCTGGATGCCTGTGGGTCCAACTTCTAAGCCCCTGATGGAAGCCCCAGGAGACAAGCCTCAGAGGTATGCCAGGCAGCTAAGGATACCCACCCCACTGCCAGGGAGACTGCGGAGGCGTTTGGCCCGCTGAGTGCTCTGGCCGGACTCGTGGGCTCTCCCCGGCCTTGTCTCCGTAACCAGAGCCGGCTTCCCCGTGAGAGCAGCAGCAGGGACGGTCGCTGGGCAACCAGAACGGCACACAGATCCAGCTCATCTGTTCTAGTCCTTCAGGCCAGCCCGCAGGCTGTAGGGGGCTTCTGTGACCACCAGCAGATCCCTGAGACTGATACTGATACTGCAACTCTTTCTCCTCCAACAGATCCCAAATTCTGGATTAAGCACTAGCTAACTCCCAGATGTGGGCAGGGGTTCCTTCTGCCCAGCCTCTTGCCCTGTCCGTACAGAGCCCATGCGGAGCCCCTGGCCTCCTCCAGCTCTGCTGCAGGCACACACAGGGCCTGTCACCTCATCTCTAATCATCAGACTGCCATCTGGGAACAAAAGCTAAGCTTAATGAAAAGAGTTTGAGGTCGGCCCAGCCTCTCTACTGTATGACAGGGCACTGAATCTCAAGCAGCACCCCCCAATCCAATCAATACTAAACAGCCCCCACCTCAAGAGAGCTGTTGTGGCAAAGCAAGGTGTTCTTAGCAAGGTGATAAGGAAAGGTGCTTAGCACCGGGATTTTCCCCTAGTACTGTACTCTCTCACCTTCTGTTTGAATTAACCCCACGGGTATTCTGTCTTATAGTTTTGTTTTCCTAGTTCTCATCCTCCACCTGACAAACGCCTCTACTTAAAAACATCTTTGGGGAACTATTCTCTAATCCATCACCCCCCTTCTGAAGCACAGTCTTCCCGTACTAACAGCCACCCCCACTTCTTCCCCCATCTTTGGCATCCTGTGTTTTGCTTAAAGTATGGTACTTAATTCTTATTTTCAAAATGAAGCAGGGGCGGGGCCTGTGTCTGTTTTGTCCTCTGCTGTGTCCCTAGGGAGAGGACTGACCACTATGTTCTCCAAGATTTGTTTCGGCTTTCCGAATGTCTCTTGTTTCCTCCTTCCCGAGCTGACCTAAATAATTTTTGCAGCATCAACTAGGTTCACTGGATCTCCAAGAAGCTGGTCCTCTGGACAACTCAAGAATCAAAGGCGCTGACGCTTCATTGCAGCCCACTTCCCTCGGGACCGAAAGGATCACCAGACTTGCGACGTGAAGTCTCAAACCATCCCGCAGCAGCGGATTTCGGCAACCCTCTTCCGTGCTCGTGGGGCACCCCCATGCTCGCACACACGGTCATTTGCATACGCCAGACCCGAAGGATGGAAACACTCAAGGGTTGATTTGCATAGCCGCCTGCTATTGGCTGGGCGGGAGTCACACTAGCCAATGGTTTGCCGCGGTGTTTACCCTGCGGCCGCCGGTCGCCGCCGGGTGAGGTAATGGAATCCTGGCGGGCCGCGCCGCCGGCTCCCTCCAGGCCGCCTCGTGACGTAGCGGCTTCCCCGGGCCCCACCCGCGCCGCCCGCCCCGCGGGGCTTCGCAGTCGCCCCCGAGCCCGGCGCGGCCGAGGGCTTGGCCCTGTGGCTTCCGGCCCGGCTTTCCGGTGCCGGCCCCTGGGGAAGAGCGGAGTTTGGGGGAGGTCGAGAGAACGCTGGGCTCCCGCGCGGGACTGGTACCGAATTCCGGGAGTCCCCCGGGAGCCCCTCTCTCCCCTCCCCCCGCCCCCGGGCTCTGTCAATCACTCAGTTCTGAAACGTTTCGCGTTTGTTTACGACGAGCCTGTTGGATGTTGTCATGAAGACGGCTAAGCTAGAGGATTTGCGTTTGTTTTTCATAGAGCCGGGCTTGGATGGAGGGAATCTCGGCCCTGGTTCCGGCGCTGTCACGGGTCGCCCGGTGGGTGACCTTGCCACTCGTGGGTGCCGCACTTGCAGAGTAGCCGGCGGCGCTCCCAAGGCCCGGCCTGGGCTCTGCAGCCGTGCGTGGCTCCAGCAGGCAGCCACGTCTTGGGCTGGCCCCCGGAAGACCCCATGTCCCTGGGACAGCCCCGGAAGGCACTGTTTTGGTGACCCCGACTTTCGATGGTCCTTAAACTGGGGAGAGATGGGGGGACCCCAGCCAGGTGTTTCTGGATCTTCAAGATGAGAAAGGCACCGCGGAGGGAATCCCCTCCACAGCCCCGCTCCTCCTTCAGCGCCAGGGCGTGGCCAGGGGAGTCCCTGGTGGCCACAAAGGCTCCAGGCAACCCCCTAGACACCCTTTATCCCCACCCCCAGTGGGCCTGCGTGGAGGCGAGGCGGAAAGGTGTCTTCCTGGCCCGGAGAGTGTTGGACCAGGTCTCTGCTACCGTGGGAGGGGCACCTGGGGAGACGCTAAGGATCCGACTGATGGGCCTGGGTCCTGAGGCTCAGTTTTCCACCCCCCAATCTCAAACTTGTCACTATCCCACATTTCTTTTTCTTTTTGGGTCACACCCGGCAATGCACAGGGGTCACTCCTGGCTCTGCACTCAGGAATTACTCCTGGCGGTGCTCAGGGGATCATATGGGATGCTGGGAATCGAACCCTGGGGTGGCCGCATGCAAGGCAAACGCTCTACCCGCTGTGCTATCACTCCAGCCCCACTATCCCACATTTGAGGTGTTTTATTGTTTGTTTGTTTTTTAAAGAAGTATCACCTTGTTTATTGTTTTGGGGCCACACCTGGCCGCGCTCAGGGAGCGCTATGGGACGCGGGGGATCAAAGCTGGGTTAGATGCATACAAGGCAAGCCCCCTAATGTCTGTACTCTCTCTCCAGTCCCTCCATACTTGAGTTTCAAGGTTTGTCCTCTTCCTCCCTGAGCTGCCCTGCCTTCTCTTTGTCCTGTCTGTTCTCATCTCCCTTTTCACACTGTGCCCTGTAGTCACTTCTTCCAGGGAGGCCTCTCAGATTAAATGCCAGCTTCGAGCTTCTTGAGGTTTCCCCTTGAACTTCCTTTTATTGTGTGCACACTGTTCTCATCTCCCTGCCTCTCCACTAGACGAGGGAGCCGCTTTCTGTGGCAGGATCTTGTCCTCCCTCAGGCTATTTCCCAGAATGTGGGGTGAACGTCCTGCTCCCCCTCTAGTCCTCACTCCCGAGCCACACAAGCTGACCTGTTCTCCAACTCTGAGGGGGCCGAGTGGTAATCTCCACGACATATGTGGAGGGGCTCGGGTATGAAAGGACAGGATTGGGCACAGAAATACAGAGCACTGGACTGGGAGTTGGGACCCAGGGGCTGTGTCCTGACCAACCCACTGCCCGGCTAAGAGGCCTGTGTCAAGGGGATCACAGGAGAGTTGAAAGTGGGTGGACATCTGTAAGGACACCAGGCAGTGACATTGCCCGTGGGTATGTTGCTTCTCATGAGCCGAATCCCACATGAGCAGACCAGCTGGGCAAAGCCAAAACGAACCCTTCTTCTGTGCAGCTTCCAGACTGTCCCCAGCCCTCTCGCCGCCTCCACCCCCCAACTACGTGGACATGCAAGTGTGGTATTCGCATCAGGCTGCTCTCTGCAGTGTCAGGTCAGTATCAGAGATGCCCTCCTCAGGACAACACTGTCAGAGGAGTCTCTCGCTGTCCTGGTGTCCCAGTGAAAGAAGCTAAAGCCCAGAGAAGGTGAGTAACTTCCCTGAAGTCACAGCTTTGGTATAGTTGGAGCCAGTGTGACTCTCACACCTCTTTAGCCTCTGCCCTTTCATCACCTGACTCCCCTGTCACAAGTCTCGGGACATGTGTTTGGGCAACACACACACACACACACACACACACACACACACACACACACACACAGAGTTCCTTGGCTCCCACCGGGTAGGGCTCAGGGCTATTCCTGGATCTGCACTCAGGGATCCCTCCTGAAGTGCTCATGGCACCATACGTGGTGCTGGCGGTCAAACGGAGCTTGGCTGCATTCAAGGCAAGTGCCTTATCTCTTAGGTCCTACATGTATTTAAAAGATATTTTTGGGGAGCCATACCTGGCCGTACTAAAGTAGTGACTGGGAGGCTGCTCCCAGAGGTTCTCTGGGAAGGAGGCCATGCCGTGTGGAATATTAAACCTGGGTCTCCCATGTGTAAAACATGCACTCATTAATCTGTTTTTACCTTTTTTGTTTTACAGTGCCAGGGACTGAACCAGACCATTACGTATTTCAGTATATTAGTTTCTTCTCCCTTGGCCACACCCAGCAGTGCTAGGAATTACTCTTGGCAGGCTCAGGGGAGTAAATGGGTTGCTGGGGATCAAAGCCTGGTCAGCCATGTGTAAGGCAAATGCCCTCCCTGCTATATTATCATTATGGCCCCTTTTAAAAATTATATATACACATATACATACATACATATATATATATATATATATATATATATATATATATATATATAGGTTTTTGGATCACACCCAGCAATGCTCAGAGGTTACTCCTGGCTCTGCACTCAGAAATGACTCTAGCAGTACCCGAGGGACCATATAGGGGACCATATAGAATGCCAGGGTTGGCCACATGCAAGGCAAGCACTCTGCCTGTTGTACTATAGCCCTGGCCCTTGCTCTGGCCCCTTTTAATCCATGTTTTATTTGATTATAAAACAGGATATTAATAATAAAGTCAAGTTGTGTTCAGGTATTTATAGAAGGGAGAGACCTCTGTGGGCTGGAAGCCTTCATGGAAAAACTGGTAACTGAGCCCTTTTTTTTTTAAATGCTTCCTGTCCAAGTAGATGTATTTCTCCTACACAAGCAAATATTTTAAAAAATATATTTTAAAAGTTGGATTTCTGGAAAAAGAAAATGAGGGGGTAGTGGCTGCTCTGAGAAGCCTGTTTGGACAGAACTCCTGGGTGCAGGGAGGGGAGTGGCTCTCAGAACTGCCCGGCTCCTCCCTGTCCTGAAAGCTGCGAGTTCTGTAGCTTGATTTTGACCCTATGTAAAATCTGGAAGAGAAGTGGAAAGGCCTTGAGAAGGGGATTCTGAAGCAAAACAGAAATTCTTGGGATCCCCATGAAGAAGAGAAGAGAGGGATCACGGAGCTTAGCAGGAGTTTAGGGCAGGTCGGGCAGAGGGTCTCTGGGAGTGGGGAGAGGAATGCGGCCACTGGAATGCGGAATGAGTCAGGTGTGGGGCCTCCTTCGGAGAGTGTTGGGTTTGGAAGGGGTTCTTTGCTGCCTGGATGCTGGGGATGGAGCATCAAGTCCTAAACTGATGGTTCATTCCAGAAATGAGCCGGGGTGGGTGTCTGGAGCAGCAGAGTATAGGATCAAGTCCTGCCTGAGGGAAGAGGAGTGAACACTGGAACTGCAGCCCTGCCCTGTAGCCCCCGGCCCTGCTCCTGCCTCCGCCTGAACAGCTCTGCCAAAGCCAACAGCTATTAGGAGAGAAGAGTTTGCTCGGGGCACCAAGGCTCTCACATTTCCAAAGATACCTTCTAAGTGGAGGACTAGAGTGATAGCACAGCGGGTAGGGCGTTTGCCTTGCACGTGGCGGACCTGAGTTTGATTCCTCGGTCCCTCTCAGAGAGCCAGGCAAGCTACCCAGCGTATCCCGCCCACACAGCAGAGCCTGGCAAGCTACCCATGGCATATTGGATATGCCAAAAACAGTAACAGGGGCTGAAGCACAGCAGGTAAGGCGTTTGCCTTGCAACTCGACCAACCTGGGTTCAATTCCCACCATCCCATATGGTTCCCTGAGCACCGCCAGGGGTAATTCCTGAGTGCTTAGCCAGGAGTAACCCCTGTGCATCGAAGGGTGTGACCCAAAAAGCAAAAAACAAAACAAAACAAAAAGCACAAACCCAAAACCAACAAGTCTCACAATGGAACGTTACTGGTGCCTCCTCGAGCAAATGGATGAACAACGGGACAACAGTGCGACAGTGCTACCTTCTAAGCAGTCTCAGTCCCTGGCGGGCTCTTACAGGGAAAGCCGGTGCTTGGTTCCTCTGGCCGGGAGAGGCAGGCCTTTTGGGGCCTGTGGCCATGAGCAGCCCCCAAGTATTTCCCACATGGAGCCCACCTAGGGGTTGATAAGTTGCAGAGGAGAGAAAGGAAGCAACTGCCCACTGTGCACCAGGGCCCAGGCACCCAGAAAATGTGGCGCTTCTTACGGGCCTCATCTTATTGTGGTGGTTGTTTTCTTTTGTTTGTGTCTGGGCTCACACCTAGAGGTGCTGTGTTGCCTCCGATCATCAACCCCTGGCTTCTCAGATCAAAGGAAGGCTCTGCCAGCAGCAAGGAAATCAGGCATTCAGCCCTTCAACATTCCAGGCCCGCCATCTCCACTCTGCAGCTAAGGAAACAGAGTCAGAGAGGGGAAGTGAGTTGCCCAAAGGTCATGCGGTAGCTTGTTCATTTGCCTTTGCCTGTTTTTCTGGAACACACCTACTGATGCTCAGGGGTAACTCCTGGCTCTGTGCTCAGGACTCACTTATGGCAGTGCTCGGGGGGGGGGGGGGGGAACATCTGGGATGCTGAGGATGGAACCCTGGCCGGCTGCGCCCTACCCGCGGTAGGATGGCCCGGGGCACACCACCCGGAGGCTGGGCACAGTCAACCGGGCACCGCCCGGGCTGCCCCCTGCCGGCGCGCCAGGCCCCGGGCCGCTGCTCCTTGGGAGACACTTCACCGTCCCCCAAAGCGTCCTTCTGCTGTCTGTCGTGGAAGCAAAAGCCCTGCCCGCTGCGGCGCCAGCAGAGCAAACGTCGCGGGGGGCGCCCGGGGGGCTGCCCTGCGCTCGGAGACCCTGTCCTCTGGTCGCTGCGCGGTTTGGGGCCTCTCTGAGCCCCACTTCCCCCCCTCCTCATTCTCAGGGGAAGCCCAGGGCTGATCTATTTATAACCGGGTTTCAGGTTTGCGCCCCGGAGCGGGCTTCGCAGGGCCGCGGCGCCCTCCCCCGAGGAGACCAGCGCGGGGACCCCGGCGGCGAGGGGCGGGTTATGTAACCGGGTGCACGGCGCGCGGGCCCGCAGGGGGGCCGCGGGCGGGGCGGGGCGCGCGGGCTATTCCGGGCGCCGCTATTTTTAGCCCCATTGATGAGTCTGCGTCGCCCGCCGCCGCCGGGATTCCGGAGACGTCAATGGGCGCGCGTCACGGTCCCCGCCGGGGGAGGCGCGGCCGCGGCGCGGGCGGCGGGCGGCGGGGGCGGGGGGCGCGGCCGCGGCCGGAACTGCGGCCCGGGGGGCTGCGCGGGGGTGGGGGGCGCGGCGGCTCGGCGGCTCGGGCGCCGGGCGGCGGCGCGGCGGGGCCTGGCACGGGCGGCCCGAGCCCCCCGGACCCCCGGCATGGGCGCCCGGGCGGCGAGGAGCTGCGCCCCCCTGGCCGGGGCCAGGCCGCGGAAGGCGGGGGTGGACGCGCGAGCCCGGCTCGCCCGGCCAGGTGAGGGGGGCTGCGTGCATGGGGCTGGGGGCGGGGGGGTCCCCGAGAGAACGGAGTCCGCGGGGAGGCGGCGGTGCCCGGGACCCGGGATCCGGGGTCCGGCCAGCGCGCGCGCTCTAGGTGGCCAGGCCGGAGACGTGCCCTCCACACCTCCCTGCCCGCGCCAGCTCCGGGGTTCGGGTCCAGCGGTAGGGGGGAGCGGGGTTGGTGGGTGGAACCCCGTCGTGGGACCAAGAGAGAAGCGGGGTGGGAGGGGGGTCTCGCCCGGAGCGGCTCCAGGACTCAGAAGCGCAGCGGGGATGGCGCTCACAGTGTTTGGGGGGCTTGGGGGCTTGCTTTTGAGTTTGGGGGCTCGAGTTGCTGGCACGCGGGGGAAGGAAGGTGGGCAGAGGCAGATGAGGCGCATAGCACCTCACCTAAATGTTGCATGAATGGGGAGCCGTTAGCCTCTGTGTGTGGGGGTGGGGTGGGAGGGGTGACCAAGGGTGGCCCCCAGGCTTGGTCCTAGCCCCGTCAACGGTGAGTGCTTAAATGAGTGACCCGGAGGTTTCAAAGGGAAGCCATCTCATCCTGCAGCGGCGGGTGACCAGTGGGAGCTGGAGGATGGGCCAAGGCTAGTAAGATGAACTGTGCCGGGTTTTAAATCCTGAGGCTGGTGCTGTAGTGCGGGCCTTTGCCCACTCCACGGTGCCCCCCTACCCCTACTCCCCTGCCCCGTCAAGGGGGTGCCTGGCCCTGGACTGCCTGGCCAGATTTTCAGGGTTTCCATCCCAGCTCTGCTAGTTCCTAGCTGTGTGAGCTTGGGCAGGGTACTCGACCTCTCTGTGCCTTCCTTCAGTCACGGGTAGACGAGTCATCGTGATAACCCCTTCCTCATAATGTTGTGAGGCTAAAACGAGAAAATGCATGTAAAACCGCAGGTAATGTATCTAGCATCTGGGCTTCCGTATGTAACGGCTGCTGTGTTTATTGTCAGTAATAGTAACAGGCCCGTGTCTGGGTGCAGAGCCTGGGGCCAGCAGCGGCCTCAGCTGCAGGAGATGCTTCAGGCAAGTGTGAGCCATAGCACAGCGGGTAGGGCGTTTGCCTTGCACGCGGCTGACCTGGGTTCAATTCCTCCATCCCTCTCGGAGAGCCCGGCAAGCTACTGAGAGTATCCCGCCCGCACGGCAGAGACTGGCAATGCACTCCGTGGTGTATTCGATATACCAAAACCAGTAACAACAAGTCTCACAGTGGAGACGTGACTGGTGCCCGCCCGAGCAAATCGATGAGCAACGGGCGACAGTGCCACCGACAGACAGTGGAGTTCAGCCAAGACTCAGATCCTTGATAGGAATTAGGACTCTGCGGAGCTGTAGCCCAGATGGGGGGCTCCTGGGTGTAGGGCTGTGACCCCCTCCCAGGGAGCAGCCCTCAGACATTGGCTCTACCCCCAGATCTCCCTTAGCTGAAGGCCCTCCCCACCTCCTTCCGGGGGGACCCTCTTGGGGCCGGGTCCCAGCGAAGGCCAGTGTGAGCGACCCCCTGATCCGCAGCTGCAGGCAGTGTGGCTGGGCGGTCAGAGCAGCCCTCAGCTCAGGCCCCGGCGGGAAGTGGGGGTGCTGGGGGGAGTAGGAGGAAGCCTGGCTGTGAAGGGCCCGGGCAGAGGACACAGTCCAGGCGAAGGGCCGGGACGTAAGGTCACCACCTTCTCCTCCAGGCTTGCGCAGTGCAGCTCTGACTGTGACCCCCTCCGTCCCTTCCTTTCTAGACCCCGGATCCGGGGGCATCTGGGCTTCTGGGATGTCACATGATCAAGGCCCCAGTCAGTCCCTATCAAATGCTTGTTGAGTGACTGTGAGGGAGGGAATTTTGATCTGTGACAGGAAGGGTGTTCGATTCCTGCCAACACAAGTAGGAATCACCCTGGGCACCAGCTGGGTGCCTCTCGCGGGCTTCTGTTCTCAGACACAGAGGGGGAGGAGGGGACAGCTGGGGACTCGGGTCTGATGGTGCAGGAAGAGTTGGCCTCCCACTCTTTTCCCCAGCTGCGGGCAGCGGGGGGCGGGCAGCTGGAGGCCCTGCAGACAGTAGGAGAAGACGATGACAGGTGACAGCGTCATTCAGGGAAATGGGTGTAGCCCAGGTGTGTGTGTGTGGCTGGGGGGGGGGACCCGGGGCCTTACACAGACAAGGCATGTGCTCTACCCTGAGCCATGTTCCTAGCCAGGGGGAAGTGTTCACAAGTTTTGTTTTGTTTTTTTTTTCCTGCTTTTTGAGTCACACCTGGCAATGCTCAGGGGTTACTTCTGGCTCTGCTCTCAGGAGTTCCTCCTGGCAGTGCTCAGGGGACCATCTGGGGTGCCAGAGATTGAACCCAGGTTGCCATGTGCAAGGTAAATAAACATCCTCCCCGCAGTACTATCGCTCTGGCCCCATGTTTGAGGCTTTTTCAAAGATTTTGTTGGGGCTGAAGAGAGCTCCGCAGGCCGTGTCGTGCTTTGCACAGGGAGGCCGGGCCCAGCTCCCTGCCCGCTTGCTTTGGCCAGTAGCCCAGGGGCAGCCCCCGAGCACGGAGGCAGGGATGGGAGGTTCCCCAGCCTCACCTGCGTGGCTCCCCCAGCAGTCAAATAAACGTGATTTTTCTTTCTTCTTTTTTTTTGGCATTTTGGGTCACACCCGGCGATGCTCAGGGGTTACTCCTGGCTCTGCACTCAGGAATTCCTCCTGGCGGTGCTCAGGGGACCATACAGGCTGCTGGGAATCCAACCCCGGTCGGCCGCGTGCAAGGCAAATGCCCTACCCGCTGTGCTGTCGCTCCAGCCCCAATTTTTCTACCTTTTATTTTTGGGTCACACCTGGCACTTCTTAGAGGTCATCCTGGTGGGGTTTAGGGGACCACCGACAGCACGGAGGGACAAACTGAGGTCAGCTACACACCAGGCACGTGCCCCCTCTCCCTCCACTTCCTTAATTTCCTTCCTGCTTGGGACTGGAAGCCCCCAGCAGCTTCAGGCTCCCCCCCCCCCTTGCTCTCTCATGGCCTTCACTCCCTGCTTTCCCTGTACCGCGGGGCAGGGGCCGAGAGGAGCTGCTCTCCGTATCCGGGAGCAGATCCGGAGCTGACCAGCCCTTAGCCGGTGACCCCGGGGCAGGGGTCAGGAGAGGAGGAAGTGCCCCTCCTGACTCCCATCATGGAAACCGTGAAGGGAGACACCCACTTCTCTCTTTCTAGACCTCAGCTCCTCGGGTGTGGGGCGGCAGCCTGGTGCGCCTGACTTTGGGGTCCCTGCCCTCCAGAGCCCAGCGGAGGGAGGGTCCTGTGAGGGTGGGGGAGGGAAGGAGAGACGGGGGAGGGCGGGCCTGGGTCAGGGGTGCTCTGAGGGTCGGTGATGGCAGCTGGGAGAGGCTAGACAGGGTGGGGGTCTGGCGCAGCCCCCTCCTCAGCATCACAAAACCCCCTCCTTGCCAGCCCATGCTCACCCCACGGCAGTTAATTTTAGAGATGTCACTTGCACGCTGTCATCTCTGCAGATGGGAGGGCTGTGACGCACAGGGCGCTTATGTAACTTGCCCCCAGTTACAAGTGGCGGAGCGAGGATTTGAACCCGGGCATCTGGGCCCCGCACGCCGTGCCCAGCTCTCTGCTCCCAGCCCGCGGTTGCGGGGGGGGCTGTTCCCGTTCGGGCACTGGAGCCGCAGCACAGCCCCCTGGACCGGCCCCCTTGCCCTTTGCTCTCCGGGCTCTGCTGCCCGCTGACCCCCTGCCCTGAGGGCTGGGAGGCCGGGTGGGCACCGCCTCCGCCCCCGAGTTCTCTTCTCTGCCTGACTGGCTCCGGCTGCAGTCAGGGGCTGGTTGCTGGCTGGAGGCACCCCCAGGAGGGCTGCATGCTCGGGGTCTCCGTGGCTCACAGGGCCCCTAAAGCTGCTGGGGCACAGCAGGACCTCCACCCCCCACCCCTGAGCTGTTGGCAACTGACGGGCAGGATAGGGGGTCCTGGGGCTGGCTTGCTCCCCCGCCACCCCCCGCCCCATGGCCTGGGCCCGGCCCCCACTCCCTCTCCCTCTCCCTCTGCCCGGCTGCCTGGGGCCTTCTTGCTTACACCAGCTCCCCCTCTAGGCCGCCACCATGGACAGAGGTCAGCGCCCGCTGAAGACCAGGGCACTGCCGGAGAGGGACCCGAGTCTGCGCACCCATCCTGAGGGGTAAGTGCCCGCTGCCGCTGCAGGCCTTTTGCACCCCGGGGTGCCCTCAGGGGCAGAGGAGGGGTGGAGCTAGGCGGATGTGGTTAGGGGAAGGAGGGGAACCCCGGCAGGCAGAGGTGGCCGCCCTCGGCCCAGCAGAGCTGTTCTCTCCACCGTGTGGGGCGGGGGTGGGGGAAGCCGGTTCGCAGCAGCCCAGCTGGGGGCCCCTGGGCCCAGGTGACATGGCTAGTGGGGGCGGGGAGAGGTGCAGGCTGACAGCTGCGAGCAAGACAGCAGGTGCAGGGCCAGAGGCGGGGCACACAGGGTGAGAGGCTGCCCGAGGGGGCTGTGCGAGGGAGGCCCGGCCGTGGCCACAGTCCTCACCAGGGCACCCTGGGGCCTTTGGGCTGTGGTCTGGGGGAGGGGTCCCGTGATTGGGGAGGGCCTGGCTGAGGACAGGGACAGACCCCCAACTTTTCCCCCGCGTCCCCAGGAGAGCACATCTCAGCCTGGTGCCCTGGCCAGAGGGATCCTGCGGCCCCAGATGAAGAAACTGAGTCATGAGAAATAGTTGGCCTTCCACAGCCCTCCGAGGAGGACATGGGGAGCCAAGATGAGAACTCGGGGGCTGGAGAGAGAGCCCAGTGGGGAGGGCGCCTGCCTTGCACACAGTTGACCCGGGTTCGATCCTCAGCATCCCATCTGGCCCTCTGAGCCTCACCTGGAGCGATTCCTGAGTGCAGAGCCAGGAGTGACCTCTGCAAGACACCAGGTGTGGCCCCCAAAACAAACAAACAAACAAAAAAACCCCAAAAAATGAAAGAAAAGATGGAAACTAGGTTTCCGAGGTTCAGGGTAAGCCCAGAGACCTGCTCGCTCGCCTGGACTGAGGCTGCTGCAGGCACGGCCCCCGCTGCTTGAGGGGAGGGAGGCGGGCGCCCCGGAGTGTGGGAGTGGGGTTCCCCGGGCCTTTCCCCGAGTGGAGATTGGGGAGAGGCCCAGAGCACCCTAGTTTTGGTTCCCATGTTGGCCGAGGTGCAGCCCGGCACCCAGCCAGGAAGCCTTTGATGCCCTCCTCCCTGCCCCCCCCAGGCCCGGGGGGCCTCTCTGAGCAGCGCCCCGACGTGCGGGCCCGCAGGCACCCTGGGTGAAGCCGGACTCGCGGTCTCCCCGCCGACAGCCTGGCCCTCGGAGTGTGGGGGCCCCACAGTGGAGGTGGGGTTCCCATCCTGGCCTGGGATGGGAGGGGAAGCCTCGCGTCCGGGGCTGGGCGGGCTGCAGCTGGCCTCCCCCTGGCAGCAGGCCCCGTGCACGCCTCAGCCGGGGGCAGGGAGGGGATTTACTCTGAGGAGCAGCAGGTGTCCCTGGCCGGCCGCGCGCAAACACGAAGATGACAGCGCGGGCCAGGTGTCCGTCCCTCTGCGGGGCCCCCGTTCTACGCTCTGCCCGAGCTGGCCCCCCGAGAGGCCGCCCTCTTCCTGGGAACACAGTGGCGCGGCAGGATTCCTGCGTGCACGTCGTTGTTTGGGGGGGGACGGTGGGGATCGCGCGGATTCCCACGTCAGACGCGCTGCCAAGGCCACGCCGAGGGGCTGCCAGCCGGGGCCCCAGAGGGCTGTGCTATTGGTCTTATGACGTGGGCACCTGCCTGCCAGGCCTGGGCACGGGCCCAGGGTCACGCTCACGCCGGGGCTCCTGTCAGCTGACTATTTTGGGCTCTTGCTGACCTGGGCCAAAGTCAGGCCTTGGCCAAGAGGGCCCCAAGGCTGCTCCCCTGTCCCCGGAGGCCAGCTCTGGTTTCTGCTATATAAACACGGGAGGACACGCTGGCCTGGAGACAGCCTCAGGGCCCCGGCCTGCTCGGCGGCGGCTGCTTCTCCGGCTGCACGGCCCACAGGCCAGTCGCGCCCGAGGGGCTCCCCGCGGCACCCGGAGAGCCCCCAAAAGACCCTGGGCTTCTCCCCCCTACAGCCGTCGGGATCTCAGGGGATCAAAGCGACGGTGAGTCCTGGGAATGGGGAAACTGAGGCATGGACTCAGGACCACCCCTTGTGACTGCACTGTGATCTCTAGCCTGAGAGGAGGGGGGGACACGGGGTGAGGGGCAGCACCCAGAGGAAGGAGGGGACAGGCACGGCCACCGCCAGTGACGGGAGTTGGGAACGCTTCCTAGCTGGGGCTCCGGGGCGCGGAGGTAGCCTGGGTGAGGCACTTTCTCCTTCTGAGATTTCCAGTGGGGTCTCCGTCCCCTTCCCCCGATTGGCCTGGGCAAAGCACTGATGTGTGCGGGCCAGGGAGAGAGGGGGTGAGCTGGGTGGCCACCCCGTGGGGTCCTGGGACCCCGGGCTGGGTGAAACTAGGGCTCGGCTCCGCACGGCTCTGCTCTCCTCTCCCTGCTGGCTCCCCTGCTGCTGTGAGTGCCCGCGAAGGACTGAGTGAGAGCTGGCAAGGGTGCCCACAGTCACCGCAAACTCGCTGCCCGGGCCTCGGGCCAGGGGCTTGGGGCCGGCTGGAAGCAGCAGCGGCGCTTTACGTGGGAGGCTCCGTACTCGCCTCAGTCCTTGGGGGGGGGGGGGACAACCCACCACTTTTTCCCTTGCCGAACGTGAGCCTCTAAACGAATCCAGAGCCCGAGACTAAAAATACTTTAACAATAGGAAAATGCATCAGTCTTTCCGGCTGGGGCTGGTTATCAGAGGGTTTTTATTTCGGAATTTGAAATTTTGCCCAAGGAGGTTGGGTGGAGGCCTTGGCCTCGCGGGAAATGGGGTGCGTGTCGATGGTCTCTGTGGCGTTGGGAGACCCTCCGAGGGGGAAAGGCCCGAGCCGGGCCCGCTGAGGGCACCCGATGGAGATTGGAAGAGGGAACAGAGGCCCCGGCCCATCCCGCCAGAGGAAACCCAGGCCCCCACGGGCCTCTCAGTGAGGCTGAGTTTTCAATCTCCGAGCTGCCCCTTCCTGCCACGGGTAGCCCCGGTGGTCTGGCCTCGGGGCAGTCGAAGAGACCAGTGGCTGGAGGCTCCACTGCCTCTCTGGACACACGCTGGCCTCTTGAACGACCCCGTGCAGCGGGGAGCCATGATCAGGCACTCGCCAAATCCACAGGCAGGGACCACCCAGCCCAGGTGGAAGCCCGTCCTGGCGCCCGTCATCCCACCCCCAGATCCGCAGATACCGGAAGGGCAAGGCGGCCTGGGGTTACAGCTCATCTCTCATTCTTGAGGACGGGGGCCTGCTGGCACCTTTACCTGGTGCCCCAGGATCCTGCTGCAGTCTGCAGAGTCCGGGCCCCAGACACGTTCTGCATTGGTGTTGCTCCCGCCTTCCCGTTAGCGAGAGGGTTGGATTCTCCCGGCTGGCACGAGGGGTGCAGGAGGGGCGCGGTATTGGGAGGGGGCCGAGTCTGGATCCTCAGCAGGTGAGGAAGCATTCCCAGAGAGGGGGGAGGGCGAGAGCACCCCGGCTCCCACCCTGGGTCTCCTGGCTCCTAAAAGCACCTCCTTTAAAATTTTTTTAAATTTGATTAAAACACCATAATTTATAGTTATCCATAGTTGAATTGTAGATGTACAATATTCCAGCACCAGTCCCACCACCACAGTCAACTTCCCCTCCACCAGTGTTCCCAGGTTCCCTCCTATAACACACACAGACACACACACACACACAGACACACACACACAGACACACACACACACACACACACACTCTCAGACACACCAGCTGCCCTCTTGACAGGCACCTTTTGAAGTTGTTAAAATTTGGGCTTCATGTTTTCTGTGGTTTGGATATTTGGCTTTTTCATTCCTTAATACCTCTGAGGGACCCGAATCCCCTTGGCCTGCCCCCGACCCTGTTGCTTCTTGGCTATCTCCTCTCCCCCTCCCATTCGCTGTTTCGTCCCTTCTCTCCTCCCTATACTCTGGGACCCAGGGTGATCTGGCATCCTTCTTAAAACATTGCAATCTCTCATTTATATGTGGTATTCTAAATACCACATATAAATGATATTATCGTGTGTTTCTCCTTCTCCTGCTTGCTTCACTTAACATGATACTTTCCCGTTCCATCCATGTTGCCGCGAATGACATGGTTTTATCATTTCTTACAGCTGCGTAGTATTCCACTGTGTATGTATCCCACATCTTCACAATCACTTACCTGTCATTAGACGTCGAGGCTGATTCCAAAAGGCACCCCCATCTTTTGTCTGCCACGGGCAGGGGTGAGGGGTGGGTGTGGGGCAGTGACTGTTCTGCTGGTATCCTGAAAGCTATTTGGGGAGCAATCAACACCTGCAGGGTCATGATAGGGCCTGGGCAAGGCTAGGGCTCCAAATTGAAGGTCTGAGCTTGGCCGGCCCCACCAGTCCCCGTTCCCAGAGTGACCATGGGAAGCCCCCGGGCAGAAATCAGGGCTTCCCAGCCACAGCAGGATCCCCCAGCCAGGTCCCAGGCAGGAAGAGGAAGTGGCAGGTCACCGGGGCCTGGGACTGAGGAAGGGAAGCCCCCAGGGCTCCTTAGGGGAGAGGCAGAGCTCTGGGCCTCTGCCCGGAGGCGGGATAGGGTGCTTGCCCTGCGTGATGCCGAGCGGGATTTGATCCCTGGTATCCCATGTGGTCCCACGAGCTCTGCACGACTCACACCTTGTATGTGGGTTAATATGGATTCCTGAGTCTAGAGCAGGAATAACCCCCCTGAGCATCACGGAGGTGACTCCAAAATAAAAGGGAAGGCCGAAGTGGCTCCTGGTAAAACTCGGGCCCGGGTCTGGGCTAGGAGCCAAGTGGAAGATGGGAGGTAGAGCCCCACCTGCTCCAACCCCTACCTGCCACCCCCTTTTCTGGGAATGACGGTGGACAGTGGTCCCCTCGGCGCCTATTCTGGGCTACTCACCGTGAAGGATGCATGTAGGGCACCCCTCCAAGGTGGGGTGCACAGGGGCCGGCCCCCAGTCTGTTCCCATGAGGGAGCACGTGGTCAGTCCCCAGCCACTGAGAGCTCAGAGAAGGAAAGGCAGGACCAGTGATGCGCTCAGCGCCTGGGGTGTAGGGCTCTGCTCTCAGCCCGGGAGGCACTGGCTTCTCTCTGCTCCAAGTCCCGTGACACGGGCGGGGAAGCAGCCTGGTGAGTTCCCAGCCTGCTCTCCGGGCAGGGTCCTGTGGCCACTGGAAGGACATCTCTGGGGGGAAAGGCAGGTGCCGTGCCTGTAGGAAAGCATGCCGAGTGCAGGCGTGAGTCTTGCAGAGCTCAGTAACCTTCCCGGGGAGACCCTGGTCTGGCAGAGAGGCACCGGGTGCCTGGGATTGGGGGGTGCTTGCTAGGGCTGAGGCAGGGCCGGGAATGTGGCTCAGAGACGTGTGAGCTCTGGATTCAGTCACTAGCGCTGGGAAAAAAAAAAAAAAAACACCCGAAAGACAAAGATTGAGGTCCACGGGGGTCAGAAACCCCACGGGGGTCTGGAGTTCACCGCCAGGAAGTGTGTCCCGCAGAAAACTGGGACTAGACCATGGATCAGTGGGCGGGGCATGTGTTTTGCATGTTGGAGAGCTGAGTTGGAACCAGCATGGCATGGTTCCCTGAGCACTGCTGGGAGCGACCCCTGAGCACCACCAGGTATCGGCCCCAACACCAACCCTGGGTCCTCACCTGGGTTCCATCCCCGGCACTCCGTGTGGTCCTGAGCACCACCAGGAGGAAGCCCTGGGTGCAGAGCCAGGAGTCACCCCTGAGCATTGGTGGGTGCGACCCCAAAGCCAACAAACAGAAAGAAAGTGTGGGCTCTGGTTCTGAACCTGGAAGGCTGGGGAGAGGGTAGGGAACCCAGGTGGGCTGCCTTGGTCCAAAGTCCAGCCCTTGCTTGGTGACCCCCCTGCCCGCCCCCACCGCCCTCCAAGAAGGTGCTTGTCACCAAGTTAGATGGCCGCAGGGCCTGGCGTGCTCTGGGCAGGCCGGCCTGGGCCCTGTCTGTGGGGGCAGGCAGCTCGAGCCCGACTGGGTGGCAGTGTTTTGTCACCAACAGGACGTCTCCCCCGTGTTGTCCCTGTGGGGTCACAGCCCTGCCTTCCCTTCTTGGCCTGGCCTCAGGCTCTGGCTTCTTAGGGATGCTTCTCCCCTCCCTGCCTGGCCCTGCCCTGGCTCCCCCTGCCCGAGCGCCTCACACACACCTCACTCTTTCTGCCTTTGCCTTTTGGCGGGTGTTTGGTGGGCTACTCCCAGCTCAGTGCTCGGGGTTTGCATCTGGCAGTGCTCGGGGGTACCACCCCGTGCCTTCTGCCTGTGCTCAACCCCTGCGCTCTCCCTGGCTGGCTCCTGCGCTGAGGAACTGCACTGGACCCGGAGTCTGTGCATCCTGCCAGCTCACTGTCAGGACGCCAGATCCCCCCTTAGCTGACCCCGCGCCCCGAGACTCAGCCCATCCTCACCCTGGGGAGCACCTTCCCCTCCTCTTTACCTGCAGCGTCCACCTGGGCCGCCACCAGAATGGCCAGGGGTAGCTGTGGCTGCGTCTCCTTCCTCTGCCTTCGTGGTGCAGAGTGTGTAGTGGTCAGCGCCTCCTGGGCCGCGGTCCTAGGGCTGGAGGAGCCAGGCCTGGGCCCAGACTGTCCCCATCACGCTTGCCTTCCCGGGACTCCTGCTAGGCTTCCCGAGAGGCCCCGAAACTTCCACACCTTCCTTCTGGCTCGACTCACCTGGGGGCTTGTACAACTGTGTCTTTCTAATACTCCCGACCACAGTCAAGGGTGAGACCCCAGAGCTCCTCGCATCTGGGGGCGGGACCCAGGCTTTGGCGGTTTTTAAGTCTGTCCAGGTGGCGCCAGAGCCCATGGGAGGCGAGGGCTGCTCTGGGCTGCTGTTACAGTGGGGGAGGTGGGTGCTGGCCCGGTTGGCTTCGTGCTCAGCGGACCAGGTTCCGGCCAGGCTGATGCCAAAACACCTTCTTTACTGGGTGGGTGGGCCAGGTAGAGCTTTGGCCAGGCCTTCAACTGAGCATAGTTGTGATTTCGTTTTGTGGGCACTATACCTGGTGATGCATAGGGCATTGCTCCTGGCTCTGCACTCAGGAATCACTCTTGGCGGTGCTCAGGGGGCCATATGGGATGCGAGGGACCGAACCTGGGTCGGCCACATGCAAGGCAAACAGCCTACCCGCTGTACCATTTTTCCGGCCCCAGCTGTCATTTTCTGAGGAGCGCTCCTCTGTTTTGGGGAACTCCACCCCAGGACAGGATGGGGAAGCCTGCTTGTGACACGGCGGGGAGGTGGCTTCACCATCCTAGACTTACTGGGTCCTCTGGATTTGAGTCTGCAAAACGGAGCCCCTGACTTAGCATTAGCAGTTTCTTACCTTTTTGAAAAACTGGAATCTGGGCTGAGGAAAGAGCCCAAAGGGCTGGAACCCCAGTTTTCCATGTGCAGGGCCTGTGAATGCCGTTCTGTGCCTCTCAGGGCCCCCAGGCATACCAGGATGTGACCCCCTGTGGCCCCCTGCATGCATGGGCCGAGCACCGAGCTCTCTGGCCCATACAGCAGGGCTGAGTGTTCCCAGGACTGGCCCCAGGCCCTCTGAACACTGCCTGGGAGTCCTCCTATAAGAAAGAAAATATGGGGCTGGAGCGATAGCACAGCGGGTAGGGCGTTTGCCTTGCACGCGGCCGACCCGGGTTCGAATCCCAGCATCCCATATGGTCCCCTGAGCACCGCCAGGAGTAATTCCTGAGTGTAGAACCAGGAGTGACCCCTGTGCATTGCCGGGTGTGACCCAAAAAGCAAAAAAAAAAAAAGAAATAAAATAAAAACTGTGGAATCCAACCTTTTTTTTTCTTCAAGGAATATCTTAGGCCAAAGTCCTGAACAAAGAAAAATTTGTCCGAGGTGGGGTGGAGACCCTGGACAGTCGGGGCCTATTGTTCTGGTCCCTTCCTTCTCCCTCCCAGGGGGTCTCAGGAGGATATTTGGGAAAGTCGGGGCTCTCTGGTGGGAAGCCTGCCCAGCTGAGACTGTTTGTGGGGGCGCTAGGGGCTGCGGCAGCCAGACAGTGGGAAAGAAGAGTCCAGGTTGGTTGAGCTGACGGTGTGGGGCGCGGCCGTGCGCGGCCCAGTGGGAATGGGGAGCCCAGAGTGAAGTTGAGGGGGGAGAGGGTTAAGGGGTGAGTTCGGCCTCCAGAGGAGTGGGGTGGCCGCTGGCCTCAGGGACTGCAGAGACCAGCCCTGCCGGGAGCATGTGAAGTGTGAGGTGCTGCTGGGACACTTGGGAGGGCAGAACTGGGGGACTGGAGGTGAGGTGTGGACAGTGGGGGCCGGACTGCAGGGTGGACGGGGGACAGGAGAGGGGTAAGCGTCGGGGAAGCAGGCACCTCTGATGTCGGCTACAGGGGAGAAGGGGACCGGTGGGGTCCCAGTGGGGTAGGGGAGCTTCCTGCAAGTAAGGGGTGATGTCATCACAGGGAAGGCTCAATCTGCAGGCCCTGTCTGCTGCTGGTGGAGGTGACAGGTCAGAGCCGCAGGCCCCTCCAGCTGCGGAAAGAGGGGAGACCCCCATCCATCTGAAGCGCGGGAGCATATCTGACCAGAGTGTGTGAGAAGCTGTCCCAGGTGCCATCATGCTGTGTGACCTTGAGCAAGTGCCATCTTTTTTTTTTTTTTGCTTTTTTGGGGTCACACCTGGTGATGCACAGGGATTGCCCCTGGCAGTGCTCAGGGGACCATATGGGATGCTGGGAATCAAACCTGGGTCGGCCGCCTGCAAGGCAAACGCCCTACCCCGCCGTGCTGTCCCTCCAGCCCCGTGCCATCATTTCTGAGCCTTGTTTGTTTATAAAAGGGGGAAGCGTTGGCACAAAAATTTCTCAGGCCCCACCGGTGCTGAAGTTTGATCTCTCCCAGCCCCAGTGCGCTGGCCCGGCGGGGACGGGGAGACTGGGGCCAGTTCCCATTGGCCCTTCTGGGCCCCAGCAAACCCCTGCCCTCCGGAAGGTACTTTGCATGGGAAATTGGGGGAGGGAATTAGCGGGAGCCACCGTGCCCCGCGGCACCTCTCCTGGAGCCCGGTGCCCACGCCTCGAGCTGAGCCGGCCGCGGGCCGTCGGGAGGGCAGCCCTGAGCTGGCCGTCGCGCAGGGCCAGGGGCCTCGTGGCAGAACTCGGGGGGCGCTGCTGGGTCCCGAGGGAGCTCGCGGCGCCCGGCGAGCACTTGGCGGCCAGGAGCAGCCGGGGGCTGAGCACATCCTCGGTGGGAAGCGCCGGGCCGCGGCTCGACAGCGCCCTCCTCTCCGGCGCGGGCTCCCCGGGTCAGTTTATTTCGGACCCGGGGGGCCCCCCGGGGCCGGGTCCCGGGCTTGGTGGGGGGAAGCCTCGCGGGTCGGCGAGCTGCTATTTTTAGCGCGGCCTGCCAGCGCGAGGGGCCTATTTATAGATCAAACAATCCGCGCTCTCTGCGTCAATGGAACCCCGCGTGCGTCACGCGCACAGACATTCCAGGCCCCCCCCTCGCCCCGCCCCCTCGGGCTCCCCGGCTCCGCGCCTCCTCCCGCCGGAACCGCGCCGCCCCCCTCGCCCTTGTATGGCCAAAGCTCGCCGGGCCGCGTGCGTCAGTGGCGCCCCCGCCCCTCCCCGTGCGTCACGGAGCGCTTAAGAGGAGGGTCCGGCGCGGCCGGGGAGCCCCAGTGGCAGAGGCTGCGAAAGTTGGGGAGTGTGCAGGACTGCAGGAGCGCACGCGGGACCAGGGACCGGGGACCAGGCAGTGACTCGGGGCGCTGGTCCGTGCCAGGGGGAGCAGGAGCCGGCCGGGTAGGTGCCCTTGTGGGGAGGGAGCGTGCATGCGAGCGGGGCGCTCGGCTTCGCCTTTCGGGATGTTGCACGGAGGAGCGGGGGTGAGAGGATGTTGGGGACTCTCAGCTGTGCCGTGCGGCTCTGGAGCCGGGCAGTCGCGGATGGGACGGGGCGCGGACCCGGGTCCGCCGGGAGCCCGCGGGACCCGGAAGGTGTGCGTGTTTGGGGGGGGGGGCAGGGGCGAAGCATTGGCCACGCAAGGTGGAAGCCGCAGGGGGTTGGGGTTGGCGCCAGGAGTGAGACTTGTCCAGCAGGCGGCTGGCTGTCGTTCTGCCTCGCCGGGCGCCCGAGGGGGCACGTGGAACCCAGGACTTGGGTGCTGGGGGGGGGTCTTAGCGGGGTGTACGCTAACGGACCCGAGGGCCCCTCTGCTCAGCCCTCTCCTGCTGCGCCCCCGAGGCTGCTGGACTTCAGAGGCGGTGGCAGTGCTCGCAGGGGTCCCGGCCCCAAGTTTCTGCCTGAACTCTGTCCGGAGCCCTCTGGCTGGCCCCGGGGAATCCTGTGCATGGGGACTGGACTGCGCGCCGGAGGGTCCCGCTGAGTTAGCCCCCAGCAGGGCTGGGGCCCTGGAAGTACAGGGAAGATTGTTTGAGCTGTATGCAGGATCCGTGTGTGTGTGTGTGTGTGTGTGTGTGTATAAGAGAGAGAGAGAGAGGAGGCGCTTGCTCCCTGTCCCCTTGTCTGTCCCAAGGGATCCTGGAGGGAAGTTGCTAGTGTGAGGTCTCTGGTGTAGCGCTGCCTGGAGGATTACCCCCCCCCATGCCGCCACGCAGATCACCTCAGTGCCCTCCCCACCCCCAGTCCCCGTTGGCGCCTACAGGTAGGCACAGCCTGCGGCTTGCTCAGCATAACAGGTGCAAACCACATTGTTGCCAGGACCTGCCTGGAGCCGGATTCTCCCTGCTCCCTCCTCAACCCCGCCTCTTCCTCCTCCCCGTGGCACTGCCCTGCTGCCCACAGCGAGGTGTAGGTCCATATCTGGTGTCCTTAAGTACCTGGGAGGGGGGTGCTGGGGGGGGTGTTGATCCGGATGTGGGACAGTCCAAGTGGAGAAACAGGATTTGAATAAGGCAGGAACGCCCAGCTCCGCGTGGCTGCTGCCTCCCTGCCACCCCAGACCCTTCCCTGCTGCCCTCGGTGCAGGGAGACGTGGCCACCCGCATCTCTGGGAGGTGGACAGGCGCTGTTGGTGGGCGGCCCACTCCCGGGGCTTTGGTGACTGTATTGGTTGTGGGGGGGGGGGAGTGTGGCTGCGGGGGTCTCGGACCCAGGAAGTTGGAGAGAGGTGTGGGTCAGACCCACTGGGGCTGTCCCCTGGATGTTGGCACTGGGCTCGCTCCCCCGCCCTCACCGCGGTGGCCATCCAGGCCCAGAGGTGGGCTGGCAGCTGTCCTGTGGCCCCCTGGCTTCTTTTGGGACCGTGCGACCCTCGAAGGGTTCCCGTGGAATGATGCTGGGCGCTCCCCCGGCTAAGGGTTCGAGCGATGAGACACCCTTTGCTGAGGGCTCGAGATTCTTTGGGGCGCAGATACTGGACCGCCCACCCAGCCTCAGTTTCCCCCGCAGAGCTGCTGGACTGTAGGCGCCTCGGGGCTCTGGGGTGGAGACCGTTCCTCTGCAGACCTGTCCATCCTCCTGCAGCCCCGGGGCCGGACACCCCTCCCCAGGCCCTGGGGAGTCGGGGACTGACTTTCTCCTCCCGGGAGCACCCCTGGCGGCGCGGAGTGGGTGCTCCTCCCCAGATGGCAGGCCTGGGGTGCGCGTGGGCTTCGCTCAGTATGTAGGGTGGGGGCGGGGAGGGCCCCGGCACGTGGCTGCGGAGGCCACTTTCTCAGCAGCTGGGCCTTCGCCGGCTCCTCTGCATTTCCAGGGCACCCTTCTTCTGCCCAGACACGCTGGGGAGGGCGCGAGGGAACCGTGCAGAGCTGCAACGGGCCAGGGAATATTCCAGAAATACCGGGTGGAGAAGTAGCGAATCTACTTCTACTGGGTTCAGGGCTCCTCCACCCACTTCCTCCTGGTTCCCTCCACATCGAGAGGAGCAGGGCTGGGGGGACACAGCTGCCCCCCTCCTGCGGTGCTGGGCGCTGCCTCCCACCCAGCCCCGGGGGGGCTTCGTGACAGGGGAGTCAAGATGGTACTTGGCCGAGGGCCAGGATGCCTAGTTCCTGTCCCCTCTGAGGCCGCAGTGTCCCAGGCCCCGGTCCTGACCTCGGCTGCCCTCCCGCTCGCCCCCTCCAGAGATGCCCTGCATCCAAGCCCAGTATGGGACACCAGCACCCAGCCCGGGACCCCGAGACCAGCTGGCCAGTGACGCCCTGACTCCCGATCTCAGCAAGCCCGCCATGGACCTGGCCAGCCCCGAGGCTGCCCCCGCCGCCCCCACGGCCCTGCCCAGCTTCAGCACCTTCATGGACAGCTACGCCGGCGAGTTCGACACCTTCTTGTACCAGCTGCCGGGAACGGCCCCGCCGTGCTCCTCGGCCTCCTCCTCGGCCTCCTCCACCTCCTCCTCCTCCGCCACCTCCCCTGCCTCCGCTTCCTTCAAGTTCGAGGACTTCCAGGTGTACGGCTGCTACCCCGGGCCCCTGAGCGGCCCCCTGGACGAGACCCTGTCGTCCAGCGGCTCTGACTACTACGGCAGCCCCTGCTCGGCCCCGTCCCCCTCCACGCCCAGCTTCCAGCCGCCCCAGCTGTCCCCCTGGGACGGCTCCTTCGGCCCCTTCTCCCCCAGCCAGACTTACGAAGGCCTGCGGGCGTGGACAGAGCAGCTGCCCAAGGCCGGGCCGCCGCAGCCGCCCACCTTCTTCTCCTTCAGCCCCCCGGCCGGCCCCAGCCCCGGCCTGGCCCACAGCCCCCTGAAGCTGTTCCCCTCGCAGACGGCCCACCCGCTGGGGGAGGGCGAGAGCTTCTCCCTGCCCGCGGCGTTCCCCGGCCTGGTGCCCACGTCGCCACACCTCGACGGGTCACGGATGCTGGATGCGCCCATGACCTCGACCAAGGCCCGGAGTGGGGCTCCGGGGGGCAGCGAGGGCCGCTGCGCCGTGTGCGGAGACAACGCCTCCTGCCAGCATTACGGGGTCCGCACCTGCGAGGGCTGCAAGGGCTTCTTCAAGGTATGCGGCGGCCCTGAGTGCTCAGGTCTGGGTCCTCCTCGGCCCGACTCTGCCCTGCAGGCTGGGGGCCCCCTGGTCAGCAGGGGTTGGCACCTCTCCTCAGAGGGCTGAGAGGTGGGCAGCGGGTCGTGGGGGCAGTGTCTTCGCCGGCCTCTGCCCTCCCTCCCGCACGCCGGGGTCCGCGGGAAGGGACCGTGGGCGCTGGTGTCCTGGCAGGAGATGAAAGTGCTGGAAAGTGGAGTCGGAGCTGGAGGGCCGGGGGTGGATCGGGAACGGGCTGTGTGTTTGTCCCAGCGCTGGGCACCCACCTCGCCTCCCCGCAGCCCTGCGCTTGCCGCTCTGTGTCCCAGACAGACTTGGGCACATTGAGGAGCACAGGTGTCTGGCGGGCCGGGGAGCCCCTAGCCTTGTAGCCCGGGGGGGCTTCTTCCTCCTGAGGCCGAGAGCACCTCCCAGTGTTCCCCAAGACTTTCTTTCTCCTCCCCCCGCCCCATCTCTCCCTCCCCTGCCACCCAAATGTTAGGAAAATAGCTGCGAACAGAGGGCGCTTTTGTCTGGGACAGCGGCAGGATCTGGACGGTCCCCTCCCTGCTCCCCCTCCCCTGACAGCCTGTTCCGTGTCGCCCCTTTCCAGCGTACGGTCCAGAAAAACGCCAAGTACATCTGCCTGGCCAACAAGGACTGCCCTGTGGACAAGAGGCGGCGGAACCGTTGCCAGTTCTGCCGCTTCCAGAAGTGCCTGGCCGTGGGCATGGTGAAGGAAGGTGGGTAGCTGGGCCGGCGGGCTGCAGCCCCCCTCCCCAGCATCTGGCCGGCTTGCTGCGGGGGTGGGCATGCCTGGCTCAGTTTCGCACACGAAATGAGTGGGGCGTGGCCCCTGCGACCCCCGGTCCCCTGAGTCAGGGGTGCTGTTCAGCTTTGGCGGGTGCTTTGGGCTGAGTCCTTTCCCTGGGTCCCTCCCCATTGGCCTCACTCCTGTCCTTTCTCCGCAGTTGTCCGGACAGACAGCCTGAAGGGGCGGCGGGGCCGGCTCCCCTCCAAGCCCAAGCAGCCCCCTGATGCCTCCCCCGCTAATCTCCTCACCTCGCTGGTCAGGGCGCACCTGGACTCCGGGCCCAGCACCGCCAAACTGGACTACTCCAAGGTGAGGCCCACCTGCTCTCACCATGGACCGTGCCTTCGTGCACTGTCTCGGAGGTCCGGCTGAGGGGCCTGGAGGAAGTGGCCAGGGTGGGAGGTGGCCCACTGGGAAGGGAAAGTGCGTTTGTGCCAGCAGCAGAGACCCTCACTCGGACGCGGCCCTTTAAGGTGAGGCCTTTTCTGAGGTGCTCATCCCCCCCCCGCCCCCTTGTAGTTTCAGGAGCTGGTGATGCCCCACTTCGGGAAGGAGGATGCCGGGGACGTGCAGCAGTTCTATGACCTGCTCTCGGGGTCCCTGGAGGTCATCCGCAAGTGGGCCGAGAAGATCCCCGGCTTTGCCGAGCTGTCCGTGGGCGACCAGGACCTGCTGCTGGAGTCCGCCTTCCTGGAGCTCTTCATCCTCCGCCTGGCCTACCGGTGAGCTGCCCGCCGCCGCCCACAGGGCTGCCCCGGCCACCGCGCTACCCTCCCGAAGCCTGACCACCGCCCGCTGTGTCCATCCGCCAGGTCCAAGCCGGCCGAGGGGAAGCTGGTTTTCTGCTCGGGCCTGGTGCTGCACCGGCTGCAGTGTGCCCGTGGCTTCGGGGACTGGATCGACAGCATCCTGGCCTTCTCGCGCTCCCTGCACAGCCTGGTCGTCGACGTCCCCGCCTTCGCCTGTCTGTCAGCGCTTGTCCTCATCACAGGTGCGTGGTGGCCCCAGGCTGGGCCGCAGGGGCAGGGTGCCAGGGCCAGGGGGCTGGCACTTCCTGCACCTCTACTTTGTGAAGGGGCGGTCACTGGCCTTTAGAACCAGCCGCTTTAGCTGAAAGTTCCCGAGTGTCGGCGTCGTCCATTCCAGACCTTGTGTGTGTGACTTAGAGGCTTGTTTTTGTTTTTTTTTTTTAATTTTTTTTCAATCTTGCTGAGGGGCTGGAGCAATAGTACAGTGGGGAGGGCGCTTGCCTTGCACGCGACCAACCCAGGCTCGATTCCCTGGCATCCTCTATGGTCCCCCGAGCCAGGAGTAATTCCTGAGTACTTGAGCATCACCGGGTGTGGCCCAACAAGAAAAAATTTTACTGAGTTGGGCCGGAGAAATAGTTCACAAAGGACTGAGAACATGCCTTTTTTGTTTTGTTTTTGAGCCACACCCAGTGGTTCTTGGGGAAAACCACTCGATGCCAGGGATTGAACCCAGGCCTTGTGCCGGCAAAGCACAGACACTCAACCCATTGAGCGAGACCTCTCCCATCCTGCATGCAGGAGACTGGGGTTCGAGCCCCGCACAGCCCCTGAGCACACACCTGAGAGTAGCCTGTCAGCATTTCCGGTGTGGCGCTGTCATAGGGAAAATGACCCACAAAATTTCTCACCGAGTGGTGGTGCCTATAAAGGGGCCAGAGAGATACTGCAGTGGGGAGGACATTTGCCTTGCACGCGGCCGACCTTTGTTCAATCCCTGGCATCCCATATGATCCCCCAAGCACCCCCAAGAGAAGTGGGGTGCAGAGTCAGAAGTAACCCCTGAGAATCGCTGGGTGTGACCTAAAAGAAGGCATATAAGAGATAAATCTCTGAGGACTCATCACCCTGGGTAGAAACTAGATGTAGAATGTCCATGGACATGGGTCGGAGCTATAGTCTAGTCGGTCAGGGGCTTGCATACAGCCAACCCGGGTTTGATCCCCGGCATCCCATCTGGACCCCCGAGCACCACCAGGAGTGATTCCAGGGTGCAAAGGCAAGGGTAAGCCCTGAACATTGCTGGCTGTGGCCCAGAGAGAAAGAAAGAGACATCACCACCCTCCTCGGGCTCCTCCTAGCCTGGGCTCTTTGCAGATAAGAGCCGCTCTCAGCATTCTCAGACTGCAGCCTCGGGGACGGGCACTGGAGTAAAGTGGCAGATTCTCAGGTCACTTCCTTGTTTTCTCGTAAATCACCAGAGTTAATCCTGTTCTTTCTTTCACTTAAATTTCACAGGCCACAGAGATAGTACAACGGGTAGGGTGTTTGCCCGGCTCAGTCCCTGCCATCCCATATGGTCCCCTGAGGACCACCAGAATTAACCCCTGAGCTCCACCGGGTGTGGTCTAGAACCGGGAAAAAAAAAAAAAAAGAAAACAGGCAAAATTTCACAGTGGTCCCAGTCACACAGAACAAAGCGCATGGCAGGTGGGTGGTCTCTGAGACCCCCTTCTCAGGGCCATGACTCAGCTGTACAGCCTTGCATGGGTGACGCCCTGGGTTGATTCTTGGCACCCCCAAAACACTGCTACTCCTCTCCAGGGCTTTTCAGAACCATCTAGAACAAAACTCACTGGCCTAGCAGACTGCCTTATTATTATTTTATTTCTGATTTTTGGCCCCACCCAGTGATGCTCAGAGCTACACCTGATTCTGTGCTGAGGGGCCACTCCTGGCAGGACTTGGGGGTCTCTATGGTGTGCTGGGGATTGAACCCTATTTGGCTGTGTGCAAGGCAAATGTACCTGCTCTACTCTAAATAAATCTGGTCCCCAGGGTTTTTTTCTACGTTTTGATTTTTGGACCACACCTAGTGCTGTTCAGGGGTTATTCCTGACTCTGCACCCAGGAATTACTTTTGGCGGTGCTCAGGGGACCATATGGGATGCTGGGGATTGAACCCAGGTCAGCTGCATGCAAGGCAAGTGCTCTAACCACTGTGATATCTCTCCGGCCCCCAGGTTTTATTGTTGTTGTTGTTGCTTTTTGGGTCACACCTAGCAATGCTCAGGGGTTACTCCTGACTCTACACTCAGGAATTAGTCCTGGCTGTGTTCAGGGGACCATATGGGATGCTGGGAATTGAACCCGGGTCAGCCACGTGCAAGGCAAACGCCCTCCCCACTGTGCTATCGCTCCAGCCCTGTTTTTTTTTTTTTTTATTGTTTGGAACTTTGGGTATGTCATTTCACCTCCCAGTGCCTCTGTGTCTCCTAGAGGATGAGCATCCTGAGCACCAGAATTGGGGGTGTCGGATAGGACTCACGGGGGGGGGGGCGGGGCCTCTGGGCGGGAGGCTGTGGCAGTGGTCAGGGCGGCCTGTCCAGACCTGGGGAGGCGCTCGCCCTCGGTGTGTGGCTCACGCTGCTCTCCTTGGCTCCGCAGAGCGGCACGGGCTGCAGGAGCCGCGGCGGGTGGAGGAGCTGCAGAACTGCATCGCCAGCTGCCTGAAGGAGCACATCTCGGCCGTGGCGGGCGAGCCCCAGCCGGCCGGCTGCCTGTCGCGCCTGCTGGGCAAGCTGCCCGAGCTGCGGACCCTGTGCACGCAGGGCCTGCAGCGCATCTTCTACCTCAAGCTGGAGGACCTGGTGCCCCCTCCGCCGATCGTCGACAAGATCTTCATGGACACGCTGCCCTTCTGACGCTGCCCGGGAACACACGTGCACTCCGCGTGCACTCCGCCAGCTACACACGTGCCTTCAGCCCCCGGCCCGAGCTGCACAGGACTCACGCCCGGGGAGGGGCCTGCTTCACGGGGGGGGTCACCCCTTCTCTCCGTCTTACTCCCAGCCTGGCCCCGGCCTTCATGTTTTTGTAAGATAAACCGTTTTTAACACACACCGCTGTGCTGTAAATAGGCGAGATGCTGCTGTAAATACGGGAAGGGAGAGGTTGAGGCTCGGGGGCGGGCGGGGCGGGAGGGGCGCGCCCTGCCCCCCAGCCCGGCAGGCCTCTCTGGCCCACCTGCTCTGTGCCTCCCCTCCTTCCACTTGTACATAAACTCACTCTAGGAAGAAGACAAATGACAGATTCTGACATTTATATTTGTGTATTTTCTTGGATTTGTAGTATGTGACTTTTCTGATTAATATATTTAATATATTGAATAAAAAAATAGACATGTAGCTGAAACTGGGGTCCCGTGCATATCTGACACCCTTGGTCCCCCACTGCAGAGGGTCTGAGAGACACATCTGTTGAAGAGGACCAGCCTGAGCCAACGGCCCGTTTCCTCTTCTGTAAAAGGTGTATGTAGGGGGCTGGAGAGATAGCACAGCGGGTAGGGCGTTTGCCTTGCACGCGGCCGACCCGGGTTCAAATCCCAGCATCCCATATGGTCCCCTGAGCACCACCAGGAGTAATTCCTGAGTGCAAATCCAGGAGGAACCCCTGAGCATTGCTGGGTGTGGCCCAAAAAGAAAAAAAAAATGTATATAACAGCATCTGCTTCCTGGGCTGTTCACTTGTTTTTGAAGGGGGGTCCCGGGGGTGGGTCCCTGGGCTCCTACGTACAAGGTATGACTCCGCCATGAGCTCCCACCACCGCCCTCGTTTCATGCTGAGAGCTAGAGAGACAGTTGAGTGGCTACGGCACTTGCCTTGCACGCGGCCCACACAGGTTTGGTCCCCGGTACCCCATATGGTGCCCTGAGCCCCTCCAGGAGTAATCCCCGAGTGCAGAGCCAGGAGTGAGCCCTGAGCACCTCCGGGTGTAGCCCCCAAACGAAACAAGAAAGAACGTGTGCTGAGGTGCCCAGGCCTGGCCAGGCTGACTGCCCAGTGATAGGCAGTCTGACTGTCACACGTGTCACTCTGTCCTGCTTCCCGCTGCCAGGCCTCATGTCTGAAGAGCAGGGAGGGGGTGTACCCGACCCCTCACAGGGCTGCTGGGTTCAGGGTGGGGAGTGTGGGGTGAAAGGCAGCTCACAATGGTGTGATGTGTGGCAGCTGCGAATGTTGCTCCGTGGAAGGTTCTGGTAGCCACAGCTGGGTGCCATGAGTACCACCTGGACAGCAATAGTACCTTGGGTAGGGCATTTGCCTTGCACGCGGCTGACCCGAGTTCGATCCTCGGCATCCCATATGGTCCTCCGAGCACCGCCAGGTGTAATTCCTGAGTGCAGAGCCAGGAGTAGCCCCTGTGCATCACTGGGTGTGACCCCAAACAAGCCACAAGTATCACCCCAGCGAGTGTGAAAGAGATGTGAGGGGTCTCTATTCTGTCTTTGTGCCACCCCAGTTGCTAGTGGCCTGCCCCTTTCTCCTAAGATCTCCCCCCACCCCACCCCTGCCCTGTGCCCAGTGCCCGTTGCAGCCCTTTGACTCCGAGCTTGGCTGCAGCCTCGTCAGTGCCTTGCGGATCCTGAGACTCTGTGTTCTGACCCAGACCCAGTGGCTCATGATGCCGGTGGCCTGTGGGGGATCTACCCTTTTCTGGGGGGAGGGGCAGTCCTGCTAGTGCTCGAGCCCCGCAGTGCTCAAAGACCATGAGGGCTACCCCAGCATTGCTCAAGGGGCCATGCAATGCTCAGGGACCGAGCCCAGGGCCTCACTCACACAAGACGTATTGCTGTACCCCTTCAGCCCGTCCTGGCTCCATCTAGGGGCTCACTTTTTGGGAACCTAGATCAACCCTAGCCTGAGGCCCCAGGTTGCTGGCCCCACGCAGGGGCTGGTCCCTTCACTGTCCTCACCACTGCCTCATTCCCTCCCCAAGATCTCCTGGGAGGGGCCCCGTGTGTGTTCCCCAAACCTTTGGCCCAGGACCCCCGACTCCATCTCCCTGGCCCGGTGGCGGACTGCTCCAGTGCCGCTGAGAGCTGAGGAGTTTCTCCAGGGCGCCACTACAGTCTTCACGCCCCCAGGGCCCCAGCTCACGCCCTCTCAAGGGGTTGGCAAGAACAGTCCAGGCTGTCACAAGGGCCCACGTGTACGTGGGGCCCGGGAGCCCGTGCATGGCGACGCCCCCAGCAGTGCGAGCCCAAAGCCTCGACCCTGGCACGCCTCAGCCCCTGAGGGGTCTTCGCACCTGCGTGTGGCTGGGAGCGGGGCTCAGACTCTGCTTCCGTTCCAGCAGGCACCAGCTTCATGCCGTTCTCCGAGATGGCCCTTCCTCTCAGAGTCCCCACTCCGCCACCCCAGGGCAGGGGCGAACAGGGTGGCAGTGCCCGGTCCAGAGCAGAGCAGGCAGGCAGGCAGTTTCCCAAGGCTGCCCCTCCGCGCGGGTGTAGGCAGGCTGGCCCTCAGGCGGCCACAGTGACTGCACTGGAGCTTGAGGAGGGCCTGGGGCCTGGGATGGGGTGGGCAGGGGCAGGGATGTCCCCTTGCCCGCGCTCGAAGGCGACAGCAGTGACATAACTATCCCCTCCCCCCCACCTCTCATCTCCCCCCTCCCCCCCACAGGATCTTTTCCTGTGCTGTTGGGCATAAAGTTTCTGGCCCTCCCAGGAGGGCACACGGCCAAGCGGTTGAAGCAAGGACACTGCCACCAGGCTGCCTGCCTGGCTTCACCTCTAGGCGTCAGCACTTCCTGGCTGGGGAATCTGGGCAGGTCACCTCCTCCTTCTGCAGTGTGTCTTCATCTATGACTGGGGGACATATTTCGTACCTGTTTCATAAAGTGGCTGAAGTGCTTCCATGAATGAACACAGAAACAAGTGTTTCAAGCCACGCCCAGTGGGGAGCAGGGCCCGACAGAGAGCGGCCATTGTGTTTACAGAGGAAGAGCGCTCACTTCCCAAGCAGCAGTGACTTTCCCAAGGTCACCTGGCACGTAAGTGGCAGCGCATCCGGGCCGTCAAGCCCAGGTCTCCCTGCCCAGTCAACAGACCCAGGCCGCTGCCAAGCCTGGTGGGGGGGTGGGGGCCAGCCCTGCGGCCCCGCCCTGCCCCGCCTGGCCCCGCCCAAGGCCTGCCGCCTTTCTTTCCTCTAAGCCACTGGAAGAACTGGCCTCCCAGTCTTGCTAGGGGCTGGGAGGGCAAACAAGGGGGCATTGAGCCTGGTGGGGCCTCACAATGGCCACTCTGTCCCTGTTGGCCGGGGGCTGGGCCCGTTTCCGACGGGGACAATAGTCAAAAGGCAGTGACGCCGGCAGAGCCTGGAATCCCGGGCGGGATTTTCCAAGGACTCAAAGCCCGCTGTTTGTCCTCACAAGGAGACCCAGGAAGCCTGCCTCCCCGGCTCCCCCCCACCCACCCACGCATGCTGGGCCTGTGCCCGCAGGCCCCGACACCCTCCCCAGCCCCGAGGTGCCACCGTGGCCACAGAAGGGAGGCTCTGAGATCGGGGGCTGACTGCTAGCCCAGGCCAGGGGGTCAGGCCCGCCAAGGAAGCTGCCCCACCTGGCTCAGCCCACCAGGACTGGGTGAGGGAGGCTGAGCTTTGAGGAAGCAGAGAAGCGTCTAGAAGTCACGGCCAACCGCAATCCTGCAGTACCATGCCACACCGTTGGCCCCGAGCATGTGTGCGGCATCTGTGTGGCCACCAGGCCATAGTGAGCCCCTTCTCCCGTCAGCGGGGACCTGGGCCTGGGGTTTTGGGGAGTTTCAGCTCCCATCTGCACGAACCCCGGGGGCAACCTCCACCCGTGGGCCTACTGGGCCTGTCTGGGTCTGGCCTGGCAGCCCTGTCACTCAGCAGCCAGAGCCAGTCCCAAGCCCTCAGCCCTACTCCAGGCCGTATATTTTTTTCTAATTTTTTTTTTTTTTTTTTGCATTTTGGGTCACATCCATCGATGCACACGGTCACTGCTGGCTCATGCACTCAGGAATTACTCCTGGCGGTGCTCAGGGGACCATATGAATGCTGGGAATTGAACCCGGGTCGGCCATGTACAAGGCAAACGCCCTACCCGCTGTGCTATCATTACAGTCCAATTTTTTTCCAATTTTTAAAAAATATTTTTTAATTTTAACTTTTTTAATTTTTTAATTAGTGAATCACCATGAGGGTACAGTAACAGATTTACACATTTTAAACACATTACTTGTGTTTCCCTCATACAATGTTCAAGCACCCATCCCTCCACCAGTGTCCATTCTCCACCACTAGTGAACCCAGTATCCCTCCCACCCCCCAATCCCATCCCCTGCCCCCCCTCTGTGGCAGGGCATTCCCATTTGTTCTCTCTCTCCTTTTGGTGTTGTGGTCTGTAGTAGGGGTATTGAGTGGCCATTGTGTTCAATCTATAGTCTACTTTCCGCATCTCCCCTCCTGAGCGGGTCCTCCAACCACAGTTTACTTGATATTCCCTTCTCTATCTGAAATGCCTTTTCCCCGAAAAAAATGTTTTTAATTGAATCACAGTGAGATTCAATTAAAGTCAAAGAGTTGTCCATGATTGGGTTTCAGTCATACAATGTTCCGACACTGGTCCCTTCACCAGTGTACATTTCCCACCACCCATGTCCCCCCCAGTTCCCCTCCCTCACCCTCTGCCTGCCACTATGGCAAACACTTTCTTTCTTTCTTTCTTTCTTTCTTTCTTTCTTTCTTTCTTTCTTTCTTTCTTTCTTTCTTTCTTTCTTTCTTTTTTTGCTTGTTGGGTCACACCTGGCAATGCACAGTGGTTACTCCTGGCTCTGCACTCAGGAATTACTCCTGGTGGTGCTCGGGGGACCATATGGGATGCTGGGAATCGAACCCCGGTCAGCTGAATGCAAGGCAAACGCCCTACCCGCTGTGCTATCGCTCCAGCCCCTCTTTCTCTTACTTGCCCCCAGGCTGGGTTTGGTGAAGGTCTAGGCTGGCTAGTGGGCTGTGAAACCCCCCAGCCCCACGAACGAAGGCAGGAAGGAAGGAGTTTGCGCAGGGTTGGATAAAGTCCCTTCCACCACCCAACGGCTCCTTCCCCCACAGCCAGGGACATTCTGAGGGCAGGAGGCACATTCCTGCATCCCCAGCTGGACTCAGAGTCTGGGGCCTTGGAGGCCCCGACTTGGCTTCTGCCTGTCCCCCCATCTCTTCCCCACCCGTGCTCTGGTCGTCCTGCCCCCACCCTGCCTCCCCTCCGCTTCCTGCTAACACAGGGACCATTTGAGATTGCCTCCAGCTCGGATCCAGGCGCTGGCACTGTCTCGCTCCTACTCAGGACCATAAATCAGCCCCAAGTGGCCGCGGGGGCTGGGTGACAGCTGGGCAGGAGGACGTGGGGGCCTGTCCTGTGCATGCTGCGTTAGCAGGGCGCGGTGCCTCGCTGCCAGCCAGGCGGGGGAGGGGAGCGGGCATGCTGACCGTCACTGCCCTCCTAGTCGGAACACACTGACAGGAAGGGGCCCCCACCCTGAGAGCCAGCCGTGGGGGAGGCCAGCAGGAAGGTACCTGGGGTACCCGGGGGAGGAATATGGCTGCTCCCCACACTTACTCAACAGAAGGCCAGGGAGAGAAGAGCAGCACCCAGGGGTCGCTAGGTCTGCTAGAGCTGGAGAAACGGGCAGACACACTGTCGCCCACAGAGGGGACAGAGGCCCGGCACGCTGTGTAGCCGGGGAGACAGGCCAGCAGGCTCCACACAAAGTCAGACAAGCCCCCAGCCCGCCGCACACACTGGGCCAGAGACAGACGCAGCGTGCCGGGAGAAGGGGGCACAAGCCTTCCCAAGGCAGGGCCGGTCCCCAGACTCCCCCGAACAGACAGCAGGCACGCCAGCGCTGCCCGGCCCGGAGGTGCCTCTTCCGGGTGCTTCCTGTCCCTCTGGTGGCCTTGCGGCCCTTTGCTCTGCCCTGGAGGAAGGCGACTGCGAGCAGCAGCCCAGCAAGAGGGGTGATGAGGCCGCCCCGTCCAGGACCCCAGAGCCCGTGTCAGATGCGGTGGGCCTGGGGGAGAGGGTCAGCGGCAGGGTGCTGGCTACCCCGCTAGGCCGGTCCTTCAGGAGTCTCACTCCGTGTTGTCACTGGGGCTGGAGACACTCCCTGTGACGTCACTGGGGTCAGCTTGGAGCAGCTGGGCTGGCCTGCAGGACCACCGTCCGGGCTCACCCCCCCCCAGCTCACATGGGAAGGGGCGGGACGAGCAAGGTCACCCTGCAGGCGCCTCCCCAGGTCGGGGCTTGGCCTTCAGGGACCTGCACAGGCCTTCGCTGCTGCCATGAGCCTGAGGGTGTCAGGCAGGGCTGGGTCCCTGGCGGCCGGATCTGCTGCCTCAGTTTCCACTCTCTGCTCTCATTTTTTATTTTGTCTTTTGTTTGTTTTTTGGGTCACACCTAGCGATGCTCAGGGGTTACTCCTGGCTCTGTGCTCAGGAATTGCTCCTGGCGGTGCTTGGGGCACCCTATGGGATGCCGGGGATCCAGCTGGGTCACGTGCAAGGCAAGTGTCCTCCCCGCTGTGCTATGGCTCCGGCCCCCTCTCTGCTCTCAATGAGGCCTTTCTCCCCAGCCTCACCCCCTCCTCCCTGTGTCCCCAGAGAGCTCCCCGGAGCAGCACTTCCCCTGGAAAGGCCACGGCCCGCCTCCTGAGGTCGCTGTCCTGAGTCTCTCCACTCATCTGGGGCTCTTGTCGGTCACCTCCCAGCTCGCTGAGAGCAGCACTTTTTGCCGGAAGGTGCCGCAGATGACCCTCTGGGGCAGTAGCGGGAGCCAGTTCCAGCCCTGCCCGGGCTGCGACACTGCTAGCCCATAAACCACCTCTGACACGGCCTTCCACAGGGCTGGCACTGAGGCTTGCCTGCTGGGTGAGACAGGGGCCTGGCCTGAGGACAGGGGCCTCCGCGTGGCATGAGTGGGGCATTGGAAGGCCTCTTCTTGGCCATCAGGAGCGTCAGAGGGCAGCTTCAGGGGCTGCAGAGACAGGATAGGATAGGATAGTGGACAGGGCACTTACTTGTCTTGCACACAGGCGCGACCCAGGTTTAATTTGCAGCACCCTATGTGGTCCCTGGGCACAGAACCAGAAGTGAGCCCTGAACCCTGTTAGGTATGACCCCCCAACAGAAGAATCTTAAGAGAGAGAGAAATAGAGAGACAGAGACGGGGCGGGGGGGTTATCCCAGAAGTTTGGCTTTTGGCCCTGGCCCTCCTGACAGGAGCACTGAGGGGCCCTGGCAACAGGCTCTGAGGAGCCAGAAATCCTGTAGGACGGAGCAAGATGTGCTGGGCAAGGATTGGCCAATATCTGGGCCTGAGTTAGAGGCGGAGGCCTCAGCCTATCAGGACGCTCCTGAGTTTCAGGGACACATGGGATAAAATGACCAATGGGGACCGGGCATTCAGATCAACATTAGAGCATTCACCTTGCAAGTATGAGGCTCTGGGTTCAACCTTTAGCGCTGCAATGATGATAATAATAATAATAATAATAATAATAAATGAATACATAAAATAAATACCTGGGTGAGTCTACTAATCAGAGTTCTCTCAAAGTGGAACCACTAGTGTGTATGCATAGTTGTTTACTGAAGGTAATCATCACCTGGTGATGCTCAGGGTCTACTCCTGGATCAGTACTGAAGGGTTGCTTTCAGTGCTGCCCAGGGCACCATGCCATGCGAGGAATGACCCCCTAGGTCTCTAGAATATAAAGTGTGCATGCCAGATTTTTGAGCTATCTCTTTAGGCCAGAAAGATATTTGCTATAAGGAACTGGAACCTATAATTATAATGTCTAACAAACCCACTATCAGCATCAGAGATGCTGAGAGCTGATGTGTCACTGTAGTTAAAGTCCAAAGGCCTGGAAAGCAGGAGAAAGTAGGGCACTTGCCTTGCAGGCGGCCAACCCAGGTTTGATCTCTGGTATCCCATATGGTTCTCTGAGCACCGCCAGGAATAATTCCTGAGTGTAGAGCCAGGAGTTACACTTGAGCATTGGTTGGTATGACCTAAAAACCAAAAACAAGCCAAAATGGCAGCAGACTCAGGAAGGTCAAATATCCTGCTTCTCTCTCTTTTTTTTTTCTTTCTGGGTCACACCTGGCGATGCTCAGGGGTTACTCCTGGCTCTGCACTCAGCAATTACCCCTGGCGGTGCTCAGGGAACCATATGGGATGCTGGGAATTGAACCCGGGTCAGCCGCGTGCAAGGCAAATGTCCTACCCACTGTGCTATCGCTCCAGCCCCAATTATGCTTCTCTTTATTTCATTTATTTTATTTTAGAAGGCCAGGATTAACCCCAGGGCTTTACACACGCAAGACCTACTCAGGGCCTGAGGTAGACCCATGGTCAATTCTTAAATCTACGTCGGGAGGCTCAGCCTTTTTTTTTTTTTTTTTTGCTTTTTGGGTCACACCCAGCGATGCTCAGGGGTTACTCCTGGCTTTGCACTCAGGAATTACTCCTGGCGGTGCTTGGGGGACCATATGGGATGCCGGGGATCGAACCCGGGTCGGCCGCGTGCAAGGCAAACGCCCTACCCGCTGTGCTATCGCTCCGGCCCCATGCCTTTTTTGTTTTTGTTTTTGTGCCACACCCAGTGATGTGATGCTTAGGGATTACTCCTGGCTCTGCACTCAGGGATTACTCCTGGCAGTTTCGGGGAACCATACAGGATGCCAGGATAGAACCTGGGTTGGCCGCGTGCTAGGCAAGTGCCTTACCCGCTGGACTATCGCTCTGTCCTCCAAAGCAGGCCCTTCATTCTCTTTGGTCTTCAACTGGCTGGAGAAGCAAAACCCATTACCTTCCCCACTGTGGACTCTATGGATTCAAATGCTTATCCCTGGGAATCACGGCAGAGCCTGGCAAGCTACCCGTGGCATACTCGATACACTAAAAATAGTAACAGTGACGGTCCTCATTCCCCCGACCCCGAAAGAGCCCCCAATACGCCATCGGGTTAGCACTCGACAAGGACGAATGGAGTCATTCCTGGCACCCGCTCGAGCAAATCGATGAACAACGGGATGACAGTGACAGTGACACAGTGATCTCTAGGAACACCTCACCCACCAGAGAAAGGCTTGACCAGCCGCCGCGGCCCTCTGTGGCACAGTCAAGTTGACACACAAAATCAACCGTCCCCAGCAGATCCCCAGCCTGGTTTCACTCTCTGTTGGGGGTAAATCTTATCTCTCTTGAGAGGAGGGTGGAGAAGTTGGCACAACACTGCCAGCCGGTGTGCAGCTGGCAAGGCCAGGGGCGGCAGCAGTGCCTGACTCTGATGTCAGGAGAGAAGCAGCCAGGGTTTGAGAAGTAGCGGGTAGGGCCCAGACTTCTCACTCACCCACAGCCTCTGGGGGTTAAGTTCCCGGGCCCCTTCTGGCTGCTTCAAACCTCCCCCTCCTTCAGAGCTCAGAGCCCCTCCCCACTCAAAATGTTCTCCTGAGACTCGGCTCTGGTTTGGTATTGGTCTGTGAAGCTGGCATCTCTCTCCTTCTTCACATCCTGGGAGTACACTGGAGAGAGAAAGCTGCAGCCAGGGCCAGTAGCAAGACTGGGGGTCGGGGGTCTGGGGCTTTACTCCCGAGAAGAAGGAAGCGGATAGGTAACTGTCCAGGTGGGAGGAGGCCAGGGCAGAGGAATGTACCAGCTCAGTTTCCAAGGTGTTTTGCAGTGCAGGGGGTCAGGGTGGGGATGGCAGGAGTGTGAAATCCTGGATCTTAGTAGTCTCTAGTCTGCGCAAGTTTTCTACCCTTGAGCCATATCCCCTGCGTCCCCTTTAGAAAGGTGGAAGTCAGAAATGGCCGAATTAGGGGATGGTAGTGCATTTGCCTTGCAGACAGCCGACCCGGGTTAGATCTATCCTCAGAGATCCTATCCGGTCCCCCCAGTACCCTCAGGAAAACGTCAGGAGTAATTCCTGAGCACAGAGGCACAGAGCCAGGAATAATGCCTGAGTCTTGGCGGTGTGACCTCCCAAACAAAAACAAAAAAGCCGAATCGCAAGCTTTACAAGCACTGTCACCAGAGCTGTCAAGTTGTGCTCGGGGAATGGACAGAGCACACCGTCAAGTCCCGTCTGCAGCATCGCTGTGAGCCAGGGACGCTTTCTGCAAACTCACAGTGGACAGGCTGAAGTTTCGCCATGCCCTCGATGTCTCACCACACACTGGCGCTGATCACCTCCAGGGCATTTCCCAAAGGGCTGTCCCATGTCTAGGGGGATCAGAGGGGCATCAGGGTGTCCAGGGGTGTCCAGGGGTGTCCGGACGTCGCCTTCGCCCTGGGCCCGGCTCGCGGCGCTGACGGTCCTCCACCGACAGAGGCAGCACTGAGCCATAGCGGCCTCTCTCTCCTCCTCCGCGACTCTATGGCGGAAGTGAGCGACTCCGGGCCTGACGACCAGCTTCCGGCCGCCGCGGGCGAGAGGGCTCGTCCCCGCGGGGAGGGCGAGGGGGCGTCTCCGCTTTCCTCCCCGAGGAGCTGGAGGTAATCGGAAAGGGCGTCGCGCAGACGGCGGCGCTGGGCGGCCGCAGCGGTGCCAGGGCCCCCGGGCGGGTGGGAGCGGCCCGGCGCGGCCTTCCGGCGCGGAGTCGGGGGCCCGAGGCCGGGGCGGGCGCTGGGCGGGACGGGGTCTCGTCTCGAGGCCCCGGGCCGGCGGGGGTCAGCCCTACCCCCGGCGCTGGAGCCGGCCCCGACCCCCACTGGAGCTTCGCGGGGCGGCCGCGGGCCCGGCGGGAAGCCCCCGCGCGCGTCTCGGGGGCGGCGGCGCTCGGCCGTGCCCGGGTGAGGACGGGCGGGAGACGAGGGGCCCCGGGGGGCTCCCCAGCCGGGGACCCGCCCGGCGAGAGGGCGAGGTCGGTCCCTCCCCGCCCCCCAGCCGGGACTGACGCGCAACCCCAGCGGGGGCCTCTGGAGGGTTGGAAACCGCCGTGTGGAGGGAGCCGTGCCCACCCTTCATCCCGGGCCCAGGGGAGACAGCCAGCCACCTGGGGAGGGCAGGAATTCGTGGGTCGGGCCGAGGTGAGCAATCAGTCACGTGGACCCAGGTTGCCCGAGGTGGCTGGTGATTGTGTTTACAGCTTCTGTCCGCAAGGATCGGGGTGCCTAATGCAGCCCCAAGACAAGTCACACGTGGGAGGTGCTTGCCAGATGGCACACAGCTGCTGGCAAAGGGGGTCTGGGGGACTCCCAGAGCCCAGGAGAGGGGCCCCCCCCGGCTCTGGAGAGAGAAATTGGGGAGTCAAGCTGGCATGGGCTAGGGAATTGGGGCCCCTTCACGGCCGGTGGGAAAATGGGAGCCCTGCCTTTAAATGACACGTTCGTTTATGGAAAGGGGTGAGATTTCTGTTTATCCACGCTGAGATTAGCGACCTACAGCCCTAAGAGACAAGTTTCCATAGCCGGAGTAACCCGTCCAGGGGCGTAAAGGTGGAGTAGTCACCCGAGAGGGAGTGAGTTCCCTCTCTGGGAGGCGTGTGAACTCATCCCTATCAGCAGGGGACCCGAAGCGCTCGCCCTGCCCCCAGTTAAGTTATTCGCCAGGTTCTGGTTCTCGGCCTGTTCCCTTCACACTACCCAGTGCAGCCGCCATCATCTCCGCCGTGACACCACGGCAGTGAGTTCATCTTTAGGATGTATGACTTGCCCGGGACTGCTCTCAGTCCTTTGCAGGCGTCAGCTCCTTGCGCTGTTAACATCCCCTTTTCATCTGTGGGGAAACTGGGGGCACGGGGGAGTTGAGCAGAGGAGAAAGCTGGGCATCAAGCGGCTGTCTGGCTTAGGAGTCAGGAGTGTGGAGGACCATGTGATGCCAGGGATTGAACCTGGGCCTCCTGCACGTATACTCCAGCCCTCTGAGCCATCACCCGTAACGCCGGTTTTGTGTTTCATATGTGTGGCTAATCCTTACATCAGATATGAAAGCAGGCTCAGAGATGGGCTGATGTGCTTGAGGTCACGGAGCAGAGATGCAGGAGTGCTGGGATTCTAACCAGGACCGTGGGATGGGGAAGCTTCCACCTCTGCATCTGCCCCTCCAGTCCTGTGGTGCCACCTCTCCCTCTGCTGGCTGCCTGATGCCTTAAGGCCACAGGCGTTACCTTAAGAGTCTGCAAGGCCCTGGGAACATGCGTGACTTGGGGCGGAAATACATTTGTCAGGTGTTTTTTTTTTCTTTCTTCTAACTGGTGTACTGCATTTAGTGCTTGGTCCAGTGGTGCTCAGTGGTCACCAGGGCGACGATCTCCAGTTCTGGGGTGGGAGGAATAGGGTGCCAGGGAGTGGGCTTGGCTTCACACATGCGAGGTGTGTGAGCTCTGTCCCTTGAGCCAGGGCCTCATCTGTTGCAGCAGACACACTACCCCTGAGCTCCTTCCTGGCCTTGTGCATTGTTGGCCCTTCTGCCAGTGTTAACTTCTGGTGCGCAGAATTAATCTTGGCAGAGTACTCCTTGCGACCCTTTTTTTTTTTTTTGCTTTTTGGGTCACACCTGGCGATGCACAGGGGTTACTCCTGGCTTTGCACTCAGGAATTACACCTGGCCGTGCTCAGGGGACCATATGGGATGCTGGGATTTGAACCCGGGTCGGCCGCGTGCAAGGCAAACGCCCTACCCGCTGTGCTATCTCTCCAGCCCCTCCTTGCGACCCTTGAGTTCAGAATTCCTTACCTGATCATTCAGGGGTCCTAGGAATTCCAGCCTTCCTTTTCTTCCTGTCCCCACCCTGCCCCGTGCTACACTGCCAACCACTGGCTGTCAGGCGGAATTGGAGCCTCAGCCAGTCAGCTAGCTCCCTTCCTTATCCTGAGAGCCTGTGTACCAGCGAGCACTGCGGAACGCAAAACACTGCAGAGCGGGGCCTCGGGAGGGCTCTGGGCCGCCTGGACGTGGTGATGCGGCTGATGTCAACCTCCTGACCTCGCTTCCTGCAGGGTGACCTCCGGGCTGTTGACTCTTGACCTGCTTGGATCCGGAGCAGGTTGCAGAATGAACTGTCGCTCGGAAGTGCTGGAGGTGTCGGTGGAGGGGCGCCAGGTGGAGGAGGCCATGCTGGCGGTGCTGCACACGGTGCTCCTGCACCGGAGCACGGGCAAGTTCCACTACAAGAAGGAGGGCACCTACTCCATCGGCACCGTGGGCACCCAGGATGTCGACTGCGACTTCATCGACTTCACCTACGTGCGGGTCTCCTCTGATGAGCTGGACCGTGCCCTACGCAAGGTTGTTGGGGAGTTCAAGGTAAGGTAGGTGTGTGGCGTGTGCAGCAAGTGGGGCTCAAGTGCCCTGCCACCCCAGCACGCCCCCTCTGCCTAGAGTGTATCAGCGTCTTCTACGGCCATTTCAGAGCTGTTCGGGAGGGAGAGGGGTGTCGAGAAGAGGTGGAGCGAGGTGGGCGCCAGTGGGCACACGGTTCACTGTAGGTGCCCATTGGTCTCCTGGACAGTGATTTGCTCCCCTTTTCTCTGCCTCATATGTTTTATCTTTTTTTTGCGGGGGGTGGGGGGGGCACACCCAGCAGTGCTGAGGGCTTACTCCTGCTTTCGTACTCAGGAATCACATCTGAAGGGGCTCAGGGGACCATATTTAGTGTCAGGGATCAAAATAGGATTGACCACATACAAGGCAAGTACCTTACTATCCCGTCAGCCCCAGGAGACTTTTGGTTTTTTTTTAAAGTCATACCCAGATGCTCAGGAGTTATTTCTGACTCTGCTCTCAGGAATCACCCCGGGTGGTGCTCAGGGGACCATTTGGTATGTCAGATATTGAGCCACGTGGGTGGGCCACATGCAAGGCAAGTGCTTCCTGCTGTACTCTCTCTCGGTCCCCTAAACTACTTCTTTATTATTATTATTATTTTTTTTTTTTTGCTTTTTGGGTCACACCCAGCGATGCTCAGGGATTACTCCTGGCTTTGCACTCAGGAATTGCTCCTGGCAATTGCTTGGGGAACCATATGGGATGCCAGGGATTGAACCTGGGTCGGCCATGTGCAAGGCAAACGCCCTACCCGCTGTGCTATCGCTCCGGCCCCTATTAATTTTTTTCTATTTCAGGAAATCTTTGTATATATTTTGGGGTCTTACCAAGTGGTGCCTAGGGGCTGCTTCAGTGCTCAGGGGTCATTCTTTCGGGGCCCATGTGGTGCTGGGGATTGAACCCAGGCCTCCTACATATGTAGCAAAGCATGTTCCAGCCCAGTGAGCTCTCTCCCCATCCCCTGGGAAAAGTTTTCAGTTGCTGTCTTGGGTCAGAGGAGGAGGGGTTGGACAGCCTGTGTGCTAACTAGAGGAGCATCCTAGTATGGGCTGGACCCTCTCACACCCAGTTCGTACCCCCGCCCCAGTCCCCAAAGGGCGAGTTTGTGAGCAGTCTACATGTCCCCTGGGGAGTTGTGGCATTCGTCCTCCATTTGCCAGATGCCTGTGTGTGAGCAGGTGTGTGACTGTCTGCCCCTCTGGGCCTTGGTTTCCCCGTGTGTAAAGTTGGAACATGGATGTGCTGTGAAGATGAAGTGGGTCTAGTGTCGTGTGCCTGAAACAGCCTGTGATAGCCATGTCCTAGTGTGTGCTGTTGGTGTGACCCTGAAGGAGACGTGCTTTTGAGGGAGGGCTAGTATCCTACCCTGTCACCCCTGAGTTGTCCCTAAATTTGAAGAAAAGGTGCTTCGGGTCCCAGCGGTGGCAGGAGGAGGGTTGTGGGACCACAGCCCCTCGCTGGGGTGTGTGTGGGTGGAATAGGCAGTTACCTCACCAGATGGGCCATGTGCTTCCCCAGGAGCCTGGGCGCATGGCTGGATGTGGGCGTCCTGCTTCCCCCTTCCTGGCCTTCAGGGCTCTCAGGCTGCTGCTGCTTTTTCGTTGTTGTTCATTGCGGGGAGGAGGCCAATAGGATTTACCTGAGGAGAAGGAGCGGTGATGAAGCGGAGCAGGATAGAGGCCAGAGAGGAGGCCTGGTGGGAAGAAAAGGCCTTTCAGGAAGAGGTGGAGAGAAAGGACTTACTATCCAGCACTCCTCATTCCAGCCTTGGCAAAACCCGTCACTGGCCTGCAGCCTTCAGCAAGTGCCTTCCTCCCTGAGCCTCCCCCCGCAGCCTGCCGGGCTCACAGAGCTGCCTGGCAGCTCTTGAGATTTATTCCAAAGGTTTGGCCAGGGTGAGTGCCTCACCACCTTTCTCTGGACAAAGCTACTTAGGTTCTGAGGAGATGCGTTTTGTTGGGTCCCTTACTTGCACTTAATTTGCTTCTAGGGTCACACCTGGCAGTGCTTAGGGATCCCTTCCAGCTGTGCTCAGGGGACCGTAAGAGGGAGCGAATCCAGCTTGGCTGTGTGCAGGGGAGTGCCTTACCTATTGTACTGTTGCCCTGGCTGCAGGACCCTCACTTTCATTTTTAATTTAAAAAAAATAATTTTTTTTCTTTTTGGGTCACACCCGATGATGCACAGGGGTTACTCCTGGCTCTGCACTCAGGAATTACCCCTGGCGGTGCTGGGGGGACCAAATGGGATGCTGGCAATCGAACCTGGGTCAGCTGTGTGCAAGGCAGACGCCCTACCCGCTGTGCTATCGCTCCAGCCCCGACCCTGACTTTTAGAGTGGTGGTGGCAGTGTCACCTCTCTCGGCTCTTTCCCCACTCTGGTCTCCTCTGCTGCCCTGGCCGCAGGCCACATGGTGAGCAGGGAGAGCAGACTTCCCGGGGCTGGGGGCGTAGGCCCCGTGGGGCGAGAGCGCCCAGAGGCTGCAGGTGGCCATCTGTTACCCCTCCTTCCCCAGGATGCACTGCGCAACTCTGGCGGGGACGGGCTCGGACAGATGTCCTTGGAGTTCTACCAGAAGAAGAAGTCTCGCTGGCCCTTCTCCGATGAGTGCATCCCGTGGGAGGTGTGGACGGTCAAGGTGCACGTGGTCGCCCTGGCCACGGAGCAGGAGCGGCAGATCTGCCGGGAGAAGGTGGGCGAGAAGCTGTGCGAGAAGATCATCAACATCGTGGAGGTGATGAGCCGGCACGAGTACCTGCCCAAGATGCCCACGCAGTCGGAGGTGGACAACGTGTTTGACACGGGCCTGCGGGACGTGCAGCCCTACCTCTATAAGATCTCCTTCCAGATCACCGACGCGCTGGGCACCTCGGTCACCACCACCATGCGCAGGCTCATCAAGGACACGCTTGCCCTCTAGGCCGTGGCAGGTCCTGCGCGTCTGGGATTGCACTACACGCCCCCCGGGCTCGGAACGGCTGTGGGGCCCGAATGGGGCTTGGGAGCTGCCGCTCCCTTGCATTGTGTTGGCCAGACTGTCTCTTCACTGGCCAGCACTGCCCCCCATGCCCCTGGGGGGTCCCCATTCTTTCTCCACTGTGCAGGAGAGTCGGCGCTGAGATGGTGACTCGAGTGGAGAGGATGCCTGGGCTGAGCCGTCTGTCCCCGGGCCTGTGTGCTACCTGAGACAGGAGCACTTTGCATGGCGAACCCGGGTCATCTGGAGTTGGTTGGGGCCTTTGTTTGAGACCGAGGGGAATGGTGGCTGGGATTAAAGATCAGTGAAAACAGATCAGGCTTGTAATTGTGTTGGCCGTCCACCTGAGCAAGAACCACACCTGCTAGGAGTGACCAGGGCCATGGGAACGCTGGGCCAGGTTCTGGAGGTGACCCACCTTTCTCCCAGGGAAGCTCAACATCTGGGTTGTGTGCTAGTCCTGATTCCCCACTCTCTGCTATCTCAGAACATGCACTGCCCACCTCCCTCCCCAGCCCCCAGCAGGGCCCCTTCACCTGGGGTTTCTCTGGAGAGACTGGCTGTGGAGGCAGCCAGCGACCCCTGCCACGTCCAGCCCAGCCCGCGCTGCCTGCTAGGACATTGCTTTACTCCAGATCAATGCTCTCCACTCTGTGCTTTTAATTGATTTAGTCTTGCAGTGCTGTTTGGTGTCTCTGGGCCAGTTGTGCCCAGATTAAACGAGCTGTGGCAGGAAGGTGCTGGGAAGTGGGGGGGTCGAGCCCCTGGAGCTGGTTCCTCCCCCACAGGACGGAGGGTTGCTCCTTTCCCCTGTTGCCAGCTGCCTTGGTCGTGTGATGTTTCACAACAGGTTTACGGGCCACCTTCAATCTCTGGGACATTCCAGAGGGTCTTGGTTGGAGATGGGGAAGCCCATTTCGGCAGTCTAGAGGTGCATGACCTCGACTGACCGGCCTGCCCCCCGGGTGCTCCTTGCTCTCCCTCTGCGGAAGGGCCTGAGGGGCTCACTCAGGCAGGCAGGGGCAGGGCGCTGTTAAAGGGGACTCTGGCTTGATGCCAGAATTGATGGGTGTTGGGCCAGGATGGAACCCAGGGCCCCTCCCCAGCTTCCTCCCTGGCCCAGCCTTGTGATAGCTTAGGACCCCTGCACGCTCCTGCGCTTGCCCTCCTGCACTTGCCGCTTTGCCAGGCTCCGTCCCCAGCCGCAGCCCTACTCTCCCCCCCCCCCCCATCACAGACACCCTGCTGGTCCACTGGTTCCTGCAGGAGGGATGGGACAGTAACGCCCCATCCTGGTGTCTCCAGGTGGCATGAGGGAAGCAGTGGGGGTTGGATCTCACATCCCCTTGCCCTGCTCTTCCCTCTCCAGTCCCTGCTGTCCAGGAGGTGCCAACCTCTAGGCCAGCCCAGGCGCCTCCTTACGGGTCAGCTCATCGCTCAAGCCCTGGGTCGTGTCTTTGCCGCCTGTTTCCACGGCCCAGGAGACCCGCTGTTTCCAGCCACTGCCAGTGCCGTTCCACAGATTTTCTGCCTCTCCGCAGGGAAAAGATCTCACGGTGGTTTGCAGCCAACTGCAGTCCTTGATGGGGGTGAGGGTGGGAGACAGGGTGGGGGGTCCCCCCCAGCACGGAGCAGGCCACCTGGCTGTACTTTGCTTTGGCCCAGAGACAGCCAGGAATAGGGACGGGGCTTGCCCTGCGTGCCTGTGCCCTGCTCAGGGGGTGGCAAGTCAGCCGCCCCTGGGGTGTGAAGACCCACCAGGGGTGGGAGGGAGATGCCTTGGGGACGCCCAGGAGGATGTGGCCTTTGGGGCCACAGGAAATACCCCAGCCTGGGAGGGAGTCGCTTTGTTTAAGAAGGGCTTGAGAGCTCTGGGTGAGGCTTGGGGGCGTCGGGAGCCCGGGCCCGCCCCTCCAGCCCCTCCCCCCAGCGCCGCTGCCAGCCCTCCCCTCGCCGCCGGCTCCCGCACATCTGGCCACCCCGCGCACAAACCCCGCGCACATCTGGGCGGCCGAGCATGAACAGTTCGCAGGCGGGCGCGGCGGCCCGGACCGCCTGGCTGAGCCCCTGCTGCAACCAGTCCGGGGGCCCCCCCGAGCCCCCCGAGGGGTCGCGCGCCGCGGTGCAGGCGGCGGTGCTGGGCGTGCTGTCGCTGCTGGTGCTCTGCGGGATCCTGTTCCTGGGCGGCGGGCTCCTGCTGCGCGCGCAGGGCCTCACCGAGCTGCTGGCGCGCGAGCCGCGGGAGCCCCGCGAGGCCGAGCCCGGCGGGGGCGAGGACTCTGACGACACCTAGGAGTGGGCTGGCCCGGGGGTCGCGGACCGCACACCCCAGGGGGCGGCGCCGGTCCCGCGAGGGGCATCCCCGCAGCTCCTGCTCCAGCACCCCGGCGGCTGGCGCCCCCGCACAGGTGAGGGGTCTGCCCCGCTGGCAGGGGGGTGGGGGCGCTGACCTCGGCCCTGGGGGGCCTCACACACATTATCTCTTGTCAGAGACTCCGGCGGGCTCGGGTCCGCCCCATTCTGTTTCTAGAACAGTCTGGGCTTGCGTGTAATTGTGGCCCAGGGGCTGGCTGGGAAATCAAAGTCAAGGGGCTCAGGGGGGCCCCCAGGGGCGGCTCCAGCCCTGGACCCATGTGACCTGGGGACCTCCTGGCCGCCTGCTCCTCCTGCTTCCACCTGGGGCTCCTCCTCCGTGTGAGGGAGGCGGGGGTGGGGGCGAGGGAGGACCACCCTGGCCCTGCTTAACTGGGGGGAGCAGGACGAGGTTCCTAACAGCCGAGGGTCTTTAGGGGCAGCTGCTCCAGGAAGCTGGGCCTGAGGCTTCCCAGCTGCGGGGGCTCCCGGGTCTCTCCGGGGATGGGCGCCAGCTGGAGGGGCGGGCCTGGGTGGCCTAGAGAAAGGTGACTCAAGGCCAGGGCTGGGAGCTGGAGCGAGGCTGCCCTCTCCCGGTCCCCCTCCCCCCAGGACTGTGTCTGGGGCTGCAGAGTTGGGGCTTTGCTTGGGGGGTGCCTTGGACCTTTCCTGCCCCTCTCGCCCAAGCTCCCGAGTGCCCAGTGCTGTGGACTCTCAGTGCCTGGGAGAGTTGCCGGCGAGGGGCAGGAGGACCGCGTGGACGGGGGACAGCTAAGCTGCCAGAGGCTCGCAGCATCCTGTGACCCTTCCCAGAGCCGCGGGATCTGGTGCTAATCCCCAGGGCCTTGAGCCTCCGACTTCTCACCTCAGGGAGCCGCTGCCGCCCCCTGGAGAGAGGCCTGGGCCGCCGGGGCTGGAGGGCTGGAGCCTGGAGGGCTGGAGCCGGCTGCTCCTGGCACTGGGCACTGGCCTGTCCCCAGCCTCCCTTGCCAGTGTCTCTCCATTGCCGGCAGGGTCCTGAGCCCCAGGCCCAGCCATTCCGCTGCCTTCCCACCCTTCATCCCACCGTCCCCCCGGGCAGGACAGAGACTGGAGAGATTTGTGGCGGGAGGCCCGTCCCCTCAGAGGCAGGGCTGGCGAGAAGGAAGGTGAAAACTCCCCTCATCCAGCGCCCATCCTGGGATGGCTCCAGCTCAGTGGGGGATGGGGGCGCGGGGGGTGCTGGGGAGCTCAGTGTTCTTGGAGCAAATACCAAGATGCTTGCTGTGGCACTCTGACCCTGGCCAGGGCTGGCCGCTGCGTGGGGAGGAAAAGAATTTCCAAGAGCAGGAAATGCTTCCGTCACCCGAATCTCTCAGCAGGGGGGGCGGGGGGGGAGAGAGAGAGGGAGGGAGAGACACACAGAGACAGACACAGAGAGACAGACACACAGGGACATAGTGTGCATGGGGACGGGCTGCAGGTCTGAGGGCCAAGGCGTGAAGCCAGGCATTTGGCCCCAGCCTGCTGCTCTGTCCTGGCCTTGGGGAGGTGAAAGGCAAGGACAGCCGATGGCTGGAGATTTTGTCTTCACCTTCCCCCGGGTCCTGAGCTACACTGAGCTGGAACGCGCTCTCAGGGGCTAACGCAACCCGTGCCTTGACGTCCCCACCTGCGCTCCCCTCTAAGAATTAAAGTCGGGGCTGTTGGTGTCTTACAGCTTCCAGAGCTCTGAGGGGGGTGTCTGCGCTGTCCCCGAGCTTGGCCTCCAGCCTGCAGCCCCAGGACGTCCTGCCTTCGACCCGTGGGTGCGCAGAGGACCGACTGCCCGAAACGACTGGCCGAAACTTGGCCCCCGTGGAAACTCCCCTGGGCACTCACTGCAGCTGCTGCCTCTGCTCCACTCCCCCTGGAAGCCCTCCTGGCGTGGGCCCGGGAGGCCCATTCACTGCATCCTGACACTGAGGAGGGGCTCGCTCCCTGGCTGCTGTGTGCTGCACATGCCCGCCCTGACCCCACAGCCTGGGTGTTGACACATGTCCCGCGTCTGGGACAGGATGACCCTCGCCTGTGGCCTGTGGTCAGTGCTGCCCATGTGGAGGTGACGGGTGCCTCAGGGGTGCCTCCTCACTTCCCGCAGCTCGTCACTAAATCTCCCGATAGCGCGAGTCTGGGGCAAACAGGCTGCATTTCCAGTTCCTGACCTTGGTGCCACCCTGACGCCCGCCTCCAGCTGGGAGAGGATCTAGCAGACTCTGAGTGTGGCCCTCTGGCCCGGCTCCTCTTCTCGGCCTCCCCTTGCGGTGGCTGTGCCCCTGTCGTGCACAGATCCTGTCTTTCCCGGGTGGGCAGGGAGTGTGGGCCCCTCGCGGCCTCCCGAGGCCTGTGGGCCAGGCCCCCTCCCTCAGCCGTGCAGAGTCCTGCTCAGAAAGAAGGGTGGGTTTCTGAGCACGCACGCTGAACCTCGGGCTCGCCCGAGCCCCACTCCTCATCCAGCCAGCAGGGAGGCCGTTGTGGGCATCAAGTAGGTCAGGTGCTTGTCTGGAGATTAAAGGCGTCTTCCACTGCAGCCCTCGTGGACGCTGGCGTCATTTCCCCCGAGAGGAGCCGTCTTCCTGTCCACCCTGTTCCTGGGAAACTTTCCGCTGCTTTCTCTGACCCTCAGGGACTGAGTAAGCCAGTGCTCCGAGCCAGGCACTCTCTGGGGTGGGGACGGAGAATTCTGTCCTTAGCCAAGTAAGAAGGGGTGCTCACGGCACGGCAGCTGTCGGAAGCACCCCCTTGCCAGAGCCTGAGCAGAGGCTGGCTGTCGGGGCAGAGTGGATGAGCGTGAGAGACCAGTGTGGGAGGTGCCGTCTCCAAACACAGTGGACAGGAGGGACATGCTTGTGGCGCTCAGGCCTGAGGAGGCGCGGGGCCACCCTTGGGGCAGTGAAGTTGATGGAGGCTTTCCAGGGTGATGCAGAAAATTCTGGATCTTAGGGAATTAAGGGGGAAGACTGGGGCTGGAGCGATAGCACAGCAGGGAGGGCGTTTGCCTTGCATGTGGCCGACCCGAGTTCGATTCCCAGCATCCCATAGGGTCCCCTGAGCACCGCCGGGAGTGATTCCTGAGTGCCTGAGCCAGGAGTAACCCCTGTGCATTGCCGGGTGTGACCCAAAAAGCAAAAAAAAAAAAAAAAAAGGGTGAAGACTGGAGCATCTTTGTGGCTTTGTGGTAGAGACAGCAGGAGGCTGTGGCCAAAGCCCACAGAAAGTGCTACGGGCCAGGATGGGGTGGGAAGAATGGGGTGGCCCAGCACCTTCTAGATGTGGGGGTGGAGGGGGCTTGCCCTGGCTTCGCCCACAGGCCTGAGTGGGGGCCTGCCCCTCCCACGGCACCACTCACCCTTTTGGTCTGAATTGACGGGTGAACCAAATAATTCTGGCCCGAGCAGAGGGAATTGATTGGTCCCTGTAGCTGATGAGCCTCATGTGACTCAGCCTTCAGACCTGCCTCCCGTCCATCTGGACCCTGCACTGCTCGCCTCTCTGTGCCCCTGCAGGGTGGTCTGGCCTCCCGGGGTCAGCTCTGCCAGGAAAGATCACTCAGACCAGCCCTCCGGAGCAGCTGTGACTGGCTGTCGGACTCTGGGCTCAGGCCACCCCTCCCTCCCCTCCGCCCCCGCCCCATGGCACTGCTGTGAGCATGGAATGTTCCAGGGCCCTGTCACATTCTCGACTCGACACCCCAGCCACAAAGCCCAAAGGGAGGGCGTGTCCTCTTACTACACTTAGGTCTGTGCAGTTCTGGGGTCAGTGGAGCCAGAGGGGGCTCCCAAGTCATGGGGGCAGCTGACCGGTCTGAACACAGCAGGGACACCCCAGGGGAGCGGTCAGGAGGAGGTAGGCGGGTGCCGGGCCGTCATGTCACAGAGATGGAGAAGGAAACTGTGGAAGGGACGGGGTGGGGGGGGGGCCGGGGATGGGCAGCCTCCCAGCATGACCCCAACACGCTTGGGAAAGAGGAGCCCCAGGCCGAGAAAGCGGGAATGCGACGGTCTCGGCCTGCGGGCCTCGGAGGGCGGGGAGCAGGGGGCTTCATTGCTGTTACTTTGGTCTTGGGCTACTCCCGGCTTGGTGCTCAGGGTTGCTTCCGGAGTGTGTGGGGCCGTGTTGTGGAGGCGATGGAGCCCGGGTGTGTCCAGCCCTCGAGCCGTCTCCCCGGGCCCAGGAGGGGTTTACCACTTTATACCCCGGTCCCCTAGTCTGTGCGACAGCTGTACCACGCGGGTCTCTTCCTGTCTGCTCTGGCTGTCGCTTGCGGCCACAGCGGGCTCCCGAGAGTGGCTTCCTGCCTTCAGCCATGCCCGGTGCCCACTCCCCTGGCGATGAAGAAAAATAAATAAATAAAAGAATTTTTGTTTTTCATTGCCAGGACCCCAGAGCCCCCACTGGGCATGTGCTTTGTTGCGGCACCTTCTGTTCTCTCAGCCTGCGTGTTCAAACATTTCCCCCACGGCCCCTTGACCTTCTGGCCTCGATCTCCTCCCCCTCAGCAGCCTCCCCCCACGGTGTGGGGCCAGCCTGTTTCTGCCAACCCCCTCCTGTCCATTTCCTGGCTTCTTCTACCGAGGATCCTTCCGGAAGCAGGTAGGGCGTTTGCCTTGCCCATGGCCGACCCGGGTTCAATTCCTCCGTCCCTCTCGGAGAACCCAGCTACCGAGAGTATCCCGCCCGCACGGCAGAGCCTGGCAAGCGCCCGGTGGCGTATTCAATATGCCCAAAACAGTAACAAGTCTCACAATGGAGACGTTACTGGTGCCCGCTCGAGCAAATGGGTGAGCATTGGGGACCACAGGATGAGCCCCAGGGCTGCGTTGTTTGCTCGTTCACCAGCTGAGTACCAGCTGAGGCCCTGAGCACTATACGCTACCCCTCACCCAACCCCGCCCAGCCCCTCCACTCCAAGCTAGGCCCCGGGCCGTGCTTGCTCCCTGAGTTTCCTGCACCCTGGCTCGCTCAGATGCCCGACACCGGCTGCTCAGGAAGGGCAGACAAGGACCCCCGTCTTCCCTGCCACGCCCACAGGCCCCCTCTGGTGCTAGTGTCTCCCCACGTGTCCCCAGGGAAGGACCCCGCTCTGGCGCTGGGGACGTGCGCCCCACGGCTGCTGGCCCTCCCCCAAGCCAGATCCCCCAACCCTCCTCCGGCTCCCTGGCTGGCTCTGGCTTCCACATGCTCAGGTTTCTTGAGCCTTAAAAATAGCCGCCCTCCACGCCGCGCTCCTCCAGTTACGCTCTGTCCCCTCCGCCTTGCACCAGAGAAGCCACGTGCCTGAATGTCCTTCTGAGCGGAGGGCGCTCGACCACCCCTCGGCTGCCTGGGCGGCTGTCAGAGCTGCCTTGCGGGGCTTTTGGTTCTCCATTGCCAGTTTAGCATCAAGGTCGAAGGGGGGCTCTAACTCGGGGGCAGCCGTGGGGGCTAAGGGAGGTCTTGGCCCCCTGCCTGCCCCTGCCCCTCGCCTTCCCACGCCTCCCCTGGCGCCTGTCAGGTCAGTCCCATGGAGGTTTCGGGCCGGGGGTCCCTGTCTCCTCAGACCCTGGCGGCTACTTTGGGCACTTTCATGGGAACTGGGTGTGGACCCCCGAGCACAATTGGCACCTTTGGGCTGCTGCTCAGTGAGCGACCGAAGCCCTCTCCCGCTCGTGGAGGGGACAGGACCGATACCCCCACACGGCGTCCCAGACCCCCGTGGGCCTGTTTGGAGATGCTGCATTGCCCGAGGGCTTTCCTCGCCCTCCTGCCGGGGTCCCACAGGAAGGGGTGCAGGGCCGGAGGGAAACCCCCCACAGCTCCGTAGGGCCCCTCGAGGCTTCCTCCTGCCCTGAGCTTCTGTCTGCCTCGAGGCCTCAGCCCCTGTGGTCCAGCCTGTCCTGGTTCCTGCAAGGGCATGGGTCTGTTTGTCCCTCAGTGCTGACCTGCTAAGGCCCGGGGGTCCACTCGCAGACCTGGGCCCCGGGGGGAGACAGGGTCAGTGGGCGGGCCTGGAGGGGGAGGTGGGAAGGAATGGGAGGAGGTCTGGGTCTTGGAGGGGCTGTGTCCCGAGGCTCTCCCGGGGCGACAGCCAACCCCGGGAGGGGGGCCCCGCCAGCCCCGAGGCTGGGGCACGGTGTTCCTGAGAGGACAGGGTGTGAAGGCCGGGGGCTGAGATCGGCGTGTCCCGGGGCCGGAGACGAGACGGAGCAGCAGGAGTGGAGCCTGTCGGGAGGGAGCCAGCCGGGGCCTGAGCCTCCAAGGTCATGCTCTGCTCTGGCCGCGTCCCAGCACCGCTCGTCTGGTACCCCCGGTCCTAGCAGCTGTCCCCCGCACCCCGCCTTTCTTCCTCCCCGCCATTCCACGGTGCGCTCAGGGTCAGGGGTGTGACGGAGAAAACTCTCCTTCCTGCTCCGAGAGAGCTGTGCCCGCCCCGGCCCCAGCCCCAGTGTCCCCAGGGCCCAGTGCCCACCCGTTCTCTTGGCCCACCTGTTCCTCACAGTCTCCAGAGAGGATTGTTTTATCCCTTCTGTGATGCTGGGAGTTGAATCCAGGGCCTCACGCCCTACCACTGAGCCACACTTCCAGCCCTAGAGTGGTCTTTTAATATTAGCGATAGCTAACAGTGGGTAGGGTGTTTGCCTTGCACGCGGCAGACCTGGGTCCGATTCCTCCGTTCGTCTCAGAGAGCCCAGCAAGCTACCGAGTGTATCTCACCTGCACGGCAGAGCCTGGCAAGCTACCCGTGGCGTATTCAATATGCCAAAAACAGTAACAACAAGTCTCATAATGGAGACGTTACTGGTGCCCGCTCGAGCAACAGGATGGCACTGTGTTACAGTGTATTATTGAATCCTGTGAGACACATCGTCACAAAGTTGATCACGATTGGGTTTTCAATCTCTGAGTTTCAGTTCCAGCTAGAGTGGGTCTTTGAGGCAGAATCTCCCGGATTGGAGGGAGGACAGGGGACAAGGCCTTGCTTGCTGCAGATCCCCGACACCCTCTGTGGGTGCTGGAGCAATCGCCAGGAGGGATCCCTGAGCACAGAGCCAGGAGTAAGCCCTGAGCACACCAAGAAAAAGCAAAACAAATAAGCTAATTGGGGGCCAAGAGATAGTACGACATAGAAAGTAAGACATGCCTTCCTTGCTGCTGGCCCAGTTCGATCCGCAGTACCCCGTAGGGTCCCCAACCCCCCCCAGCAGTGATCCCTGAGCCCCTGCCGGTAAGTGAGCCCTGAGCACAGCCGGGTGTGGCCCCCAAACAAAACCAAACCAAAAAATCAAAGAGGAATTATACAGTTTGGTAGTTTTTAATGTATTCAAAACATTTTGCAGCTAATTGCAGAATATTCCCATGACCACCCCCCAGAAACCACTTACTGATATAACACCCCCACCCCGCCCAGTTACCCTCCTCTTGCCGTTTTCTGGACGTTTCATACAAATAAAATGGTGTCAGCAGATGGGAGAGGCAGTACAGGGGGCAAAGCGTTCGCCTTGCACAAGGCTGATCTGGGCTTGATCCCACACCCCAGACGGTCCCCGGAGCCCCGCCAGGAGTGAGCCCTGAATACAGAGCCGGGAGTAAGCCCTGAGCACCTTTGCGTGTGGACCCCTGGACCTCCCTCTCTTCACCCCTCTTGCCCCTCTCCACGTTGGCCTTGTTCCACTCAGGTCCTCTGCTCCCTGCCAGAGCCTTCCTGGCCCCTCCTGACCGATCGGGGCCCCTCCCAGGCTCTCCCACATTGCCCCGGGAGCCCTGGGTGTGCGGTTGTGTGAAGTGTGTATTCTGCCAACGAGCCCCGTGGGTACAGGGCATTTGGCTCTGTGGTGTCCCTCAGTGACCATCACGGGGCGGGCACGCGGTGTGTGGAGGGAAGGGGCTGGGAGGACGGAGAGCAGTGATGGCTGCCCGCCCTGGAGGCGCCCTGCCTCTCATGTCCTCTCCTCATCCCACAGGAGACCCGACCACATGCCCGCGCCTCCGGAACCTCAGTCCTGAGCCTTCCCTTCCCCGTCCTGCCAGGAGGTTCCCTCCTGGGCTCACCTCAGTGGCTGCTGCTTCTCTGCCACAGGCCCAGGGACTTTCTTCAGCTGCCATTTATTCATTAAAAATAAAAATTCTTGGGGCCGGAGTGATAGTACAGCGGGTAGGGTGTTTGCCTTACCTGCGGCCGACCCGGGTTCGATTCCCAGCATTCCATGTAGTCCCCTGACTACAAAAAAAAAAAAATTTTTTTTTCTTTGGGCCACACCCAGCGATGCTCAGGGCTTACTCCTGGCTCTGCACTCAGGAATTACACCTACCAGGCTCCGGGGACCATATGGGTCCATTTGATGCCGGGTATCAAACCCGACTCAGCTATATGCAAGGCAAGCACCCTACCCAGTGTAGTATCACTCCAACCCCACCATTTATTCTTTCAAAATTTCACTGTATCACTGTATTACTGTCATCCCGTTGCTCATCAATTTGCTCGAGTGGGCACCAGTAACACCTCCATTGAGAGACTTGTTACTGTTTTTGGCATATCGAATACACCACGGGTAGCTTGCCAGGCTCTGCCGTGTGCGCAAGATACTCTTGTAGCTTGCTGGGCTCTTCAAGAGGGGCAGAGGAATTGAACCCAGGTTGTCTGTGTGCAAGGCAAATGCCCTACCTGCTGTGCTGTCACTCCAGCCGCTTTTAAAATTAATTTTATCAATTTCTTTACACTTAATTTTATTTTATTTTTAATTTATTTATTTATTTATTTTTTTCTTTTTGGGTCACACCTGGCGATGCTCAGGGGTTACTCCTGGCTTTGCACTCAGGAATCGCTCCTGGTGGTGCTCAGGGGACCATATGGGATGCTGGGAATCAAACCCAAGTCAGCCGCGTGCAAGGCAAACGCCCTACCCATTTTGCTATCACTCCAGCCCTACACTTAATTTTATTATTATTTTCTTTTATTTTGTCTTTGGGCCACACCCAGCAGTGGTCAGACCTCAGTCCTGGCTTTGCACTCAGGAATTAGTCCTGACAGGGCTTAGGGACTCAGGGGATCATATGGATGCTGGATATTGAACCCAGGTCAGCCGTATGCATAGCAAGTGCCCTAGTCACTGTACTATTGCAGTAGTATTCAATTTATTTAAATTTAAATTTAATTTAAAATGTGTTTTAATTTAATTTTATTATTATTAGTTTGGGTTTTGGGCTACACCCTGAAGTGCTCAGGGATTGCTCCTGGTTGTGCACTCAGGAACTACTCCTGGTGGTGCTCAGGGGACCATACGGGATGCCAGGATGCCAGGGATTGAACAGCCGTATGCAAGGCAAAGGCCCTACCCGCTGTGCTGTTGTTCTGGCCCTAGTCACCGTTTATTCTTACTTGTCTGGGGGCCACATCTGGCAGTGCTCAGGGCCTACTCCTGGCTCAGTGCTCAGGGGTCACTCCTGGTGGTGCCCAGGGCAACAGGCAGAGTAGAAGATCGAACCCAGGGCTCCCCGAGGCAACGCGGGCCCCCAGCCCCACAGCTGTCTCTGGCCCCACAGCGTCCGTGTTTGGACTCACGTGGCTTCTGGCTTCTCTGGGAGATGTCTGCATGCCAGAGTGCCGGGCGTGGGCACCAGTCCAGGTAACAGAGTGCCAGGGTGGGGTGGTAGTGAGTGGTAAGGCTCACCCACCCTCCCCAGAGGGGCCAGAAGGGGGGCGGGAGCAAGTGGCAGGGGCACTCAATCTCCAGCGGGCGCCGAGACATGCAGGGCGCATCCTTCCCCCTCAGTCCCTCCTGCCCATGGTGCTGCTGAGGCCCCGAGGGCCCAGCCGTGGGCAGACAGAGCCCCCCCACCCTCTGCTGGCAGCACTCGTGAGCTGCCACGTCAGCCGAGACGTTAATTTAGCTCTTCATCTGTGGACGATCAGAACACTGACTCTGCTGGGTTTTCTCGGGAAGCCGTGGGTGAAGGGGCTCCCCTCAGCCAGAGTCGGTAAGCCAGGGAAGCTGGCAGGCAGCCCGGCGAGCCCGCTGCCAGGGGCACGGACGGCGGGCCGTCTCTCGAGCGCTCAGCCCCGCGTGTCTAGCTGGCCGTCTTCTTGCCCAGTACCCGCCCTGGCCGTGAGAGGGAAGCCTTCGGGGAGCTGCCCCTGCCCTGGCTGCACCCTGGCTGGAGTGGATGCACCGACACCCGTCGTGCAGGGCCCAAGGCGCGGTGCAGATGGAGCCCTGGGCTGCAGAAAGGCCGGCACCCCCGCCTACAGGGGCGCCCCTGGGCCCTTCACCCCAGCTCTGTCTCTGTCTGCTGGAGCAATCGGAGCAAGCCTGACGCCTCACCGCAGGGTCAGCCGCCGCTAGCCCACCTCGACGGGTCGACGGGGCCTCCCATGTCTGAGTCTACTCTCCGCAAAAATAATAATAATAATAATAATAATGCACTCAAGGCCAGTCTGCCTTCTTCTCGGGCTCGTTTTCATGATCCACGCGACCATATTAGCTGCAGACGTCTCTGCCTGAGCCATCTGCTCAAATGTCAGCTCCATTAGCCGAGGAAATTTTTCTCCCAGTTTTGTTCTCTGCATAGAGAGGGCTGCTAGGAAGTATATTTTTGAACAAATGGCATCATCTCAACAGAAATTTCTTTACCGAAAGGGTGGGGAGGAAGGAGAGACTATAAATGCATCTTAGCCCCTTGGTTTTCTTCAGCAAAACCGTTTGCCAGCAACGTGCTCAAACCCACGAGAGGGCATGGTGCCAGTGGCACTGTGGAGGTCTAGGGAAGCACGGCCGAGTGTCGGGGGACTGTGGGCAGACCCCCAGGTACGGCTCCTCTTTTGCACTAAGTCGCTGTGAAGTGACACCCTTGAGCGTTACCTGCAGGTCCCAGCCACCTTGGGGACGCCATCTTCCTGCCATGGGGTAGTGCCTGGTGCTCGCTGCAAGATCTCTGCTCCGAGAGGGATCCAGAGTGGGGGAGGCGGGGGACCCTTTGCATAGGTGGTCATGGCTGCTCCTGGCCCACCCCGCTCCCATTTTTGTTCTTGTGTGTATGTGTGTGTGTTTTTCCTTTTTAGGTCATACCCAGCAATGTTCAGGGGTCACTCCTGGCTCTGCACTCAGGAATTACTCCTGGTGGTGCTTGGGGGACCATATGGGATGCTGGGAATTGAACCCGGGTCGACTTCGTGCAAGGCAAACGCCCTACCCGCTGTGCTATTGCTCCAGCCCCCCTTGTTTTATAACATTAGGCAGTTTGGGGGTGTCAACCTAGGATATCACATCTGCAAGCCGTGCTCTGTGCTGAACCATAACTCCCAGACTCCAGCTCCCAATTTTGAATGTATTGTTTTGTTTATTTATTTATTTATTTTGCTTTTTGGGTCACACCCAGCGATGCTCAGGGGTTGCTCCTGGCTCTGCACTCAGGAATTACTCCTGGCAGTGCTTGGGGGACCATATGGGATGCCGGGGATCGAACCCAGGTCGGCCGCGTGCAAGGCAAACGCCCTACCCGCTGTGCTATCGCTCCGGCCCCCTGTATTGTTTTGTTTAAAACATCTTTAAGGGTGGGGCCCGGAGCGATAGTACAACGGGTAGGGCATCTGCCTGGCAGGAGGCTGACCGGGGTTCCATCTCTGGCATCCCATATGGTCCCTGAGCACAGCCAGGAGTAATTCCTAAGTGCAGAGCCAGCAGTGACCCCTGAGCACTGCTGGGTGTGTGCCTCCCAACCAAAAAAAAAAAAAAAAAAAAAACCACCATCTTCAAGGGATACTAAATGTTACAAGAATCGAAGGAGAGATGAATCAAAAACAGAAACAGAATTTCATCTTGTGTCATTTGAAAGGATGAATATCTCAAAACCACTTGGCAGAAAGCAATGAAGCTCCCTGGCCACCCACAGTGTCTGTGTTTCTCAAAGTGGGTTCCCTGGTCCTCTAGCCTCAGGGGACAGTCATGTTATTACTCAAAAGAGGGATTTTGTGGTACAACTTGGGGTTTAATAGTGTTCACAAAGTGTTTTGCAGAGGCATCGTAATGCTAATCTGAGCATAAATCCAAGAAAGGCATGAAGATGCCATGCAGATTTGCCAAAAAATTCTATTTTTTTTATGGGAGGGGGGGCACTCTTGGCAGTGCTCAGAAATTACCCTGACTCTACACTCAGGAATCACTCCTGGCAGGGCTCAGGGGACCATATGGGGTGCCAGGGATTGAACCCTGGTCTGCCACGTGCAAGGCAAATGCCCCACCTGCTGTATTATCTCTCTAGTCCCTAGCTAAAGAAATCATTTTAAAAAATAAGGTAGGGATGCTGGAGCGATAGCACAGCGGGTAGGGCGTTTGCTTTGCATGCGGCCGACCTGGGTTCGATTCCCAGCATCCCATATGATCCCCTGAGCCCTGCCAGGAGTGATTCCTGAGTGCAGAGCCAAGAGTAACCCCTGAGTATAGCCAGGTATAACCCAAAAAGCAAAATAATAATAATAATAATAATAATAATAATAATGATAATAATAATAATAATAAGGTAGGGCTGGAGAGCTAGTATAGCACAGCAGGAAAGGAGCTTGCCTGTGCATAGCCAGGTGTGACCCAAAAAGGAAAAAAAAAAAAAGATTAGTTAACCCCGGACATTTCTCACAAAATCTTTCTTTTTTTTTTTTGGTTTTTGGGTCACACCCGGCGATGCACAGGGGTTACTCCTGGCTCTTCACTCAGGAATTACCCCTGGCGGTGCTCAGGGGACCATATGGGATGCTGGGATTAGAACCCAGGTTGGCCGCGTGCAAGGCAAACGCCCTACCCGCTGTGCTATTGCTCCAGCCGCACAAAATCTCTTTCTTGTGACATTTCCTAAATCAGGGACAACCCCCCACCACCACCACTGGTCCATCCTACCCTTTGCTGTCTCACTCCCTTTGTTGTTGCTAGAGCCTTTTCCCAGGACACCTGCGTCCTGTCACCCTGACCTCCTGGTCATATCTGCAAGACTTTTTCTTTTCCTTCTTTTTTATTCTTTTAAAAAATTCTTATTGATTTTTTAAATTTAATTTATCTTACAAAGTTGTTCACAATAACTCATTATGTTTAATATTCGAACACCAACACCAACACCATTGCACCTTCCCACCACCATATTTTGAATGTTTGCACCCCAAATCCCAAGCCATGACCCTCAAAGCAGAAGTAATTTTGTATTGCTTGTTATGAATAATCTGCTAAAAATGGTCCAGTAAAGTTTCCTTAGAGGAAAGTGTGTGAAGAGTCTTGTATTTCATCCTGGAGCCATTGAGCCCTTGTATAAGAGATTACTAACATGTTTGTCAAACCCCATCAAGTGTTGGTTGCTACTCTTGGTACGTCAGTGATGTAGAGTATGGGAGGTCACATGGCCGCAAATGCACTACATGCTCCAGGAATTCTAAAATTTAGATTACGATTATACAGCAGATTTGCTTACGGGTGAGGCCATTGATGAGATTATATGGCACCAGGGGCAGTTTGTGGGTGCACCTGCCAAGCTACTGGTAAACTGGGGAGATGGGGGGAGGAGGCATGTTCCCTCTCCGAACGAGCTTGGAGATTTCAGTCACGGGTCCCGCATACCTGGGTTTTTCTGCAGGTTCCCTCATGGGTGAGCTCGTCTGTGGAGAGTGGCCTTGAGTATAATGGCGATTGAGTTCTGGAGGTTTCCAGCTGCTGGGGCCCTGCCGGGGCAGGGAGGGACACTCAGCTCCCCTCCGCACCCTCCCTCCCCTCTGCTCAGGGCATACTCCTGGCTCTGTGCTCAGGGACGGTCCTGGCGGGACCTGGGGGGACCATATGTGGTGCTGGTGGTATAACGTGGGTGACTGCCTGCGCGGCAAGAGCCCCGCCTGCTGTCCTGTGGCTCCGTGCCCCTTCTCTGGGGTGTGTTGGTCACACCCAGTGGCGCTGTGGCCATCTTTGTGGTCTGTTCCAGGTTTTGTGCTTAGAGTGACCCCTAGTGGTGCTGAAGGACCACGCGCGTGTTTGTGTATGTGTATGTGTGTGTATGTGTATGTGTATGTGTGTATGTGTATGTGTGTGCGTGTGTGTATGTATATGTGTGTGTGTGTATGTGTGTGTGTGTGTTACACCAGGGCTTCACCTCCTGCCCTCTCTCCTTTCTCTGTGCTGGGACTGGAGTGAATCAAGTGAGCTGTTTGTCATGGGTGCTGGACATTTATCTGAATAATCAAGATAAAGCATCTCTTGGTTGTGTCTGGGCCACACCCAGCAGTGCTCAGGGCTTATTCCAGACTTCATATTCAGGGATCACTCCTGGTGGACTCAGGGAACCATATGGGATGCCAGGGATGGAACACGGGTCTACACCCACCGTGCTATCTCTCTGGCCCCTCAAAATGAAGAATGTCTAATGTGTATTAGAAACCATCAGGATGATGGGGCTGGAGCGATAGCACAGCGGGGAGGGCGTTTGCCTTGCATGCGGCTGACCCAGGTTTGATTCCAGCAACCCATAGGGTCCCCTGAGCACCGCCAGGAGTAATTCCTGAGTGCAAAGTCAGGAGTAACCCCTGTGCATCGCTGAGTGTGACCCAAAAAGCAGAAAAAGAAAGAAAGAAAAGAAAAGAAACCATCAGGATGAGTGCCCCAGCACTGAGCTGGACGTGGTCCCTGGCGTCTTGGGGGTCTCCACCCTTCACCTACCTCCCTCAACACTACTGGGTTCTGGAGTGAAGCTCAGCAGGTCGGACACATGCTTTACGTGCTGAGTGCCCAGGTTCGATCCCGGGTCGCACCACCTGGGCGTGTCCAAACACCCTGGGAGTGACCCCTGAGCTCAGAGCCAGGAGTTGCCCCATGAGCACTGCCAAGTGTGACCCCAAAAGCCAAAAAAAAGAAAAGGTCTGCTTTTCCTGCCGCATCTGCTCAGAGCAAGTCACAGATGCTCAGCCCTCTTCGGGACGGGAGGTGGTTGTTGTGCGTCTCCTTTGAAATCATGTTCCCTGACTCCCACATATGTTAGGGGCAGGGGGCAGGCGTGCCTGCAGAGGCGGCCGGGCGGGTGCCCCTCGAGGCCAGCGCCGACGTGGAGGCTGGGAGCTGCCGCTTTTCCAAGGAGAGGTGGGAAAGCTTTTTTGCTTTGTGTTTAGGGTTTTTTTTTTTTCCACATTAGGTATCACTCCTGGCAGATTTTGGATACCGTATGGGGTTCTAGGAATTGAACCGAGGTTGGCTGTGTGAAAGGTGAAATCCAGCTTTCTATACATCCTGATGATTTTAAAAATATGTATGTATTTTTCAGTTTTGGGGGCTCTTACTCAGTATTGCTCAGGGGCTATTCTTGGCTCGGTGCTCAGGAGCGACCTCTGGTGGTACTTCGAGGACCCTACGCTGTATGGGATGTTTAAACTGGGTGGGTCTGACTATAAGACAAGTGCCTTAAACTCTGCACTATGGGGGCCATAGTGCAGAAGATAGAGCATTTGTCTTGCAAGTGACCAACCCAGGTTCGATCCTCAGTGCTCCATATGGTCCCCTGGACCCCACCAGGAGTGAGCCCTGAGCACTGTGAGGCGTGTCCCTAAAGCCAAATTCAATCAATCAAACAAAAGCCTCTATACTAGATATCAATCCCACGTCCTGCTGATTTATTTTTTGTTTTGCTTTTTGGGTCACACCCGGCGATGCACAGGGCTCACTCCTGGCTCTGCACTCAGGAGCACTGCACCACTGGTGGTGCTTGGGTGACCATATGGGATGCTGGGAATCGAACCCAGGTCGGCCGCGTGCAAGGCAAACGCCCTACCCGCTGTGCTATAGCTCCAGCCCCTTGATTTTAAATATAGACTCTATTTCAAAAGTACTCTGAGGGGCTGGGAAGATAATACAGTGGGGCGGGCACTCACCTTTGCATACAGCTGACCCAGGTTCAATCCCCGGCATCCCATAAGATCCCCTGAGCCTGCCAGGCATGTGACCCCTACGTGCAGAGCCAAGTACAACCCCTGAGCACTGCTGGCTATGGCTCAAACAAACAAACAAACAAACAAACAAACACTCCAGAGAAGCGAGTGCGGGAGGAAGGTGTGGGGGTGGGAGGCTGGGGTATGGGCCCCGTATGGGGAGGCTGGTCTGGTCCCTCATGGCACCGCATGTCTTGAGCCAGGAACAACCCAGGGGCAACTTGACGATGCAGCCTCAACATTAAAAACAAAAACCCGCGAGCCGTCCCCGCTTCCATCCTGGCACCCTGGCATTAGCTGCCCAGGGGCTGGGCCCTGCCGGCCGTGCCTGGCGCTTAACTGTGGCTTGAATCGCCTCTGAGCTCCAGGGCCACAGACTCAGCTGCCTGCCAGGGCGCCACGGGGCTGTCGCGACATCTCAGCAACCGACCCGGCACCTGCCCTGTTGTGGGCCTGCTCCTGGCACAGTGCGCCCCACCCGGCTGCCCGTGCTCCCGGCTCCCTCCTCCCCGCCCCACTCTCCTCTGCTTCTGTCATGGCCAGCAGTGCCCACGCTGTCCTCTCCCTGTTTCTCACGCTCTCTTGGGGTCCCTCTCCTCAGGGCCCCCCAATCGCACCCCCGCCCCGAAACCTGATTGCTTTCTAGTCTTTCCTCTGGCCTGAGACGTTCGATTCTGGAACTCTGATGTTACTATGATTTGTCGCCCAGCAACTCAGGTTTATTTGTTTGCTTTGGGGCCACATCTAGCTGGGGGCTCTTCCTGGTTCTGTGCTGGGGTTTGCTCCTGGCGGTGCTGGAGGACAGTGCAAACATCTTAATCCCTGTGCTTTCTCTCCAGTGCTTGTTTTCAGTTCATTTAAAATTTGAATTGCTGGGGCCGGAGCGATAGCACAGCGGGTAGGGCGTTTGCCTTGCACGCGGCCGACCCGGGTTCGATCCCCAGCATCCCATATGGTCCCCCAAGCACCGCCAGGAGTAATTCCTGAGTGCAAAGCCAGGAGTAACCCCTGAGCATCGCTGGGTGTGACCCAAAAAGCAAAAAAAAAATTTGAATTGCTGTGAGATAGACCATTACAAAGATAGACCCATGATAGGGTCTCAATCATACAATGTTCCAATACCCATCCCTCCACCAGCGTACATTTCCCACCATCGATGACCCCAATTTCCCTCCCATCTCCCCCCCCTCCTCTATGGCAGACACCCCTTTCTTCTCTCTCTCTCTCTCTCTCTCTCTCTCTCTCTCTCTCTCTCTCTCTCTCTCCCCACCCTCTCTCTTTCCTTTTGTGCATTATGGTTTGCAATACAGGTGCTAAGAGGTCATTGTGTTTGTTCAGGGTGTTCAATATTTTTATCAGGAAGGTACAGCTGGAGTAGCTTTTTTTTTTTTTTTATTAAACTGGGTGGCAGCTTTGGGATGTGGATGTGACTGTCAGGGCCTCTGAGGCACAGGGAGGTGGGGGGAGGTAGCCCATCCTGACTCCAAGAAAGCCAGGAGATTTCAGTCACAAAATCTGCATACCCAAATTTTCAGCAGATTAATATCTTGGTGAGGTCTGTCCGAAGATGGTGGAGGTGGTCAGGGGCATGGCGGTGATTTTGAATTGTGGGAGCAAGTGGCTGCTGGGGTCCAAGAAACTTACTACTTTGTTTAATTTATATTTTGGGTCTCCCAAGCTATGTTCAGCAGCCTTGGGGGTGATTCCCAGAGATTCTCAGTCAACAGGGGTTCCGTGCTAGGGCCTGGGGACCAGGTGCAGCTGGAGTCTGGGTGCTGGGGCTCACCAGGGTCACCCCAGTGCAGCTTGGAGGCCCTCTGGAGCTGATTCAGGATTTGTGTCCTGACTCAGGCATTATCCCCAGGCCCTAATTTATATTGATTAAAAATTTAAAAATCTATGCAACCTTAAAAAAAGTTGCAGTCTTAGCAATCCCGTCTCACAAGCTGAGAGTCGCTCTGACCCCCGGCAGACAGGGGGGAGCTGCAGAACCTTTCCATCACCGCAGAACGTTCTAGCGGGCAGCAGCGCTCAGGTTACTGCCCCGACCTCTCGGGATGTCCATTTCCCTCTGGATCTAGTCCAGACCCCTCCCCCCGCTCCCCGCTCTCCCTGCCCCGTCTGTGCACCCCTCCCTCTGCTCCCTCACCTCACCCCGGAGCACCCCACCCCAGCGCGTGGCCTGGAGCCCCTCATCCCCCCCGCCCGCCCCCAGGCTCCGTTTAATCACTGCTCTCTGTAGCACCCCGCCCCCAGACCTGCCTGCACCCCACGCCCGCACCCCTGACCCGGCGGGCTGCGGCACTCAGCACTCGGTGGCTGGTCTGCGTGCCCCTCCCTGCAGGTCCAGTGGCCACCGTCCCCCTCTGCAGTCCCGGGCTTAGCTCAGAGGTCACCCCGGGCCTGGGAGTGGTGGGGGGACACAGTCTTGGGAAGCACCCGCCCACTCCCACCGCGTGAGGCCCTGAAGGGATCTGCTCCTCGGAACCAGCTGACTGTGCAGGGCAGCGAAGGCCGCGGGACCGCAAAGCAACCCAAGACTGGGGCGGCCCGGTCGCGGCGGCCCGGCGCCCGGCGTATCTGCTGGACACCGGCGCCCTCGCGTGGCCGAAGGAAGTACAGCAGCTCCCGGCACGGGGTGGGGGCCCGTCCGGAAGCTGGAAACGGGGCGACGTGCGCTGCGAGGTTCTCCCGGACTCCTTCTGGTCCACGCGGGTGGCGTCGTGACTTAGCGGGCACGGGCAGGCTTGCATACCAAGCCTACCCTAGGGCGTGGGGGTCGGCGTCCCCTACCCCCAAGCGCCGGGTGCTTGGTAAGGTATATAAAGCCGAAATACACCGAGGATGTTTCCAAGAGAAGGGAGCACTGCTCGGGGAGGCACGGGAGGGCAGCCCGAAGGGGGCAGCCCCGCCCAAGTCCTCCAGGGCCTCTCCAGGCTGGGGCAGAGGCAACCCCGGCCAGAGCCCCTGCACGAAGCAGCTGGGAGGTGGGGGCGCCCCGCAGCTGGCCCGCAGCTGCTCCAACCTGGAACTTCCCCTCTGCGTCCCCCCCCCCACCCCGCCCCATCGACTTAGGCGGCGGCGGGAGCGCGACAGGGTCTCCTGCCCCAGCACGGACCGTCCTCGCAGCCCCCGCGGCGCCCCCAGATGTACCTGGCGGGGGGGGGGCCAGGCCTGGAGGAGCGCGGGCGCGGGTGCCAGGAACAGAACGGCGCGGGCCCGATGCCCTCTAGGGCAGGACGGGCGCCTGGCAAATGTGGAAACTTCATCCCACGAGCCCGTGCGCCTGTCCGGTCCCTGGACAGAGGCGAGTCGACCCCACCTCCACTGGCCTGGAGACACAGGAGGGATGGGGAGGAGGGGGAGAGGCGGGGCTCCCCCTAGTGGGCATCTTAGGAAAGACCCGAGGCAGGGTCCCCCGGCTCTGGCTCGGTGGGCGGCTCCCCATTGGAGGGGGAGGCAGCAGGGTAAAGCCTTCTCTGCGTCTCCCCCTACTGAAGCCTGGGACGCGCAGGAGCCTACAAAAGAGGGCGAGTCCTGAGGCATCACCTGGGGGTCTAGTGGGAGCCCCCGGCAGGAGAGCAGGCGGTGGGTGGGCAGCCCCCTCCTTCGCAAGACCCTCTCGTCTTTGGGTGCGTTCCTTAGGGGATGCAAAGGGAGTCCACGAGATGGGGTTTGCCCGTTCCCCAGCAGAGCCAGTCTGTACCTCGCCCCTGAGGAAGGACATTTGCAGGGCGCGAAGGGAGCGTGGGGTTCAGGGACGTAGTGATGAGGGACCCATTGTCACCCACACTCCTGCCACTTCCCAGCACCCACTCAGCTGGAGCAGGGCTGACGGGGGCATCTACAAAGGGCAGCGGGAGGGCCGGCCCGGGAGATGAGACCCGATTTCTGACGGTGGCCAGAGAACCCTGCTGCAGGGTGGGGACCTCCAGCTTGGGGTCTGCGCTGAGGACGTGCAGGGTCTCAGCTGTCCCAGCCTGTGGGGACCTTGCACATGGGCTCAGACCGCCTCAGGGCTCTGGCCACATCCCTCAGCGGGCAGTGGTGGCGCGGGGCCTCAGCTGGCTCGCGAACAACAGCATGCACTGTGTGTGACCTGCTGGAAGCCAGCAGGAAGGGCCCGGGGCCACCTCCTCCATGGGCCACGTGCAGTGGCGACGGGGCTCTGGGGCCTCACAGCTGGCTGATCAGGTGTGGTGCCTCCACACGCGTTCCCAGCCCGGCCACTGCAGCCAGGGTTCGGTGCCCTTTGGGGGAGATGTGTAGGGGCAGCATCCCTGTGCCCAGGGGCCACCTCCGTCTCCCTCTGTGCTCCCCAGCCCCTCCCTTCTCGCCTCTTCTCATGCCCTTCCAGTGTGTGGAAGTGTCTCCCCAAAGTCTGTGTGTGTGCGTGCACCTGTGCTTGTATACACCTATACATGTGTGCGCATGCATACACCCGTGCATTCATACGAGCATGTGCCATATACCTGTGTGCCCATGTGGGTACCTGTGTGCCATGTGCATACTTATGTATACAGGCCTGTATGCCAATGTGTACCTGCATGCCTCTGCGTACAGTATATGTATGCATACCCATGAATGCATGTGTATATGTACCTGCGTGCCCATGTGTGTACCTGCGTGCCCCTCTGTGAAGTGTGTGTACACTTGCATGCATGCATGTGCCCATGTGTATACCTGCATGCCTATGTGTACAGTGTGTGTATATACTCACCCATGGGATGCAGATGTGCATATGTGTGCATATACCTGTGTGTGCTCATATGCATATACCCAGATGCATGTGTGTGCATGTACTCATGTGCACATGTGTGTGCATGTGCTTGCATGCCTGGGATGGAACTCCTGCCATCACACACTCAGGGCAGATGCTGTCCTGCTGAGCCCTGCCCAGTGCCCCTGTCGCTGATCACAGCCTGTCGCCAGGCCTTAGCTCTGTCTGGCTCCCAGGCTCTGGGCTGAGAAAGGCGGGTGGCAGCTGGAGGAGCAGCAGGCCCGGCGTCTAGGCTCCTGGGCAGGTCCTGCAGGGGGCCGTGGGATTCCAGCCTCGCTCTACCCTCCTGCCACTGGGCGTTTCTGCAGCTTTGGCCCTGCTCTCCGACCTGGCTCACAACCCACCTGGGCAGCTGCAGGCCCATCACCCAGCCTCTCTGAGCAGTGACTAGAAACACCTCCTTTCTTTAGTTCTGTGTTTGGGCCCAAGCCCAGCAGAGGGTAAGCCGGGTCCTCCTGGCAGGGCTCTCGGGGACCCTACACGGAGCCGCGGACGGAACCAGGCTGGCTGTGGGCAAGGCAAGCGTCACGCCTTGCTGTCCCATCTCTCCGGCCCCCGACATTAAAAATGCCTCCTGGGGGCCCCAAGGCCCGCTTTGCATCTCCCCTTTCTCTGTGGGCTTTGCCCCCCTGTGACATTTGCAAGGAGCCCAGCGCCCGCCTGCACAATCCTGAGTAAAGTGACATTCAGACCCTGATGCGGCCCCAGTGCAGCCGGGCACAGCTCTGTGTGGGAGGGGACTGGTCAGGAGCGCCTCAGGGGCGGGGACACTCACCCCGGCACTAGACACCTAGTGCCACTGGACATGAGCAGCGCTGCGCCACTGGGCTTCAGCACGCAATAGTCCGGTCTGACAGTGTCACTGGGAAGGTGACCCCGAGGCTCTCAGGAGCCCCCAGACAAGTAAAAGTCCAGGTCCAGGGGTCAGAGCGGGAGAGTGCAGGATGAGAGCAGAGCGGGGAGGGCATTTGCCTTGCATGTGGCCGAGCCTGGTTCGATCCCTGGCACCCCTTAGGGTCCCGAGAACCCCCAGGAGTGATTCCTGAGTGCAAAACCAGGACTAAGACCCGAGCATCACTGGGTGTGACCCCCAAACAGAACAAAAGCAGAAACAAGCAAACAAACAGAAAGGGCAGGTCTTGAACTTACCCTGCTTCTCTTGGGACCCCCAGGGCCAGTCGGGGCCACGCAGACACCCAAGGCTCAATGCATGCTGATTCTTATTTTCTCATCCGGGACAGCCATGGACGGTGGTGCCCAGAGTTTACTCCTGGCTCTGCACTCAGGGATCACTCCCGAAGGGCTCAGGGGACCATATGGGTGCCAGGGGTGGAATCAAGGCTGACCACACACAAGGCAAGCCCCTCACCCACCGTACCATCCGTTGGCCCCTCAGAGCATGCTGAAACACCTGCCAGTCTCCGAGGGTGCTTGAAAGACTGCAGGTGGCAAGAGGCAGAAGTTTCCAGAAAGATGGGGTGGGGGGGCTGAAAGCACGCGGAAAGGGAAGAGTATGCTTGTCTGGGGCTGGCTAGCAGCCCCACTGGCTGGAGGTCAGTTGGCCAGGTGGTCCTCACCCTGGTGATGACCCTTTCCCTCCTGCTCACTCTCCCAGGACAAGCCAGCTCACTGCGCAGATTAGGGGCCACCCAGTGTGTACCCAGACACAGCCGATGGCAGAGTCCTGCCCAAACGCCTCTCTACTGCCACCGAGGCAAACTCTAAATCCTCCCATCCTCCCTCCCTCCCTCCCTCCCTCCCTTCCTTCCTTCCTTCCTTCCTTCCTTCCTTCCTTCCTTCCTTCCTTCCTTCCTTCCTTCCTTCCTTCCTTCCTTCCTTCCTTCCTTCCCTCTTTCCTTCCTCCCTCCCTTCCTTCCTTCCTTTCTTCCCTCCCTCGCTCTCTCCCTCCTCCTTTTTTCCTTCTTCCATACCTGGTGGTGCTCAGGAGCTACTCTTGGCACAGTGCTCAGGGGACCATAAGCTGCTGGGGATGGCCTCTGGGCCTTCCGCATGCAGAGCATGAACTCCAGCCCTTTCAGCCGTGTCCTTGTTCCATCTACTGAAAGTATTTGTTTTTGGCTCACACCTGGCGATGCGCAGGGCTTACTCCTGGCTCTGCACTCAAGAATCACTCCTGAGGGGCTCAGGGCACCCTATGGGACGCCGGGGATCAAGCCCAGGTTGGCTGTGTGGAAGGCAAATGCCTGCTGTCCTGTAGGTTCAGCCCAAACTAGAAGCATTTTTCTCCTCCCCCCCTCCCCCCCCCCGCTTATTGGGTCACACCCAGCAATGCACAGAGGTTACTCCTGGCTCTGCACTCAGGAATAACTCTTGGCGGTGCTTGGGGGACCATATGGGATGCTGGGGATCGAACCCGGATAAGCCACGTGCAGGGCAAACGCCCTCCCTGCTGTGCTATCGCTCCAGCCCCTAAAAGTATTTTTCTTTTCTTTTTTTTTTTTTGCTTTTTGGGTCACACCCAGCGATGCTCAGGGGTTACTCCTGGCTTTGCACTCAGGAATTACTCCTGGAGGTGCTTGGGGGACCCTATGGGATGCTGGGGATCGAACCCGGGTTGGCTGCATGCAAGGCAAACGCCCTACCCGCTGTGCTATTGCTCCGGCCCCCTAAAAGTATTTTTCAATGGACTGAAATACCTGTGCTATTTCTTACACTTTAAACTTCAATCACTCAAGGGTTGGTGTTATGAGGACAGTTCCCGTGGCTTCCTGAGCACCGATTTGGTTTGGTCCTCTGCCTGGTGTGTGTGTGTGTGAGAATGTGTGAGTATGTGTGTGTATGAGTATGTGTGTATGTGTGTAAGTGTGTGTGTATGTCTGTGTAAGTGTATGTGTGTGTAACTGTGTGAATGTGTAAGTGTATGTGTGAATGTGTGTGAATGAGTGTGTATGAGTGCATGAAAGTATGAGTGTGTATGAGTGTGTGTAAATGTGTGTAAGTATGTGAGAGTGTAAGTGTGTATATAAGTGTGTATGGGTGTGTATGAACATGTGAGTATGTGTATGAGTGTGTGAGTATATGTGAGTGTGTATGTGAGGTGTGTGAGTGTGTGAATGTGTGTAAGTGTGAGTGTGAGTGTGGATGTGTGAGGGTGTGAGTGTGAATGTATGAGTATGTGTATGTGAGAGTTTGTGTGTGAATGTGTCTGTGTATGAGTATGAGTGTGTGTGAGTGTGTGTGAGTGTGTGTGAGTGTGTATGAGTGTGAGTGTGTGTGAGTGTGTGTCTGTGTGTGGTGTCTCCCTGCAGGCCTCTCCTCCGGAGCATCATGGTGCTGTGTGCATCTCGGCAGTGCAGAGGCGGCCCCACAGTCGGGAAGTTTGAAAGCGTGAACACGGTTCAGACACAGTTTCCTCGAGCCTCCGTCAGGGAGCGATGGACTCAGCGGTGCCTGCCTCTCCCGAAAATGGCTGTTTCCTCTGGAGTGAAGTAGAATTTTTCCAAACATAATGGACGGAGAAGAGAACATTTATGGGGCTGAGAAGGCCCTGAAGATCTGCCCGTCAGACACTGGGGGCTGGGGTAATAGTACGGCGGGCAAGGCGCTTCAGGTTCATGTGTGACCAACCCGGGTTCCATCCCAGGCACCCCATGTGGTCCCCAAGCCCTTCCAGGAGTGACCCCCTGAGCACAGAGCCAGGGGTAAGCCCCGAGCGTGCTGGGCGTGACCTAGACACAAAGCGAACCCATCATGTGATGGCCATGAATGTAATGAAAAATGCAAACACGCATTAACGTCAGGCATAATGACCGTATCGAGTGGCCCGGGTCAGTTTGCTGCAAAAGAAGCTAATGGAGTTTATTTTTGATCCCTTCACACGTGCCAACAAAACACGCTTATATTTTACCACCAGGTTCGATCCACTGACAGGTCCCCGGAGACTCCTGGACCCCTGACTGCTCTCAAAATTGCACAGACCTGCCGACAGCTGTTCATTTCCTAGGCTGTTAAATACGATGCATCATAATCAAAGGAGCACATTTGATTATTTAAAATAAAAACTCCCTAGCAGAGGTAATATGAAATTATGTAAATATTATATGCAAAGTTTAGAGATAAAATAACAAATATGCAGGTAACACCCTCAGGCTAAGGAAGCTGTCACCACCTATATATTGGGGGTGAAACCTGCCCCCTCCCCCCTCCCCCCAGCAAAGCCATGATCTCAAGCCTAGTTACAGTGTATCAGACCTCAGGGACCGGACGAAATTCTCTGACGGCATGGGGATGCAGAATTCTTATTTCATTTTAAAGTTAGCTTTATTATTATTATTTGGAGTATTGGGGATTGAGCCCAGGGCTGGGGGTTCAGAGTTTCTGCCACCTGGGTTTGTAAAAAAAACAACAACAACAACAAACATACATGGGCCCACCAGAGAGACAGTGTTCTGTGACATTTCTGCAGTGAGCGGTCTCTGGCTCAGCGGCAGAGTGAGATCCATAGTCCTTGTGTGGGTGGTGCTGGGCGCTCTAGTAGGATCTTTTCCCACAGAAACATCCTTCTGGGGCACCTAGCATAGTGGGCAGGGCGATTGCCTTGCATGCAGCAACCTGGATTTGATCCCCGGCTTGATATGATCCGCAGTAATTCCTGAGCACAGAACCAAGATGAAGCCCTGAGCACACAAGTGTGGCAGGAGAGGAGAGGAGGGAGGAAAGAGAAGAAAAGAAAATGTAAGAAAGGAAAAGAAAAGAAAAGAAAAGAAAAGAAAAGAAAAGAAAAGAAAAGAAAAGAAAAGAAAAGAAAAGGAAAGAAAAGGAAAGAAAAGAAAAGACTGGGTTCCAGGAATAAGGCTCAGGGACTACACATAAACCTCTGCATTTCATCTTTCTTTTTTTTTGCTTTTTTGGGTCACACCCGGCAATGCACAGGGTTTACTCCTGGCTCTGCACTCAGGAATTACTCCTGGTAGTGCTCAGGGGACCTTATGGGATGCAAGGAATCGAACCCATCGGCCACCTGCAAGGCAAATATGCCCAAATCGCTCCAGCCCCTGCATTTCATCTTTCTGCCTCTAGGTGGCAGCGTCGCCCCTTCCCCGCTGCTCAGGCCGCGCCGTTTCCGACTTGGGGGAGGCAGGAAGAGCCGCTTTAAGCCGAGGAGGGATGCCCTGGCAAGCTCAGCAGCCAGAGTCAGCTGCTAACGCCAGCTGCCGGCTCCTCTGAAATCCTGGCACGGCACAGACTCTGCAGGGCTTTGGGCAGGTTGCTTATGTGGAGGCAGGATAACAGCCCAGTTGGGAGGGATTTTGAGTACGCAGACGATTTGCTTTGCCTAAAGCGCCCGGCAGTGTTGGTTGGGTCACAGTGGGCTTTGCCATTCTTTCCCGTTTGTACCTGGGGGATGGAGCGCAGGGCCGCATGCAGCTCACTCTTGGCCCCGGCTGCCTGGCCCAGAGCACCGTGCAGGGAAGTTTCTCCCCATTGTCCCCCCACACGGAGGCAGGGGCCACTGGGGTCCATGGGCTGCAGAGGAGCAGACAGGGTTGGGGGCTTCTCGGCTGGGGCTCAGTCTGAGCTGTCCGAGCGTGGCCTGGGCTGCCAGCTGAGGGACGAGCCCGGCAGTGGGAGGCCACAGAGAGGACGGGATTCAAGGATGCCCACTGGGCAGTTTATTTGCTTTATTTTTGGCTCACATGTGGAGGTGCTCACGGGCTAAGTCCTGCTCTGTGTCTGGGAGTCGCTCCTCGTGGAGCTCACGTGGTACTGGGGACAGGAGCCAGACTCTGAGCCACTCCCTGTCTGGCCTCCTTCCCTCTCTCCCTCCCCCTTCTCTCCCCTCCTCTCCCCCTCCCTCCCTCTAGCTTCCTCACTTCCCCTCCTCTTTCCTCCCCATTTCCTCTCCTTCCTCCCTCCCTCCCTCCCTCCCTCCCTTCCCCTCCTCTTTCCTCCCAGTCCTCTCTCCTTCCTCCCTCCCTCCCTTCCTCCCTCCCTTCCTTCCTTCCTGCCTTCCTGCCTTCCTGCCTTCCTTCCTGCCTTCCTCCCTTCTTTACTTCCTCCCTCCCTTCTTTACTCCCTCCCTCCCTCCCTCTCTCCCTCCTCCCTCCCTTCTTTCCTCCCTTCCTTCCTTCCTCTCTTCCTTCCTTCCTTCCTTCCTTCCTTCCTTCCTTCCTTCCTTCCTTCCTTCCTTCCTTCCTTCCTTCCTTCCTTCCTTCCTGTGCTCAGGAGGTCCAGTCTCAGCCACCTGATGGTTCCATGCAGTGATGCTTGAGTCCTGCAGTGCCAGGGATCCCCAGTCCACCCGTGGGTGCTGGGGGCTCCAGGGCGGCACCTGCTCAGAGGACCGTGTGATGCCAGGAATCAAACCAGGGTTGGGCGCACAGGCATGCACCCTGACGCTGTACATCTCCCGGCCCCCTTTCTTTTCATTCTTCAGCTTCTGGACCGGAATGTGCCTCACATACAGGGCACGTGGCTCTGCAGCCGAGCTGCTTCCTGGCCCCCTGGGGTGGTGCTGCTAACTCTCCTGGGCGGTGGGATGGTGACAGTCCCTCACCAGGGGCGGGAGGGCTGCGGGGAGGAGAGCTGCTGCTCTCTCGCCTCCTCCTGGTCAGGCCACATGTGATTTTCCTGAGGCCACAGTCGTGTCCTGTTCTCTGCTCATGTTCACTCTGACTTAATTTTTTTTGGGGGGGTCACACCCGGCGATGCTCAGGGGTTACTCCTGGCTCTGCACTCAGGAATTACTCCTGGCAGTGCTCAGGGGACCATGTGGGATGCTGGGGATTGAACCCGGGTCAGCTGCGTGCAAGGCAAACGCCCTCCCCGCTGTGCTATCGCTCCAGCCCCTGCTCATGCTCACTCTGGAGGGTCCCTGTCCTGGTTGCCCAAACCAGACACGGCCTGCTGCGGAGGTCGCTAGCCCCTGTCCTCACCCGCAGTCCCAGGGAGGGCCACCCCGCACCCTGACTGCCCTTCACCCCAACTTGGCAGCAGGAGACTCCTGGGAAATCTGTCAGTCAGATCAGTCCGTCAGTCTGTCCCAGGCTCTCCTATCTCATCCTGCCCCGCCCCCCCTTCCCCAGCCCGTCTGTGTCCCCTCTGGCCAACGGCCTCCAGTTCTTAGGGAACACAGAGGGTCCCCTTGCTGCCGTCTTCCACAAAACCGCATCTCCCCGGCGGGCTCGCGCAGCCCATAGCGCCTGCTAACGCGCCCCCCCTTCGCCTCCGCTCCAGCCCGGAACTCCCCTCCTGGGCCCCGAACTCGCCTTTTGGGCTTTGTTTTTCTCCACAGCATCTGCCGACAAGTACAAAACATTTGGGGCGGGCTGTGCAGCTTGCAGCGGCAACACGGCACACACACGGGCTCTGGGCGCAGAAACCAGGTGGAACTCGCAGACAGCAACGCGGGGCCCCAGGCGGGGCCTGGGCCCTGCGAGCACGCGCCTGGGCCCTGCGAGCACGCGCCTGGGCCCTGCGAGCACGCGCGTGGGGGCCCATCTCGGGTCTGCCCAGGTCAGTTCCTGGCGGAAGGAACGGGAAGCCCCGCCCGAGGCTGCCCATGGTCCTGACAGCAGCCGCGGGGCCTGAGTTGGTGCCTAGTAAGCACCTGGAACAGGTTCTGTTAGGGCCAGTCCCCGGGGGGCACCTGCGGGGACAGGGAGCAGCGGGGAGGAGAGAGCCCCACGGTCAGTCTGCTGCAGTCGGGGGGACATGGGCATCTGCGGGGGTCTTGCAGGGCCAGTCACTCTCCAGTGCGCTGGGCGCGGGCTTCTGTCCGGGTCTGCCCCCGCCCTGGCCGCCGCCGCCGCCGTCTCTGCCAGCCGCACCCTGCCCTGCGAGAGGGCACTAGGGGGAGGGGAGCCTGCATGGCCACTGGGGGGGGGGGCACACGTTGTCCTGGCCAGTGGCACAGGGTGCGTGGGGGGAGAGACAGGCTAAATGTGTCTGGAAGGTGCCTCCGGTGGTCACAGCGGGGATGCAGGGGACCCCCTGGGATGAAGGAGCCCGGTTTCTGCTGGCTTGTGGATTCCTCCCACCCCCCACCGGCCCCCGTGGCCAGCGCCTTCTCCAGGAAGCCTGCCTGGGCCTGCCACTGCCAGGCAACCCTGGGCAGAGACCGGGTAGGGATGGGTGGGCCAGAGCGCTAATGCCTCCCACGGGGCCACCCAGGTTTGGTCCCCGAGCTCTGCCAGGAGGGGCTCCCGAGCACGGAGCCAGGATAAGTCCCTTTGGTGCGCCTCCCCCAGAGACGGGGGCCCCGGAGGGCAGCATGGAGGTGGCCACAGCACCTTGGATTTCGCCCTGGAGCCCAACACTTCACGGGCAGGCTGGCAGGGTGGTCCGCAGGGGCCAGCAGGGAGCCAGCACTGTCCCCTTGGTGCCCCCTCGGAAGCCGAGGCGCCCGGCACGGGGGGCAGGAAGGGTGGAGACAAGCCCACTAGAGGTGGCCAGGAAGGGGTCCAGAGCCACGAAGGCGCGGCGCGGCCGCGGGGACCCTCGTGCGGGCTCGGCGGGGTGACCCTCAAGTCCCTCCGCGTGCCCCACGCCTGTCCTCCCCCTGCCCAGCCCGAGCCGGGGGCTCGGCGGCAGAAACGGGCATCGCCTTCTCGGCCGCACCAGCGCCCGGCGGGGCGGGAGGGCCACCTTGCGCCCGAGGCTCTGATGCTCCTCGCGCGGGTGTCCACGCGGCTGCCCGCGGGCCCCTTCCCGGGTCCCCGGCCCGCTCTGGTCGGCAGGGGGCGCTCCTGCCCCACGGAACCCGCGGCCCGGCTTGGTGCGGCCGCCGCGGGGAGTCTCGCGAGAGCTGAGGGCCGGGGCCGGCGCAGCGGGTTTGGCCGGTCTGGGTGTGGGCTACCCGGGCCGGGAACAGGGCCGGGGGCGGGGAGGAGGGTGCGTGGGTGCCAGCTGTGCTGCGTGGGGCTGCTCAGTGGTGTGCAGCGGGGGAGGGGGGCGCGGGGTGGAGCATCGGTTACTTTAGCAGTTGGGGGCCAGGTGCTCCGGGGTCCTGCCTGCACCCCAAAGCTGGAGGCCCCCTAGGTAGGGTTGTGGGTTTTTTTTTTTGCTTTTTGGGTCACACCCCGCAATGCTCAGGGGTTACTCCTGGCTCATGCACTCAGGAATTACTCCTGGCGGTGCTCGGGGGACCCTATGGGATGCTGGGAATCGAACCTGGGTCGGCTGTTTGCAAGGCAAACGCCCTATCGCTCCAGCTCCCTTAGGTAGGGTTGTAAGAACTGAGAGGAAAGTCTGGCCCTGGCTCTGCCCGCTTTTCCTCCGCACCCGCAGGGGCAGGTCCCCAGGTCTTCGGGTGGGTGGGCTTGGAGGCCCCTTGGACAGTCACTCATCCTGCTGCAGCCTGTTACTGTCCTAATCAAGCCGGGACAGTGACATCCGTGTCACAGTGTCACGAGAACGGAGCCGCAGAGGGAGGCACCCAGCTCTCCAGGGACCCTGCGAACTGCCAAGGGGAGGGAGGGGGCCCGGCCCATGGCCCAGCGGGAGGGGCACTTGCCTCCCACGTGACAGACCAGGATCCAGCCTGCAGCACCCCATGTGGTCCCTGCAGCTGCCGCGGATGAGGCTCAAACCACCAGGGTGGCCCCAAACACGAAACCAACAGAGCGCCAGCCTGAGACCACAGGCCACACTCCCCGGGCAGGGCCAGGGAGCCGCCTCGTGACACCCCACCTCGGGATACTGGGGTGGGACAGCAAAGCCAGGCCTCCAGACTGCAGGGCAGGGAGGCGGTTAGTGAGGGAGGAGGGGAGCCCCCGTGCTGGGGCAGGGGGGCTCCGTGGAGGGAGAGGACACGTGCCCTGCTTCGGTCAGTTCCTGCATTGGACAGCCCGAAGCTGTGAGACCCCGGCGGGGGGTGGGGGGGTGGCACCTGTGGGGTTCTTGACTGAGTGGCCAGCGCTGTGGACATTAACCTTGAGAAGCGGGGGTGACCCGACAGAGCTGAGCGCTAACCACTGGGCAGCTCAGAATGGGATCAGCCCGGGCCCGAGCCCTCTCCCGAGTGGACCGAGAGCAGAGGTGCAGAGCCCGCTGGCAGGGGGCTGCAGGGGTGAGGAGAGGGGAGGAGGAGGCTGGGGCTGCCGTGTTAGCAACCAGGTTCTGGGTCCAGGTGTGGGGGAGCCCTGTCCTGCCCCTCCATACACTCACCCAGACCTCTGGGGTGGGCCCCGGGCTGGCCGAGGCCTGAGTGTGGCCACATGCCTGCTGCCCGGTGGGTACGGGACGGCGAGTGTCTCGACCCTCGTTGGCGACAAGGAAGGGGTCTGGGCCTCTGATGGTGGACAGGCCTCCCGACAGGAAGAGGCCCGCTGAGGAAGGGGACCCTTCACTCGGGGGTCCTGTCCTGCAGGCTGACGTGGGCGTAGGGAGGGTGGGTGGGTGCTTGGGCCAGCCGGAGAGGCTCTTGGGAGACTGAGAAACTGCCAGAAGCCTGGAGGCGGGGCGGGGAGGGGGTGCTGAGCCTCCTTGCTCCCCCCACCCAGGCCCTGGCCTGCTGGGAATGCAGGGGTGGGGGCTGGCAGGAGGAGGGGGGTGGGAGTGGGGGTGGCAGGCTCCGACCAGGGCAGGGGTTGTGGTGGGACCAGGGCCTGGGGGTGGGTGCGGGGCAGTTGTTGGCACATTTCCAGGCATGGAGATTTGAGCCTGACCCCTGGGGTGTGGGTGCCCCTGGTCAGGGTGGGGGCGTGGCCAGGAGTGGACCCTCACCCGGCTCCTGCATGGGGCGCTCGGGGGGCATCTGACTGCTCTGCGCTGGCCCCTGTCCCCCACGCTGCGGAGCAGACAGGCCGGGGCAGGTCCGTAGGGTGGATGACACCCCGCCCGCCTGCCCGGTGGAATCTTGGCGGGGCGGCAGGGGGCTGGGGGGGGCTGGCCCGTGGTGCCCGTGTTCCCCCGCTCGCCGCTTGGCATGTGCGCCCTGACTTCCGGCCCCGTGCCCGGCTTGGGGGAGGCCGGTGTGGGGGTCGAGCCCGCTGTGGGACGGGCATTGGGGTTTGGTGGCCGCAAAGGCTCTCGGCACAGGGAAGTGACCCGGGTTGAGGGTGGGGCCAGGGCTGGCCTGGGAGCCTGGGGGGAAAGTCTGGCCCGAGCAGGGCTGGGGGCTCAGAGCTGCGGCTTGGCATGGGGTTGATTGCCCTGGGCACAGAGAAGTGCCCAGATTGGGAGTGAGGCTCTAAACCTCGGCGTGGGTTTGGGGTACGGCTTAGATTTGGGGTGGGCGCAACGTCAGACCTGGTGTGAGGAGGTGTAGATTAGCAGCAGACACGGTTGGGGTCTGGTGACGATGTCTGCCAGGGGGTGCTAGTGCGTGGTGTCCCCGAGGGTCTGCTCTCAGCTGCTGGGGGCCTCACTTGGGGGCCTGACGCAGTGACCCCAGGGGGTAGTCTGGGCTCTTCGCCAGGTGGGTCTTCTCGGGCCAGAGGGTTGCCACTGGACTGCACTGGGCTCGGGGCTGCCCCCGCCCTGTGACTGTGGCGCCTCCCTGCCCCCTTCTGCAGCCCCCTCACTCCACACAGCTCAGCCCCTTGCCTGGGCCGCTGCAGGGTGGAGCAGCTCGGCCTGGCGGTGACGCCAAGGTTGTCATCTTCGGTTTGTCACATTGTTGGTGTTTGTGTGTGTGTGGGTGGGGGGGGGCATTCAGGGCAATGCTGAGGGGTTACTCCTGGCTCTGCACTCAGGGGTCACTCCTGGTGGTGCTCAGGGGGTCATATGGAATGCCGGGGATTGAACCCGGGTCGGCCGTGTGCAAGGCCCTCCCCGCTGTCCTATTGCCCCGAGTCCTCCACAGGGGTGGGCCGGTGCCAGTCTGCGCCACCTGACACAGCCCCCTCGGCTGGCCGCTCCCCCCGGCTCCCTCCTCCTCCAAGAGTGCTGCCCCTCCTGGGTTGGAACCCGCCGCCCGTGGCGTGTGGGGTCCCTGTGGACTGAGTGAGGGGCACCCTCGTGGGCAGGCACCTGGCTGGGCGTGTCCCTGTGTGACTCAGGCTGGGTGCCTGGCTTTGCTCTCCGCCCTGGCCTTGGTCGGCACATGCCGCAGCCCTGAGTCACTGGGGTGTGGCTCCCCCGTCCCAGGGCACCCCCAGACTCACACACAGGCAGACACATCCAGGGGCTGGGCCTGGCCGCAGAGGGTGCTGGGCGCGGGGTTGACGCTCTGGGGGGAGCGTCCATTCTCCGGGCTGGCCAGTGCAGGACCCCCAGGCCTCTGCTGTTTGCCTGCAGGCAGCCCAGCGAGCAGGGCCCAAGACGCCCACATGACACGGGAGACTGTGGAGGGTGGTCCCTAGCCACAGAGCCGGGGAATATCCACTTACTTTTTTAATTTTAAATTTTTATTTATTTATTTTTAACTTTTTGGGGCAGGGGTTACTCCCGGCTCTGCACTCAGGAATTACTCCTGGCGGTGCTCGGGGACCATAGGGGACACCGGGAATCAACTCCGGGTCGGCCGTGTGCGAGCAAACGCCCTACCTGCCGTACTGTCGCCCCGGCCCCTCTGAGTGACCACTGTTAAGTCCATCTGTTCTCACTGTGGCTGGGCCTGGCCTCCACCCGTCCATCAGCTCTTTCCGGAACCTTCGACCCCTTCCCTCTCACTCACAGGCTCACAGGCGGAGCAGCAGCCCCGGCTGCGCCCATCGAGGGCCTGTCTGTGAGGCACGCACGGACCCGGCCGGCCGCACAGCGCCAGGGACGGGAAAGCCCCCGCGGCTGTGTGCGTGCCTGTGTGCGTGTCTGTGTGTGTGTGCGAATGTATCTGTGCATGTCTGTGTATGTATGTCTGTGTGTGTCTCTGTGGGTACAAGTGTCTGTGTGTGTGCATGTCTCTGTGTGTGTCTGTGTGTGCGAGTGTGTGTTGTGTGCATGTCTATGTCTCTATGTGTGTGTCTCTATGTATGAGTGTCTGTGTGTGAGAGTGTGTGTGTCTGTGTCTATGTGTGTCTGTGTATGTCTCTGTGTGTGAGAGTGTGTGTGTCTGTGTGTGCATCTCTGTATATGCAAGTCTGTGTTTGTGTGTGTATCTTTGTGTGTGTGTGTGTGTGTGTGTGTGTGTGTGTGTGTGTGTGAGGGCCAGAGCCAGTGGGTGAGGAGTAGGGTGAGTGCTGGCTCAGGCACACAGGATGAGGGGCAGAGGGTGGAACCCTGGTCCAGCTGTTCCAGAGGCCACCTGCACTCTGGGTTTCTCTCAAGGTGGGTGGGGGCTGCTTTGGGCCCTCTGCTCCTGGCTGAGCCTGCTGAGAGCGTCTGGGGTGAAAGGGAAGGCTCCCGGTGCGCCCCCACTGCCGGTGTCTGTCAGACTCTCCTAAGGCCAGCGGCCAGCCCCGCCCACAGCCCCCCCATCTCCAGGGCAGCTGGGCACTCTCCCTCTACGCCTCACCTCCTGCAGCACCTGTGCCCACCAGGCCCAGAGTGGGGGCCCGAGTATGCCCCTGGAAAGCAGTGAGGTGGCCAGAGGCCCCGAAAAACAGCGCCGCGGCCCTGGCCTTGCCTAGGGAACCTCTCTGAGCCTCAGTTTCCCCTTCTGTCCCGTGGAGGGCTGAGCTGGGCACCAGAGGCCCTGGAGTACCCTTTAATTGGAGACTCTCAGTGGGCCCAGCTGCCACCCTGGGGTGCCCCTTCCCCGAGCCCTGGCGTCCGGCCGGGCGGGAGGCCAGGCCAGCCCCTCTGCCCCCTGGTACGGGCACAGCTCTCAGCGCTGCGGTCCCGGGGGAGGGCGGGCTCCTTCCCGAGTGCTCCCTCCGCAGGCGGACTGGGGTCACAAAGGCCGCCGTGGGAAGCTGACCTGCCCCCGAAGTGCCCGGCCCCCTCAAATTCTCAGCCGGGATCCCTGCAGCCGGGCGCCTCTCAGCACGGGGCCTTCGGGGACAGAGGCTCAGATGTCGGCCAAGCCCTGCGCCTCACTGTGCTCTGTCCTGCCCCCCCGGAGGGTCTGGGCCTGAGGGTGGCTTGGCTCTGTTGGGGGGCGCACCTAGGTGTCCCAGCTGGGAGAGGGAGGGGGGCTGAGAGCTCCCCGTCCTGCTCTGCTCCCCGGGCCGCAGCCCTGCCCACCCCGGGCCAGGAACTGCCCTGAGCTTGCCCCGGAGCTGACGAGGCAACTTCGGAGGAAAACAAGGCCAAGCAGAGGCGGGCGCTGCCCGCTCCCGCCCTGGCAGGCCCGCCCCGGCCTCTCGCAGGGAGGACCCCCCCAAGTGCAGAACGTCCTTGAAAAATTCTGGGGGTACTAGACCCTGCCTCAGGCTACCGAGCCCCCTGCCCCGCCCCTTCTGGCCGCGATGACTTTGCAGTTTCAAACCAAGCAACCGAGCAGGTGGCAAAGGACGGGAGAAAAGGCGACGGCTGATGAGTCGGGCCGGCGTCGGGTCCTGCTGCGGTCACTGACTCGGGGCCACGTCCAGCCGTCTGTCCAGCACAAAAGGCTCTGCCAGAACACGCCCCCGCATTGTGAAGGGGGCTCTCCCAGCCCCCTAAGGCAGCAGCCGGCTTGGCCCTAAGCTTGCCCTGTGACCTCAGACACCCGCTGGGGGTCGGGGGCTCCCAGCTACACACACACACACACACACACACACACACACACACACACACGCGCGCGCGCGCGCATGCTCATGTCCATCCCTGTTTGTGGGACTGGCCTCTGTGCATGTCCTGTCCATCCGCCCACAGTGACCCCAGCAGGCCTCTCATGTGGCTGCCCGCCCCCCGGGCCCTAGCCAGCTCTCACGGGAGGCAGCTCACGTTCTCTCCTGCCGTGCGTGGGCCCTGGGCTCTGCTTGGCCTGTCCACTGGGGCTGCAGAGTGCCCTGAGCTGAGCGCGTGGCTGTCAGGACAGGGGGGGCCCCTCCCCCCCCATGCCCTGTCTGCTGGGGAGCCCCGAGGCCCCCTTCTGGGGGTTCACTTGCAGGGCCCTTCGTGCAGGCCCTGGTTTTCTGGACTGCAGGCTGGTGCCAGGCCTGGCCAGGGCTGGAGGAGGGAGCCCGCTGGGCGTCCCACCACTGACTCTGCTGCAGTTCCGAGGGTCCTGGAGGGCACAGCACGCAGAGGGCACCGTCCCCTGAGTCCTGACAGCAGGTCACAGCGTGTGACAGCTGCGAGCTGCTCCAGGCGCTCGCGTGGGCTTCTCCACTGTGCAAGGCAGCCCAGCCCCAGGCAGGGGTCCCTGCACTGCAGACCTGGGCCTCGACACCAGCTGTGGGTCAGGGGCCCCGTGTGCAGACCCGTGCTTGGTCCCAACCTAGCTGATGAGCACTGGACGGACGGCTGGGGAAGGACACAGGGAGTATTCACGGAAGCCTGGTCCTCGGGACAGGGGTCAAGGACAGAGACAAGGGGGGGTGTGTGTGTGTGTGTGTGTGTGTGTGTGTGTGTGTGTGCAAGTTTGTTCTTTGTAGACAAAGATGTTCGTGGCTTCATAAAGCAGAGAGCAGGCTTTGTTTTGCTGCCATCCCGGTGGTACTGAGGGCTGCATGGAAGCCTGGAGGGTGAGTGCTTAGCTTAGTCCCACCTCCTGCCCACCTCCTGGCATCCAGACACTCGGGCAGGCTGGGCGCGGCTGGTGAGGGGTGGGGGTGTTGGGGGGACGGACTAGGGGGGTTGAAGAGAGAAGTGGATGAGGCTGCGGGGCAAGGCACTGGACAGAACTTTGGGGCAGCCCCCAGCGCAGGCCCCTGGAAGGCTCCATGGCCTGCGGGAGCCTGGCTGGCCGGCAGGTGGCGCTGCCGGCCTGCGTTGGGGGCTCCGCCTCCCGGGTCCGGGCGGGGCGCCCCGGAATGCGGCCGGGCTCAGATGTGGCGGCGCCGCCCGCGTCCTGTCCCGTCCGGTCCGGGCGGCCCCGAGCGGCCCTCCTGCCCGGGCACGCCGGTGGACACCAGGTGTCAGCGCTGCGGGGACTGACGCTCCCGGCCCCGCCCCGGGCCTGGCGCCTGGGCTGGGTGCGGACCCCGGCCGCCGGGCTCGGACCCCGAGTTCCCGAGTTTCCTAGGGGGGCGGGCAGCACCCGAGACAGCTGCTGGGGTCACTGCGGCGGGGCGGGCGGACATGCACAGAGGCCAGTCCCACGAACAGAGCATAGGACAGACATGGGGCTAGGGGTGTGTGTGTGTGTGTGTGTAGCTGGGAGCCCCCGACCCACAGCGGGTGTCACAGGGCAAACTTAGGGCCGAGCCGGCTGCTGCTTTGGGGGGCTGGGAGAGCCCCCTTCCCGCAGCCCCCACCCTGGCCTGCACAGTGCGGGGGCGCGTTCTGGCAGAGCCAGTCCCCTTTAGCACTGGACAGACGGCCGGACGTGGCCCCGAGTCAGTGACCGCAGCAGGACCCGACGCCGGCCCCACTCGTCAGCCGTCGCCTTTTCTCCCGGCCTTTGCCTGCTCGGCTTCGTGGTTTGAAACTGCCAAGCCGTGGGGGCCAGAGGGGGCGGGGCAGGGGGGTCAGTAGTCGCAGCAGGGTTCAGGACCCCCTTCCCAAACCTGCGCTTGTCTGTGGCACCCGCCACTCTCATTCAGGCCCTGGCTGCCTTCACACTGCTTGGCCCCGCCGGGGACTCCCAGGGCGGCCGGTGCTCCCCACTGCGCACTCGGGAGGGCACGGCCCTTTCTCTGCCCGCACACAGCCAGCACCCCTCGCCCGGCCCACAGCCCCCAACACAGCCCCAAACACAGCCCCCGGACACAGACCCTGCACACAGCCCCCGCACACAGCGCCCCCGCACACAGCCCCCAACACAAAACGAAGCCTGCTCTCTGCTTTATGAAGCCCCCCCGCACACAGCCAGCACCCCTCGCCCCGCCCACAGCCCCCAACACAGCCCCCGCCCACAGCCCCCAACACAGCCCCCGCACACAGCCCCAACACAGCCCCCCCCCACAGCCAGCACCCCTCGCCCCGCCCACAGCCCCCGCCCACAGCCCCCACCCACAGACCCCGGACACAGCCCCAACTCACAGCCCCCCCCCCCCACACACACAGCCCCTGCACACAGGCCCCCGCAACACAGCTCCTGCACACAGCCCCCAACGCAGCCCCCGCACACAGCCCCCACCCACAACCCCCAGACACAGCCCCCACCCACAGCCCCCGCACACAGCGCCCCGCACACAGCCAGCACCCCTTGCCCCGCCCACAGCCCCCAACACAGCCCCCAACACGGCCCTGCACACAGCCCCCACTCACAGCCCCCACACACAGCCCCACCACACAGCCCCCCCCACAGCCCCCGTACACAGCCCCCAACACAGCCCTGCACACAGCCCCCGCACACAGCCCCCAACACAGCTCCCACCCACAGCCCCCGCACACAGCCCCCCCCTACAGTCCCCCCCCCCTGCCCACAGCCCGGGGACACAGCCCCAGTACACAGCCCTGCACACAGCCCCAGCCCACAGCCCCCACCCACAGCCCCTGCACACAGTAAACTTTCAAAGCCCAGTTGCCAGGCAGTCCCGGTGCACAGCCAGATTGGGGGTCCCGGGTCTTGTCTGTCTCTTGGGAGGTGGGCAGCCTGGCCTGGCACCCAGCCCCAAGTCAAGCCGAGAGCTAGGCCCCAGGTATCCATGTGCAAAATGACATTCTTGGTGCAGGAGTAGTCCATGCCTGTGCTACTCTCTGGTCCCCACATCTGAGGCTAGAGATGGCCTGACTGACTCCGGGGAGAACTGGAAGGAGCTGGACCTCTCTGGTCTCGTGGCCACTCAGGTCAGTTTCTGGAGGACGGGGTGTGTGTGTGGGGGACCGCGCTCTGCTGATCTTGGTTGCCTTTCCTGACGGCTGTTTCTGCCCTTCTGGGGTGTGGACAGGCAGGCTGAGTCGCAGGTCACCCCTTAGGGCCTGAAAGGATGTGGAGTGTGTGCACACGTGTGCATGTACATGTGTTGTGCATGTGTGTGCATGTGTCTGTGCATGTGTGTGCATGAGTGTATGTGTGTGCGTGAGTGTATGTGTGTGCATGAGTATATGTGTGTGCATGTATGTGTGTGTGCACGTGTGTGTGGGCGGGGGCAGGGGCCTGGCACTGGGCTGCCCTGCCCCTCGGGATGTTCGCAGGACCATTGGACCGGCTCAGACCGGCGGTTCTCTAGGCTCCCTTTTCTCAGAGCCCAGCTGGGGGAGACTGTGGAGGGGAGCAGGGCCATGGGGCAGGGTCCTGGGGAAGGAGTTTGAGGGGTGGTGCCCACCCTGTTCCCAGGGATCCTGGGGAGAGTCTGTGAGGGGTGGGAGAAGGGGCTGGGACTTGTGGGGAGGCCTGGCCAGGGGCTCCAGGCAGACCCCCAGCCTGGGGAGGGAAGCCCAGTGCCCCCCGCTACACTGTGGCCAGGGCAGACTGCGGTGGTGGGAGGCGGGGTGGTCCTGCAGTCCCCCGTCCTGCACACCAGGTACGCAGGCTCAGAGGAAGAGGGAAGCTGGGAGTGGCGGGTCCTGGCAGGACCTGGTCCCGTGAGGCGGGGCTGGGGCAAGGCGGGGCTGGACGCAGCTCAGCTGCTGCAAAGGGAAGAGGCCCTGCTGGCTGAGGCCCGGTGCCTGCTGGGGCTCCAGGCTCGGGGTGCGAGGCCTCAGTAGGCACAGGGGCGCCCACTGAGGGGTCTGGGCACACAGGGTCTGGGGGATGGGGATCTGTCTGCGGCCACTTGCCGGCGCCTCTCTCTGCTCGGCTGATTATCGCTTTAGCTCCTTTCTCCTTCACAGCCCACTTGTACCCTCCTCACCCACTGTTACCGGTGGGGAAACTGAGGCTCTGCAAAGCTGCACAGTCATGGTGGCAGAGCCAGTGGGCAGTAAAACCAAGCCAGGGTCCCCACCTGTGGTCAGCCTGGCCCCAGAGTCCCCTATAGCCCCCTCGTGTGTTTAGGGGCCTCGGAAACTGGGTTGAGGGGGACTTGAGTGATGGACCAAAGTCAGCAGGTGGGTATTAAGGGTTGTGGGAGTGCGTGCACCTCGGCCCATACGTGCAGGCGTGCTAGTCCGTGATACTGACATGTGCGTGTGTGTGTGGACACAGGTGCACGCGTGTGCATGCAGGAAAGTGCAGTGCACGCAAGCATGCCTGCCCAGCTGCACTGAGCCCCTTGCCTGCCAGCCGCGGCCCTAAAAGCTCCCCGCCTTCCCCTCCCATCCCCCTGGGGCCCTGCCTCCGGCGCTGGCCTTGACCCCTTCAGCACCTGGACTGGAGGAAGCGGCAGCCATGAGAGATTTAAGGCTGGGGACAGGGACCCGCTGGGGCCTTCTTCGTCTCCCAAGCCCGGCCACTGTGCCAACGCCTGCTCCCCACCCGCTCAAACAGCCCCCCACGGACTTGGCTGCGCAGAGTGCGTCTGTGCCTGTCCCCATATCTGGGTGAGCAGGGAGTCCCCTCGACCTCCAGGGGAAGGCAAGGGGGAGTTAGGCTAAGAGGGGAATGCCAGACCTCCCCTGGGTACTTGGGCGTACAAGGAATGGGCCCCCGGGAGGGAGGAACTGGACCCTCGCACCGCCCCATAGCACGTCCTGCTCCCGCGGGACGCGGCGGTGCAGGCAGAGCAGCGGCCAGCAGGGGGCGCGCGCGGCCCGCGGATGGCGGGCAGGGGCGCCGCGGGATGTGGGATGGGGACGGCCCAAAGGCGGGTACCAAGCAGTGGCCTGCGGGGCCATGGGAGTGGGGGCAGGACTTTGCACCACCAGGGGCCAGCTCTTCACTTAGGCGGACAGACTGTCCGGTCCCTCCTCTGGCCAAGCCGGATGGAGGTGGGAGTGACCACGCCGGCCTGGGGGACCCTCTGGTGGGAGGGAGGCGAGGGGAGGGTCGCGGGGGCCTGCAGTCCGAGGCCTGGGTTCGGGAAGGGTGGTCCTGAATGGGCCCGTTCTCGTGTACCTGGAAGGGACCTCAGCAAGGCCCCAGCCTCTGCCCGGGTGGGGTGCATTTGGGTTGGGGGCCCTGCAAGGGGACATGGGCAGCATGGCTCACCCCCTGCTCTATTTAAGCACTGTGGTTTACTAAGATGTTTGAGATGCATTTGTTACAGGTACTCAGTATTCCAGCTGACCTTCCCTCCACCATCTCCCCATTTTCCGAACCACCCCTCAGCAGGCGCTGTCGTCCTGTTGTTCATCAATTTGCTCGATCAGGCACCAGTAACGTCTCCATTGTGAGACTTGTTGTTACTGTTTTTGGCAAATCCAATACACCACGGGGAGCTTGCCAGGCTCTGCCGTGTGGGTGGAAAACTCTCAGTAGCTTGCCGGGCTCTCCAAGAGGGTTGGAGGAATCGAAGCTGGGTCAGCCGTGTGCAGGGCAAACGCCCTACCCGCTGTGCTATCGCTCCAGTCTGGCAGGCAGAAAACAACTTATTTTATATTGCTTGTTAAAACTTTTTGATCAAAAGTACTTCAGTAAAAGAAATTTTTTTTTAAATTGCTTTACCTCACCATGAAGTCCTTGTCTGAGCGTTTACTAAGCTGCTGTTGCTAGTTGAGCCTCTGTGTTAATGTGTTTGTGTCTTGAGCTAAGTTGGCTTCTATGTTGCTCTCCCATCTGATTTGGCGTGCTCCTACTGGGGTGTCAGACTGTGCAGTTTGGAGGTGTTGCATGGCTGGGAACATGGCTGTGTGCTCCAAAAACTCCAGAACATTTAACTGGGTGGTGAGTTTGTTTGTCTTTTTTTTTCTTTTTGGGTCACACCTGGCAATGCTCAAGGGTTACTCCTGGCTCATGCACTCAGGAATTACTCCCGGTGGTGCTCGGGGGGACCATATGGGATGCTGGGAATCGAACCCAGGTCGGCCGCGTGCAAGGCAAGCGCCCTACCCGCAGTGCAATGGCTCCGGCCCCTGGGTGGTGAGTTTATGTGTGGGTGGTTGTGGGATGTGCGGGTGGCTTCTGGGGCTTCTGTAAGTATGAGGGGGGGGACTGTCCACCCCCACCCCAAGAAGGCCGCTGGGCTCTCAGCCTGGAGACTGGCGTGCCCTACGTTCTTGGCAGTTTGGCACCTCTGCAGAGTTCAGTTGTGAGGCAGTGGGGTCGGGCCGCTGGCGTGGCGGCAGCTGTGGGGGTCTGACTCAGCCCGCCACCCTCCTGAGGGTGCCTCAGGGTTTTCTGCCTGGACACTGGTGTGTGTGTGAGGTTTTGTGGTCAGTTGTCTCTCCCGAGATTTAGTCACGAGTCTGTAAAGCTGGGTGGATAAATGAGCTTACCTGGAGGTGGCTGTGGGCTGTGGCGGGCAGCCTGGCCCTGGTGGTCATTAGCAGGGGGCGTCTGCGTGTCTTTATTGTGTGACGATGCTGTGACTGTCAGTGGCGTGTGCTGGTGTCCCTGTGAGGCTGGGAGAGTTGGGGTCGGGGCCTTGGGCTGTGGGTGGGAGCGCCACGATGCCCGGCAGTTGGCCCTGCTGGGACAAGGACTCCTGTCCCCCAGGGAGGAAGCCTGGTGGAACTTTCCCGGGAGCCACACAGGTCTGACCTCTGACCTGGCTTCCCCCCTTCTGGTATTTCCTGTGGTCTTGGCTTGGAGAAACAGAAAAGAGGCCATTTGGAAGCAGCCAGGCGGCCTCTCCAGAGGGCGCTCCCTCGGGCATTGCCTGCCTGCCAGCTCCTCAGCAAATATCCCAGGAGGCTCTGCTGGGTGCTGGGGCCTGGCCCAGCACAGGTACAGGACAAGCCAGTCACTTCACCCTTGGTGACACTGGCCAGAAGCTAATATTCTAAAGGGGCAAGGGTTTTCGGGTTTTCAGTGAACCCTACCCTGGTTCATTGGAATGGAAACTGGAGGGCTGGAGCCATAGCACAGCGGGGAGGGCGTTTGCCTTGCACGCGGCCAACCCGGGTTCAATTTCCAGCATCCCATAGGGTCCCCCGAGCACTGCCAGGAGTAATTCCTGAGTGCATGAGCCAGGAATAACCCCTGTGCAATGCCAGTGTGACCCAAAAAGCAAAAAAAGAAAAGAAAAGAAAAGGAATGGACACTGGAGTGTAAAGAGACTGGCAGCTGATCTCTCCGTGTCTGTCAAATCCAGACAGAGAAAATTCCAGAAATGACCGTTCTGCTGTGGCCTTCTGCTTCTTCCCACAAAAGTTTGATTCTGTCACTCTTGGACCCAGGTCAGACAAAGCTGGAGTTCCCCAAGCCACACCAGCAGGCCCCCCACCTGCGTGCCCCCTGACCTGCGTGCCCTCTGACCTCTGTACCAGGCGTTCTCAGGCATCCTGGCTTCTGTGTCCTTTACTGGATATTTTTGTTTCTCAGGTCACACCTGGCAGTGCTCAGGGCTTATTCCTGGCTCTGTGCTCAGGGGTCACTCCTGGTGGTGCTTGAGGAACATATGGGATGTGGGGGAATGACCCTGGGTCAGCTGCCTGCAAGAAAAGTGCCCGACCCATTGTACTATCTCTCAGGCCCCTCTCTCTGGATATTTGGTGGGGGGCGGTGTTAGGGATTGAGCCCAGGGCTGTGCTGAGCCACAGCCCGCCCTCTTGGGCTTCAGTGAGCGCCCCCTTGTCAGGGAGGCATGCCCCTGGCCACGGCCTGGCCCACGCTCCCTCCGCTCCAGTCTGCGTCCTCTCCCTGCATCGATCATGGCCACCTCGCGCTGTCTGTCCTTCCTCACTATCCCTCCCGGTGCAGGAATAAGCAAAGAGCAGGATGGGGCGGGCGTGTGCAAGCCCCGCAGGCTGGAGGCCCCCATCACTGTGTGTGAGGTGAGTGCAGGTCTGGGAGCCTGGGAAAGGCAGGTTTCTTTCTGGCTTTTTTGAAAAGTTGAGGAGCCAGGGAACATTGCCAAACTCACAGCCTTCGTTGGAACAGGGAAGAGCAGATTTCTCCCTTTGAGGAAACAAAAGTTAAAAAAAAATCTAGCCAAGAGGTGATAAAAAAAAAACAAAAACCACAAACAAGGGGCTAGAGCAATAGCACAGCGGGTAGGGCATTTGCCTTGCACGCGACCGACCCGGTTCGATTCCCAGCATCCCATATGGTCCCCTGAGCACCGCCAAGAGTAATTCCTGAGTGCAGAGCCAGGAGTAACCCCTGTGCACTGCCGGTGTGATCCAAAAAGCAAAAAAAAAAAACAACAAACAAACCCAAAAACCAAACCAAACCAAACCAAAAAACAACCAACCAAACAACAACAACACACCCAAACCCCTGCTCTTGCAGGATGGTTTAATATACGAAAGCCAATCGGTGTGATGAGGTCTGAAACACGAGCTGAGCGTTTAGCTCCCTTCCTCCCTGCCCGCGCCGCCCGGACGCCCGGGACGTGCAGCTCAGGCCGCGGCCGACAGGGGGCAGTGGTTGCCGCGGGACCCGTCGCGCCTGCAGGAACTGACGTTTCCCCAGAGGAATGTGGCTCTGCGCCGGGAAGGGACCGGAGGGTGGGGCCTCCCCCTTACCCTCTAATCCTCAACCCCGCCAAGCCCATCTCTCCGGGGGTGGGGGGTTGGGGGGGGCGTGCGGGTCCGGCGTCTGCGCTCCTGGCGGGGACTCCGCCCCCTGGAGCCCGACCCCCTGGAAATGAAGGGGCCGCGCTCCCACGCCAGCGCCTTTGCTGGGATTAAGCACGTGGGGGAGTCTTTGATCGCGCATAAAGCCTCGCAGCTCCACCTGGGGAGGGTTCCCAGGACCACCCGGCTAGCACCGGCTCTGTGGGCGTGTGCAGGTGGGCTCCCTGGGGCCCCGCGTGCTGCCCGGGCACCCTGCCGCCTTGATCCCACAGCCTGAGCACCAGGGGCACGTGGCCATCCAAGCGAGGGGCCTTCTGCAGGGCTGGGGCCAGGAGCAGGATGCTCTCGAAGCCAGAAGCCCCTTAAGGGCAAGGACCCCCTTCTATCCGTTTCCCTTCTGGCCCTGTCCTCGAGGGGCGGACGCAGCTCAGGAAGCCCGCCCCCCACGGGCGTCCCTCCCTGAGAAGTGGCTGCCTCAGCTGTCATTCATGTTGGCGCACCTATCCGGCGCTTAGTGACCTGTACGGGGCGTTGACTCCCTGCTCGCGGCCGCGCTCTGTGTGCGTGCTGGCTTCTGCCCCGGTGGCAGCTCGGCCAGGTACCCCCACATCGCGACGGGAGGCCGCACAGTTTTCCTCATTCTCAGTTCCGGCATTTCCAGTTTCTCCGTGCAGATGGGAACTGCTTCCCCCTGCCCCAGTCCTTCCCTCCCCCTCCTCCACTGCCAGCTCCCCTCCCAGCTCCCAGGAAGCGCTGTTTGGTTTTTCGTTCTTGTTATTTTCAGGTTTGATTTTGAGGTCTTCCAAATTATGCTCAGGGTGCCCAGGGCCATCTTCTGTGATAACTTGGTCTGCTCCGGCGCTCAGTGTGAGGGGCTGGGGGGATCACCAGGGTTACCCCAGTGATGCTGTGGGGCGTGGCTGGGGTCTGCAACGATGCACTCGACAATGCTTGGGGGCCACCAGGACACCCAGCTGTGCCCAGGAGGCCCTGTGATCCCAGGGACGGAACCAGCATTCCTGGGCCAGCGAGCGCCCTGACCCCCCACCCTGCCCCAGGGAGCCTCGGGTTCTACCCATCCCAGTTTCTCTTGGGTCCCCCACCAGCCCCTCCTTTCTGGCTGTTTGTCCTTAGGCCTGAGCAGACCCAGAGGACGGGCAGGAGGGTGAAGCGGCACCCCCACCCTGCACTGCTGCACTTAGGATTGGCTCCCTCTTGGGGGCTTCTCGGGAGCCTCCAGGTGCTAAATGCCAGTTCTGCTGCAAGGCAGTGCTGCGGGCTTCCCAGGGGCGCCTGCTGTACCCGCCTCTGTGTGCATGCCCACCCCCCCACTCTGAGTGTGCAGGGGTCTGGAGCCTCCCCCCAGCTCCTGCTCTGTTGTCAGTGCCCTCCGGCAGGGGGTCTGAGGTGAGGCATGGCCCCGGGGAGAGAACGCTTGGCCTGTCCCCCACGTGGCTTGTATTGGGGGCTTAGCCTCTCTGAGTCAGGCCAGGGCCCCTGGCCTCCCTGTCTCTCGTGGTGGTCAGTGGGCCAGAGAGAAGGAGAGGGGGGCGCTAAGTCCAGGGCCGGCTTATTTGTGTGGTCCTTGGAATGGGCAGGGGTGGGGTCCCGGGCTCCTTGTTCCAGGTTGTTGGAGGACAAGGGGTGGGAAGAGGGAGGAAGGGAGGAGGGGAGTCAGGTTGCTGAGCCCCCCAGGGAGCCTCTGGGGGCCTCGGGCAGGGCAGGACAGGGAAGAGAGTCCTTTTTCTGGGGAGCAAATTAATGGCCAATCTCCCTCCCCTCCCCTCCCCTCACCTCTCCTTCACTCCTTCCTAGCACGCACTCACCATGCCCCTTCACTGTGCCAAGCATTATGTTGGCACTGAGGTAGAAAGCCCAAGGAGATGTGTCCTCATCTTCACGGGACAAAGGTGTGTTCAGACGTGGGAATCCTGGCTGGGGAAGGGCAGGATTTCACTCACACTAACAAGCACCAACACTGGGCCAGGCGCTGTGTACTGTGTTCGTCCTTGGGGATGCGGTGGGGTGTAATGCCCACTCGGAAGGAGCTGGGGTTTAGACAGAGGTGAAGCACAGCCCGAGTGGAGGCCAGGAGGCCAGGTCACGGATTAGCATCGGAGGAATTTTGTCTCCCTTAGTATCTCAGGTGGGGCCAGGCTCAGAATATGCTGAGTTTAGTGCATGTTTGTGAAAGGAATGACCCAGGCAGGATGCTTCTAAATAACTTCTGAGTCGGGAATAAAACTTGCTTCATGAGTGGAGGGGAGAAGGCAGATGGAATAGAGAAGGGATCACTAAGAAAATGATGGCTGGAGGAACCAGTTGGGATGGGAGATGTGTGCCGAAAGTAGATAATGGACCAAACATGATGACCTCTCAGTGTCTGTGCTGCAAGCCATAATGCCCAAAAGTAGAGAGAGAGTATGGGGGAATATTGTCTGCCATGGAGGCAGGGGGAGGGTGGGAAAGGGGGGGTATACCAGGGATATTGGTGGTGGGGAATGTGCACTGGTGGAGGGATGGGTGTTTGATCATTGTGTGATTGTAACCCAAACATGAAAGCTTGTAAATATCTCACTGTGATTCAATAAAATTTATTAAAAACTTTTAGATTTTTATTTTGTGAATATTTTTGTTTTGGGGCCACACTCAGCAGTGCTCAGGGCTTATTCCTGCCTCTGTGCACAGGGATCAGTCCTGGTGGTGTTTGGAGGACCATAGCGAGTGTTGGGGGTGGATCCTGGGTTGGCAGCATTTTAGGCAAGTACCTTGGTCTGCTGGACTATCACTCTGGCCCAAGAATAAAATTATTTTATTTTAAAATTAATTAAGCATTTAATTTTATGGGCCACACCCAGTGGTGCTCAGGGCTTCCTCCTGGCTTTAGGCTCAGGGATCATTCCCGACAATCTCAGGGAAACATATGGGGATGCTGGGAATCAAGGCTGGGTGGGCCCTGTGCAAAGCAAATGCCCTGCCCGCTGTCTGATCGCTCCAGATCCTAAGGATAGAATTTAAATGAGCACAAGTCAGATTGTTTTATGAGAAAGTGACAGGAAGCAGTCAAATGGTCTTACTGGAAAAGAAGAAGGATGGTCAGTTTAAACATTCAACTCGAGAAATTGGGAAGTGATCAAAGTAGTAAGATCAAAGGAAGCAAGAAGGAGAGGATGGTCGGGTACGTATATCATAAGTCGCATCCTATTGGCATGTATCTGTGTGTGTTCCTCCTCTCCCTCCCTCCGCTGCCATGGGGTACACACACTTGACTTGGTTGTGGTGTCAAAGGGGTCCGCACTTTCCTGCGGTGCTTGCACATGAGCTCGCTAGGGGGCGCTCTCATGCACTCGTAGCACTGGAGCACCTTCCGGTTGTAGTGCTCACTAGGAGTCGCTCCCGTGCTCACACAGTGCTCGCTGGGGGTGGCACCTCCTAGTTGTTCTCTGCAGCTGGGCTGTGTGACCTGGAGACACACTGCAGTGGCCCAGGGCTCTAGACGGCAGTGCAGCTGGGCCTCTGCTCCCGGGGCAAGTGGCTGCCCCAGGGATCAGACTCAGGGCCTCGGGCTTGCAAGGAAGACGGACCTGACTCCCCTACCCCCACCCCCGCCGGCCACGGTCTCTATTGTTATATTCAGACTCAGAAACCCAAATCAGGCCTCAGAAAGGTGTAACTCAGAACTTGGTCTAAAGCCCAGGTAGAAGGAGAGCTGTTCCCTGCTCCAGGCCCCTCCCGGACTTGGCGTGGTCACCACCAGTCCAGCAGGGATGCAGGGGGCCCTGGCAGCTGAACTGGGAAAGGCTGGGTCTGCAACGCAAACCAGCCCAGGGGCATGGAGGCCTTTGAGACATACGGTCCATCCGAGAGGCCGGATTCTAGGCCTGGAGCATAGGCTGGAAGCCCCTGAGAGAGGGGATGTTCTGTGTGTGTGTGTGTGTGTGTGTGTGAGAGAGAGAGAGAGAGAGAGAGAGAGAGCTGGGCAGGTCTCGTGTGTCTGTCTGAGATATATCACTCCTTTCTTTCACTTTACGGCACATATTCCCCATCTCGGGGACTTGCCTGCATTTCTTCAGGTGTGTGCTTGGCTCTCTTCACTCGGGAAAGGCCGATGCTCTGTCAAATACATCACTACTCTTCTCCTAAATAAACGTCTCTTACTTGACTGTGTTATCTCCTTCCTGAGACTCCTTTTGTGGCTGGTGGAGGTTCCCCGGGTGGCTTCTGTGAAGTATGGAGGAGAGGGGGCAGCTCCAAGAAGAACAATCTGCCTTTTTCTCTCTCTCCACCTCTGTTCCCCCGGAAGACCCTGGGGGGTTTAGGACTGGTGGAAGTCTGCAGTGAGCCCCTGTGTGGTGCAGACCTCACGTCTATCAGCCCCCGAGGCAGCTGTGAAGCTCAGCTGGAGTCCGTTGTTCAGCCACTGTGGGAGACGATCCCCACCACCTTATTTCGTGGGGAGCCCTGACTCAGGCTGGAGCGAGGATTTGCTCTTTGCAGGAAAGGGAATTTGGCCCTCGACCTTACCAAGGCCTTTTGGGTCTGTGCCTTGTCCTCAAAGAAAAGAATTTCAGGAGGGGACAATGTCACTGTCACTGTCATCCCGTTGTTCATCAATTTGCTTGAGCGGGCACCAGTAACGTCTCCATTGTGAGACTTGTTGTTACTGTTTTTGGCATATCGAATATGCCATGGGGAACTTGCCAGGCTCTGCTGTGAGGGCGGGATACTCTCGGTAGCTTGCCGGGCCGAGAGGGACGGAGGAATTGAACCTGGGCCGGCCGCGTGCAAGGCAAATGCCCTCCCTGCTGTGCTATCACTCCAGTTCAGGAGGGGGCAATACAGAAATAAAAATAGAAACAGTTTTTATTTAGGTAAGAGGAAGGGGGTCGGGAAGAGGGAGAAGAGAGTACAGCACATTCCAGAGAGAACCTGGGCTTCTCCAGGGGCAGAGAGCATGAGGCTGCACATCTCGGAGGGGAGATGTGTGTGTGTGTGTGTGTGTGTGTGTGTGTGTGTGTGTGTGTGCATGTGCAGGCAACACGCCCGGCAGTGTGGGCTTGCATGCTCTTTTCCTTGTCCACATTAGTTTAGATGTACTTTTCCCCAAACTTCCCTGCGTGAGCTTCCTACCTAGTTCAGTTTGTAAATGGGGCCGGAGAGATAGCGGGTAGGGCACTGCCTTGCACATGGCTGACCCGTGTTCAATCCATATGGTCGCTTGAGCCCCCCAGGAATCACTGAGCAGAGCCAGGAGTCAGCCCTGAACATTGCTGGGTGTGGCCCAAACCCAATATATATTGAGTTTGTTGCTATGTTTGTCAAGAAGAGTTTGAAGCTTTTGATGGTCTTCCAAGTCCTTTTTTTCTTCTTTTTTTTTTTTTGTTTGCTTTTTGGGTCACACCCAGCGATGCTCAGGGGTGACTCCTGGCTCTGCACTCAGGAATTACTCTTGGCGGTGCTCGGGGGACCCTATGGGATGCCGGGGATTGAACTCGGGTCAGCCACATGCAAGGCAAACGCCCTACCCGCTGTGCTATCGTTCCGGCCCCTCTTCCAAGTCTTCGAGCCCTTCACTTGTGCTGAGCGAAGGAGGCGGACCCAGCACTCCCTGGGCCTGGGCCTGCCCGTGAGGGCCTTATCAGATCTCAGTTTCTGTGTCCACAAGTGGGTCCTGTCATAATGCTTTCAGGGCTAGTGTCAGAGCACCTTCGTCACATCCCACCTTGATTCCATTACGTCTCAGGAACTCATTGCCAGCTCCCCTGCTGACTCCCTGCCTGCCCACCCCAGATTCCCAGGGCACAGACCGGGGTCGGGGGAGGAGCCCAGTAAGGTCCTTGACTGACTCTTCCTTTCCTGCAAAGGGCAAATATCTCACTCCAGCTTACAGCCAAGGCTCCCCCGAGAGATCGGGGCATTGGGTCTCAATTCCCAGATGGGGTGAGATTCAGGCACCGCCTGACAGCTGCCTGGGGGAGCTGGGAGGTGCCAGCATCTGTGCTTAGGCCCGAGCATCAGTCCTGACCCCCTCAGACACCCACGGGGTAACAGGGGCAGCCACGAGGAAGTGGGGAAATTCCCCTCAAGGCTGCTCCCCTGCTCCATGCACTTCACGGAATTCACCAGCAACAAATCTCTCCCGAGTGTTTTCTTTTTTTAACATGAATTAATTAGGGCCAGAGAGATAGTGCAGTGGGTAAAGCTCTTGCCTGGCATGTGACTGACCCAGGTTCGATCCCCAGCATCCCATATGGTCCCCTGAGCACCGCCAGGAGTGATTCCTGAGTGCAGAGCCAGGAGTAACCCCTGAGCATTGCCCCCAATGGCCCCCAAGCAAACAAACAAAAAATAATTCACATGGGCTGGAGCAATAGCACAGCGGGTAGGACGTTTGCCTTGCACGCGGCCGACCCGGGTTCGAATCCCAGCATCCCATATGGTCCCCTGAGCACCGCCAGGAGTAATTCCTGAGTGCAGAGCCAGGAGTAACCCGTGTGTATCAATGGGTGTGACCCAAAAAGCAAAAATAAATAAATAAATAAATAAATAAAATTCACGTATCTTTTCCTCATATTTTTTTTTTTTTGTGGTGTTGGTGGTGGGAATTGAACCCAGGACCTCAGGAGAAGGATGAACTCAATCTCTGCCCCCAAGGCCCAGAGGCCTCTGTGCCACCCGGAGCCAGCCAGCCCAGGGCCTGCTGGCCCAGATTGGAATTCCTGACTAGTGGGTTGTCTTTCATCTACACATCTGCTGTAACAACAAGACAACAGCACTCCTAATCCCCTACACTCGATGAGCTGTTTCAGGTCTGAGTGCCAAAGCCAAGGCCGGGGCTCCAGCTGGGACAATGCCAGCAATTTGGTCAGTGGGCCGGGGAGGGCGGGGAAGGAGGCTGGGCCTCGCATGCGGGGCTGCCTGTCTGACCACATGCTGGCCGGTGAATGGAGAGCCAGCCCTTAGTGTTCCTCGGGGCTGCCCTATATTTCTGCTTTCCTCCGACACCCTCGCTTCCTCACCCCCACACCCAGCCCGGTTCCCCTCCCTCCGTCCACACCACCACCAAGCCCCACCCTCTGTGGCCCCCGAAAGGGCTGGGGCCACACACTGCGGCACCTGGGGACGCCTGTTGCCAGGTGCTGGCTTGCCAGCCTGTGTGTGTCTTGTGGCGGAGGGCTGGCCCTCAACCCTTGTTTGCTGATCTAGAATTCGATCGGACAGGATTAGGCCTGTACCCATCAGAATATCTCCTGTGGTTTTCTGTGTCAGCCCCCACGGCTGGCAGAGGTACTGGAGAAAGCGCGCAGCACCCCTGGGGAACCCCCATGGGGGTGCTTGCTGGGGCGGCCCACCTGCTGCCCACACAAGCGGCGGGGAGGGGCTGGGAAGTGAGCCCCCAGGGACACCGGCACTGCAGGCTGCGTGTGGCGGTTGGGGGTCGGCAATGCGGGTGGGGGTGGCGTCAGAGTGCCTGGGTCTGAAGGTACAGTGGGGCCACTGGACCCCTTTCTCCATAACTGGCGTGTCCCCAAACCCTAACCGGCTCTGCAGTGACTGGCGGCTCTGAGAGTGGAGGTCAAAACAGACACCAGGGCTCGGAGAGATCCTGCACGTGGCTGACCCAGGTTCGATCCCCACCATCCCATAGGCCCCCCCCAGCCCTGCCAGGAACAGAGCCAGAAGTCACCCCTGGGCATTGCCGGGTACGGCCCCCAAACAAAAACAAAGCAAACCAGACACAAAACTTTGAACACAGACAAATCTCAGCACTTTATTGACACCCAGAGCTAGCCAGTGGGCAGGGCAGCTGGCATACATGTTCTCTATCCAGACAGTATAATATATGGCATGGATTATGCAGAGATAGGAAGAGAAGCAATAAGTTAAAAGCGACATAAGTTATGAAAAAATAATATATATACTTTATATACTTGTATCCCCACTGAGGATTTGCTCCCTTGGAAACCAATAAATAGGTGGAGAAAAAGCAGCAATCAACACCCTTTTGGGATTCGACGGATACATCTGAGTCTCTTCCAGCCCAAGTGCCAGCAGCCCTTTGGCGCCCCCTATCGGCCCGGAGGACTTAGGCCTAGTTGGGGTCAAGACCTTGGGCCACCCGGTCCTGGAAAATGAGTGAGAAAACAGGGAACCCAAGATGGGGCTGGAGGAGGAGGTGAGGCAAGGGGCAGGCAGGGGAGAGGAGGCACGGGAGAAGGCAGAAGGGGAGGCTGAAGCTGCTGGCCCCGAGAAGGGAGGCACAGCTTCCTCCAGCCCCGAAACTTTGGTGGGAGGCAGAGTTTCTCGTGGCTGGAGCTCCCTAGAGGGTGCTATGAGGCCCCCAACCTCCCTCTGGGGTCCAGCGGCTCCCAGGCCTGCCCGGCCTGACCGAGGCTGGGAGCAGGCACAGAGGCGAGGTCGGGGCCGGGGCGTGGGGCCCTGGGCTCCGGAGGGAATGAAGGGGGAATGGCTGGGCTGTGGGTGAGTGACTCTGAGTGGGACTCCTGGGAAGTGGCCCTGGGGTGTCCGGGACGCGGACCCCCGAAGCCAGGTTTCGGGCTGTGGAGTGGCTGGGAGGAGGCAGAGAATGGGCAGAGTGGAGGTGAGAACAGGTGTCACTCCCGGCCGGGACTCTGCCCCCAGGGCACTCATCATGGCAAGAACAGCTTCTGGAATATTCTGGGCCTAGCCTGCACTGTGTCTGCTGAAAGGGCTATGCAGGAGAAGGGGCATGTGTGTGTGTGTGTGTGTGTGTGTGTGTGTGTGTGTGTGTGTGTGTGTGTCTGGATTACCTCCCTTAGAAACCCAGTCCCAAACACCTGTGACCCTCTTTCCTCCCTCCCATAATACTGTCAGGTCTCTGGGGACCCGGGGGTGGAAAGCCAGGGGGAACTTAGCACCCAGTTTCCCAGAAGCTCCGGATCCAGTACTCCTCAGCCAGGGCCGAGGCTGCCGGTCAGTGGGGACGCGGGCAGCAGCCTCCCTTCGGAGGCAGAGGCCAGGCCAGGCTGGAGATGGGAGTCTGAGGCAAGGGCCGGGCCAAAAGGGGATGTGCGGGGAGAGGAGACCCAGGGGAGCAAGGAGCCCAGACAAGGCGGACCTTGTTCAATTCCAGTGGTCATGGGGAGGTCTCTGGTGGCTGGCGGGCAGGGCTGCAGGCTGGTGATGGTGAGGAGGCTACTCTCGCCCCCATCCTGCAGCCCCCACTGGGCAAGCGCTCTTTGGAACTCTCAGTTCAGGATCAGGCCTGCCTCCCTCCAGGCCTGGTGCTTGCTGGAGTCTGGCTTAAGTGCCGCCTGCCGCAGTGGGAGCCCAAGGCCTTAGTCTGAAGCCTCCGACTCCTGCAGGAGGAACTTCTCGGACATCTCGGTGATCTGGATCACGGGCCCCTTTTTGTTCTTCTTCTTTCGGGAGGGGGCTCTCGGGACGCCGCCCTTGGACGCCGCTACAGGGAACACAACGGGTGAGGGAGGGTAGGGGCTGGAGGTTTGGGAGGGTCTTAAAACGCTGCCTTCCGTGTCCTTGGCCCCTGCCCGGCCCCTCCCCACCATGGGATCCTGAGGTAAAGCTCACTCACCGATTCTGGGCCTGGACTGCACAGTGCTGACTACGGCCGTTGAAGGCAGGTCCATCCTGGGGAGAAGGGGTGGGAACTGTGAAGAGAGCTGGACACTGAAGCGCCTGCCTGGGATTGGAGGTCTGGGGACGGCAGGTCACGGTGCCTCTCCCAGCCCCGAGTGACCCTGCTCTGTGACACCTCTGAGCCATCTTGTCCTCGGTGGGCCTCTACCCCCTCTTTGCTGGTCAAATGGCTAATGTATGCCATGCATCTAGGACTCATTTAAGACCAGCCCATGTTGTGGATGGGAAAACTTTTTTTGTTTTTGTGTTTGGGCTTACTCCTGGCTCTGCACTCGGTGATCACTCCGGGTGGTACTCAGAGGATCATACGGGGTGCCGAAGATTGGATCCGGGTCTGTGCATGCAAGGCGAGTGCTCTACCCGCTGTACTGTCTCTCGGACCCCAGATGGGAAAACTTAGGGAAAAGCCCAGTTTGTAAGTGGCCAAGCCATGGCAGGAACCGGGAGTCCTACCGGACAGGGCCAACTGGCTTGTTTGTCAGATTGGGGGGCGTCATGGGCCCCGCCTCTCCCTAAGCCACGCCCACAGACACACCCACGACTCCGCCCAGCAAGGACCACATCCTCTAAGGCCACGCCCACCAAGGGGGCATGCACATCTCAGGCCACGCCCACAAACCACCCACTACAGGCCATGTCCATCTAAGACCACGCCCACAAACCGCCCACAAATGGCCACACCCATCTCAGGCCACGCCCACGAAACGGCCCACCACATGGCCACGCCCATCCCAGGCCACGCCCACAAAGCCGGGTCACCTACAGGGCCACGCCCACCCCCTCACCGGCTCTCCTCTCCCTCCACCAGCTTGCTGTAGGTGGCGATCTCGATGTCCAGGGCCAGCTTGGTGTTCATCAACTGCTGGTACTCGCGCAGCTGGCGCGCCATGTCCTGCTTGGCCTGCTGCAGAGCTTCTTCCAGCTGGGCCAGTTTGGCCTTTGCGTCCTGGAAGGCCAGTTCGCCCTGCTCCTCGGCTGCCTTGATGTTCTCCTCCAGTTTCAGGCACTGCAGCCAGGAGCACAAAGGTCATTGGACGGGGTGGCTGGGGTGAGGGTGGGCCTCAAGCCCACCTTTGCCCTTGCTGGGGATGTGTTGGGGAGGGACGGCTCAGCGGGGTGCCCTGAGGCAAGGGGGAGGTCAGTGCAAGCCACGTGCCCTGGCCTCACTGTCCTTGCAGGGCAGTGCTGCTCTAGGAGCGGACTTTGTCCTCCGTGCCCTTCTTGGTGTGGTGGCACAAGGCCTGGAGGGAGGTGTGGGGGCGGCAGGCTCTGCCCGCACCTGTGGACTGGGCTTCTCTCATGTCCTGACTGCCCCGACCAGTCCACAGGACACCTGCATCTGCCAAGCTCACGGGATCCACGTGCCTTCTTAGCAGAGAGGAGGGAAGGCAGACGGGGTGGGGTGGGGGCCGCTTCGTGGCTTGCCCAGAGTCGCCCACTCAGCTCCTGCACGTGCCCTCTGGAGACCCCGTGTGCGCGCATGCGCCCGCCCCTCCCCCGGCTCCCTCTCCTCGGGCTCTCACGTGGCTCTTGACGGAGAGGATCTGGGACCTGAGCTTCTGGATGTTCACGTTGAGGTCTGCGATCTCACTGCGGCAGCTCTGGAGGCTGCTTCCATACTCGGCCGAGCGGGCGGCCCGCTCCTGCAGCTGTGGGGGTGCCGAGGGGGCCATGAGGAGCAGTCCCACGTCCTGGCTGCACCCGTTCCTTGCTTCCTACACCTGGAGCACCACCTTCCGCTCCCGTGCCCGGCCCCTCTCCTGCCTCCCTGGAAACGATGCTCTCTGGATGGCTCCTCCTGGCTGTGCCCACACCTGGCCTTCTGGGTGCAGCGCCGCCAGGAGCTTTTGCAGAATGCAGTGATGGGCTCCCCGCCCGTCTCCCGTCTGGGACTGGCATGCTGCAGACCCCGACTGCCCCCCACCCAACCTCCTCTCTCAGTCTCTTAGCTACTGCCGGCCCTTTGGCTACTGCGTGCGCCGCCCCTCCTGCCTGGTGTGACCTGCCCCGAGCCTGGCTCTGGGAGCTTAACTGCAGCACTAGCTCTGAGGGCACCCGTCTGACTCTGGAACCCGTATGGAGCTCCAGGAGCACACACCTGGCCCCCGGGTTACACGCCTGGCTCCAGAAGCACACACGTGGACCCTGGGGAATGCACCTGGTTGGGTGGCACACACTTGGCTCTGGGGACATGCACCTGGCCCTGGGGGTACATACCTGGCCCTGGGGGCATGCACATGGCTGAGGGCTCCATACTTAGTCTCAGGAGGCACACATCTGGCTCTGGGGCACGTCTGGCCCTGGGGGCATGCACCTGGCCCTGGGGGCATGCACCTGGCCCTGGGGATATGCACTTGGCTCAGGGGCATACACCTGGCCCTGGAGGCATGCACCTGGGGGGCATGCACCTAACCCCAGGGGCACACACCTGGCTAGGGGGCACGCACCTGGCTCCGGGAGTACGCCTCTGCCTCCTCCAGGCTTCGAGCTGCGATGGCATCGTACTGGACTTTCACTTCCTCCACGATGCCGCTCAGGTCGATGTGGCAGCGGCTGTCCATGCCCACAGTCACATTCACGTCCCTCACTTGGGATGTTAGGTCATTCAGCTCCTGGCCAGGCACAGACAAGGGGGTGAGGGCCGGCCCCAGGGCCCTTGGCCACCACAGACCCCACAGTTCCTTCATTCCTCAGGGAGGGGAGAGTGGTCCCTCCTTCCCTGTTCGTCCTGCGAGAGGTTGAGGCTGCTGTCCGCATGCCACCTCCTCGCCAGGCTCTAGCTCCTTGGCGCCCCCTCCAGCTCCCTCTCAGAGAGAGAGAGAGGGCGGCGAGGGGCTTGTGCTTCCGTCTCGCCCTGCAGCCTCCTCAGTCCCCTACTCCTGCATGGCTGCCGCTGCCAGGAAGTTCCCCTTCCTCCTGGAGAGCTGCTTCTCGTCGGTTTCCACTTTGGCCACTGATTCCCTCACTGCATGAGGCTCCCGAAGCAGCCTGGGGGGGGGCTGCTGTTTTTTTTTTAATCTCTGGCCCCCATGTCTGGTCCCACAGATGCGTCACACCTGGAAGTATCTCGGCTTATGGCAGGAATGTTTGTAAGGGCGGCCGGAGTGATGGCACAGCAGGGAGGGTGCCAGCTTGCCTTGCACGTGGCCAACATGGGTTTGGTTCCTGGCACCACATGGGGTCCCCCAAGCCCCACCAGGAGTGATCCCAGAGTGCAGAGCCCATAGTAAGCCCCGAGCACCATCCGGGGCGACCCCAGAAAACTAAAATCTTATTGATTTAGAGGAAATGCTGGGAAGTGATGGGGGCAGTCAGGGTAGAGACCCACCAACGTGCTCCCCTCGCTCCTGCCAGAGCCCGGGGCAGAGGGGGGCTACCGGGGCACCCGGAGACCCCTCACCCTCCCTGTCAGGCGAGGGCTTGCCTGTCACCGGGACTCAGCCTCAGTATTTTTGTCTTCTCCCTGACCATCACGGTCTCACTTTCCTCCTCCTGTCCCCTCTGCTTTGGGAATGCCAGTCCCAGAGACACGGCTTTCCCAGGGGCTCACGGTGCCCAGCGGGCTCTGTGCCTTGGGGGGGGGTCCTCCCCGCTTGTCCTTGCAGGGCTGGCCGAGGTTGGGGTGGGTCACAGGGAGCAAGGAGGGTCGGGTCTGGCTGTTTGCTCGGGGGTTTTGTGCTCTGCCCGTGCCCTGCTGGCCTGCCCGCGTCCCTGCAGCCCTGAGCTCTGGCCACACTGTGGGGCTGTGCAGAGGCAGGAGGGGACGATGCTCCATAAGGGGCCCCGGGGCGCCTCCAGCACCCTTGGGAGATGATGCCTGGTTGTGTGGGGGAGAAGATAGGGGGGAAGGTCGAAGTCAGAACTGCACAGAGCAATTTAGGGGGCCCAGGAACCTCAGGGGTGCAGCCTGTGGCTTACCTGGGGAGGGGGCACGGGGTCCTTCCCAACCCTTATTTTAACTATCACAGTTTGGCCAGTGTCCCCATTTTCTGACAGCCACATGCATCCACACAAATATTCCTTTTTTGAATCAGGGCTCGGACAAGGTCTACCCATGCACACGGCAACGGGTCCACGCGTCTCTTGGCTTCCCAACCTACAGACAGCCCGACTCTCTTTGCTGCTTCTTATAGAGTTTGGCTCTGGCTTGCTTGCCTGGCTGTGGACGCCACAGTCCACATTTAACGGAGGCCATCGCGTGTTGATCTTTTCTCTTTCTTTTTTAAATTTTTCTTTTCTTTTGGGGTCTCCTGTGGGATGGGGTGGGGGTGGGTGGTTTTTGTGGTTGTCAGCAACCACATTGAACTGCATTGAACTGCAAAGGCAGCATGGAACTGCAAAGGCCGGAGAGATGGCGCTGTCTGGCACTGAGGTGCCAAGCCGGGTGGTGCTGGGGGCCTCTGGGCTGTTTCAGAGACCACTGGGTGCTGCGGATGGAACCAAGAGCCTCAACCCCGGCTTTATCTCCCTGGCCCCTCGGAGCTGCTTTCTCACTTGGAGTCCTGCACTACTGTCCCTTGTCTGTCTGCCTGTGTCTGTGCTCAGAGAGGTTGTGGCTAAGCCTCTGGGCTCTGCATGGCTGGGGGAGATCCCTCCCCCTCCCCTCGCCCCCCACCCCTTTCTCTGAGGTTACTGCCTACAGGTGAGGGAGGGCTGGCCGGAGTCCTGTGGGTGCCCCTGTCTGCACCCCTCACTTCTGTCTCCTGACAAAGCAGCCCTGTGACAAGCCTGGGATCCTGGAAGGCAACTTGAGGGGCATCTTGAAGCCCCTCGTGGCCACCAGTGTCCTGCTGGAGCCAACAGGAAGCTGAGCTTTGTGTCACCTGCTCTAACTCTGGGCGAGAGTAGGGAGCGGGCCTTACCCGTGCCAGAACACGGTGGGTGGTGACACAGACCACCCACCGGGATGCTGGGCACAGTGAAAATCAAAACGGGCCCCTGGACACCACACCCCATCCAGGGCTTGATCTGCAGGCGGAAGCTCTGGACACGGGGTAATGGGTGTGTTTGGGGGGGCATGGGGAGCCCTGCACTCCTTTCTCCTTGCTGGGACAAGCCAGGGCCGTGTGACCCGCTGCAGGACAGGGCCTGGAGTACTTCCAGGGGCGGTGGGAAACTTGTGGCCAGGTAGCTCCTCCTCAGATCCTCTCAGGAAGGAGCAGAAACTTGAACTTGGTAAATAGGAGCAGGAAGGGGAGGGTTAGAATGTCAGCCGACCTGCTCAGACTTGCCAGCCTCTGCTGGGCCTCCCAGGGCAGGACAATGCTGGCCTGTGTGGCATGGAAGTACCAGCCCGGGCTGGGCTCCCGGGATACGCACCCCCACGCTGGCGAGAGTTAAGCCGAGGGACTGTTTGCGGCGTCCCTGAGGCAGCCCGGGCAGACGGTTGCCTACGTGGTCCCCAAACCATGCTAGATAGTGGCTGGGGTGGTGGCGCAGAGTGACAGGGGTGACGGGGCTGCTCTGTAAAACGCAGCCCTTCATGGCCCTGGGCTCTGAACACCATCATTTCTCAGTCGCTGGGTGACCCTGGCCAAGGCTGAGCCTCCCGGAGCCCCAGGTCACACCTGTGAGTGGGGCTCAGATCCGGAAGTGGCAAACGTGCGCTGAGCACGCGCTGTTCCGAGCACTCAGGGTGTGTTAGCAGAGCAAACCCGCCCCACGTGGAGGTGAGTGACAGGCTCTTCTCATTCTGTGCTTTCCGGGGGAAACCAAGGCATGCTGGAAAGAACCTGCTCAAGTTCGCAGAACCACTGAGTCTGGGGCAGAGTGATAGTTACAGCAGAGGGCGTTTGCCTCGCATGCGACCGACCCGGGTTCAATCTCCAGCACTATAGACGGCCCCCTGAGCCCCGCCAGGAGTGATCCCCGAGTCAGAACTAGGAGTAAGCCCTGAGCGCTGTGGTGTGGCCCCCAAACAAAACCAAAACCCAAAGCAGAGCTAAACAGGCTGAGGTGAGGGGCTGTGCATTCTTCGCATGCTCTCCTTAGCAGCATCGCGGAGATTCCGAGCTCCGAGCTGGGAGCAGGTCAGCGAGCGGCAGCTCAGGGTAGTCTAGTCCCACGGAGAGAGCCGGATTGTGCCGGGCAGAGCAACCGTGCGGGCCTCAGCGTGATGCCGTAAGGTGCAGGGGCAGGAGCTTCCTGCAAGGTGCCAGGCTGCAGGGGGTGTCAGCCGATTCCAGGGCTAATCTCCTGGAACCGGAGCTCGGGGTGGGGCCGGCCGGGTTCTCGGGCTCTCGCTGGATGCAGCTGGGCCTTGTGAGCCTCGGGAGCTGAGCGCAGTGCAAGCCTTTGCAGCCAAGGGGGTACTGAGAGGCCAAGGGGGATAGCTGACTGCAGGGGAGATGCGTGCCCGGTCCAGGGCCCTGGGCTGGGGAGGGGAGGCGGGGACTGGCTTCAGGGACCAGCGGCCAATCTAGCCTGCAAGTGCTTTTCTGAGCCAAAGTGAAATCCCAGCAGCCCCTCCTTGGCAGACCCCAGGACCTTTGCTGTCGCCTGAGTAGAGGCTGGTATATAAGCTGCTCCTGGAGATACACTGAAAGGCGCTTAGATTTGAAACAGAAATCACTGTACCACTGTCATCACGTTGTTCATCAGTTTGCTCGAGCGGCCACCAGTAACGTCTCCACTGTGAGACTTGTTACTGTTTTTGACATATCGAATACTCCACGGGGAGCTTGCCAGGCTCTGCCGCGTAAGCGGGATACTCTTGGTAGCTTGCCGGGCTCTCTGAGAGGGACGGAGGAATCGAACCCAGGTTGGCCGCGTGCAAGGCAAATGCCCTACCTGCTGTGCTATCGCTCTGACCCGAGACAGAAATAAATAAAAAAAATTTGAGATAGACTGTCAATGTAAAATACACATGGAATTTGAAGATTCAGTATGAGAAATGATATATATAAAAACACTGAGTCTTGGGGCCAGAGGGATAGGTCGCTTGCCTGTATGCAGCTGTCCTGGGTTTGATCCCCATGGGTTCCTCCAATCCTGCCAGGAGTGATCCCTGAGCACCACTAGGTGTGCCCCCTCCCGTTCCCCCAGCCAAACAACAACCAAAAAACCCCAAAACATTGAATCTGCCCATCACTGTTTGGGCTAAGCAATTACATTAGGGCTGGAATGGTAATACAGACTTGCCTGCAGCTTACTGGGCTCGTTCCCCGGCATCCCGTATGGTGCCCTGAGTCTGCCAGGACTGGTCCCTGAATGCAGAGCCAGGAATAATCCCTGAGCACTGCTGGGTATGCCCTCTAAACCAAAAACCAACCAACCAAACAAAAAACTCAAGTACATTAAGGTGATGTTTTCAAGCCACTCCAGCCGTGCCTTCCCGATAAGGAATACCCAACATCTGAACAAACACGATGACTTTTTAGGACCTGTACTGCAAACCATCATGCACAAAAGGAGCGAGAGGGAGAAGGAAGAAAGGTGTCTGCCACAGAGGCAGGCGTGGGCGGGAGGGGGGCCCCAGAGGGGAACTGGGGACACGCGTGGTGGAAATGTACGCTGGTGGAGGGACGGGTGTTGGAACATTGTATGACTGAAATCCAACCATGAACAGCTTTGTAATGGTTTATCTCATGGTGATTCAAAAAAAACAATCACTGTCACTGTTGTCCCATTGTTCATCAATTTGCTCGAGCAGGCACCAGTAACGTCTCCATGGTAAGACTTGTTACTGTTTTTGGCATATCGAATACTCCACGGGGAGCTTGCCAGGCTCTGCTGTGCGGGCGGGATACTCGGTAGCTTGCTGGGCTCTCCGAGAGGGGTGGAGGAATTGAACCCGGGTTGGCCGTGTGCAAGGCAAACGCCCTACCCACTGTGCTCTCGCTCCAGCCCCCAGTCAAACAATAATAAAATAAAATGATATTTTATGTTTAAGGTTTTTTTCTACCTCATTCCTAGGAAAGTCATAATCCTCCCTGTGGCCCACTCTGTATTTCTGCTGTACAGAGCAGGGGTGGAGTGGGAAGGGGATCTTCGGGCCTGCTGTGGGGACAGGGAGGAAAGCAAACACCCCTCTCCTCAGCACCCCTGCTGTGGGCACCCCACCAGCAGGAGCAGCGCCCTCCCCTCGCCGTACCCTCCCAGCACCAGGGCGGGCGGGGGTCCCACCGCACACGGAGAAGGATGTCCCAGCTGGCCCAGGGCCGGGCTGTGCATGGGCTGCCCTGCGGCTCCAAATCTGACCTGGTCTCCTTCTCTGGCCCCATCACCCGGTTTCCTCCTGTCTCGGGGCACTTTGCCCGCTTGGACCCGAGCCTGGACCTTCCCGGCGGGGGCCGGGGTGGGGAGCCGCACTGGCTCGTGCTGTCTTTGAGATGGTTCCGAGTTTGATCTTCCCTCCAGGACCCCAGTCTCTTTGCTACTCAGCGAGGTGGTGCCCTCCCAGGAGCGGGTGGAGACTCATCACAGTCCTACAAAGCCTGATACTATGACCCACCCCACTTGACAGATGAGGAAACTGAGGCACCAGGAGGAGAAGCCTGGCCCAGGAAAGCTGGAGTCAGGCCTGGGTCTCGGGGTCTGCCAAGCTCTGGGCTGCAGGGGGACATTTTGGAGGGCACCGTGGGCAGTGCCTGGGCATGGCCGGAAGGTTGAGGCCTCTCTGTACTTAGGGCCTTGCCAGGCTGAGGCTCTGGCTGGCTGAGAAGTGGGCGAATGAAGCCAAGCAGATTCCGAACAGCCAGTCTGTGGCTGTGTACCCAGTCTGTGGCTGTGTACCTAGTCTGTGGCTGTGGACCCAGTCTGAGCTGTGTACCCAGTCTTGTGTACCCAGTCTACGCTGTGTACTCAGTCTGTGGCTGTGGACCCAGTCTGCACTGTGTACCCAATCTGTGGCTGTGGACCCAGTCTGTGGCTGTGGACCCAGTCTGCGCTGTGTACCCAGTCTTGTGTACCCAGTCTGCGCTGTGTACCCAGTCTGTGGCTGTGGACCCAGTCTGCGCTGTGTACCCAGTCTTGTGTACCCAGTCTGCGCTGTGTACCCAGTCCGTGGCTGTGTACCCAGTCTGCGGCTATATACCCAGTCTGCGGCTGTGGACCCAGTCTGCGGCTGTGTACCCAGCCCAGAGTGACCAGGTCTCAAGAGTAACCGGGGGCTGGGGCTCCTGTGAGCCTCAAAGGCCCAGCCAGAAACTCGGCTTTTCAGGAACTGCTTCGGGCCGCCTGCCCGGGGCCGCCCGTGCCTGCTGTTGCCAAGGGCTGTGGTATTCTCTCTGTGCCTGCGCCCGCTGCCTCAGGCCTGCCGCAGCCCCACAGAGGCCTAAGTGGGGCTGCGAAACGCCCGTGCCCCTCCCCAGGGCCTCGGTGCCAGGGTCAGCAGCCCCAGGGCCGTCCAGGAGTGGGGGGCAGCACCCAGTGTCAGGGGCAGGGCCCTGGGGTACTGGCAGCCTCCTCTGAGCCTGGACCATTGTTCTTTCACCTGGCTCAGGATTTAGGAGCAAACGAGTGAGAGAGAGGCGGGAAGGGAGATAGTGAGAGAGAGAAAGAAAGAGGAGGGAGGGAGAGAGGGAGAGAGAGAGAGAGAGAGGGAGGGAGAAAAAGAAAGAAAGAGGGGGAGGGAGGGAGAGGGAGAGGAAGAGAGGGAAGGAGGGAGGGAGGAGGAGAAGAAAAAGAGAGAGGGACAGAGGGAGAGGGAGGGAGAGAGAGGGGAGAGAGAGAGAGAGAGAGAGAGAGAGAGAGAGAGAGAGAGAGAGAGAGAGAGAGAGAGAGCGGGTCGGGCGTTTGCTTGCACGCGGCTGATTCCGGTTCGATTCCCAGCATCCCGTAGGATCCCCTGAGTGCAGAGCCAGGAGAAGCCCTGTGCATCGCCGGGTGTGACCCAAAAAGAAAATAATAATAATAATAATAATAATAATAATAATAATAATAAAAAGAACTAGGCTGAGCTGCAGCAATGGGGTGCAGAGAGGGGGATGGTCAAGGTCCCCACTCAGCGCACAGCCGGGAAGGCGCAGGGGAGGTGCTCCCGTCCGGACACGCCCCCCCGCGCCCCTCACCTGCTCGTAGACGGTTCTCATCAGCTCCAGGAAGCTCTGCAGCCCCTTCAGCTTGGTCTCCAGCTCCGTGCGGCGGAGACACTCGGCGTCCAGGTCCTGGGGGCAGGGGCCCGTGAGTAGGGGCGGGGACACAGGGGCCGGGGGCTCGGGCTCGGAGGAGACCTCCCCAGGGAGGGGCAGGGGGGCCAGGGGGAGGCCGCGGGGCCCAGTACCTTCTTCAGCTGCACGAAGGTGAACTCCATGTCCGTGCGCTTGGAGATCTCCTCCTCATACCTGGGGCGGGACACAGGGGAGCCGCTCAGCCGGGGCTCAGTTTACCTCCCGGCCCCCTGCCCCATGGGTGCCCGCTGGGAAAAGGAGCCCTCCTTCTGACAGTCCGCAGGACATCTTTCCCATGGTGGCACCCCTACTGTTGGGGGCGAACCTGCTCCCCGTTCTTCCCCGCAGACTGTGCTCCACACCCCCTCTTTCAGGAAGCCCTCCTGATGGTGCAGCCCCTTCACCAGACTCTTATTTCCTCATCTTTTCTTTTCCTCTGGCATCTCAGTCACTTCCTCCCCTCACTTCCTCTCTTTCCTCTTCCCCTCTTTTTTTTTTTTTTTTTTTGGTTTTGGAGCCAACCTGGTGGTTCTCAGGGCTTACTCCTGACTTTGCGCTCAGGGACCCTCCTGGCAAGTTCGGGGGGGTATATGGGATGCTGGGGCTTGAACCCAGGTTAGTAGAGTGAAAGGCAAGTGCCCTCTCTGCTGTACTATCTCTGACCCTCTCCTCCCTCCCTCTCCTCCTCTCCCTCTTTCTTATGGCGTAGGCGATGGACCGCTGGTCTCTAAGAGTCTTGAACTCTGACACTGGACCTTCTCCCGACTCTTTGGTCAAGCCTTGATGAGGTGTGATCTTCCCCCGCCCCCTGACCCCCAGCTTTGCCGGACACCTCCCCAGGGACACGGGCTGCCCAGTGAGCTGGGCCAGTGTGTCTGCACCCTTCCTCCCTTGGCCTTCCCTCCTGCCAGAGGTGGGGGTGCGGGGCAGAGCAGCGCCCCTAGCCCAGAGATGGGGCACCTGTCATCCCCACCCTGGGGGTTCGGAGGGGCGGGAGGGACAGTGGGGGGCACGGCAAGCAGCCCTGCGCCCTCATTCCTCACCCACCCCTCGGGCCATGCCAGCCTGCCGGCCCAGCGGATGTGGGGATCCCTGGCTTCCTGTTTTCTTCCCTCTGCTCCAGGGAATGCCTGAGTCACTGGCAGCTCTAATTATAGCCGCCCGCCGCCTGCCAGGTCTCTGACCTCCCTCGCCCACACCTGCTGCCCCAGGCCTCCCTTTCCTGGAGTGGGCACACCCCTGGGGTCTCGGAAACGCTGAGGGCTGGGCGCGGGCGAGTGCGTGAGGCTCTGAGGAGCAAGTTGAGGGGGCGAGGCCAGGCGTGAGGGGGCTGTGCAGCAGTCGGGGCCCCTGGCCCAGGCTTCCCCCGCACCTGCCCGGTGGCAGCTGTGCGGGCCCATTCGCAGAGAAGGCCGGCTGGGGAGCGTGTGTCCCGCGGAGCCAGCGCCTCTGGGCCTGGCTTCCTGCGGGGCGTGCGGGTCCTGCGGTCTGCGAGCAGCGTTGGCACGAGGCTGAGGCAAGCCAGGACAGGTGGCCGGCCGTGCGTCTGCCCCGGCCCAGCCCCCGGCCCCCGGCCCAGCTCTGCCCTGGCCCTGCGAGAGCCTCGTGGAAGCCCCCGGCCTGGTCCTCTGCACACTCCCTGTCAGCCCCCTCTCTGTCTCCTTCGCGGGCCTCAGGGACCCCAGCACAGCCAGGGGCCTCTGAAGGGTTCCCCGTGCTGGGGCAGGGGTCTCACACCAGAAGCCCCTCACCTCCAGCTCTGCTGAGAGGACCCTCGACCCCTCCCCTCTATGTGACACATTTTCTGCTGGGGTAGGACCTGGGGAAGAATGTCTGGCACATGCGTGTTTGTGTGTGTGTATGTGTGTATGCATGTGTATACTTGTGTATGTCTGTGTGCATGTGTTTGTATGGGTGTGTCTGTGTATATGTATGCATGTGTATGTATATGTATATGTATGCATGTATGTATATGTATATGTATGCATGTGTGAATCTGTGTACATCTGTGTGTGCATGCATGTGTATGTGTATGCGTGTGTATACTTGTATATGTGTGTGCATGTGTTTGTATGGGTGTGTCTGTGTATATGTATGTATGTGTGTATGTGTATGTATGCATGTGTGGATCTGTGTACATCTGTGTGTGCATGCATGTATATATGTGTGTATGTGTGTCTACTTGTGTATGTGTGTGTGCATGTGTTTATATGCATGTGTCTGTGTATATGTATGTATGTGTGTATGTGTATGTATGCATGTGTGGATCTGTGTATCTGTGTACATCTATGTGTGTGTGTGTGTGTGTGTGTGTGTGTGTGTGTGTCTGGGATGCCACCTCCCACCTGGGCCCTTCCCATCTCCTGTGCCACCCTGGCTCCTCCCTGTCCTCTGCTCTGTTGGACTCAGCTCTAGTTCAGCCCCTCAGCCACAAGCCAGCAGCTTGCACAATTGTGCCTTCCTGAGTCACTTGCTGTGTGGCCTTGGGCAAGTTGCTTCCCCTCGCTGAGCCTCTGCTTTGTCCTCAGCAAATAGAAGGATTAGTTTGCTGATCCCGGGGTCCTGGCTCCGTCAAAGGCCTGGGCCCTCTCCATCCCGTGCAGCCTTAGGCGGCACCCCCGCTCGCGTCCACCCCGGCCCCTGCCGACGCGCCAGCTCCCGGCTCCCAAACCCGTTCTCAGCCCTTTTCGGTTGTCACTCCCCCCTCCCTTGTTTATTTCTGAGCGAGCTGATCTCATCAGCCCTGTAGAGGCGGGGCACACCCTTCCCCGCCAGGCGTCTCCGAGCTCCTGGGGGCCCTGTGGGTCCTGTGGGTCCCCACAGCTCCTCCGGCCTGCAGCCCCAGAGCCACCCAGCGCCACTCGCTTTCCCAAACCAGGGTAGGGAGGGGGTCCTGAGCCAGGTGGCGAAATTGGGCGGCGGATGGAAAGCAGGCCTCGGGCCAAAGGAGGGGGCTGTGCCCAGTCAGGACAGGGAGCATGCTCGCATGAATCGTCCAGGTCCCAGGCCTCTGTGCTCTGGCAGGCCACATGGCTGTGTGACTCAGGGCAAGCTCCCCTGTCTCTGGTCCTTCCAACGGTGCATGCAAGGTGCTTACGGCTCTGCCACCCCCGCCCAGCTTTGGAGGCCCAAGGCCTGGGGACAGCGCTGAGTCTAGCTGCCGTGGGCTGCATCTTCCCCTCCAAAAGCCGGGGCTCCAGGTTGCTGGGACAGGGTCACCCGTTCCCAGTGTGACCCTCCAGGACCTGGGGGGGTGGGGGTGGGGACCCGGGGAGAGTGGGTCTCCCGGAGAGAGGGGGACTGCAGCTCACCCCTGTTTCCGAGAGGCTTCAGCCTGATCCGAAGATGAGAAGGCCGAGACCCCCGTCGATGGGGGCATCTGGCGAGGCCGCAGTCCCCACCCCCCTGCTTCCTGCAGCCGCCCCAGGAGCCGCCCCTGCCCGACCTGCTCGGCCCTGGGCCTCTAGCCTGCATCCCCGCTGGGGTCTGGCTGCTTACCTAGAGCGGAGGACGCGTCTCTTGTAATCTAACCAAGGTCCCGTGTCCCCCCCATTCTGGGAACTGAGATAAAGCCCCTGGCCCCGGTCCTGTCTGAGCAGGAGGCCTCTTGTTGTTCTAGGGGCTGTCCCCGTGCCAGGCCTCTGTGGCTCCGGCAGGCTGCATGGCTGTCCCCAGTGACACAATCTTGTCCCCAGTGGGATGTGAGGGCCAGAGCCCCGGGAGCAGGGGGGCCAGAGAGGTGGGCTTCAGTGTGACAGCAAACTCAGGGGCAGCCACACGCCAGCATTACCCTCGCTGACTTCTTTCCCTCCTCTCCCCTCCCCTCTCCCTCCCCTCCCCCCCTTCCCTCCCCTACCCTCTGCCCCCCTCCCCTCTCTTCCCTCCCTCTCCTTTCCTTTCCTTTCCTTTCCTTTCCTTTCCTTTCCTTTCCTTTCCTTTCCTTTCCTTTCCTTTCCTTTCCTTTCCTTTCCTTTCCTTTCCTTTCCTTTCCTTTCCTTTCCTTTCCTTTCCTTTCCTTTCCTTTCCTTTCCTTTCCTTTCCTTTCCTTTCCTTTCTTTCCCTTTCCTTTTTATTGGAACAACAGGTATAGGTGTCTTTGCAGTGCTGGAGCTTGGGTCCAGGTCCTCTCATACACAAGGCAAGTGCTTTACCACTGAGCCCCCGGGAATCCCCAGTTCTCATTTTTTTTTTTTTTGGATGTGTGTGGGTTCCTCCCGCTCTGCCCCCGGCAAGCCCCCTCCTCAGTCCAGGCGCATCCTACCGGATCCGGAACTCCTCCACCTTCTGGAGCATCTGCATCAGGTTGGCCTCCAGCTGGCCGCGCTCCTGGTTGACCTTGCGCAGCTCCTCCTGCAGCCGGCCCTGGTGCTCGGCGTACAGGTGCCCCAGGTCGAAGGGGGCCGAGTCCTGGCTCTGCAGGAAGCGCCAGCGCGTCTCCAGCAGCTGGTTGCGCTGTTCCAGGGCCTGCACCTGGGGGAGCAGGAGGGCCGTGCTGAGGGGGCCGGGCGGGGGCCCGCCGGGGAAGGGGCTGCCCATGTCGCCGCGGCCCGCACCCCAGCGGGCCTCACTCGGCACCCTCAGCCCGCGGTGCCGGTGACGGAGGGCTGGAAGGGAAGATGGCAAGATAAGGAGGGAAGAGAGGGAGGTGGGGCCAATTAGTGAAGGTTCCCAGGGGAGGAGCAGGCCCGGCCAGGGGAGAGGGGGGGCGGTGGGAATGTGTGGCGGGCGACAGGCTCCCAGGCCTGCCTGGGGTGTGCGTGGGAGACCCCGGGGAAGGGGGGGGTGTCAGAGGCCCATCAGCCCCCTCCCCCCCGACAAGCCTGGTCTCATCTTGCTCTGGAAACTTAGCAGGGCAGGGCCTGGTTTCCTGTCAATGCTAATCCTCCCAGCAGCCCTGCACGGTGGCCCCGCCAAGCCTCAGTTTCCCCGGCGAGAAGCACCGGGTGACCTCACCTGCCCTGTGTGCCTTTGGGGGTCGCTGGGAGAGGAGCCTGAGCCCTGCCCGTGGGACCTGCCTGACGTCCCCCGTGCCCAGCAGCCTCTGTAGGGGGGCGGGCTGACCACCTCCCCTCCTGGGCCGCAGACAGTCACCTGCTGGTGTGCCCGGGGCCCCGCCAGGCAGGCTGGGATTCAGACGGGGGCTGCCCGGGGCCTGGTGTCCAGCTGACCTGCTGAGGCCTAGCTTGGCCTGGAGGACTGAAGGTCTCCGAGCTCTCGGGCAGCCCAGCTCAACCTCCCTGGGCCAGCAGGCTGGGGCGCGGCACCCACTTCTCCATTCAGCCTGTCCCGTCTCCGAAACTCCTCCACCAGGCAGGCTGCCGGGCGTGCTCCCAGCTTCCCCGGCTGCAGGGGGCTGCTCCCCACTGGCCCGCCACCTTCTGGGCAGACGGGAGCCTGCTGTGCCCTTCTCTCAGGGTCCCTGGGGCCCCGGACATCGGGGGCCTTGGGGGCAGCCGGGCGTCAGCTCCTGGCTGCTTGGGCTGCGTTGCCGAGGGTTCTGTGATGAGCAGCCGGGACGGCCCTGGACACAGACATGTGACTGGGCCTCCTCCTCCCTCTCTTGGCTCTGGGTCCCAGAGTCACAGCCCGAACAAGCCGGCAGCTGAGCCAGGAGCCTTTGGGATCAAGCTAGTCTGTGCCTGTTGTTACCAAGGAGGGGGAGATGGGGACTCAGGGCCGCCAAGACACTGGTTTGGAGTCACACAGCAATTTGGTGGCCAAGGGGACATGGCCAACTACTCGGTGCCCTCACGGGCGCCCTGTAGCGTGCAAACCTGGACACCAGGGCCCCTTCCCTCCCCTCCCTGGCCTTGCCCGCATCCCCGGGCTCTTGCGGGGCCCCCGTGAGGTCTCCTTTGCTGCGCCAGGACCCTGTCACCCCTGGCGCTCTGGGGCCTGAAGGCGGTCAGAGGCTGCTGGGCCCCGGTGGCCGTGACCGAGCCACCCCGGGAGCTGCTCTAGTCGCCTCCAAACAGGTTCCGTGGGGATGGAGGTGCCGTGTGGCCACCCTCCTGTGTGTCGGTGGGGAGGTATCCGCTCACCCCACCTTGCCTCCGTTTGGACAAGCCGGAGCGCCGTGTTTACACTGAGGGTGGGGTGGGAGGAGGGGACCCAGCTTCTCTCCCCACCCAGAAGCACTGCAGACACCCTGACACCAGGAAGTCCTCCTGGGAGTCTCACCTCAATCCCCCACGCTTCAGCGCCTGTCTGCCTGCCACAGGCCGGCAGGCTGGGCCGGCCAGAGGGCATTTTGGCCATGGGGAATCCTGGGCACCCCCTCCCCCTGTCGCCCTGGTTTCAGTGGGTGGGGATGGAGTCATCCCCCACCCAGGGCCTTCCCTGCAGAAAGGCCCCTCCCTCTGGGAACAAAGGCTCCGAGGCGGGTAACCTGCTCCCGGCCAGCCGGCCAGGTTCACTGCTGCAGTCCTGTCACCGTGCAGGGCCCTCACTCCCCTTCCCCTGGCTTCAGCCCTGCTCCTGCCCGAGCCTGACCATTTCAAGAAAACGGGGGCCCAGGAACCACAGCTCTCACTGGGCCCCGACCTGCGGCACTCAGGCGTCCGTCCCCCTGAAACTCAGGGCTAGCTCACAGTGGTGGGGGAGGTGATTTCTGGGAGGGGCGGAGCAGCTGGGCCTGGGGCTCCAGGCTCCTGGGAAGGATGCTGATGAGACCCTGGGCAGGGGGCGCCCCTGGGGTGCCCCCTCGTCCTCAGGAGGGCGCCTATCCCAGGTCCTGCCTTGGGCTTCCCCCCTAGCGCCGTGGGCATGTGTGTGTGTGGGGGGGGCTCTGTGGCTGCCTCCAGCTCCAGGGACTGGGGGTGGGGCGGGGGGAGACTTTCCTCCCCCCCTCCTGGGGCCCTCCTCAGCCTCTTCGCTGCATGGTCTCTGGCAAATGCAGCGCCCAGCTCGGCACCTGCTCTGCTCACACCCCCTGCCTGGGGACCCCAACTAGCCAGGCCACACCCCCTGCCTGGGGACCCCAACCAGCCAGGCTACACCCCCTGCCTGGGGACCCCAACCAGCCAAGCCACCGTTCACTGCAGCAACCCAGGGCCACCCTCAGAGCAGGGAGGCCAGACTGACACGGGGGAGATGGGGGAGGCCGCCCAGCCGTGCTTCAGGGACTCTGGCGGGCTCCTGGGGTCTTCACCCCTCCTGGGGGGCGGGGTTCTAGCCCCTTCCTTCCCCCTTTTCCTCCTCAGCGGGGCCGAGTGAGAGCAGGCCTCGGGGGTGGACGGGGCTTCCCGGGGCTCTTCCAGCCCTTCTCAGGGGCAGGTGAAGGGCCTGTCCTCGGCAAGCAGTGGGGGCCAGCCTGTCTGGGCGCGGGGGCTTCGGCACCAGGAAGGCTGCTCGCGGGGGGGACTCCTCCTCTCCTGTTTGTGGCCCCACCCTGTGCTATGAAGCCTGCGTCCCCTGCTCCTCCCGGCCACGTGATGTGCCCCTAATCCATGACAGGCCTTCACTGCCTCGGCCGGTCGCTCCCCTCCCTTTTTTTCTGGGGCTCCTGCCTCGAAGGGCCTGGTCTTAGGCGCTCCTTGGCTGGGGCCATTCACGGGATTGTGGGTGAGCCTCCCAAACAGTGCTCAGGGGTCCTGGCTGTGAGGTCTGGCTGTGAGGGCCTGAAGGTCTGATGGTATCTGGGGGACCATGAGGTGCTGGGAATCAAGACTCTGGCTGCAAGGCATAAGCTTCCAGAACCATCCCGCCGGCCGCTCCATGAGACTTTCAGCTTAATAGTCATTCAAGCATATAACATGGACCAGATGTGCTTTGAGTGCTTTCCAGGGGCTCGAGATGTGGCTCAGGGGAGAGCACCCGAATGCACCTGCATGGATGAGGCCCCGGGGTTCACTGAACACCAATCACTGTCAAATATAATAGGGGCCCAAGAGAGTACAGCAAGGAGGGTGTTGGCTTTGCAGCTGACCTGGGTTCAATCCCAGCATCCCTTATGGTGCCCCGAGCTCACTAGGAGTGATTCCTGAGTGCAGAGTTAGGAGTAACTCCTGAGCATCACCGGGTGTGGTCCAAAACCAAAATTAAAATATGAGCACTGCGGGCTCCAGGTGGCTCAGTGGTAAAGCACCTGCCTCGCATGTGTGAGGACCCGAGTTTAATCTGATATCACAAATATATATAATATTATGTATTACATATATTATATTATATTATATATTATATATATAATAGGGGCCTAAGAGAGAGTGCAGTGGGTAGGGCGTTTTCACTCCATGTGGTCCCCTGCGTCCACCAGGAGGGATTTCTGAGTACAGAGTGAGGAGTAAGCTTTGAGCACTGCTGGGTGTGGCCCCTCAAATAAAACAATAAGATACAATCAGATAAGTATCGAGCCGGGAAGATGTTTTGGGCTCCGCTCAATGGACTCTGCCTGCAGGGTTCTCCGTTCTGCTCCCCAGCCTCATGTGGCGTCCCAAACACCACCAGAAGCAGCTCCCTGCGTCATTTAGGAGCAGGAGCCATTGAGTACAGCTGGCTGTGGGGCCCCACAGACAAAAAGAAAAATGATCCTTTTTGATTCAGATAAACCACCACCCAATATGCGTAGAGACCGAGAGAAGCCGAGGGAGCACTTTTCTTGAGCCCTTAAGTCAGGCTTCATGTGAAGCTGTGTCTCCCTCTCCTAATGCTAGTGGCCATCCCTGACCCCTGGCCTTTCCAGAGAGCCAGCAAGGGGGAACAGAAAGTGGTCAGTTGGAACTCCTCCATCAAGTCAGCTCAGGCTGGCACCTTGGTTCCCTAACTCCCACCCCTCCGGGTGCCCATATCAAGGCCAAAGTGGAGAGACATCCTGGGCTGGGCCCCTGAGCACAGCCTCCGACCCCGGAGGACCCCCTCCCTGTGCTCACACAACCCTCCTGTCCCTGTGCAGAGGCCCAGGGTGATACCAGCCCCGTTCAGGGAGAAAAGCCACCCATTGGGGCCAAATTACAGAGCTCGGAGAAGCTTTCCTTTTAAGGGATTAAAATGGGTTTGGAAAGGCTGGGGCCCTGCAGAGGCCCGTCTCCTGGGTCCCCCGCCCCCACCCCGCCACCCGGTACTCTGTCTGGGGGCCCTACCTCATTGACTCTGGTTGTCACTCCCCCTCCACCACCGGGACACTCCCGACATGGGCACATGACGGGGAATTTGCGTCTGAGTCCATTGGCTCTTGCCTCACAGACCCAAGTTTGGGACACTTGCCGGGTGTGACCTGGCCAGTCTCCCTCTGCACAGGAGGGGGCCAGCCCCTTGGGCAAGGCTGTGGAGCACGGTGGCATGCACAGCTCTGCCATGTGGGTGCTTCCCATCCTGCCACTCAGCCCAGCACCTGCCTCTGGGAGGCCACTAGCTGTGTGTGGAGGGCCACAGGGCAGGGATGCAAAGGGAAGACATGACCTGAGCCAGTGTCTAAAGAACGTGGCTCTGCTCCATGTGCAGTGTAAGAAGCCTGCGTTTTCCCCATCTATAAAATGGGTATAACGTGACTTCTTTCCTAAGGTGGCTGTGGGGAGCTCTGTGCAGAGTACGCAGTGAGCAGTGGGCAGTGGCTGCTACTGTCACAGTGCTTGTTCTCAGGCCAGCGGGGCAGCACATGAGCAGTGGCATGGGGACAGCTGGTCAGGAAGGGCTTCCTGGAGGGGGTGAGTGAGGAACAGTTGCAGCAGGTGGACAGGGCTTCCTGGGAGCTCTTTGTTTGTTTTGATTTTTGGTTTTGGGCTACACCCAGGGGTGCTCAGGGCTTACTCCTAGTTCTTCGATCCCTCCTGGCGATGCTTGGGGGACCCTACGGGATGCTGAGTGTCAGACCCGTGTCAGCCACATGGACGGCAAACGCCCTGTCCTTCTGCTCTCTTCCTCGGAACTCTGAAAACCTTTGCCAGGGCCAGGTGTGGACACACACCTGCTCCAGAGAACGGTGCCAGCCTTGACAGCGGGGCTGCAGGGTGGGCGCACGACGGCTGGCTACCTGGTCGGCAGTCCCAGCATCTCTCCCCTGCATTCCTATCTGCAGACTGCCCTCAAGCTGCGCGCCTGCACCCCCCTCTGCCAGCCCCGCACGGCCCCTGGGCGCTGCCAGTGCTCTTGACCCCAGCAGTTAGCAGAAGGATGGGCTGGAGGTCACTGTCATGGTCAGCCTGCCTTGGAGACCACGCCTCCCAGGGGCCCACGCCCACCAGGACCACGCCCCCGGCCGGGACACGCCCCCCAGGCGCCTGCTGGAGGGGGCTTCCCCTGGCCGAGCTCTGCTCCTCCCCCGTGCCTGCCTGCGGGGAGGGCGACTCCGGGTCACACAGCACGTTATTATCCATCCTGGGCTTCCTTGCGCTCCCCTTGCCAGGACGGCTCGGGGACTTCCCTCCCTATCCCTGCTCCGAGCCTCCGAGCCGGCCGGGCCCGGCCAGCCGCGCCCGCTCCCCATTGGCTGCCGGCGGGGGTGGGGCAGGATGCTCCGGAAACAGGAGCTGGGCCACCTGCCCAGGCCCGGCGCGCCGGCCGGCGCTCGGGGAGCCCCCAGCCCCGGGACCCCGCGCCCACCCGTCCCGCCGCCGCTCTCGCACTCACTCTGCCGATCAGGGAGGCGAATCTGTCGTTGAGCACCTTCATCTCCTCTTTCTCCTGGTTCTTCTGCTGCTGGATGGCCGGGTCCACCTTGAGGTCCAGCGGGACCAGCAGGCTGGGGTTGACCGTCACCTTGGGGATGGCGCCCGCCGGCCGGCAGCCGGTCAGGCTTCGGGAGCTGAAGCCCGGCCCGGGGGCCCCGCAGCTGCCCCATCCGGAGGAGCCGGACCAGGGGCGTCCTGCCGGGCTCGCCTCGCAGCTGCTGAGGCTGCTGAAGCCGACGACGCAGGAGCGGCAGGCCATGGCGCCGGCCCCCGGGCCCGGGGACAGCGAGGGCGCCGAGGCTGGCGGGCGGCTGGCTCCGGTCGCGAGCAGGGCCGGCCGGGGACTGAGGCGCAAACACCTGTTGTACAGTGCTCATTAGCCCCGGGAGGGCGGGGCGCCTCGCAGCCCGACCGACCTGTTAGATGATGGGGCGCCCCGCCCCCGGCACCACGCACCCCTCTCCCGCCCGCCCGCCCGCCTGCCCGCCTGCCCCGGGCCGGGCTGCTCAGGGCAACCCGAACAGAGCTGGCGCTGGCTGCAGGGAGGGGGCAAGGCTGGGCTCGGTGGCTGGGTGGGCCCGCGGCCAAGCGCGCACGGAAGGAGCGAGCTGGAGCAAGCCCCTCCCGCCGCGGCCCTCGCTGCATACCTGAGGTCTGACGTCGGCCCGCGCGCATACTTCGGAGGAGATGAGGCCGCGCGAGCACCGAGTTCCTCACCCACCTTCCCGGGTCTCTGCTCGAAATAGAGCACCTCCTTTCCCCGCCTCCCAGGCCCCTCACTTCCTCCCGACCTGCCCGGGGTCTGTCCCCTGCAGAGCCCTCTCTGGACCCCACCGCCCGGGCGCAGGAAGGGAGGAAGCAGGTGCAGACAGAGCCCTTGGATGGTGGAGGCTGCGGTTGGGACCCGGCGGGCTCCTCGCTCCTGCCGGCACCTGGCAGAATCCGGGCATCTGGCCTTACTGGAAAGTGCATGAAAGCAACGCACCGCAGGGGGTGGGGTGCACACAGGCAGGAAGGTGGGGAGGGGGGCACCTGACCCAGCTCTGTCTCCGGGCTGGGGTCCCCACACCCCACAGCTCGGTGGCGATGCCCCTGCGGGCATGGGGATGTTCTCCGTCGCCTCCCCTCCCCTGCCCTTCCTCATCCCCCTTCTCCAGCGTGCTCCCCTTTTCTTCTCAAGTGTCTGGTGGAGAGGAAAGATGTTTGTCTCCCACGGAGACCCTATGGGGGCATGACAAGAGGGTCTGGAGCTGAGGCCCCAGCCAGAAGGGTCCTGCCCACAGGCTGCTCCAGGAGCCTCTTGGGAGTCTTGAGGGGGTGTCGGCGGGGCCAGGAGGTCTGTGCTCTGGGGCCGGTGCCAGAGAGAGGCAGTGGTGGCTGGGCAGCTTCGCTCCCTAGCACGGGGCTCTCTAAGGAGGCCATGCATCTGCCTGATTCCCTTTCATGCTACCAGGGCTCCCCCAACAGTGCTCAAGCTCAGTGTGTTTGGGGACCATCAGGGAGCATGTGGTGCCAGGGGTACCCTCAGGGCTCCGCCCCTGCTGCCATGTGCTCAGCCGCCTGAGCCATCCCCTCCCGCAACGCCTCTAGTGCTGCTTGGGGCAGGATGGCAGCTCTGGCACTGAGAGCCCAGTGGGTAACACCCCCCCTCCCCAGGCCCCCTGCCCGGGTGACCAGGTTTACATGACGGCGACTGTGTCCTCACTTCTGGTTCTGAGTGGCCCCTCCTCCGCTCTCCTACTTCTTGGCCCACCTGGGCCTCCCTCCAGCTTTGCCCTGACCTGGTATCCAGGTGGCATGTGGTCCAGCTCAGCACCCTGCCCTCCCTCCACGCTCTGGGCCGGCATTGGCACGTGGGCTCTGCAGGCGCCCAGACCGCAGCCAGTGAGACTGTTCTGTGCCTGCACTGCTCATAAAGGTGCCACGACCCTCACTCTTCCCCCACCCCCCGTGCCCACCTTTGAAGGTGCTTTCAATCGCATCAGCCCCGGAGCACAGAGCAGGGCGTCATGGCAGAGAAGGGTCCTGCATGTGGTGGAGGTTGAACCCTTGATTAGCGATGCACTACGGTGGGAGTGGGGGGAAGGCCCCGAAGGTCTGAGCCCCCACACCTGTGGTCCATGACTAGGGCAGAGAGACAGGAGGGACGCTGTCTCCTGGCCATCTGGGCTCACCCCACCCTGGACTTTACAGCTCCATGCCGGTCAGCTTCGACCACCCCAGTCCTCTGCTCTGTCTGCCACTGGGGTCCCATCTCTGGGCCTGAGATCTGGCTGGCCCTTCCTGGAGGGTGGACAGGCTTCTTGGAGACCGAGTGGTCACACTGGCCTGGACTTGAGGAGGGCTGCAGCGGGATGTGGGGTCAGTCTGCGGCCGCCTCTTTGCCCTACGGTCTCCTTCACAGGCTGAAGGAGCCTTCGACCAGGTCCCTGACAGGAGGCTCCCACACCGCCCCCCACCCCCAGCTCCAGAAGCTTCTCCCCTCCTGCTCGGGGCTCCCAGAGTGGACAGGCCCTGCCTCCATCCTCTCTGAATGGGCCCCAAGCCCAGGGAAGGAAGCCTGGCGGGGTGGTGGGGGAGGGGAGGGAGGAAACTGAAGGGGCAGCTCCTGGATTTGAGTGTGAGTGTGTGTGTGTGTGTGTGTGTGTACGGGGTGGGGTTGATTCTGAGCAGCCCCCAAGCCCCTCCTGGGGGGCAGGAGGGCGCACAACCATCTGAGGGACTGGGTCTGGGGCCAACCCGGATGGAGGTGGCCCCTGGCGTTCGGCTTGTGGGTGCCTGCGGGGGCAGATGCTGGTTGGCCCTTGCACGGTGCAGAGACAGAGACCGTGTCCTCTTCTTCCTACCGCGGTCTCCGGGCCTTGCCCTGCCCACTCACGGCAGGTGGCAGAGCCCTCTCCGGAGACCCACGGGCGATGAGACAGAAAAGGCGGGGGTGGTGGGAGAGAGGCTGGCTGGCGCCCAGGACGGGGCGTGCGGGCTGCCGTGCCCAGAGAGTTCTCTCTCTCGGATCTGGGCTTTCTCCTTGGCTTCCCTCCTCTCTGCTCGCAAGCCCTGCTCCGTCTGACTTCCTCCCCGCAGCCTCTTCGCTCTCAGCTGCCGTCCCTCTCCCCGCCACCCACTCACCGTCCAGGCCCTGGGGCTCTGGGGCTCTGGGTCCTGGGGGAGGAGGAGCGCTGGCGGATGGCCTTATGGGAATGGCATCCCTGTGTCACAGTTTCAGACTGGCCGGGCCCACGGGCTGGCGGGCAGGCCTGGGATGCGGCAGGCGAGCAGCGCATAGTTGCGGGATGAATGTGCCTGTGACCACACGCCAGGCTCTGGGAGGGACGGGACTCCTGGGAAACAGGCAGGAACTCTCCGGCGAGGAGAGGCTTGGAGGAGCTCAGACCTTTCCTCCAGGGCAGGACGAGAGGGCGGGTCCCCTCCTCCAGGAAGCCTTCCCAGACCAGCCCAGTTTCCGCCTGTCTGTCTTCTCTCCTAAATGCAGGGCCTCGCCCAGTCACCTCCTGGGTTTGGGCCTTCTCCCTGAAGAGGCTGGGTACTCCGGCCTCCCTTCTCTGACCGCCCCTCGGACAGGCCTTCTTTAAGTCTGCAGGAGGCAGACGGGGACTGAGGGCTGGGGATGGGGAGTCCAGTGGAAGGGTCAGAAAGGGGGGATTAATGGCAGAGATAGAGACATTGAAACTGCCCAGAAGATACACAGGACAACCTTTCCGTACCTGTGCTGCTAACCATAGTGCCCAAAGGGGAGAGAGCGAGAGAGAGTGAGTGAGAGAGCGAGCGAGCGAGAGAGAGAGAGAGAGAGAGACAGACAGACAGACAGAGAGGGACAGAGAGACAGAAAGAGACAGAGACAGAGACAGGGAGACAGAGAGACAGAGAAGTGCCTGCCATAGAGGCAGGCTGTGGTGGGGGGAGGGGTGGCGGGAGGGAAACTGGGGACATTGGTGGCCGGAAATATACACTAGAGAATGGATGGGGTGTTGGCACCTTCATTGTGTGACTGAAACCCGATCATGAGCAACTTTGTAACTTTGTGTATCATACCGTGATTCGGTTTAAATAAAATCATAAACAAAACAAAAGCTGCCCCAGGAGCTTTTCCGAGTGCCAGGCAGGCCATGGAGACATGGACAGGCCTGAGCTGACCAGGCTGCTGGGGATCTTTCCAGAAGAGGCAAGGAGCACAGGCTGGAAGGATGGCCGAGAGCTGCCCAGGTGGGGACGGCGGACTGGCCGGGGCTAAACCAGCAGGGAGAGGAGCTTCACGAGGGCTCAGGCCGATTATGGGACTGTTGGCCGGGGGCTGCCGAGCCCAGAGGAAGTGACCACCTGGGGTGGCCCAGGGAGGCCACAGTCAAGGTCTGGACGATTCCCGGACCGTTAGTGTGTTGCCCTTTCCTCTCTGTGGGTCACCTCCGGCCCCTCCTCTCCTCCCTCCCTCCCACTCCACACCAAAGTGGGCCCTTTCCGGCCAGCCGCGCTGGGTGTCTCGCCCGCCCAGGGAGGAAGGTTTCCGTCACAGCATCACCTTCTAGCGCACTACACTGGTCTGTAAGAAGGCGCTGACGTGGGCTGAGAATGCAGGTTCCCGGAGGCTGTGAGCTAGCTCAAGAGAAGAGTGGGAGGGTGGGAGAGATAGTGCAGTGGGGAGGGCACTGGCCTTGCGAGCAGGCAACCTGGGTTTCATCCTGGCACTCCGTGTGGCTCCTCAAGCCCTGACAGGAGCGACCCGTGAGCACAGAGCCAGGAGCAGTCCCTGAGCACAGGGCCAGGAGCAGTCCCTGAGCACAGGGCCAGGAGCAGTCCCTGAGCACAGAGCCAGGAGCAGTCCCTGAGCGCCACCAGGTGTGGTCCCCAAACTAACAACAAGAAAGGAGACGAGGAGACCAGCGGTGGACAGGGGGAGGCAGTCAGGGACAGGAGGTCCCATCTCTAGTTTGACCACTGCCATTTCCATGACAAATGCTTGTCCTTTCTCAGTCTCGGTGGCTTCTAAAATTTGTACTGGTCCCAGGGATGATGGTGGTGGTGACCGTTTATTTATTTGTTTGGTTTGGTTTGGGGGCCACACTGGCAGTGCTCAGGTCTTCCTCTTAGCTCCGTGCTCAGGGGTCACTCCTGGAGGTGCCCGGGGGACGGCAGGTGGTCTCAGGGATCAAACTGGAGATGGTCACTTGCAAGGCCATTTGTTCTCTCTGATAGATCCCCGCACTCCCCCCCTTTTTTTTTTTTTTTTTGCTTTTTGGGTCACACCCGGCGATGCACAGGGGTCACTCCTGGCTCTGCACTCAGGAATTACCCCTGGCCGTGCTCAGGGGACCATATGGGATGCTGGGATTCGAACCCGGGTCGACCGCGTGCAAGGCAAACGCCCTACCCGCTGTGCTATCGCTCCAGCCCTCCCCTTTTTTTTTAAATGTAGTAACTTTTTTTCCAGTTCGAGTCAGCAAATGTTCCTCCAACTCTTGTCCCTCCCTCACCGTGCCAGGCTCTTGGTGGTCCCAGTGTGGTCTGAGACCCCCTGCGGAGGTGCTGGAGGGGCCTGGAGGTACTGGAGTTCTTTAGTGCGCAGGCCTGGTGCTGGAGGGAAGCTGGCTAATTGCACTTGCCTGTCTTCCCAGCACTTAGCCCAATTTGTAGTGATTTGCCCTTGGTCGTTTGCCTGCACCCGCTCCCCAGCCAAGGGGCATCACATGGGCGCTGAGGCCACCCGGTTCCTGGGGCATCCTGGGGCCTGGCCGGTCCCTGGCACTCAGCGCCGGGTCACCATTGCTTACTGCAGTGAGGAAGGGCTGCCCTGCTCGCAGGACATCCCGCTGTGGGCCGTAGCCACCCCCAGCTTGGTCTGGGGGAGACGGGCTGGCCCTGGTGGGCCGTGGAACCAAGGCAGGGTGGGGAGATGGACTTGAAGGCTGGCTGCACAGCCCCTGGCCTGCAGGGTGTGGCTGCCTCCTGGGCCGGGCCGCACACCGAGATCCCCTCTGGGGTGTCGTGTCTGATGCGCCACGGAACTCTCGAGACCCGGTTCAGAGGGAGCTCTGACACCTTCCCACCGGGCAAGGAGGTGCACAGGCCTCCCGTCCATCTGCAAAAGAAAGAGGAACCAGACAGTCCCCCTCACCTGGTACGAGCCCCCTGCACCCTGAGTGGGGTTGGGGGTGCATTTGGGCCAGGGCAGGCAGGGCCCGTCTGGCTGGAGCCCAGCATTTGCCTGGTCCTGGGTGAGGGGGCAAGCAGGGGAAGCCCAGGCCGTGCCCGACTGTGTGGGTGCTGGGCTCACGCCAGCGGCATTTCGGCGGAGTAGCCGGGCCTGCTTCTGGGTGGAGAGGAAAGGAAGGATTGCACAAAGGGAAACTGGCAGGAGTGCACCTCCCGGGCACACGGGCCTGGCACGATGGGCCGTGCCTCCCAGCTCTTCCGAGGAGGAAGCTCCAACTCCAGCTGCCAGCAGCTCCTCCTGTCCGCCGGCTGGCGGGATGGTCCTCCCAGCTGCCCTGGGTGCTCAGGCTTCCTCCCCAGACGCCCCTGCCCACACAGCACCTCCAGGAAGGCTCTTCGGGCAGCCCCCGCGTTGCTGCAGGCGTGGAGTGCACGCTCCTGTTCCTGCACCGGCGCCCAGTGCTCCATCCAGCCCCTGCCCTGCCCTCCCTCCTGCGCTCACCCCGCAGGCAGGATCTGGGGACCCTGCTGCCCCCTCTCCTGGATGCCTGGAATCCTGTTTCCCACGTGCCTGCCCATCCCCAGGGCTGTGGGCAGGCCAGAGGGGCAACAGCAGCCGTGAGTGGGGCTGAGTGAACGGGTGCCCCCTGACCAGTTATCTGAACTCTGCAGTCCCTTTCCATCCCCCCCTCACCTCTGCCTCCGCCCACATCTCCCGGCTGCTCCCAGCCTCCTCACCTCCCTTCCTGCCTCCTCCCTGGGGCCGCTTTCAGAGAGGAACAAAGAGGCCGGGGAAGGCTGGGGTGGCTGACAAAGGCAAGCTGGGGAGTGGTAGGGCAGCTGCCCGCAGTCATTTGTGAGCCCCAACCTCCCCACCTCTGCTGTGGCCACTGTCTTTATCTGCCCCATAATAAAACCGAAACCGTGTTCCTGGTGAGTGAGCTGACCCGTGCCGGCCTCTGCCAGCCTGCCAGGACGGCAGGGGGCCCAGGCTGGGCCCGAGCCAGCCCATACAGGCCGACCAGCCCTGGGAAACTGTGTCCGGGCAGGGAGCCAGAAGAGGCATCCCCTCTGCCCGCCCCTCCCTCCCATGTCCCACTCAACTAGGAGGCCGCAGGATAGTGATGTGCAGCCGTTGTCCATCCTCATCGTCCTGGGGGCGCCCAGGAACCGGCAGGCGGTGAGACCAGGGTGGTGCCCGGAGATTCTTGCTGGAAACCACATCTCCGGACCTCCCATGTGGCCGTGGAGCCCTTCCGAGGGACCCAGCACCCACCGGGCGTCTGAGTGTGTAGGGACCGTCCAGGGCAGGTCTGAGAAGAACCCGAGGGCCTGCCGGCCGGGTCTCCTGCAGGGAAGGAGGCGGAAGTCCTTCCGGATGAGGCTGGAGCAAATTAGCACCCAGGCTGACCAACGTGCTCCCGCGGGTGACCTGGTTTTTGTCTCCTGGATACGGCTGGAGCAGGCCAGACCGCCCCGGACTGTGTTTTGCTGAGGTATGGGCCTCCACCGCCCCCATCCGCTGCCTCTAAACACAGTCCCCGGCCCAGGCCGGCTCCCGTTTGGGCTCTGGGTCCCTGCTTGGAGCCTCAGTTTCTGACAGAGTCGGGGCTGGGGCAGGTCTGGGCCCCGGGGAAAGGAAGGAGGGCTGGGATAAAGCCCCTTAGCTGGGGCTGCGGGACGGGGCCAGACTGACCAGTGGGAATCTGACAGCTCAGCTGCCCTCTGAGATGCTGCTGTGGCCTCCTGAGGGACAAACAGTGCCGGGCAGCTAATGAGTGTTTTCCTGCGGACGGTTCCTCTAGGATGGGTTTATCTTCCTGGGTCATCACTGCGGTACTCTGCACTTAGCCGGGTAATGGCAGCCTGCTCTGGGGCTCCTGCCTCCCGCTGGCCCCAGGGCCCTGCAAACAGGTGTTGGCTGAGGAGGGCCGGCAGGGCAGGACCCAGCAGCCGTACGGGGCCGCAGCCCCACCCAGGGCCCCATCTCAGGTCACGGGGGTATGCTGCAGCCACGTGTGGCTGTCCTCAGAGCACCAGATCCAGGCACCCTACGGCCCTTCTGTTTCGCCGCTCTCAGCCTCTGTGGTCCCCTGTCCCCTCCACCCTCAGGTAGCCCCGGGGAGCCAGGCAGGATGGAGGAAGCAGGAACCTCACCCGGCTCTTCTTCCAATGGCCACCCCGTGGGAGAGTGTTTCTGAAGGCGTTTCTGGAAGGAATAAACCTCTGGCAGCTGAAACGACTTGTCCAAGTGGTACCCTCCCCCGCTCCCGGCCAATCCCTGTGCCCTAAACCCAGAGCCTCGTGTGGGGAGATTCCCGTGGCTTCTTGGGGGCCCCGCAAGGCCCTTCTGGTGCAGGAGACGAGGGTGGGGGGGAGACTGAGCTCCGTGGCTCTGAGACCAGCGGGGAGCCTGGCTGGGGAGGTGAGGACTGTGTTCCAGCACTCCAGAGCGCACAGCCTGCAGGTTCCTGCGGTGCCCACGGGGAGCCCTGTGGCACTTCGGACCTTCCAACTGTAACTCTGTGTTGTTTTAAGCCACTAAGTTCGTGGCGATTTGCTCCAGCAACAACAGGAAGTCCCACGCCCAGCTAGAGTGAGAGCCTGACGCCGCCTCTCCCACCATCAGTGTCCAGCCAGGTCCCACCTCACCGGCTCCTCACTTCCCGCTGCCCCACCCGCCCCCCGTCCCCGCAGTTCCTGAACTGAGAGGGGTGAGGCAGGAGAGGAGGCTGGCACAGGCCAGGCTTCAGCTGCTCCCCCTCCCTGCCCCCCCTCCCCTCGGAGCCGGGGCTGAGGAACAGGCCCAGAGCCGTGCGTTCCTGGGGTGTGCATGCAGCAAGGCGGGTCTGGGTGAAGGCTGAGGAGGGGAGGGGAGGGGGCTCCCCTGAGTGTGTCTCTCAGGGTAGAGTGGGACCTCTGGTTCCGGGTATCTGGTGTGGGAGGACCCAGGGCCCCAACCCCAGAATGTATGTATATGTCTACATATGCAGGGTGCATGTATGTGCATGTGTATACATGTATATGTATAAGAATGTGCACATATATATATATGTCTGTGTGCAAGTGTGTGAATGCATGTACATGTATACATCTATGTGTGTAGGCATGCATGTGTATGTACATGTGTGTGCGTGTGCATGTGCACGAGCATGTGTATATGTACATATGTAGCTCTCAGCTCCGTGGGCTGCTCTGGGCAGTGTTTTCTGTCAAGCCCCTTTCGTAGTATGTGGACATGTGAGCGTGCCAGTATGGGGATATGTTTCTGTTCCTCTCCCTGTACATGCATGTGCATGTATGTGTGCCTGTGTGTGTGTGTCCCCTCACACACCTTACAGGTGGGAATGAGTGTGTGACTGTGCCAGTGTGTGGGTGAGTGTGGGTGCCCCCCCACCCCGCCTCCGCATGGCCGTGAGGGTGAGTGTGTGTGTTTGTGGGGTTAGAGTGCACATTTGCCCACTCTGCCTCGTGCCCATGAGTGGGAGGGGCTGGGCATGGCTGTCACCCTGCATGGGAGCCCGTGAGCCCGGCGTGTGCCCCTGCGTGGGCATGTGAGTGTGTGAGCACATGGGCGCCTATAGAGCTGCCTGAGTGTGTGCATGTGCACGAGAGATAAGGCCCGTGAGTCTGCTCACACCGCCGTGGGCATGAGCCGGTGTGCATGCACCTGTGTGTACATGTGTATGTGCGTGTGTGCATGTGTGAGTGTGTGTGTGTCTTTGTGTTTCCTTGGCCTGGACGGGGGGGCGGTGGCTCCCTGCACCCCGCCAACATTGCCTCACCCTGTGACACAGCCACTAATGACTGTTTGCCATTGTCTGTGCGGTGGTGGCATCACCCGTGCTAATGACAGTCTCCCCTGCCTAATGACCTGGCTTCTGCCCCATCATTTAGGAGCACTGGAGCGCTGGGCCTGTGGCCAGAGAGATGTTGACGAGCTCAACACATTTCCTGCTGGGGTATCTGTGGGGGTGGGGAGAAGCCCAGGCCCCACCTCCCGCAGCCCCCGGGTGCCCGTGGGGGCGGGACTCTCAGCCAGCTGGTGCTCGTGGGTAGGAAGCCCCGGGCCTGGGCCCTGCCCTCTGGCTCCAGAGTTGGCTGGTTAAGTCGGCTGCGGCCCTAACTCCAAGCCCCCCGGAGCACCAACAGACCCGGGGGAGGCCCCGTGGACAGGAGCTGCCTTCCGCCTTGAGCTCCCGGGCCTGCCTGACGGCTGAGAGCTGAGATAGAGCCTCTGAGAGGACCTGCTGGGCCCAGGGGGCTCTAGTCTGCAGCCTCTCTGGGCCTCGAGAGTCTGGGGTGACCAGGAGCTCGGAGGGTGCAGAGCAAGTGCCCTCTGTGGAGGCCAAGGGCCCCTGTGTCTCGTACGACTGGCAGGAAGTTAAAATCGCCTCCGGACTCCAAAGAGCGTGAGAAAGGGTTGCTGACCCCTGTCTCTGAACCGGAAGCAGTTTGTTTAGCTGCAGCTTGTAGCCTGCTCTCTGCATCCTGCCAAGGTTCCCACACTCAGGTCTGACTCCTCCTGCCAAGCAGATAAACCCAGTAAAGCTTCTCCTGCAGCAGCAAAGACGAGGGTCCTGGGGTCGTGGGGATGGGTCAGAGGATGGGGGCGTATGCTCCGCACGTAGGAGGGCCGGGTTTAATCCCCAGCACCACATGTTCCCTCAAGCACCACTAGGAGCAGCTCCTGGGCACTGAGCTGGGAGGAACCCCCAAGAAGTTGCTGACCCCAACTCCATACCACCCACCAACTGCTGCCCCCACCCCTGCCACCCCGAAAGAAGAGGGTCCTGCTTGGTATAACTGAGGACGTTCAAGCACTTTTTCCAGACCAACGAATGGCAATAACATCTCCAGACCCCCTGGGCCCCCAGAGAGTGGGACCGGCTAAACGCTGCCTCTGGAGCCAGCTGTGCGACCTCAAGATGACAATGTTCCTCTGCAAAATGGGGTGTGACGGTGCTCAGGCCGATGTACACACTTTGATTTCCATCCTTGTTACTGCGCCCCTTTTACAGCTGGGCACTAGGTCCAGATTGTCAAAGCCCAGAGTAGAGGGGGACATCCATGGTCTCCTGGACGTCCACGGGAAGGACTTGGAGGTCTCGCTGGGCAGCAGGACCACGGCCAGGTTCCTGGGGCTAGCAAGAGGCAACTTGGTCTTGGAAGAGCTGTTATTTTTTTCTATTATTATTAGTTTTTTGTTTTGGGCTGACACCTGGCAATACTCATGACTTACTCCTGTGTCTGCACTCAGGGATCCCTCCTGGTGGGATTGGGAACCATATGTGGTGCTGGGATTTAACCGAGGTCAGCTGCCTGCAAGGCAAGCACCCTATTGGCCATACTATCACCAGTCCCCTCGGGAGGATTGTTTGTTTGTTTGTTTTGGGGCCACCACCAGCAGTGCTCAGGGCTTACTCAGGATCACTTCTCGTTCAGGGGACCGTAAGGGATGCTGGGAATTGAACCCAGCTGTACTACCGCTCTGACCTCCCTTGGGAGGGTTTTTATTTATTTATTTATTTAATTATTATTATTTTTAAAATTTTTATTTCTTGAATCACTGTGAGAACAGTTACAAAGCTTTCCAGTTTAAGTCTCGGTCATACAATGATCAAACACCCATCCCTTCACCAGTGCACATGTTCCACCACCAAGAACCCCAGTATACTCCCCATCCCACCCCTCCTCCTGCCTGTGTGGCAGATGTGGGCCTCATAAGATGGGGGGTTGTAACTGGCCCCTCTCCCCGCCCTGATGAGGCCCTGAGTTGCTGCTCACGAATGGCTCCTGGCTCCTGAATGGCCATGATCCCAGAGGCACACAAACTGATCTCGGAACCCAGCGGCTTTTGGCAGACATGCATCTGGACTGAGCATTAAACTCCGGGAGGGTTTTACATGGGGAAGCTTCTCTATGGAAGAAGCTGATCTCGTCCAGATACTCCCAAAAGGATTCCCACTGCCGGACCGTCTCTCCTGGGGCCAGTACCAGCACCTACACCTGTGGAGAAACTGCTGGACGCGGGACTTTCATCAGGGAGGCTGTCTGATTACCGAGAGGGACAGATCCCAGAGGATAGGGCGTTCCAGAGGCTTCCCTGGCACTCCGGAAGGGCAGGGACTAATTCTCCTGCAACATGCACTTAATTAGATCTGGGGACTCAACTCGTGATGACCGTAGAAGATGTGGCTTTGTGTGTGCATCTGCAAAGCCATATAGGAGCAGACAGATGAATCGATGGAGGGGACGCGGCATGCAGAGGCAGAGCTGGGTGGGGTTGGCCCGGCAAGGCTTCCTGGAGCAGGGGGTGGGGACAGGCCGGGGAGGGACAAGACTTTGCCTCGGCGTGGGGGCAGGCCGGAGGAGGCACCGGGACCGAGCCTCCCAGCGACATCATTTCAGAACTAGCTGGTTCCTGGCTCATGCATGACCTGGTCCCCTGGGAATCTGCCCTGCCTTCTGGGTGGGGATGGTCCAGCCACACGCTTGCCCAGCTAACTCGGTGCCGCTTGGAAATGACATGGAGGAGTGGCGTGGCTCTGGGCTGGTCCTGGCCCCAGGGACATTGGCCCAGATTTGGCTAAGTTTCGATCAGGCGTCTTCCCGTGGGATGTTTTGGGAGAGAGGAGGATGCATGTGACAAGGCCCAGGGCAGGGAGATGCTAACTTATCACCTCCCGCTTTTCCCTCTCAGGCGGCCCACATTGGGTCCAGCACCCCACCCAAAGGAGAAAACTCAGCTTCACAGAGCTGCAGGCTGGCAGGTGCCTGGGCCAGCCGTGCCCTGTGCAGTGGTCCCTGGAGCATGGGGGTCGGGAGGGGACGATGGGTGTGTGTGATGGGGTGACCATGGCGTGTGGACCCAGGGACTGAGGAAGAGGCGCCTCTCAGGGCTCCCTGCAGGGCACAGCCCATCCCGGGCCCTGGTCCAAGACGGGCCCAGGTGTGGGGCACTGTTGGGAGGGAGGGAGGAACAAACCCCATGTAGGAGGGTGGTGGTCAGCCAGGCTGAGATGCTGGAGGGGCCGGAGCTCCCTGGTGGGTGCGGAGGCCCTGTAGGGAGTTTCACTGAGTCTAACTGGTCGGAGGGGCCAGTGAGGGGGTCCGAGCCGGGGCCCACGTGGGGCTTCATTTCTAGCAAGTGGCAGATGGAGCCAGGACGGAAGTAGCCGACCCCGTAGAGCATGAGGCTGAGGTTGGGGGAGGACTGGGAGCACTAGGGAGCCTCTGAAGGGGGGTGGCAGGGAGGGCTGTGGGTGAGGACGGAGGGAGCCTGGGCACCGGGGTTCCCTCCGGCCAGCCCTCCCCGGGGCAGCCCGGCCCGGGAGCAGAGGTATCTATTTGGGGTTCACTTTATACCTGGCACTTAGGCGCGTGCTGGCCGCAGCATCCGGAGTGGCAGTGCCGGCTGAGAGTCCTGACCAGCAAAGTCCCCGCGCGAGGTGGGCAGGACCAGCGGCACAGGGGGAAGCCACGAGAGGCAAGAGGAGAGCCACCAGTGCCCGCTGCGGAGGGGCAGCCGGGCGGCAGGCAGGAAGGACCCTGGGAGGCGGGTCTCGGGGGGAGCCCCGGGGATGCTGCGAGCCCGTGGAGATGCCTCTGCCGCAGGTCTGCAGGCTTCCCGCCTTCCACCCGGGCTCCGTGCCCAGGGCCGCTGTCAGCGCCCGCTCTGAGCCAGCGCCTGGCAAACGCAGCCATGAGCTCATGGGGTGGGGCAGGTTGGCAGGTCCTGTCTCCAGCAGAGCCATGGCAGGTGCATGGCAGAGCCCGGGCTGGCGCCTCGGTAATCTCCTTCCTCCCCGTCCCTTCCAGGGATGTGCTCCTCCACCCACCGTGGTGGCCTCCTCCACCTGGGCCCGGGAGAAGGTGGAGCTGAGTTCAGGCTGATGCTTTCGGGGGGCTTGCTCTCTGAGATGGGCTGGTGGGTGAGCACGGCGGGGAGGAACACACGCAGGGCTGGGGAGGACGGCTTTGGGTCCTGCTCTGGGCCCTGGCCTCGGCAGGAAGTGCTCAGGGAAGCTTCCCTACGACGCTGGAGTCCAAGAACACTCAGGCCCGTGTCAGAGCCAAGTCTGGGAACTCTGGGACAAATCTTAAGGGTCCGTGAGGCAGATTTCCAGAAGCCCCTGCGGGCTCCCCAGCACTCTCCTTCCCCCCCAGATCATAAGTTGGGGCTCTGGAGGCAGGGGAGAGGTGGAGGGGGCGGGAAAGATACGAGGCAGATCCACGTTCCAGAGGGTGGAAGTCAGCCGCAGAGGTGGGTGGGCCTGTTTCTGTTTGGCACCTCCTGAGTCAGAACGGAAGTACGGGCACCGGGGAGGGGGTTGGGAGACAGCAGCCCTCTGGCCTCCGACCCCGGGGGTCTCTCCTTCCTCCTCTGACCTCCAGGGGGTTCTCTGAAGAGGGAGGTTGTGCCAGTGCTTACGTGCATGTGCACGTGTGTTCCAGTCTCCGGGGATGCGCCTTTCTCTCGCATCCCTCAGCCCTTCGGAGAGTCTGGGCCAGTCCCCTCTTGGGAGCAATATCGTCTTGACTACATATTCTTGTTGCCCCCCCCCCCCCCCGCTTGGCAGACCACGGATTCTAAACCGGGCACTCCCATCCTTCCTCCCAGGAGATCTTTTTTTTTTTCTGTTCCTTTCCCCAGGAACCCCGTTTCCTTCCCCTTTGCTGAGAATGAACAGGGGTCCAGGGCTCTAACCAGCGGGGGGCATGACCGGCGCCGCGGGGAGCCCAGGCCTCCCGGGGCCTCCCTCATGCTGCTCCCCAACTCCCGAGGCCTGGGAGCCATCGTTTCAAGTCCACACACGCCGTGAGCGTGACGCGGGTGACTTGCAGCGTGGGGGCGGCCAACCCACGGGTGTGCCCGGCAGGCTGTGTCTGCTTCTGTGTGTCCAACCCCAATCTTGGATCGGCGGGTCTACACACAGATCCATTTCCAGGCCGGGTGGCTGCACAAGCGATCGGAGTCCGAGGATGAATGACCCCCCGCTCCGCTGCCCGCATCTAAAGACAAGGCTTGCCCACGGCGGGAACGGGCATGACCGTCACCAGTCTCCCGGGGACACTGGGCGTCTGGCACCTGTGCTCCGCTACTCCTTTCTTTAGCCCTGCTGCCTCCCTCCTTTGGACAAGCCTCTCTCTCCTCTCCTTTTCTTCTGGTCTCTGTACCTGGCTGATCTTTTCACCTTTCAGCTTCACCCATCTAGAACCTTCCATTCCTCAAGGACTACCTGGCCTGCCTCCACCCTGAACCCACCTTGTTTCTCTCCCTTCTCCTGCGTCACTAGCAGCTCGTCCTGCTATTCCCCGTTCCCTAATTGTCTGTAGCGCAAATTAATGCTTTATTACTTGATGCTCTAATGACCCGAGTTCTAACCAGGCTCAATTGCTTCCCAGTCGTGTGACCTTGGGCTAGTTACTTAACATTCTTAATCCTCACTTTTATCATCTGTAAAATGGGACAGGCATTCGATCCCAATTCCGAACACCAGAAGCTAAGATCAGAGGGTTGACTTTGAAAAAACGAAGACAAGAAGACAAGATTTTAATCTGTGGGGTGGGAGTGAGTGATGGGGCAGGCTGGGGTTAGTTTGGGGGGGCGCATCACAAGTCATGCTATTGGCAGTAGGGAGACTTTGAACTCTTTTGGGAAAGGAAGTAATGACCCCCTCCATCCTTCCCCCCCCCCCCGCTCCCCCCGATTGGGGTGGTCATGAAATGGCGTGGAAAGTGCACGCGCTTTGGAGTTGGCAGAACTGGACTTGAGTTGCAGCCGTACATCCGCTTAGCTGGATGGGGTGACACAGACTGGCAGCTCCCTCTGAGCCACCGTGACGGTCGGAGGCTGCCCCACAGGGTTATGGGAAGGATTAGTGTGCAACCAGGTGTAAACTGCTTAGCATGGAATCTTATTCTTTCTAAGTGCTTAGCAAAGGGTGATGATACCTGCTGTCTCCGTCATTGTCATCATCCTCGCTCAGGGCGGCTCGCATCCTGGCCATGCCTTGTCCAGCCCCAGTGGGGTGGGGACCAGCCTCCATCCTTACTTACCACTTGGGCGCTTCCCTGGGCCAGGGCCCACACACAGTCTCCTGGCTCAGTGCTCCGGGAAGTGAAGGGTGGAGAAGGTGGTGACATCACCCCCGGGGCCTCTGGCCTTCAGGGGCCCTGCCCTTCGCTGCTGGCTGTGAGTCGCCTGCCCCAGGGACGGTCCCTGAGGCCTCAGGCGGTACAGGGGGCCCGCCTCAGCTTGTGACCCTCACGAAGAGGGGCAGATGCAGCGCCCAGAAGGAGCACAGGGGTGCAGCACTGAGGGTTGACCAGCTGCCCCCTGCCCCCACGGCACCCTGTGACCAGCGCTGGTGGAGAGGAAACCTTCCACACCAGCAGGGGAACATCCAGTACTTCGGGATAATACACACAGGAGTGGCTGGGGTTGCCTGCAGATGGGATGGAGCCGGGCATGGGGGCACAGGGCGACGGTGCTCCTGCAGGGAGGGTGCGAGGCAGGGGTCGAGGCTGGGGAACAGACACCGTGGTGGCGGGGAGCAGGGGGTGGGTTGGGGAGAGGCTGGAGTTGAGGCCAGAGCAATGCACAGGGCCTTGGAACGCCCCCAGAAGGAGAGAGCACTGTCCTGGGAGGAGCCAGGGGGATGGAAAGGGAGAAACTTGGGGTGGAGGTGAACTGGGGTGGGGGAGGGGATGCGCTGATTTCATCTTCTGCAGAAGAGGGGTGATAGTGGTCAACTTCCTGCCGATGGTGAGGAGATGGGTGTGGATCCATCGTGGGGTGCTGAGGTAGGTGTGCGTGGTGGGGCTTGGTGGGGATGGGGGCGCAGGGAGGCACCAGGCTGGACTGGCCGGAGAGCAGGCAGGGCCCCGCGGGCGCTGGGGCTCCACCACCCCAACCTTCAACCCCAAAGGCATCCCGGCACAGGCCCTCAGAAAGGTGAGTTTCCACCCCGAGCCCCAATATTCTCACCTGACCGGGAGCAGGATAGCTTTCTCCCACCCCTCCCGTCTGGGCTGAGACAAAGCCCCTGACCCCCACCCCCACCCCTGTGCCCTCCAAGAGTGCTTTGTGGGGGGCTGGAGCGGGGGGGGGGGGGGGCTCCGTGATCAGGGAGGAGCCCTTGGATGAAGTCAGTGCCTGCTGCCATCAGCACGGGGCCGGGGCTCCCCCAGGCCCGGGGACAGGGCAGACGGGTGACACTGGAGGCGTATATAAGGGCCGAGTCCCGGGTTTCTCCATCCTCTGATGTCTCCTCACCCGAGGCTACTCAGGAGTGCACAGGCCCTTCTGCAGCGGGGTCAGGGGCCGTCTACCCAGCAACATGAACTTCCGGTGCTGACTCAGACCCCAGCCTTTCCCCTCACGGGGGATGGGGGGGAGCAGCCCAGAGAAGAAGATCAGAGAGGCTGGCACCCCCCACCTCTTGCCCTGCCCTCCGGGGCATCTTTCCTGCCTCCAGGGTCTTGCTGGAGACGGTCCTGTGGTTCTCATGTGGGTGTCAGGCAGGCTGGGGCGCTGAGGCTGCGTCCATCCTCCAGGACCACACCCTGGGGTAGGCTGGGGCCGACCTCCCACCAGAGGGGGAGGGGAGGGAAGAGGGGAGGCAGAGGAGTGGGACAGAGTGGGGGGAGGGGAGAGGGAGGGAAGCCTGGAGTTCCCCGTGTGGCTTCCGTGTCTGAGGAGCCGCTCTGCGCTCTTCGGGGCTCCTGGCATTGCTCCTGGCTGGGGTGCCCTGGCGGGGACTGACTTCCTGCCCCCCCTGCCCCGTGCCTGGCCTTCCAGAGCTCGCTGGGGACTCCCCTCCTCGGAAACTGTTGGTTCCACCTGCCCTCCCCTGTGATCCACAGTAGCCCCCAGCCCCCTCAGTCCCGTCTCTTGGGTATGGCTGGGGTTTCCCTTCTGGAGGCTCCTGGCACATCCCGGGCACATATGCGAGTCCCCTGGTGTCTCCCGGCCTCTGCGGCCAGAGCAGCGGCCCCTGCAGGTGAGGCTGGGAACTGCGCCAGCTCCAGTCCTCCTCCCCTCCCCTGCAAGGTTACCCTGCTTCTTTCTCTGTGCACATGCACAGGTGGCCCGCATGTGGTCTGCCCCACGGAGGGGAGCTGGGCTGTCCCCCTATGTCCAGAATGACCTCGCTGCAGGCTGGAGAGGGAGCGAGCCCCGGCCTGAGAGCTGCCCTGCACCCACCATGCGCAAGCCCCCGTCTCCCTCTCTCCCTGAGGACCCCCTCCACTGTCCCCCACTTTACCCTTTGCTTCTTCCTCCTCATCTCCCTCCTTCTCCTCCCCTTTGGCTTTGTCCCCGCCGCATCCCTCCATTTCTCTCCCTTCCCTGCTCCCCACTCCCCTATATTCCCCCCAGTCCTTCTCTTTTCAACTTCCTTACTCCGCCCCCCCCCCCCCGCCTTCCCCCCCCACTCCGTCACCCCTTCCTGAGTTCAAGCTGAGTCTCCCCTAGTGATGTGGGTACCGCAGAGTCCTTCCTCGCTCCTCAAGCCCTAAGACATGTGTGGCCCCAGCCTGTGGCCCCAGGGTGCCACCTGCTGCCTCAGGTCCACGCTGGGGCCAGCTCAGCCCTCCGCCGGCCACTCAGTCAGCGCTGCGGCCAGAGCAGCGGCCCCTGCAGGTGAGGCTGGGAACTGCGCCGGCTCCGGCTCCAGTCCTCCTCCTCCCTCCCCTCCCCCAGGTTACCCTGCTTGTTTATCCGGGCACATGCACATGCGGTCAGCATGTGGCCACACTTGGGGAGAGTTTGTCACCCACGCACGCGAGTGGTGCAGGTGTGATTGGCGTGTGGCACGCTGCTGGGTGTTGCACAGAGCGCATGCCTGCGTGCTTGTGTATGAAGGGGGTACAGCTCTCAGACTTTTGTCCCTGCCGAAGCCCTGAGAGTGCATGGGCGTGTGTTAGAGCAAAGACGCCCGTTTCTGTGGGACCCGAAGGAGCCGGGGAGGCCTGCCCCTTGGGAGCACTCATGTCTGGGCGCCCGGTGGGCATTGAGTGGCAGGAAGAAGGTGGGGCGTGTGAGAGGGTGCCCTGTGTACATGCCACGGACACACCCATTTTCCCTGCAGTCACGGGGAAGTGTCCACGCTGGGGCACTATGAGACGAGATGGGGTGGGGGGAGGGCCTGAGGGCAGCTGTGTGCGGACGTGTGGTGATGCGTGCTTCTGAGCCGGAGGTGGGGCCGGACTGAAAGGGGAAGTAGTTAGTGATTTATAAGCTTTCAAAGAAATGTCTCAGCCCCTGTGGGGCCCCAGACACAGAGAGTCTGGGCATAGCTGGGGCCTGACGTCAGCAGGCACCCGAAACCACAGGAATGGCAGGAGGCCGCCTCCTCCACCTGCTCCCACCCTCCCCCCCCAACGAGGGCGAAGGCCAGTGGGGAGTGACCACAGCTCTGCCCCAAAGCATCAGCTGGGTGAGTGGGGGCTGACTCTAGTGGAGGCAGTCAACAGGAGACCTCTCCCCGGCCCCCCGCCAGCGGGCGGGCACATTCTCCTCTCTCTGCCCTGGTCAGCCTGGGGGCCCCAGCCTCCCTTTCCTAGCCAGCCTGGACCCCGCTGGGAGAGTGAGCCTCCTGCATGCTGGCCTTCCAGATCTCTTAGCTCTGGTGGGAAGAATGAGGGGAGAGATGGGTGCCCAGGGTGGCTCTGTGGGCGAGGGGGGTGCCCGAGGTTAGTGCCTGCATTTGTCGTGTGATTCCCCTCTTCACAATCCTCTCTGAGCCTGAGTTTCTTTCTTCCTAGATTTAATTTTTTTTTTTTTTTACCACACTTGGCGGTGTTCAGGGATTACTCCAGGCTCTGTGCTCAAGGATCACTCCTGGCCGGGTTTAGGGAACCATATTTGGTGTCGGAGACTGAATTCGGTAAGCCACACGCCAGGCAAGCGCCTTAACCACTGTGTGTCTCTCTGACCCTCCTTCTTTCTGGAAAAAAGGCAGAGAAACCCCAAGAGGTCCCAATGGAATGTCGCCCGGCTTTGTGCATTCCCTGGCACGTGCCAAAGGGGAGGAGGGGTGGCGAGAGGTGCTGGCTGCTTCGAGCCCCCTCCCTAGCTGCCCCTGGACCAGTGATGAGTCAGGGGCCCGGGGCAGCAGGAATCCCGGATTCCCATTCTGGAAGCATGAGTCAGGCCCGGTCAGGGAGGGAGGTCACATCGGGGTCAGACCCTGGGCCCGGGCAGGACGATGACATGCCTGGGTGCCACCTTTTCAAGATGCCAGCAGGTCAATCTCTGGAGCAGGGAAAGCTGGGTCCTGGGGAAGAACTGAGCACCCCAGCTCTGTGGGCAGAAGGTACGGCTGACAGATGCTGGCCAGGGGCTGTTCTGAGCAGGCCCCCAAGGCTGGTCTCTCGGAGCTGCTGTTGCTGCCACTGAGGCAGGCCCTCGCCTCGCTCAGGACTCCCTAGTCCAGCTTCTCATCAGGCCCGAAACCCACCGGCTTCCCCAGACCCTAGTGGAGCCAGTGTCTGCTCTGATGCTGAGCTCTTGTCTCCTGCATATTTGGGCTCGGGGCGATCCTTCTTTCTCTCCACTGCTGGGTCAATGCCCAGGGACTACAATGGACAGTGGCCGGGCACAGGCTGAGCTGAGGAGTGTGTGTGTGTGTGTGCGCACATGCGCTGAGGGTCTCCAAGCCTTCAGGGAGCCAATCTATAGCCGCACCAAAGCCTCTTTCCACCCACACCTTGTCTCCACTGCTTTCCTAGGACTTTCTGATTCTTTAGAGTAGTGACCGTGCGCCCTTGGTAGCCACACACGAACTCTGACAGTCACACATCCTTCGGGATTCAGGGTGAGCCTTTTTTCTTTTTTTCTTTTTGGGTCACATGGGTGATACTCAGGGGTTACTCCTGGCTCTGCACTCAGGAATCACTCCTGGCGGTGCTCAGGGGACCATATAGGATGCTGGGGAACGAACTGAAGTCGGCGGCCTGCAAGGCAACTGCCCTACCCGCTGTGCTGTCGCTCTGGTCCTTCAGGGTGAGCTTTTGCAGGTGAAAAACAAGCCGAGATATCTTCGCCACTCGGATCGCAGAAAAACACACTCAGAGAAACACGGCTCCCACCGCCAGGGCCTGGGTAAAACGGGCTCGCGTGCCGCTGCACACCGCTGCTCACTTTTGCACAGACTTCATCTCAACACCATGTTTCATTGCCGCTTGCGACTTTCTCAGGACAGCCTCATGGAAACTTGAAAGCCAGTGCAGAGCCCGTTGCAATGGGCAGGAGACCGGGAGCAGCTGCGGCCAGCGGGAAGCTCAGGTCCCAGGGCAGCGCCTGGCCCGCCGGGGCCTGCGCGCCGGGGCCCCGCCCACCCCTCGCAGGGTCCGGGGAACCGGCTGGGCGGTGCTCAGAGGCTCCGCCACCGAGTTGCAACGGGTAAAACCCGTGTTTACTGTGTCAACAGCAGGGCCGTATAGGACATCAAACACCATCCTCTCCCGTCCTCTCTCTTTCGGCAGCTCTGCCCTCTCTGGGGCTCCTCCTTCCCTCAGCCGTTGGGGCCCGCGGGAGGGGTGGGCGTAGGGGGCTCAGAAATAATCCGGGGTTGTTTCTCCTTTTCTTTTTCTTTTTTGGCTTTGGCGGGGGGGGTGGGGGGTGCTCAGTGCTTACTCCTGGCTCTGTGCTCACTTCTGGCAGGACTTGGGGATTGAACCCAGGGTGGCAGCCGGAAAACAAGGTGCCTTAACCCTGTATTACCTCTTAGGCCCACCTCCCGCTTCTGCTTCTCCTTCTACCCCAGGGCTCCTACCCGCTGCCAAAGGTCCTGGGGTCCTGTGGGCCGAGACCCAAGGCAGTGTGGGCTCTGTGTGCGCCTGGACGCAGTGGTTTGCCCTGGCCACACCCAGCAGACGGTCCTGAGCATCAGGACTAACAGGTTTGGCCACAGCCTTTGTTCTCAGGGAGATAAAGACTCCGAGCTTTTGGTCTCAGCCAATAGCTGGAGCTGTTCCCTTTTTTCTTTTCTTTTCTTTTCTTTTCTTTTCTTTTCTTTTCTTTTCTTTTCTTTTCTTTTCTTTTCTTTTCTTTTCTTTTCTTTTCTTTTCTTTTCTTTTCTTTTCTTTTCTTCTCTTCCCTTCTCTTTTCTTCCCTTCCCTTCCCTTCCCTTCCCTTCCCTTCCCTTCCCTTCCCTTCCCTTCCCTTCCCTTCCCTTCCCTTCCCTTCCCTTCCCTTCCCTTCCCTTCCCTTCCCTTCCCTTCCCTTCCCTTCCCTTCCCTTCCCTTCCCTTCCCTTCCCTTCCCTTCCCTTCCCTTCCCTTCCCTTTTCTTCTTCTTTCCCTTTTGAATCATTTCTAACTTAAGACAGAGAGGCAAGACTGATACAAAACACCTAAGGAACAATCCACACGCCCCCCCCCCACCTCCCTCCCCCAGCCCTAGCCTCAAACCGTTTGAGAGCAAGTTGCTTATCTGATATGTTCCCTGTCCCTCCACTGCCTTTAAGTCCGTTCCTACCACAGGGGCGTTCTCTCACTCAACCTTTATGAGTCTCAAAATCGGGATGGACTGGGGATCAGTCCTTGATTGCCATCCAGTTCTTAGCACGGCATTGAACCCAGGTTGGCAGCGTATAAGACAAGTGCCTTAACCCCTTTCAAGTTTTACCAGCTTTGGGGCGAAAGCTTCTAGCTCAGATGGTTCCTGCATTTGTTTGTCCTGTCCTGTTTGCTGAGTCTCGTTTGATCTGGTACAGTTTTGATTCTCACCGCCTTGACACTTCCCAGGATGATAAGCCAGTTATTTTGTGGAATGTCCCTTGTTTGAGTAGGAACCCACAGAGAAGGTGTGTTCTGCCTGCCTGCTGCGGGGCTGTGTTCCACCCTGGCCAGGTTAACTCTAAGGCTGCCAAGTCTCTCTCCCGCAAATTACTCTTCTCTTTGTTGTAGTTAAAACATACTCTGTGGAGAGGTACTTGAAAAAAACCCGATTCTCAATACTCTTCCTTCTTCGAGTTCTGGCACCGCTGGTGTTTTGGGCTGAATTATGATTACAGTGGTTGCCAAATCCATTTCTCCCTCTACATCTATGAGTTCATTTCTTCTGTATGAGGGGGGAAAGAAAACACCCATTCTTTTCATTACATGTATTTATTTATATGAGGGCAGAGTCAGAAATTTCTTGTTCACTCACCATGTGGATTTTCTGGAGCCCATTCGAGTTGACGTCTGTGTTTTTTTTTTTTTAAAAAATTTGTCCCCTCCACTCTTTTAAGCACTTCCTAAGTTTCTGGTACAAGCCAATCTGTACTGATCTTGTGACTTCTCTGTCCAGCCCTGTCATTAGCCATTTCCTCAAGGTAATTTAGTTTTCTATTTTGTTTTGCTTTTTTTTGTAGTCAAGAAAGCAGGATACGGGTAAGCTCATAGGTTTAGAAATGTCAGTGAATTTCCGACCCTTAAGCTAGGAGAGAATGTTATCTTTAAGTTTTTACATTCCAAAGCAGTGATTTCTAAAATATATACAAGTGAATGACACTGAGATAAAGAGGGAATTTAAGATATATTTATTGATGAAACATAATCTTTTATGTCTTCAATGGAGGGAGTCTGGGAGCACATATACATATATGTGTGTATGTTCACATAACAACGTAAGTGTATGTATTTTATCTGTTTTTCTTAAACACTGTAAATCCACACTTAGACCTTCAGTCTCAATCTCAATCCCAGCACCACATAATTCATTCTAGTATTTTTTGTTTTGGGGTCACACCCAGAGGAGCTCAGGGCATTCACCTGGCTCTGTGCTCAGGGCTGACTCCAGGCAGGGCTTTGGGGACTTGTTAGGGTGTCAAAGGGTCCAACCTGGCCGACCACGTGCTGGGCAAGCTCCCAGTCTTTTGTACTATTTATTATTATTATTATTATTTTGTACTATTGCTCCAGCTCTCCTGCTAGTTTTCTCTGTCATCTTTCCTGTGTGTATAAGCAATCCCTGCTGGCAGCCCCTGTGACCAACACAAATATTCTCTTTCTTCTTGGGACCAACACCCCTCCACTGCTTTCTGGCTCTCCGGCCTGCTTCTTTCAGCCCCTCTAATCATTTTGGGATAGAGTTATGCGGGAAGTTAGGCAGGGAGGCAGCAGTTGTGCTTTTCACTGGCCAAGAAAGTATTGCTTATTCTGATCCTTAAGACGCTTTACTCAAAATTTGTTCTAAAAGACCCGGAGACCTAGGACAGCAGGTAAGGCAGATGCCTTGTGTGTGCCTGACCCGGGTTTGATTCCTGGTACGATATATGGTCCCCTGGGCCCTGCCAGGAGTGATCCCTAAGCACAGCGCTAGGAGAAAATTTTGAGCACCTCTGGGTGGGGCAAAAAGAAACCAAAGCCAACCGACACCCCTCCCCCAAATCCTTGTTCTTAAATATAATAGTTATTATTAAAATACCAGATTGTATGATTAATATATAGAAATGAAAAAAGTCACCCGTATTTTACCGTTCCTATACAGTCATCGTATTTGGTTTTATTTAGTGTATTTCCATTTCCTTTCAGTGTGTGCTTTATTTTAAATGTGATCATAGCTGGAATGTTGCTATACCTTTCCATCCCAAGGTACAAGTAGGACAAAGATAAAAAATCACTACTTACTAATTATCTGAATGACATGAAATACAAGTACATGTCAGGCTCTATGTTGATTGTTCTCTTTCTCATATAATTCTTCACCCATTACTGTGAAGTTGGAGATTTTCTGATGTTAGATGTAAATAAATCTAGGCTTAGAGACAGTGTCCAAAGTCATATTTATATTAAGTGGTAAAATAATGATTGGAATTCATAATTCAGGGAACCCTAACTCCAAAGTATGAATCTACCACATGTAGGTAATATTGTTTTTTTTTTAATAGCCCAATAATCACTATCCCCATAGCTTCCATTTAAGTGTAAATGTATTATACTAATGGGGAACTTCAATAATTCACTCTACTGACCTCTTGTAGGGTACCTGGGCTTTTCTCTCTTTATCTAGCTCTCAGACAATGTCACAATGAACATATTTATAGATTTTTTTGAACTAATTGTTTTCTAAAGGATTGACCTCTTTTTCTAAAGGATTGACCACTTCAAAAGATAATGACATATTATTATTTTTTAAAAATAAACAACCTTTGACCCTCATTCACTGCTGGTTGGAATGTTGACTGGTCAGTCTTTTTGGAAAACAATATGGTCACTCCTCTAAACTAGAAATTGACCTTACATATGAACTAGGAACTCCACATCTTTGCATCTATCCTAGGAGAAAAAAAATTCAGAAAAGACATTTGTATTTCTATGTTCCTTGGAGGGGCTGGAGCGGTAGCCCAGCAGGTAGTATGTTTGCCTTACATGTGCCGACCCGGGTTCGATTCTTCCACCCCTCTTGGAGAGCCCGGCAAGTTACCAAGAGTATCTTGCCACATGGCAGAGCCTGGCAAGCTACCCATGGTGTAGTCAATGTGCCAAAAACAGTAACAACAAGTCTCACGATGGAGACCTTACTGTTGCCCACTTGAGCAAATCGATGAGCAATGGGATGATAGTGATAGTGATGTTCCTTGGAGTACTGTTTATAATAGCCAAAACCTGGAAACAACCTGTGGTCCAAGAACAGATGACTGGGTAAAGAAGCTACGGTATACATATACAGTGGAATATTACTCAGCTATAAGAAAGATGAAATCATGCAATTTGCTGCTATGTGCATGGATATAGAGAGTATCATATTGAGTGAAATTAGAGGAGAGAGACAGACACAAAATGATCTCTCTAATATGCGGGATATAAAGAAATATAGTAGGGGAACAACAGATACCCAAAGACAACAGAAACAGAACTAGTCTTCAGTAGGAAGCTACCACAGGAGAGGGAAGGGGGGATTATGGTGTGTGTGTGTGTGTGTGTGTGTGTGTGTTGTGTGTGTGTGTGCGTGCACACAGGGGTGAAGGGGGAAGGGAGGACACTGGGACAGTGGTGGAGGGAAGTGAACACTGGTGCAAAGTGCGGCAAGGGATTGTGTTATGCATGACACCCTATCACGAAGCCCTATCGTTAACCATGGTCCCCCAAATTAAAAAAAAATAAAAGACAACCCTTTAGCAGGCAAGATGTCTCTTGATTTAGTGTATGTGTGACTTATAATTTTTTTTTTAAGAACTATTTCAAAGGTACTTTCTGTTATCCAGGGATGATGACAAGAATGGAAGAGACAAAGAGATTTTATTGTGTAACTGAGGAAAAATTTCAGCCTCAAATCAATTCAGCCTATAATCGCAGCGACTGTTTTAGGGGCTCTCCTGGTAAGGCCCTCACGGCAAGGCTGATGTGGGTTAAATACCAAAACAATGACTTTGTTTAGTCATTCAGGAAAACTGTGATGCGAGTAGCTGGGATTCCTAGTTTATGGGTGTGACAGGTACCTTACTATATGGAGCCCTGACTCGGTACACGTCGGTGTGGGGGAGTTAAGACTCCAAGAGTGGGGGGCTGGAGCGATAACACTGCTGGTAGGGCGTTTGCCTTGCACGCGGCCAACCTGGGTTCGAATCCCAGCATCCCATAAGGTCCCCTGAGCACCGCCAAGGGTAATTCCTGAGTGCAGAGCCAGGAGTAACCCCCATGCATCCCCAGGTGTGTGACCCAAAAAGAAAAAAAAAAAAAAGACTCCAAGATGCCTACTGGTTCCACTGAGACCCGCCAATAGGGGGCACAATGGAGACTGTTGGTTGGTCATTTGCTTTCTGCAGGGTTTTCTGCCTGTGAGATGCTGTTGCTGAGAGCTTTGCCCCTGCAAGGGACGTGGCCGGAGCTGCACCAGTGCCTCCCAGAGCTCTGCAGCGCTGAAGCCAGTTGGACGCGTTCTCCAAGAACCATCTTCATCATGTCTTTCTCCTCGAAACACCAGCAACAGCCAGCCCGTGCTCCTCCTCAGAGGTCTGGGTCCCAGGCACCCTGGGCCTTGCTCTGAGCCGGGCCCAGCAGCTGAGCAGCTCGCTCTCTTCAGGGCCTCGCCTCTTCACTTCGGAGTGTTAATGACTCGAACCCATGCCCTGAGCTCCCTCAGCTGTCGGCGTGATAGCTTGTTTCACAGTGCCCAGCCCATGACATTCGCGGGTCCTCTTTCCACTTTGCACTGTTTCCACCAGCAACTCAGGATCGGGCCAAGAACTTCTCTCCCTGGTCTGATGACCTTCCCCTTCTTGGTTGGAACCTGGTGGGCACAGGGCCGACCTCGAGCCTCCAGGTACGAGACCCACGCCGTGTCTACAGGCTTTCTTTCATTATCAGTTGCTGCAAGACGAGGGAAGGGCTCTCTGGAAAGGGAAACGGTGCTTCCATCTTGCCCGGAAGAAAGTGGCCCCTTCCAGAAAGAACATTATAGGTCTCTCGTCAGGTTTCCGATAAGAAGTATCTAGTATAGATGAGGAATTATTGGTTTGTTTGGGGGCCACACCCAGCAGTTCTCAGGGTTTACTCCTGGTTCTGAGCTCAGGAATCACTCCTGGTGGGCTCAGGTTAACCGGGGTATGGGGTATCAGGGATTGAACCTGTGTCTGCTGCAGGCAGGGCAAGGGCCTTCCTTGCTGTATGATCGCTCCACTACCCAGGCTGAGGAATCACTCACTGCATCACTTCATCCCATTGTTCATCGATTTGCTTGAGCGGGCACCAATAACGTCTCCATTTATCCCAGCCCTGAGATTTTAGCAGCCTCTCCTTACTCGTCTTTCCCAATAATTGGAGGCTCTTACAGGGTCAAGGGAATGAGACCTGTTATTGTTACTGTATTAGGCACATCAGATATGCCATGGGGAGCTTGCCAGGCTCTTCCGTGTGGGCAGGATATTCTCAGTAGCTTGCTGGGCTCTCCGAGAGGGACGGAGAATGTATGTCAGAGAATACAGCAAGTATATTAAAACCAAACACACGTGTGCTGCTTTAGGCATATCAGTGGGCTAGACTATAAGAGGTTGCCCAGCCGTGAATTTATCTAGAGAAATTCCAAAGGGAGCACTTGGCAGCTTCAGTGTTCCATGAAGCCCAGCACATCTCTTGGGCTTAGAAATCTATTTGAATAATCCGTCTTCCTAAATTCACATCACGGTTTGTGTCTGCTTGACATATGAAATGGCCATAGAACGACTTCTGTTGTTCTACCCAGCCACCACCACGCTCCAGGCCGCTTTCTGGACACTCGGGCCAAACCTCACGCATGAGTGAAGCCCCGAAGAACCAGGTAAAGCACAACTTTGCGACCTTGGACTCTAGGCTCATCGAGACCCTGGAAACAAGATCCTCTGTCTGCCTCCTCCAATCTCCGGTGCTTGAGGGATCAAACCCAGACGCCCACCCTACCGGAGCCAGGTAAATACCCCACCGGGAGACCTCCACTACCTCAGCTACCCAGCCACCGCCATGCTCCAGGCCGCTTTCCGGACACAGCATAAGACACTTAATACCCATTTTCCATAATTTCCACACCATATACAAATCACCTAAAGTTACTTGTAAGATACATAGAAACAACTCACTGGTTATTTTAAAAGTAAAATCTTTCTTTCCTTCTTTTTAATTTCGTTTCAGGGCCACACCCACAACACTCAGGAATTGTGCCTGGCTGTACTCAGGGATGGGGTGGCAGGGATTAAACCTGGCTCAGCCGAGTGCAAGGCAAGTGCCCTGCCCACTGTACTATTTCTTCAGCCCCAGAAAAAGAAACTTTCAAGATCAATCAACTTGACGTTTTATGGAATAATCAAATCACAGCATGAATGCCATGTTTGTTCACATACAATTTTGTCTGCCAGAAACATGGATAAATGTAGAGAATAAGTGTCTGGTCCAGCTGAGTCACAAGACGCTCATAGGTGGAACATCTCTATCAGCTCCCTCGGGTCCCATGGCTGCTCATCTCCCGTGGATGGCGGGAATCTTCTCTCGCCTCTTTCCCTGAACTCATGAGCTGTATGTAATCCTCCCAGTGCTCCCGCGAGCAAGCTTCAAGTCTCCTTCCAGGCAAGATGCCTGTTTATTATAGTCATTAGGTATCTCTTAGCCATTTAATACGTGTAAAACTGTGTCACTATCTTTATGAGGTTCCTATCTTGGCAAATGTGAAGTGTGTGAGTCTCATAGGCCTAACTGGATCCTCCCTCCTGCATTCTAATAAGCTCTGTGGTTTTATAACCCAATTGTGCACAGTATGGCGAGTTTTAGGAGTGTGCATGTTACAGCAGAACCCACTGTAGGGCAAAGAAAGCAGCCTGGAGATGACTGCATAGCACTTTTATTTATTTATTATTTTTTTGCTTTTTGGGTCACACCCAGCGATGCTCAGGGGTTACAAATGGCTCTGCACTCAGAAATTATTCCTAGAGGTGCTGGGGCGGCCATATGGGATGCTGGGGATCGAACCTGGGTCGGCTGCGTGCAAGGTAAACACCCTACCCGCTGTGCTATTGCTCTGGCCCCTACACAGCACTTTTAGAAGCCCTCAAAGAAAGCCGGTTGTAAGTGGCTGTGAGAGAATAGAAAACACATGTGTTGTTTGTGTGGCCGTCTGTGCCTGGCAGAGAGCTCTTTACTATTTGTTTTTTCTTGTCTGTGGTGACATAGATCAGCCCAGATTCTCCGCATGCAGGGTAAGTCGTCTCCCAACCCGGGGAGTTAGGTAACCCTTGGAACATCCTAAGTGATAAGAACATTAGGAACCTCTTTTGGTTTGAAGTTTGGACTTTGAGCCCATCCCTGACAGGCCCCTAAATCCCTGGTAAATTCCCGAGAGCAGCTTTAGTTCTGTAAAGCCCACAAGTTGATGTTGGGTTGGATTCTGGATGAGGGCGCTTAGGAGGGGTAGAGTTTACTTTCTTTTTTTTTTTTTTTATTCTTTTCTTTTTTGTGGGCTGGAGTGATAGCACAGCGGGTAGGGTGTTTGCCTCGCATGCGGCCAACCCGCATTCGATTCCTCCGTCCCTCTCAGAGACCCGGCAAACTACTGAGAGTATCTTGCCCGCACGGCAGAGCCTGGCAAGCTCCCTGTGGCGTATTCGATATGCCAAAAACAGTAACAATAAGTCTCACAATGGAGACGTTACTGGTGCCCATTTGAGCAAATCAATGAGCAACGGAATGACAGTGATACAGTGATACAGTGATTTCTTTTTTGTGGGTGGGTGGGTGGGGATACACCCAGCAATGCTCAGGGCTCAGCTCCTGGCTCTGCACTCAGGAGTCACTTCTGGTGGTGCTCGAGGGGACCTTACAGGATGTCAGGGATGGAACCCGGGTTGGCTGTGTGCAAGGCAAGCACTCTGACTGCTGTACTGTCACTCCGGCCCCAGAAGGGTGAATTTCTCAGCAGCCCAGCCAGCTCAGCCTCCAGAGAGGAGACATGGGCTGGAAGTGGGCTCGAGAGTTGACCAGGCCTGTGTGAGGCAGCCTCCAGGAGTGCCAGTGATGGGAGTGCAAGTCGGTGACGACATCCGGGCACAAGGACTGTGACGCACCCAGCTTCATGGGGGCAGAAGATCCTACATGCTGTGAGTCTTCCTCTGTCTCCTAAACAATCTCCTTGAAGAAACCGATCGTGTTTCTTCAAGTGAGTGTGATTTTGGGTTCTTGGATGGATTAAAAGGATGGGGTGGATTGAAAGGAGGAGGTGGGAACCCCAGAGGTGCAGCCACTGGTCTGACGCTCAGATGACAACCTGGGCGTGGGGCTGACTCCTGAGAGGGGTCTGAGAGACTTGAATTCTTCCCTGTGAAGCCTGATGCTCTGTCCAGGTAGAGAGTGTGTGCAGTGAGCAAAGGCAGGGGACACCCAGCTGGTGCCACAAATGTGTGGGGTGAGGGAGAACCTACAGAGGTAAGCAAAGTGTCAGAAGGAAAGAGCCTGTGAGAGGAGTGACGGAGACGTGTAGGAATAGGACTGTAGGTTTCCAGTATACTTCTTCCCCTGCCCCCCTCCATGATGTGGGCACTTTATCCCCTGAGAGGAAGCACACTGCCCGCAGGGACAGGGCTCTCTCCCGCTCTCTTACCTTCCTCAGAAACCTACTGAAGGGGGACTGGAGTGATAGGACAGCGGGAAAGGCATTTGCCTTGCATGTGGCCAATCAGGCATCTCCGGCATCCCATAGGGTCCCCCAAGCACCTCCAGGAGTGATTCCTGAGTGCAGAGTCACAGGTAACCCTAGAGCATCGCCGGGTGTGGTCCTGAAACAAAAAAACCCCAAAAAACTAAAACAAAAAAGAAAAGAAAAGAAAAGAAAAAAAAGAAAGCTACTAAAGTTTACTGGACTGGAGCAATAGCACAGTGGGTAGGGAGTTTGCCTTGCATGCGGCCAACCCGGGTTTGATTCCTCTGTCCCTCTCGGAGAGCCTGGCAAGCTACCGAGAGTATCCCGCCTGCATGGCAGAGCCTGGCAAGCTGCCCATGGCATATTTTGATATGCCAAAAAACAGTAACAACAAGTCTCACCATGGAGACATTACTGCTGCCCGCTCAAGCAAAGTTGTCTGTGGCTGATCCCAGACAACGAGATGACAGTGCTACAGTGCTACTAAAGTTTACTAAAACTTTATTGAAATGAGGATATGAAATGAGCAAGAGAGGCAGGGTTTGAAACATGGCGGATGACGTGGACCAGCAACCAACTACCAATACCGTGGAGGAGCCCTGGGACCTCATTAGGCCCAGCCTAGATGAGAGAGTTTTCTTTTTTCTTTTTTTTTGCTTTTTGGGGCACACCCGGTGATGCTCAGGGGTTACTTCTGTTTTTTTTTTTTTTTTTTTTTGCTTTTTGGGTCACACCCAGCAATGCTCAGGGGTTACTCCTGGCTTTGCACTCAGGAATTACTCCTGGCGGTGCTCAGGGGACCATATGGGATGCCAGGGATCGAACCCGGGTCGGCCGTGTGCAAGGCAAACGCCCTACCCGCTGTGTTATCACTCCGGCCCCTCAGGGGTTACTTCTGGCTCTGCACTCAGGAATTACTCCTGGAAGTGCTCAGGGGACCCTATGGGATGCTGGGAATCGAACCTGGGTCGGCCACATGTAAGGCATAATGCCTTACCCGCTGTGCTATCGCTCCAGCCCCTAGATGAGAGATTTTATGTGAAAATGTGAAATTCAGAGAGCTTCGAGGCAGATTATATGCAAATGAGCAACATTTAAATAATATTTGGGGAGATGTGGAAGAAACTGTGACTACTATAGAACTGATGAAGAGACCTATGAAGAGATCTATAAATCAACAAAACAGAATGTTCCAGTGCTGTTTGTCTGGGGAGATGGTGTGGTCCTTGACGCACCTCTGCTGAGAGTCAGCTGAGAGGGGTCGTCGGAGACCCTCAGCCTCAGAAGAGAAGCTGATGTCCATTTTGGTATTAAGAAATAACCGAGGGTTCCCCTGCTCCTAAAATGAGTTTATTTTGCTGATAATTCAGAAATTCTTCAGCTAAATGGCATTTTTAATTTTCTCTAGCCCAGATGAGAATTTTTTTGTTTTCAGGAGTTGATATGCTCTGATTGCTTTCTTATGTTAGATTTTTTTCCCTTAAATTAAATTTGTTTCCTTAAAAAAAAAAAAGAGCAAGAGAAAGAACTAGGATGCAGCACACAGGGTGTGAGGAGAGTGCAGGAGAGAGCATCCTCTGGGTGGTAGAGGAAGATCCCAGGTGAGAGAGAGGCCGGGGTGGGGGAGAACTCCAGATGCTGAAACTGATAAGACTCTAGGACGTGTTTGCACATACCAAGAGGTTTGGACGGGAGTCTGGGATCTACAGCACTTAGCAACCCTTGGTAAACAAAATACAAGAAGTTTGTTGTGTGATTCAGAAGACACAGCTGTAAATATTGATCAGTGAAACAGTTTTATCAGCAGGAGGGCAGCTTGTGAAGGAGATAACTTTGCACTTCTAGAGCTGGGAGTCCATATCTCATCTGGAACGTCAAAGAGTTGCTCTGTTGGGCTGGAGAGATAGTACAGAGGTTACATGCTTGCTTTGTTTTTATTTTTATTTTTTGCTTTTTGGGTCACACCTGGCGATGCACAGGGATCACTCCTGGCTCACGCACTCAGGAATTACCCCTGGCGGTGCTCAGGGGACCATATGGGATGCTGGGATTCGAACCTGGGTCAGCCACCTGCAAGGCAAATGCCCTATCCGCTGTGCTATCACTCCAGCCCCTACATGCTTGCTTTGCATGTGGCTGATCCCAGTTAGATCCCTGGCACTAGATATGGTCCTCTGAGCACTGCCGGGAGTAAGCCCTGAGCACGGCTGGGTGTGGCCCCCTTGAGCTCCCCCAAAGTAGCATTATAAATGTGCAATTTTTTACATGTATATAGCAAACATATATATCTATGTTTGTATAAAAATTAAATACATATAGCACCTAGAAGGGAAAATATATGTATGTATAAAATATACGTACATAGGAATATAAAGAAGCCTCAAATCATTGGGAAAGACGAGTAAGGAGATGCTGCTAAAATCTTAGGGTTGGGACGAATGGAGAAGTTACTGGTGCCTGGTCGGGTAAATCGATGAAGAATGGGATGGCAGTGATACAGTGATTAGAAATACACATAAGAAAGCACTGTAGCACTCTTGTCCCGTTGTCCATCGATTTGCTAGAGTGGGCACCAGTAACGTCTCCATTGTGAGACTTGTTATTATTTTTGGCATATCGAATACGCCATGGGGAGCTTGCCTGGCTCTGCCGGGTGGGTGTGATACTCTCCATAGCTTGCCAGGCTCTCCGAGAGGGACAGGAATTGAACCCGGGTCAGTGGCATGTAAGGCAAATGCCCTACCTGCTGTGCTATTGCTCCAGTTCATACATAAGAAATATACATTAAAATACATGTATATGTGTGTACATATTGCTGAGGCCCCACGCTAGTCCCTGGTGCTGCAGGGCAGTCTTTCCTGTTCTCTGAGTGTGGGCCTGGTGGCCCTGGGCACTGCTGTTAGAACTTGCCATGGTTGCCTTTGGGGAAAGGGAACGGGTGGGTCTGACAGCTGCTCTTTATCATCTGTCTTGTGTCCCTTTGAATAAAGACTGTCTTGCTTCAGTGCTGATTGAACTCTTTACCCTATCTGGGGCACACTGGGAAGCTGGTGGCTACATATACCCTCATTGCCTGCTGGGGTACACGTAGCCAAGAAGAGGCAAAGCCAATCAGCTAACGGCGGGGGATGGGGCAGTCTGGGTACTTGCTGAGTCCACATCAGAACCACAGTCCCGGGAAGCTTGTTTATCAGAGTTAAGATTCCCAATGTGGGGGGCTGGAGAGACAGGATAGTGGGTGGGGCGCCTCCCTTGCACCCTACCTACCGACTTGGATTTGATCCTCGGCATCCCATATAGTTGCCTGAGCCCTGCCAGGAATGATCCTGAGCACACAGCCAGGAATAAGCCCGGAACACTGCCACCCACCCCCGATAAAAGATTCCCAAGATGGGGAGGGGGACAGAGAGAGAGAGAGGGAGAGAGAGGGAGGGAGGGAGAGAGGGAGGGAGGGAGAGAGGGAGAGAGGGAGAGGGAGGGAGGGAGAGAGAGAGGGAGAGAGAGAAGGAGAGAGAGAGAGGGAGAGAGGGAGGGAGGGAGAGAGAGAGGGAGAGAGAGGGAGAGAGAGGGAGAGAGAGAGGGAGAGAGAGGGAGGGAGGGAGAGAGAATAAAGAATGGCTGAGGGGCTCACCTTGCATGCAGCCAACCCCGATTCGATTCCTGTTATCACATATGGTGGTATGTGATAACATGAGCACAGGGCCAGTAGTAATCTCTGTGTGCCATCCCCTGCTGCACCCCCCAAAACAAACAAACAAACAAACAAACCCTCAAAATTCCAAGATATCTGAGCAGGCAGATTCACTCCCTGGGATGAAGAAAGGACCCAGTCCTGGAGACTCTACGTAAGGCCTGAGATAGGCTGTTATTCTGAAACATACCAGCGCTTCCTCCCGCCCGCCTGGGCAGGAGAGGGCCACCGCCTTCACCACAGAGCAGTGACAGGGCCTAGGAAAGCAACTCGGTCTTCAGGCCACGGCATCCTGCCCACCCGTCCATCCACTGCTGACCACCGGAATCAGGCTTCCTCCTGAGGAAAGGTTTCACAAAACTTAAACAAACAAACAAAAACCAACCAAAACTTTTAAGGCCTGCCCATGCCGCCCCGGGAGGAGAAAGGTTTTTCTCTCTCGGCCTTTCCTTTCCCGGGCGGGGGCATGGCGACCGCCATCTTCTAAGGCCCTCTAAATAGAGGTACGAGCTTGCAATGATGCGACTTCTGGCAGAAATTTCTCTGGACTTAGTTACTAAAATACCAGAAATCCAAAACCTCATACGCTCTTCATTCTCAGCAATGGAAAACAAATGATCCAATGCTGCCTTTTCAGCAGGTCTGATTGTTGGGGAAAATTCTAAATAATAATAGTGAGTTTCCTGTTGAGATATTGAATGTAATCAAAGTAAAGAGAAAGTAAAGTGAAGATCATCAGCCACACAGGCGAGGGTGGGAGGGGAGGTATACTGGGGTTCTTGGCGGTGGAACATGTGCACTGGGGAAGGGATGGGTGTTCGATCATGGTATGACTGAGATTAAAGTCTGGAAGCTTTGTAACTTTTCACATGGTGATTCAATAAAAAAATTAAAAAAACACACAAACACAAAAAAACTTTTAGGGCTGGGGCTGGAGCGGGTAGGGCATTTGCCTTGCACATGGCTGACCTAGGTTCGATCCCCAGCATCCCATATGGTCCCCCAAGCACTGCCAGGAATAATTCCTGAGTGCATGAGCCAGGAGTAACCCTTTGCATCACCTGGTGTGATCTCTGCCCCTCTCCCCAAAAAAGCGGAAAAAAAACAACAACAAAACTTTTAGGGCCTGAGAGACAGGACAGTGGGTGGGGTTCTTGTCTTGCATTCAGCTGACTTGGGTTTGATCCCCTGGAGGTGGGAGGTGAAATAAAAACAGAATGAAAAACCTTCTGTGAAATTTGACAAACTATGCTAATAATGATGTTGACATAGAAAACGTATTTTGCAAAAGTCTGAATTTAGGGGCCAAGAACGTAGCTCAGTGGGGCTGGAGTGATAGCACAATGGGGAGGGCATTTGCCTGGCATGCAGCTGCCTCAGATTCGATCCCTGGCACCCCACATGTTTCCTAAGCATCGCCAGGAGTGAGCTCTGAACACAGAGCGAGGAGTAAGGAAAAAAAAAAGAGAGAATGTAGCTTAGTAGCAGAGCACTGTCTTTCATGAGTAAGGTCCTGTGATCAAGTCCCAGCACTGTCAAAAAGAGGCAGACAAACAGCTCCCTCCCCCCACAAACAAAGCAATAAACAAAAAACTTCCACAAAACAGAATTCTGAGCTTAAAATCAGAGAAAGAAATAAAAGTTGGAGTAGATGCCACTGGATGAAGGAGACAGTCATCTGAAAGAGCAGATGGAGAAACTCTTGTAATGGGGAACCAAGGTGTATGGCCGTGGAAGAGTGAAAAAATAAGATCACAGATGTCAAAACCAGGATAACTTACAGTGAACAACACTTGTTTCACAAGAAGAAAGACATAATCGAGGAGCTGGAGAGATAGTGCAATAGCGAGGGCGCTTGCATTGCACAAGGTTGACCTGGGCTAACCTATCCCATATGGTCCCCTGAGCCCGCAGGAGTAATCTCTGAGCTCGGAGCCAAGAGTAAGCCCTGAGCACTGCCAGTGTGCCCCAAAACAAACAAACAGAAAGAATAAATAAATCAAGTCGAAACAATAGGAGGAAACATCTCTGCGCTAAAGAAGGGTTTGAATATGAGCGTGAGAAGGGTTCACTGGACGCCCAGCAAGATTCATAACAGGCCATGTCCTTGGTCACATCCTGGAGGAGGAATGCCAGAACTTGAAACAATAAAAAGTGAAAATCCCCCAAACTTCCAGGCACAAAACCGGTCCAGAGGCACTTCTGCCAGTAGCCGCTGCATTCCGAGATTGGTGTGTGTGTGCCTCTGGGGTCACGGCTGTTCAGGAGTGGGGGAGCTGTTTGTGGGCGGCCGCTTGGGGTCTCATTTGGGCAGGTGGCAGGGCTGGTTCTGCCCCCCCCATCGCGAGATTCTCCATGCGTCCCATCACTGCAAGCTCCTACCTCTCTGTCCAAGTGGCTCTAAACGGTGGCGGTCGCCATGCTGCCGCAAAGGGGAAAAGGCTGAGGGACAAAACCTTCCCCTCCCGGTGCTGCATGGGGCCGTAGCTTAGTTCACAGTCCAGGAGTATAGCTGCCAGCAGCCGCTGCATTCCGAGATTGGTTTCTTTGCCTCTGGGATAATGGACGCTCAGGGGTGGCGGGACTGTTCTTAAGAGTTTTTTTTTTTTTGTTTATCAGGAAAGGTCTCGGGTTTGGAGAGATATCCCAGTCCCACATACCGGAGCCATGTTAGTAGAATCTCAGTGTCACCGGGACTCCATCTGGAGAAGGTGGAGACGCTGCACCTTCTCCATCCTGCACCACAGTGTTTTTGGCCTGGTCCGGGGTCCGGAGCATTCTCCAGCTTGTGGTGCCCGCTGGCCCGGATTCTTCACTCGATATATTAAAAAAAATTATTTTAGTCTATTTTTTTTAAAGGTCGGCATTACTATTTATTGTTACGGTCTAGCAGCCTTCCTTCAGAAGTCGTCTCTCTTCAGTCTCGTCTCCATTCTGGTGCTAACAAGGGGTTCTGAAATGTTTCTGGAACATTTTGGCTTAGAGGCTGTGGCTTGTTTTATTTAATTATTTATTCATTTATTTATTTACAATTGAATCACCGTGACAAAGCTGTTCATGATTGGGTTTCAGTCATACAATGTCCCAACACCCATCCCTCCACCAGTGTACATTTCCCACCACCAATGCCCCAGTTTCCCTCTCATCACCCTCATACTTCTGCAGCCTGCCTCTGTGACCTGTGACACTGTGACAACAAGCACATCTCTCTCTCTCTCTCTCTCTCTCTCTCTCTCTCTCTCTCTCTCTCTCTCTCTCTCTCTCTCTCTCTCTCCTAGTTTCTTTTTTAGTTAAGTAACCTAGTGGTTTTAACCGACAAGTTTCGAATGCTGGGGTTTCTCTATAGAGCGGTGTATTTAAATCTCAGGCCCACCTGAGTGCCCTGTGCCTTACAGGAGGGGGATTACACAGACGGCACTGCGGGGCTATTGCAAGGTGACCCGGGTAACCCACCTGGGCGCTGCTGAGAGCTGGGCACCGTGAAATCTGTGGGCTTCTACGCCCCACTTCTGCTGCTGCTGCTTCTCCTTTATATTGTTTCTTTCTATGGATTCATCTCTGGAAAGTAGCCTGGTGAATCTTACATTTACCTATATTACCTCTTATTTATTTATTTATTTTTTTTGTGAAGCAAGATTTTTTGTTTCAGTGTTGGAGGGTCACACCTAGCAGTGTTCAGGGCTTCCTCATGGCTCTGCACTCAGGAATCACTCCTGATGGGCTCAGGGGACTATATGAGATACCGGGGATTGAACCCGGGTCACCCACATGCAAGGCAGGTGCTTTACCCACTGTAGTATCACTCCGCCGCCCCCAACCCCCTCCCCAGCCAGACAGTTGCTATTGAAACTTGTTTAGAAAGATGTGAGGGGAGAGAAAGGGAGAAGCGTGTGTTTAAGAGAGAGAACACAGGCCCAGGGAGAACATGGACTTACACAGCAAGCCACACATTACTTCTTTGTCTTTTATTGACTTAAAATAAAGAAACCAAGTATTGCATTCCAAGCAGAAATGTCAAGCGATTTTTTGCTGTGATAACAAATATTTGAATGCCATGGTAATGAAAACAAACCATGCCTCTGGACATTTTTTCTTTAGGAATCAGAGGATGTGTTTCCAGAGGTGAGTAATGGGTCTGATAGTGCGGCCGGACGCCCACAGGAATGTCTCTCCCCCACTCCTCGTCAGGGCAGCAGCCAGTCCCCTGCACAGTCAGGGCCCCCCGTGTCTGGGGAAGATTGATGCACCTGGGCAGGGCTGGGTGGAGGAGGGGCCTGAGAGTCCAGAGCTGGGGGAGAGGGGGGACAAAGAAGTGTGTGTGTGTGTGTGTGAAAGAGAGAGAGAGAGACAGAGACAGAGACAGACAGACAGACAGACAGACAGAGAGACAGAGAGGGGGGAGAGAGTGATAAAGAGTGAGACAGAAAGAGAGACAGAGGGGACTGGAGCGACAGCACAGTGAGGAGGGCGTTTGCCTTACACATGGCCTACCTGGGTTTAATCCTCGGCATCCCATATGGTTCCCTGAGCACCGCCAGGAGTAATTCCTGAGTGCAGAACCAGGAGTAACCCCTGTGCATTGCCAGGTGTGACCCAAAAAGCAAAAAAAAAAAAAAAAAAGAAAGAAAGAAAGAAAGAGACAGAGACAGAGACACAGAGAGAATACTACAGACAGGGGGATGAGCTGCTTGGGCAGAAAAGGAGGATACTTGCCTAAGCTTCCTCTCAGTGGCCAGAGAAATAGCACAGCGGGTAGGGCGTTTGCTTTGCATGTGGCTGACCCAGGTTCGATTCCCAGCATCCCATATGGTCCCCTGAGCACCGCCAGGGTTGATTCCTGAGTGCAGAGCCAGGAGTGACCCCTGTGCATTGTCAGGTGTGACCCAAAAGGCCAAAAAAGAAAGAAAAAAAGAAAGGAAGAAAGGAAGGAAGGAAGAAAGAAAGAAAGAAAGAAAGAAAGAAAGAAAGAAAGAAAGGAAGGAAGGAAGGAAGGAAGGAAGGAAGGAAGGAATAGCACAGTGGGTGGGGCATTTACTTGCATCTGGCCGGCCCAGGTTCACTCCCTGGCCCCCTGTATGGTCCCCAGAGCACTGCCAGGAGTGATTCCTGAGCGCAGAGTCAGGCTAACCACTGAGCATTGCCAGGGGACCCCAAAACAATAAAGTGTCTGTCCAGGATCTCCCGAGGTGGCCCTGTGGGCCCAGCAAGCATGGGCTGGGGTAAAGGTGGCACTGGGCACTCCTGTCGGGCAGGAATTTGAGCCCTGGCCTCTAAGCGCTGACCGCTGCTTGTGCAGCCCTCCAGAGGGAGTTTGCGGGTGCAGCCTGGCACGGAGTGGGCGCAGGGTGAAAGCAGACAGGAGACGGGGGAGGGCTGGGGCTGGCAGGAACACTTTGGGGAGGGGCGGGGAGGCAGGCAGGAGCCAGGCAGGCCCTGGAATGGGGAAATGTTGCTCAACCGTGGCCGGCCCGAGAGCCCACAGACCTCGTCTCCTTTGCACGCGTGGCCTCGCGGAGTCTGGGGCTAGCGCTGCTGCGGAAGGCAGCGAGTGGCCGTCCCGGAGGGGCAGTGACTTGCCTTGGTCACCAGGCAGCTCGGCAGCAGAGCCCTGCCAGGGGCTTCCTGGGCAAGGTGTGGGGGGGGGAGAGAAGAGGAAGGGGGGAAGGGGAGGAGTGCCCAGTGGGAGCAGGCCAGAGTTCGGGGGGCACATCCTGTGGGGGCTGCAAAGGGAAGCCCTGCAGTAGAACGTGGAGGAAGGAGGGGTGGAGGCTGGGGGATGGAGGGGTGGAGGCTGGGGGATGGAGGGGTGGAGGCTGGGGGTGGAGGCTGGGGGATGGAGGGGTGGAGGCTGGGGGTGGAGGCTGGGGGATGGAGGGGTGGAGGCTGGGGGATGGAGGGGTGGAGGCTGGGGGATGGAGGGGTGGAGGCTGGGGGATGGGGGGTGGAAGCTGGGGGATGGAGGGGTGGAGGCTGGGGGATGGAGGGGTGGAGGCTGGGGGATGGAGGGGTGGAGGCTGGGGGTGGAGGCTGGGGGATGGAGGGGTGGAGGCTGGGGGATGGAGGGGTGGAGGCTGGGGGTAAACGTTAGCAGGAAAAGGAGTGGAGGAGGAGCTGAAGGGGTCCGGAAGCTGTTGTGTGATGTATGTGTATGTATGAGTCCATGTATGTGAGTATACATGAGTGATGTGTAAGTGTAGGTGTACTTGTCTGTGTAGGTGAGTGAGGTAGCATGTGTGTGAGTACATGTGTGAGAATTATGCAAGCAGATTTGTTTCTCTGGTGGGGGTTATGGTAGGGGCGGGAGAGAGTGAAATCCCGATCACAAGTATCACAGGACTGTGAAATCCGTGTGTGTCTTCAAGCTGCAGTGGAAAATTCCAGGTGAACTCTCTCTCTCTCTCTCTCTCTCTCTCTCTCTCTCTCTCTCTCTCTCTCTCCGCCTCTCCCCCTACTTCTCTCTCTCCCCCTCACTCCCTCTCTCTCTCCATAGTCTCTCTCACAAACTCTCACATACTCTCACACTCTTTTACACATTCACACACACATTCTCACACTCACACACTGTTTCTCATACATTTACTTTCACATACATTCTTAACACATGCACACACATGCATACACACATTCTCACATATACTCTCACACTCACATACTCTTTCATGCATACACCCCCAAACTTACATACTCAGTCTTTCTCTCACACAGACTCTCATGCATTCTCTTACACACACACACACACACACACACACACACACACACCAGACATCACAGCAGACACAGTTCTTCACGCACGCTCCTCTGCCCCAACCCCAGGCCTTCTCAAAGGGCCTGTGCGGTGCCTACGCAGAAGCCCCTCTGACTGAGTGAGCGCTGAGAAGGCGCCTCCACCTTCCCCACCCCACACACCCAAGGCTTGATCTGAGCTGACCAACCTGGCCAGCTCTCTGGTGGGGCTTGAGATGGGTCAGAGGTGACTGCAGGGCTGGGGACGGGCTTGTCCAAAGGTTCCTCAGCTGCCCTGGAGCCCTGTGGGGGGGGGAGGGAGGGGTAGCTGAGGCAGGGCTGTGCAGAGGCGGTGTCTGGGGGTGGTGGAAGCTGCCGGGTAGAGAGACCCAAACGCACTCAGGTATCATGGCCCAGGGGTCTCTGCTACCCATCTTGGAGGGGTTTGCAATTCCTGGGATCTGTTTCCCTGGTGGCTGTGTGTTGGGGAGCCCATGGGAACTGGAGCTCTTTACACATCAATGACCGAGGAACAGGGAGGGAGGGGAGGGATATACAAGATGGCATTTCAGTACCTGAACTGCAAGCCATAATCCCCAGGAAGAAAAGGGGGAGGGGAGAGAGAGAGGAGGGGGGAGGGGGAGAGGGAGAGGAGGAGGGAGAGGGAGAGAGAGGGAGGGAGGGGGGAGAGAGAGAGAGAGAAAGAGAGAGAGAGAGAGAGAGAGAGAGAGAGAGAGAGAGAGAGAGAGAGAGAGAGAGAGAGGAGAGAGAACTACAACTGACTGAGTGCCATAGAGGCAGGCTGGGGGGAGGGGGCAGGGGAACCTGGGGACATCGGTGGTGGGAAATGCAGGGGTGGAGGGATGGGTGTTGGAACACTGTATGATGGAAACCCAATCAAGAACAACTTTGTAACTCTGTATGTATCACAGTGATTTAATAAAAGAAGAAAAGAAAAGGAACGAGAGAGGTTGGGCTGAAGCCTTTGTACAGTACAGTGTACAGCGGGGAGGACGTTTGCCAGCCAACTGGGGCTTGACCCTAGGCACCCCACATGGTTCCCTGAGCATGCAGGAGTCATCCCCGAGTTCTGGATGTCCCCCTCCCTCCCCCCCTTCTAAAAAAGAAAGAAAAGGGCACTGCCCTCTGAAGCGTTTGAGGGCAAATACAAGTGCGTGCGCGCACGCGTACACACACACACACACACACACACATACACACACACACACACACACACACACGGGTGCATCCAAGTATGTTCCCAGTGTCCACAGACACCACCTCCTCCCAACAGATCCAGCAGCCCCAGGGCGTGTTAAAGGAGCATCACATATGGCGGGGGAGTGGGGGCACGGCCGGCCGAAAGCCCCGCGGGGGCGGGGCACAAAGGTACACAGGCTCCCACCAAGGGTCCTCACCACCCCCACCCCTCCTTCCTGGGAAAAGTGAAGTCCGCCGCCGGGAGTGCGCGTGGGAGCGGGGAGGCCCTGCTGCAAGGGCCTAGGAGAGGGCGCAGGAGAGGGCCCGGAGTGGGGTCATGGCCCTCCCCGCTGGCCCGGGTCCCACAGGGAAGGAAGCGGAGGCCCCGGCGGCGGGGAAACCAGCTAGGTCAGGCCCACCTGCGGTCGAATTACCTGCGACCCAACCCGATCTCTCCCGGGGAAGCAGGGCTGGGAGGGAGGAGGGTGGGAATCCGGGAGGACCTTCGGGAAGCGGGCGGGGCGGTAACGATTGTGTCCACCCCGTCCCCCAATCCTTTGTCCCTTGACCTCTCCGCTTGGTCTCAAGGGTCTGTGTCTTCTCGCGCCTCCTCCAGGTAGCCGCCCTGACCGCACCCGGCTCGGACCGACAGGTCCCGCCGCTGCTTCCCGCGTGCCGCGGGACTCTGGGGGTCCTCGGCGCCCCTCGCGGGCCTGGACCTGTGCGCCCCGCGGGCCGGGCGAGGTGGGCGGCGCGGAGGGAGGGGCCCCGCGGGCCGGCAGGTGGCCCAGCCCCGCCCCCCGTGAAAGGCGACCCGCCCGCACCTAGCGGATAAAGGCTGCGGCCGCCAGGGCCCGGCGCGGCACCATGTCCACGCACCTGGGCGGCCAGGCCTTCAGCGCGCGCTCCGCAGCCTTGGCGGGCCGCGGGGCCCGGCCCGGCCACTTCAGCAGCCGCAGCCTCCTGGGGCTGGGCGCCTCGAGGCCCAGCGCGGGGGTCCCCGGGGGCGCCGGCATCCGCGCCGTCACCGTCAACCAGAGCCTGCTGGTCCCGCTGCAGGTGGACATCGACCCGGCCGCCCAGCGGGTGCGCCAGGAGGAGCGCGAGCAGATCAAGACCCTCAACGACAAGTTTGCCTCCTTCATCGACAAGGTGAGGGACAGGTGTGTGGCCGCCGTCGGGGGTCCCCGCCTCCCCGGGAGCCCCGCGGCTGCGGGACACAGACCCCGCCGTCTCCAGGCCCCCTTCCCCGACCGCTGCCCCATTGCCCAGCCCTTGTCCTGCCCACGGGGCGCTGGTTTGGGTCCCGCCGCCCGCCCTGGGGTCTGCGAGGTTCCTGGGTGGGGCTGTCCCCACAATCTAGGTGCGGGCTCCACAGCCGGCCAGCAGCGCTCTCTCTCAAGACCCCTTTCTCTGGGAGGGGCAGTGTGGTGTGGGGACGTGCCCTGCCCTGCGTCGGGCCCTCCTGCCTGGCCACCCCACCTCTGGGACACAGAGGCTCACTGCCCTTTGTCCCGCAGGGTCCTGAAGGGGCCGGGAGGGGCTTTGAGACTTTTCTGGGTCCTACTTGTGAGTCCCACAGTGGGTGGGGGCGTGGGTGGGTAGTGGGGGCAGCTGCCAGGTTTTTTTTTTTTTTTTTCCTTGGGGACGCAGGGAGCTAAATACCTAGCCCATCCTCCAGGCCGGGCCTCCTCCCTCAGACTAGACCAGACCACTCTCTGCCTTCCTCTCTGCTTCCCTGTCCTGAGCGCCCTGTTCCTTTTCAGGGTTGGTTGGACACCCCCCCCCCCCACCCCGCCCAGGTTTCTGCAGGCGGAGGTCCTCTCCTGCTTGAGCCTCTGGCTTTGTGGAGGAATCCCATACTCAGTGCTCTCGGGGCAGACACCATAGCAGGTGCTCACTGAGCACTGAGTGCAGAGCTCAGAGATCCAGTGTGAAGGGAGGGGCTAGTCATTCTGTTTTTGTTTTTATTTTTTGACTCTTTTGGGTCACACCCAGCGATGCACAGGGGTCACTCCTGGCCCTGCACTCAGGAATCAGTCCTGGCGGTGCTCAGGGGACCATGTGGGATGCTGGGAATCGAACCTGGGTCCACAGCATGCAGGGCAAACACCCTACTGGCTGGACTAACACTCCAGCCCTAGGCAGGTCATTCCGGCACAGACTGGAAGAGGCAACCCTGGCGGGCGGGGGTGGAGATGTGCGCCCTTGGGGTGCAAGGGGAGCCCTGGGGAGGGGGGGAACGGAGGCCTGAGGCAGAAGCTCAGGATCCCGGGGTGAGCCGGAGTGGAGGGCCAGAGTCTTGGGAAGACGCTTCCCAGGGATGCGGAGGGGCTGGAGGGGCGGGGCCTGCGGCGTGGGGGCGGAGAGACTCACTGGGGCTTCCCAGGGAGGGGGAGGCGGGTTGGGGTAACAGGGCTGGGGGGCGGCGGCAGCAGCGTCTGGACTCCCTTGTAGGTGCGGTTTCTGGAGCAGCAGAACAAGCTGCTGGAGACGAAATGGGCGCTGCTGCAGGAGCACAGGGGCGCGGGGACCAGCCGCCTGCCCGGCGTCTTCGAGGCGCACATCGCCAGCCTGCGGAGGCAGCTGGAGGGGCTGCAAGCCGAGGGGAGCCACCTGGAGGTGGAGCTGCACAACGTGCAGGGCATGGTGGAGGACTTCAAGAATAAGTACCGTCATCCCCCCCCCGCCCCGCCCTCCTCCGTTGCCCCTCCCCCAGCCTCCCTGGGCCAGGGCTCAGGGGCTACAGACAGCGGCTCCCCAAAGGGAGGGTCGTGGCTACTGTGACCCCTGCTTGCCTTTTCCCTGCCTGTCCTGCGGGTTGTTTCCAAGACATTCTGGTCTTTTCTCCTGCCTTCATCCCCGTGAGCTGCTCCTGCCAGCCCCCCTACCCGTGTTCTTTGGGTGCCTGACCAAGGCCCCAAGAAAGGGTCGGACTTCAGGTCTGCTCTGACAGGTGCCCTTCAGATCTTGTAGGACCCGCACAGATCATTCTAGAACAAGTGCATTTTATTTATTTATTTAATTAATTAATCAGACTGGTCACTGTTACTGTCATCCCGTTGCTCATTGATTTGCTCGAGTGGGCACCAGTAACGTCTCCATTGTGAGACTTGTTACTGTTTTCGGCATATCGAATACGCCACGGGTAGCTTGCCAGGCTCTGCCGTGCGGGCGAGATACTCTCGGTAGCCTGCCGGGCTTTCCAAGAGGGGCGGAGGAATCGAACCCAGGTCGGCCTCGTGCAAGGCAAACGCCCTATCCACGGTGCTATCGCTCCAGTCCCAGAACAAGTGCATTTTAGTTCAGCTGAGGGGTTCCGAGTGAGGAGAGCTCAGAATTTTTTTTTTTAGCATTTCATTTATTTATTTTTAATGAAGTCACCGTGCATACAGTAACAAAGCTTTCATGTTTGAGTTTCAGTTACGCAGTGATGGAACACCCATCCCTCCACTGGTGTGCATTTTCCACTATCAGTGTCCCTAGAATCCGTCCCCTGCCCCATCCCACCGCACCCCTACCTCTATGGCAATTTCCTTCTTATTCTCTACTTTTGGGCATTGTGGTCTGCAATACAGATACTGAGAGGCCACCACGTTTGGTCCTTTGTCTACCTTCAGCACACATCTCCCATCCCGCGGGATCCCTCCAACCATCATTGACTTAGTGACCCCTTCTCTCTCCCAGCTGCCTTCTCCCCCAGCTCATGAGGCGGCTTCCAACCGTGGGAGGCCCTGGATCCTGATGGAGATAAACTTTCCCTTGGAGAAATAGGACTTGGGTTTGGGGTGTCGGACCCCCAGGAGGAGCCCTGGGAAACAGCTGTTGGGCAGGGCCCCAGAAGCAGGCTGTGAGGGGTGCCAGGGAGGGGGCACAGGGTGTGGCTGGGAGGCCTTTGAAGCTCCCTGGTGCCCTTTTCCTCATCGAATAGGAACAGAAGCCCGAGGCCTGGGCCTGTCTCCATGTGGCATTCCTGCCCAGCGGGCACTGTGGGGAGGAGCTGTGCCCGGGGTGTGTGACTAAGCCGGGAAGCAGCAGACTCACTGGCTTTGACTAGGAGGCAGAACAAACAAAGGTGTCCAGAGGGTGCCCCCCGCCTCCCTGGGGCAACAGTCGAGAGGATTAAGCCACAGCAGGTGGAAGCGAACAGGTGCAGGGTGGGAAGGCCTGTTGCCATGGGCGCCTTTGTGCCTTAACTCCTTAACCTGAAACCTTCCAGTCCTTTCCGGGATCCAGCGCTGAGCTTTGGCTGAAGGGGCAGTGCTCGGGGTTCAGTGCCCAGCAAGCTCCCCGCTGTCCATCAGCGGCCCCTAGGCCCAGCTGATGGTAGGCAGCCCCTCTAGTCTTTCCAGAGCGCTTCTAGGGGACCCCTGGGAGTCCGGGCTCTCCCTGGCAGACTGGCTCCGCTGGCTGTACCCGAGCAGCCCTCAGCGCCGCTGAGCTCCTGTTCTGACACCGTTTTTGAGTCCCCAGATAAAAAAAAAATCTGGATTTTCCTCTTGCCCTGTGCCCAGCTTTGCTGGTGCCCCCCTGGGAGGGTCCTCACGGGGTCTGATTTCTAGCTCCGGGTATGTGTGGCCTTTGTCCTTCAATCGTGTCTACTCCATGCCTCCTGCTCCTCTCCCTCCCGCCCCATGGCCACACTTCAAGTCCTAGGAATGGGCAGAGGGAAAGTCATGGCGATTTGGTTTTCTGGTTGACACCCAGGAGTATCCCGGGGCAGGGGAGGGGGGTGATGGCGGAGAAAGTGATGGATCAGGTTTTCACAGCTAGACATGACGTGGGGTGGGGGCAAAACTCTGTTAACCCCACCCTGCCTGTCCTCCAGGTACGAAGATGAAGTTAACCACCGCGCAGCTGCCGAGAATGAGTTTGTGGTGATGAAGAAGGTGAGAGGACAGGAGGGTCGGGGGCGGGGGATGGCAGGGGACCCCAGGGCAGGCAGCAGTAGGGGGCCTGTGGGCAGAGTCTGGCACATTCCTCCAGATTGGGGGTCTCAGGGCAGCCTCGAGTGGACAGGATGGGCTGCGTGAGCTCCCCACCCTTGGAGGTGTGCAAGCTGAGGGTGGGAGCCTTGGTTTGGAGGGTTTAATTCAGGATGGATTTACGATTCCGATGCAACACGCTCTCACCTCAGTTTTCTGGGTCCAGCCACAGAAATGCAACGTGGAGGGTTGGGCCCCAGGGATTCTGGGAGGAGTGTAAGTGGGTCCTTCTCGGAGGTGAGGTGTTGAGCCTCAGGAGGGAATGAGTGAAGCATCAGGAAGAATGTCTGTCAGGATCTGTGGTACCTGCCCAGGCTCTCCTGTTTCAGTACTCGCCAGCTCCGCCTCCAGCTTCCAGACTGAGAGTTCCCCTGTCTCAAATACGGTTTCTGGTATTGAGTGATTTTAGGCTCACCTGTTTGGTGCGAACTGATGGTTCCCAGAGGTGAAGTGACTCCCTCAAGGTCACATAGCCACAGTGGCAAGGACAACCACCCCAGACTTTAGGAACTGGCCCAATAAAAAAAGAACAGAACCAACCACACATATAGATGCACACACGCATACATACAGACTTAGCCAGAGGTAGAGGGTTTTGGGGGAGTTGGGGTCAGGCTACTCTTTTTTTTTTCCTTTTTGGGTCACACCCTGCATTGTACAGGAGTTACTCCTGCCTCATGCACTCAGGAATTACTCCTGGCAGTGCTCAGGGGACCATATGGGATGCTGGGAATCGAACCCAGGTTGGCCACATGCAAGGCAAACTCCCTACCTGCTGTGCTATCTATCACTCCAGCCCCGGGGTCAGGCTACTCTGGACTATGGTTCTGACCCTCTTATGGTCCTGAGATGTGTGGAAAGGCCATCAAGTTTGTCAGCCTGGCCGGGGTTGGTAGAGAAAACTTCCCGTGTGGGCCTGCCAGGCAGCACGAGGTGCCATGGTCCTGGGACAGCCACGGAACTGGGTCCTGTGGGTTGCCTAGCTTCTGAATAATGAGGAACAATGAGGATAGAGTTCCTCTATCTCTTCGTGCATTTCCACTTTCTCCCCAGGATGTGGACACTTCCTACATCAATAAGGTGGAGTTGGAGGCCAAGGTGGAAGCCCTGAATGATGAGATCAACTTCTTGAAGACCCTCTATGAGACGGTGAGGACCTCAGGGGGGGAGGACATACCGTATCCTGCATACCCTGACCAATGCCAACTGGTCTACCCGCTACCTCTGGCTAAGTCTGTGTGTATGCGTGTGTGCATCTATGTGTGGTTGGTTCTGTTCTTTTCTTGATCCTTTTGGGACCCAGGACTGGCCTTCTGGAGACATGGGATGACCATTTGTCATGAGGGAGGGTGGGGAGGAGCTGAATGGATCCAAGGCAATGTTGAGGGATCCTGAGCGAGGCAAGACTGGTGTGACAGGAGCACAGAGGCAAGAGTGCCCAAGGGTCCTTACCAGAGGGATTGAGGATCAGTCACCCCTTTGTGGACATGCTCCTCACATCTCCTCTCATGCCCTACGCTTCCAGCTCCTTTCCGTCACAGGATCCCCGTCCCCTCTCCTCAGTGCTGTCTCAGGCCTGAGGCAGAAGATGGGGTAGCCCAACCTCTGACAGGGCTGGTTCAGGTCGTCATGGAGAACTGCAGGCCGCTTCTCAGCTTCCCTCAGTCTAGTCTTCGCCTGTATGTCCGGCCTCCACGAGGCTCTTAGAACCAATGTATGGTTATGTAATTATGTATGTTATGTCTGTCTATAGAATTATTTTCCTCTCATTATTAAAGAAACACACACTCATTGCTAACTATCCAGATCATAAAGAAAACATAATTTTTTTTATTATTTTTTAAATTTATTATTTTTTTTATTGAATCACCATGTTGAAAGTGACAAAGCTTTCAGGCTGAAGTCTCAGTTACATAATGCTTGAAGGAAACATAAATTTGAAAATCATTCAATTGTACCTACTTTTAGCATCTTTGTTCTGCTTTTTCCTATGTAAATTGATTCACTATATAATATATTTATATGCATATATATGTGTGTGTGTGTGAAGCAAGACACACACAAACTTTCTAAGTTTACTTATAAAGATATGAGGGGGGCTGGAGCAATAGCACAGCCGGTAGTGCGTTTGCCTTGCATGCGGCCGACCTGGGTTCGATTCCCATCATCCCATATGGTCCCCTGAGAACCGCTAGGGGTAATTCTTGAGTGCAGAGCCAGGAGTGACCCCTGTGCGTAGGGAGTGACCTTGTGCATCGCCAGGTGTGACCCAAAAAGCAAAAAAATAAAAGAAAATAAAAAAGAAAAGAAAAAAAGAGAAATGCATGTTTAAGAGAGAACGTGGGCTTCTCAAGAGTGGAAAAAAGAAGCAGAAAGAGAGAGATATGTGTCCAAGAGAGCATGGCCTAGAAAGAGAAAGACTAAACACATATTTCAATCAAATAGGATCACTTTTCCCTACGCAACAGTGCGCCATGGATGTGCTTCCCGACTCTCAGCACAGCAGTCGGTTTCGGGGAGGGGTCTGCCTGGTTTGCCCACCTCTGCCAGCCCCCTTTACAGAGCATCTGTGCTCCAGAGCAGCCCACAGCCCCACAGCCGGGGCCCCCACTATGTACCATCGTCTCTTTCCCTAGTCACCCCTCAGCCTCTCACTTGGAAAGTGGCCCAAGGACTCCGGGGGCGGGGGCAGGCGTGCAGAACTGTTTAGCGGGTGCTGGCCTGCACCCCTACTGGCTGTGACTCAGGCCTGCCCGGCCTCTTCTCCCTCCTGCCGTCCCGGTGTGTGGGGAAGCCTGGAGTGAGTGTGGGACAGGAATGCCCGAAGCCCCGACTTGCTACTGGTTCCTACAGGAGTTGGCCGAGATGCAGTCCCAGATCTCGGAAACGTCCGTGGTCCTGTCCATGGACAACAACCGCTCCCTGGACCTGGACGGCATCATCGCCGAGGTCAAGAGCCACTATGAGGACATCGCCAACCGCAGCCGGGCTGAGGTCGAGACCATGTACCAGACAAAGGTGTGTGGGGCTGGAGATCTCCAGAGAGGGTGCTCAGGGGGCCTGGTTGCTTCCCTTGCTCCTTCTCAGCTTTCAGCGCCTGGAATCACAGTTCCGGGAGGTACTGGTGGGTGAGTGAGGGCACTCTTGCTCCCAGGGAAGACAGGAGCTAAGCCCTGGGGGAGAGCACCGCCTGACGGGGAGCAGAGAAGGGAAAAGGGCACAGACTCATAGTACTAATAGTCGTCCTAGCCAAACTGGCCACAGCACCAGGCAAGGTTTACCCGTGGTGGTTGATTTAACCCTTAGAGCAGCCCTCATAGATAGTACTGTTATTCCCACTTTACAGATCATGAAACGGAGGCACAGAGATGTTAAGTAATTTTTTCTAGGCCACATAGTAAAGTGGATGGAGGAGCAGGGATTAGATCACGGATCGTAGAGTTTATGCATTGCCTGTGCTCAGGGAGGCAGGACAGCTGAGGTCCTGATGGAGGCTGGGGCAGATGGACAAAAGGCTTGAAGGTAGCAGAGGGCTTACCTTTCTTTCTCTCTCTCTTTTTTTCTTTCTCTTGTTCCTTCCTTTTTCTTTCTTTCCTTCCCTTTCTTCCTTCCATCATTTCTTCCTCTTCCTTCCATCCTTCCTTTCTTCTTCTTTCTTTCTTTCTTTCTTTCTTTCTTTCTTTCTTTCTTTCTTTCTTTCTTTCTTTCTTTCTTTCTTTCTTTCTTTCTTTCTTTCTTTCTTTCTTTCTTTCTCTCTCTCTTTTCCTTCCTTCCTTCCTTCCTTCCTTCCTTCCTTCCTTCCTTCCTTCCTTCCTTCCTTCCTTCCTTCCTTTCTTCCTTCCTTCCTTCCTTCCTCCCCACCCCCGTGGGCCATACTCAGGGCTGACTCCTGGCTTTGTGCTCATGGATCACTCCTGGCAGGGCTCGGGGGACTATATGGGGTGCTGGGGATCAAACCCGGCTGGATGCATGCAAGGAAAATACCAAACCCGGTGTACTAGCTCTCGGGTCCTAGAGAGGCATTTTAAAGTTCAGAGACAGTGAGTCAACATGGCACCTGGGTTAGACACCAGCAGGAGGGCTGAGTTCATGCCCTCCTCTTCCTTTGATTTGTGTCCTTGAGGGCAGTTTCCTAGTCTGGCTCTCACTCATCTGTGACGTGGGTGCTTCATGGATGAGGGTGCTAAGCAGTAAGCAGTTCAGACTTCAGGGTATCCCCAGCACCAGGGCTGACGAGAGTGGGAAACCCCCCAGTCGCCGCAGATGGGTCTTGGAACTCATCCTTGTCCTCCCTGCTCTTCTAGGGGGAAACTGCCCCACCCACTGCTCACAGTGGGCCCCTGCGGGCACTGCGTGAGGGTTGCTGGGCATCGGCCTGTCTCCCAGGCATATTGCCAGGAGGGATGGGCGCTGAGGACCGGGGCCTTCCTTGCTTGGGTGTGTGTGGGGGGTCACCTGTAACGACTGCCCCGCTGTACCCCAGCTGGAAAACCTCCAGGCCCAGGCTGGCAAGCACGGGGAAGACCTCCGCAACACCCGGAATGAGATTGCCGAGATGAACCGCGCCATCCAGAGGCTGCAGTCTGAGATCGACAACATCAAGAACCAGGTGGGACTAGTGTTCCGCCCTGCCTCCGCCCTGCTCCACCCCGTGCACTGCCCTGACTCCGCCTTCCCGGCCCAGGCTCAGCTATGCCCTGCTCAGGCTCCACCCTTCTCTGCCAAGGCTCTGCCCTCCCCTGTTCAGCCTCTGCCCTCCCCCGCCCTGCCCTGTCCTGACTCCACCTGCCCTACCCAGGCCCCGCCCTGCCCTGTCCTGGCTCCACCTGCCCTACCCAGGCCCCGCCCTGCCCTGTCCTAGCTCCACCTGCCCTGCCCAGGCCCCGCCCTGCACTGCCCAGGCTCCACCTGCCTTGCCCAGGCCCCGCCCTACCCTGCTCAGGCTCTGCCCTCCCTGTCCTGGCTCCTCCCTGCTCTGCTCTGCCATGGCTCCGCCCTCCCTGTCCTGGCCCCTCCCTGCTCTGCCCAGGCTCCACCCACCCCTCTCAACCTCTGACCCAGCCATGTCCTGTCCTGGTACCCACTCCCCCCATCCCGCCACAGCACCTCTCCCCACCCTCCAGGCTCCTCCCTCTCCTGCCCAAGTTCCGCCCTGCCCCGCCCGGGCTCCGCCCTCGTTCCAGTCTGCTCTTTGGACTGGTGAAGGGCAGCCCTGGGTGGGGGGGGGCAAGCTCCAAATGCGGAGCGGGAGGTTGGGGCCCAGGGTGCCAGCTCTGCCTCCCCTCTCTCCTGGCACCACCCCCCTCCAGTCCCCTGCCCCACAATCTCCTTAGCTCAAGTCTCTTTTCAGCCCACTTGGGAGATTTCCAGGATGGAAAGTTCTGGGCCTGGGCCTGGCTCAGGGAGCCCTGGAGAAACACCCTCCAAACTGGTTTGGAACACGTGCCGTGCACTAGCTTTGTGCCCTATGGAGCTGCAGTGCGGGGGACAGCAGCAGCTGTCCACGTGGCTCACTCCTGGCCGCCCTCTCTCGGAGCCCTGCCTAGTGGCTCTGGCCACGGTGGCCTGCCCCCGCCCTCTGCGCGTGCATTTGCCAAGCACGCACGTGCTCCAGGGCCCGCACACTCTGATGGCTCCCCTGGAATGGAGCTCTCCTAGCTTTGCCAGTGCCACCCCTTCCTCAGTGCTGGGGCCCGGACACGGCCCGCCCCCAAAGAGATACCTTCCCCCCACCCCTCCCCCCCCAGCCCAGCCAGCACCAGCAGTGGCTGAAGGTGCTGAAGCACCTGTCTGAGGTGGAACTTTTCTGTCTTGTTAAATAAGGTCCTGACTGGTCCCGTCTTCTTTGGAATACAAAGCAAGACCAGGAGAGCGGGGATCTGTCTGGCGGGGTCACTGCACCCCTCTTTCCAGCACTGTGGCATAATCAGGGCTGGAGAATGTGCTTCCAGGGAGGGTCCCTAAGCCCTGACTGGGGAGTGGGGGGCAGGTGTGACTGCAGGGCGGGGGGGAAGGGAAGTTCTCAGGCAGCTCTGCAGGGAGTTCATTAGCAGCCGAGCAGGTGGATGGAGTGTGGGTGGTTTACCCAGCACCTGTCTCCCCTCCAAGCCCTGCACGCCTGTTTGGGCCACGGTGGCGGCTGCCTCTGGCCCCAGAGAAGATCCATGAGTCACTTGTGGAACTTGCAGGCAGTCGGGAGGCCTGAGGGGGGGGGAATGGATGAAAGGGCAGTTCTCACCCTACAGCTTCCAGGTCCTGTTCTCCCTCTCACAGAGTGAGAACTCCCCTCCCCTGCCCTGCGTTCCCCTGCGCTCCCCTCCCCCATCCCCTTCCCTCAAGGCTGGGTGCTAGGCTGAAGAGATAGCACAGCGGGTAGGGTGTTTGCCTTGTAAGCGGCCGACCCAGGTTTGATTCCCAGCATCCCATATGGTCCCCTGAGCACAGCCAGGAGTAATTTCTGAGTGCAGAGCTAGGAGTAACCCCTGTGCATCGCCGGGTGTGACCCAACAAGAAAATAAAAAAAGCTGGGTGCTGCTGCTGTGGAGGAGACCCAGAGGCAGTGTTATAGCTAAGGGGGCAGCAGTGGGCCAGTGTGGCCAGTGGATGAGTGTCTAAATCAGAGTCACCATCCACGGTGACGGGGGTCCTCGGTGCGTTTGGGGCCAATCGACATTCCCGGCCGGCCAGCCACGGACGAGGAACAGGTTGCAGACACATCACCAGACAATGGCCAACAACCTTTATTCCCGATTCCACAGACCAGATATCAGGGAGAGCAACCGCTCGGGAGTGAGGGGACAGTGATTGACTGGGAAAGTGTCGCACAAAGGAGAAGATTTTTTTGTTTCTCTTTGGCAATGCTCAATGCTCAGGGGTTCCTCCTGGCTCTGCACTCAGGAATTACTCCTGGCAGTGCTCAGGGGACCCTATGGGATGCTGGGAATCGAACCTGGGTCGGCCGAGTGCAAGGCCGTGTGTAAGGCAAACGCCCTCCCCGCTGTGCTATCGCTCCAGCCCCGCACAAAGGAGAAGTTTAACACCAGCACAAATAATTGTGGGGGTCCCTGGGGAGCCGAAGAGCCATGGCAGCACGGCAATGGGCACAAGGCTAACATAACCTCAGCGAGGGGCGCAGACCTGAGCCAGGCCCAACTGCTTGTAACAGAGGAGCAGTGATCACAAGTTGGGGGGGGGACGGGCACCCTTCCGGCACTGTCCTTTGCCTCTGCCTCCAGGAGAACCCCCCGATGTCTGGTCACCAGGGCAGCATTACGGTACAGATGGCTCGGGAGCAGTGCCAGGGGCATCCCAAGGAGGAGGATCAAAGAGAGCTTCTAGGAGGGGGGAGGCAGTGGGCACAAGAGCGGGGGGGGGGGGGGCCGAGGGCAGAGACAGCTCAGTGAGAAGGAGGGGGAGGGGAGGGCCACGGCAGCACCCCTGGCTGACAAGAGGATCCCTGGGCCAAATTAGCTCCTGGTAGTGGGTGTGGGTGGAGGATGAGCACTGGCAGAAGGATGCTCCAGCGGGGAAGAAACTCCGCGTTTGAGCAGAGCGGTAACGTCTCCCTGCTCCAGATTCTGGGTTTGTAACCGGCTCCTCGTAGACGGTAGATTTGGCTTGTAACCTGCCTGGTATTTGGAGATTCAAACTAGGATCTCATCGTCTTGGAACTCCTCAGCTAGAGTTTTTTATAACTCTGGCCTTTATAAACCAGAACAGCCTTGGTTAATAATAGTAATCATCGCAGAATTTATATGCCCTCAGTGTATGCCAGACCTTGTGCCAAGGACTTGCGTATTCCCTCACTGCCCTCATGTTACCCTCTTTGCACCAGTCCTGGGAGGTAGACGCGGTGATCTATTTTCTATTGTTGAAAAGAGGAAACTTTGGCTTAGTTTGCCAGAGTTGATCACAACGATCATGTCCGAGATACCAGGGGTGGAATGTGGCCAAGCAGGCCGGAACTGGAACCTAGCAGAGGGCACCCAAACCCATGGTTTTGATGCTGGCGTGTGCTGACATGTTGCGGTGCATGAAACAGCAAGGCATGTGCTCTGCCTCCGAGCCATGATTCCCGGGCTCTACCTCTGAGCCGTATCCAGCGAGCCCAGGGTTTGACCCCCAGGATTCCCCGGTGCCTGGGGGTCCACCGTGAGCCAGAGGCCCGGGAGCACGGGAGACAGAAGAGCAGCAGCTGGTGAGGCTGCCCCCTGCTCACTGCCCGCCCCTGCCCTCAGCGTGCCAGGCTGGAGGCAGCCATCGCGGACGCGGAGCAGCTCGGGGAGCTGGCCCTCAAGGACGCGCGGGCCAAGCAGGCCGAGCTGGAGGCCGCCCTGCAGAGGGCCAAGCAGGACATGGCGCGGCAGCTGCGCGAGTACCAGGAGCTGATGGATGTGAAGCTGGCGCTGGACATCGAGATCGCCACCTACCGCAAGCTGCTGGAGGGCGAGGAGAGCCGGTGAGGACAGAGGGGCCGGGGAGGGACAGAGGGGCCTGGGGGTGGACCCCATCCACAAGCATCCCGTGTGTGTGTGTGTGTGTGTGTGTGTGTGTGTGTGTGTGTGTGTATGTGTGTGTGTCTGGAGGGTACAGCTAGTGAGTTGACCTTCTAGAAGGAAATACCCAAAGCTCAGCAGGAAAGTAAGGGTGAAATAATAGAAACCCCTCAGGATCGTGGCCCTTAGCAGGGTCTTCTAATTTGACCCTCAGAATATATCCAGGCAGACTGGTCCATTTGAAAATGAAATTTTATGGCCACGCCCAAAACAGCAATAGCACAGCAAGTAGGGCGTTTGCCTTGTGCTCGGCCAATCCCGTTTGATTCCTCCATTCTTCTTGGAGAGCCTGGCAAGCTATTGAGAGTATCCTGCCAGCACGGCAGAGCCTGGCAAGCTACCCGTGGTGTATTCAATATGCCAAAAACAGTAACAACAAGTCTCACAATGGAGACGTTACTGGTGCCCACTCGAGCAAATCGATGGACAACAGGACGACAGTGCGACTACAGTGCTACCGCTACCCAAAACAGCGATGCGGAAGGTTACTTCTACTTGGCATGTAGGAACTACTACTGGTAGTGCTCGGGGAACCCTATGGGATGCCAGGGTTCGAATCTGGGTCCCTGGTTCTATCCCATCACTATCACTCTGGCCCCCAAGTTATAAGTTTAAAGCGATTCAGTTTTGTTAACTGCTGGGCCAGGGCCAGTGGCAGCCAAGCTCTTGTGATTTCTAGCCCAAGCATCTTCCATTCTAGCCCAAGCATCTTTCATCATACCAGTCTGCTTCTTGTCACGTGCTCTGTCCCGGGGTGTAGTCTGCAGGTGGTGCAGACGACCCACTTCCCTCTGTCCTCAGAGACATTAGCATCCTCCTCTGAGCTGGAGAGGAGGCGAGGACAGGCCACGGGGTACGGGGAATTCTGTGCCACGGAACTCACATCCGTGACATTGGGCCTTTGTCCTCCCCACGGTAGCTGGTGGATTCCTCAGCAGACAAGGCTGTAGGGTTGTGGCCTGCGGGGAGGTTTGGGTCTGGAGAGGGAAAGAGGGAAAAGCAAGGGGAAGATTTAGAAACGAAACCCACTGGTGCTTGGGATCCAGCCACTGCGGACTGAGATCATATTAGCAGGCCTGTGGGTGGTGCAAGGTGGAGATGGAGAGTGGGGCGAGACGGCATGGAGAGGCGCTCCTCGGCCAAATGCAGGCAGCCAAGGGAGGCGGCTTCCCCGAGAGGCTGGGGAAGGAGGCTGGGCTGGGCTGGGCTGACGGAAGGGGAGGGATTGGGGAGCAAGGGGACAGTGATGGCGGCAGACGGCAGAGGGCAGGGGAGGCAGGAGGAGGCCAGGACTCGGCCCTGCGGGCGGGCTCCTCCGTGTCAGCAGCTAGTCTCGGCCGGAGGGGAACTGGGAAGACCGTGTGGCTGGTCTGGGGCTCAGGGCCTTGCCGTCCAGCTAAGCTGCCCCTTCACCAGGGATGTCGGGCCCCCAGTTTTTGGAGAGAGCAAAGGGACCTAGCCTGCGTCTCTTTTCCCTTCCTGGAGTCAGAGCTGGAGGCCTGTGTGTCCTGGTCCTCTGCGTCCCTGCGGCAGCAGCTCAGGGACGGTGGGGGGCAGGTTGAGGGTGTCCATCTCGCCCTAGGAATGAGGACAGACACCTCATTCCTACCTGTCACTCTGTGGGACCTTCCAGGGGGCACGTCCAGGCGTGTTCAGCAGTTCAGGCAATCCAGGAGACCTTATAAAAATACCAAGTTACGGGGCTGGAGCGCTAGCACAGCGGGGAGGGTGTTTGCCTTGCACACAGCCGACTGGGTTCAATTCCCAGCATCCTATAGGGTCCCCCAAGCACTGCCAGGAGTAATTCCTCAGTGCAGAGCCAGGAGTAACCCCTGAGCATTGCTGGGTGTGACCCAAAAAGCAAATAAATAAATAAACAAATAAAAACAATTCCTAAGACTAATGTGTCAGCCGGTGTCAGAGCCTATTTTCAGCAGAGACTCAGGGAGTCTGCGCTCGGCGGGTGACACTGAGCTCGTGCTTGCGTGGGGCCTCCGCCCCAGGGAGCACTGTTGTGTGTGGCCAAGTGGTCCCTGCCTACTTTGGCCACACCACGGCTACAGCACCTCGCCCCCCGCACCTCCGGCTCACTTTACACCCTGGTGGGGACAGAGCGGGAGAGCCAGGGAAGAGCCTTTCTGGGCCTGGCGGGGTGGCCGCGCGGTCGGTCCACACGAGGGCCGCGCTCACTCCCCGCCCTCTGCTTTGCCCCCAGGTTGGACGGAGATGGAGCAGGCGCTGTGAGCATCTGTGAGTCTGGTGGGGCCCTTCCCCGTCCCTGTGCTGTCCAGAGTGGGCTGGGTCTTGGGGCCACCCAGGAGTCTCTTCAACAACCAAGAGGGCAGGGCTGGGGGTGGCAAGGGGCATCTGTGGCTCGGCCTCCCCCGCTGCCCCAGGCCCTTTGGGGAGGCCCCGGGTGCCCCGTGCTGAGGAAGCTCTCCTGTCTCTCCCAGCCGTCGTGAATTCCACCGGTGGCAGCAGGCTGACCTTTGGGGGCACCATGGGCAGCAATGCCCTGAACTTCTCCAGCAGCGCAAGTCCTGGGGCCGTCAAGTTGCACTCCCTCAGGACGACATCTGTCTCTCGACGGAGTACCCCCAACTGACCCCTCCACACGGTCACCTGCGACCCCCCCACACCTCCAGGCCCCAAGACCACGAGTCTGCAAAAGGATGCGAGGATGGTCCCCAATAAAACAGCCCCCGAGGCTGGGAGAGACGAGCCTGGCGCCTGCCCTCCTGGCATCACTCTCCTGGGCTGTGGCAGGGTGGGGGCTGGGAGGAGGGCCCGGGTCTGTCCTGGCTATGGGAGTGCCCTGGTGGGGGGGGTGGGGGGCTGCTCTGAGAACTGAGCTCCCCGCAGCCTTCCAGTGCAGGCTGAGCCCCACTGGCAGGCCTGGCTGGGCCGAGTCAAGCAGGCCGGATGCGTCTCCTGTCGGGGGCTGGAGGGGTCTCCATGCTGCCCAGTGTGTGCCAGCTCTCAGCTGCGCTGCCTCAGCTCTCCTGGTGCTGGGCCTATCACACCCTGGGGCCCTGGGGGTGCTCTCTGGGGCTGGGCGCAGGAAGGGGTGTGTGTGTGTGTGTGTCTGTGTGTTTGTGTGCGTGTGTGTGTGTTGGGTGCAGGAAGGGGTATGTGTGTGTTGTTGGGTGCAGGAAGGGGTGTGTGTGTGTGTGTGTGTCTGTGTGTTTGTGTGCGTGTGTGTGTGTGTCTGTGTGTTTGTGTGCGTGTGTGTGTGTTGGGTGCAGGAAGGGGTATGTGTGTGTTGTTGGGTGCAGGAAGGGGTGTGTGTGTGTGTTGGGTGCAGGAAGGGGTATGTGTGTGTTGTTGGGTGCAGGAAGGGGTGTGTGTGTGTGTTGGGTGCAGGAAGGGGTATGTGTGTGTTGTTGGGTGCAGGAAGGGGTGTGTATGTGTGTGTCTGTGTGTCTGTTGGGTGCAGGAAGGTTTGTGTGTGTGTGTTGGGTTCAGGAAGGTGTGTGTGTGTGTGTTGGATGCAGGAAGGTGTGTGTGTGTGTGTGTTGGGTTCAGGAAGGTGTGTGTGTGTGTTGGGTGCAGAAAGGTGTGTGTATGTTGGGTGCAGGAAGGTGTGTGTGTGTGTGTGTGTATGTGTGTGTGTGTGTGTGTGTGTGTGTGTGTGTGTCCTATATTCCTGACAGGCAGCAGCATCTGTGACGGCCAAGGGGGGGTGGATGTTGTGTCAGGAGTCCCCTCACCAGTAGGTGATGGCAGGGTGGGGTGGGCATGTCGGGGGGCCGTTGAGGGAGTGTTGAAGACTTTGTCCTCGGGGTCAGCTTCCTGTTGAGGCTGGAGCGGCAGTGTCCTGTGTCCCCGCAGCTGCAGGGGCGAGTCCCGCCGGTGGCGTCAGGGAGCCGGACCCTCCCTTCTGGACTCTGGCCTGCTGCTTCTCTCCCCCTCCTGCTCCTCCTCACACGGGCGTGGGGGTGTCTGGCGCGTGGGGGGGGGGCTCTTTGCAGACTGAGACGGTCTCTGTGCGGCCTGGAGGAACTGGGCAGGAAGTGGCACGCGGGCCAGGGGGGAGCGTCTCAGGGGTGTTCTCCGTGCCCCCGAGCTTTACTGGCAAGCGTGGAGAGCCGGCAAGAGAGGGGAGGGCGCTGGCCCCCTGGCCACCCCGCCCCCGCCCCCAGCGTGCCCCGCACAGCCCCGTCTGCGTTTCAGGACCATTGCCCCCTCCCGAGGCCCCAGAGCGTCCCAACCCGGGCCAAGGATGCCATCGTTCCTGACACGCTGGGCCTGTGGGGCAGTGCGGAGCCTGTCCTTCCTACGGCGAAGGAGGCGAGGACGCGGGAAGGGAGCACGTCGCGGGGAGGCAGCGGTTGGGGTGGGGCGGGTCACGCAGGCTGCTTCTGAAGCCCTGTGGGGTGTCAGGCTCGGGGTCTGCGGAGCCTGGAACCCCGGCTGGCGGCTGGCGGAGCGGGAGGCGCTGGGTGGAACCGCTGCATCTCTGTCTGCAGGGCACGCACCTGGCCCGCTCGCCGCCAGGTTCCGGCTGCAGGGGGCGCTGTAGGCACTGCCGCCTGGAGCCCGACAAGCAGAGGTCCCTGCAGACAACCCCTCCCCGGGAGCTGCTCACACGGGCGGGGGTTGGGGGTTGGGAGAGGGACCCCTGGCTGCCGACAAGAGTGCCACCTGTCCTTGCTGGGAACCCGCCCTCCTCCCTGCACCAGCCACTTGGTATTCCTGACGGCCCTCGCTCAGCAATGGTTGCTCACAATGCTCACCGGCCCACACCCAGTGGCAGTGTCTGCCCTTCCCCTCCTCTCTCCCTGGGCGGGGGTGAGCGGAAGGCAGGGTCCTTACCTCACTCCTCCCTGGTCAGGGCCCTCCTCTCCCCTCACCCCTCCCTGGATAGAACCCTTCCCTTCCCCTTCCCCTTCCCCTTCCCCTTCCCTGGGCAAGGCCCTCTCCTCATCCCTCCCTGGGCAGGAACTCCCTCCCCCTCTCCCGGCTCCTTCCCCTAGAGGAAGCACTGATATTCTCAGTTTACACTGCCTGCCCAGGGCACCAGCTCCTGAGTGAGGGGGCAGAGACCCCCAAGCCTTGGAATCTGCAGGTCCAGTGGCCTGAAGAGCTGGAGAGTGTTTGGAGCCAGCCACTGCCTCCTCCCCTCCACCCCCTGTCAGGGCATGGGCACTGTCAGGCTGGCGCTTGTCCGTGCCCCTCTCCTTCCTTTCCCGAGAACATTCCAGGACTGGCAGGTGGCGGCACTTGCCCAGGCCCCTGTACTCCCCCGCCCCCCGCCCCCCCCCCCCCGCGCCCAATCATGATTTGTCTGGATGTGGATGTGCTTGACATTGACACTGAGATGGTGTCACAGCAGAAGTGTGTGCCCACAGCATTGGGCACACAGAGACGGGCGTCGCAGAAGCTCCGTCTGAGATGAGCACCCTGCCCCAGACGGCTCTAAAGGGGCGTCACGCTCAGTTAAAAGCAGAAGAGTCACAAACAGTAGCGACACAGCAGAGATATTAGGTGCCAATAAGATTCCCTATCAAATCCTTTTTCTCCCCTCTATCAAATCTTAAGGCTTGACATCGACGAAAGGAGAGAAATGTTCTCGTCGGCTGTTTCCGTGTTACGTAATACTTTCTGTAGGCATCATGAACACAATCATAAAAATTATCAGCTCATTCCATCTTCGAGAGACTGACCAGGTCCTCCCAGCAGCTCCAGGCTTAGGAAGGGTTTGATCAAGGACACCCTTCTGGCCTGTGGGGTCCCTCCCTCTTTTCCGGGCTGTAGAACAGACCAGTTCCATCACTCAGGGTACCCTGCCCTGTCTTCTCTGTGTCCTGGAGTGTGTCCATCTCCTCCATCACAGTGGGTGCTCACCTGCTTCGCATCCCTGCTGCCCCTGACTACTTCCCCAGTCCTAGCTCAGGAAGAAGTAGAGTTCAGGAAAGGTTGAGTCAAGGCCACCCACCTTTGACAAAGGCAGCTGGCCTGCTTTTGAGGCACTTGATCTGCTCCTCCTTCTGCTTCATGCACCGTGCATTGGGGTCGATCTCCAATTGAGGGGCATGAGGAGGCTCTCGATGACAGACACAGGGGTGATGTGGGGCGGGCTGGGTCCTGCCCCCAGCAGTACCCGAAGCTGCTTCCATAGGAGCCAGGAAGCCCTGGATGATGCCTCTGCAGCAGGAGATGCCTCTGTAGGGGGCGGCCATGATGCAGCATCAGGACCACAGGCCTAGGCGCAGCTGAGGCCAGTGATGCAGCATCAGGACCACAGGCCTAGGCGCAGCTGAGGCCAGTGATGCAGCATCAGGACCACAGGCCTAGGCACAGCTGAGGCCAGTGATGCAGCATCAGGACCACAGGCCTAGGCACAGCTGAGGCCAGTGGAGAGTCAGGATGCGGTGCTGCGGGGACCTGGTGCTACGGGGGTGGCGGCTGGACCCCCAGCCCACCCTTCATTTATATCGCGGCCGCGGGCCCGTGCATTTATGAGCTTGAAGGTCGGCCTGAGCCCCACCGAGCCACTAATCAAAGCTGGCCGGGCTGCCAGTGTCCCCAGAAAACTGCATTCACCTCCTGCCAGGCCTTTTTGAGGCCAGCAAGGTCCTGGTCAGCTCTGCGCGGCCAGGGCAGGACCCCAGGGACTCTCCGTCCTCCCCGGGAGTGCTGGACCATTTTCCCCATCTACCCTCCCTTGTTCCCTGGGGTTGGGCATCAGGGACCTCAAACCCCAGTTTCATACCCTGTGCTCCACCCCCAGCAAGCCTATAGGCCAGGAAGGCATAGTTTATTGATTGATTGATTGGTGTCTGGGTCACACCCAGGGATGCTCAGGGGTACTACTGGCGCTGCTCAGGGGACCATATGGGATGCTGCAGCTGGGACCTGGTCAGCCGCAAGCAAGACAAACGCCCTACCCACTGTACTGTCTCTCCCGCCCTTTAGTTACTTTTTAAGGTGTATTATTTTTTCCTCCTACCCCTTGATGTACATTTGGTGAGGGCCAGTAAATCATGGCACATTAAGGGAGGCCAGAACTTTCTATCCACATTGACAGTCATTAGGAATCGTCCCTGGGGCAGGGGTGGGGACGGGCTGGTGTGAGAGTATCTTGGGTTGGGCATTTGCCCTGCACCTGTCAGCCTGGTTTTGATCCCCATACCACACACGGTCCCCTGAGCACCGACAGGAGTGTTTTCTGAGTGCAGTGCCAGGAGGATCCCCTGAGCATCTGCGGGGGGGTGACGCACCCTTTCCCCCATAGAAAAGAGGCATCCTTCTGGGCGTGGAGCAGTAACACAGGGGCCTAGTCTCTCTGGTCCCAGCCTTCTTTTTCTATTCTCACTCGACATTCCTGGCTCCTGGCTCTGTGCTCCATCCAGCTGGAGCCCAGTCCAGCACAGCCTGGGTCCCCCTTGACAGGCCTCTAGGCTGCCATCTCTGCGGAGGTCCCAGCAGCTTCTCAACAGCCGTGACCTACTGGGGCAACGTCTCCACAAGAAGTCCAGCAGTGTGGCACGCACTGACCAGTCCATGTTCCTTTAGCTGTGATTCCAAGGCGTGTTGGTTTCTTTTTATTTGGGGGGGGGTCACATCCGGAGATGCACAGGGGTTACTCCTGGCTCTGCACTCAGGAATTACCCCTGGCGGTGCTCAGGGGACCCTATGGGATGCTGGGAATCGAACCCAAGTCGTCCACGTGCAAGGCAAACGCCCTACCCGCTATGCTATTGCTCCAGCCCCGAGTGTTGGTTTCTTTAAAGTGAAGATCACCCAAATACTGATCTGAATGGCCTGGGGTGAAAAAAAATCGCTTGGGTTGTGGGATATGGTCAGGGGGTAAAGCTCAACCCTCATCGGTGTGAGGACATGTTCTCACATGCGACCGAGCCAGGTTCAATCCCCTGCACCCCATAGGGTCCCCGGAACCCACCAAGAGCGATCCCTTAGTGCAGAGCCCGGAGTAAGCCCTGAGCTCCGCAGGGTGTGGGGAAGAGGAAGAAAGAAAGGAAGAAAGAAGAAAGAAGAGTGGGAGGGAGGAAGGAAGGAGGAGAAAGAGAAATAGAAAGGGAGGGAGGGCGGAAGGAGACTGGGAAGGCCTAGTCTAGGGGCTCAACTGTGGCTTCTGGGGTCTGTCCCGTGGGCAGGACCTGGTCTGGGCCAGTAGCAGAACCTTTCTGAGCCTCAGTTTCCTCCCTTGCAGGGCAGGTAGTAGCGCCCAGCCCAGAGGTGCTGGAAGCCTCCTGAGATAATACAGGGAAAGCTTTTTGGGCCCCACCTAGCACTTAAGAGCTCCATAAATGTTTGTTTATATGTTTGCTCGCTCTGTTTGTTCTATTCCTATTAATTTGTTATTCATCCTGTCTCCCTGTGGGCAAAAACTTTCTCTCCTCAGAATCCAGTGCCCGGGTCCTCTCCTTCCGTGCCCAGCCCTCAGTGGCTACTGTGTCCCTCTCCACGAGGCTTTGTGTACCCCTCCCCGCTGGGACAGGCGCTGTCTCTCCTCAGCCCAGGCAGCCCCCAGATGGCCTCACTCATGCCCAGGGGCCTTGAAGGAGAGCTTGGCGAGGGCAGGGTCATGTGCAAGGTCTAATAGTGCAGGGTCCTGCAAGCAGGCACGGGGGGCTTCCTCCCAGGGGCTGGGCCTGGGGTGGCTGTGCGAGCAGAGGCCTTCTCAGGGGTGGGGACACGGACCGTCAGGTGATGGCATCTTACAGAAACTGGCCCGATGCAAAGATCGCTCTCCAGCCGCTGCAGGTCGTGGCTGCCCACTCCCGAAGGCCGTAACCTATCATAAAGGAAGTTAATTATGTGCCCAATTATCAGCAGAGGAAACCAGAGTGTGCACTCAGCAGCTGGCATGAAAGGCAAACATGTAAATCACCCTGAGCTTCCTTTGCTTTCATACATGAGCTATTATTGTGCAGAGGGTAATTAAACCCCTCACCCCGGGGGTCACTGCAAGTGTCTGTGCCTGGCACTTCCCACTTTCAGGGAGTACCCACGGCCCCTGTTGCTGTCTTCCCCACTGCCCTGTAGCCCCCGAACCCCTTCGCTCCAGGGTTGGCCCCAAAGCCCAAGCCTGGGACCAGAGAGATTGTACAATTGCCTTGCATGTGGCTGACCTAGGTTTGAATCCCAGCACCAGGCATGGTCCCCTGGACCCTGCCAGGAGTGATCCTTGGATACAGAGGCAGAAATAACTCCGGAGAACAGCCAGCTGTGTCCCCCTTCCAAAATAAAATAAAATAAAATAAAATAAAATAAAATAAAATAGAAACAACCAAGCCGGGGGCTGGAGTGATAGCACAGCAGGTAGGGCATTTGTCTTGCTCGCGGCTAATCCAGGTTCCATCCTTGGCATCCTATATGGTCCCCCAAGCACTGCCAGGAGTAATTCCTGATTGTATTTTTATTTTTTAATTTTTTAAATTTTATTTATTTATTTATTTTTGCTTTTTGGGTCGCACCCGGTGATGCACAGGGGTTACTCCTGGTTCTGCACTCAGGAATTATCCCTGGTGGTGCTCAGGGGACCCTATGGGATGCTGGGAATCGAACCCGGGTTGGCCGTGTGCAAGGCAAATGCCCTACCCGATGTGCTATCGCTCCAGCCCCCAATTCCTGATTGTAGAGCCAGGAGTAACCCCTGAGCAACACTGGGTGTGACCCCCAAAAGCAACAAACAAACAAACAAACAACTCCAAAAAACAGCAACGACAAGAACTAAGCCCTGGGTCCAGACTTTGTCTCTTGGGAGTGGCTTCTCTTCGCCACTGTCCCCCGTAGAAGAGGGGCGTCTCCCACCCCCAGCCCCGCGTGGGTGTGTGGGGCTGCTCCTGCAAATCCGCTGTGTGGGGATGGCCCCGGGCTGCGGGTTTCTCACAGGAAAGCCGTCCCCGTCTCTCCCTGCCTCCCCGAAGCCTGGTCTTTCAAATCGGGGGCTGACAGGCTGCACACTGGTGTTCCTTCCCTGGGACCCCCACCCCACCCTTAGTTTGGGCTCAGAACTTGCTAGAGAGGGTTTGATAGGGGAAATCGGGAAGAGGCTGGAGAGCAGGGCGGGTCCTGTGCTTAGGGCTGCGTGGAGGGCGAGGAGCTGGGTTCGAGGATGGGAAGAGCTGACGGGACAGGCAGGACATGGAGCGGGTGGGCAGGAGAATGAGAGGGTGGAGGCACCCAGCTCTTAATATTTTTTAAAAATTATTTCGGGGTGGGCCAGAGTGATAGCACAGCGGGTAGGGCGTTTGCCTTGCAGGCGGCCGACCCGGGTTCGATCCCCGGCATCCCATATGGTCCCCCAAGCATCGCCAGGAGTAATTCCTGAGTGCAAAGCCAGGAGTAACCCCTGAGCATCGCTGGGTGTGACCCAAAAAGCAAAAAAAAAATTATTTCGGGGTCAGAGTGACAGTACGGCGGGTAGGGCACCTGCCTTGCACGTGGTCGACCCAGGTTCGACCCCCTACACACACCTTCTATGGTGGCCTGTTCCCCGTCAGGAGTGATCCCTGAGCGCAGAGCCAGGCCTAAGCCCAAGCACCGCCGGGTGAGACTCCCCAAACAATCACCCCTCAATTCCTAAATTATTTTAATTTTTAAATTTTAGGCACTGTGGTTTACAATGCTGTTAATGACAAAGTTTCAGGGACTGGAGTGATAGTACAGCGCGTAGGACATTTGTCTTGCACGCCACCTACCCGGGTTCAATCCCCAGCATCCCAAATGGTCTCCTGAGTACCACCAGAAGTTAATTCTTGAGTGTAGTGACAGGAATCTGAGCATCAGCGGGTCTGACCCAAAAGCAAAAAAAAAATTTGGGTTTCTGGGGCTGAAGCAATAGCACAGCGGGTAGGGCGTTTGCCTTGCATGAGGCTGACCCGGATTTGAGTCCCAGCATCCCATATGGTCCCCCGAGCACCACCAGGAGTAATTCCTGAGTGCAGAGCCAGGAGTAACCCCTGAGCATCGCCAGGTGTGAAACCTCCCCCCCAAAAATTTGGGTTTCATGCATAACACAATCCAGCACCAGACCCTCCACCAGAGTAACCATTCCCCTCCACCAATGTCCCAGTGTCCCCTCCTGACCTCTGTCCCATTCCTCCCCTGTGGTGAGCTTCCTACTGAAGACCGGGTCTCAGTTTCGGGTTGCTTTGGGGTGTTGTTATGCTCCTACTTTGTTTCTTCATATCCCACTGATGAGATGAGAAAGGGCTCTGTACCACGCATCACCAGGTGAAATGCAAATCAGACAACAGTGAGGTATCACCTCATACCAGTGAGACTGGCACTCATCATGAAGAACAAAAACAACCAGTGTTGTGGGACCTTCGCTTACTGCTGGTGGGAATGCCGACTGGTCCAGCCCTTTTAGAAGACAATATGGACATGCCTTACAAAACTAGGAATTGAGTTTCCGTATGACCCAGAAATTCTTGGCATCTGCTCCAAGGACCCAAAAAACTCTATTCAGAAAATCCACCTGCGTTTCTATGTTCATTGTAGCACTATTTACAAAAGCCAGAATCTGGAAACAACCCAAGTGCCCAAGAACAGATGATCGGATTAAGAAACTATGGTACATCAATACAGCGGGATACTACTGAGCCTTAGGAAAAGATGAAATCATGCAGTTTGCTGCCACCTGGGTGGGTCTGGAGAGGATCAGCCGAGTGAGGCTAGAAAGGGAGGGACAGACACCCAGCTCTTGGGAGCCCTCTAGTCATATCGCTTATGCACAACCTGCTGTCAGTTTCATGTGTCTGTGAGAAGTGACCGAACAGGAGTTTACGGTCATCTTGTTGAGTGGGGCGAGGGGGACAGTACGCCAAAGCTCAAGAGTCATGGGTTGTGTCGCAGCTTCGGCTCCTAGTCCTGTCGTTTGTGGGACCCTCTGCCTGGTCCTGCTCCCACCCTGCCAGGAAGGCCTCGGCTCTGGCCCTGGTCTCAGCTCACTTTGCAGCCGAGACAGGAAGCCTGAGGTCCACGCTCGCAGACCCTGGGGGTCTCACCTAACTCCTGTCTCCTTCTCGACACCTCCCACAGTACAGCAAAAAGGCCTGGGCTGACCTCCGCAGGGCTGTTCACACGCGCTCTTTCCATTGATTCACCTGTTTGTCTGGTCTTTGGCCACACCTGGTGGTGCTCAGGGATCACTCCTGCCAGGCCCTTGGGCACCATACGGGGCGACTGAGATTGAGGCAGAGCCAGCCATGTGCAAGGCGTGCCCCCACCCCACCGTCCGATTTTCCCAGCCCTGTACCCACCGTGTCCCGGTGCTCATCCCACCCATCCTCAGGGCCATGATCAGGGCTCAGGCAGTCTCTGTACTAGACTCGAGAGCAACACACCTGAGGCCTTTGAAATAAATTCTGCTTATTTAAGTTGGAGAGGTGCCCTGAGGATGTGTCAGAGGGATGATTGGGAACCGGGGGAGGCAGATGAACATTTGAATATTTGAAAAAGAAAAGGAACATTTCTCTTTTCCTTCCTTCTCTCCATCACTCCTTTCCTTCCTTCCTTCCTTCCTTCCTTCCTTCCTTCCTTCCTTCCTTCCTTCCTTCCTTCCTTCCTTCCTTCCTTCCTTCCTTCCTTCTTCCTTTTTTTTGGGGGGGCAGTCACACCTGGCAATGCTCAGGGGTCACTCCTGGCTCTGCATCCAAGAATCACTCCCAATGGTGCTCAGGGGACCTTATGGGATACCCAGGATCGAACCCACATCGACCACATGCAAGGCAAACGCCTCACCTGCTGCCTGTCGCTCTGGCCCCCAGAGGAATGTATCTGACAGGCTGGGGAGGCTCCTCCTTCCATTCTGAGCCACCTTTACCTTTCTTTGCTCCAACCCCCTTTCCCTTCTGGCAGCATGAAGAGAGGGTGCCGGGGGCCCGAGGCAGAGAAGGAGCGTGTCAGAACCCAGCCGGGCGTCCAGCAGTGCTCGGGACTCCTGTCCTCTCCCCTCACTCAGCTCCTAAGCCCCTGTTTCGCCCCCGCCAGCAGGCACCTTCCCTCGGCCCCCCAGGAGCCCCAGCGTCCCTTCAGAGAGAGGCCGGAGAGCCCCTACCCCCAGGCTGCACGCTGCTGGAGTGGGAGGGGCCAGGGGGTCCCGAGCCCCTGCTGACCTGCTTCTCCGGCCAGGACTCTGGCCTGCTTAGAGACTGGGAATGGGGGTGGGATTTCTCCAGGGCTGCGGGGGACGTGGGGCCCCTGGATAGCTCCTTCAATGAGGAGGGGCTGCCTGCGTGTCTTGTCCCCGGAGGGTCCTGTGCCGGCCAGTGCAGGGGAGACCGAGAGGCCAGTTCCCACAGCCAGCTGGAGGGGCCGCTTTCTTTTCTTTTCTTTTTTTTTTTGCTTTTTGGGTCACACCCGGCTATGCACAGGGGTTACTCCTGGCTCTGCACTCAGGAATTACTCCTGGCGGTGCTCAGGGGACCATAAGGGATGCTGGGACTTGAACCCGGGTTGGCCGTGTGCAAGGCAAATGCCCTACCCGCTGTGCTATCACTCCAGCCCCTGGAGGGGCCGCTTTCTGATGGAGGGGCCCACCATCCAAGAGGGCAGGGACTGAGGAATTTGGAAAGGGGTGTGTGTGTGTGTGTGTGTGTGTGTGTGTGTGTGGTGTATGTGTGTTTATGTGTGTGAGTGGTGTGTATGTATATGTATGTGTGTGTGCATGTGTGCCTGTATGTGTATGTGTGTGACTGTATATGTGTATATATGTGAGTGTGGAAGTATATGTATGTGTGTGCAAGTGTGTGTGTATGTATATGTGTGTCAATGTGTGCGAATGTGTGCCTGTATGTGTGTATGTATGAGTACGTGTAAGTGTATTGTGTATGTGTGTGAATGTATGCATGCCAATATTGTGTTTGTGCATATGTGTGAGTGTATGTATGTGAGTGTGTGAGTGTATCTATGTGTCTATGTGAATGAGTGTGTTTGTATGAGTGTATATGTATGTATATATGAGTTTTTTGTGTGTGAGTAGTGTGAATGTATATATGTGTATGAGAACGCACATGTGTGCCTGTATGTGTGTATGTGTGTATGTATGTATGTATATAAAGTGTGTGGACTGGAGCGATAGCACAACAGGTAGGACGTTTGCCTTGCACACAGCTGACCCGGGTTCGATTCCTCCGTCCCTCTCGGAAAGCCTGGCAAGCTACTGAGAGTATCTCGCCTGCACGGCAGAGCCTGGCAAGCTCCCTGTGGTGTATTCGATATGCCAAAAACAGTAACAACAAGTCTCACAATGGAGATGTTACTGGTGCCCGCTCGAGCAAATTGATGAGCAATGGGACGACAGTGCAGTGCAGTGCTACAGTATATATATGTGTGTATGTATACGTGTGTGAGTGTGTGTGACGTATGTGTCTGTCTGTGTGTGTTGTATTCATACATGAAGAGGAAAATAAGGGCTCTTCTCCACTTAAGCTTTGGATGGAAAATGAGATATGAAAGGCCATTGGACCCGCAGGAGTTAAGACTCGTTCATGTCCACACCTCAGACACCTCGGTCGTGGTCAAGATGGACAACAGCTGGGACCTGAACATGGACTGCATCATCGCCGAGATCAAGGCCCAGTACGACGACGTTGCCAGCTGCAGCCGGGCTGAGCCGAGAGCTGGTATGGCAGCAAGGTGGTTGCTCGCCTGGTAGCAGGGTGGGCCCTGAGGGGCACCGAGGGAGGCTCATGGAGGGGCTCAGGCTGCTTCTGGGCTTCCAGCGGGCGGAGGGACTGGACACACTGGGAAACGGACAGAGGGTCCACAGCCCCCTTGACCCCTTCTCCCTTCTTCCCCCCAGAACTCCAAGCTGGAGGCCGCCGTGTCCCAGTCTGAGCAGCAGGGCGAGGCGGCCCTGTGCGATGCCAAGTGCAAGCTGGCCGGCCTGGAGGAGGCCCTGCAGAAGGCCAAGCAGGACATGGCGTGCCTGGTGAAGGAGTACCAGGAGGTGATGAACTCCAAGCTGGGCCTGGACATTGAGATCGCCACCTTCTGGCCCAGGCTGGGAGGGTGCAGGGCGGGGGCGGGGAGCTGCTAGCTACTTCATGCAGACCTGCCCCTCTTTCTTCTGCTGCTTCTGCTCCATTTCCTCCCTAGCTCCAGTTTCTTCCGTTTCCATTTTCCCTCCCTCCTGGAGTCCCGCCCTGCCTGGAGGAGAGGTGCAAGATGATAATTTGCCCGAGTTTCACGGCCTGATTTCCAACAGGAAATCTTGCTTGCTTGAGTTGGGAACTGTGGTTTGCAGGTAAGCAGGTTTTTTTTTTTTTTTTTGGGAAGGGGGGTGGGGAAGGTATGGGCCTGGCCATACCCAGTGGTTCTCAGGGGCCACTCCTGGGGGTGGATCATGTGTCGTGCCTTGGAACCAACAGGGGTCACGTGTGCAAAGCAGGTGTGGTGCCCAGCCTGAGGGTCGAGCTCGTCTCTCTCCTCAGACGTGGGCACAGAAATGCAACGACTCTGGTTGGCAGTCCTGTCCCTGAGGGAGACACTCCAGTGGACCCCGTGAGGGTGGGAAGGTCGGGGAGCAGGGGCCCCGTCCACCGTTAGCCGCACCAACACGAGGGGGTTCTCTGATGGGCCCTCGGTGGAGCCATCTGGGCACACAGAGTCTGCCCGCCTCTCCCCACTGTAGGAGCCTCAGGTGTGACCTGTCCCCAGACGCTGTCCTGCGTGGCAGGCCTCTATGTCCCCTCTGTGGGGTCTCGACGGGCGGCACTTCCTGTCCTGAGTCTCAGGCCTCTCTGCCCCTCTGCCTCAGTGTGAGGAGATGAAGGCCACCGTCATCAGGCACGGGGAGACCCTGCCCCGCACCAAGGAGGAGATCAATGAGCTGAACCGCATGATCCAGAGGCTCACGGCAGAGGTGTAAAACGGGAAGTGCCAGGTACGGGTCCTGTCGACCTGGGCCAGAGTGACCGCGGCCGGCCAGGCCCAGAACATCCATGACTGACTATTCTGGAGGAAGGGTATTTCACCAGCGTGGTGCCTCCAGGCTTCCTGACACGGGCCCCAGACTAGGTTATGAGGGACAGGAGTTAAACTGGAGTATGGTGTAACGGGTAAGGTGCTCGCCTTGCCCACCACTGACTCAGCCACCCCCCTACTCCATCAGGAGTGACCCCTGAAGTACACAGCCCTGAACACTGCTGGATGTGGCCCCCAAATCAAGACCAAACAAAACCAAAAGTGGATTATATCTTTCTGAGTTTGGCTAAGGAAGGATTTTATTGTATTTTAAATTTTGGCAGGCTTCAGGGATCATATAGGGTGCCAAGAATCGAACCCAGGCTGGCTGCATGCGAGGTAAGCACCTTGCCTACTGTACTATCACTGTGGGAAGGATTTTAAACATGGACATAAAGTGCTTAATATAAAAAACTAATAAATTAGATTACAGTAAAATTAAAAATTTCTGTTAAATATTCTACAGGGTAAAAGAGAAGTTATATAGCAGCCAACATAGTAATATTGATATAGTAATATTGATATCTGATATTGACATCTGATAGCTTAGTTCTCCCTCTTGGAGAACCTGGCAAGCTACCAAGAGTTTACTGCTTATACGGGGTAGAGCCTGGCAAACTCCCCGTGGCATATTCATATGCCAAATACAGCAACAATGATGGGTCTCATCCCCCTGACCCTGAAGAGCTTCTAATGCGGCACCATTGGGAAGGTTGAGTAAAGAGAGACTGCTGAAATCTCAGGGCTAGGATGAATGGAGATGTTACTGGGCCTGCTCGAACAAATCAATGATCAATGAGATGACAGTGATACAGTGATAGTAATATTGAAAAAGTAGTAATTTGCGATAAATAATCCTTATCATACAATATGAATCAGGCAAAGAACCCAATAGAAAAAATGGGCAGAAGGAAAGGAAAATATAAAAGGATAACCAACATTAAATACTAGCCCTAATAGTAATGAAAATGGAAAGCAAGACCCATATAATCTTGATTGTGCCACTTAATTATTGGAATTAAGACAAATTGAAATGAATCTTTTATGCAAAGCTGAATAAATTATTAATTGCTATTACAATGACTTTGATAAATAATTTTTATCTTGTAATATTGAACATTTGACAGTCCTATGACCTAGAAATCCTATTCCTGGTTGTATATCAAAAAGAAATTCTCACATACATGCTGTAGAAGATATTTAGAAAAATGCTCACAGTGTCACCTTGTAAGAGAAAGAATCAAAAGGAAACAATAATAGAATTACCTAAAATATGCTAGTTAATACAGTTAAATAGTATGAATTGTAGGGAGGGATCCTAATTACACAATGTTAAAAAACTCAAGTTCTTGTGCGATTCCTTTGCAATTAAAAAAAGTTAAAAATGTTATATGTGTATAAAATTAAAAATTAGCCCCCTCAAAGGTTAGAATTCCCCCTTCAATAAAATCAAGGAAATGGTGACAAAACTCAAGGACCTGGTTACCTACAGTGAGAAGCAAAATGTAGAAGGAGTGTGTAAATGAATGTAAATTATTAGTAAGGTTTTGGTTCTTGAGTCATTAAGTGGATTCAGGGGTATTTTATTTTCAAGATAATATTATATTATGAGGGGCTGGAGCAATAGCACAGCGGGTAGGGTGTTTGCCTTGCACACGGCCGACCTGGGTTCGAATCCAAGCATCCCATATGGTCCCCTGAGCACCGCCAGGGGTGATTCCTGAGTGCAGAGCCAGGAGTAACTCCTGTGCATTGCCAGGTGTGACCCAAAAAAGCAAAAAAAAATTATATGATGAAAAGTGGTATGTCATTTATAAGATGTGACCCTAAAGCACAAAAGGCCATAAAATAAAAGAGGATTTTCAAAAGGGAACCAGAGGGGCCTGCAAGATAGCTCAGTGGTCAGGATCTGAGTTTGAGACCCTACCTGGTGTGCTGCCCTGGGCACCACAGACGCGGCCCTGGGGCTTCCAGGCTCCCACAGGGGTAACCCTGCTAGTCCACAGCACGTCGGCCCAGAGAAGAGCCACATCCTGGGCCTGAGCATTGGACTGTTTGGCCAGTTGCCTGAGTCTCGCCTGAGTGGGGTTACTTGGGAAGGTCTCCCACCAATAAAAAGAAAAGCAGGGCTGGGGCGATAGCACAGTGGGTAGGGCGTTTGCCTTGCACTCGGCTGACCCGGGTTCGATTCCCAGCATCCCATATGGTCCCCTGAGCACCGCCGGGGTAATTCCTGAGTGTAGAGCCAGGAATGACCCCCTGTGCATCGCCGGGTGTGACCCAAAAAGAAAAAAAAATAAAAGAAAAGCAGAACACAGTAAGGACAGAGGATTGGAGCCAAGTTCAAGAGCTGCAAGGTTTTACCTAGAAACCCAGTTGCCTGGGTTCTCTTTAAAAATGAGGAGTTTTGGGGCTGGAGCGATAGCACAGCGGGTAGGGCGTTTGCCTTGCACGCGGCCGACCCGGGTTCGATTCCCAGCATCCCATATGGTCCCCTGAGCACCTCCAGGGGTGGTTCCTGAGTGTAGAGCCAGGAGTAACCCCTGTGCATCACCGGGTGTGACCCAAAAAGCAAAAAATAAAAAAACAAAAACAAAAACAAAACGGGGAGTTTGCAATAGTCAGCTGCTCCCTCTCACATTGGCCCAGCCTACTGTGGTGCCACAATCCCCACTGCTCCAAATGACACACTGGATACCAGGGCGTAAGCTCTCTGTGGGTCACTCTTGGCCCTGCAGTCAGGACTCGCTCCTCGTGGTGCTCAGAGGACCACCCGGGATGCTGGGGATCAAACCCAGTTTGTTCTCGTGCAAGGCAAGCACCTTACCCGCTGTGCTGTCGCCCCGACCCCTCGCTGCTTCTCTCCACCCCTGCTGGCGACACTCGAACCCTCATAGGAGAGAAAAAGGGCTTTAGCCTCGAGAAATGAAACGGAAAACCAGGAAGAGTTCCCAGAGTCTCAGAAAGTGAGAGGGAACATCTCTCTGCCCGGACCTCGCCTTGTCCACAGGGAACAGGGCGCCTCTCCACTGGGCACCCGAGTCATGACTGGCCGGGGAAGGGGAATTCTCTCTCCCTCTCTCTCTCTCCCTTTCTCTCTCCCTCCCTCTCTCTCTCCCTCCCTCTTCCTCTCTCTCTCTCTCTCTCCCTCTCTCTCTCTCCCTTTCTCTCTCCCTCCCTCTCTCTCTCCCTCCCTCTTCCTCTCTCTCTCTCTCTCTCTCTCTCACACACACACACACACACACACACTTCTTTAGCTTCCTTCCTCCAGTGCTCTCTCTGTTCCCAGCAGCCCCCACCCCTGCCCCACCAGGGAACAGTCTTCACTCGCTGTCTGCAGGTACAGGTGACACTCAGGGACACTGGCGTGGGGGGGTTTCTCCCCTGGAAAAGGCTTCCCAGGAGAGAACTGTTGAGCTTCTGGGAGTGGCAGAATCCGAGTCGCAGCTGCTCAGATTCCTTCTATTCCCTAAGCAGCAAATGTGCTGATTATCGTGAGTATTTCTTCGGCAGGCAACAGGTTCTAGCCTCCTCGGAGGAAAAGCTAGTACCTCTGTTAGTTTTACTGATGCAAAGACAATTCCAGTATCATCTCTAGGGGAGCCTTTGACGTGAGACGGGCCTTGATCTATGAGAAGAGTCTTCCCAGGGGGAAGGGACTCCCTGTCCACCCTCCCGGACGATGGGTCCTACATCTCCCGCTGGACACCAGGCGAGGATGCTTGCGGAGCAGACGTGTTTGACCACGATCGCCAATGCCTCACGGCTTTGCAGCCTCTCAAATGTCCCGCGAGGAGCCAAGGGCATCCCGCCCATGGTCTTTCCTTTGCCACCAGCCCGTGAGCTAGAGCAAGCCAAGGACCAGCCACCCGCTGTACCCCAGGCACCGACTGCCACCAGGAGGTGCCACCTGTATGGTGGTTTGGCTGGAGGCTGCGCTGCAGGGCCAGAGGCTCATGGCACTGGAGCGACTCTCACAAGCCCGTGTTCATCAAGCTAGCCTGGACCTGGACCTCGCCATCCACCGGAGAGCCAGTGAGGGCCCTGCAGGACGCCACCTGGGACCTGCGAGCAAAGTGGGCAGGGAAGTCGGGCCGTCGCCCCTGACCCTGGGCGCGGGTCCTTGCCCGCGGGGGCGGCGTGACGTGGGAGCCTGCAGGATTTTCCCACCGTTAGGCTCTTCCTTCCCGGAAGGGGGCTGGTCTGCAGTCACCTGCTCCTGGGTCGGGGTGCCGGGGGCAAGTCTTTCTACCGAGACAGCCACAAAACCGAGTCGGGCCAGGGGTCCCGAGTGAGCATGCGCGGAGGCTCCCTCGCCTGGCGCCGCTGTGTCAGCCAGGCCCAGGGAATCCTGGCGTGGTTTGTCGCGGCAGGAGCGGTCCGGTCCAGCTTCGTCCTTGGGATCCCAACTTTGCACTTAGGGATTGCAGGCTCCCGCTGGGCCAGCCAGGCCGAAGGGTGCCCAGGGAACTCAGCTCCATGCTGCATGGATGCCTCCCGCCCCCCCCCACCCCCCCCCCCGCCCCGTGCTCCACCCCTTCCTGGTCAGGAACTCCCATTTCCAGCTGAGCAAACTGAATTGCAGGGAACACCACGGGCAGGGGGGCAGCGTGCCTGTGGCTAGCAGGGCTTCCGCAGATAACTGTGTGATCTCTGCGGGCTTCTTGGAAAGTGGAGAATGCGCCCTCCCCAACACACACACACACACACACAAACACACACACACACACACACACACACACACACACACACACACACAGTCCAGGGCCCTCAAGGTAGGCATAGGCCGAAGAAAGAACTTCCAAGACGACATCAGGGAGAGATTCTTTTGAGCATAAGGCAGGAAGGATGGGGTTGGAAGATTCAGGAGGTGTCTGATGAAGGGCCAGGCCATGGGGAGGGCATAGGAGGGACCAGGAATGGCAGGTCAGAAGGATCTCTGCACTCCTGGGGTCAGGCCAGGGGTTGGGCCGCTTAGGATGGAGAGATTAGAATCTATTAGCATGGAGAAGTCAGAATCTATTAGCAGAGAGCTATATTCACAGCTTCCTCCTCCTCCTCCTCCTCCTCTTCCTCCTCCTCCTCCTCCTCCTCCTTCTCCTTCTCCTCCTCCTCCTAGCTGACTTGGTCTGGGATACCGGGTAGGAAGCATCAGTAGCAAATAATAGACATGTGAGTGCCAGTGGGGTCATGCCACACTCTCCTCTTGATGGGAAGGGAAAAGGTGTCTTCTGACTGACTTCTTCCTCCAGCACCTCCTTCTGACAAGGGCTGTTGCTTCTCCTGGGGCTGATTCTCAGTGCTGGGGGCCGGGGCTGATTATCGTGGCAGGCAGGGGTTGGGGGCTTTTCTCTAGAGCTGTCTTTGTGGAAGAGATGCTTTCTTGGGTGTGGAGAATGCATGCGTGTGTGTGTGTATGTGCACATGTGCGTGTGTGCACGTGCGTGTGTGTGCACTCGTGAGTGTGTATGCGTGTGTGTGCATGCGTGTGTATGTGTGTGTGTCGAGGGCGGGTGGGAGTGATTGTATTGTGAGGAGGAGAATGTGAGCATCTGTGTGTGGAGGTGCGGAGGACGGGTCTCCTTCCTCTAACAGCCCCTCCACTCAGCCAGGGCCGGTGCCCCCACCCGGTGCCTGACTCAGCTGTACAGGTGCCCGCTGTCCATCCATGTGCCCACTGTTCACCTGCTCCGCCTGGCTTGGGTTTCCGTGCCGGGAAGACGGAGACGAGCGCCCCTGGTGGCGGCCACGAGCTCTGCGGCTCTGGGCGAGGGGAGGATCCAGCAGAGGTGGAACCTATCCCGAGCCTCTCTGTGTGCGTCAAGGAACCCTGGCTTCTGACCAAGACCTGGTCCTGTCTCAGACGCCCCTCCTACGGAACTGGCCCTCGTCGCACCTCTCCCTGTTGCCCTGTCCTGTCCCCAGCAATGTGAACATGAGCTGTGACAGACCTTTCTGCTGGGAAGACTGGCCGGGTGCTGGGCCCCCGGCACCCTGCCCCTCGGGGGACTTCCCTTCTCCCTTTCCTGGGACTCTTCCCCCCTCTTTCCCTGGGACTCTTCCCCCCTCTTTCCCTGGGACTCTTCCCCCCTCTCTCCCTGGGACTCTTCCTTTGCACTGGAATGTTCTACTGTAGCCTGAGCAGTGCCTGCATTCTCTGGAGGGGTGGGTGGGTGTCCGGCCAGAATTGAAAATGGAGGAGATAGAGGGGAGCACTGCTAGGAGTCCCCTCGAGACGTGTGGTGACATCACAGGACCAGGATCTTAAGAATTGGGGTGTGGTTACACTGGAGCGATAGCACAGCAAATAAGGTGTCTGCCTTGCATGCAGACGGCACGGGTTTGATCCCCTGCTTACCTTACGGTCCCCCAAGCACTGCCAGGAGTGATTCCTGAGTGCAGAGTCAAGAGTAGCCCCTAAGCATCACCAGGTGTGCACCCCCCCAAAAAAAATAACCTCCAAAAGAATTGGGGTGTGGTGAGGTTAGAAGCCTTGGGTGAAAAAGCACAAAAATGGGGTTAGTTCAAACCAGAGGGCCAATTTGCTTCCTACCCTGGGGTCCACGGTTGGCCCTGCTTGGCAGAGCAGCTGAGGAATGCACGAGAAACTCACTCACGCACTCAGCTCACACACACCACGCTTCCTGGACAAGGTCTGACGCTCAGCTAGTCCCCGACGTCCCCACCAGACAGCCTGCCGGCGGGGGAGGGGGCCCGTCCGGCAGAGCAGCTGGAAGAGCAGAGCGGCTGGAGAGTGAGCCGGGCTGTTGCCCTGCCCGGTGGGGCACCCAAGGTCAGCCCTGGGAAAGAGGCTGCTCCCAGACTGGGGCGGGAGGGGGCCAGTGCCGGAGCACAATGGGGCGTCCTGGGGCTGGGCCCTGGTGTGACAAGTGACTGGCAGCTGGGGAGAGCCTTGGCTCTGGGGTCAGATGGAGACGCTGCCGCTGCCTTCGCTGACAGCATGGCCGGGTGCTCACTCTCAGACTTTATAAGGCAAAGGACTTTGTGAGATAGAAGAAAGACCAGTTTTTTTTTTTGGGGGGGTGACTCGGTGGCCAGAGAGGGGCTGGTGTCTGGGCCTTGGCCTTGCCACACAGGCCCAGGAGAAGCCTCTGTTCATGAGCTCACACTCTTTCCTATTGCACAAAGGATTACATCACTGACACCTCTCGGGACAATAGTTCCTGCTTTCTCTGTCCCTGGGTGGGGCAAAGGTGTGTCACTGGCCAGCAGCCCTGGCTTTACCTTTTAAGGTACCCCAGTGCCATGATGTCTGCTGAGTTTTCCTGGGCCCCTGCCCGGAGAACAGGTCACCAGCAGGGGCCTTTCGTGGGGGAAGTAGCAGTTTCATGCCAAAGGAATGGGACTGAAACTTGGCTGCCCGCAGGGGAAGAGGAGGGGATGGGTCGGCCCGGACAGCTGAGTCAGCCCCATCTGGTCAAGACTGACCCAGAGCAGCAGCATAAACACGCGTGTCCCCAGGTTTCCGGGACAAAGTTGAGGCAGACTGTTGTCCAGCAAGAGTTTTTCACCGGGACGCTGAGCTCCCTCTACTTTTCAAGGGGGTTGTGACTGTCTGGTTCTCAGAGTCAGGGTTTTGAGCCCTGGCTGTGCTGTCCAGTCAAGGAAGGCCCTTTGTGGGGAAGACCCCCAGGGGTCTAGGCAGGCTGGAGGGTGAGCCGTCAGACGCCACCCCACTCAGGTCCAGTTGTCCACATTCTCTGCGTCTCACACCCCAAGCCTGCACTCGCCTGCTGTCAGGCCAGGAGATCCCGAGCATCGAGGGTCAGTTTGGAGTCTCCTGCTGGACCGGCGTGTGGGGCACCAGCAATATTTGTGGTTTGGGGACCAATTCTCTGCCTGGCTGCTCTGGTTAAGGGCAGCATTCCAGCCCGGGGTGGGAGAGGTATGCGGTGCGTTTATGGACTCAGTCACCAGTGCTTTTATAAGCTTTGTGAGTTGGGGTGACTTCTAAGGGAGGAGGTTGTCAGTAGTTTGGTCATCATTTCTCAGCAGAAAGGGGACGTTGAGGGGTCAAGCCTCGGTTGGCCTCTGTGCGTGCCTCACACGTAACAGCTGGAACACGGCTGTAGGATGTGACTTAAGTTTGCTCCTGTCTTTGTGTCAGCCCCTCACATAGACGGTCTGTCCAATGGCTACAGAGGTGGATGGGCCCAGGCACTCTGGTCCCAGCTTCCATGGGCCTTGGTCTCCCACCATTGCTGTGTGTCAGCCTAGGGACGCCCCTTGCTGGGTCTGCATCCATGATTTCCCCCACATGGCTCCAGCGGCTGGTGTAGGGAAGCCAGGGCCAGGATGTCATTCCCAGTCCTGCTGCTATCTGGTTTGACTCTCCGCCAGTTTGTGGATCTTAATTCTACCTTCCCAGGTACAACGAGTGAGAATTTGCATCCCTTTCCCCATCTAACTTCTCCGTACCAGAATGTACTGGAGAATAGAGCCTCTCAGGTCATTTGAGAATGAACTTGGGAAGGATTTCCAGTGCTTCCCAAGGAGGTCCAAGGCTGGCTGACTGACTGCTGTCTGCTCGGGGGGGTGGGGACAGGTGGGCATGCCCTAGGCTTGAAGGGAAAACTCCCTGAACAAAGGATGCTTCCAGAAAGACACACGCAAGAGCCAGCCTGTTTCCTGACCCCTGTCCAGTGCCACTGCCTCAGCACACATCGGGCTGTGTAGACCCACACACTCGGGCCTCCTTTCTCCAGAACGCACAGGGGCCCTCAGGCCCAGGCACAGCAGATTTGCACATAGGGGCCTGCTGGTCCCCTCACACAGCTGCTGGGGCAGGTGTGCGGTGCAGGAGGACACGGTGTGGGCCAGCCCTGCCCTCTTGCGCCTAACCAAGGGGAGCACTTTACTCACACCCTAGATCTACTCCGAACAATGTATGTTACCCGTGAACACACAGAGCCCCAGATGTGTGTGTGTGGGGCGGGGGTGGGAAGGGTGGTTGATTTGCTGATGGTCGTATAGCAAGGCATTCTGTCATCTTCATCCTGTGTCAGGGGTACTGGGTGTTGGGCTCATGCCGTCTAGCTTCTCAGCCTGGGCTTGTCTGACCTCGAGGCGGGTGGCTGGAGAGAGAAGGGCGCAGCTGGAGGGAGGGTAAGGCCTGCAGAGGCCGGCGAGAGGAGAGGAGGGCAGCAGTGGGTAGCGGCATGCGGCCCATCAGGACTGGGGCGCGGGTGTTTTCTGAGGCGGGGTAAGAGATGCGGACCTCGAGGCATGGGGGGGAGGGGACAGGCGAGGGGGAAAACGGGGAGGGGAGCGTGCCGGACACCCTAGCGGGACCCCAAGAGCAGGCCCTGGAAAGATTTTTTTCCTCCCTTATCCCGGAGGCAAGACAGTGCGGGGGTGGGGTTGGGGGGCTGCGGAATAGCGGGGCTCGCGCCTGGGGCGGAGTGTGTCTGGGAGTGTGTGTGCGCCGGGGGGTTGGGGGGGGATCGATGACTCGGCTGGTGGGCAAGGCCACCTCAGCGAGGGGCAGTGCAGAGGGACGGCGGAAAGCCGATGTCATGGATGGGCTCGGAAAGGGCACGCGAGGGGCCGGGACCGTTCCGGTGGCTTAGGCGGAAAAAATGGGCCCGAGCCAGGGTGCCATTTCACACCCCGCAGGGGAGGCGGGGGCCACCGGGAAGTTCGGCCTTTTTCACAAGAATGACTGACGAAGAGGAAGGAGCTGCTTGGGACACCAGCAGCCTACCAGCAACCTGCACACAGCATCTACCCCACTTCTCTGAGCACAAAATGGAGAGACGCACCCAAACGCGCGGCGCGGCTGGCGGGGGGATCGAGGGCGGGGAAGTACCGGTCTCCGCCCACATCGGACACTTAAAGAGAGTGCAGCCACGTGGGCTTTCCCATTTCTCCGCGCCCGCACCCCCAGAATGACTGACGAAGAGGAAGGAGCTGCTTGGGACACCAGCAGCCCACCAGCAACCTGCAGTATGTGACTTGAGAGTTTCCGCCAGGTCCCCCGTGCGGAAATCTCTCTCTCTCTCCTTCAACTTTTTCCCTGGATGTTAGACAGAAACCCAAAACGCGCAGCAGCGGCCGCGCGACCTAATGTCATCTTAGTATCAGCAATATGTAATGGTTCCTTCTTAATGGGTCGGACTTTTGTGGGTGATCCTAACAAGAATAGTAAGTATTTTGTTGAAATATTGAAGGCAATCAAAATGGTAGCCATCTCTCTAGACTGAACTAAGCTATATGCCCACGCCGGCTGAGAAGAAATATCCTTCTTTCTCGGGAAGAAACGTGGTGTGGTGTCAAACATAGTGTGATGTCCATTAAGCAAACAGACCTGGTGGCATGGGAATGGGAAATAAGGGGAAAAATTAGGTACATGGACCAGCGGGACGCTGGTGGTATCTCGAGCCGGAGCCGATATCAGCGCAAGACCTTTGGTTCCAGAAACTGCTTGCAGACACTCTACTAGACTATCAACTAAGCCAGAGCCCCACGCTGGCTGATGACGGGAAATAATCATCCTCTTCGGTTTTTTTCCCTTTGTCAGACAGCATGGCGATTACTAAACAGGCGTGAACTCGGTGGCGCGGGGCAAGGGGGAAAAAGAAAAGTTATGTAACAAACAGCAGGACTTAATATCTCTATATTCTTAGCAATGGAGAACTATCAAATGCCTCATTGGCAATAGGACTGTCTTTTTCTTTTTGGGGGGAAACCCCAGCAACGGTAGTGAGTTGTGTGTTGAAACATGGAATGTAATCGAGATAAGCGTAAATGAAGTGAAACTTATCACGTACAAGGGTGGGGACTAGGGAGGTGGGAGGGGGCGGCAGATATACTGGGGGGGGTTGGTGATGGAAGATGGGCACTGGTGAAGGGAAGGGTGTTTGAATATTGTATAACTGACATAATCCTGAGATCTTTGTAACCCTCCACTTGGTGATTCAATAAAAAAAAAAATTAAAAAAAAAAAAGAGATGCGGACCTCAGCAGGGTGGCTTTGGTGGCACGGGGTGTGGCAGGCAGAGGTCTGCTACCCGGAACTCCTCCTGGGCTTCTGCCTGCGAAGAACCCCAGGGACAGGGCAGGCTGCGGGGGCCCTGGGGGTAGCTGGGACCGTTCCTAGCCCTGAGGACATCTTTCAGAGAGCTCCTCTGCCCTCCATCCTCACGCGTTCTCAGTCAGACGGGGCCTGGCCAGGCAGCGTTAGCTTTCTAGACCTGGGTTTGGAGGTTCAGGAGCAGGGTTTCATGGATGCAGACTGAAATCAGGGACTCACCTCGGCCCAAGCTGAGGCTGAGGGATCGTCTCCCCACACCCATGCACCCAGAGAGCCTCATCAATGTCAGGGGTGAGGGTGAGGTCTGGCTCCACATCAAGAAACTCGAAGCTTCTCCTTTTTTTTTTTTTTTGGCTTTTTGGGTCACACCCGGTGGTGCACAGGGGTTACTCCTGGCTCATGCACTCAAGAATTACTCCTGGCGGTGCTCAGGGGACCCTATGGGATGCTGGGAATCGAACCTGGGTCGGCTGTGTGCAAGGCAAATGCCCTACCCGAAGTGCTATCGCTCCAGACCCTCGAAGCTTCTTGAAGGAGTGGTGCTCTCTCTCCACTAGAAAACTCTGATCCCAGAGGACCAGAGCAATGGTACAGTGGGAAGGGCATTTGCCTTGCACGCAGCTGACCCGGGTTCGATTCCTAGCATCCCAAATGGTCCTCCAAGCACCGCCAGGAGTAATTCCTGAGTGTAGAGGCAGGAGTAGCCCCTGAGCATCACTGGGTGTGATCCAAAAAGCAAACAAAACAAAACAACAAACCAAGAAAAGGAATTCTGATCCCAGATCTAAGTACTAAGAAGCTGGCCATGACCCAGATGCCTGGCGGGACTCTACTTTATAGTCTGCAAAAGGAAACTACCAACGACAAACTCAGAACATTCGAGGAGGCATTGTTTTGAGGCACTAAGCAGTTTACTTATATCAAATTCCTAATCCTTCCCTCTGCCGTCCGCAGCAGATGATGATGATTCTCTTGATTTGGGGGCCATATCTGGCAGAATCCAGGGCTTATTCCTGGCTCGGTGCTTAGGGGTCACTCCTGGATGGTGCTGGGGTCATCTCCTAGGCTGGCCACATGCAAGGCAAGTGCCCTACCTGCTGTACTATTGCTCTGGCCTCACGCAGCAATTTTTGTTGTTGTTGTATTTCGTTTTTTAGCATTTTACCCTAGACGTGGACGCCGAGGCCCCTCGGGGGTAGGTACGTGGCCCGAGGCCCTCCCATGATGAAGAAACAATGGCGAGACTTGGACCAAGCAAGCTGGTTCCAGAGCATGTACCTCATCCCCACACCACATCACCTCTTGGCTATGAGCTGCTATTTTGTCTTTTATGAAACAGCCACCACAGGATTCTACATTCCAAAAGGCCTTCATTAAAAAATAAAAATAGCCATATCAAAGAGTTTTTGCAAGTTTCAATCATGTTTTTGTATTCCCCTTAAGGAATCCTGCTGACTCACTCGGGCCTCAGGGAGGGAGGCTGCCCTAAGCTCTGAGCCATCCATCAACCTGCTCATTGGTCATCGATTTACAGAGACACAGACAGGGTTGCTGTGGGGAGGCCCCGTGGCTGGGTGAAATGCACCCCTGGACCCTCAGAGAGCTTACTCTCAGGACCCCCTCCCCCACCCCTCCCCCGACGCATGGTAGAGCCCCTTGCTGGTGGCTGCACTCAGCCCTGGCTCCTTCATCTGCACCAAGAGGCCTTAAGTGTGGCTGCGGTCACCCAGGCAGGTGCCCGGCACAACCCCGGGTCAAACGAAGACTTCCAGGAGCCCAGCAAGAGAGGATGGAGCCAGAGACCCCCTGCCCAGTTTGTCTCCAAGCCATGTGACTTGGGAACCCTTCCAAACCTGGGCCCCTGGGGAGGGTAACAGAAGACAGACCAGCTCAGAATTGGCGACATTGATTTATTGAACACACAAGTCAAGACAGAGAGGGACAGAGCAGAGGGGGAAGGAGAGAGAACGGGGGGCCCTAGCCGAGGGGGGGACCCTGGTCTGGGACACACGGACCTGGAGTCCCCCGCCTGTGTGCGCCAAGGGGATGCCCTCCTGGGGTAGCCTGAGGAGAGCCAGAAGGGGCCGTCCCATGGGGGAGAGAGAAGCCAGGGCTGGGCGAATCTTACAAAGTGCTAGGGAAGTGGGTGGTGATGCCCCAGAGGGACCCTCTTTGTGGAGGGTGGGGTCGGGCAGTGCAGGGTCCCTAACATTTGCGGCAGCCGCTGGAGCAGGAGCCGCCTCCGCAGGGCGCGCACATGCCAGTGCTCACCGCCAGGTTCCCGCTGCAGGGGGCGCAGCAGGCACTGCCCGTCACGGGCCGGGAGCCCGACATGCAGATGTCCCCGCAGACGACCCCGCCTCGGGAGCTGCTCACACCTGCGGGCACAAGGGCAGAGTCAGAATCCACAGCTCGGGGGAACCAACCTCCCCTGGGCGAAGGCAGGACCTGTTAGAACTTTTTTTTTTCTTTTTGCCACACCCAGCAGTACTGGGATCAATCCTAGCGGTGTTGGGGAACCATATGGGGTGCTGGGAATTGAACCCGGGTCCACCTTATGCAAGGCAAGTGTTCCCTTTGTGGAGGAACATCTTGGTTTGACAAAGCTAGGTCAGGCCTCCACCCTCCGCCCCTGTACTGTTTTCCTATTGTCTGACTCCAAATCCCTCCTGCTGTGATGCCAAAACCCTCTTTTAAAGGAGTCTCAGTGAAAAATACGCTTTTTGCAAGTTCATTCATGCTAGGGGGGGAGGGTAGGGGCAGGGGTGGGGGAGGTGCTCTCCCAGGCCGGGTACTTACAGACATTCACAGAGCCAACACCTTCACACAACCTGTGGGGGAGAAACAGGCAGGTGAGAATCCTCAGGAGGGCAACAGAGAGCTACACAAAAAAGCTTAACCAAGGAGTCAGGAAAGAGAGCAGGGCTTAGAGGAGAAGTCCTCCAAGCACACAAGTATTTCTGGTTAAGACACACACACACACGCACACACAGACACACACACACACACACACACACACACACACCAATACACCCCCACACTCCCCCCCCCAAAAAAAACCCCAAAAAACCTAAACCCAACACCAGGACATTCAAGGCCCACATATCATGTTCAGCTCAAGGGTAAAACGTCATGAAAGGCGTGGGTGGGAGATGTGGAACACGGGAAACACAGGGTCAGGCCCCACCTCTGCTCCTCGCCCTCCAGCAGGCGCCGGTAGGTGGCGATCTCGATGTCCAGGCCCAGCTTGGAGTTCATCACCTCCTGGTACTCCTTCACCAGGCACGCCATGTCCTGCTTGGCCTTCTGCAGGGCCTCCTCCAGGCCGGCCAGCTTGCACTTGGCGTCGCACAGGGCCGCCTCGCCCTGCTGCTCAGACTGGGACACGGCGGCCTCCAGCTTGGAGTTCTGGGGGGAAGAAGGGAGAAGGGGTCAAGGGGGCTGTGGACCCTCTGTCTGTTTCCCAGTGTGTCCAGTCCCTCCACCCGCTGGAAGCCCAGAAGCAGCCTGAGCCCCTCCATGGGCCTCCCTCGGTGCCCCTCAGGGCCCACCCTGCTACCAGGCGAGCAGGGAGGGACATCCAGACAAGGACACACAGCCCAGGGGGCCTGGCTGGCCGCGGTCACTCTGGCCCAGGTCGACAGGACCCTACCTGGCACTTGGCGTTCTCCACCTCGGCCGTGAGCCTCTGGATCATGCGGTTCAGCTCGTTGATCTCCTCCTTGGTGCGGCGCAGGGTCTCCCCGTGCCTGATGACGGTGGCCTTCATCTCCTCACACTGGGGCAGAGGGACAGAGAGACCTGAGACTCAGGACGGGGGGTGCCACCCATTGGGACCCCCAGGTGAGAGTGCAGGTTGTGCAGTGCCCAGCTTGAGCAACAGTACATGGCAGCCCTGCCCGTCCCTGGGGGTCAGTGTCCCGGGCAGGAGCAGCCGGTGCCCGTCTGTGCTTCAGGTGGCCTGTGTGGGAGCAGGGCCGGTGCCTCTCACCTTGCTGCGGTACCAGCTCTCGGCCTCGGCCCGGCTGCGGCTGGCAATGTCGTCGTACTGGGCCTTGATCTCGGCGATGATGCAGTCCATGTTCAGGTCCCGGCTGTTGTCCATCTTGACCACGACCGAGGTGTCTGAGATGTGGGCATTGAGCACGCGGATCTCCTGCAGGGCGCAGTGGAGGGTCAGGGGGCTGCTTGTTGCCGCACCCTCCCCACCACTGCTGAGGTCTCCCGCCCCGCCCCTTCTGACAGCCTCCAGGCTACGAGGCTACTCCTGTCCACCCGCATGAGGACACGGGTCTGCCGGGTGCTGCCCACTGTCCTGGCCGGGCCTCACCTCCTCGTACAGGCGCCGCAGGAAGTCGATCTCCTGGGTCAGCGCCTCCGCATTGGCCTCCAGGTCCGACTTGCGCAGGTAGGCACAGTCCACGTCCTGAAAGTGGGGTCTCCTTGAGCGCAGCTGGCCCCGACCGTCCCCCGGGTCCTCGCCCCTCACTCATTCCGGGGTCAGGGCGGCTCCTCTCTGGGCCCACTGAGACTCCAGCCCTGCTCCCATGCAAGGCAAGGCACCCCCATGTCCACCCCGAGGTGGCCGGGCCACACTGCGCACAGCCTGAAGCAATGCTCACCCCCACCTTGCACGGGGCCCATCCGAGCCCACCCAGGCCACCGTCCCCAACCGAGTCTCCCCACAGGTGCTGTCCCTCTCAGTCCCCGTCAGGGCCCGGCCCCGGCCAGGGTCTCACCTTCTTCAGGGCCACAAACTCGTTCTCAGCTGTCGCTCTCAAGCAGACTTCCTCCTCGTACCTGGGCCAGAGCAGGGCCAGAGGTCATGCCAGCAGCCGCCCGGCACCCACCCATGCCAGCCAAGGGGCTTGTGGCCCCTCCTGCCCAGCCAGGGCCCCACAGCCCCTGGGCCTTCCAGATGTCTTGGGATTGTCAGACCCTGTCCAGGATGGCTGGGGGTGATGGGGCCCCTGGGCCTCAGTGCCCGGTGCCAAGCCTCTCTGAGTCTCCCCAGCACCCAGCACTCCCAGGACAGACAGCATCCCCTTGTGGTCCAGCAGCCCCGGGCCCCTGCCTGTGTCCGCCAGGCTCAGAGTAGGGGAGGGGGGACCCAGAGACTGTGGCTCACACACTGGAGGCCGGGGGCACACAGAGCCAGAACCATCCCCCGAGGGAGCAGAGCCCCCACGGGGTCACAGGCCGGGCAGGGAAGCAGCAGCTGTGCCCACAGTGCTCAGGAGCTGCCGGCCCCAGGGCCCGAGGAGGGAGCCCGAGGCACAGCCAGGGGTCCCCGGGGTCTGGGCCCTCCTCCTGGGCCTGATCCTGCCACACAGGCCCCTGAGCCCGCCCAGCCCCAGCCCCGCCCCACACTCACTTCTTCTTGTAGCCCTCCAGCACCTCCTGCACGTGGTTGAGCTCGGAGGCCAGCCTCCCGCTGTCGGCCTCCACGCACTCGGCCTCCCGCCGCAGCGTCTCGATGTAGCCCGAGAACAGCGGCTCCAGGTTGCTCTCGCAGCACTTGCGGCTCTGGTAGAACTGCCACTTGGTCTCCAGCAGCTTGTTCTGCTGCTCCAGGAAGCGCACCTGGGGGGAGCAGGCGGGGCTCAGAGGGCCACTCGGGGTCTGCGCCCTGCTGGGGGGCCGTGGGGGAGCGAGGGCGACTCTAAGGACACTCCTGGGCCAGGCCTGGAGCTCTGCAGGCCTCAGGCCAGGGGCTCCGCTCAGCAGGATGCACACGCGGGTCAGGCCGGGGAACGCAGAACCTGCCCGGCCTCCCGCCGCCCTGTCCTGGGGTGGGCGCGAGGGGACAGTCCACTCTCTGGCCTCAAACACCGTGTCGGGGACAGTGCTGGCTGCTTTGCACAACTGCTAGGCCGGGGCCGGGCCCTGGGCAGACTGGCCAGTGTCTGCTCAGCTGGGTCAGCGTCCGGACTGTAGGTGGCGTCTGGCCTGGGGGACGGAGGACTCGGCCCCTCACAGGCAAAAGTCCCCATTTGTGAGCACACTCGGGGTGTCTGGGGACACCTCATCGAGATGAAGTCACGGGCTCTGGGGGCAGGGCTCAGCCGCTGGCCCCTGTCCTCCACTGAGGCCAGTGCACACCCCTGTCCCCCCTCCAGACAGGGGACCCTTCCTCAGCCTGAGCTGTGCAGGGCGGGAGGGTTTCTGAAGCAGCTGCCACTTTCCTCCCGTTTCCCCAAATGCAGGGTCTGTCTCCCATCTGCAGTGCGGCCCTTCCCGCCAGGCTCTGTCCCTCTGCACTCTCCGCGGGTCTGGACAGCCCTGCCCGCCTCTGTGTTGTCTGCCTCTCGCACTGGACTGATAGCTCCTGGAAGGCGAGGTCTTCCTGCCTCTCCCCTCACAGCTCAGCCTGAGGGTTTATGTGGAGTTCAGGAAGGGTTTGATCAGGGCCACCCACCTTGTCGATGAAGGCAGCGAACCTGCTGTTGAGGCTCTTGATCTGCTCCTTCTCCTCCTGCTTCACGCACTGGGCGTTGGGGTCGATCTCCAGGTTGAGGGGCGTGAGGAGGCTCTCATTGACAGACACGGTGGTGATGCAGGGCGGGCTGGGCCCGCACACCCCCCCAGAGCGGTACCCGAAGCTGCTTCCACAGGAGCCGGCGCGGAAGCCCCCGCAGACGCTGCGGCTGCCGAAGCCCCCGGTGATGCCCCGGTAGCAGGAGATGCCGCGGTAGGGGGCGGCCGTGATGCAGCAGCGGCCGGGCCGGGGCCCGCAGGCCGAGGCGCAGCTGAAGGCACGGCTCCCGCAAAATCCTGATCCGCAGGTCATGTTGCTTCTGGAGAGTGGAGTGGTGGGGTGCAGAGAAGAGTTCTGGAGTCTGGGTGCAAACTCCTTTGTGCTCCTGGAGGCTCCTCAGGCCTATTTATGCTGAACCGAAAAGGGGCTTGGCCATGCAGATGGAGTTGGGGCAATTTGTGCTTTATGGGCTTGGGCTGGTGGCCGGGTCCAACGCCTCTCTAGAATGTGCTTTAATGCTGGAGTGGCCCGCACCCTGCCCTGTGTATAGGATGCCAACCCCATGGGCTGGAGGGGCATTTAGCATGTTTCATCTTCAAAGTGCCTCGCCAGCAGGTGCGTGCACTCCTCTGAGGCTGCGGGGAGAGAAGGGCAGGGCAGGGCGGGGAGGCAGGAATGAGGCCAGGTGAGCAGAGCCGGCAAGCCACGTGCCGGTGGGTAAGGAAGGATGGGTGCCCCCGTGCGGGGGGACGGGGGGGGGAAGGAACCCAGAAAAGGTCTTTACAAAGAACATCTAGAAGGTTCCATTCCATTGGCATCTGACTTCTCTCACATACATCTGGATACTCCTGTTTCAGGTGGCCCCGAGACTTATTTCCAGTATAGCATTGTTGATAAAATACTGGCTCCCAATTTTGTATCTTAAAACTGATCACCTCTGGGGCTGGAGTGATAGTATAGCATTGTGATAGCGATAGGGTAGTGATCACTATAGTAATAGTATCGGGTGTAGAGCGTTCGCCTTGCATGCAGCAAGAGGAAACTGAAGAGCATGAGATTTCCATACCAGGGTAGCAGCCGAAGCTGAGTAAATATTTGTGTTTTATGATTTTTCAAACTTTATGAGGAGAGTGTTACACATATACAAAAGTAGAAAGAAGAGTTTAAGCCAGAGTTCCTCAAAGCTGGGTTCCCCAGTGGGTCCCAGGATTACCCAAGGGGGTCAGAGGTGAACGTCCCATAAATCAGGGGACGCAGCCCCAGAAAGGGCCCACACCAGGACAGGGGCCCACAGGAAGGTAAGAGGGCTAGGAAGGGGCCACAGTGGGGAAAGGCTGAGAAACAGTAGTTTAAGCAGTGTTTATTGCAAATGTTTTTGCAAGGGATGTAGATTCAACCTACCCGTTAACACGGATATATTTGCATTGACACATGCACAGCTCTTTTATAGCTATAGGGTTATGGCATGTTACCCTGAAATACTTCTGTTTCTTAAGACTAGGAATTACCATTTTCATATGCAAGAAAACTAGCAATAATTCCCCAAATCATTTAGTATCCCCTCTGATTTTGTTAGGTTTTGTTTTGGGGTCACACCCAGTGATGCTCAGGGGTTACTCCTAGTTCTACACTCTTGGAAGTGCTCAGGGGACCATCTGTGGTGTTGTGGGATTGAACACAGGTTGGCCGCATGTAAGGCAAGTGCCCTGCTCACTGTACTATTGCTCTGGCCCCTAGTATCCATTTATGGTTCAATTTTTCAATAGCTAAAACATTGTCTTGTTGGGCCATTCACTGTGCCACCCATTTGCACACGCGGCTGGGCGGCCGGGCTGCTTTATAGGGTGCATGAATCCCACCATCACAGGGCCCATTCCCACCATCACAGAGGTTCCATGTCACAAAGCTGGTCCAGAGACACTAATAGCTTTTTTTTTCCATTTGTTTGTCTGTTTGTTTGGTTTTGAGGCCACAGGTGGCAGTGCTCAGAACTTACCCCTGACTCTGCACTCAGGAATCATTCCTGGCAGGCTCAGAGGACCATGTGGAATGCCAGGGATTGAGCCTGCGTTGGCTGCTTGCAAGGCGAATGCCCTATCTGCTGTACTTATCGCTCTGGCCCCAGACACAATTAGGTTTAAGATTGAAAATCTTAATCAGGGGCTGGAGCAATAGAACAGTGGGTAGTGTGTTTGCCTTGCACGCAGCCGACCTGGGTTCAATTCCCAGCATCCCATAAGGTCTTCTGAGCACAACCAGGAGTGATTCCTGAGTGCAGAGCCAGGAGGAACTCCTGAGCATCACCGGATGTGACCCAAAAAGCCAAAAAAAAAAAAAAAAGAAAATCTTAATCAGTATTTATAAACAATGCTCTACAATTCTTGATGCGCCTCTGTAGGAAGCCCTAAATGACAGGTTCTACTATTACTGGGGGCAGGGAACCAGCAGATTACTCGAGGACAGTTTCTTCTTTACAACGCCACTAGGACGCACAGATTCTACCCCAGGGAGGGGCTATTTTCTTTTTATGGCCACCTGCTGTCTGATCATTGTTATGCACCATAAATAATCACCAATTCTCACACTGACCCTGTCAAGTATGTCCTATGACCAGAGACAAGGAAATGGAGGCTCAGGGAGGTGAAATAACTTGGCCAGACTCTCCCACCTGGTGGGCACTCGTGCCCCGACTGGGGGGCCACAGTGGGAAGCTTGTCACCACCAGCAATGACAACTTCTTTTTTTTTTTTTCTTTTTGGGTCATACCTGGAGATGCTCAGGGGTTACTCCTGGCTCTACACTCAGGAATTACCCCTGGCCGTGCTTGCTCAGGGGACCATATGGGATGCTGGGAATCGAACCCAGGTCTGCCACGTGCAAGTCAAATGCCCTACCCGCTGTGCTATCGCTCCAGCCTCCCAGCAATGACAGCTTCTACCTTTATGAATCTCTGCCAAATTGAAGAGGGCAGAGGCAGCTGGTGAGAGGGGCTAGGAGTGGGGAGGAGACAATCTAAGGAAGACGGAGAGAGTCAGAGAGGGTTGGGGGGTTGGGAGCAAGGGAGGTGGCAGAGGGTACATGGAGGTTGGGAAGGATCCTGCATCCTAGAACTGAAGGAAGGGGATGAAAACTTCAGCGAGTCCCGTCCACCTGATTAGCTGGAGAAGCTGTGCTCACCCCAGCAGTCCCCGGGCGGGCAGGAGGCAGAGAACAACGATAAGAACAATGATGGCGAAGGGCAGAGAGGCCTGATGGGCATGGTACCACTGCTGGGAGGCAGGAGGGATGGACGGCAGGGGTGGGGAGAGCAGGGCCGGGCATGTCCGTGCAGAAGGTCAAGGATCATCAGGCTTGGAGACAGGAGACAGAGGCTCACACACTGTGCCAGGCTTCAGTGGGGTGTGGCTCCTGCTGTCACTTTATGTGTTTGGGGAGCTGGGCCAGCATTTCCGAGGCCCTTCATCCCCTCACCCGCAGATCTGGGCACTGCCCACAGTTGAGCAGGGCAGCTCCCTGCCAGCCGGGTGGCCAGGTGTCTGCAGAGAAGCAGCGTGAGTCAAGGTGCAGCTCGCCCAAATGCCCCTGTCCCCGGGATAACTCCCTGTAAAAATATCCTGCGTAGTCATGAGCCGATGACTCGTGGCCAGCCCTGGCTAAGCAGTTTTAAAGAAGCACCTAAAACAAGACCCGCAGTGTCAAAGGGGACAGCGCTTCCTTCAGCTGCAGGCACTATTTGTTGCTGCTGACGTTGGAAGACCTCAGAACTGATTCAGCCTGTAGGTTTTTCTGCGAGTGCAAAAGCGTGGGGTGGGGCAGCGGAGGGTTGCCCCGCTGTGGCCAAGGCGGGGGGAGGGTGGGCTTTATGGAAGTTAAAGTGGTGTGTACTGTGAGACCTGCCGCTCTCTGGGGATGTGTGGGGACACACGTGCAGCCTTGGGGAGGAACTGGGGTGCCCCCGTAGTTCTTCCTGGAGCTTCCCGTGGGCTTCACTCTGCCGCACCCCTTTCCAACATGCATCTCGGGTTTTGTCACTCCCTTGGTTTTCTTTCTTGGGGCCCAGTGATTCTAAGCTCTCCAGGCCATCAGTTTGGCATGACAGCCCAAGGAGTAACGCTGGCTGGGGGCGTGCAATGTCAGGGACCCCGAGGCTATCCTGCTGGCACTGGAGCCCCCCAGGGCCAAGCCTGGCACACTTAGGGCACATTGCGATGCCAAGAATAGAATCTGGGCTGGGTGCATGCTTAGCATGTGCCCCCACCACTGGACCATCTCTCATCTCCTCCCATAGTTTTATTTTTTTTTGTGGGGGGTGGGAGTTGGACCACCTGGGGGTACTCAGGGCTTACTCCTGGCTCTGTGCTCAGGGATCATTCCTGGAAGGACTCTGGGGACCATATGTGGTGCTGGGAATGGAAGCTGGGTCACCTACCTTTAAGGAAAGGAAAGTGCCTTATCAGCTGCAGGATCTCTCAGACCTCGGTTTATTGATCCTTTCTTGGTCTTCCTTCCTTCCTTCCTTCCTTCCTTCCTTCCTTCCTTCCTTCCTTCCTTCCTTCCTCCCTTCCCTCCCTCCCTCCCTCCCTCCCTCCCTCCCTCCCTTCCTTCCTTCCTTCCTTCCTTCCTTCCTTCCTTCCTTCCTTCCTTCCTTCCTTCCTTCCTTCCTTCCTTCCTTCCTTCCTTCCTTCCTCTCCTTCCTCTTTCTTTCCTTCCTTCCTTTCTTTCTTCTTTCTTTTCTTTCTTTCTTTCTTTCTTCTTCTTTCTTTTCTTTCTTTCTTTCTTTCTTTCTTTCTTTCTTTCTTTCTTTCTTTCTTTCTCTTTCTTTCTTTCTTTCTTTCTTTCTTTCTTTCTTCCCTCCTTCTTTTTATTTTGGGCCATGTCCTGAAATGCTCAGAAGTTACTCCTGGTTCTGTGCTCAGGAATTACTCTTGGCGGTGCTCAGAGGACCATATGGGATGCCGGGGATTGAAACCAGGTGTTCCCACCCACTGCATTATCTCTTTGTCCCTTTTGGTTTTCTTTCTGTGTGGCTTTACCAGCATGCTCAGAGAACCCACACTCCCAGTGATCCTCTGCCAGCAAGTGGGAGGTTCTGTACTAGGACCCAGGATATTAGGCCTGGTGATGCTATTGTTAGAAACCTCCAGGGCGGGCTGTGTCCCTGGGGACAGAATTGCTTTGCATGTGCACCTAAATCCCCTTGTTATCATCCTGGGCCCTTCATTGATTTTCCAGACAATTTTAGATCCAATATATGCATCTATTAAACTACATAGTGTTCCGACTTGTGGTTTCTGAACATCATACGTCAGCAGATGATGGCTTCCTTCTGAACAACGTTCAGCATCATTTGCTGGATAAAGCTCATTCGTCTACACTAGAGGTCTCATGATGGTTTTGAGTCTTCTTTAGGAGCAGCGCCACCACAATGTTTCTTCCCACGATTTCTAGTCTATCTGTGCAAGCTTTTTTTTTTTTTTTTTAACTTTTGGGCCACACCAGGCTGTGTCCTGGGCTTACTCCTAGCTTTGTACTCAGAGATAACTCCTGTTAGTGCTCTGGGGACCATATGGGATGCCAGAGATTGAACCCGAGTCTACTGCATGCAAAACAAACACCCTACCTGCCATACTATTACTTGGCCCTGAGTGTACGACAGTTTGTCTAGAGCGCCTGGTTGTGTTAAAGATCACACAAGCAGTATATACTCAGTACTGCCAACTGTTTGATGAACCTTGTTCCAAACTTCAAAGATATCATCATCTCTGGATGCTCACCTTTCTCCACATCATATGGTACACTGATGGCACCCTGTGCTTCCACATGTTTAAATCTACAGTCACCTTTGCAGGCATGTGTGATTATTCTAGCTTTGCGAGCAGGGCACCGAGGCCTAGGAAGTTAGGAGACCTGCTTTGGTTGTTTAGGTGGTGCCAGGGCTGGCGTCCAACCTGGTGTACCTGATACCCTCAGAAGGGACCAGCATGTCTTCTTGACATGGCCACTGAGCCATGATGCCTTCACATCCCACACAGGTAAGGCATCTAGCACGCAACACCCACTGGTCTTTGCCCAGTGCTCTCCACATGCTCCTTCCAGTGTTCTAGAACAAGACCACACAGGAGCACTCTCCCGATTAGTGAGCTCAAGAGAAGCCCTGTGTTCAGATCATAAACAAAGAGACACCCGCCCCCTCCCCCTACACACTGATTGGTACAGATGTTCGGTTCCTGAATCTGTTCCAAGGGCTTGGCACACAGTAGGTGCTCAATAAATATTTGTGGAGTGAGTGAAATGAGTGCCAGCTGCATTTTTAGTGCTGAGTCAAGGAGCCACCAAAGCTTGGTGGTTAATTGCACAAAGCTTCCAGGTGGGAGGGGGGCGGGGGCAGAGTGACGCTCTGCAGAGGGTGGGCATTCCTGAGTGGGTGGGGGGAGATGGCCCTAACTCCTGGGGGGGGGTCTAAAGGAGAGATCAAGTGAGAAAATGTGAAAATGTGTCCTTGGCTAAAGTGAAGGCCTTGGCTTGAGTTATGATGGGAGCCTTGGGGAAAGCCAGTGAATGGGGTAAGAACCTGAGCCCGGCACTCTATAAGGTCCCCTTAGCATGGCCCAGAGCAATTCCTGAGGGCAGAGCCAGGAGTAAGCCTGCTAGGTGTGTGGGTGTGGCCCCCAAATAAACAAAAGACAAAGAAAAGAAAAGAATGGGCAGGAGACACATTTCCATGGAGAAGATGCTTGGTCTAAGATGATTAGTCTCCAGGGCCACTGCGAAGGACAAGGAGGGACAGAGAGATGGGAGGCGTGGAAGACGGGGTCGGGGCGCGGGGTGATGGGTGATGGAGGACCAGTGGAGGGGGAGAAGTCTTAGAGGAAATGGTCGGGTGAGAGAACAGAGGGAGAATCATCCGTCAGGAGGGCGGGGGAGGGGCGGCCCTGAGCTGGACTCCCCTGACAAGGCGACATGTCGGTTCCCACGCTGGCCTAGGACGGGAGAGGAGCAGGGCTCCTGAGTGAGGCGCCCCCTTCCAGCCTCTCCACGCCTGTGTGACCCCCTGTCCCCGGGTGAGTTACCGCGGTCGTCAGTCGGTGTCGGGCAGTTGTGACTCTGAGCAGAGCCTCTCCTATGCTCCGCCAAACACCTCCCCGGGGGCCGTTTCTCAGGCGCAGCTGCCTGGTGTCACATGAACACTCACTCCCTGACGGCGCAGTTTCCCTCTTGGTGACAGAAGGCACAAGAGCTTTATTTGAAAAAAAGGTTCAGGGGCTGGAGCGATAGCACAGCGGGTAGGGCATTTGCCTTGCACTCGGCTAACCCGGGTTCGATTCCCAGCATCCCATATGGTCCCCTGAGCACTGCCAGGGGTAATTCTTGAGTGCAGAGCCAGGAGTAACCCCTGTGCATCGCTGGGTGTGACCCAAAAAGCCAAAAATAAAATAAAATAAAATAAAATAAAATAAATAAAAGGTTCAGCGCTTCCACACCTGCCAGCAGAGTGTACGTGCTCTTCCCAGTACATGGAAACATGTTTCCATACTTCCAGGTCCTGGAGAGAGGCGGCAGGCATCAGCCCTGGCTCATGGAGCAGAATCCTAGCAGCGACATGGGTCCTGTGTCCCTGCGTGCTGCCTCCCCGATTTCTACGCTCGTGTCCCCATCTCCTCTTCTGCCAGGGCTGGCATAGGGGGGGTCACAGTGGCAGAGCTCAGGGGTCCACTGGATGATGTCCAATACCGTCGGGGGACTGAGTTAGAGGCTTTGCACCTGAATTGACACCGGGTCACATCACTGGGTCCTGGAGTTCTTTTCTGGCTGAGACGTAGTAGCCAGGACAGATGTTCTCCCACCCCTTGGCCTCACTCCACACAGGATGTATTTCCCGAGCACTGACGGTGTGCCCCGGGCAGCACCGTCCACGAAGGGGTTAAGTTACTTCCTGCTCGCATCCTGCAGGGAAGCACTAAGATAGGTGCTAGTGGGATTTGAGCGAGATGGTAGAGGAGCAGGAATTGGCCCGTCCCATGAACCCTGGAACGTCAGGGCAGCTGGAACTGCCGCCCCACGGCCACCTCAGCTCTGTTCTAACACCACCACAACAGCGACAACAACTACCAATATGATTATACACACTCAGAATGTGTCAGGCTTTCCTAAGTGGTTTACATGGATTAACTCTTTTAATCCTTACAACAACTTTATGAGGTGGGGGGCTATTATCATCCCCATTCTACAAATCATAAAATGAGGCACAGAGGTTCAGTCATTGCCTGAGGTTATGCAGCTAGAAAGTGGCAGAGGTGGATTAAAAAACTCGACAGTTTGGAATCTGGGCCTGCATTTTTGGGGGACGGGGTGGGGGAGGGGATACTCTCAGGCAGTGCTCAGGGCCTGGAGGTCACTCCTGGCGATAATTAGCCACCAGAGCCTGCTGGTTCAGTGCTAGGGCTGAGGACATGGAGTTCCTTGGGGGTCTCCAGGGACACCCAGGTGTCGGGGTCAGCATGGGGGCTGGAGTTTAATCTCTGGTCCTTGAGCGTTCGCCCAAAGTGCTAAGCCAGCTCCTGGCTTCTGGGTTTGTACGTAACCTTTGCTAATGTTGCTGTTTGTTTCAGAGTCACACCTGGCAGTGCTCAGGGGACCGTGCAGTGCCTGGGATGGGACCTGGAGTGCAGCATGCAGAGGATGCACACATCCTTTTGCGCTTCTCTCTGGCCCACGGGTCTGTATTAACAGATCCCATGATTTAAAGATATTTGGTTGCAATCATGTTAGGAAAAAATTTTGCTGAGGATGTAAGTACACATATACACACAGGAATTTTTTTAAAAGCCAGCAGTGCTCAGCCAGCTTACTCCTGACTTTGCATTCATGGATCACTCCTGACAAGGCTCAGGGGACCACATGGGGTGCCTGACAGGCATTAAACCCAGGCCGGTCATGTGCAAGGCAAGTGTCCTATCCACTATACTGTCTCTCCATCCCAAACCACAGTTGAAATAAAGGTGTTATAAAACATTATTCTTATATGTATGACGCTCTTGGGTGTTTATTTATTTATTTTTTTTGCTTTTTGGGTCACACCTGGCAATGCACAGGGGTTACTCCTGGCTCTGCACTCAGGAATTACTCCTGGCGGTGCTCAGGGGACCCTATGGGATGCTGGGAATTGAACCCGGGTCGGCTGCGTGCAAGGCAAACGGCTTATCCGCTGTGCTATCACTCCAGCCCCACGGTGTTTATTTTTTTTATTATTTAATTTGTTCTATGTAATCCAAAACAATTCTGTTCATTCAGATTGGAGCCCAACATGATCTCTGAGAGTAAGTTTGGAGCCTCCAGTTTCTTGATGCTTATAGAAACATGTTGTCTATACTCCGGAGTTTTCTAGGTTCATAAATACCCTCTAAGTCTCCAAGGCAGTGCTGGATGGGAAACACTCTGCTTCCCAGAGGAACAGGGCTTTCCCTCAGCTTCTACTGAGTCACCAGTGTCTGGGGTTCTATGCAGCCCTTTTGGGTTCAAGCTCCACATGAAAGATCCACACCACTCCGGTGCATTCTAACACTGTCCCAGGTTACTGAGAAAACTTCTGCAGAGGGGAAGGGTGTTGCCTGTGAGTAAGCAGTTTTCAGGATGCTGATGGTGCAGGCAGAGATACTTTCTTTGTAGTACTCCGTATAGATTGATTCTCTGATAAAAACAAATAATAGATCTTCCCAGAAGCGAGATGAGGGCTTCTTCTTCTTTTTTTTTGGTCACACCCAGGGACGCACAGGGGTTACTCCTGGCTCATGCACTCAGAAATTAGTCCTGGCGGTGCTTGGGGAACCTATGAGATGCTGGGAATTAAATCTGACTCCGGCTGCATGCAAGGCAAACACCCTACCCACTGTGCTATCTCTCCAGCCCCCGTGCTGAGGGCTTCTTGGACCCAGAGGAAACATGGAAGCTTAAGGTAAAGCGTGAACAAACCATTCATGCTCAACCATTGTTGGGTGTGGGGCATTCCTGGGGTCGCTGGGCCAATGTTGTGCTCCTAGGGGCCCATGGAACCCTCCAAGGGCTCCTCGTCTCAGTGGAGGCTGATCAACAAGGTCAAAAAATTGATCTAGGACTGATCTTTGTGCAAGTGGGGTAGGTCAGTGAGTGAGCAAGCAGGTGTGTGTGAGATTTGTGAGAGGAGACGGATGGACAGAAACAGGGGCACAGACAGAAATATGTGTCCAGGTGAAGGACTCGGCCCCAGGTGTTGGTTTTTCAGGGGTCTCCGAGTGAGGCTGTGGAGAGTGGGTCTTTGGAGGTACAAAAGCTGGCTCTGAGTGTGAGAGAAGCAAGTGCTCCGACCCACAAACCCCACTCCGCATTACAAGCCTACACTCGTAGAAACTCTAGGGCCGGCCCATCAGCACCGTGGACAGCGCCACTGACCTCACCCTGGGCCTCAGGGGGTATAGCCATGCCCTTTGGGCATCACACACTCATTTTCCAATCCCTCAGTTTGGCCAACTGTACTGGGGCGTTTGGGGCAGGTGAGCTGGCCCTTTGAAGCCCAAAATTGTGCAGTTTAGGGTAAAAGGCCATAAACATCTGCCACGTTGGCTCCCAATTAGGGACATTAGGGAGGAGCATCAGAGGCTAAGCAACCCAAGCCAATTAGGGAGCCTAATTGCTTCCAGCCCCATGGGTGCATCAGGCTTCTCGGATATATAAAAGGCCCAATCCACCCGGACGTAAACATTTAGTTCTCTCGGTCCTGCACTAGGACATCCAGCTCCTCAGAGCCCTCTGTGCCCAAAGAAACACCATGACTTGTGGATCATACTGTGGCAGCTCCTTCAGCTGCGCCTCGGCCTGTGGGCCCCGGCCCGGCCGCTGCTGCATCACGGCCGCCCCCTACCGCGGCATCTCCTGCTACCGGGGCATCACCGGGGGCTTCGGCAGCCGCAGCGTCTGCGGGGGCTTCCGCGCCGGCTCCTGTGGAAGCAGCTTCGGGTACCGCTCTGGGGGGGTGTGTGGGCCCAGCCCGCCCTGCATCACCACCGTGTCTGTCAATGAGAGCCTCCTCACGCCCCTCAACCTGGAGATCGACCCCAACGCCCAGTGCGTGAAGCAGGAGGAGAAGGAGCAGATTAAGAGTCTTAATAATAGGTTCGCTGCCTTCATTGACAAGGTGGGTGGCCCTGATCAAACCCTACCTGAACTCCACATAAACCCTCAGGCTGAGCTGTGAGGGGAGAGGCAGGAAGACCTCGCCTTCCAGGAGCTCTCAGTCCAGTGCGAGAGGCAGACAACACAGAGGCGGGCAGGGCTGTCCAGACCCTCGGAGAGTGCAGAGGGACAGAGCCTGGCGGGAAGGGCCGCACTGCAGACGGGAGACAGACCCTGCATTTGGGGAAACGGGAGGAAAGTGGCAGCTGCTTCAGAAACCCTCCCGCCCTGCACAGCTCAGGCTGAGGAAGGGTCCCCTGCCTGGAGGGGGGACAGGGGTGTGCACTGGCCTCAGTGGAGGACAGGGGTCAGGGGCTGAGCCCTGCCCCCAGAGCCCGTGGCTTCATCTCGCTGAGGTGTCCCCAGACACCCCGAGTGTGCTCACAAATGGGGACTTTTGCCTGTGAGGGGCCGAGTCCTCCGTCCCCCCAGGCCAGACGCCACCTACAGTCCGGACGCTGACCCAGCTGAGCAGACACTGGCCGGTCTGCCCAGGGCCCGGCCCCGGCCTAGCAGTTGTGCAAAGCAGCCAGCACCGTCCCCGACACGGTGTTTGAGGCCAGAGAGTGGACTGTCCCCTCGCGCCCACCCCAGGACAGGGCGGCGGGAGGCCGGGCAGGTTCTGCCTTCCCTGGCCTGACCCGCGTGTGCATCCTGCTGAGCGGAGCCCCTGGCCTGAGGCCTGCAGAGCTCAGGGCCCGGGAGTGTCCTTAGAGTCGCCCTCGCTCCCCCACGGCCCCCCAGCAGGGCGCAGACCCACAGTAGCCCTCTGAGCCCCGCCTGCTCCCCCTCCCCCTAGGTGCGCTTCCTGGAGCAGCAGAACAAGCTGCTGGAGACCAAGTGGCAGTTCTACCAGAGCCGCAAGTGCTGCGAGAGCAACCTGGAGCCGCTGTTCTCGGGCTACATCGAGACGCTGCGGCGGGAGGCCGAGTGCGTGGAGGCCGACAGCGGGAGGCTGGCCTCCGAGCTCAACCACGTGCAGGAGGTGCTGGAGGGCTACAAGAAGAAGTGAGTGTGGGGCGGGGCTGGGGCTGGGGCGGGCTCAGGGGCCTGCGTGGCAGGATCAGGCCCAGGAGGAGGGCCCAGATCCCCGGGACCCCTGGCTGTGCCTCGGGCTCCCTACTCGGACCCTGGGGCCAGCAGCTCCTGAGCACTGTGGGCACAGCTGCTGCTTCCCTGCCAGGCCTGTGACCCCGTGGGAGCTCTGCTCCCTCGGGGGATGGTCCTGCCTCTGTGTGCCCCCGGCCTCCAGTGTGTGAGCCACAGTCTCTGGGTTCCCCCTCCCCCACACCTGAGCCTGGCAGACACAGGCAGGGGCCCGGGGCTGCTGGACCACAAGGGGATGCTGTCCGTCCTGGGAGTGCTGGGTGCTGGGGAGACTCAGAGAGGCTTGGCACCGGGCACTGAGGCCCAGGGGCCCCGTCACCCCCAGCCATCGTGGACAGGGTCTGACAATCCCAAGACATCTGGAAGGCCCAGGGGCTGCGGGGCCCTGGCTGGGAGGGAGGGGCCACAAGCCCCTTGGCTGGCATGGGTGGGAGCCGGGCGGCTGCTGGCATGACCTCTGGCCCTGCTCTGCCCCAGGTACGAGGAGGAAGTCTGCTTGAGAGCGACAGCTGAGAATGAGTTTGTGGCCCTGAAGAAGGTGAGACCCTGACTGGGGCCGGGCCCTGACAGGGACTGAGAGGGACAGCACTTGTGGGGAGACTCGGTCGGGGATGGTGGCCTTGGCGGGCTTGGATGGGCCCCATGCAAGGTGGGGGTGAGCATTGCTTCAGGCAGTGTGGCCTGGCCACCTCGGGGTGGACATGGCGGTGCCTTGCCTTGCGTGGGAGCAGGGCTGGAGTCTCAGTGGGGACAGAGAGGAGCCGCCCTGACCCCGGAATGAGCGAGGGGCGAGGACCCGGGGGACGGTCGGGGCCAGCTGCGCTCAAGGAGACCCCACTTTCAGGACGTGGACTGTGCCTACCTGCGCAAGTCGGACCTGGAGGCCAACGCGGAGGCGCTGACCCAGGAGATCGACTTCCTGCGCCGCCTGTACGAGGAGGTGAGGCCCGGCCAGGACAGTGGGCAGCACCCGGCGGGCCCGTGTCCTCATGCGGGTGGACAGGGAGTAGCCTTGTAGCCTGGAGGCTGTCAGAAGGGTTGGGGCTGGAGACCTCAGCAGTGGTGGGGAGGGTCCCGCAACAAGCAGCCCCCTGACCCTCCACTGCGCCCTGCAGGAGATCCGCGTGCTCAACGCCCACATCTCAGACACCTCGGTCGTGGTCAAGATGGACAACAGCCGGGACCTGAACATGGACTGCATCATCGCCGAGATCAAGGCCCAGTACGACGACATTGCCAGCCGCAGCCGGGCCGAGGCCGAGAGCTGGTACCGCAGCAAGGTGAGAGGCACCGGCCCTGCTCCCACTCAGGCCACCTGAAGCACAGACAGGCACCGGCTGCTCCTGCCCGGGACACTGACCCCCAGGGATGGGCAGGGCATGTACTGTTGCTCAAGCTGGGCACTGCACAGCCCGCACTCTCACCTGGGGGTCCCGATGGGCGGCACCCCCCGTCCTGAGTCTCAGGCCTCTCTGTCCCTCTGCCCCAGTGTGAGGAGATGAAGGCCACCGTCATCAGACACGGGGAGACCCTGCGCCGCACCAAGGAGGAGATCAACGAGCTGAACCGCATGATCCAGAGGCTCACGGCCGAGGTGGAGAACGCCAAGTGCCAGGTAGGGTCCTGTCGACCTGGGCCAGAGTGACCGCGGCCAGCCAGACCTCCTGGACTGTGTGTCCTTGTCTGGATGTCCCTCCCTGCTCGCCTGGTAGCAGGGTGGGCCTTGAGGGGCACCGAGGGAGGCCCATGGAGGGGCTCAGGCTGCTTCTGGGCTTCCAGCGGGCGGAGGGACTGGACACACTGGGAAACGAACAGAGGGTCCACAGCCCCCTTGACCCCTTCTCCCCCCCAGAACTCCAAGCTGGAGGCTGCCGTGTCCCAGTCTGAGCAGCAGGGCGAGGCGGCCCTGTGTGACGCCAAGTGCAAGCTGGCCGGCCTGGAGGAGGCCCTGCAGAAGGCCAAGCAGGATATGGCGTGCCTGGTGAAGGAGTACCAGGAGGTGATGAACTCCAAGCTGGGCCTGGACATCGAGATCGCCACCTACCGGCGCCTGCTGGAGGGCGAGGAGCAGAGGTGGGTTCTGTAGCCAGTGTCTCTCCCAGGCCGCTGGGTTCTCAGGTCCTCTCCCTCATTCTCCTGGCTTCACCTGATTCCCGTTTCCAAACCTCCCCATCCTGCAGCTGGACAGGTAATTTGAGTCAGTCCTTTGGGTGTGTTTATAGCTCTGGTCAGTCCCTCCTGCCCCCAGAGTATGGGGTGGGGGTAATATCCAATATGCTTCACAGTGGGGAAACCTGGCTCTCATTCCTGATCCTGAGATGCACCCTGAGTTGGGGGTTCAGGGGGGCATTCGAGACTCCTCTTCCTTCAGGACCCTCTGGCCTGTGGCCTCTGACTGTCACAGGACTCAGGCTGAGCCCACCAGAACCACTTTAGTAGTCTCGTAAACCCACACCATTCTCTTAGTTCATAGCCAGTCCCATGGTGGCATTGCACTGAAGCAGGCAGGACCGAGACAGACAGACAGCAGGACCGAGACAGACAGACAGCAGGACCAAGGATAGACAAACAGCAGCCACTTTCTCTGGGACATCGATGCAAAAGTCAGGTGGTTTGCTTGCTCTTTGCTCTTTGGCGGAAGTGACCATATCCCCCCAGAAGACACCAGAATACTCACTACAGGGACAAACCATATCAGAGTATTTCCCCCTTTCCTCCATGCCCACCCTGAGCCTTCCTCTGCACAGCGAGATCCCTGGCACTGGGTGCAGGCACCTGGCGGGTGAGAACAGCCAGCAAGATCCTGTGTAGAGGGGCCTTTGTGCACAGGCTCGGAGTTGGGAGTCCTGGTCTTGCTGCTGGGGCTGGGGGCAGATCCCTAATGCACTAGGCATGCAGATGTGCCTGGTGGAGAGCCAGGGTGTGGGTGGGGCTTCCTCCGTGAGAGCTTGAGGTGGATCATTCTAAGAGTGTGAGTGGACCTTAAAGGACTGCAGGAGGCAGCACGGAAACCTGTGAGCCGGCCCTCTGCCCTGGGGATGTGCTCGGAGACCACGGGGGCTCCCTGGGGAAGGGCACGATGATGGGGGGCTGCCCTGCTTGCGGCATCAAGCACATTCCCGCCACCCCTGCACCAGGCTCAGAGAGCGTCGCCTGTTTTCTCTTGAGGAGACAGTTCTCTCTGGTGCGGTGGGAGCCCCTAATTTCAACCTTGCCTCTCTCTCTGGGTCCCAGTTTCCCCCCTTTGTCAAAAGAGTACATTGGAGTAGAGAATCTCTAAGGCTATTCTTTATATAAATTTTTAATTTTTAAAGAATTTTAATTTTTTTTGGGGGGTTGGTCACACCAAGAAGTGCTCTGGGCTTACTCCTGGCTCTGCACTCAAGGGTCACTCTTGGTGGGCTTCAGAGGACCATACTGGGTGCCTGAGTTCAAACCCAGTCAGCTGTGTGCAAAGCAAGCACCTTATTGCTGTACTCGCTCTTCAGTCCGATTGAGAAAATGTTTAATTTGTCTTTAAGAGCCAGCCCTTAGCTCAGGACGGCCCTCCCAGAGGGAGAGGGAGATGCTGTGTGACCTCTGACCCCGCTGTAGCAGCATATGCCAGGACAAGCTCTGAGGCCATTCAAAATAGACCCTAAAAGCCCATTCACTCATCCAACTGCTGTCGATTGAGCCAGGCGCGCAGAATATATTAATAATATGATATTGATAGCAAGCTAAAAAGTTATTAATAGCACGATAACCATAGTACTGAGTCCAGTGAATAGAATAGTACACTCCTCTTCAGGATGCTCTGATGGGAGCATCAGAGATAAATTTTGGGGAAAAGACTTAAAGGGAAGCAACATATGATGAACTGATTGAATAATGAACAGGTTTCCTTTTTTCTTATCAATTCTATAACAAAATGACTTTGAATTGAGGACTTACCGTACTGTTTTAGACGGAGGGGCTTTGCAATGGGGAGAAAACTAGATACAAACATCTGTCTTCCTGAAGGCACATTCTTGTCACATGAATTCGAGCCACCTCAGACACCAGTGCTCTGTCCCACAAATGCATTCGCAGACAAGGGGAGAGAGCATTCCTGCCCCTCAAGCTCAGTGTGCCCTAGCTTTGAGCACTCTGGGGCAGCAGGCAGCTTCTGATTTCTTCCTCTCCGTGGAACTAGGGGATTTTCCTGCTACTGATTTATGAGCGGGGGAGGGGAATGGTAAATCTGAAAGTTCGCAGCAGAAACCTAGGTTGGGAGCCTGATGCCCTAGGGATTCTGCCCTAGGAAGCCCAGCTGCCTCCGGGCTACGCTAGGGTCCGGATCCTGCCCAGTGCTCCTTCCCCCTTGGCAAGTGCCCTGGAGGTAACCTTCCCAGCCACCTCTCCGGGCTCTGACCTCAGTCTCCCCTTTCCTCTCCCAACAGGTTGTGCGAGGGCGTTGGCTCCGTGAATGTCTGTAAGTAGCCCTTCCCTTCTCCAGCCCGGGTGGTCCCAGTGCCTCTGGGGAGGGGACAGTTTCGCGTCGCCCCCTAAGCTGCCAGGCGGTGGCAGTGCCTGACGCCTGTTCTCTCTCCCGCCCCCCTCCACCTCATCCCAGGCGTCAGCAGCTCCCGCGGTGGCGTCGTCTGTGGAGATCTCTGCGTCTCCGGTTCTGCCCCTGCTGTCACCACCAGCGTCTGCAGTGCCCCCTGCAGCGGCAACATGGTGGTGGGCACCTGTGCCCCCTGTGCCCCGTGCGGCGGGGCCAGCGCCTGCAGCGTGGGCTGTAAGAGGTGCTAGGAGGCGCGGCCCAGGCAAGAGTGCGGCCCCGCCCCCTCGGCGGCCAGGACCCGCCCCTAGTCCCGCCCCTCGGACAGGACACGCCCTCCTTCCCGCCCACCCGGGGAAGACCACGCCCCTCAGGCAGGACCACGCCCACCACGCCCGGACCACGCCCATCGCGCCGAAAGACCACGCCCACCTCCGCTCCTCCACCGAGCCAGTCAACAGATTTGGCGATGCTCTTTGCTCTCAAACGCTCCCTCTGTGCAACATCCGTCAGTCGCCCCTGGGCGGAGCTGGGGGCACCTGGGCATCTTTCTGGTAGTCTTTCCTAGTAGCCGATTTGCCGTGCTGCGGACTCCTTTCTGCTGCCTTTTGTTATTTTTGCTGGAGTCTTGGTCCCGCCTGGTCCTGCCCTGAATCTCCCTGCCCGCACTTCTTGGGAACCTGCGGATGGGGCGGGGACAGAGGGCAGCGTGTCTGTAACTCTGTGGGGGCATGACCCGGGGGAGGAGAGAGCCTCTCAGGCCACAGAAGCTTCTACAAAGCCAGTGACGCGAGCACCCGCCCCGCATGCATGCCTTTGTTTCACGCTGTGTCTCCAATAAAGTAATTGCAGCCAATCAAACCTGGTGCTGAGTCCTGAAAAGCGCCGGGGCATGGGGAGGGGGGAGGCAGGGGGCTTCTGGGGTGCTTCCTGCCGGAGGTTTTCTCAGAACCTCCCCACTCAAGTGAAAATGATGGCAGGCGCTGCTCGCTGAACTGTGGACACAGGGCTGAGTGGGTGGGGACTTCTCTGTGTCCTGGTTCCTCTCCACAGGGTTTCTCTGCTGGGTCTTCATGGACTCTCCTGGCTGGAGAATTCTTTGCCCTGGGTTGTTCAGCACAGTGTAGCTCTGTTAGGGGTCACTGGCCTCTACCCACAAGATGCAGTAGCACCCCACCTCCACCCCAACTGGAAGCAATGGAAGCTGTCTCCAGGCAAGCCAATGCCAAGCTCAGAGGCACTTCTGGAGAGGGGAAGTGTGGCAAGAACATGAGGGATAAAGGGCAAGAAGACCCTGGCAGCATGGGTGAGGCTCAAACTCACACCTGGAGGCGTCTTTCCCCGTTTCCCTCCTGTGAAACGAGTCTTTCTCCTTGGCATTAGAGAAGGGTGGAGGTAAACTATTTCCCAGGAGGGTGCTTGTGGCTCCTGGAGTGAGATGATGCGTCTAAGAGGGTGTTTGTTCACACACACCCAGGTCAGCCCCGTGTGGCTCTGTAATCATGGGCATGTTATTCGACTTCCTCGTCTGGAAGGTTGATGCTCCAGGCAAGTACCTTTACCCCTCTGACCCCAAAGAACTAATGGGTTGTGTGGGGCTCAGATATCTGTTGCATATCGCTAATCACTCTGAAATCTAGAGGTTTATGACATGATTAAGGATGGGGCTGAAGCGGTAGCACAGCGGGTAGGGCATTTGCCTTGCACTCGGCCAACCCGGGTTCTATTCTCAGCATCCCATATGGTTCCCTGAGCACCGCCAGGGGTAATTCCTGAGTGCAGAGCCAGGAGTGACCTCTGTGCATAATCGGGTGTGACCCAAAAAGCAAAAACAAAACAAAACAAAACAAAACATGATTAAGGCTCAGAGGCTTGAAACACTGTTTCCCGTGATTCTGTAGGCCTACTGGGAAATTTTACTTGATGCTATACAGGGTCCTCAATAGTCTGGAAGGTCCAAAATGGCCCCATTTCACTTGGTCAAATTTGGTACTGGTCACCTGCTGAGAGCTCAGTGGCTACTGATGGCCAGGGTGTTTGGTCAAGGTCTAATCAGGAGAGAATGATTTGAACCGTTAGTATTTAAATTAAGAATTTGGGGTCAGATAGGCAGTAACAGTAGGTAAGGAGCTTGTCTTGTATACAGCCAACCTGAACTTGATCCCCAGCAATAAAGAAGATCCCCCTGAGCACAACCAGGAGCATGGAGCCAGGAGTGAACTACAGGTACAGCTGGTGCAGCTCCCAAACCAATAAATCAAGAAAAATAAAAACTGAAGTCAAGAATATTGAAATATATAGGAGATTGGAGTCATGAAAGAGTGGCTCGTAAGTGAAAGAGCAGGAACCTTTAAGAACATCAGCTAAAGCTGTAAGGAGCAGCCTCTGTCCAAGAAAGCTCCCTGGGATAAGGGGCCCAGTCCTGAGGTCCAGGTCTTGTTGGGAAGATGCACGGCTCACGGCGGTGCTTTTCTGTCCAGGTGGAACTTGCTGGAAAGCCTCTTCTGTTTGTTTGTTTGTTTCTGTGCCACGCCTGGCTCTGCTCGGGGTTCACTCCTGGCAGACTAGGGGGACCATATGTGATGCCAGTGACGGAACCTGGCTGGCTGCATGCAAGGTAAGTGCCAAAACTCACAATACTGTCTCTCTGACCCAAGAAGCCCACATCCTTTAACTTGCTAAAAGCAAGGGGAAATTGCTCATGAAGACATATCTCCACCTTAAAACCTGTGGGACATATTGCAGGGGCATAGTTGGGGACAGCTAGAGTGAGGGTTGAGCTCCTGAGACTTGACCCCAGCAGGTGGAGCGGTAGGCGGCCCTTCCCCCTAAGTTCCCCTTTTGGCTTCCCAGCAACAAATATGAGCTCAGTAAAACAATGCCAGGGCAGAGTGGAGGGAGCAGGGCTCCAGCCAACAGGAATCGCCATCCTGTTTTATGTTGCGTTAGCTTTGTGTGGGTGCGTTCCTCACTTTGAGCAAGTACGTTCTGAAAGTCCCCTTGAGGTGTTTGTTTCTTGCCCCTTAGAGTATATAAGGTTGACCCTGCTTTCAATAAATGAGCTGTCTCTCCAAAGCTCCTCCTGAGTGCGTGTCCTTCTTTTTTTTTTTTCTTTTTGGGTCACACCTGGTGATGCACAGGGGTTACTCCTGGCTCTGCACTCAGGAATCACCCCTGGCAGTACTCAGAGGACTATATGGGATGCTGGGAATCGAACCCGGGTCGGCTGCATGCAAGACAAACGCCCTGCCCGCTGTGCTATTGCTCCAGCTCCTGCATGTCCTTCTTGTGCCTCCCATACTCACCCTGCCTCCCCCGCTCTGAGGCTGTTTGCCTCCTCCACAATGGTGCATGTGCAAAGAGCAGTGTGAGGAGAGCTACCATGGGTGGCCTCTCGGTTAGCCTGGTGACTCCTGTGTGTTGAGAGCGACAAAAACCATCATGGAAGGAACCAGAAATCACCACTGTTCCCTGGGCCTGAACTCAGAAGGTCATTTCCACCTTTCCCCATGGTCCAAAGCAGTGGAATAAAGGGGGAAGGGCAACTGGTTTGGTCACTCATTTCTTGGTGACTGTGTAGAGAGGGACGGTTGTAGGGTGCTGCATTGGAGGCCCCACGGCGCAATCTCTGGGCTCCGTCATTCATTTCACCCCACAAATAAGCAACCTGGCTTCTCAAGATCCCCCCAAGTTTCATTCATTTGTTGTTGTTTTGGGTCACATCCAGCAGTGCTCAGGGGACCATATAAGATGCTGGGGATCAAACCTGGGCTGGCCACATGCAAGGCAAGCTCCTTACCCCTGTACTGTCATTCTGACCCTCCAATCAATATACCCCAAGTTTCATCTTATGAATGACATAAGCTTGAAGTACACGATCTGGCTATCTGGGTCAGATTCAGGTGGATCTGAGGCTTCGGGGAGATGATTCCTTTGGTGTAGTGCCTTGTCATGGTGTACCTTAAACTGGGCACCTAGGAATGGGGACATATTTTATTGCTACTGATGTAGGCAGGCAGATAGACTGGGAAGGGCCCCATGACAATGAAGCTTCTAGGGAAGAAAGCCACCAGAATTTACAATGCAATTCCTGGGAAGTAAAAACGCTAAAATGAACAAGACCTGATATAAGACCTTCAGCAGAGGACCCTGAGGAGATTGGACCCCTTCCCATGAAGGAAATTCCTCAAATACCATTGGATCGCTCCCTTACTCCAATAAACTTTAGCGATTCAACCCAGAGAAGACTTCAGAACATTCCGAACCAAGACATTCTGAGAAGATACCCTGTAAAGGCCACCACGAGCAAAGGAAGGGTGCACATATGCTGCCTTAGCCCATGTTCTGCTTGCGCCCACGTGACCAAGCACATGTGGTGCCTGAGCACACGTATGGCCCACATCTCCCCTCTTGAGAACTTTCGTGTCTAATGCTGGGATATGTGTAGGGGCTCTCTCTGCCCTTGGAGAAGCTGCGTTCTCTCTTAAACACATTACTCTCCACTCTCTCCCACTTTCTCTTCCTCCTTCCCTTCAAAACCTCCAAATAAAATCTCTTTTACTTCACTGCTTGTCTACTCCTTAAAGTCTTTTCTTCGAGTGAGACAAGAACCCAGTAACCCTGGGTCCGGATGGCAGAGGCGGATGGGGAGAAATGTGACCCTCTTTCTCCTCTCCGCTTCATATAAGCCACCCGTGGGGCCACTGACATCATTACCACATCCCTGGCTTGCATTGAAGTTAGGGGAAGGACAGCCACCAAGGGTGCTCCATAGAGGAAGAAAAACCATGGAGGCACATAGCTACAGATCCACAACTTCCAAGCACATTGGAATGTGTTGCTGACTCCTCCTATTCTAAAGCTGGGAAGGGTATTTGATCAGCACCAAGTTTTGCTTCCTGGAAGTTGTTCTCTGCCCTGGCTCTACACTTTGAGATCTTGGCTGCCCTTTGACATCACCCTCTTTGCTATTTGATCAATGTTCTGTGTTTGAAGTCTGGTCATTTCCTTTGCCTCCTTCCCGCCTGTGAGAAGTGGGGGGTTCCAGAAATCTGCTTTCTTTTCTATTTTTTGGGGGAGTTGGGGTGGGGGGCACATCCAGTGATGCCCAGGGCTTACTCCTGGTTCTGTGCTCAGGGATTAGTCCAGGTGTGCTCAGGGGATGATGTGGGGTGCCAGGAACAGAATCCGTGTTGGCTGCATGCAAGGCAAGTGCCCTACCCACTACACTATCTCTCTGGCCCCTGGCCGATATCTCTATGGATTTTTGTGACTTCTATTACCCACACTTATGTAATAGTACTCGATACATATAATGCATTGATCAATTATTTGGGTTTGGAGCTATATCCAGCAGTGCTTAGGGACTATTTCTGGTTCTGTGTTCAGGGGTGACCCCTGGCAGTGCTTGGGGGGCTAGGTGCAGTGCTGGGGATTGAACATGACCCCTTGTACTCTCTCTCCAGCCCCCTCCCCAATTAGTCATTTAATAGTGATCTGTGTGGAGAGGGGCCTTGAGCATGGCTGTGGCTGGGTTCTGGAGGTCTTCGGCTGTGGGGGCTCTGCTCGGGGCAGGGAGGGAAACTGAAAGGTCCCTGGTGAAGACAGACAGGCGCGGAGGCAAGAGACTCTGGAGCCCAGTCACAGCCATGCTCAAGGCTCCTCTCCATACAGTCAGACAAGCCTCATGCATGAAGGAACCAGCAGAGGAACCCAGGTGTGTGGAACCTGGGGCTGAGACCTCCAAGCCTGCTCGGATCGGGACTGGGCCTCTTCCGCCCAGATCCTCCATTTTCCAGTAGCTAGGCGGTCACACCCAGAAAATGCCTCCGGCGCTGTGTAATCCCACCAATGGCCAACATCCGGAGATTATAAAACCAAGCTCTGGGAAGACATCTCCCTCTGGGAGAACCTGGAAAGCTACCGAGAGTTTCCTGCCTGCATGGGAGAGCTTGGCAAACTCCTCATGGTGTATTCATATGCCAAAACCAGTAAGAATGATGTGTCTCATTCCTCTGACCCTGAAAGAGCCTCCAATGTGGTACCATTGGAAAGGACGAGTAAAGAGATGCTGCTAACATCTCAGGGCTCGGACGAATGGAGACATTACTGAGACCGCTTGAGAAAATTGACAATCAATGGGATGCTGCTGCTGCTGCTGATGATGATGTTGATGATGATGATGATGATCTGTTGGTTGGATCAATGAACTCCTGATATTTGTTGACACCTTAGGTCTCAGCTTCTGATTTGCTTTCTTGAAGAAATCACCAGAATGTCCTGGCTAGTAATCCTCTAATGGTGGTCCTCCGTCCATCCTAGTCCCCTGGCCCAGGGCCTGGCATGGCAGGTGACAGGGGTGGCAGAGGAGGTGAGGGCTCAGGGATGTAGGCCTGGGCCTCTGCCAGGTGGGGAGCAGGTGACACCTGGTCTCCCGCGCTGCTGGAGAGAAGGGCCGAGGCAGGGACAGCAGGCTGGCTCCCCGACACAGCACCGGCTGAGCGCCCACAGCAGGCAGTTCTTTCCTCTCCGCATCTGCCTTGAGTTGGGGCCTTTCCAACCTCAGAGTCACTTTCCAAGAAGGTCAGAGCTGGACCAGCCCGGAGAGTCTCTGCCTCTCTCCCCACTCCCAGGTGCTCTGGCCCTCTGAGGGGGGGCCCACGGCTGGCTCAGGCGGATGATTGGAGCCCACATGCTCTGTTCCAGCCTCTGAACCCTTCCCGAGGGCTGGGAGAGCCACTGGCCAGCCAGGCTCTTTTCAGAAACTCTCCGGCAGCTGCTGAGTGTGGTGGGGGTGAGAGGGAAGGGCAGGCGGTGGGCGGGAGAGGAAGATCAGGGTGTGGGAGAGGAGGGAAGGGGATTGTTCTCTTCTTTACCTCCCAGGCAGTGCGCAGGAGACCCAGGGCCCTTCCTGGTGATTCTTGGCCTACAGCCTCAGTAGTTTAAAGTGGGGTTTGCAGATGTGAGGCTGCTGGGCATGTAAGGGGAGGGGGTGGGTGGAGGGGTGGGGGGAGGGGCAGAGGGCTGAGCCTGCTCTGGGGGATTGGTGAGTTGGGCCTGCCAGAGTGGGGGGTGATCTGGGCCTGTCAGGGGTGGGGAGGGTGAGCTGGTCTGTGGGGAGCAGGGGAAGGAGTGAGCTGGAGCTATGTGGGGTGGGGGAGGGGTGATCTGGGTGATCTGGGCCTGCAGGGGGGAGGGGTGAGCTGGGCATTCAGGGGGGCAGGGAGAGGGGTAAATTGGGCCTGTAGGGGAAGGGGTGAGCTGGGCCTGTGGGGGGTAAGGGGAGTGGCGAGTTGTTTCTGTGGGGGAGGGGTGAGTTGGGCCTGCAGGAGGGAGGGGTGCGCTGGGCCTGTGGGGGCTTCCAGACCTGCTTCTTCCAGAGTGGGGTTGAGGGTCCCCGGTCTCCTCCTGGGGACGAGCAGAGAAGCCTCGCAGGGGCTGGGGAGCCATAGCCCTGGGGTGAGCATTGGGGTCTGGGGGTGTCCTAGCCACAGTCCTCCAGCCTGGGATGTGGGAAGCTGTCCAGGGTGCTGAAGGGGCGTGGATGGGGCTGGGGGCTGGTGTATATGGGTGTCAGGGGGCTCCTTTGCCCTTGTCTGAATGGCAGCGTGGGGGGCGGCTGGAGTTTGGAGTGTCACAGGAGGCCACGGGGGTATTTCTGACTGTTGCCCTTAAGGTGCAGGGGTGTGGCAGGAGTGTAATAGGGATGCGGCAGGGGTGAGGCAGTTAGTAGGACAGAGTCAAGGTGAGCTCAGACGTAGGCTCGGACCCAAAACACCCCAACACACACATACAAACACACCTACTCACATCTACACAGACAAACACACCCGTCCATAAACACATACACATCTATACACATGTATGCAAATAATACACAGAGATAAACACAGACACACTCACAGATAAACCTGGACACATCCATACACACACACACACACAATACATTCAGATACACATACACTCATAGACACAGATATACTGTACACACAACCACATAAACAGAGATATACCTGTACACGTATACATACCTATACACACATAATCACGTATAAACACATATAGATAAATGCAGGTCAATATGTGCATAAACATACATGAATAATACACTCATGTACATACATAAACATGTGCAATACGCACGCCTTTATAAACATACACACATGGCATACACATAAACATATATGCATATACACAGATAAACACAGATGCATACACATATAAACACACATACACAATAGTACATAGACACACATATACTGATTTACATGCACACACGCACATACACTCACATGCTGCCTTCCCTCTCGCCTCCTTAAGATCAACCAGAGGAGTGTGACCCTGGGGGCAGGTGTGGCCATGGGGGAGGCCATGGTGGGCCTGGGGACAGTGGGGTTCCACTGTGGGGGCAGGCCCCGCGGCATGCAGGCAGGGGACGTGTCGCTGGCAGGGGGTGCTCACTCAGGAAAGGCAGACACAGTTCCCCAGTTTATTGGCAAAACAGGAGACAAGACACCAGAGAGGCGGGGGAGGGGCGAGGGATGTTCCTTCCAGGGCCGCAGCGGGTGAGGGGCCGGTGCAGGCAGCAGCCCCTCAGTGCGGATAGGAGCAGAGGAGCGGCAGCTGGGACCCGGCCTGCGGCCTGTGCTGCATCCTCAGAACACGAAGGGGGCCGCAGGGGGGCCGCTGTTCTCAGCTGGGGTGGGAGGCGGGGCCTTCTCTGGCTGGCGCTCGGGCCCTAACACCTCCCCATGCCACAGGACGAGCTGGGCGGGCAGCAGGGCGCGCACATGCCAGTGCTCACCGCCAGGTTCCCGCTGCAGGGGGCGCAGCAGGCACTGCCCGTCACGGGCCGGGAGCCCGACATGCAGATGTCCCCGCAGACGACCCCGCCCCGGGAGCTGCTCACACCTGCGGGCACAAGGGCAGAGTCAGCGCTGAGGGCAACCCGCCCGCACCCCCAGCAGCCTCCGACCTGCCCGGCTCTCAGGGCGGAGCGGGCATCAGCCACCAGCCCCGGCTCTGAAGGGCAGGGAGGAGCAGCCGAGCCCCGAGCCACACCCAGAGGTTTCTCTGGGCTCCGCCAGACCTTCCTCACACGGCCGCTGACCGCAGGGATGTGCGGCTTCCCCTCCTCAACGTCCCCTGGGACGCTCACACCCGCTGTCACTCCCAGGCCCTCCTGCTCCAGGCCCAGCCAGTTCCCACTGCCGGGGAAATTTCCGGGAACTCTCCCCTCAGCGTCTCTGCACGTGCCTATCCTACTGCCCGGCTGAAATGTTCCCTTTCCCCAAGTTCAAACACTTACAGACATTCACGGATCCAACACCTTCGCAGAGCCTGAGTGGGGAAAAGTCAGAGAAAGGGAAAGTCAGAAGGGGGTCCTCAAATTCCCACGGGTGCTGAGACGCGTCCTCTCGGGCCGTTTCAGGCCTCTGTGAGTGCCTTTGTGTAACACTGCAAAAACGCCTTTCCAGCAAGGCGGCGATGGCAGGACACGGCATTCAGCAAGCAGCTACGCGCTGAGTCTCAGCTTCCATCTGCCCCAGGACAAGTTGCTTTTGCACAGTGCGAAACTAGAACAACCGTCCCTGGCATGCCCAGAGTGGGACGGTTCTCTTGGGCAATGATATGAGGCCAGGCTGGGAGATTGGCCTTGATCCCACCCTCAGGCAGGGTGACCCCCCTAGAAACCAGGCAGAGAGCAGGTACTGGAAGATTAAGGTTGGAAAAAAACTGGATGTTCGAGACTGAGAGGTGTGCCATGCCTTGAACCCTAGCAAGGCCTGGGCCCTCTGGGGCTCTAGGTACCACAGTGGCGCTGGCCTGTGTCCAAGTTCCAGTCCTCTGAGGTCTGGGATCAAAAGGCTCTGGAATCTACATGGGGCTCAGTGTGAGGCACTGAGACTGGGCTGTGGAAGAATCCGAGGGAACAGAGATCTCTGCAGGCAGAGTTCTGGGAGTCGCTGGTTCAGGCCCCACCTCTGCTCCTCGCCCTCCAGCAGGCGCCGGTAGGTGGCGATCTCGATGTCCAGGCCCAGCTTGGAGTTCATCACCTCCTGGTACTCCTTCACCAGGCACGCCATGTCCTGCTTGGCCTTCTGCAGGGCCTCCTCCAGGCCGGCCAGCTTGCACTTGGCGTCGCACAGGGCCGCCTCGCCCTGCTGCTCAGACTGGGACACGGCGGCCTCCAGCTTGGTGTTCTGGGGGGGAGGAAAGGGGTCAGGGAGGAAAACGTGAATTTTAGTTGGCCGAGATCTTATGAGGAGTCAACAGAACCTTGGCTATGGGGCTACCGTGGGAGGGTGCTTGCCTTGCACGAGGCCAACCTAGGATTGATCCCTGGCATGCCATATGGTCCCCTGAGCCCTGATTTCTCAGGAGCAATTCCTGAGTGCAGAGCCGAGAAACCCCTGAGCAGTGCTCGGCGTGACCAAAAGAAAACAAGCAAATAAACAAGCAAACAAACAATCCAAAAAAGAACCCAACAGAACCGTGATTCCCAACTGGAGAAGTTGGAAGTCCAATCAGCTTCCGGCCCTTCCTTCCCCCACCCCATAGACAACAGCCCACCCCAATCTGAGGGTGTCAATCAGGAAAGCCTGTGTTGGTTTCCCACTATCTCTCATCACCTGGGGGACTGCATGGACCCGCATCTCTAGGAAAGTCTTTCTAGAGTCTAATTTGAATTCTGAACTTGGGAAACGTGGTTCTCCTCCTGCACCAAGAGGAGGCGGGGGTGGGGGCTCCCGTACCTGGCACTTGGCATTCTCCACCTCGGCCGTGAGCCTCTGGATCATGCGGTTCAGCTCGTTGATCTCCTCCTTGGTGCGGCGCAGGGTCTCCCCGTGCCTGATGACGGTGGCCTTCATCTCCTCACACTGGGGCAGAGGGACAGAGAGGCCTGAGACTCAGGACGGGGGGTGCCGCCCATCAGGACCCCCAGGTGAGAGTGCGGGTTGTGCAGTGCCCAGCTTGAGCAACAGTACATGGCAGCCCTGCCCGGGAGCTGCCGGCCCTTCTCCTGCCGTCCCTGGGGGTCAGTGTCCCGGGCAGGAGCAGCCGGTGCCCGTCTGTGCTTCAGGGAGCCTGTGTGGGAGCAGGGCCGGTGCCTCTCACCTTGGTGCGGTACCAGCTCTCGGCCTCGGCCCGGCTGCGGCTGGCAATGTCGTCATACTGGGCCTTGATCTCGGCGATGATGCAGTCCATGTTCAGGTCCCGGCTGTTGTCCATCTTGACCACGACCGAGGTGTCTGAGATGTGGGCGTTGAGCACACGGATCTCCTGCAGGGCGCAGTGGAGGGTCAGGGGGCTGCTTGTTTTGGACCCTCCCCACCACTGCTGAGGTCTCCAGCCCCAACCCTTCTGACAGCCCCCAAACTGCATGGCCACTCCCCGTCCACCCGCGTGAGGACACGGGCCCTCCGGGTGCTGCCCACTGTCCTGGCCGGGCCTCACCTCCTCGTACAGGCGGCGCAGGAAGTCAATCTCCTGGGTCAGCGCCTCCGCGTTGGCCTCCAGGTCCGACTTGCGCAGGTAGGCACAGTCCACGTCCTGAAAGTGGGGTCTCCTTGAGCGCAGCTGGCCCCGACCGTCCCCCGGGTCCTCGCCCCTCGCTCATTCCGGGGTCAGGGCGGCTCCTCTCTGTCCTCACTGAGACTCCAGCCCTGCTCCCCACGCAAGGCAAGGCACCCCCATGTCCACCCCGAGGTGGCCGGGCCACACTGCGCACAGCCTGAAGCAATGCTCACCCCCACCTTGCACGGGGCCCATCCGAGCCCACCCAGGCCACCGTCCCCGACCGAGTCTCCCCACAGGTGCTGTCCCTCTCAGTCCCCGTCAGGGCCCGGCCCCGGCCAGGGTCTCACCTTCTTCAGGGCCACAAACTCGTTCTCAGCTGTCGCTCTCAGGCAGACTTCCTCCTCGTACCTGGGGCAGAGCGGGGCCAGAGGTCATGCCAGCAGCTGCCTGGCACCCACCCATGCCAGCCAAGGGGCTTGTGGCCCCTCCTGCCCAGCCAGGGCCCCACAGCCCCTGGGCCTTCCAGATGTCTTGGGATTGTCAGACCCTGTCCACGATGGCTGGGGGTGACGGGGCCCCTGGGCCTCAGTGCCCGGTGCCAAGCCTCTCTGAGTCTCCCCAGCACCCAGCACTCCCAGGACGGACAGCATCCCCTTGTGGTCCAGCAGCCCTGGCCCCTGCCTGTGTCCCCCAGGCTCAGGTGTTGGAGAGGGGGCACCAGAGATTGTGGCTCACACACTGGAGGCCAGGGGCACACAGAGCCAGAACCATCCCCCGAGGGAGCAGAGCCCCCACGGGGTCACAGGCCGGGCAGGGAAGCAGCAGCTGTGCCCACAGTGCTCAGGAGCTGCTGGCCCCAGGGCCCGAGGAGGGAGCCCGAGGCACAGCCAGGGGTCCCGGGGATCTGGGCCCTCCTCCTGGGCCTGATCCTGCCACGCAGGCCCCTGAGCCCGCCCAGCCCCAGCCCCGCCCCACACTCACTTCTTCTTGTAGCCCTCCAGCACCTCCTGCACGTGGTTGAGCTCGGAGGCCAGCCTCCCGCTGTCGGCCTCCACGCACTCGGCCTCCCGCCGCAGCGTCTCGATGTAGCCCGAGAATAGCGGCTCCAGGTTGCTCTCGCAGCACTCGCGGTTCTGGTAGAACTGCCACTTGGTCTCCAGCAGCTTGTTCTGCTGCTCCAGGAAGCGCACCTGGAGGGGAGGCGGGGCTTGAGAATCTCTTCTTGCTGTTCCAGAGGGCAAGTTGGGGTCCCGACCCCGGCCTCTTGCCAGGCCTCTCTGGAAGGTTCTGTCTTGGTTCTCCAACCATGCCGTGACTTGCCAGCGCACCCGGCAGCCCCTCCTGTAAGCTCCCTACAGATTCTTGCCGGGTCATTTACCGGGGCAAGGCCTGCTCGGCCGTCCTGAGTCCACACCGGCTATGGGGGCCTCATGTGCACGTAGTCGGCACAGACCCTCTCTGCAGAGAGGGGCATCTCTCACCTGCCTTGCTTAGGCGGTTCAGAGAGCCCGGTAGGACGGGCTCTGCCCACTGAGCAGCTCTCTCCCAAGCCAGGAGGGATGCCAGAGCACACGTGAGCATCAGGCAGGCTGCGAGTCGAGGGTAAAGGGCCTCCATGACTGAGACCCTCCAGCAAGGATGCCGCTAGGGGATGGGCAGGCTGCTCTGCCGGCAGGCTCTCTCCAGGCCGGTCTCCAGCCCGCGGGCTGTGAGGAGTCCCGCACGGGTCTGTCTGTGCAGCGCTGGCTCCAGCGTCAACTCCTTCTCAGGGCGGGCCACCTCGGCAGTGCTCATGCCCAGCTCCTGGCTCTGTGCTCGGGCATCGCTCCTGGTGGGGCTCAGGGTGCCAGGCGGGGCCAGGGGTTGGACTGGCTCAGCCGGTGCAGGGCCAGAGTCCTACTTGCTGTGCTCCCTCCAGCCCCTGGCGTGTCGCCACTCAGTCAACTCGGGAAGCTCGTCTGGGCCCCCTCATTCCTGCTGGCGTCTGATTCCCGTGGAGAAGACAGCTACAGACTTGAGCTGGACACTCGGACATCTGCAGACAGATCCCCCACCCCAGGCCTGGGCCTAGTGCCCGCCCTCTCTTAGATGCAGGAGAGGGGGTCCCTCTCGGGGCTCTGCCCGGGAAAGCCTCTCTGTCCAGCCACTTTATATACCTACAGATTTTTGTGATTCCAGAGATTCCCTTCAGGGCCGCACTGGGCCTGCACTTGTTCAGGGGACCCCTCCTTGCCTGGCAGGAAACATATTGGCTCCAAAGGCTTTGAACACCCAACGGTGGCCCTGGGCTGATGGAACAATCCTACCTCTAACTCTGAAGATTTGGGTCCTGGTTCTGCTTAGGTGTTTGCAGTTCGTCTCCACCACCAGACTAGAGGATCCTAACCTACTTTGTTTTTCAATCTAATCCTAGAGCTATGACTCTCTCTTCTTTTTGTTTTTTTGGCTGCTTGGGTCACACCTGGCAATGCACAGGGGTTACTCCTGGCTCTGCACTCAGGAATTACTCCTGGCGGTGCTCAGGGGACCATATGGGATGCTGGGATTTGAACCCGGGTCGGCCGCGTGCAAGGCAAACACCCTACCCGCTGTGCTATCACTCCAGCCCCCTCTCTTCTTTTGGACTGGAAGCTTCTGTGGGCAAAGGAACCGTGCCTAACTCCCTCTTTTGTACGCTGCCTGCGTCTTGGGCACGTCCGAGTTCAAGTTCAGGAAGGGTTTGATCAGGGCCACCCACCTTGTCGATGAAGGCAGCGAACCTGCTGTTGAGGCACTTGATCTGCTCCTTCTCCTCCTGCTTCACGCACTGGGCGTTGGGGTCGATCTCCAGGTTGAGGGGCGTGAGGAGGCTCTCATTGACAGACACGGTGGTGATGCAGGGCGGGCTGGGCCCGCACACCCCCCCGGAGCGGTACCCAAAGCTGCTTCCACAGGAGCCGGCTCGGAAGCCCCCGCAGACGCTGCGGCTGCCGAAGCCCCCGGTGATGCCCCGGTAGCAGGAGATGCCGCGGTAGGGGGCGGCCGTGATGCAGCAGCGGCCGGGCCGGGGCCCGCAGGCCGAGGCGCAGCTGAAGGCTCTGGGGCCGAACCCACAGCCCATGGTGCTAAAGCCGCAGGTCATGCTGAAGAGAGGATTGTGAGTGGTGGCGACGCTGGTGGAGGGCAGAGTCGGAGGCCTGGGCTCCCCGGGCCGGGCAGGTCCTTTTATGCACCAGGGACAGCGGCATTAAAAGGTGGCAAAGAGACAAAAGCTGCATTTTATTGGCTTGGCATCACTCCGGCCTCTTCAGAGCCAGTCCAGCTTGCCTCTTCGGCGTAGCTGCGTCAACAGCCCCTGGCCACAGGCCTGTTTCATCTTCAAAGCCCTTTACAGGTTTTCTCACAGCCTCTCCCCTCCCGCTGCTGCTGGGAGAGCAAAGGCAGGAGGGCCCCGGGAGCCCCCATCGGTCCCCTGCCCCAAGTGCAGGCACAGTTGCTCTCAGTCTCTCGATCTTGCCCCGACAGGGCCAGAGCTGAGCCCAGCATGTCTAGCCTCTTGCAGAGCTGGGTGGTCATTCTGTCCTGGGACGGAGGGGAACAGCCTGTTGGTTCTAGAGTTCTGCCCTCCTCTCCTCTCAGAGCAAGTTCCTTCCTTCCCTTGAGCTTCAGCCTCTCCTAAGGGGCACGGGGGAGATTTAGGGGGCAGCGTCGTGCCTGCATTCTGGGTATTCCTAGAAAGACAGACGCCAGTGGGTCTGCACTTGGGAAAGGGGGAAATTGCAAAGGAGGAAGGGGAGAAACCGAGCCTGGGCACTCAGGAAGAGCCAGGGCCACACTCAGAATTCTCAGCGTCACTGCTGGAGGAACAGGGGCTGGAGAGGGAATGAAGAATAGCCCTGCATCCCAGAGGCTGATCAGGGAGGGCTTCCTGGAGGAAGAGCGGGGCTGGTATGGGGAGGAGGTGAGAAAGGAAGTGAGCGTTGACGTGGAGACTTGACTGCACAGACCCCACATCCTTTCCTCTCCTTTGGTCAGTGCATATGTGTTCGATGCCCTGCATGCTGGTGAGGCTCTGGGAAGCCAGCACATGGGTGCCGGCACCTGGCCAGCAGGAAGGGCGATGCTCCAAGTGGAGGGAAGGGGCCTGCGACCCCCAGGTGAAGAGTTAGGGTCATCTGGGGGTGGGGGAGGGGAGCGCCAAACCCCTGGGATCAGTGGCTGTTGCTGTGTGCATCACTGCCCGAAAGGTGAAAGGGGCTGAGACAGGGGAAGTACCCAGGGTCCCGGAACTGCACCCCTGCTCCCCAAGCCCTGGGGGTGGGGTCGGCTCAGGTGGCTGCCCCTCGCCAGGCTTCCTCAGTGTGTCTCCTCTCCTAGGGCCTGGCCTTGGCTTGGGTGGGCGCCCAGTGGGACTGGGCAGGAGGCCCCCTGGTCTGTGGCTCTGGGTGCCCACTGGGATGGAGCCGGGGCCCCCCTAGTCTGAGGCTCTGCCCATAAACCCTCCCAAGCACCCGTGTCTTGACCGCCTTTGAGGATGACTCTTCTGATGGGCCTGTTCCCCCAGCGGTCACGGCCACGCGCTGACCCAGTCAGCTAAAAATAACCTGCACATTCCCACACCCTCCTGCACGCCCCTCCCCTAACCTCAGTCCCACATCCTCTGGCAGGAACCTTCCTCCATCCCCTGCTTCCTCCCGCAGGAACCTTCCCACATCCTGTATCCTCCCACATAAACTTTCCCGCACCCTCTGCTTCCTCCCCTATGAACCTCCCTGCATCCTCTTCTTCCTCCCACATGAACCTCTCTGCATCCTCTTCTTCCTCCCACATGAACCTCTCTGCATCCTCTTCTTCCTCCCGCATGAACCTCTCTGCATCCTCTTCTTCCTCCTGTATGAACCTTTCTGCATCCTCTTCTTCCTCCCCTATGAACCTCCCTGAATTCTCTGCTTCCTCCCGCATGAACCTCTCTGCATCCTCTTCTTCCTCCCGCATGAACCTCTCTGCATCCTCTTCTTCCTCCCGCATGAACCTCTCTGCATCCTCTTCTTCCTCCTGTATGAACCTTTCTGCATCCTCTTCTTCCTCCCCTATGAACCTCCCTGAATTCTCTGCTTCCTCCCGCATGAACCTCTCTGCATCCTCTTCTTCCTCCCGCATGAACCTCTCTGCATCTTCTTCTTCCTCCCGCATGAACCTCTCTGCATCCTCTTCTTCCTCCTGTATGAACCTTTCTGCATCCTCTTCTTCCTCCCCTATGAACCTCCCTGAATTCTCTGCTTCCTCCCGCATGAACCTCTCTGCATCCTCTTCTTCCTCCCGCATGAACCTCTCTGCATCCTCTTCTTCCTCCCGTATGAACCTCCCCACATTCTCTTCTTCCTCCCACATGAACCTCTCTGCATCCTCTTCTTCCTCCCGCATGAACCTCTCTGCATCCTCTTCTTCCTCCCGCATGAACCTCCCTGAATCCTCTGTTTCCTCCTGCATGAACCTCTCTGCATCCTCTTCTTCCTCCCGCATGACCCTCCCCGCATCCTTCCTGTGAACTCTCTTCGTGCTTCTGCACCCCCCACATTCATCCTTCACCTCCCACCCGCCCCAGACTAAATGTGGAAATGATGTCCCGTCTCTTCCTGGGGGTGTTGAGGAGGTCTGTCCAGATGTCCAGCAACATCACCATGGATCCTAGAGAAGGACCAGCCCACCTGGGCTGGTACAAGGAGGCAAGCTGGGGGTCTAGGTCTAAGCCCATTGCAGCTGGAGGCCTGTGAGAGCACTTTGGGAGGGGTCTGGCTGGTCGGAGTCTTGCCAGGTGCCTAAGAAGGACCGGATTTACCACCTCTCTTGATTGAACCCGCATGGGATGGGTGGGCCCCTGGAGGGTCCCCAGGCATGGCCAATGGTTCAGTGAACTTCGGGTCCTGGGGATACTGAGACGTGGTGAACACCCCCCGCTGGAGCATTCTCCGTGCTGTGCTCCTTGGAGGACTTGCCCTCCTGCCTCACCCCTTCTCTGTCTTCACCGCAGAGCTGGGTCTCACGTTTGATTCTCCCTGAGAGGTCTCTTGCTAGCACTCTTATCACCTTGGGGGAAGGGGGTGGTCCATGAGCACGCCCAGGTCCTTTCCTGATTGGAGAAGATGGTCGTGGGGCCCTGGGGGCGGAAGGGCAGGGCTCAGGGCCAGGCTCTGCCACTCGCCAGCTTTGTGGTCCCCGAGGTGTGGTGCTTTGCAGCCTTATCTGCGAGCTGGAGGGGTGCTCCCTGCTTTGCTGGGCTGTCTGGTTCTCCCACCCCACACCCCCGTGTTGCCAGCAGAGCCCCGCCAAGGAGATTGTGCCAGGTGGTGTCCTTGTGGGAGCCAAAAATAGCCCCTCAGTTTTACAAGGCAATCAGGTCACCCCGGAAAGCCTTAATTAGAGCACCCCTCTGCGAATGGCTCAGAACAAAGGGCGGGGCTCTCGAGAGCAGGAAGCTGCCCGCAGCCACCGCTCTCTCCCGACTCAGCCCTGCGCCCTCTGCTTGCCCTTCTGGCTCTACCTGGGCACCGGGTGACTCAGTCAGCTACACCAGGCCTGGTTCCTGCCTCCTGCCCCAAAAACTGCCCTTAGACTCAGGTCTGGTTATCAGAGGGGCCCTGCTGGCCTACCTGGATTTTCAAATGCTTTTCTGGGGGTTCCGAGGACTCAGGGGTTCTGGGGCTACTGCCAGCAATGGCCAGGTGGGCTAATGCTGAGACCTGGCCTATGGTACTGTTTGGGTCCAGAGGGGCTGGGTGTCACTGCTGGGGGTGCTGTGAGGCAGAAACCGAACTCAGGCCTGGTACATGCAGGGGATGTTGAGTCCTTGGTCCCTGAACCATCTTTCCAGTCCCCTGGTCTGGCTTTGACCCACTTATGCTTGGACTTTTGACCATTTTTCTTTTCTTGCCTAATATCCATAAGCCTCCCACGACAGTTCTGTCCCTTCCTTCGTGGCTTTACGTGAAACAACTTCTGTGTCGACCGCTTGCCAATATGTCTTCCTGCACACCCACACCAGTTTCCTTATTTTATTTCTCGTTTTGGTTTTGGAGCCACATCCTGGCGGTGCTCAGGGGTCCATATAGGGTGTTGGAGACTCTGGTAGCCCACATGCAAGGCAAGTGCTTTAACTCCTGTGTATTCTCTCTGGCCCCAAACGCCAGTTTCTTTAAGGTGAGTACCTGGGGGCGAGGCTGTGGGTTCAGCAGGAGGCTCGGTCAGGACTGATGGTCCATGGGGTGATGGAGTGTGTCTCCACCTGGGGATTTGGGGAAGCAGCTGCAGTGAACGGGACAATCTGAGTGGTTGGACTTGGCTGGTGTGGTGGGATGTGGGGATTTGGGAAATAGGGGGTGGTGGGGGCTGGGCCTGCAGAGAGTGACAGCAGAGCCTGTGATCAAAGGGAGAGCGGCCACCAGCGGGGCCGAGGACATCAGGTCTAAAAGACGAAGTTTATTAGGTACATTCGGGTGCAGACTATGAGCAGGACAAAGATACCTGCTCTCTAATGGAAAATAAATTATCTAGTGTCTGCCCCTGGCAGGTAGGCTTGAATGGCAGTGGGAAATTTCGAGCAAAACATAATGCCCAAAATTAGAGAGAGTATTGGGGAAATTGTCTGCCATAGAGGCAGGGTAAGGACTGGGATGTGGGTGGTGGAAAATGTGCACTGGTGGAGGGATGCGTGTTCCATTATTGGATGGCTGAATCTCAAACATGAAAGCTTTGTCAACTCTATCTCACGGTGATACAATAAAAAAAAATAAAAGTAAAAAAAAAAGATACCTGCTCTCCACGCCTGCCTCACAGTTGGGCAGAACCAGCAATCATGTGTCGGTCCTGGGAGAGAAGAGGGACAACAAAGGTGGTGTTCTGGGTCAGACACACAGAAGACCACCACAGTGGGCCAGCAGCTCTGCAGTCACGAGGCAAAATGAACAGAACTGCCGTGGGTGAGCTGCCTACTTTGGGGTGTTTTCTCTCTCAGGGATGACCAACTGAAAGAATAAATAGAAATCAGGATTCCCATTCCCAGGAGTCAGAAAAGCAATGAAGTATCTCTCTGTCATGTGCTAAGTGCCCACAAGATCTTTATGGGAAATAATAGAAGCCTTGAGTATGCAAAAATGCGCAAGTTTGATTAAGTGGAGTCGTGGCATATTTGAGGACAATTAAAAGTAACCTTAAAGCTATACCTTTCTTCTAATATAATTTATAGATTTCATGCAAACCCAATAAGATTTCCAGCTATATTTCATTTTTTTTTTACATTTTGCATTTATCTGTCATCTTCTTTTTTAAAAAAATTTATTGAATCATTGTGAGATAGTTACAAGCTTTCATATTTGGGTTACAATCACACAATGATCAAGCACCCATCCCTCCACCAGTGCACATTGCCCACCACCAATATCCCCGGTATACCCTCCCTTTCCCACCTTCCCCCTGCCTCCATGGCAGATGATATTCCCCATACTCTCTCTCTACTTTTGGGCATTATGGCTTGCAATGCAGATACTGAGAGGTCATCATGTTTGGTCCATTATCTACTTTTGGCATGCATCTCCCATCCCGACTGATTCCTCCCGCCATCATTTTCTTAGTGATCCCTTCTCTATTTCATCTACCTTCTCCCCTCCACTCATGAAGCAGTCTTCCAGCTATGGGGCAATCCTCCTGGCCCTTGTATCTACTGTCCTTGGGTGTGCCTTGGGTGGAGCTGTGATTCTATATTTCTTTTGAGGGACTGAACATCATCAATCAAAACCATACAGGAAATAGTCAAGTTAATTTATAGGAACTTCATTTGTGGAAAAGGAAGGCAAAGACTTAATACTTCTTTTGCATCCACAACACCCAAAAGGAGAGAAAGCACAAAAGGGAATGCCCTGCCACAGAGGCGGGTGGGGTGGGGGTGGTGGGAGGGATGCTGGGACCATTGATGGTGGAAAATGGGCACTGGTGGAGGGATGGGGACTCGAGCACTGTGTGACTAAAATGCAAGCATGAAAGTTTGTAAGTCTGTAACTGTACCTCACGGTGATTCACTAATAAAAAACCTTAAAAAATGGATGCGGGAGCTTGTCAAAAAAAAAAGAAAGAAAGAAAAGGAAGGCAAAGGACTTTCTTTCTGAGGATTAGAAAGTCAACAAAATAAAGAAGTGTAGTACTTATGCAATACCGGGTACATTAGGCCCCTGGACTGGAGGACGGAGCTCCGAGCAGGCAGTGGGCTTAGAATACTGGGGGTTTAAGGCCACTGACAAGCAGCAAAAGTCCGTTGATTCAGCTGTCGAGACTGTAGAAATGAACTCACACACAGGACAAGGGTGATGCCGCAGGCCAATTTCCCTATACACAACAGAGACAGCAGGTGAGTGAGAGGCCGAAAGCTAAAATCCTAAAACAAACCGAGGGTAATAAGAGGAATTACCCTTGTTGCTGAGAGGTGGGGTTAAAACTTAAGACTTTTGCAAAGTAAAGAGAAAGTAAAGTGAAATTTATCAGCTACACAGGCAGGGTGGGGTCTGGGGGGCTGGGATGTGGGGGAGGTTTACTGTGGTTCTTGGTGGTGGAATATGTGCACTGGTGAAGGGATGGGTGTTCGGACATTGTGTAACTGAGACTTAAGCCTGAAAGCTTTGTAACTTTCCACATGGTGATTCAATGAAAAACAAAAACAAAAACAAAAACTTAAGATCTTTGGATTGGCAAAAAGACAATAGAAATAAAGAGCAGGAGAACAGTTTTTTATTTTTTTTACTGTTTTAAAGAGATATTTTATTTTATTATTATTTTTAAATTTATATATATTTTATTTTTTTAGTAGAGAATCACTGTGATGTACAGTTACAAACTTATGAACTTTTGTGTTTGCATTTCACTCATACAGTGATGGTTTACCCATCCCTCCACCAGTGCCCATTCACCTCCACCCATGTATCCCTCTCACCACACCCACCCCATCCCCCACCACCCCACCCTGCCTCTGTGGCAGGGCATTCCCCTTTGGAGAACAGTTCTTTAATAGGAAGCTCGCCACTGGACTGGAGGTGCGGGGGATAAATTAGAGAAGGGAAGAGTAGGGCAGAAGAAGAAGATGGAAGAAGAAAGTGCCTCTCTAGGGGCAGGCTGGGCCGGAGGGAAACTGGGCACACTGGTGGAGCAAAGTGGACTCTGGTGAAGGGGGTGGCGTTGGAATACTGTATGCCTAAACCTCAATCATAAATAACTCTGGGGGCCAGAGAGATAGTAGAGCAGGTAGGGCTCCTCTTGCCTTGCAAATGGCCAACCCGGGTTTGATCCCTGGCATCCCACATGGTCCCCGGAGCCTGCCAGGAGTGACTCTGAGTGGAGAGGCAGGAGTGACCCCTGAGCACTGCTGGGTGTGGCCTCGAAACAAATAAACAAAGAGCCTAAAACAAACAAAAAAACCCAAAAAACTTATAAGTTCTGTAACTTGTGGTGATTCACTGTATCACTGTCATCCTGTTGTTCATCAATTTGCTTGAACGGGCACCAGTAGTGTCTTCATTTGTCCTTGTTGTGTGCTAGTGTAGCCCAATGTTGTCTGCTCACTCCAGGAACATGAAGAGCACGTTGTTGTTACTGTTTTTGGCATATCAAATATGTCATGGGTATCTTGCCAGGCTCTGCTGTGTGGGAAAAAAATAACTTAATAAAAAAAATAAAGAGGTCATGAGGCCACATTTGAGGCTGCGTGCTCCAGGAAAAATTGTGTCGCTCTCTTCCAGGAGCGTTGTTTTAGTCTCTGGATCTTGGCCGTTGATGAGATTACATGGCACCAGGGGGTCTGGGAGGCGGGGAGTTTGTGGGGGTGACTGCCAAGCTACTGGAAAACTGGAGATCTGGGTGGAGGAGGCCCAGTCCTGATCTGAGCAGGTTTGGAGATCTCAGCCCCGGGTCCCACACCCCTGGGTTCCCCTGTCAGTTCCTTCATGAGTGAGCTCGTCTAAGCATGTGGAGAGTGGCCCAGACCATGGTTGTGACTGGATTCTGGAGGTTTTTGGCTGCCAAAACTTATGGTGATTACAAAAAAAATAATTAATTTTTTTTGAGTTGGGGAGTTAGTGTAGTGGACTGGAGCACATGCTTTGCATTCAGGAGGCCCACACTTAATCTCTGGCACTTTATGTCCCCAAACATCACCAGATGTGACCCCTGAGCACTGAGTTCAAAGTGTCTCCTGAGCACTAGTGGGTGGGCCCCCAAACCAAAACCTTCATTCTGATAAGTTAGGGTCCCTGGATGACTTACGTGGAGTGGTGGGGAGGGAGGCAGCAGCCTTGAGGAGGGAACCTGCTGCCTCCTCCAGGTGCATCTCTCCCATCCCGAAACGGCTGGGAAATCCAGGACTTGAGAGTCTGCTGTGAGGGCCAGAGCGAAAGCATAGCGTTTGCCCTGCTTAACCTGAGTTAGGCTCCAGCATCCAAACGGCCCCCTGAGTCTCACCAAGAGGGATCCCTGAGAGCAGAGCCAGGTGTAATCCCTGAGCACTGCCAAGTGTGGCCCCAAAACCAAGACCAAAAGAGTCTGCTGTGAGCCTCACACTTTGCAGGAAAGTTAGTCGGTCTGAGACCTTACCCAGGTCTCTCAGGCCTGTTGTCTTTCCCTTACAGAAAAATGATTTTCAGAAGGAGAAGGCAGTGAAGCAAAAACAACTTTAATTTGGAAATTTTGAGGAAAGTGAAGGGGAGAGAGAGAGAGAGAGAGAGAAAGAGTGAGTGAAGAGTGAGTGTATGGGTGTGTGTGTGTTTGTGTGTGTGTATGAGAGAGTGTGTGTGTGAGACAGAGTGAGTGAATGTGTGTTTGTGTTTGTGTATGTGTGAGAGAGACAGAGAATGAGTAAGTGTATGAGTGTGTTTGTGTATGAGAGAGTGAGTGTATGTGTGTGTGTGTGTGTGGTGTGTATGTGTGTGTGTGAGAGAGCGAGAGAGCGAGAGAGAGACACGAGCTCAGGAGAGAAGGCGGGTTTCTCCGAAGGTAGACAGAGCCTCAGTACACATCCCAGCACTAATGTATGAAAGTCCATGTCTCAGGAGGGAGATGCGGGTGGCACGTGTGTGTGCTGGCCCCGTGTGTGCAGGGCTGGCAACACATCCGTGTGCTTCCTCTGCTCAGCTTGGCTTTGTATACTTTTCCCTCAAGCTGCCCCACAGGGGGCTTCCACGTAGGGAAGAGTCCGTTGCTAGGTGGTTGCCTGGGAGAGCTGGAGCAGCACACGGTCTTCTTGGATAATCCTTCCCTGGCCTCTGTCCCGGCTGAAGCTCCAGCCTTCCTGGGTCTGTGCTGGCACCAGTTAGAGGTCTTAGCAGGCCTTGGTTTATGTGTCTACAAAGTGGGTCCTGGCAGTGATGCTTTTAGCAGCTTAGGGCTAGTAACGGAGTTCTTCAAATCCCTAAAATCCACATTTCATTAGCCCCAGGAACTCATTGCCAGAGGCTCCCCTAACTCCCGCCTGTCAGCTTCACTTTCAGAACCCAAACTGAACAAGCAAGACCACTTAAAGGTCTTAGCAAAACTTAAACGTCAAAATGACAATGTGAGGACAGGAGCGATAGCACAGTAGGTAGGGTGACCTTGTATGTGGCCGGCCTGGGTTCAATCCTCGGCATCCCATATGGTCCCCCAAGCACTGTCAGGAGTAACTCCTGAGTGCAGATCCAGGAGTAACCCCTGAGCAACGCTGAACAATGCTGTGTGACTCATAAAGCAAAAAACAAAACAAAACAAAACAAAAAAAACTGTGAAAAAAAAAGACGGCTATGATCACATGAAAATGGAGAATTCCAATTTCATGAAAGACTACAGAGGTAAGTAACTAAGAGAGACAGTGCCAGGGCAGAGTGATGCAGGGGGCGGCTGACCCTAGTTAGATTCCCCATGACTACTATGACCCCCTCACCACATCCAAGACTATTTCCTGAGCTCGGAGTTTGGATGGTGGGGTGTGGTCCCCAAACCCCGAAACCAAACAACTGAAAACAATGTCAATAGCATGGGGAAGGTTTACTAAGTGAGGACATCTCAGGGGCTCCCACGGCATGGCCAGCGACGGACAGGAAGTCAGGAGAAAAGCAGCACTACTGGCAAAGAGTGCTCACAAGGCAGTGCTCTCATGGGGGAGAAGGCAGCTGGGATAGAGAAGGGACCACTAAGTCAATGATGGTTGGAGGGATCGCTCGGGATGGGAGATGCGTGCTGAAAGTAGATAAAGGACCGAACGTGACGGCCTCTCAGTATCTGTATTGCAAACCATACTGCCCAAAAGTAGAGAGAGAGATCAAGAAACTGTCTGCCATAGGGGTGGGGGGAGGGTGGGATGGGGAGGGGGGGTACTGGGGACATTGGTGGTGGAAAATGTACGCGGGTGGAGAGATGGGTGTTCAATCATTGTATGACTGAAACTTTGCAAAGTTTTGTAACTGTAGCTCATGGTGATTCAATAAAAAAAAAAAGTGCTCCAGGCTGCCACCATGTGCAGGGGGCTCGCTCACCCTCTGCCATCTTGATGGCCAGGATTGCGAGGGCGAGTGCCACCCAAGACAGGTGGGAGTCCGCATGCACTGGGCAGGGCGTGCGGGTTTCCCGGGGAGCTCAGTAGCATTTGGCAGAGTGCCGGGCCTGTGCGAATCCCGTGTCCCTACAGCCACACCAGCGGGAGAAATCCAATTCCCCGGGAGCACTCTTGTCAGGCAAGGACGACGCCTCTGGGGCATATTTGTGGCAGAAGGAAGTCACACACATCCCAGATGAGCACAGCTGGGACCAAAAGGTGACAAGCACACACGATGGAACGGAATGCAGAGGCCAGAAGCGGCTGCTTGGGTGCATTTGCAGCTGACACTGGGATGAATTTAAGGTGTGTGGGGGGCCGGGAACGTGGCTTACGTGGCAGAGCACTGTGAAAGGCCCTGGCTCCCATCTCTGCACTGTGTGGGCTGCGAGCCTTGCAGCTGCAACAATAGTAGCAGCACAGCAAAGAAAAAAGTGTCCAGCCACACATTCATGTACAGGGCCCCAGGCTCTGGGAAAGTACTGCTGTCTCCAGGTACGTCCGGGGACATCACGTGCGGGCAGCCTTGGGGCGACCACGAGTGGAGGGAAGGGGATGGAGGGAACAGATGACACAGTTTGGGCTGTGGGCTTCTGAGGGCACTGTCAGAAACTGGAGATGTGAGAGACTTCGCTCGGGCCGGGAGATCCAAAGTGAAGACCCCAAATGAAGGGAAAAGAAGCGGGAGGACAGGCAGGAGTGCTTTGGGGGCCAGGAAGCGGCTTCCAACAGTGCTGGGATATCTTCAGATCTTTGCCTGGGGAGTGTGTTGCTGGCAGATTTAAAATGTTAAAAAAATGATTGAAGAACAAAGTTATTGTTAGTTGAATTTTAGACATACAATGTTCTAACACCAATCCCACCACCAGTGTCAACAAGAACCCCCGGACTCCTCCCAGCACCCCCCGCCCGCTGTTCATGATGACTTGTCACAGGCATGCACTGTTCCGACACCAATCCCACCACCATGTTCACCCTCCATCCACCATTGTCCCCATTTTCCCAGCCATCTCTCAAAGTTGCTCCGTGGCAGGCCCACAATAATTTATTTTATATGGCTTGTTGGGCTGGAGCGATAGCACAGCGGGTAGGGTGTTTGCCTTGCACGTGACGGACCCGGATTTGATTCCTCTGCCCCTCTTGGAGAGCCCGGCAAGCTACCGAGAGTATCCTGCCCGCACGGCAGAGCCCGGCAAGCTACCCGTGGCATATTCGATATGCCAAAAACAGTAACAAGTCTCACAATGGAGACGTTACTGGACCCGCTGGAGCAAATCGATGAGGGATGACAGTGACACAGTGATAGCTTGTTACCACTAAATGACTAATGGAATGGTCAAAAAGTCTTTCAGTAGAAGAAGATTGTGGAAATTGATTCAGCTCACCAAGGGAACATTAGTCCTCGTCTGAGGGCTTACTAAGTGTCCCTGCAAGTTAAGCCTTCCGAGGTCCTGTGTTTGCTAGTGGAGATGGGTTGGCTTCTGTGCTGCCTCCCGCCCAATCCGATGTGCTCCTACTGGGGTGTCGGTGCTGTAGAGTTTGGAAATGTCGCTCCAGAATATTTAATTGGGTAGTCCGGTGGGAAGCACGGCGTCAGCTTTGGGGCGTGAGTGTGGCTCCCAGGGCTGTGCAGGGAGGACACTGACCCGCCTCCCTCCAGCAGAGCCCTGAAGTCTCAGCTGGGCACGGGGACCCGAGGGGACAGGCATGTGTAGAGTTTGTTATTGTAGTCTGAATCTTGTGTTTTCAGTGTTGCTGACCCTGTACTCTGGATATACAGTGGCGCCACCCCCCCACGTTACTGAAGCTCTTTTTTTTCTTTTCTGGGTCACACCCGGAGACGCTCAGGGGTTACTCCTGGCTCTGCACTCAGGAATTACTCCTGGCGGTGCTCAGGGGACCATATGGGATGCTGGGGATTGAACCCGGGTCAGCTGCATGCGAGGCAAACGCCCTCCCTGCTGTACTATCGCTCCAGCCCCTTACTGAAGCTCTTGACCCCTTTACTTCCCCCATTACTCCCCCTGCCTGTCTTCCTCACCCCCCCTCTCTGTCTTTCTCCTTCCTGTATTCCGGGGTCAAGGCTGACCTGGGCACCCCACCCACCCCTTTACTACACTGCATCCCCTCCTCGTCCGGCTATTCTACAGCCACAGAGAAGTGAGGTCACCCTGTGTTTGCCTTCTGGCCCACTTCACTCAACATGACACTGTTTAAGATCAGTCACTGGGTCTGTCCAGGCATCCTCCTAGAAACTCACTCGGCCCTCCCCTTCCTACTCTTGGAGGGTCAAAGGGACCCTCTAAAATGTTGGACCAGACCCTTTATTCCCCCCCCCCTTTTCTTTTTAAATATTGAGACACAGCTACAAAGCCGTTCATAGGGAAGTTTCAGTCATACAATGTTCCAACACCCGCCCCTTCGCCAGTCTGTATTTCCCACCACCACTGTCCCTGGCTTCCCTCCCGCCGCCCTCCCTCCAGCCTCCTCTATGGCACACACTTTGCTCTTCCCCCTCCTCCTCATCTTCCTCCTCCTCCTCCTCCTCTACCTCCTCCTCCGTTACCTCCTCCTTTTCCTTCTCTTCCTCCTCTTCCTCCTCCTCCTTTTCCTCCTCCTCCTCTTCCTCCTCTCCTCTTCCTCCTTTTCCTCCTCCTTCTCCTTCTCCTTCTCCTTCTTCTCCTTCTCCTTCTCCTTCTCCTTCTCCTCCTCCTCCTCCTCCTCCTCCTCCTCTTCCACCTCCTCATCCTCTTCCTCCTCCCTCTTCTTTCTCATGCTCTCTCTTTCCTTTCAGGCATTGTGGTTTGCAATACAGCAACTGCAATGTTGTCATGCATATCACTCTACCTCCTTTCGGCATTCAGTTCTTGTTCAGAGTGATCATTTCCAACAATCATTGTCAATGGGTCCCTTCTCTGTGCTAACTGGCTCCCGCCTCCCACACGTGTGGTAAGGAGAGCGAGAAAAAGAGAAAGAGAGAGAGAGAGAGAGAGAGAGAGAGAGAGAGAGAGAGAGAGAGACAGAGAGAGACAGAGAGACAGAGAGACAGAGAGAGAGACAGAGAGAGAGGAAGAGAGAGAAGAGAGAGAGAAGAGAGAGAGAGAAGAGAGAGGGAGAGAGAGAAGAGAGAGAGACGAGAGAGAGAAGAGAGAGGGAGAGAGAGGCATGTACATAGGTCTCTTAGGGAGTTAACCTGCGGTGGGGTAGGCAGCATGGGTACCATGGGGAGCTGAGCACTTGGAGGGGAGTGGCTGGGAGACTGGACAATCCGGGCAGGGATGCTACAGTCGGAGAGTTGATCAGCCAGAGGCTTCCTGGAGCTCGGGTGGCGAGGGCGGGCACCTCTGGCAGCCGGGCTGGGGCGCCCTCTGTTGGGCTCCGAGTGGCAGGCCTGCTGGTCGGGAGCAGCCTCCGGAGAAGTGCCAGCCGGAGTTCCTCCGGCTCCTCCGAGCTGCAGCTCCAGGCCCGGGCCTGTGCGACGCCGCGGGCTGTGATGTGGCGGGTGACTCCTAGAGCTGCTGGGCCACGTTTCCGGTGTGTCTCCTCTTCCCTGGCAGCTCTGGGCAGCTGCAGCTCCCACAGGGCGGGGCTCCCTGCCTTTGCTTCCTGTGCTGGGCTGGTAGCCCGGGAGGGACAGAGCGGAGTCCCGGTCACTGAGCCCAGCGCCTGGCCTCCACCTCGCAGCTCTCCCACACCCACCCTCGGAACCCCCAGCTCGCTCAGCACCCAGGAGAGACCCCGAAGCCACACTGATGGGACCCCAGGGCCAGTGTCTAGACCCTGGTGTCCCAGGCGCCCCTGAGGGCCAATGCCGTCTTTTCGATGCTGAGTCGTGGGCTAGTTTATTCCGGGGCCCTGGTAAATGCTGTGGTCACGGCGGTGTTGCTCCTCGTGGCCGGCAGGCTGCACGCTGGGATGGTCTTGTCCCAGGCCGTGATGCGGCTTCTTCATATTTATTATAGGGCTCCCGGCTTAAATGGCCTGAACCTCTTCTCTCGTCCCCCCTTGTGCTCCTCTCTGAGCCCGGGGAACTGGGTTACTGGTCGGCCAGCCTGGCGGGACGCTCTGCGTCCATCTTTTCGACACTTCTCTTTCTGTATTTTTGGTTTCCAGGGCTTGGCGGCATCTGGACCTGAGATGTCCCCTAGGGGGCACCCAGGGCACCAGGACCTGACCCGGGTCTGGAGTTCGGAGTGTGGGATGGAGGTCCTGCCCAGGGGTAAGGAAGAGGGGGTGTGTTTTCTGTCTTGTCAGAGGGACCTGAGGATGGAACCAGGACCTTACGCCTAATCCAGCCACACCTGTTGCTCCCTGTCTTTGAATGCTTGCTTGGGGGTGGGTTGGGGCATATCACAGTGGGATTCTGCCAAGGTGGGGGCTTCTAAAGGGGTTGGTGGGACACCAAGTAGAGGATGTTGGGAGGACCCATTCGCGTTGGAAGATGCGAACTAAAAGTAGACTATAGACCGAACATGAAGGCCACTCAATACCTCTACTGCAAACTACAACACCCCAAAGGAGAGAGAACAAAAGGGAATGCCCTACTGCAGAGGCGGGGTGGGATGGTGGGGGATGGGGTGGGGGTGGTGAGAGGGATACTGGGATAACTGGTGGAAGAGAATGGGCACTGGTGGAGGGATGGGTAAATGATCACTGTATGAGTGAAATGCAAACACAAAAGTTCATTAAAAAAAATAAGGGGGTGGTGGTCCCACGAGTCTGCTGTTGAGGGTTGGTTGCAGGCAGGTCCCCCAACTGGAGCTGCCTGGTGACACGTGGCTGTGTCTTGCCCTCCAACCATGGGGTATCAGCACCGGGTGGCTCTTTCCTCCTGGGACTGTCACTGGGGGACGGGGTGGCCCGTCCACGGGGAAGCTCTCTCAGAACGTGGAGAAACTTGCAAGTCCCTTAGTGATCAATGTAGGGACTGGCTATGGCTCTGGGGGGACAGAGCTCATCTCTGGAAGGTGCCGTGTCCTTCCCACGGCTCCACAGTGAGCTGGTTACCGCACAGCAACTCAGCCTCACCCTCGAACCCAGGCTGGGGCTCCTTCCCGCTGGCTGCAGGAGGCTCAGGGCCGCCCCTTCCGCAGACTCCATCTCTCTGACCCTGCGGCTGGCGCCTGTCTCCCCCCTGCTGCTCCCTGTGCCTTGTATTTCCTGCCTGGTTCTGGCTCTTATCCCCTGCAGCAGCACCTCTGTTCCACCCACCCTTGGCAGAGCACCGGCTTGGAGGCATTTTATTTTATTTTATTTTATTTAAAACATTTTTTTAATTAGTGAATCACCGTGAGGGTACAGTTACAGATTTACATATTTTTGTGCTTGTGTTTCCGTCATACAATGTTTGAGAACCCATCCCTCCACCAGTGCCCATTCTCCATCACCAGTGAACCCAGTATCCCTCCCACCCCCCAATCCCATCTTCCGCCCCCACCCCCCTGTGGCAGGGCTTTCCCATTTGTTCTCTCTCTCCTTTTGGGTGTTGTGGTTCGCAATAGGGGTATTGGGTGGCCATCGTGTTCAATCTATAGTCTACTTTCAACATGCATCTCCCTTCCCGAGCGGGTTCTCCAACCACATTTTACTTGGTGTTACCTTCTCTCTCTGAGCTGCCTTTTCCCCAGCATGTGAGGCCGGCTTCCAAGACATGGAGCCAACTGGCTTGGAGGCATTTTAGCAGCAGGGATCAAACCCCAAGAAGAAAACTTTTGCTCACCAGGAATAGAAAGGAGAAAGTCTCACATGTAGAGAAATCTTTATTATTTATTTAGTGATTTGCTTTTTTAAATTTTTTTGCTTTTTGAGTCACATCTAGCGATGCACAAGGGTTACTCCTGGCTCTGCACTCAGGAATTACTCCTGGAGGTGCTCGGGGGACCATATGGGATGCTGGGAATCGAAGCTGGGTCAGCTGCGTGCAAGGCAGACGCCCTACCTGCTGTGCTATCACTCCAGCCCTGTGATTTGCTTTCATCTTTTTGTTTTGGAGCTACACTTAGTGATGCTCAGGGTTTACTCCTGGCTCTGCACCCAGAAATCACTCCTAGAGGGCTCAGAAAACCCTATGGGATGCTGGGGTTCGAATGTGGGTTGGCTACATGCAAGGCAAGTGTTTTACTCACTGTACTATCACTCAGGCCTGGTTTGCTTATCCCTCAAGAGAATTATTTATTATTTAGTTTTTGGGGGGCTCTCTCTCGGGGCTTAGGGACTACTTCCAGCAATACTGTGTCAACAATTTGGTGGTTCAGAGCTCAGGTCCCCGGATCTGGGGCTGCTCAGGTGCTGGGACCACCAGGGCCCCCATTGTGACCCTCAGGGGGTTCTAGGGCGACACACAAGGATGTTTGGGGTCTATGTGATACCAGGGCTGAAACCATCTGGCCTGAGCGGGCTTCATCTGCCGTGCCTGAATCCCTGTACCTATATGGAGACCCCATCCCATATAACTTTACTTTTTTCTTTCTTTTGGGGTCACACCCTGCAACGCTCAGGGCTTACTCCCGGCTTTGTGCTCAGGGAATCCTACGCAGGACCAGGAATCAAACCTGGGTCGGCTGCATGCAAGGCAAGTGCCTTAACCCCATTATTCTCTCTCTGACACAATATCATTTTAAGAATAAGGGCAGATGGAAACACTTGAGGTTTGATCCCAATCTTCTGTGCACTTGGAGATAGCTAAGGTCTAGTCTTAACTTACCTTCGGCTTAAAATGCAGCGAACGTAGCGTGAGCGGGGGCAGGATAGCACTGTGACCTCAGCATGCGGTCAGCTCAGGGCCCCAAGCAGCGGTAGCCCCAGGTCCTGCCACCAACACCCCACTTTCTCATAGCAGGGCATCAAGGCTTTGTCCGGAGTGCCATATCGCTGTGAGGGTGCTGGCTTGCTCCCTATTATTGGGGTCCCTCTAGGGTCCCATGCTTGGCCGCACAAAGAAGGTACCACCTGTGGACTCTGTTGTATATGTGCCCTTTGTCGGTGCTGGTGTGTGTGGTGCTGTGGGGTGCCTTGGTGGAAGTAATGACGTGAGTGGCCGTGTCCTGCGTGTGCAGTGTGTGCCCTTGCCCAGCTAACCGAGTCGCACAACCCTCTCATTTCCTCTCCTCCCGGTGCCCAGGTGTCTGGGCTCCGGGTGTGTGCATGGTGGTGGGGCGGCTGCCCTTGGTTTTGCCCCTGGCTCTGCATATTCCCAGTACAGCACCCTGTCTTGCGGGGGGAGGCCTCCGGTGTGGCCTCCTGGGCCAGGACGGTCTCTCTGCTGGCGCGAATGGAACCCAGAAGCTTCTCAGGCCGTGGGCGGCGTCAGCTGCTGTCCTGCCGTGTGTACCCGAGAGAAGCCAGCCAGGAGGGGAGAAACAGATGCAGAGTAATCTTTCTCGTATGTGGACTGCAGAGGAGCAGGGGAGGGGAATAAAACATGATTAAAAATAACAGAATGGAGCGGCCCCGCCCACACCCGTCAGCTTGCAGGCAGAGAAAGAGCTCAGACACACAATGAACCTCCAAAGGAACATGACATCCCAGAATCTCCCCAGGGAGATGCCCATGGGCAACGCTGGGGCCTTCTCGGAATGGGGGCGGGCAGACCCCCCCTCTCTGCCAAGAAGCAGAGCAGCCGGCAGTCACGCCAACACCCTTCGACATAGAAACAGCCCAGACCCACAACTGAACCTCAGCAAACTGCCAAGCCAATACACAACAACACACAGATCTACAGCTCCTGGACACCTCAAAATTTCATACTGCTGTCAGCCCCGAAGGATCACAGCAGATCTGATGAGAAAGTTGCACAGAAGCCCCCAAGCTCCGTGAGCCTAAACAATAACGCAGAAGGCTCAGGGGCACTAACCGGCACAGCAGACCCTCAGACAACTTCAGTAACATCCTGTAGATACGACAATGACCCCAAATGGACTAAATACTAAGTTTTGATAATTCCATTTGCCTTTGTGTGGTAACAAACAATAGGAAGTAAGTTTGCTTGTGCCTGCAGGGAGACAGGCTGGGGTAGTGGGTGGCCCCCCGGGCACACTGGTGCTGGCACTGTGGGCTGGACCCTTGAATGCCTTGTCTGTGTCGTGTGTGGGGTCTTCTCCCCACTGAGCTGTTTGCCTACTCATCTCTTATACTCTGGCCATGTTTGTGTACCCGGCCTCTCTCCCCGGAGCTGTTTCTGCTTTGTGATCGGTCAGGCCCCATTTCAGTGAAGTTTGGGGAAGGGCAAGGTCACAAAGTCCCTGACGAAGCTCAGAGACACCGCCGGCTTCTGAAGGCCGAGCTGGCCTGAGCGGGACCGTGGGAACAGGCCGTGCGGTGATGTTGTCACCCATTTCCACAGCTGACATCAAGCCCAAGGCCATGGAGCCAGTGGCCAGCCTGAAATTGAACCGAGAACAGGTGTGCCAGGCTGGGCTCCTCCCCAGGGAAGCCCTCCTGCAGCCTTTCCTGTTCTGGAACGTCCTGAGGGAGCAGCCTCGAGTCCCTGTGCGGGGTCTGGACTGGGAGAGCCCCTTCAGCAACCGCTCGCCACAGGGCCGAGGGGCCCATCCTGCCTGCTGCTCCACGGGGCACAGCCAGCGACCCCGCTATCCTGGCTGTGGCTCCCCAGTGATGGGGAGGGGGTTCTGTCAGGCCTCCCTGAACTTATGCAGTGGGAAGATATGGGGGTCCTTGTGCGTTAGCCACTCTCCCCTGCTCCCACCTTTTTTTCTAACAAGACACTAGCCACTCAGCAGAGGCTGGCGCACACCTGGATCATCACACCTGGAGCATCACACCTGGAAAATCACACCTGGGCATCACACCTGGGTACATCACACCTGGGTATCACACCTGGAGACATCACACCTGGAGCATCACACCTAGAACATCACACCTGGGGGACATCACACCTAGAACATCGCACCTGGGGACATCACACCTGGAACATCAGACCTGGCTGTCACACCTGGGGCCATCACTCCCGGGGCCATCACACTCGAAGAGTCCTGGGTCATCATGCTGGGGCCATCACTCCCAGGGCCATCACACTGCCTTCCACTTCGGGAGAGAACTCACCTCTGACCTGGCAGAACCGAGCCAGGCAGGTGGCTGGAGCAGCTCAGCACCAGCACCCCTGGGAGACCCGGCGTCCATGGAAGGAGTGAGGGGGAGTGTGCTGTGAGTACTCCACAGGTGGGGGAGAAAGTCCCTATGCCAGGGTGTCACCTGTCCCTCCAGGCTGCTCTCTCCACCTGACCAGCTGCTGGAAGAGGTTCTTTCCTGCCCGACACTCCCCTTGAGTCTGCAGCCACAGAGAACCTTCGTGAGAGGGTCTGCCTGACTGGAAGGAGCTTTTAAACTCTCGTCTCACTGCCCAGAAATGTTCATTTTCCCTTTTAAAACAAAAGCAGAGTTGGGACTGGGTGATAGTACAGCAGGTAGAACATTTGCACTGCATACGGCAGACCCAAGTTCCATTCCCAGCATCCCATATAGTCTCCCGAGAACTGCCAGAAGAAATTCCTGAGTGCAGAATTAGGAGTAAAACCTGAACATCACTGTGACCAAAACCCGGAAGTAAATAAATAAATGAATAAAGAAGGGCCTGGCATGTGGTTCAGCAGTAGAGCACGTGTTTTATATGTCCAATCCCCAAAACCATCAAAAAATATTTTTATAAACTTAAACATTTTTTGACGGGGGCTACAATGGGCTGTGCTTCAGTCTTACTCCTGGTTCTGTGCTCAGGTATTATTCCTGGCAAGCTTGGGGTAGCATATGAGGTGTTGGGGATCAAACCCGAATCGGCCACGTGTAAGGCAAGTGTCCCACCCACTGTACCATCCTTCCAGCCCCTGCCCCTTTCTTCCCTTTCACCTGGAAGGGTGAGCAGAGTCAGAGTCTAATTTGTGGGGGTACAGGGACCCAGGACCAGGGAGATGCATGCAGTGCTTGGGGTTCTGGGGCCCCTCCCAGGGATACCAAGGGCCCTGGGGTGTCAGGGATCCAATTCTAGGCAGGGCATGTGTCTGTCATTTGAGCCACATTCCCATTTAAAAAATGACAATACAGGGGCTGGAGCCATAACACAGCTGGTAGGGCGTTTGCCTTGCACGTGGCTGACCCGGGTTCGATTCCCAGCATCCCATATTTCCCCTTGAGTACTGCCAGGGGTAATTCCTGAGTGCATGAGCCAGGAGTAACCTCTGTGCATTGCTGAGTGTGACCCAAAAAGAAAAAAAAGACAATACATTGGTGGTAATGATAACAATCACAGTTAATGATAGTGCACTGAGGACTTGATGGGGCTGGAGCAATATTACAGCTGCAGGGCATTTGCCTTGCATAGCCAACCCCAGGTGTGATCCCTGGCACCCCAGATGGTTCCTCAAGCACCACCAGGAGTAATCCCTGAGTGCAGAACCCGGAGTAAGAACCTGAGCATAGCCAGGAGTGGCCCAAGCCAACCCTCCAAATTTTTAAAAAAGAGACATTGAGGGCTTGAGACCAAGTACAGGGATTAAGGCATTTGCCTTGCATGCAGTGGTTATAGTTTGACCCCCGCACCTCAAATGGCCTCCCAAGCACCACCAGAATGACCCCCAGAGCACAGAACCTGGAGCGGCCCCAAGAACTTCTCACCTCAAAAATGACATTGAGTCATTTTTGCTCAGTGGTGGAACACAGGTATCACATGTACATAGCCCTGAGTTTGAGCCTGAGCACCACAAAAATACATATAAATAAAATAAATAAAATGACATCAACTTTTTTGGTTTTGGTATTGTTTTTTTTTAAACCTTGTCCACACCTGGTGATGTTCAGGGGCGAGGTCCTGGCTCTGCATCCAGGAATTACTTGTGTTGGTGTTCGGGGGTCCTTATGGATGCTGATGCTGATACGGGATGCTGCTGGGGACCAAAGCCCAGGTGGCCCCATGTAAGGCAAGTACGCGCTGTACTATTGTTCTGGCCCTCAACAACTCCTTCAAGAATTTAGGTATGGCTGTCTTCTAGAAAGTCCCGATTCTGAAACTATCTTCAGATTGACCTTTGGATGTTGTAGATCAAATAAACTCATCCCCCTCTTTCAGTGAGGTAGAACTGGAGAGACCCCAACAGGTAAGGTGCCGGTTGGCACACAGCCAACGCAGGTTTGATCCCTACCACCACATAGGGTGGCCAGAGCCCCTGCCAGGAGTGACTCCACAGAGTCAGGAGAAATCCCTGAGTGCCACCATGTGTGGCCCCCCAAAACCCCAAAAAACATGTACTCTAAAGGGACAGAAAATAGTGCAGCAGGTAAGACAAGTTTGCCTTGAAGCGGCCCACCCGGGTTCAATCCCTGGCACCCTATGTGGTGCCCTGAGCCTCACTGGGCACTCAGAATCAGGAGTAAGCCCTCAGCACAGCTAGGTGAGGCTCAACAAATCCCTAAAAACAAAACAAAAAATCATCATCATAAATTAAAATATCCAATGACTTCCCAGTGCATTAAAATGAGTTATAACCACTTTCCTCTGACTTACAGAGCCGTGACATGCTCAGCCTCCTTCACAAAACTGAGTTCCTCCATCCTCAAGCCTTTGTCCTGAAACCTGGGGGCCCTCAGGCTATTCCACAGGCACCACAGGTGAAAAATAATATAAATGGGGGCGGGGAAGGGCTTGGCAGAAGATGAGGAGGCCAACTGGTAAGACCCAGGGCCACAGGCAGAAAACAAGATGGAAAAGGAACCATGGAGGGAAGGAGATTGAGAAGCGCTGTCCAGTGATACTGTATCGGTGTTGAATTTCTTGAGTAATTTATGGTTGTGTTGAATACAGCATATACACAGATGTGTGTGGGTGTATAGTATGTAGCCTCTACTTCGGTTACTGAGGACCACAGATTTGTTATTGGGAGACGCACACGGAAATGCTTAGGGGTGAACTATGAAGCCTGAAACTTACTTTCAAAGAAACAGGCAAACCTTCGACAGTGAGCAAATCCAAGAGAAGGGCCCATCGGTGTGTACAGCAGCCATTCTGTTTGTTTGTTTGGGGGCCACACCCAATAATGCTAGGATTTACTCCCATCTCTGCACTCAGGAATTACTCCTGTAGTGCTCGGGAAACCATATGAGGTCCCAGGGATCGAACCCGGGTGGCCACATGAAAGGTGAGTGCCCTGCCCTCTGCACTATTGCTCTGACCCACAGCCATTCTTTAAAAAAATATTTTATGTCTTTATTTTTAAAAATTTCTTTTTATGTTTTGGGAAGGAAGTGCACCCAGTGGTGCTCAGGGCTTTCTCCTGGTTCTGCACTCAGGGATCACTCCTGGCAGGGCCCAAGGGCCCATATGGGAATCTGGGATCAGGCGTAGGTTGGTTGCGTGTAAGCAAGTGCCCTGCCTGCTGTCCTATCTGTCTCGTCCCAATATGGACAATTTAGTTTTCTGAAGTAAGATTATTTGAGAAGTAAGGCAGGGTGGAGAGAGATGCAAAGGAGAGAACACAGGCTTCTCTGAAATCCCGATATTTGAAGAAAAGAGATATTTAAAGATTTAAAGAAAACTCTTAATTTCAGATATGTTCTAATTATCACATATATTTAAAAATATATTAGTTTTTTAAAATGCAATTTCTTGGCTAGGGAATGTATGTCCCAGTAGTACATCACATTCTTTGCATGTGTGAGACCCTAGGTTTGCCCAACCCCCCAGCACCACCACCAAAACTGCAGTTTCTTTTTTTTTTTTTTTTTGGCTTTTTGGGTCACACCCAGTGATGCTCAGGGGTTACTCCTGGCTCTGCACTCAGGAATTACTCCTGGCGGTGCTCAGGGGACCCTATGGGATGCTGGGAATTGAACCTGGGTCGACCGCGTGCAAGGCAAATGTCCTCCCCGCTGTGCTATTGCTCCAGCCCCCAAAAATGCAGTTTGTAGAGAACTGAATCTTTTATTTTCTTTTTGGGTCAAACCTGGTGATGCACAGGGGTTACTCCTGGCTCTGCACTCAGGAATTACCCCTGGTGGTGCTCAGGGGACCATATGGGATGCTGGGAATCGAACCCAGGTCAGCCGCGTGCAAGGCAAACGCCCTCCCCGCTGTGCTATTGCTCCAGCCCTGAGAACTGAATCTTTATGTAGAGAACTGAGTAGGGTACCTAAATCTTTTTTTTTGGTGTGTGTGTGTGGTGACAGGGCCTCAGATATCCACTAAGCAACATGCCTGCCTATAAGCCTGTTTTTAATGGCCCCAGAGGTGACTCTCAGTCACAGGAGAAAGAAGGAGGGTTCTCGTGAAACACAGCCTCCTCCACCAACTCTGTTACCCCATGGAAAGCTGACCAGAAAGTTCAGGCAGGAAGATGTCAAAGCCTTTTTGTGGAAATGGCAGAACTGTTGCTAGAATAGAGGACTGGAAGTCAATTTCAGGACAGATTTTGCCTTCCTTACCTTCTGACATCTGGAGGGCTCTTACAGTCAGGAGATCAATGCAGTATGAATTCTTCTCTCCTAATACAGTTCTGCTATTCTACTTGATTCACTCTGTATAATTCTCCTCATCTGTAAAAAGGAGCATATTAAAGCATTCCCAAATTCCAAGTTGCTGAACCTGGGGTCTTGGGGCAAAGACTGTTATGCTGGCTTCTGGACAGAAGGTGGCAGCAACACATCTCTTTTTTCATACCAATTTTTTTATCCTCCGTTGGTAAGCTCTGTATATATAGCACTCTAGCACTGTAGCACTGTCATCGATTTGCTCGAGCAGGCACCAGTAACATCTCCATTGTGAGACTTGTTACTGTTTTTGGCGTATTGAATACGCCACGGGTAGCTTGCCAGGCTCTGCTGCGCGGGCAGGATACTCTCGGTAGCTTGCCGGACTCTCCGAGAGGGACAGAGGAATTGAACCTGGGTGGACCGCATGCAAGGCGAATGCCCTACCTGCTGTGCTATATAGACTCATTTCTTTCTCTTAAAATTTTTTTTTAATGAATCACCGTGAGATACAGTTACAGACTTACAAACTTTCCTGATTATGTTTCAGTCACACAATGATTGAGTACCCATCCCTCCACCAGTGCCCATTCTCCACCACCAGTGTTCCCAGTATCCCTCCCCCCACCCCCATCCCATTCTGTGGCTCCCCCCACCCCCGTGTCTGTGGCAGGCACATTACCTCTTACTCTCTGTCTCCTTTTGGGTGTTATGGTTTGCAATACAGGTACAAAGTGGCCATCATGTTTGGTCCATAGTCTACTTTCAGCAAGCATCTTCCTTACCAAGTGGGCCCTCCAAGCATCATTTTTACTTAGTGGTTCTTTTCTTACCAAAACCATGGGAAAGATTTTTTTCCAGCTGCCTCAGCGTTGTTGATACTGATATTTGTTTAACTTCGGTCCTATGCTATACACCACTGAATGATCCTTGGACTACTCACTAAATAACCAAGCTCCCAAAAGAGAGTGACACAGAGTCTCTTGCCCCCTGCGCCTGGCTGTCTTCACCGGGGCCAGCCATGTGACATCTAATAGCCTTGTTCTCCTTCTTGGAGAACTTGACAAGCTACCAAGAGTCTATTGCCTGCACGGAAGAGCCTTGCAAGCTTCCCATGGCATATTCATAACCCAAATACAGTAAAAGATATATACATACCTCTCAAAGAGCCCGGCAAGCTACCAAGAGTATCCCGCCCGCACGGCAGAGCCTGGCAAGCTACCCGTGGCGTATTCGATATGCCAAAAACAGTAATGATAGGTCTCATCCCCTTGACCCTGGGAGAGCCTCCAATCGTTGGGAAAGACGAGTAAGGAGAGGCTGCTAAAATCTTGGGGTTGAGTGTAATAGAGATGTTACTGGTGCCCGCTCAAGTAAATAGACGAACAACGGGATGACAGTGATACAGTGATTTTCATTTTTATATTGAATCACTGTGAGACAAACCCTTAAAAAGCTGTTCATGATGAGGTTTCAGTCATACAGTGTTCCAAGACTCATCCTTCCACCAGTGTACATTGCCCAGCACCAGTGTCCCCAATTTCCCCCCATCACCCACCCTACCCCTAGCCTGCCCCTATGGCAGGCACTTCTCTCTCTCTCTCTCTCTTTCTCTCTCTCTCTCATTCTCTCCATCTCTCTGTCCTCTGCTCCCCCCCCATTTCCCCTCTCTTCTCCTCTCCTCCTCCCTCTCCCCCTCTTTCTTCCCCTCTCCTTCTGACTTACCCCCCTCTCTCCTCTTCCCCCTCCCCCCTCTCCCCCTTTGGACACTGTGGTTTGCAATACAGATACAGAAAGCTTGTTGTGTATATATCCCTTTACCTAGTTTTAACATTCAGTTCTTGTCCAGGGCGATCATTTCCAACTATTATTGTCATACTGGTCCCTTCTCTATCTTACCTATCCTCCGCCTTATACACACTGTGGTAGATTCCAACCATTGACCAGTTCTCTTAGCCCTTATTTTCCCTGGCCGTGGATATTTGTCTTCTGCTATATATTTTTTATGTACCACAAATGAATGCAGTCATTCCATGTCTTTCTTTTTCTGACTCATTTCACTCAGCATGATACTCTCCATGTTCATCTATTTATAGATAAATTTCATGACTTTATTTTGCCTAACCGTGGTGTAGTAATCTATTATGTCGATGTACCATAATTTCTTTATCCATTCATCTGTTCTTGGGCACTCAGGTTGTTTCCAGATTCTGGCTATGGTGAATAGTGCTGCAATGAACATAGAAGTGCAGATGGTGTTTCGGTTGTGTGTTTTTGGAGCTCAGAGTATATTCCCAGAAGTGGTATTGCTGGATCAAATGGGAGATCAATTTCTAGTTTTTGGAGGAATGTTCATATTGTTTTCCAAAAAGGCTGGACCAGTCGGCATTCCCACCAACAATGAAAAAGGAGAATCCCTTTCTCCCCACATCCACACCACCACTGTTTGTTCTTAGTCTTTTTGATGTGTGCTAGTCTCTGTGGTATGAGATGATATCTCATTGTTATTTTGATTTGCATCTCTCTGATGATTAGTGATGAAGAGCATTTTTTCATGTGCTTTTTAGCCATTTGAATTTCTTCTTTGAGGAAGTTTCTGTTCATTTCTTCTTCCCATTTTTTGATGGGGTTGGATTTCTTTTCTTGCAAATTTCAACCAGTGCCTTGTATATCTTTGATATTAACCCCTTATCAGAAGGTATTGGGTGAATAACCTTTCTTGTTCCATAGGCTGCCTTGTGTCATTGTTTTTTTTTTGAGGAGCAGAAACTTCCCAGTTTAATGTAGTCCTTTTTGTTTATCTTTGCTTCCACTTGCTTGGTCAGTGGCGTTTCATCTTTGAAGATACTTTTGGCTGCAGTATCATGAAAGGTTTTGCCTACATCTTCTTCCATGTTCCTTATGGATTTTGGTCTTTAATCCATTTTGATCTGACTTTTGTGCACGATAGAGGTCTGAGTCCATTTTTTTTGCATGTAGCTATCGAGTTTTTCCAGAACCACTTATTAAAGAGACTTTTCTTGCTCTATTTCATATTTCTTATTTCCTTCTCCCTTGTCAAAGATTAAATAATCAGATATTTGAGGGTGTGTGTTGGGGTAGTCAGCTCTATTCCACAGGTCTGCAGGTATGTCTTTATTCCAATACCACTTTGTAATACAGTTTAAAGTTGAGGAAGGTGATGCCTCTCATCTTCTTTTCCCCAAGGGTTGCTTTAGCTATTCATGGTGGGTTTATCGTTCCACAAGAATTTCAGGAGTGTTTGATCAATTTCTTTGAAAAATGTCATGGGTATTCTTATAGTGACCACATTGAATATGTATAATGCTTTGGGGAGTGTTGCCATTTTGACAGTGCTAATTCTCCTAATGCACAAACAGGGACTGTGTTTTCATTCCTTATATTCTTTTTTATTTCTTGAAGTAGCATTTTGTGGTTATCTTTTCACAGGTCCTTAATCTCTTTAGTTAAGCTGATTCTGAAGTACTTGTTTTTCTGAGGCACAATTGTGAAGGGGATTTTTTAAAAATATCACTTTCTTCTCCTTTTTATTTGCATATAGGAAAGCCATGGACTTTTGGGTATTGATTTTGTAACCTGCCACTTTTATATATAGATTGATTATTTCTAGGAGCTTTTTGGTAAAAGTTTTTTTTTTTTTTGCTTTTTTGGGTCACACCTGGCGATGCACAGGGGTTACTCCTGGTTCTATACTCAGAAATTACTCCTGGCGGTGCTCAGGGGACCATATGGGATGCTGGAATTCGAACCTGGGTCGGCCGTGTGCAAGGCAAACTGCCCTACCTGCTGTGCTATCGCTCCAGCCCCCTTTTTGGTAGAAGTTTTAGGGTTCTCTAAGTATAGTATTATGTCATCTGCAAATAGTGAGAGCTTGATTTCTTCCTTTCCTATCTGGATGTCCTTAATATCCTTTTCTTTCCTAACTGCTATGGCAAGCACTTTAAGTACGGTATTAAATAGATGTGGATAGAGTGGGCAACCTTGTCTTGTCCCTGATTTTAGAGGGAAGCCTTTAGTTTTTCCCCACTGAGAATAATGCTTGCCTTGAGCTTGTGGATGATGGCTTGGACTATGGTAAGGAAAGTTTCTTGAACTCCCATTTTGTTGAGAGTTTTCATTACGAACGGGTGCTGAATCTTGTCAAATTCTTTCTCTGCATCTGTTGATATGATGATATAGTTTTTATCTTTTTTTATTGATTTGATGTATTATGTTGATTGATTTGCGAATGTTAAACCATCCTTGCATCCCTGGATGAATCCCACTTGGTCATGGTATATGATCATTTTGACAAGTTGTTGGATTCTATTTGATAATATTTTGTTGAGGATATTTGCATCTGTGTTCATCAGGGATATCAGCCTGTACTTTTTATGTGTATCTGGCTGCTTTTACTATCAGGGTGGTATGCTCCTCATATAAACTGTTTGGGAGTATTTCTGTTTATTCATTTTCCTGGAAAAACTTGGAAAGAACTGGAAATAGGTCTTCTTTAAAGGTTTGGAGGAATTCACTAGTGAAGCCATTTGGATCTGGGCTTTTATTTTGGGGAAGACTTTTGATTACCATTTCATTTTCCTCGGCAGTTATAGGTCTATTCAGGTATTTCAAGTCTTCTTGTTTCAGCTTTGGGAGGTTATAAGAATCCAGAAATTTCTTCTAATCTGTATGCTTTGTGGCATAAGACTTTCAAAGTAATACTTGATCTTTTGAATTTGTTTTCTGTTGTGATGTACCCCCCATTTCATTTGTGATTTGGTTTATTACGGTTCTCTCTCTTTCTTGGTGAGTCTTACTAGTGGCTTATTGCTCTTGTTTATTTTTTCAAAGAACCAGCTCTTGATTTTATTGATCTTTTGGATTCTTATTTTAGATTTTAGCTCATTGATTTTTGCTCTAAGTTTTATTATTTCTTTCCTCCTGCCTAGTTTCGGCTCCTTTTGTTGGTCTTTTTTTCTGAGATTTTAAGCTGTAAAGTCGTTATTTATGTGAGCCCTTTCTACCTTCTTGATGAACATTTTCAGAGATACAAACTTTCCACCAAACAGTGAATTAGCTGTGCCCCACAAGCTCTGGTAACTTGCATGCTCCTTCTGCCTTGTTTCCGGGAATCTTCTGATTTCTTCTTTGATTTCCTCTCTAAACCACTTGTTGTCCAGTGACGAGCTGTTTAATTTACAGGTGTTAAATTCCATTTTCAGTGCATCATGCTATGAAAAGATAGTTGATATCATATATATCTTCTTGATTTTATTGAGGTATGTTTTGTGCCTCGAAGAGCCCGGCAAGCTACCGAGAGTATTGAGCCCATGCGAACAAATAGATGAGCAACGGGATGACAGTGACAGTGACAATGTTTTGTGCCTCAGCGTGTGGTCTATCTTGCAAATGTTCCATGTGCATTGGAGAAGAATGTGTATTTGGCTTTTTGGGGGATGAACAGCCCTGTATATATCTACTAGCCTTCTCTCTTCCATTTCTTCCTTTAGAGTCTGTACTTCCTTGATGAGTTTTAGTCTCGTTTATTTATCAAGAGGTGACAAGGCCATGTTGAAGTCTCTGACCAATATTGTTTCACTATCAATGTCCTGCTGAAGTCTATTAGCAGTTATTTTAAGTATTTTGCTGGCCCCTCTTTGGGTGTGTATGTTTAGGAGTATAATTTCTTCCTGATATACACATCCCTTGATTATTAAGAAATAGCCTTTGCTGTCCCTTCTAATCTTTTCCAACCCCAAATCTATGTTGTTGGATACTATTATGGCCACCCCGGCTTTTTTGAAGGAGTTGTTTGCCTGAAGAATTGTTTTCCCGCCTTTGACTTTGAGACTGTGTTTGCTCTGACTTCAACTATGTTTCTTTTTGGCAGCAGAATATTGGATTTAGTTTTTTAATCCATTTTGCCACTCTAGATCTCTTTTTTTTCCAATTTTTTTATTAGTGAATCACCGTGAGGTACAGTTACAGATTTACATATTTTCGTGCTTGTGTTTCAGTCATACAGTGCTCGAGTACCCATCCCTCTACCAGTGCCCATTCTTCACCACTGATGATCCTAGTATCCCTCCCACCTCTCCACTCCATCCTCTCTCACCATATCCCACCTCTGTGGCAGGGAATTCCCTTTTGTTCTCTCTCTCCCTTTGGGTGTTGTGGTTTGCAATAGAGGTATTGAGTGGCCGTGTTCGATTTATAGTCTACTTTCAGCACGCATCTCCCATCTCGATCAGGTCCTGCAACCCTCCAACCACACTTTACTTGGTGTTCCCTTCTCTATCTGAGTTGCCTTTTCCCCCAGCATGCAAGGCCTGCTTCCAAGATGGCCACTCTATGTCTCTTAATTGGTATATTAAGTTCACTGAGGGTGAGAGAGATTATTATCATAGGTTTTGTGTCATATTTCTGTAGAAGTTTATTGTGTTTGTGGGGTTTGTCTTGTCTTCAGTAGCCTCTTCAGTCCTTCCTTTAAAGTTAGTTTTGAGTCTATGAAGTTCCTGAGCTGTTGTTTATCCATGAGGTAGTGTATCGTTTCTTCAGATCTGAATGAGCATCCAACTGGGTAAAGTACTCTTGGTGAGGCATTCGGTTCATTGAGATTTTTCACTATATACCACCACTGTCTTCAAGCCTGGAGGGTTTTGTCTGATAATTCTGCTGTAAATCTAAAGGATGCTCCTTTATATGTGATTTCCTTCTTTGACCTTTCTGCTTTCGGTATTGTGTCTCTATGGTATTTGTCTTTCTGGTTATGATATGTCTTGGAGACTTTTTTAGGCTCTCTTTTAACTGGTCCCCTTCCATCTTCTTGGATCTGGATGAATACCTGAGTTCAACAGTTCTGGGAGCTTTTCAGCAATGATTTCTTTAACTGTTACTACCTCATTAGGTAGTACCTACTACCTCATTGCTTCCCTGTCCCTCTGGGATTACACTGATTCTTATATTGTTCCTTTTGAATTCATCCCTACATCTCTTACTTGCCCTTGAGATATTTTGAGGTGTCTTTCCATCTTCTGATGTTGCTTGTATGTTCTCCACAGCACATCTTCAAGCTCACTGATGTGTCTTCGGCTGTTGTTGTTCCACTATAAGGACACCCACTGAGTTTTTTAAAAAATTTCATTTATTGAATTTTTTTATTAGTGATGCTTCTGTTTGTAGTTTTCTTTTTCTTTTTTTAAAAAAAGTTATTTATTGAATCACCATGTGGAAAGTTACAAAGTTCTCTGTGGGGGTCCTGTCCAGCAGGGAGGACCCTTTGTGGGGCTGAAGAGGGGATGCAGCCGAATGAACAGACACAGAGCCAGAAAGCAGCAAGAAGGAGGAAGAGAGTTTATTCTACTGGCAGTTACAATACTTATACCTCTCTGCTGGGAGGAAATGGTATGGTATGCGTGTCTGGACCCCCATGCAAATGCAGATTGTGACATGTCCTTTTGTTATGGGCATAGGCTATTCAGAAACAAATGGTGACCATAGTGGCAACCTTGTTACAAGCCTCTGTTTGATCAGAAGATAAGAGTCAGGCTCTGTTTTATTAGGAAATAAGAGCCAGGCTTGTAAAGTGGCTCCCTACAGTTCTCAGGCTTATGTCTCAGTTATACAATACTCAAACACCCATCCCTTCACCAGTGCCCATATTCCACCACCAAAAACCCCAATATACCTCCCACCCCCCCGCCCCCCACCCCCGCCTGCGTAACTGATAAATTTCACTTCATTTTCTTTTTACCTTGATTACATCCCATATTTCAACGCAAAACTCACTATTGTTGTTGGAGTTTCCCCCCAAAAAAGACAGCCCTACTGCCAAGGAAACATTTGATAATTAGTTTTCCATTGCTGAGAATGAAGAGATATGAAGTCCTGCTGTTCCAAGTACATAACTCTTTTTTTTCCTCCTTCCCGCACCACCAAGTTTGTGCCTGCTTAATAGTCCTCATAATATGGCTGACGCCACACTGCTTCTCCCCGAAAAGGGAAAAAAACACGAGAAAGAAGGATATTTCCCCTCTTCGGCCGGCGTGGGGCTATGGCTTAGTTCACAGTCTAGAGACATGACTGCAAGCAGTTTCTGGGACCAAAAGTAGTCTAGTTGGCCTTCGGATCCTGGTTGATCAGCAGCAAAGCGGCCTCACAAAAGTGTGGAAACCCATGTTGAATCTCTGCAGAGCACGCAACGGTATTGGCCCTGGCACGAGACTGCCCAAGCGTCCTGCTGTCCCAAGTACATAATTTTTTTTCCTTTTTTTCCCTCTTTTTCTCCTTCCTGCGCCACCAATTTTGTACCTGCTTAATAGACCTCGTAATATGGTGGATGCCATGCTGCTTCTCCCTGAAAAGGGAAAAAAACCGAGAAAGAAGGATATTTCCTCTCCTTGGCCGGTGTGGGGCTATGGCTTAGTTCACAGTCTAGAGACATGGCTGCTACTTCGATTACCTTCAATATTTCAACAAAAAACTCACTATTATTGTTTGGAGTTTCCCCCCAAAGTCAGACCTAATCAAAAGGAACTAAAGGGCTCAGGGACCATATGGGGTGCCAGGAATAGAACTTAGGTCAGCGACATGCAAGGCAAGTGCCCTACACACTTACTGTCATCCTAGACAAAGTGCCTCTTTCTTTCCTTTATTTTTTGGCTTTTGTGGTCACACCTGACAGTGCTCAGGAATTACTCCTAGCTCTGCACTCAGGAATTGCTCTTGGTAGTGCTTGGGGACCATATGGGATGCCAGGGATTGAACCCAGGTTGGCTACGTTCAAGCAAACACCTTATCCGCTGATATTTATGGGAACATACCAATCTCTGGCATCATATATGTGGTCCCTAAGTCCCTTCCAGGAGTGATCCTTGAATACAGAACCAGGAGTAATCCAGGTGTGCCCCCCAAAATAAAATAAGGAAAAAAAGAAGACATCAGTAAGTTTCTGAATGTACAGCAACCAAGTGATAATTTATAATCAACCCTGTCATGAATCTGAGGTGAAGCATTGCTCACCAACACGGCACTTCTCAGGTAAAAGGGGTCACCAGGAGTCAGAGCAATAGTACAGTGAGTAAGGCACTTGCCTTGCACTCAGCTGACCCGGGTTTGATCCCCCCGTAAGCCCTATGACCACTACTGAGAGTGTGACCTACTCTCTTGGAGAGTTGGAGAGTGTTCATCCAACGTCAACCTTTGTTGGATGAAACAAAGTTGGACTTCCCTTTGGAAGGAAGGGGAAGACTAGACTAACCACTTGTCTTCGGCAGGGGAGTCCACTGTGAATCTCCACATGGAGTGAGAGGACAAGAACTGTAGCTGCCTGAGGTGGAGTGGAGTTGGTTCACGGGAACCAGCCAGCCAGGGCGGTTGGTCTCACAGGCACGGTGTGCAGCTCTGGGATAATCCAATCCCAGCCCTAAGGACCCATTCACTCTCACCATTAAAAATAAACAAGGTCGGGGCTGGAGCGATAGCACAGCAGGTAGGGCGTTTGCCTTGCACTCGGCCAACCCAGGTTCGATTCCCAGCATCCCATATGGTCCCCTGAGCACCGCCAGGGGTAACTCCTGAGTGCAGAGCCAGGAGTGACCCCTGTGCATTGCCAGGTGTGACCCAAAAAGCAAAAAAAAAAAAAATAAACAAGGTTTGGGTCTGAAAAATGTAGCTTAGCTGTAGAGCACTTGCCTTGTGCAAGTTAGGTCCTGGTACCTCAAATATTAATAATAAGATTAAAAAGTGCACTGCAGTGTCATCCCATTGTTCATCGATTTGCTCGAGCGGGCACCAGTAACATCTTCATTGTGAGACTTGTTGTTACTGTTTTTGGCATATCAAATATGCCACGGGGAGCTTGCCAGGTTCTGCCATGTGGGCGGGATAGTCTCAGTAGCTTGCCGGGCTCTCCGAGAGGGACAGGGGAATCAAAGCCGGGTCAGCCATGCGCAAAGCAAATGCCCTACCCCCTACCGCTGTGCTATCGCTAGTGCACACCTTTGTTTATTGATGTGCTTTGTAAGACAGTCAAGATATGGAAACAAACCAAATGACTGATGCTGAGTGGATAAAGAAATTGTGGTATGTATACACCATAGAATACTACTCAGCATTAAGGCGAGGGGCTAGATGTCATACTAGATCTGCACTGTAGGCCACTAGAAAAAGTTCAAGTAGCCCAGACTGCCGTAACAAAATACTATAGACTGGAACAGCTTCCTGGTTAACCACACGACACGTGTTTTCAACCTGTTGCTCAGAACTTAGTTACATGGCTCTGCCTGTCCATGTTCTTTTTGGTGTTGGGGATTAAACCCAGGGTCTCATACATATAACATTATGTGCTACCCCTATTCTCTATCTTGGGTCCCAGAGACGTCATCTTTACTTTGATGAAATGACAGGCCAGCCGATATTCTTACCACTGCCATGGAAGCGCTTCCTGACACCTGCGGGGAAGCAGCATCTGGCCTCTGGCCGCCCTGGCCGCGCTCCACCAGCGCAAGCTGTCTCTGGAAACTCCTGTCCTCAGCTCCTCAGCTGCAACAGTGCTCAGACTCCAAAACCAAGCTACTGGGGAATGCGTGTCTCCATCTTGGATCTGAAGATTGTGTTCATTTCTGAAAAGTAACTTAGTGCCTGTTCCTAGGAAGTACTCAGGAATGTTAGCTGCTACTACCTCTACGACTACTATTATGCCTTTTGGTTTTGGGGCCACACTCAGCTGTGCTAGAGACTTGCTCTGGCTTTGTGCTCAGGGATCACAGATACTGTCTTTCCAGGCCAACTACTACTATTATTATTGGTTTGGGGCCACATCCAGCAGTGCTCAGGGGTTACTCCTGGCCCTGGACACAGGAATCACTCCTGGTGGGCTGGGGTGACCATATAGGATGCCGAGGATCAAACAGCAGCCAGCCACATGCGAGGCAAGTATCCTACCTGCTTTACTATCTTTCCGGTCTAGTTTTTTTTTTTAAATTTAAATTTGTTTCCCCCTTACACTTGATAAAAACGTTGTGTTTTATGGATTTTATGATGATTTGTTACAGATATCCCAAAACCACTGGCCATGTATTTTTAACTATGATTGAGATTTAATTTTCTCACTCCTTCAGAAAGGTTTGCCCTGTGCGGCTGGAGAGATAGTAGAGCAGATAAAGTGATTGCCTTGCTTGCAGCTGACCCAGGTTTTTTTTTTGTTGTTGTTGTTTGGGTCACACCTGGCGATGCACAGGGGTTACTCCTGGCTCATGCACTCAGGAATTACTCCTGGCAGTGCTGGGTAGACCATATGGGATGCCGGGGATCGAACCCAGGTCAGCCTCGTGCAAAGTAAAAGCCCTCCCTGCTGTGCTATCGCTCCGGCCCCATGACCCAGGTTTAATTTCTGGCACCTCATATGGATCTTCAAGTCCTTCCAGGAAAGATCTCCGAGTACAGAGCCAGGATTAAGTCTTGAGCACTGCCAGGTTTGGTCAAAAAACCAAAAACCAAAATAAATTAAAGGAACAGATTGAAAAGAAGCATCTTCCCTGTTCCTCCTGTTGCTATTATTCTCTCGCCGTGCCTTGTTCTATTCCTACAGTGCTTCCAAGGCCCACTTTGTATTCACAGACATCATGACTTTTGCTCTTGTTTCTATTCTTTCTCCCAGTCTGGGGCCACACCTGGTGGTGCTCAGGGTTTACTCCTGGCTCTGTGCTAAGAGATCATCTGTGCAGGGCTCGGGGGACCGTCTGTGGTGCTGGGGACCTAACCCAGGCCTGCCGCGTGCTCCGAAAGCACCTTACCCTGGTTCTCTGGCTCCAGCCCCAGAATGTTCTCTCTTTCTGGGGGAGCCACTGCCTTGAGGTCTGGGGGTCACTTTGTGAGCCTGGACACAGCTTCCTCCCAACGCACTGGAGCCTTCAATGAGCTTCAGCCTTTGCTGACGATCAACAGCCTCGCGAGAGGTGCCTGGCTACGCTGCACACGTTCCTGGGCCAAGGAAACCGAGGGATGCTAATCTCCTCATCTCAGGCAGCTGCATACTTGAGTAGTGGGTTATGCTCCAGAGTGAATGAATGCTATGCCTTTGAAGACGTGTGTTGGGAGTGGTGCTGAGAGGTGAGGCAGGAGAGGCAGCCGGGCCATGGAATGCGGAGGCCGGAAGGGGTGGGGCTTGTCTCCGCCCACAGCCGAAGACCCTAGTGAGCCTTCCAGTGGGCCTTCCCGTGGGGCCTGCAGGTTGGGGTCAGCACTGGTGTCAGGCAGGTGGAGCTGGACCACTTTGGAACTGGTGCTGAAGGAGGAGTAGGAGGGTAGCATCACCAGGCAGGAGGGCAGAAATTCATCACCCCAGCCCCACTGCTGGGCCCTGAAACAGTCTCAAGTGCAAGTTCTAGATGAACACACTCTTATTACACAAATTACATTCTGTAGGAGACCGATGGGAAATGGACCACCTTAAAAGTTTGGGAGCCGGAGTAACAGTATATTCAGAAGGAGAGAGAGGAGAGACAGGGAAATGGGGAGAAGGAGAGAGAGGGAGAGGAGGGGAAGGAGAGAGAGAGGGAGAAGAGGAGGAGAAAGAGAAAGATGTGATAAGGAGAGTGAGGAAGAGGGGAGAAGAGAGAGAGGGAGAGGGGGAGAAAGAGAAAGAGGGAGAGGGGAAGGAGAGAGAAAAGGAGAGAGAAAGGGAGAGAAAAAAGATGGAGAGAAAGGGAGAGAAATGGAGTGAGATAGAGAAAGGAAGAGAGGTAAAAGGAGAGAGACAGAGAGAAAAGAATAAAGAAGAAAAGAGAAAAAAGGAGAAAAAATAAGAAAAGAGAGAGATAGAGAAAATGAAAGAGAGAAGAGAGAGAGAGAGAAAGAGAGGGCAGGTGGGCAGAAAGGCCCCCCCCATATATTTCTGGTTCTGTTGGTTCATTTCTTTTTTAAAAAATAATTGATTAATTAGTAAATTAATTTTCAAAATTTTTTGTTAGAGAATCACTGTGATGTACAGTTACAAACTTATGAACTTTTGTGTTTGCATTTCACTCATACAGTGATCGTTTACCCATCCCTCCACCAGTGCCCATTCTCCTCCACCAATGATCCCAGGATCCCTCTCACCACCCCCACCCCATCCCCCACCACCTCACCCTGCCTCTGTGGCAGGGCATTCCCCTTTGTTCTCTCTCCTTTTGGGTGTTGTAGTTTGCAATAGAGGTACTGAGTGGCCTTCATGTTTGGTCTATAGTCTACTTTCAGCTTGCATCTTCCAACATGAATGGGTCCTCCCGATATCCTCTACTTGGTGTTCCCTTCTCTATCTGAGCTGCCTTTTCCCCTAGCATGTGAGGCCAGTTTCCAAGCTGTGGGGCAGACATCCTGGTCCTTATCTCTACAGCTCTTGGGTGTTAGTTTCCCACTATGTTATTCTATATTCCACAGATGAGTGCAATCTTTCTATGTCTGTCTCTCTCTTTCTGACTTATTTCACTTAACATGATACTTTCCATGTAGATCCACTTATACACAAATTTCATGACTTCATCTTTTCTAACAGCTGTATAGTATTCCATTGTGTAGATGTACAAAAGTTTCTTTAACCAGTCATCTGTTTTTGGGCATCTGGTTTTTGGGCATCTGTTTTTTTCCCAGTTTTTGGCTATAGTAAACAGTGCTGCAATGAACATAGAAATGCAGATGTCATTTCTACTATATCTGTTGGTTCATTTCTCATGCCCCCTCCCTCACCTGTTTTCCTGAGAGAAGTTCTAGAAGACTCCTTGTCTTCAGGCACTGAAAGCTTCATGCAAAGACTCTGTGTGCTGGGGGCTTGGGCATCAGAGAGGCTGCTGACGGCCCGCTCTGAATAGGCAGGCACCTCCCGGGTAGGGTCATTTCCATCCTGCCCCTTTTGGGGTGAGACCCAGGAGTAGTGTGGGGAGGAGGGAAGCCCAGCCTGGGTCTGGTGAGGGCCTCAGGGCTGGACGGCCACCGGCTCTCGCCTGCCTCCGTCCTGCTCGCTGGGAACCTACCGCCCTGGGTCTTACCCTCGCTCACGTTCCTTCCTGACCTGTCCCCGGGAGGAGGCGGCTTCCAGGAGCCCCAGCTCCCCGCGCCCGCCAGGGTGGGTGAACCCTCTTTCGGCTCTTGCCGCCCATCTCTCCTGTCTGTCTGCTGTCCAGGTTCCCCCAGGGCGAGCTGTGTGCCCCCACCCAGGCCAGGCTTGCCCAGGTGGGCGATGCGCTCCTGCCCCCTGCAGGCAGTGCCTGGGCCAGGCCCTGTGGAGGCCGCCTTGGTTCTGGGGGACCACAGGAAGGAGCTGTGCCCCTCCCCACTGTGTCCTGTCCCTTCCACCCACTCCAGCTCGCCCCTCGTCCTTGTTGCGGGGAAGGGGGACAGTCTGGTGCAGACACAGCGGGATCTTCTCTTACTTCTGCCACGTCTAAGAAGCCTCCTGAGTGGAGGGGCAGCGCCCACTTCCCCTCACTGCTGCAGGACCGGATGCTCTTCGGAGCAGTGGAGCGGAAGGCTGCAGGCCGGCCCACGTGTCCTGCGGGAAAGATGAGCCAAGGGTCCCAGCAGCCTCCGAGGCAGCCGTCATGCCCTCTGCATGGTGGGAGGGGCGGGTGGGCAGGACCCTGGGAGTCTCAGGAGGGTCCTGGCTCAGCGTCCACTTGCCTCTGTGGGATGCTGACCCCGGTGCACTCAGAGGCTGCAGGGGAAGTAGGGGCTTCTGCCCGGGCCTGTGGGTCCAAGGGCAGGGCTGTTTTTATTACAACGTGGGGTCTTCTTGCGGGGCCTATTAAACCAGGCAAGTCTCAGCTCTCCTCTGGCTCTGCCTAGCGGGAGGTTCCCATGCTTGTAAAAGGCTCTTAATAACTTTCTCCCGCCTTTCATGTTGTGGGGAGACCTGTGCCGGCCCCATAAAAGGGGAAAGCGCCCACGGTTCCCAGAGGAGAGCCCACCCTTCAGTCTCGGCGTCCGGGGCCCAGCATGGCGAGCCGCCCGTACCGCGTCAGCTCCGGCTATGGCCCCAGGAACTTCAGCTCCAGCTCTGCTGTGGTGCCCAAGCCCGGTGCCCACAGCTGTGCCAGCGCCATGGCCTACCGCGGGGGCAGTCCCGGGGGGCCCGGCTACCGGCGCCTGGGGGGCTTTGGCAGTCGGAGCCTCTGCGCCTTGGGGTCCCCCCGGATCGCGGCGAGCGGCGGGTGGCCCCTCCGCACGGGGGGCAGCTTTGGCTACCGGGCAGGGGGTCTGTGCGGGCCGACCTTCCCCGGCTTCACCACCGTGACCGTCAACGAGAGCCTCCTGGCACCCCTCAACCTGGAGATCGACCCCAAGGCGCAGTGCGTGAAGCAGGAGGAGAAGGAGCAGATCAAGAGCCTCAACAACAAGTTCGCCGCCTTCATCGACAAGGTGGGTGTAGGGGTGCTGTTACCCGGGGCGGGGGCTCCGGCAGGGCCGCGGGAGGACGCACGCCCAGGGCTGGGCTGTGTTCCGATTCTCCGTCTCAGCCCGGCTACGGATTAGCAGGAGCCTCGGTGCTCAGGCAGCCGGGGTCTCCGCTTTCAAATGCTGCTGCTGGAATCCACCCAGAAATGCCAGGAAACTCACCCGTTGCTGAGTTTCGCTCTGGGCCTCGAGTGAGTGGTGGGGTACACACGGGCAACGGAGTGTGGAGACTGATGGGCCACAATTGTGCCCTTCTGATTGTGGGTATTTTTTTTTTGAGGGGAGGGGCACAGCACCCTACATGCAGGGTTTATGCCTATCAGGAATCACTCCGGGCAGTGCTCAGGGGACCATTTGGGGTGCCAGGGGATCGACCCCGGCCAGCCATATGCCTACCTGCTGTACTGTCACCCCAGTCCCAAGAAAAACTACTTTTTCAGAGTGAATGGCATGCAAGTCCATGCCTGTAAACGGCTTCTGGGAGCTGGGGGGCGTGGGAGGGGCTTTGCTCTCAGATACGCCTGGCCACCGGGAGTGGACGTGTCTGCTGTGAAGAAGCGACACTTCTGGCAGCCCAAACTATGACCCCCTTCCCCAGTGTTGGCTAGGTTATGAGTTGCTCCAAGGTGTGTGTGTGTGTGTGTGTGTGTGTGTGTGTGTGTGTGCGCGCGCACGCGTGTGCGGCGAATGCATATTTTGGAGGGAGTGCAGGGGAGTGCCCCCTTGCCTGTGTGCCCTGCAGGGTGTGGCATTTGCCAGGAAGGGCACCTTTTCCTAGTTTACTCAAACGTCTGTGAGGGCCCTGAGCACGCAGACTCCAAGGGCGTCTTGCGTGTGGCTTTTGGGCACCTCCCAAGGATGTCGCTCTGCCTCTGAATTGGTCAGTCCTAGAGGATGCTGAGGTCCGGGCATGCAAGGTGCCTCGGTGGGGTGCACAGCTGCAAAGGAGGCAGGTCCCAGTTCTGCTCCCGACCTAGACTGGGGGAGAAACTGAAGCGGGTGCCTTTGGATAGTCAGGGTTTGGGCTCCTTATCTCAGGTTCTGGGCGTCCAGAGCTGCTTTCTCTCAGGTGTGTCGTCCTGGGAGAGGAGCTCTCCCCGTGGCAGGAGGGCAGGTCAGGCGGTCAGGCCCAGATTTCCCAGTTTCTGGTGTGTCAGTGTCACGGAAATCTAAGACCTTGCCTGAAATCATTTTCATCATTCTATGCCAGCAACGCGTTTGATTTTTGTGAAACTGCCGCAGAGACATGCCCGGGGGCCAGGGGCCAATTGCTGGTGTAATGTCACTGTCTCAGTTTACGGGGGACTCAGAGAGGAGCAGGGCCGGGTCCAAGGCAAGGGGGGGTCAGCGAGTTTCAGCGCCACCTTCCCAGCTGTCTGCACCCCTGCTGTCAGAGTGAGGGTCAGTCATTGTGGGCGTGGTTTTAAATCACCCATAAAAATGCCCATTAGCTTAGCAGCTGAAAACCATACAAATTTGGGCGGGAGAGATAGGTCAAGGGCTGGAACATGCCGGCAGCTTGGGTGTGATTCCTGGAACCACTCGCTCCCTTCAGCACTGCCGGGAGTGACCCTCAGACACCCTCCCTAGAGCCCTGCCAGGTCTGGCCTGAGAGCCCAAATCAAGCAAAAAAAGCAACAGTACAAATTCGATATTGCAGACATGAGGCTGAAGGCCTGGGGTCAGCAGGGCTGCATCTCTTTTGGGAGGTTCTGGGGGGATCTGTTTCCCGGGACGTACTGGACCTGGGCAGAACTGAGTTCCCTGAGACTGCAGGGCTGAGGGCCTGGGGCCCTGGCTGGCTCCTGGGGCCGGTAATTCTGAGCTCCTGGAGGCCCCTTCAGGCCCCTTTCCCCTCGTCGTCAAAGCCAGTGAGAGTGGCCAAATGGTGCTCCAGGCCGCTCCTCTGCTCCGCCGCCAAGTTTCTTTCTCACTCTTCTGCCCTCTGCGTCCCCTGTCTGAGTACCAGGTCCACCTGGATAGTTGGGCACAGGCTCCTGACCTCCAGGTCCCTAATGCACGCCATGTGCAAGGACCCTTTGACCTATTTATGTGAGTTCCAGGAATTAGGGTTGTTTTATTTATTTATTATTATTATTTATTTATTTTTTATTAGTGAATCACCATGCGTTACAGTTACAAACTTGTGAACTTTCATGTTTGCATTTTGTTTATATCCCTCCACCAGTGCCCAGTCCCCTCCACCAATGTTCCCAGTATCCCTCCCACCCTCCCACCTCATCGCCCCACCCCACCCCACCACTGTGGCAGGGCATTCCCCCTTGTTCTCTCTCTCTCCTTTTGGCTGTTGTGGTTTGCAACAGAGACACTACGTGGCCATTGTGTTTGGTCCATATTCTATTTTCATTGCTCATCTCCCATCCTGTGCGGGTCCTCAAACCACACTTTACCTGGTGTTCCCTTCTCTATGCGAGCTGCCCCTTCCTCCAGCATGTGAGGCCAGCTACACAATGGAATACTATGCAGCTGTTAGAAAAGATGAAGTCATGAAATTTGCATATAAGTGGATCAACATGGAAAGTATCATGCCAAGTGAAATGAGACAGAAAGAGAGGGACAGACATAGAAAGATAGGGTTGTTTTTTTAGTTTTACCTACGTAGCCTGCAGATCAGATGTTACTGGACTCAGTGCCGGAGGGCAGGATGACAGCAAACCGGGTGCTGTTTTTGGGAGGTGGGGTGAAGGGAAGGTGCTTGGGGATGTTTGTGACCGCTCTTGCAGACCTGACCGTAGGGTTTGGGCCTGGGGGGAAGGTTACAGGCTACTGTGGGCCAAGGGCTGTCTTCAAGGGCAGGGAGCGCTCCAGGGGCCCGGGCACCTGCGGGCTCCCCCTGAGTCTCTCCCCCACCCTGGGCCCAGGTGCGCTTCCTGGAGCAGCAGAACAAGCTGCTGGAGACCAAGTGGCAGTTCTACCAGAACCAGCGCTGCTGCGAGAGCAACCTGGAGCCGCTGTTCTCGGGCTACAGGGACACGCTGCGGCGGGAGGCCGAGTGCGTGGAGGCCGACGGCGGGAGGCTGGCCTCCGAGCTCAACCACGTGCAGGAGGTGCTGGAGGGCAACAAGAAGAGGTGGGCAGGGCAGGCCGGGTGGCTGTGGAGTGGGGCTGTCCTCGGCTCTCCTGGAGGGAAGGGTGGGGAGGTCCCAGAGACGGGGAGGAAGAGATGACACCAGAGCTCCAAGCCGCAGGGCTGAGAGGGGCGCGGGGGCACCCCAGTGCGGGGAGGGGCACAGGAAGGTGCCGAAGAGGCATCTCGAGTCTGCGGTGGCTAGAGCCGCCCCGGAGGTCTGGTGAGCCCAGCTAATTCTCTGACAAACCGCAGAGAGCCCCGCTCCTTGCCCTGCAAGCGCCTGGGGCCCACGGAGACCATGACTTCAGACCCAGCCAGTGCCACATGGCTCTGCCCACCGTCACTCTGCCCCTCTCCCAGCCAGATCAGACGGTGGGGGGCGGGGAGTTCGATGTCCCCCTCTCCAAGTCTGATGGGAAGACCTGGGGATTCTGGCCCGGGAAGCTCGGACTGTTCAGGTGGCCCCAGTGATGGCTGCTTCCCCACCCAGTGGGGGTGCTTCTCGGGGCGCCCCAGAGGTCCGGCGCCCACTCTGGGGCCGGGAGGCGGTAATTACAGAGCTGGGTTTATAGCAGCCCCATTACCCTCATTAAGCAGTGTGAGAACCTGCTCTGGGAACACGCCTGCCCAGGCACAGCTGCGCCGAAGACCGGGCTCGTGGGCAGAGGCACCAGGTCAGGAGGAGGTGATGGAGCCTCCTCCCGCCCTCCATCCCCGCCCCCGCCCGGAGCCCGGAAGTCTGGGCACTGAGGGCGGGTTGCAGGATTTGGCACCCCTGGCTGTTGGGGCGCTGGAGGGAAGCCTCAAGAGGGGAGGCCCCGGGGAGGGGGGCTCTGTCTCCCACTCGGCCCGAGAGGTCGGCAGAGGCCCTGCCGAGCGCAGGAGCAGAGAGCGCGGAGGGGACTGGCCCCCGGCGTGGCCCCGACTCCAGCCACACTCACGCCCCAGGGCAGAGACTCGGCCCTTTGGTGGATGGAAACGAAGGGTCCGGAAGGGCTGGGCACACGGAGCGTCCCTGTCCCAGCCTCAGGCCTGTTCCCCCGCGCTGTCCCCTCAGGTACGAGGAAGAGGTGGGACTCAGAGCCTCAGCTGAGAACGAGTTTGTGGTGCTGAAGAAGGTGAGTGTCTCCCCGGGGACGGGCGTGGGATCAGCGCGCGAACCGGCATTTGGCCAAGTTCACGTGCAGCTGTGGTGGTCGGGGCCCTTGTTCCCAGCACTGGTGGGCTGGTGGGCTGAGCCTGGAGCAGCGTCCTGAGTTCCCGCAGGAGCCCCGATGGCGAGAGGAAGAGAGCCTCAGCACGAAGCTGTTTGGCTTTGAAGACTTGGCAACCCCCACCCCGATTTGCAGGCGCCATCTCTTTCTCTTTGGTTGTTTGTTTTGCGGGCCACACCCCGTGGTTCTTAGGAGCCATTCCTGGCTCTGTGCTCTGGGATCACTCCTGGCAGGGTTCAGGGGAGCATATGCAATGCTGGGAAGCAAATCCAGGCCAGCCACATGTAAGGCAAGCTATCTCTCTGGCCCCTGAAACCATCACTTTTATTTATATATATATATAAACATATATATATATATATGTATATTAGCTTTTTGAATCACACCAGCAGTGCACAGGGTTTACTCCTGGCTCTGCACTCAGGAATTACCCCTGGCAGTGCTGGGGGACCATATGGGATGCTGGGAATCGAACTCGGGTCGGCCGCGTGCAAGGCAAACGCCCTACCCGCTGTGCTCTTGCTCCAGCCCTATTTATTTATAAAATTTATTATTAGTGAATCACCATGAGATAAAGTTCCAGACTTATGAATTTTCATGCTTGCATTTCAGTCACACAATGATCGAGTACCCATCCCTCCACCAGTGCCCGTTTTCCATCACCAATAGTCCCAGCATCCCTCCCATCACCCCCACCCTGTCCCCTTCACCCCACCCCGCCTCTGTGGCAGGGCGTTCCCCCCTTTTGCTCCCTCTCTCCTTGTGGGTGTTGTTGCAACCATCCCTTTTAAATCTGCTTCACTCTTGGGGCCGTCACCCCAAGTTGAGGGTGCTAGTTCTCAGTTGCTAGGGATTCAGGGAGCTGAGACCCACTCTGGGTGCAGGGATTCACCCAAGCCGAGCACCAAGGAGGCCTGAGGGGGAGGGACCCCGGGGCTCTCGACAGCCACACAGCCCCACTCGCGGGGGCTAGCTGACGAGGTGGTGGCAGATTGACAGCAGGTGATGTTAGACTGGGCTTCCGCAGGTTTGCAGGACTGGGTGGCTTTCCCCACTCTGACCCCGAGCAGCCTGGCTCGTGCTTCTCTGGGGGACGATGACAGCAGGTTGGCCCTCACCTTTCACGCAGCCAACCTGGGTTTGACCCGCAGCATCCCATATGGTCCTCCCAGCACCTCCAGATTCCCGAGTGTAAAGCCAGGAGGAACCCCCAGGCACTGCCGGGTGTGACCCCAGAAACAGCAAAACAAAAAGAAACGAAACAAAACTGACTCTGCCTCTTCCTGAGTATGGGCAGGAATACAGGGGTTCCCGGTCAGCGTGGACACTCGGGGCGACCGGAAGTTCCTGGAGAGGGCGGGGGTCGGGCAGCAGGGGCGGGGACACCTGCTTCTCCCGTCATCTCTGCTGTCTCCTCAGGACATTGACTGCGCCTACCTGCGCAAGGCCGACCTGGAGGCCAACGTGGAGGCCTTGAGGGAGGAGATTGGCTTCCTGCAGTCCCTCTACGAGGAGGTGAGTCTCCACACCCGGGGACACCGAGGGAGCAATGCAGGGGGCTGTGGCCTGCACCCCTGGTCCTAGAGGCGCGTTGTTCATCCCCCCCCCACCTCTTCTTTGAGCTCCTGGGCAGCCTTTTGTGACCAGAGAAGGTTCTTTCCGGTTGAGGTTCCCTCCCATGTGGGAACTGGAGGACCCCTGCATTGGAAAGGTGGGGGACCAGGATCAGAGACCCCGAGATGGCACAGCAGGGCGCGGCGAGCTGCAGACACAGGCCCAGCTCCACAGACAGAGCTAGTGTCTCCACTCAGGGGGAAACCGGTCAGAGTCTGTCACTCTGCTGGGCTGCTCTCAGCCAAGCCCAGCTGCCAGGGCCAGCTGGTGTCTGCCAGACGCGGGGGACCCAGGCCGGGATGGATTCTGCCTTTCTCCTTGCTTTGTCCCCAGGGTCCGGACCCTGGCCTTTCTCTTACAGCTACGCTTTATGTTTTGGGAGGCCCCCACACAGACGTGTTTAGGGCTTACTCCTTGCTCTGCACTCGTGGTGGCACTTGGGGGAGCAGAGGCAGCGCTGGGGATCGAAGCCAGGTTGGTGGTGTGCCAGGCTGGCGCCCTATCCGCTGTCCTGCCACTCTGGTCCCGTCTTAAACGCGCCAGTTCTTTCTCATTTACTCGCAGCAGCGTTAGAGCTGGGTTTACGTTGAGGGGAACCCAGAGGCATTGTTGATTCCGCAGGAAATCCAGCTCCTTCAGTCTCAGATCTCGGACACGTCGGTGGTGGTCAGGATGGATAACAGCCGGGACCTCAACATGGACTCCATTGTGGCTGAGATCAAGGCACAGTATGACGACGTTGCCAGCCGCAGCCGGGCGGAAGCTGAGTCCTGGTACCAGACCAAGGTGACCCGGAGGGCTGTGTGGCCGTGGGCATGGCGCTCCCCTGGGAAGTGCTCCGTGCACTCAGCCGGGCTGTGGCCGAGGTTTAGGCATTGCAGGGAGGAGGAGGGACTGCGGGGAGGGGTGCGGCAATGCCCAGCACGCACACTGGGCATTTCACCGGCATGTGCACCCCCTCTCCCCCACCTGTAGTGCGAGGAGATGAAGACCACCGTGACCCGGCAGGGTGAGAACCTCCGAAGGACAAAGGAGGAGCTCAATGAGCTGAACCGTTTGATCCAGAGGCTGACGGTGGAGGTGGAAAACGCCAAACAGCAGGTTGGCACCTGCCCTGAGACCCTGCCCCGGGCCCTGCTCCTTGGGTCACTTTGCCTTCCTCCCGTGGCCCCCCTACACGACCATCTCTCTGAGGGGCTCCACAGACTGGAACTGAGCCCACCTCACCCTGATCCCCGGGCACTCGACCACAATATACACTTTTTTAAATTTACAATCGTGGCTCCTTCCTTCCTTCCTTCCTTCCTTCCTTCCTTCCTTCCTTCCTTCCTTCCTTCCTTCCTTCCTTCCTTCCTTCCTTCCTTCCTTCCTTCCTTCCTTCCTTCCTTCCTTCCTTCCTTCCCACCATTCCTCTGTCCGCCCTGAGCACGTAAAGACATAATTTATGCTTTTATGGCCCATTTCTCATGCATATCAAAAAAGATTAGGTAAATATATACTCGGACATACATGTTTTAATGTTCTACATTTACATGAGGGTACCGTTCCATTTCCCTCCTTCGGTCTCTGAGATCCATGCATATTGTTAGCCTTTCCCTCTTGCAGTATTTCTCAGTGTGGATTCTACTGTACCCATAAGCCAGTTTCCCATTAATTCTCCTATTGAAGAATACTTAGTTTCCAAGTCTTTGAACGAGTTGTATCATGAACATTTTATATATTCTTACATATGTCTCCAGGCTGGAGCGATAGCACAGCGGTTGGGCTTTCGCCTTTCACGTGGCCGACCCTAGTTCGATTCCTCCACCCCTCTCAGAGAGCCCGGCAAGCTACCGAGAGTATCGAGCCCACTCGGCAGAGCCTGGCAAGCTACCCGTGCATATTGGATATGCCAAAAAACAGTAACAATAAGTCTTTCAATGAGAGACGTTACTACTGCCTGCTCAAACAAATCGATGAGCAACGGGATGACAGTGACAGTGACATATGTCTCCACATGGTTTTATTTCATTTTATTTTATTTTTGCTTTTTGGGTCATACCCGGTGATGCACAGGAGCTACTCCTGGCTCTGCACTCAGGAATTACCCCCTGGCAGTACTCAGGGGACCATATGGGATGCTGGGAATCAAACCTGGGTCAGTCGCTGCAAGGCAAACGCCCTACCCGCTGTGCTATCACTCCAGCCCCTCCATGTGGTTTTACATGAGAGGTATTTTTTTCTTCCATTTTTGGTGGGCAGAGGGTTTGAATTTCACGTCTTTTGGATAAATACTGGGAAGCACCGCTGTGCTGGATCACGTGGTCGTGGGACTTTTAATATTTGAGGGTCCACTAGACTGTTCTCCATGGCAGTGCCATCTGATTGCTTTCCTACCAGCTGTGTGCGAGGTTCTGGCTCCTTCAGATTCTCGCCAACACCATTTTTGTTTCTTTGGTTTTGGGCTACACCTGGTGGTGCTCAGGGATTACTCCTGGCTCTGTGCTCAGGAGTCACTCCTGGCCATGCTTGGGGGGCCATATGCTGACCTCTGTGCCAGCACTTATTAATGGGGCGGCTCTGGGCAGGCCGTGGCTGCTCTGGATGCTCACTTTCTGCATCCACAAGTCTGTTCTGACAAGTCCAGAAGTAGCTTAACAGTCAGTTACAACAACAGCCTTGTTTTCTGTACTCCCAGCGCTGCAAGCTTGAAGGAGCCGTGGCGGAGGCGGAGCAGCAGGGCGAGGCGGCCCTCTCCGACGCCAAGTGCAAGCTGGCCGGCCTGGAGGAGGCCCTGCAGAAGGCCAAGCAGGACATGGCGTGCCTGCTCAAGGAGTACCAGGAGGTGATGAACTCCAAGCTGGGCCTGGACGTGGAGATTGCCACCTACCGAAAACTGCTGGAGGGCGAGGAGAGCCGGTGAGGACACGGCACAGGGACACCTCCCCACCCCAGGACCAGGCTAGAGCCCTCCAGGCAGGCAGCCTTCGAGCCCAGGAAGACTCAGGGCAGCGAGGGGCACAGTCACGCGTCATTTACAGAGGGAAGCAAGACCCAGGCCCACAGCTAGTTAGGGACTCAGCTAAAACAACATCAATCTCCCGCCTCGCATTCTAGGAATTTACAACCAAACCATGTACACCCCCTTTTTGCTGTGATGGTCAGGGGTAACACACTTTATTGCGGCCCTGGGGATCCCGGATGTCACAGCTGCTGGGACTGTACTTAATGGGTGTGGGGCAGGGCCGGGAACTGAACCCACAGCTCTAAGCCGGCAAGGCTGGCTCTGTCTCTGAGCTGTCTGTGGGGTCTCCACTGTTATCTCCACCTGCAGTTCCCCCCTGGCTGCCCCGCCAGCTCCTTCCACGGCAGCTGCTTTCCTCTGATGCCCGCAAAGAAGTGTCTGTGATTTACGCTTTAGGGGGTTCTACAGCTGGGCTCATTTCACAGATTCACTAAAGGCTGTTTGATTTAATGAACAGGTGAGGAATTTTGTCTTTCCCAGGCAGGCTGATTTCAGGGTGGCAGGACAGAAAGGAGTAGCTTTGGCAGGGCAGGACAGAGGCAGACAAAGAGCCTCCAGGGACTAGGGTAGTGACCCCACTGGGAAGGAGAATGGAGGAAGAAGAGCTGGGGGGAAGGACCAGGGCACTCCAGGCTGTGCTGATAGTCTGAGCCCCAAGAATAGGGCGGGGGGGGGGGAGGACTCCCTGGGCTGCAGAGGTGCAGAGGACTCCCTGGGCTGCTCCTCATGGTGGCCACTGACCTGGTCCCGTCCGAGAGAGCAGAGTGTGGAGGTTCAGGTCATGGGTGTAAGCCAGTTTTCACCGCACCCTGTCTTTGTACCTCGCTGTGCCTCAGAGGGCTCTTCTAGACACAGAACAAACCAAGCCCTCCCGTGCAAGCCATCTGCAAGGATGGAACAAGCTAGTGAAACCTGGTGAACAGGGGACGAGGAGGTTCTGAAAGGGACTATCTCTATCGGGGCAGGGAGAGGCTCGCTAGGACCCAGGGCAGCCCGAGGAATCTGACCAAGTGGTTGGCTCCATCACCAGCATCACACAGGCACTGGTCACGATGACCCTTACTCTCCATGCAGTCGCCGTCATGAGGGCTTTGGAAACTCGGTCCTGTAATGAACGAGGCACCGAGCTTGGGAAAGGCAGCTGGAAGTATTCTGTGCTTTGTAGATTGAGGCTGCTCTTAGCTTGGAGCGGGTTTGATTAGATGGTCCAAAAAAAAATGACCGTTGCAGAAAATTAGAAATCAAAGCAACCCACCCACCACCTCTTCTCTGTTGCTAGCCTGGTGGCTCACCTGGTGAGCCAGGGTGGGAACAGATTAGAATCTTCTGGAAGGGCACCGTTCCCTGGGCATGGCAGGTTCACATGGCAGCACAGTGAGCCTGAAGCCCCTCACCAGGGAAAAAGAGCACGGGGTGGTGTGGGGCGGGGGCTCAGGCAGGCAGGTGACATGCGAGAGCTTTCCTGGAGCAGCAGAGTTGAAGCTCAGGGCCCGCAGGGGGATGCAGCAAGAGGAGAGGGGACTGGCCCATCGTCACCCAGTCAGTGAGTGGCTGAGAGGGAAGATGCAGGAAGGGAGGAGGACACAGACGGGTGAGGGAAGCAGGCGCGAGGGTTGCTGGGGCACCCACGGCTGCACTGTGAACGTCTCCTCACTGGTGGTGTCAGCGGCAAACACTCCTGCCGGCTTTCCTAAGTGGGCTCGATTTTAGGGACTCTGCCTGTGGTGCTCTATTGAGCCGCCGGACAATCCTGGGGGCAGGTATTATCATTCCACTCTCTGACAAGGACGTAAGTTAGGTGGCTGGCCCAGGGTCAGCCAGTCGGTGTGTGGCACAGGCTGACACAACCGCAGGTGACTCCACATGTTGAACCCCCGCAGCCTCCAGCCACCCTCTGGCTTTACCAGGGTGTGACGCCGACCCATCAGTTATAGCCGTGCGGGAATGTGGCCCCCGAGGACAGTGCGGGCAGCTTGGGGAAGAGCATGGTTTGCCTGTGTGCTCTTGAGTCCCATCCATGCCCATTTCCCTCCAAGATGGAGTCCACCGGGATGATACACAGGCTCGTTTCCCAAAGGGAAAGATAGGCTATGGCTGCTTCCACCACTGACCCAATCAATGGCTTTACTGATGTTCCAGCGAGGGGGACGGGGAGGGCAACGCCTACCTGCCCCGTCTCTACCTCTCAGTCCGATGCAGCTCCTTGGCTGAGAAGCAAACAAGGCAGAGAGTGGCCCCTTTTGTGCTGTGATTGGTTCTCCCTGTCCTTTTGGGGTCTCTGGGAGCCGTACCCACACTGTGCTGCAGGTTGCCCTCCCGGCCACCCATCTCTGCTCCCCTCCTTCTGGCTGGGAGGGGAACTGACTTGCCACAGAGCAGAGGAGCAAGGCTCTCACCATACTCCTTCTCCTCTCCTTGCAGGTTGTGTGAAGGTGTGGGCTCGGTCAACATCTGTAAGTTGTCTGTGTGTGTGTGTCAGGGCTGGGTAGGCATGGTTCTGTGGCTTACATCTAGCAGGTGATGGACCCTCTGGCCAGGGGACAGTGAGTAAGGGAGATAGGAGTTGAGGTCTCCGGGATGTGGGCATATGGATGGCCCTGTATGGATGCATCTGGAACATCCATGAAGCCTCAGCTAACAGCTGTGGAAATTGAAGCTCCCTTAATTGGTTAGACAGAAATAGTCTAAAACATTCAGTTACACAGAGAATGGTCCTTAAGTAATAAAGCCCTTATCGTATCTAGTGATATAACAATAAAAGCCTCTAGATGTGAATTCTGTAGGAATCCTGCAGGCATCTCTTACATTTTTATGTTGAATTGCACACAGATAGTCCCAAGAGAGGTCTCAGTTGATTCCCCCTCCCTCTCCAGAAACCACATTTCTAGGGGCTGGAGTGACAGCACAGCGGGTAGGGCATTTGCCTGCATGCAGCCGACCTGAGTTCAAATCCCAGTGTCCCGAGCACCGCCATGGGTAATCCTGAGTGCAGAGCCAGGAGTAACCCCTGAGCATCACCGGGTGTGACCCAAAAAGCAAAAAACAAACAAACAAAAAACCAAACCACATTTCTAGATGATTCCTCCACTGTGAGTGGAGGTCGTAGAAACACCGGTCCAGTGTTAGGTAGCTCCAGTTGGTCTACGCGTCCACTTTGTTAACCCTATTTGTTCAGGAAGCAAATGGCAGTGGGTTTCAGTGTGAAGTTTCAAAAGATTCGTGTCTCTGAGGTGGGTTGGGGGCGGGGAAGAGAATGCACCGTTTCAAAGAAAACTCTGGGCTGTGCCCTGTCTGGGGTGGAAGAATTCTGACCCGGTGTCTCCTTACAGGTGTGAGTCGCTCCCAAGGCGGTGTGGTCTGCGGGGATCTCGGTCCCACCCTGCAGCGTGGCCTGGAGAGTGTGGTCATCAGCAATGGTGCCCTCTGCGCCCCCTCTGTGGTGGGCGTCTGCTCCAGTGCCAGATCTGTGCGCTTTGCATAGGGGGGGGCAAGAGGAAGGAAACTAGGCAGGCGGGGGGGGGGGACATCTCTCAGTGACTGCCCCTCCCAGGGACCCCCTGCCTGCCCCCTGGCGTTGTGCTTGCTCTCAGAGTGCGCCTCTGGGTCCGACATTGCTGACAGCCCTGCCCTGGGGGACTGGAAAGGGCCGCAAGGACCTTTTGATATAAACTCTTCCATTGTCATTTCTCGCCCAGCTTGCTTCTGGCTAGCAGAAGGAGCTTCTGGGAAGGACTCCCTGGGACGTCTGCGTGCGGGGCCTTTGTGCTCTGTCCCTGGATCTGTGCGTGTTCTCACACCACAGAGGGGAAGGTGGGGATGTGGGGGCGGGGCTCCCCAGAGACCCTGCCGGGTTGTGTGTTCCCACGTTCCCCCATAACTCTTCAGACGTGGAGATGTTGGGACAGGGTGTTGCTGGGGTTCTTGGTGGTGGTGGCCGAGGGAGGGACTGTACTGCTGTGCCGATTAAACGATTAAACGTTGATGGCCGAGGATTATGTGCCTGCCATGTCTGTGTTTGCCTCTTCTGCTCTTTCTGCAGCCTACTCCAAGACCCGGTGACTTCAATTCTCCAAGTAGGTCGGGTGCCCCTGGCCCTCCTCGCCCCCGTCTGCCTAAACACCAGGATTTCTGTGCATCATTGTTAGCTCTGCTCATCCTGGGATCCATCCAGATGGATTGGATGGAAAAACCTAGGGTTAAGCTAGAAAGTCGGATTGAAACAAGCTCCTGTAGGAACCAGGCAGAGAACCACTAGTTTCCATGGCAGAATGAAGAGAGCCATGTAACCCGAGTGCAGGTGTGAATTTCCTTCTCATTTTTCTTGGGACCAGACAAATCCTCCAAAAGTTTTGGACAGGTCTTACCATGACAGTTAACATGGACCTAGTGTATCGGACCTCAAATTAAAATTCAGGCCTCTGGCTGGAGGTCATTGCCCCCTAAGAGCCTGGTGGGGGACTTGTCCCTGGCTTATTCCTGAACCGATGGACCCCAACGTGTCCCACACAGAGGAATCTCGTCAGCGCCCCTTATAATTATTATTTTTTGCTTTTTGGGTCACACCTGGCGATGCACAGGGGTTACTATTGGCTCATACACTCAGGAATCACTCCTGGCAGTGCTCGGGGGACCATATGGGATGCTGGGAATTGAACCTGGGTTGGCCACGTGCAAGGCAAACGCCCTACCCGCTGTGCTCTCGCTCCAGCCCCATCCACACCCTTTAGACGCAGGTGTGACTTCAGATGCAGAGACCCAGAGAGGGTTTTTCTGACAGCAACTTTCTTTATTATATGATAAGAAGAACTCTACTTCTCCCATCTTATTTTATTTAGGGTTTAATAAAAGATTTCAAAGGGACTTGGCTAGGTAGCAGAACTTTTGCTTCACTTCATTTGCTTCCAAGATAGCAACCTCCAAGCTGCTCTCCGCGGCCACACAGCCTTTCTCTTCAGAAAGTGTCCCCAGGTGCACAGAGTTCCTGGGGTTCCCCACAAGGAGTGAGGCAGTTGTAAGTCTCTGCCTCTGGACCAAGAAGCTCCCGGGAGAAGGGAACATTGCGTGAGTGTATGTGTGTGTGTGTGTGTGTGTGTGTGTGTGTGTGTGTATGCACGTGTGATGAGGGAACATTGCGTGAGTGTGTGTGTGTGTATGCGCGTGTGATGAGGGGACATTGCGTGAGTGTGTGTGTGTATGCGCGTGTGATGAGGGAACATTGCGTGAGTGTGTGTGTGTATGTGCGTGTGATGAGGGAACATTGCGTGAGTGTGTGTGTGTATGTGCGTGTGACGAGGGAACATTGCGTGAGTGTGTGTGTGTATGCGCGTGTGACGAGGGAACATTGCGTGAGTGTGTGTGTATGCGCGTGTGATGAGGGAACATTGCGTGAGTGTGTGTGTGTATGTGCGTGTGATGAGGGAACATTGCGTGAGTGTGTGTGTGTGTATGCGCGTGTGATGAGGGAACATTGCGTGAGTGTGTGTGTGTGTATGCGCGTGTGATGAGGGAACATTGCGTGAGTGTGTGTGTGTGTATGCGCGTGTGATGAGGGAACATTGCGTGAGTGTGTGTGTGTGTGTGTGTGTGTGTGTGTGTGTGAGAGATGATGTTGGGGATCATACCCAGTGTCACGCATATGATAGTCATGTGCGCCGTCACTGAGCACACATATTCCTGCCCCCCACCCCCATTACTGAACAAAGCAGAAATGTGCAGGGGTGTCAGGCACAAAGGTGCCTACGAGGGTTGGAGTAGCCCCCCCCTCGCCCCCGGACAGAGGGACACTTAAGGAAGGCGCCGCCTTGCTTTAATTCTCTTCCTGCAGTGAATTAAACAGTGATACAGCTGACGCCCTTTGCCCCCGCCCCGCTGCCCTCCTCCCCGTGAGACCACTTGGCTCCGTGGTCAGTGTCCACTGCTCCTGTTCTATTTCTGTTTGTTCTGAAAACGAGGGTGCTGATGTGACGGCCTCTCATGGCCCACCTGGGGAAGTGACACAGCCCTGGTCTTTTCTCTCCGGACTTATTTGGCTTCCTATGGTCCACTTGAGGCCCTCCCAGTTGGCTGCAAATGCCGAAATCCCATTTTTTTTTTCTTCTTGTTTTGGATCACACCTGACGATGCTCAGGGGTTCCTCCTGGCTCTGCACTCAGGAACTACTCCTGGCTCTGCACTCAGGAACTACTCCTGGCGATGCTCGGGGGACCATACGGGATGCTGGGAGTCGAACCCGGACAAACGCCCTCCCTGCTGTCCTATGGCTCCATCCCCCCGTCTTTTCTTTCATGATGAGCAGCACCCCTGGGTCTCTAGCCCTGCTCCAGTGTGCCATGACGTGCGCAGTCACGCCTTCCTGTCTGTGATCCTGCAGGGTGGCCGTGGCCGGGGGCTGGTCCCTGATGCTGTCCCCGACTGTTCCAAGGGGGCAGCCCGGGCCTTCCTTGACAAGGTGGTTGATCTGTGTTTCTCCCTGTGCTTAGTGTGGACTGCGGCTGGAACCCAGGGCTTCACACGTGAAGGCTAGCACATGCCTCTGGGCTCTGTCTCTGGTCCTGACACAAGGTCCCAAGGATGGGAGCAGGGAAGAGTTTGAGATCTGGGGGCTGGGTACTGGGGAGGCTGCTGCAAAGCAGAGGGGCTGGAGACTTGGTAGGGACGAGCCTGTGAGCACCGTGGAGAAGAGAGAAGACCCCCAGTCTCACATCCATCGAGGCTTGAAAGGAAAGTGCTCTCAAGCACTCTGGGGGGCTGTGCCTGGGGTGAATACGGAGATAAGAGTTCACTATGGACTGAATCCCTCCAAGGGAGGTCTGAGTTTGACTTGTGACCTTTCAAAGGAAAAGGACGCTTCAGAAAATTCTGAATGGACCCACTTTACGGCTCGGGTTTTTTATTCTTCTGACTTCCTCTAGCTATCTCACTGTCACTGCCACTGTCATCCCGTGGCTCATAGATTTGCTTGAGCGGGCAGCAGTAACGTCTCCATTGTGAGACTTGTTGTTACTGTTTTTGGCATATCGAATACACCATGGGTAGCTTGCCAGGCTCTGCTGTGCGGGTGGGATACTCTCGGTAGCTGGCCGGGCTCTCCGAGAGGGGCGGAGGAATCGAACCTGGATCGGCCGTGTGCAAGGCTCTCTCATGACATAAAAATATTCTAATGCAATATGAAGCCTTAGGAGGACACCCTTCGCTGGGCTGGAGAGATAGCACTGTAGGTAAGGCGCTTGCCTTGCACATGTCCAACCCAGACTCTATCCCTAGCCAGGAGTGATCCCTGAGCACAGACGCAGGAGTAAGCCCTGAGCATTGCAGGGTGTGGCCCCCAAACGAAGAAATGATTGCCCCCTTTGCTCTCTGCAGGGAATAGCTCCTTTAGCAGGAAGGGCTGGGGGCCCCCAGAGCCCTTTGACCCAGAGAATGGGCCTGGAGCATTGCCCACAGCTGCAGGGTGTAAGTTGGGGGGCCTCCTGCTATGAGCCAGCCCCCCCACCCCGTCCTTAGCCTGGTCTGGGCACACAATTGTGGGAACTCATTACAGAGAATTGCGTTTCCACTCTGACATCTGACCTGTCCGGGTGTGGAGCCCTGGCTGGGCAGAGAGGGGTGTGGCCTTGGAGTTCAGCTCTGTAACAGACCAGGAAGCCCGCACGGCGACCCCTGGTGGTCATCCCTAGCTACAGCCCCCCCGCACCCCCCTCAAGCTGCAGGAGGCCCCCCACTGACACCCAAAGCCCGGGGCCCTTTCTTGAACCGATCAGAAGGCTCAGCTGACTCCTCTGACTGCTCAGGCCTGGCGCTGTGGGGTTTGCTGCCTCCCTCAGAGATCCCCCCGCTGGCCTGCAGTGGACATGTTCGGGGGGGGTGTTCACTTCTCCCCCAGGGCCGTCAAGGGGCTGGTGGGGGCACATCTGCCGGGAACCGTGGCAGCCAACGTGTTCTCCCGCCGGAGAGACGGGGGTGAGAGAGGGCAGAGACGGCTGAATCCCTCTTCCGTTGCAGCCCGGGGTGCCCCTCCTTCAGGCCGTATATGTCTGTGAGACCCCTCCTGGGAGTGGGGTGTATATGGGGGTTGGGGGTTAGAGTTCTGAGGAGCTGCTTCTTGCTCTCAACTCAAGGCACTTCCAGCCCGATCCAGGCTTCTAAAACCCCGTCCCACATCGCTGGCACACAGTCACCAAGAACCAGTGCTCATTGGGACAGTGCTCATTGGGGCTGAGGCATGGGGTGCCAGGGGCGGGTTGTGGCAGGAGTGTGCTGGGGGGCGGGAAGGGGGAAGGGAGATTCGAGGGGAGCATGGAGCCAGGGGATAGGGACACAGGCAGGGAACAGGCCTCTGGGACGTCCTGGGCACACCTGTGCAGAGGGTGGGCTTATCCCTGTGCCCGGGGGTCTTGTGCCGGGTGGGGAATGGGGAGGGTGGAGGAGCAGCTGGGCAGGGGAGCTCCCGGGAGCCTCCTTGGAGTCAGGTATGCACACGCCTGCTGAGCACGGATTTGAGCCGGGTGGGAGGGCTGAGTGCAGCCAGGCCAGGGTTCTGGCTCAGGGGGGAGTGGGGGAAGATCAGGGCAGGCCCCAGGGCACTGGGGCGGGGGCGAGGGGGGGTATCGAGGATTCAACAGTGACAATGAAGCTGAAGGGGAATTGACGAGGAGGATAGACCCCACCCATGCTTCCAGCCGGCCAACTCCAGAGGGCAGGAGCTGCCAAGGGGCAGCTGAGTCTGGGCAACGGCATAGCCATGGAGAGCATTGGGGTGCCCATGTGATGGTGGCCTTGGTCACCTGGGAATCTCCCCCAATGTCCTCTCATGTGCTCGAGGTGGTCTCACCCTTGCTTCACAAAGTAACATGCTTGGGAATCTGCCTCTGTCCTCTCCTGCCAGCTGCCCACGAACGCCCCATTCTCTCTGCGAGAATCCACAAGAAGGGGGCCCTCGACTTTGTTGGGGGGGCCCGTCTCTGGGGGCAGGAGGCTGCTGGTTCCGACAGCATCATCAGATGGAGCGCCCCCCCCCCCTTCTCAGAGCTGCGTGGGGGTAAGGCTGTGGGGGCTGCAGGGCTGGGAGGGGCGGGTAGGAGCGTGGACGTGTGGCTCACAGCGCAGGGCCCGGCATTGCAGCAGCAGCGTTTATTAAAACAGGTTGAGATAGCCCAGAAGGCAAGGCGCCCACAGATAGCCCGGGTGGGGCCGAGCCGGGAAGCAGACGGACCTCCTCTGCCCACACACCCCTCCCGCACTGGCAGAGGCCCGTGGGGAGCCACCAGGGAGTTTTCTTTGAAATGTATAAAGGTGCATCAAGAGCAAGACCTGTCCCAAATCAAAGGACCCCGCCCCCCACCCCTGGCATCAGGGGCCTCTCAACTGGGAGGCCCCTGGAGGAGTTTGGTTGGAACAAGCTAACCCATAGGAAGGAAGTCAGTCAGAGAAACAAGCAAAACTCACACAAAATACCCCCGGCCGCGTTTCCTGGAGGGAAACTTTGGTCTAGGAGAGGGGAGCCGCCGGGGAGGAGGGGCAAGTAGGGGGTCTTTGGATCTCAGGGGCGGGGGCCCGGGGCGGCAGCCTCATTTCTCGTTCCAGAGGAAGGCCAAGCCTCCCTCCTCTCTGGCCCCCCGGTGTGAGGGGCGTCCCAGAGGGCCCCGGGTGGACCGATGAGCCGCTGGTGTTCTGAAGCCGAATTGAAGGGCCGGGAACGAGGCACGGGCGGGAGGAACCAGGAAACGGTCCCCGAAACAACCCCCAGGGGGCGGCAGAGAGTGGCCGAGGGTCTGTCCCCAGAAGGGACCTGTGGAAGATTCTGGCAACAAGCGCACGTTTTCCCATTCACACACCATCCGGACGCCGACGCGGGCCTGGCCCGGGCCTACGCGAAGCGCACGGACCGGCTGCTCCCGCAGCTGAAGCTGGAACAGCGGGGCTGGCAGGGGCTGCAGGAGTCGGGCGCCATGACCGTGATGCTGCCCCCCGTGGCCATGGGGCCAGAGGCGATCTGGCGGCCAGGGGTGGTGCTGCACGTGAGGCCCCCGCACGAGACCCCGCCCCGGGAGCTGCTGACGCCTGGGGGAGAGAGAGGGCGCGAGAGTGAGCAGAGGGGACAGACCCCCAGGCCCCCTGCCCCCCGAGGGCTCTCCTGTCCCGGGCGCAGGTCACGCCGGCCAGGGGAGGAGGAGCTGGTTGGCAGCCCTGACCCTCGCCGGCAGTGAGCTTGCTTGCCCCTGTAGCTGTCCTCAGCGAGGAGCCACAGGATGGGCGCCCCCCTCCCCCGCTGGCCCCCCACTTGGGAATGTTGGGGGCAGCCTGGCCCATCAGTGAGGGGGTGTTCAGGCAGATACTTACAGACGTTCACCGAGCCCACGCCTTCACACAGCCTGTGGGGAAGAACATCCTGTTAGCACCCATTCTGGATTCCTGAGGGGGAGGGATCCCCCCTCCCCCAGAGAGAGAGGCCGTGTGGGGTCAGGGCCCACCCCCACGGGCAAGTCGGCACTCAGTGCTCACTTTCTTCCTTTCCTTTGGGGCCACACTCAGTAGCACTCAGGGATCATTCCAGGCTCTGCTCGGGCAGGGGCCACTCCTGGCAGTGCCCAGGGACTGCGTGTGGTGCCAGGGGTCAGCCGGGCGCGGCCATGTGCGAGGCAAGTGCCTTTACCCCTGTGTTATCCCTTTTACCTGTCACTTTTTTTTTTTTTTGAAGGGGATGGCGCACGCTCCATGGTGCTCAGGGCTTACTCCTGGCTCTGCGCTCAGGAATCACGCTTGGTGGTGCTCGGGGGACCCTATGGGGTGCTGGGGATCGAACTCGGGTCGACGGCGTGCAAGACACGTTCCCTGCCCGCTGTGCCATCTCATCATGTAGGAAGCTTCTCGGAGACAACAGGGCTCCGAGTCAGATAACGGGGGCCGGTTCTGGCTCTTACGCCAACGAATGTGGGGCCCTGGGGAAGCCGCGGATGCTCGAGCAGGTTTCTCTGTCTTGGGTGGAGTGCGAGGAGGCGGGGTGTGCTGGCTGAGAGACAGCGAGCACTGCGTGGACGATGCTTACTGCTGGAGCCTTACCGGTCCTGGACGTGTCAGAGACACATCACACGCAGGGACCCCTGGGCCCTGGGCTGTCTGTCCACTCCTGGGGACGAGGGTCTTGGCCTCACCTGTGCTCCTCGCCCTCCAGCAGGCGCCGGTAGGTGGCGATCTCGATGTCCAGGCCCAGCTTGGAGTTCATCACCTCCTGGTACTCCTTGAGCAGGCACGCCATGTCCTGCTTGGCCTTCTGCAGCGCCTCCTCCAGGCCGGCCAGCTTGCAGCGGGCGTCCGTGAGGGCCGCCTCGCCCTGCTGCTCTGCCTCGGCCACGGCGGCCTCCAGCTTGGCCCGCTGCAGGGAGGGGGTGGGGGGTCAGGGGGAGTGGAGCTGTCGCCCACACGCTGATGGAGCTGGGCACCCAGGGGCGGGGGGGGGGGGGCCCGAGCGCAGGGCGTCAGCTCGCTGGTCTGGGTGTGGAATGGGGGTCTCCTGGCTGGGGCTCGGGGAGGCCCAGGAGGGGGCCAGTCACCCGACTCAGCTCACTTGGAGTGCCACGTGATGTGGGAGGGCCCTGTCCTCCCTCTGGGACTGTGCTTCCTCCTGGGCACACTAGGATAGGCGCGGGCATAGCTCTACCCTGTGTGTTTGAATCCCCTGTACTCTACCTGGCACTTGGCGTTCTCAATCTCGGCCGTGAGCCTCTGGATCATGCGGTTCAGCTCGTTGATCTCCTCCTTGGTGCGGCGCAGGGTCTCCCCGTGCCTGATGACGGTGGCCTTCATCTCCTCACACTGGGGCAGAGGGACAGAGAGGCCTGAGACTCAGGACGGGGGGTGCCGCCCATCGGGACCCCCAGGTGAGAGTGCGGGCTGTGCAGTGCCCAGCTGGAGCAACAGTACATGGCAGCCCTGCCCGTCCCTGGGGGTCAGTGTCCCAGGCAGGAGCAGCCGGTGCCCGTCTGTGCTTCAGGGAGCCTGTGTGGGAGCAGGGCCAGTGCCTCTCACCTTGGTGCGGTACCAGCTCTCGGCCTCAGCCCGGCTGCGGCTGGCAACGTCGTCGTACTGGGCCTTGATCTCGGCCACGACACAGTCCATGTTCAGGTCCCGGCTGTTGTCCATCTTGACGATGACCGAGGTGTCTGAGATGTGGGCGTGGAGGACGCGGATCTCCTGCAGGGGGCATCACACACGCATGGGGCATCTCATGGCTCCTGCTGTGCCTGAGCCCGTCACAGCTGGGAGGGTCCTCGGCACCCCCTCCCCGGCCTAACAGTGAGAGAACAGCTGCCGCGTGTAGGAAGGGCCCTCACAGCTGCCTGTTGTGCGCTGGGGCGGAAGCCAGGCTGGTGGCCAGGATTCGAATTCCGACCCTTCTTGAGCTGGGGCCCCACCTGTTCCACCGCCCTGGACCCCACACACGTGTCAGTGCATGTGTGCCCCAGGGCCCCTGCTGCAGGCCCCATTTCCCCGGCCATGTGCATTCGAATCCCGCTCTCCCTGGCCCACGTTGGCTCGGCCGCGCCCGCACCTCGTCATAGAGGCGCTTGAGGAAGCTGGACTCCTCCACCAGGGCCTCCACGTTGGCCTCCAGGTCCGATTTCCGCAGGTAGGCGCAGTCCACGTCCTGGGGGGGAAGACGTGGCAGCACTGTGAGCGTGGGGGGTTGTGCTGTGCATTCGGTGCGTCCCGCTGTGCTGTACAGTACGTGGCTGCGTGTGTGTGTGTGTGTGTGTGTGTGTGTGTGCGTGCAGTGCGTGCTACCTGTCATGTACTATGTTGGGTATCGTGCATGTGTGTATTATGCATGCTGGTGGTGTGAATCTTGTTTGCACGTGTTATACATTGTGCATGTTGTATTTGCATGTGCCATGGGTTGTGTGTGTGTGTGTGCTGTGTGCGTAGGTGTACTGCATGTTGCATTGTATGTGCTAAATCTGTGTGTCATGTGTGTTTGCATTGTGAAAGCCATGGGCATCGTGCTGCGTGTATATCACATGTGTGGTGTGTGTGTTACCATGCGGCATGGTGTCTGTTGCATGCATCATGTGTGTTGCAGTGTGTATGTGTATGGCGTGCATTGTATGTGTCCTGTGTGAGTTGCATGTGAGTGGGGGGCGTGTAGGAGGTGGCCATGTGGCCCTCACCTTCTTCAGAACCACGAACTCGTTCTCCGCCGTGGCCCTCAGAGCCACCTCCTCCTCGTACCTGGGGGGAGATGCCGTGCTGAGGGCTGTCCCGGAAGGTCTCCCCGGATCCAGCGCTACCCCCCGCCCCCGCGACCATCGCGCGTCAGTCCACGCCTGGTCTGCCGGCTCCACTCCCTCTGGCGTCACTGCAGCAGCTCCCCTGCCTGGGATGGGGTCAGGGTCGGCCCCGACTCCTGCTGAAGCTTCTGTGTGCCCTGGACCCCCAGAGAGCAGGGGCCAGGGGCGCAGAGCTGCGGGCGGGCACCTGCCGAGCCCTCGGTCTCCCACCCGCATTCCCCGCACCCACCTGTCCCGGAACGGAGGTGGGGTCAGAGAGTCTGAAGGGGGCCCCCGCCCGGCCCAGGGACCCAGGGCTTCGGTCTCCCCCACGGCAGGCAGGACTCAGGAAGCTGCCTTCTGTGCCCACGGGGGAGCCCCCCTTTACCTGCGAGCCCCCGCCCCACACTCACTTCTTCTTGTAGCCCTCCAGCACCTCCTGCACGTGGTTGAGCTCGGAGGCCAGCCTCCCGCTGTCGGCCTCCACGCACTCGGCCTCCCGCCGCAGCGTCTCGATGTAGCCTGAGAACAGCGGCTCCAGGTTGCTCTCGCAGCAGCGCTGGTTCTGGTAGAACTGCCACTTGGTCTCCAGCAGCTTGTTCTGCTGCTCCAGGAAGCGCACCTGTGGGGGAGGCGGGGGTCGAGACTCAGGGGGGCCCGGCTGCCTCCCGCCAGATCTCTCGGGAATAGCCCAGGGCTGGGCTCCGGGCATGAGTGCCCCTCGGCAGGAAGTGGTGGGTGTGGGGGGCCCTGGCTTGAAGCCAAGGGCCTGCCTGGTGGGGGTACCGGTTCTGTCCCTCACGCAGGGAGGAGCGAGGACCTGGCTTTGGACCTGCCTTCCCATCTACAGTGGAGATGATCGTGTCAGCCTTGGGGTGGGAGGGGGAGCAGGTCCACACAGGGGAGGGACCTAGAGCAGTCGCTGATGTGTCCTGTAGGCGTCCATCCAACTGCAAGAGAACTCCAATGGCCCGTCGCTGTTCTTAATTTACTCACTTATGCAGCACAATGAATATTTACCATGTGGTTGCCAGGCACTGCGAGAAACCATAGGCATGAGTGCATGCACACACATACATGTACACACACATACACAGGCACACACATACATATACACACATGCACACACATACATATGCATATACATGCAGACATGCAGACACTCATTCACATACATCTACACAAAAGCATACACATACACATACTTACACATGCACATACATGCGATACACACATACAGACTTACAGACACAAACTCATACATATGCACACACATACATACACACATATGCATGCACATATACTCATAGCCCCCCCCAACACACACACCCTGAGTCTAAGCCTGTCAATTTCATTCAATTATCATTGCTCTTAGGGAAGGTAGATTTCACCCCCCAGGGCAGTTGGGGAAACTGAGGCCCCAAGGTGTACAATAACCATCTTGTCAGTGAGATGGCTCGAGCCCTGGCCCTGAGGCCCCGTCAGCAGCTACTGTCGAGGCGGCTCACGCAGACCCTCTCGGCTTCTGTCTGTTACTCAGAGCATGGAGAAAAGAATTCCGACGTCAGTGAGAGATTTTGAGCATTATGATTACCTGTGTGTGTGTGTGTGTGTGTGTGTGTGTGTGTGTGTGTGTGAGAGAGAGAGAGAGAGAGAGAGAGAGGGGGGGTGGAGAGGGGGAGGGAGTTATAGAGAGCGGATGGGGGTGGGGAGACTAGGATAGTTACCCCATGGTCACCTGATTCTGACTGAGAGCCCGGTGGTTTGTGCTGTGTGGAGCAAGGCAGGTGGCCCGCAGGGTCCCGCGTGCTCTGCAGGCCCACCCTTTGTCAGCCTGACGCCTCCCCTGCTCCCCCCCAGCTGCTCAGCCGTGAGTGGTCACCAAGCTTCCTCAGGGCCTTGGAAAGAACAGCTGACCTCCAGTGAGCACTTGGCAGGTGCCACCCTTGCTGTGCCTGAACCCCTTCACCCGACAACAAGCACCGGAGACCAACAACACGCCTGGGGCCTCTCCACACAGCCGAGGGGCAGAGAAGGAGCAGGGCTGGAGGGCCCGGGCCGTGTCCAGCCACCTCTTGGGCCCCCTGGGACCATGAGCAGCTCCTGCCTTTGCCGCTTCCCACCCTGCCTCCACCCGGTGGCCAGTCCAGTTTTTGTTATTTTTCCAGCCGGAAAGCCCTTACGTTGCTGTGTCGTCTTGTCTCTGAATCCACCTTAAGTCACAGGCTCCATTCCTGGACGGTGGCTAGAGACTCACACACTTGGCTGGAGTTAAAGAGGACCACAAGGTTTTCTCCCTGGAGCCGCCTAGGACGTCTCTCCATCTGCTATCTCAGACCTGGCTGCTGTTCTAACTCCCCTCCAGCCTGCGTCCTGCGCATGGGTGGGGTGCAGGAAGGGTTCGATCAGGGCCACCCACCTTGTCGATGAAGGCAGCGAACTTGCTGTTGAGGCACTTGATCTGCTCCTTCTCCTCATGCTTCACGCACTGGGCGTTGGGGTCGATCTCCAGGTTGAGGGGCGTGAGGAGGCTCTCATTGACAGACACGGTGGTGATGCAGGGCGGGCTGGGCCCGCACACCCCCCCGGAGCGGTATCCGAAGCTGCGGCCACAGGAGCCGGCGCGGAAGCCCCCCATGGCCATGCGGGGCCCGCAGGAGCCCAGGTTGGAGAGGCTGCGGCTGCCGAAGCCCCCGGTGATGCCCCGGTAGCAGGACACGCCTCGGTAGGGCGCCGCGGAGATGCAGCAGCGGTTGCCGGTCTTGGGAGCCACGGCCGAGCAGGAGCTGAAGGTCCTGGTGACCCCACATCCCGGGCTGATCCTGTAGGAGCGGCACGACATGATCTGAGCGGAGGCAGAGGGCACGGGCGTCTGTAAGGCGGTCGGGCGCGCTTGGAGAATGGTCTCGTCCCTGGCCCTCGCTGGCCCTTTTATTCGCGGGGAGAGCTGGGGTAGGCTGCATAAAAGGAGTGAAAAGCCATTTTATGTCGTTTATTGGCTTGGGGAATGTGCCAGCAACTCCCCAGCGACTCGCCTTCAAGGTGAGCTCAGCGGCGGCTCCCGGCCTCCGTAAAAGTATTGAAGATGTTATTAGGGACACTGTGCGTTTGCACTTTTCATCTTCAAAGCTCGTTTACGTACATTAAGCAATTAATTTTCTCGCAGTCTCGCTGGGAGAAGGCCGCAACCCACACCCGAGTCGGAGCTGAGCAGCCCCACAGTCTGGGCGGCTGTGTTGGGGCTACAGGAGGAACCACCGTGCCCGGGACAGGGCTGGCTCCCAGGCTGGGCGCATCCGTGAGGGTGCCCGCTCTGACCCCAGGCTCCAAGGTGCAAGGTCGCCCGCCCGTCCGCCCGCCCGCCCCCCACCCAGCCTTTCATCAGCCACCAGTGCGGTGGGCCCCACGCCGGAACCAGAGTGGTGCCCGAAAGGGCGCTCGGTTCTCCTGGGCTGCAGTGACCAGAACCGGATCCCTCAGAACCATCTGGACCTCAGCCTACAAGCCATTCCAGCCTTCATTCCTCTGTCAGCGAAACTGCAAACCGCCTGACTCCTTGTGGCCTCAGTAATGGGCATTTGTGGGTAATGGGGAGCTGCTTTGGCCACTTTCCCTGTTTGGCACAGAACCGGGAGGACGCCAGGACTGGCCCCTGGCCGGGACATGCTGCAGGCTCAGAAGGGGCCCCGAAGACCCTGCCCTGGGCCAGCTGTCCTGCGGCTGGGGGTCGGTCACCCCCTCTTTCCTGGGCTGCTTCGAGGGGAACAGCAGCTCTTCTTTAGCTGGGGGGTAGCCACACCCAGAGATGCTAAGGACTGACTCCTTACTCCGTGCTCCGCAGTCACTCCTGGTGGGGCCCAGGGGACGCATGGGATGCCAGGGATTGAGCCCAGGCCTACCGGGTGCCAGGTGAACGCCCTTCCCGATGCCCCACGGCCTGGCCTGGGCTGTGCCCCAGGAAGTGAGAGAGACGCCAGGGAATAGTGGGGCCGTCTCTGAGGGCTTGCTCCCTCTGGGGGGTCTCCGGGAGCTGACCCTGTGCCCGTGTCCCCGTGTCCCCGCTACCTCCAGGTTCCCTGTCAGTCAGGCCGACCCAGAACCCCACAAGGTGCACCCCAGGGCCAGGCTAATGGGACCCTACCCGCCCCCTCTCTGAGAAGAGAGCAGAGACCGCGGGCCGTGCAGGAGGGCAGAGGGGCAGGAGGCCCTGCCTGCAGGTCCCCAGGGACGTCCAGCTCATGTCCACCCACGACAGGGAGCCACAGGGCAGGGCCCACAGGGGTTCCCTGCTGTGTGACCTCGGGGAACTTTTTCACCCCTCTGAGCCATTGCTCCAGGAGAGCCCCTGGCCCTCCCCGGGCCGGCGGAAATGGGCCGCCCTCCCCTCCCGCCCACGGCGCCCGCTGGCACCTTTACGACTGGCGCGCCCTTTCAAGGCGCTTCTAATGTTTTCTCTAACCTGATTTCACTCGGATAAACATTCGGGGTGGAGTCTGGGGGCGGGGAGAGGAGACAGCGGGGAGCACTGCGGTTCCTGGCCCGGACAGTGAGCCGTGAGCCCGCAGCTGGCCGGGCGGGGCCAGGCGGGGCCCTTTGAAAGTGGGGAGGTGGGTGGGGGCCCTTGCTCAGCCAGCCTCAAGACCCCATAAAAACCTCACTCCCTTCTTAACTGCTCCGCCTTCCTTCCGGCGGGGGAGGGGGGTCCTCTGTCAGTTTCTCCTCTGTGTGCGCGTACACACACACACACACACACACACACGTGTGTGTCCATACAGTGCACATGCCCATGCATGTGTGGAGGCATGTGTGCATATGTGTTCATGTGTGGATGCATGTGTGCATATGTGTTCACATGTGCACACACACGTGCATACACATGTGACCACTCATACACACAGACAGTCACACGCTTTTCCCTGGACAGACCCTCCTGAGGCTGGGGGAGCAGGGCAGGGCCCTCGGGAGCCCCTGGGAGGGCCCCCACTGCTTTCAGAACCAAGATGCCTCCCAGGAGTGAGGGCTGAGCACCCGGCAGCTGTGCAGGAGGGCGGTGGGTCCGGCCCCGCACAGGGATTGTTTGAGGATGCCAGGGGAAGTCTGTGTCGTGAAAGAGGCTTCTCCGAGGCGTGGGGCAGGCTGGCACTGTGACCTGAGGGGTACGTGCTCACAGGCAGGGAGACCCCGCAGGGCTGGGTGCACGTGGCCTGGCCCCAGGAAGGGCAGACAAGCACCCCGTGCTCCCACGCTTGCCCGAGCCCATCACAGCTTGCTCAGCTCAGAGCCCCCAGAGCCTGCGGGCGCCAAGGACGGTAGATACAAGGGCCAGGGGGATTACCCCATAGCTGGGAGCCTGCTTCATGAGTGGGGGGGGGTGGTGGAGAAGGCAGATGGAATAGAGAAGGGATCACTGAGAAAATGGTGGGAGGAACCAGTTGGGATGGGAGATGCATGCCGAAAGTAGATAATGGACCAAACATGGTGACCTCTCAGTGTCTGTGCTGCAAGCCATAATGCCCAAAAGTAGAGAGTATGGGGAATATTGTCTGCCATGGAGGTAGGGGGAGGGTGGGAAAAGGGGGGTATACTGGGGATATTGGTGGTGGGGAATGTGCACTGGTGGAGGGATGGGTGTTCGATCATTGTGAGATTGTAACCCAAACATGAAAGCTTGTAACTATCTCATGTGATTCAATAAAGTTAAAAAAAAATCCTGCGAGTTCGGGTGAGCTGGGCTCCCGTCACGCCGTCACAAGCTCTGTCCTCAGTGCCCCACACCTGCTGTGGGTCCTCTCCTGCTGCCAGGCCTTCTTTCTAGTCACACCTCTGCCTGGAATGTCCCAGGGCAGCTGCCACCTCTTCCAGGAAGCCTTTGTGTGATGATTCGCCTGCTCTGTCTCAGCTCATAAAATGCCTTTCAGGGGTTCCTCAGGTAACCCCAATTACTCCCCTCCACACCCTCTTGTCCTGGGCTCTGCTGTGCATCATCCGCTTTGGTCCTGTCCCCTCCCAGCCCGTATCTTTTGGAGGCCACATCCAGTGCCAGGAAGGTGCTCTCCAAACCAGTGCTCCTCCCATCCCATGCAAACCTCTCCAGGACCTGCTTCTTCGAGAAGCTTTCCAGAGACAATTGGGTGGGAGATGTTCTTTGCAACATCCGGAGCCCCAGGGGGCCCCAGGGAGTGCTGGCACCCTCTGACTCTGCTCCTCGCTGGGGCCGCCCTGGAGGCCCCGTCACTCACACACTCGCCCTGGACGGTTGTCCTCCGGAGTGACGGAGCTGTGGTGCTCCTTGGAGAACCATCTGCTTGTCCCCAAACCAGACTCTCACCGCCTCACGCCTTTGCTCCTTCTTCTGTACTTAAAATCCATCCGCTTCCAGGAAGGCTTCCTGGATTTATCCAAGGTGAGGGGGCACTCACCCCTTTCCTGCCCTGTGCTTTCCTGAGGGTGACCTGGATCTGCTGGCTATGTGTGGGGTGGGGGGCGGGGAGCTGGGGGGGTGGTCTGTGGGTGTGTGGGAGGTGGGAGGTGCTGGGCGTGGGGTGATTGGGACTCTCTGAACTCTCAGAGAGTTCAGAGAGTTCAGACAGCCTTCATGGACTGTCCCAATCAGGGCCTGGGGGGTTCAAGGTGGACATTGCCCCTTGGATGCCGTGGCCTCTCCACATGTTTTCCCACCACCTCCTGGGGCTGGAACCCAGCTCGGCCGGGCTCTTTCCGTTGCCCCTCGCAAGACTCAGCCCTGACGTGCAGGGAGAAGTGTGTAGGGGGCGTGAGGCTGGGATCGCTGGGCCCGCCCAGCCCCCGTGCGCTGAGACGATCCTCCAGTTGGCCCAGCTGCTCCCTGGAAGAGAGCCCCAGATGTGCTCTCACAGCCTTTCCCCCAGGAGCCCCTCCTTACCATCTTCTCTGCTGGGCTCTGATCCACACCTGCTCTGGCGGGGCCATTTCCTGAGGCCACACAGAGGCAGCAGTGCAGGGCGACTGGGTAGGCCCTGGAGAGACGTCACTACAGGCTGCATAACAGCAAGGAGACTTCTCTATACACTAGGTTTATTCTAGTATATAAACTTTTCGATACACTAAATGTGTGCTCTAGATCACTGCATCACTGTCATCCTGCTGTTTGTCGATTTACTCGAGCGGGCACCAGTAACGTCTCTATTCCTCTCAGCCCTGAGATTTTATCACAGTTGTAGCAATTGTGCTCTAGATAGACTCTTTATAAGCTGTGTGTGTGTGTGTGTGTGTGTGTGTGTGTATGTGTATTCATGCTCAGTATATAGAGACTTCTTGGGCTGGAGCCGAACTGTATTCATAGTTTTAAAATGTTTAATATTTTCTGTTTAGCTCCACAAGAACTTCCCTAAACCTTAAGAGAAAAAAGACTAGATAAAGGTACACATCCACTCAAACATCCACTCGCTCACACACAGTCACATACACACACACTCACACAACATACCCACACCTACATACATCCCCCAGCCCCCCACACTCACACTCAACAATACTCTCTCTCTCTCTCTCTCTCTCTCTCACACACACACACACACACACACAAACACACACACGTATATGCTCTCCTACTGCATTTTCAGCCCTGTAGAAGGGCCTCTTCAAGCCCTTCAGTTGGCTGGGTCAGGCCCTCAGTTCAGCGCCGCTTGTAAGCGGGAGACCAAGAGTTCAATCCTCAGTGCGACCCACATTCCTGCTGGGACCTCTGGTGCCCCAAGTGTGTGGTCAAGTCATGTGTGGCAGAGGCAGTTGTGTGTGAAAGTGACCAACTGTGTGACTCCCGGAACCCACAACACCAACAAAGACAAGGTTGGGAAAACCAATCTGTTAAAAAGAAAAGAAGCCGGGGGCCTGAGAGATAGCACAGTGGGTAGGGCACTTGCCTTGCATGCGGATGACCTGCGTTAGATCCCTGGCATCCTATATGGTCCCTTGAGTTCACCAGCAGTGATTCCTGCATGCAGAGCCAGGAGTAACCTGAGCACTGCTGGGTGTACCCCCTCCAAACAAATCAACAAAAAGCAAAACAAAACAAAAGAATCCCAAAAAATTAGAAAAAAAGAAAGAAAAAAAGGAAGGAAGGAAGGAAGGAAGGAAGGAAGAAGGAAAGAAAGAAAGAAAGAAAGAGATAAAGAAAGAAAGGAAAAGATGTTCCTTTGCTCCTTTGCTCAAATGCTTGCATGGTTCTCCCTGTATCACTCTCTGTATCATTGTCATCCCATTTTTCATTGATTTGCTCTAGCGGGCGCAAGTAACATCTTCATTTGTCCGTGTCAAGTGCTAGCGTAGCCCAATGGCGTCTGTTCGCTCCAGGAACACGAAGAACACGTTGTTGTTACTGTTTTTGGCATGTCAAATACATCACGGGTAGCTTTCCAGGCTCTGCCGTGCGGGTGGAATATCCTCAGTAGCTTGCCGAGCTCTCCGAGAGGGACGGAGGGAGAAAACAAGCAAGTATGTTAAGCCCAAACACATGTGCTGCTTTAGGCGCATCAGTGGGGTAGAGCGTAAGAGTCCCCCACAGTGAATCACAGAGTCCTCAGGACACCTGTCCTGCTGTCACCCGTCCTCCCCTCCCTCCCGGCTGCCCCCACCCTGACATGTGGGCACACCTGTCCTGCTGCCTGAATGTTTTGTCCCTCAGTCACACGGCTTGCCCTGCTGCCATCAGCACCTTGTAAGACTGTCCTCAAAGAGCTTCCTGGCCCCTTTTCTTTCTTTTTCCCTTATTTAGCTTTTTAAAAAGATTTCCTTTGGGGCTATACTCAGCAGTGCTCAGCGGTTACTCCTGGCAGTGCTCGCGGGATCACTCAGGCCCGCGGCATGCAGAGCCTGCTCTCGCCCGATGAGCCATCTCTCGGACTTCAGATCCTTCTTTTTATTTGACTATTGCTCATTATTATTATTATTTTAATTTTGGGGGCCACACCCAACTGTTTTCAGGGCTTACCCCTGTCCCTGTGTTGAGGCTCACGCGTGCTAGGACACAGGGAACCATAATATGGTGCCAGGGGTCAAACCGATCTTCTGTGTGCAAGGCAAGTGCCTACTCACGCTACTGTCACCCCAGCCCCTAGCGCCTTTTTGGGTCACACCCGGTGATGCTCAGGGGTTACTTCTGGCTCTGCACTCAGGAATTACTCCTGGCGGTGCTCAGGGGACCATATGGGACGCTGGGAATCAATCCCAGGACGGCCGCGTGCGGGGCATGCCCTACCCGCTGTGCTATGGCTCCAGCCCCTAGCACCTTTTTAAACTGGTGACCCAGTCCACTCTCCACCGACTTTTTTTTTTGTCTTTCGGGTCACACCTGGCAATGCACAGGGGTTACTACTGGCTCTGCACTCAGGAATTACTTCTGGCGGTGCTCAGGGGACCCTATGGGATGCTGGGAATCGAACCTGGGTTGGCTGCATGCAAGGCAAACACCCTACCCGCTGTGCTATCGCTCCAGCCCCACCACCGACTTTTTTGATTCCTAATGATTTCCTTTCTCTTCTTACTTGTAAGTGCTTGACCCCTTGTCACTCATTGTCACTCATATATTCTAGTTGACCCTGTCCTGCCCCGGCCATCCCCCCACCCCTCCGGCCCCGGCAATATGAACTTGGTAACTCTTTGCTCCACCCACAGGACCCCACACTCAGAGCAGTGCTGGGAACAGAGAAAGCGCACACCCGTTTGCTGCCTGCGTGTTCGTCTTGGCTACCTGAGATATCTGATGCTGGACAGAGAAGCTCACCATGAGGGAAGCCAGGCCTGGGAGCCCTAGGAACCACCCCCAGCCGGGAGTCGCGGGTTCTCGAGCCCCCATTTTCCTCCCTGCCTGGACACTGAAGCTTCCTGCCCATTTGTGGACACAGGGAGGACAGAAACACAGACTGTGGGGAAAAGTGCTGAGTTGGGCTAGCAAGAGGGTTTGGATTTCTGCCTGGAAATAGAAATGGTGGTAGTTTGTGTCTCAAACAAAAGTTTGGAGGAAGATTTGTTTGAAAAGACTCCCAGGTCCCCCTTTGAAGGTCCGCCGCAAGGAACCTTTCAGTCCTTCCTGGGCAGTGCCGCCCTGGGCGCTGGCGGCCAGCAGAGGGCAGCAAACCCTCACAGCTGGCCCTGCAGCCGGCCCTGGGCGCAGGCTCAGAAGCCGGCCTGCAGCTCAGACTCGGGGCTCAGGGCTCAGGGCTCTGGCACCACCAGCAAACCCGTGGCTGGAGGGTTCTGCAGCCGGCACGGTGACCTGCTGGCCATGCAGAGCACGAGAACATATTTTGGGATTGGGGGACTGAGCAAAGACCACGGAGCAACTTTTGCCTGTCGATGCAGGAATCTCAAATGCTTGTTGCTGACTCAATGTGGAAGCGTTTGCCGTGGAGCCTTGAATCAGGGCTGGAACCTCTGAGCACTGCGGTTCCTGGTCAGAGGTTCAGCCAGCGTCAGGGAACCACGTTCAGGGCCCCGGTGGTTCTGGCGACCCTGACTGGTGTTCTCAGGCTGCCTGAGGTTGAGCCAGGCCTCACGGAGCATTGGGCAGGGGGGGGGGGGGGAGGGCGGGGGGGCGGGGAGAGAAAACCAGAGGCCAGAGATTTAACCCGCAGAGAACATGGGGATCCCTCTCGTCCCGGAAGGAGAGTAGTCAGCAAGCCCCCTGGAGGGAGGCTTCAAATTATGGAGCAGACGGTGGAGAAGGAGGGAATAGACCATCATCCTGCAGGGGTCCACTCACCACTGGCACCTCAACACTACCTCCTGCTCCCCCAGGGAACTTCGAACCCATTGTCCAGCCAGCTTTATAGAAACCCTTGGCCCTTAACTGGGAGATGATGGGATTATTATTGGGTTAGAGGGATAGCACAGTGGGTGGGGCGTTTGCCTTGCATGCAGCCACCTGGGTTCAATTCTTCCGTCCCTCCCGGAGAGGCCGGCAAGCTACCAAGAGTATCCTGTCCACACAGCAGAGCCTGGCAAGCTCCTCGTGGTGTATTCAGTATGCCAAAAACAGTAACAACAAGTCTCACAACGGAGACGTTACTGGTGCCCGCTCGAGCAAAATCGAGCAAATCGATGAGCAATGGGATGACAGTGACAGTGATACAATTTTGTTTTGTTTTGGGACCACACCAGGCTGTGTGTGGGCTCCAGGTTCTGGGCTCAGGGAACACTCTTGGTGGGTCCAGGGGCTTGAATCAAGGCTGGTTGCTTGCAAGGCAGAACCCTTACTCCCTGTAATATCTGTCCAGCCCCAATTGTTATTCATTCTTGAGAGATCACCATCTTCTCAGGTTGCGAGGCCTTGAATAAACTCTTCTATCTCTCTCTCTCTCTCTCTCTCATGTATTATCTGGTTATAATCAAGTTCAATCTATGATCTCTTGAATATTGGCCTTCAAGCTGTGAATGCCTGAACTCAGATTCAGAAATAATGGCATAGCATCTCTACAACTTCTCGGATGCATGACATGGGCTCCCATTTCATCATTGTTATTTTTTATGATTTTGTTTACGTGGCAAGCCCGGGGTTTCACACAAGCAAGGGAAGAGCTTGACTGTGGAGCTGCATTCCTACCTGTTTCCCCAGTTTTCAGATGAGAATCATCGAAATAGAGTGACGGGCAGGACAGGATAGTGGGGGAAACAGCTGGGTTATTTTTCATTTTAATTTTGTATAAGGACTGAAGTGATAGCACAGCAGGTAGGGCATTTACCTTGCACGCGGCTGACCCGGGTTTGATTCCTCCATCCCTCTTGGAGAGCCCGGCAAGCTACCCATGGTGTATCCTGCCCCCACGGCAGAGCCTGGCAAGCAACCCATGGTGTATTTGATATGCCAAAAGCAGTAACAATGGGCTGGAGTGATAACACAGTGGGTAAGGCACTTGCCTCGCACGTGGCCAACCCAGGTTTGATTCCCAGCATCCCAGATGTTCCCCTGAGCACCTCCAGGAGTAATTCCTGAGTGCTAAGCCAGGAGAAACCCTTGTGCATCGCTGGGTGTGACCCAAAAAGCAAAAAAAAAAAAAAAAAACCCAAAAAACAGTAACAACAAGTCTCACAATGGAGACTTTACTGGTGCCCACTCAAGCAAATCAATGAACAACAGGACAAGAGTGCTACAGTGTAATTTTGTCCAAATGTTTCTGATTTCCCTAAAGGCAGCCTCTTTGATCCATGTATTAGAAGCCTGTTGCTTGGTTTCCAAACATTTGGGAGGTGGGGGGATTTTCTAGTTGCCTTTCTGGTACTGGTTTATGATTTAATTTGATTATGATCAGGTAATATTCATTGTAGAGAGCTGAGGTGTTTTTTTTTTAAACCTTGTTAAGATTTGTTAACAGACAAATGGTTTGTCCTGGTGAAGAACTCTGTTGTCTCTTGAGAAGAAAGTGTGTTTTTCTACTTTTGTGTGGCATGTTCTGTATCCTGCTCCCCCACGCCTGCCCCGGTGTGTTTAAACAGTGTGGTTTGCTAAGTTGTTCATGATGATTTGTTACAGGTATTCGATATTCCGACACCAGTCCCACCAATACTGTCACCTCCCCTCCACCATTGTCTCCAATTTTTCCAACCACCCTTCAAGCCTGCCCCCCCCCCCCATTGCAGGGCCCAAATAATTTATTAATTTATTTTATATTTCTTGTTACCCCTAAATAGCTAAGGGAATGTCACTGTCACTGTTATCCCGTTGCTCATCGATTTGCTTGCACGCGGCTGACCCGGGTTTGGGGGAGAGAGAGACAAAGGTGACTGTGCGGTGGGGACTTACCCAGAGAGAGGCCTCGCCTGTGAGGCAGGGTGAGGAGAGGGCAAAGCTTTCCTGGGGCTGAAAACTTCAGACACACGTGTCTCTGTCAAGCTACAGAGAGAATCTCATCCACACGGCAGAGCTTGCCAGGCTCTGCCGTGTGGATGAGATTCTCTCTGTAGCTTGCCGGGCTCCCTGAGAGGGGCGGAGGAATCAAACCCGGGTCGGCTGTATGTAAGGCAAACGCCATAACCATGTGCTGTCATTCCAAGGGAATGATCAAAAATATTTCTGTGGAATAAAATTGGTGAAAATTGTTGTATCTCACCATGGGGACATGAAGTCCTTGTCTGAGGGTTTACTAGGCTGTTGTTGCCAGTTAAACCTTCTGTGTTCCTGCTTCTGTTGGCGTCTGCAGTGCATCCCGCCCAATCTGGCGTGCTCCTACTGGGGCGTCAGTGTTGTAGAGTCTGGAGATTGCGGCTCTGCGTTCCAGAAAATCCAGAATATTTAAGTAGGCAGTCCAGCCAGAGGGTGGCGGCAGCTTTGGGGCGTGGGAGCAGCTGCTGGGGCTCTGTCTGGGTGGGAGCTGGGCTGCCCCCCTCAGACGGCCTCAGTGGTCTCAGTTGGGAAGAAATGGGTGTCTGAGAAATTCGAGTAGGGCGTTTGCCTTGTATGCAGCCAACCCGGGTTCGAATCCTCCGTCCCTCTCGAAAAGCCCAGCAAGGTACCGAGAGTATCCCGCCCACACGGCAGAGCCTGGCAAGCTCCCCTTGGCGTATTCGATATGCCAAAAACAGTAACAACGAGTCTCACAGTGGAGACGTTACTGGTGCCTGCTCGAGAAAATCTATGAACAACAGGACGACAGTGCTACAGTTGCTACAATTTTTTATTAGTGAATCACGAAGAGGCACAGTAACAGACTTACAAACCTTCCTGCTTGTGTTTCAGTCATACAATGACCTAGTACCCATCCCTCCACTAGTGCCCAATTTTGTCTGAGAAAGTTTTTCAGCTAGCTGATCTCCTTTGAGGTTTATTCATGAGTCTCCGGAGCAAAGCCAGTAGATGAGCGTACGTGTCGGCAGCCGTGGTGGTGGGGCACATGCGTCTTTCAGAAGTAAGGGGAGGTTGCGCGTCCAGACCGCCCGAAGGCCTGGAGTTCCCGGCCACAAAGACACGTGTGCAAGTGTGTCTGAAATTTTTAGCCCCAGGAAAGCTTTGCCCTCTCCTCACCCTGCCCCACAGGCAAGGCCTCTCTCTGGGTAAGTCCCCACCGCACAGTCACCTTTGTCTCTCTCTCCCCCAAGCCCTCTCTCACCCACCTGGGAGTCTTGTCTGCCTTGACCTTTGAAGAACAGCATCGGGGGCCGGGGGACTCTTCAGGTTCAGAGCACAGGACGGGGTGAGGCCCCGAGCTGGATCCCAGGCACTGCCTGGTCCAGGGAGCACTGAGAGGTGGGCCCTGCTGGGGCCCCCGCTGAGAGAGAAAAGGAGAGAGAGAAGGAGAGAAGGAGAGAGAGAGAGGGGGGAGAGAGAGAAGGAGAGAGAGAAGGAGAGAAGGGGGGAGAGAGAAGGAGAAAGAGAGGGGAAATAGAGAGAAAAGGAGAGAGAGGAGAGAAAGGGAGAGAGAGAAGGAGAGAGAGGAGAGAGAGAAGGAGAGAGAGAAAATGAGAGAGAGAAGGAGAGATGGAGAGAGAGGAGAGAGTGAAGAAGAGAGAGAAGGAGAGGAGAGGAGAGAGAGAAGGAGAGATAAAAGGAGAGGAGAGGAGAGAGAGAAGGAGAGAAGGAGAGGAGAGAGAGGAGAGAGTGAAGAAGAGAGAGAGAGAAGGAGAGAAGGAGAGAGAGAGTTGTGCCCAAGTTTCAGATCCCCAACTGCAGAGAAACTAAGTCCACACACGATAGCATGAAAGCAAAGGAACTTTATTACTAGCCCGAGCCAGCACTAGCCCGAGCTAGGGTCTGAGTCTGATCCAACACAGTGGAGTCTTGACAAGGACCCAACTCCAAATCACAAGCAGTGTATATAGGGTTCAGAATTAGGAAGCAATTTATATGCTGGTCTATTTTTAGCATCAACCCTACTTCAATGGTGGTCAGCAATTAGGCAATGGTTAGCAACAGTTTCTCAGGAGGGCACAGTGACCCCTCATGACCGGCTGGACCCAACTGCCCAGTTCCTCATCTTGGCAAATGACTCAACTGGGAGTTTACCAGCAACTGCAAGTCCTGCTCTGGGGAAACAGAAACTGGGGCCTGGTTGAGACTTAGTGTTGGCTGCAGCTTGTCCTGGCATCAGTTGAGAGAGAGAGAGAGAGAGAGAGAGAGAGAGAGAGAGAGAGAGAGAGAGAGAGAGAGAGACAGACAGACAGACAGACAGACAGAGAGAGACAGAGAGAGACACAGAGAGAGAGAGACAGAGAGAGAGAGAGAGGGAGGGAGGGAGGGAGGGAGGGACAGAGAGAGAGGGAGGGAGGGAGGGGGGGAGGGGGATTGGGAGGGAGGGGGAGGGGGCAGGGGAGCTGACGGGCGGCCTGGCCTGTGCTTTTCCAGGCTGCTGTGGCGTAGGTTCCTGCCTGCACGGGGCCTCTCCCTCCCTCCTTCAGTCTGTGGTCCATGTAGCCAGACCGACACTGTGGAAATGAGGCTCCCTTGCACCCCGCCTGCCCCGACTGAGCCTTCGTGCTGATTTCTCCGGCTGACTGCAGCTAGCCACACTGCGTGCAGTGCAAGGCAGCTCCTGGGGGCCGGGGACGTGATTCGACAGGCTGGAGCATGTGCTTCGCACGCGGGAGGTGGGTGCTCAGTGGGCCCAGCTGAGGCCCCCAGACCCTCCCCACACCCTGCAGGAAACAGGAGGCTGGTCAGGGGCCTTTGCAAAATGAACAGCCGGTTGTGACTGGGGAGGCGATGCCTGAAGTGGCTCAGCCACTCTCCCCTCAATGCACGTGGCTGTGGCCAAGGGCGGCCCCCGAAAGAGAGGCTGTGAGCTGAGACCCCCAAAGCAATCCCTTCTTTTTAACCGAAGGGCAGAGGAAGGGGGCCTGGGGGGGAAGAAACACAGAGGGAAACTCTCGTGTTTTCTCCTTTTGCCAGGTTTGGCCCTGCCTGCAGGCCCATCACGGGGAGAATGATGCGCACAGCTGATGCTTGACCAGAAGCCTGAGCACTGTGGCTGGAGGCACCGGGTGGGGTGGCAGTTGGGGTCGACCTTAGCGTGGGCTGGGTGAGAGAGGAAGGCTGATGCTAACGTTAGAGAAAGTGGATTTGAGAGCAAGGAAAGACCGTATAGTGTTGAAAGGGTCAATTCTAACCAGGCATACATCTAACGAGAGACGGACACATGGTCCTGGTGACCCTAGCGGGTGGGGTGCAGGGAGTCTGCGCACTGAGGCTGTGATCTGGGATGCAGTCGACGGGATGAGGTCACTGTGGGGAGGGAGAGAAGAGATGGAGGCTGGCCAGCCCCATGGGGCTCGTGTTAGACTCCGTGCTGAAAGCAAGGCCGTCTACACGGCTCGGCAGCCAGGACCAGTCACGGCACAGGCCACACAGCCACGCCGACAGGGGACACTGTAACCAGACAGCACAGGGACCTCCAGCTCCGGCCAGTAAAAATAAGGCAACAGGTGTCAGGGACAGTGGTAGGGCAGTGGCAGAGGGACCAGAGAAACTGCAGCCGAGACCCAGACCTCACGCAGAGGGCACAGCCCTGACCACCTGATTCTCGAGCAGTCACCATGGTGCCACCCTGAGGGAACTTTCCAGAACTTTCCCAATCAGAGCGTACCCGAGCTCCACTCTCTTGGGTGCTGGGGGAATTTTCCTGAAAGGTGTCTTGGAGGCATTCTTTAATTCTGTTATGACTGTCCCAAAGCAGGGAGGTGCTGGGGGGGTGGGTGCTGGGCAGGCAGGGGTGTGTGTGGGGGGTGTGCAGGGGTCAGACTCATTTCCTCACGGGTGAGGCTTGTTTGAGCGTGTGGAGAGCGTGGCCCCCAGACGTGGCGTGATCTCGGCCCTCTTGGCTCATGCCCGCTGCCTGGGCCCCTGCTCCGCGCGGCTCACCCTCACGAGCCTGCGGAGGCCCCGGTCTCTAGCAGGCTGCCTGGAGGCGGTGAGTCTGGGGCGTGTCTCTCCTGGGTGCCCCGAGCCTTCGCCCCGCCCCACCACACCGAGCCCAGGAGTGGGGGCTGCTCGGGTAGCGGCTCCGACGCTCCCCGCACTTGGCCACCTGTCTGCCAGCACAGGGCTGGCGAGGGGCAAGGATTCAGCCGGGGTTTGCCGGGTGAGCAGTAAGGGAAAGGCTGGCTCGGGGGCTTGGGGGCCTGATGGGGAGGAAGCACAGGGCCAGGGCCCCCGGCTCACAGGGCCTGCTCACAATGGGGGTCTTTCCGGAAGAGCCCCCGCGCTGTGAGCAGGGGGAGCCACAGCCAGTGTCGTAGGCCAGCAAGGCCCCTGACAGCACTGGACCATCACGACGAGCAGCTGCACGGCGGGGACGGAGAGGGGGTGGGCTGCCGTTCCCCGGGTGCTGGAAGGAGAGGCGGAGTCCCGAGTGCTGTGAGCTTGCATGTTTATTGACAACCAGAAGGACACAGAGAGTACAAACCCGCACCCACCCCGGCCCCAGGTGCCTGGCAGACAGACCCTCCCCCGGGCCTGGCCTGGGCCTCACTGACACCCCCAAGGTGGCGGGGCGTGGACTGGACCAGGAACCACCTCGCTGCCGGCACCTCACGCACCAACACCCCAGGGAAAGAAGCAGCCACGGAAAGAACCGTCTTGGAGGGATGCAGGGACTAGGGGTCCCTGTGAGTCGGGAGGGGGAGGGGGGCAGGGCAGGGGGCAAGGAGCGGGCAGGGGGGGACCTGGGACGCTCCTTGCACCCAGGACTTTCTCTCTGCCTTTGGGTGGTCCCTTCACTCCCCACCCTGGTGTTTAGGTTTAGGACCACCTGAGGACAGGTGGAACCCAGCAGCCCTTGGGGAGAGCAGGATGGGGGGCTTCCTGGCGGCAGGGCGGAGCTGGGGCCCACGCAGGCCTCAGGCCCGGTGCCCCTGGACGCAGCAGGAGACGGGGCGGGGGCGGTTCTCCCGGGCTCGCGCTGGCGCCGGCTCAGTACTTGGTCCTGCGGGACGTGGTGGTGGACGCAAAGCGCACGCTGGAGCTGCGGCTGGTGCGGCCCCCGCTGCAGCTGCTGAAGCCCCCCTCGGTGGGCAGCGGGCAGGGGAGGCTGGGGGCGCAGGCCTCGCCCACCAGCACGGAGCCCCCCCGGGAGCCGGACCCCAGGTTGGAGCCGCAGGCGCCGACGCTGCCTCCGTAGCGGACGCTGCTGCCGCTGGAGAAGGTGACGCCGCCGCCGCAGCGGGAGAAGGCGGAGCCGCAGGGCAGGGACTCGGGCCCGCACACCAGGCCGCCGCGGGAGCTGCTCACGGCTGGGGGGGAAAGTCAGAGTGAGGCGGGGGGCCTGGAGAAGGGGCCCCGCAGGCTTCCCCTCCCCCGGGGCTGGGACCCCGCTAAGGCCGAAACAGACCTCCTCCACCGTGTCTGCACCCTGGTGGGCGCGAGCCCGGTCACCCAGACAGAGGACAGAGCCGCACGGCTTCTCCCTCCCAGCTCCCACCCCGCAGCCCCCCAGGGTCGCCCTCCGGCTCCCCTCTCTCCCCTCTCTCGCGACCCCCTGCAGGCTCTGCTCTGTAGCTCTCTGCCCGTCCCTGGGCACCCCTCCCTGCCCACAGCTGCTAAATCCTGCTAAATCTTCCCGAGAATGCTGCCACCCTCATCTTCTGAGACCCTCCCACGGCCTGGGGTCTCCGAGAGCCACTGCCTCTGAAGCCGCTGTTCCTGCCGCCTGCCCTTGGTGGGGGCAGCCTGGAGCTTGGGCCACCACACGGGTCTGTGCTTTGGAAGTCAGAGATCTGAGCTCCCATGCTGGCTGTGACTCCGGGCACATCGAGAGCACGTGCGCTCTCTGGGAGACCAAAAGGGGGATGTCAAGGCCGCCGACTCCCCGACAAAAATGTGTTTTGAGATTCGGGGTGAAGATGCGTAAGGTTTTCCTTCTCAATGAGATCAGACTTCCTGAAAGCAGGGTCTGGGGCCCTGGCCAGGGGCACACACGTGTGGGCACGGCCTATGGGACAGCATAAGGGTGCCGGACCCTGCCGCTTGGGGTGTGTGTGGGGGAATGCCATGCCACTGGATGGTCTTGCCAGTCCACCCCTGGACTTGGGCCTCAAAGGACGAGGCCACGCTAAACAAAAAGCCTGACCTTGTTCTAGAACCTTCTTGGACCCAGTGCTTCCTGATTTGTGATTGCTTTGCTCTGGGAAGGAACTTTCTGGGGGATATCTCAGATCTCAGCTCTGGGGTCCCTGCACCCCGGAATATTTTGGCCAACGCTGCTCTGGGCCCCTGACTCCACCGAGGACCCTCAGTGGGAGGAAGATGGGAGGGCCCCAGGAGACAGATGTGTGAAGGGGAAAAGAGGAAGTCTCTTACATATGTTCACGGGTCCGACGCCTTCGCAGATGCTGTGGAGAGGGAGAAATGGGTCAGTGGCGGGCACCTGTGGGCTGCAGGTTTGCCAACAAACGGGCCTTTGGGAAAGGACACAGTGGCTCTCGCTCCCGACAACGACGAGAAACATCTGCTTTGAAAAGTCATGTGCTCCTGGACCCTACCCCCGACTTATTGAATCAAAAGACTTGAGGCCCTCTCCCCTCCACTCCCCACCTCTCCACCCCTGCTTGCTTTGTCCCTGCCTGTCCGGCAGGGCTGCCCACAGTCCTGGTGCCACCTGCCCGCACACTTGCAGTTACGTGGCATAGCTCCAGCACCGTCTTCCAAGCCTGACTCACGAGCAGCAAAGACGCAGACAAGACCTCGGTGCCGCCGAGCATCTTCCCCGGGGCCCCTGCCGGTGAGTGCGAGGGCCGAGGGTCGGGGACACTCACCGGATCTCCTCGCCCTCCAGCAGGCGCCGGTAGGTGGCGATCTCGATGTCCAGGCCCAGCTTGACGTTCATGAGCTCCTGGTACTCGCGCAGCTGCCGCGCCATGTCCTGCTTGGCCTGCTGCAGGGCGCCCTCCAGGTCGGCCAGCTTGCACTTGGCGTCCGAGAGGGCCGCCTCGCCCTGCTGCTCCGCCTCGGCCACCGCGGCCTCCAGCTTGGCCCGCTGCAGGGAGGGAGGTGGGCTTTGGCGGGGGCCGGGACCCCCGTCGAGTGCTGGGAACCAGCCCGTTGCTGAGCCAGGGATGGAACTCAGGGGGCTGCTTTTCTAAGGATGCTGATAACTTGTAACTGGGGAGGGGGCGGAGAAGAGTAGGGGGGGACCGTCACTTTCCTTCAGTTTCTGTCTCCGTGGTTTTGCACTTCCTGGGGTCTCAGGGCAGACCGGTTCTTTCTGCCTCACTTGCCTCTCTAAGTTGACCCCGGGATTTTCTTTTGCCTGGAGATTCTTCCTGCCCATGTTTTCCTCCTCCAGGAAGCCTTCCTGGACACATCCCCGCTTGCTTCTGTTTCTGGCACCCAGTGATCTCCTTCACCTCATCAGACTAGGGGATCCCCAAAGCCTGGGGTGGGGGCGCCCTGCCCCTTCTCCCTTCGGGCCTTCTTTCACTCTCCCCTGCCCACCTGTGCCTTGGCGTGCTCGATCTCGGCCTTCAGCCTCTGGATCAGGCGTGTCAGCTCGTTGATCTCGTCCCGGGTGTTGCGCAGGTTGTCACAGTGCTGTCCAGCGGTCACCCGCATCTCCTCATACTGGGGGCGGGGAGAGACGTGGGTCCGGGGGCTCACAGCCCTGCTGGGGTCGGGACCTTTGCGGGGTCTGCTCCCTGGGCCCCGGCCCCGTCCTGCCCTCTCACCTTGGTCTGGTACCAGGCCTCCGCATCCGCCCGGCTGCGCCTGGCGATCTCCTCGTACTGGGCCTTGATGTCAGCAATGATGCCATCGAGGTTCAGGTCCCGGCTGTTGTCCATCTTCACGATGACTGACGTCTCTGAGATGTGTGACTGCAGCAGCTGTATCTCCTGTGGGGGAGTGAGGTGGGCAGGACGTGGCTCAGAGCCCCCGCAGAGCCCGATGCTGTGACCCCCGGGTTGGGAGCAGAGCACCTGATTCAGAGCATGGCTGCGGGTGGACCAGCCTTGTGGGCCAGCCAAGGAAAGGAAGCCCCTGGGCTGTTTCCACTGGACTCCGTGTCCACAGAGGCATCGGAAGCCCCAATCCACTTGGGTGCACTTCCGGGGGCCTAAGGGACTGGTGCGGGCATGAGTCGGTTGGATTTAAACTCTGGATTCTCCACAAAGTGCCAGTGACTGTTCACAGACTGCCCAGAGCTCGGAACCCTCTCTCCCAAGCCCCGCATGGAGCCGGGGAAAGGCCTGGAAGTGGCCTGAGGCAGAGGGCCTCAGGGGAACTGCCCCACCGTCCCACCCTGTGCCCGGCACTCAGCATGGCTGGCATGTGCTGGTGACACCCGGATGAAGCAAAAGCGTTTGCTTGACTAATTAGGCCAAGCAATTCTTTTACATCTGTTTTCCGGAGTCCTCGAATCAGCTGTAGGGAGGGACATTCCTAGACTCTGCCTTCAGATTGGCCCACGATGAGGTGGGCGACAGGTTCACGGGTTGTGTCCAGCCTGAGTCAGGCTCCCGAGGCTGCATACCTGACTCTGCTGAGATCCAGTGATACAGCAGAGGACCTATGAGTGTGTGCGTGCGTGCATGTGTGCGTGTGTGTGGATACTGATTGTCGCAAAGCATGCCTGTCCGTGTGAAGATCCCACCGAGCACAGGTCTCTAGCGCCTGCTCTGAGGCCACGATGCTCACCTCCGTGTACAAGGCTTTCAGGAAGTCGATATCCTGGGTCAAGGAGTCTGCGTTGGCCTCCAGATCAGACTTGTTTAAGAAAGCTGCGTCCACATCCTAGGCAGGAGAGAAGGGTCGAGGCTCATGGAGAAACACTGCCCCTCTGGCGGGCTGTGAGATGTGGGACTGCCAGGACAGTCCCCGTGGGGCGGGGGCCGTGGGCGGGGGCAGGGTTGTGGGTGGAACTGAGTGGGGGCTCTTCTCCCCCACACCACACAGACTCGCCCCACACAGACTCGCCCAGGGCAGGCGTGGTCTGATCTTATTTAGGGGCGAGAAGAGTCTGGACACCCCCAGACTCGCTAAGGGCTGACCCCTCTGCACTCTGCTCTCATGAAGCCGGACAGCCACGGGGCCTTATTGCATGTCCCGGGATGCCTGCTGTGGCCTTGGGGGGCTCTTGAGTAACCCCAGATTCAGCCCCTTCCTGGGATCTCTTGAGACCTCCCTCTGGAGCGGGGAGTTGGCCTGGCTCTATCCCTTTACCTTCTTCAGAGTCACAAACTCGTTCTCAGCGTTGGCCCGGAACACCACCTCCTCTTCATACCTGGATGGGAAGGATTGGGAGGGTGGGTTCTTCCTGGGGGCGGGGGCTGGGGGGGGTTGATGCTCCACAATTCAGTGGATGTTTGTGTTCTTGGCTCCTGCCAGAGCTCGGGTCCCTGCGGCCACCCACATAACGTCTACTCTGTTCCCTCTTCAAGACCGTTTATGAATCAGGGAGTCTGAGTCCTCCCAGACCCCGTTTCCCTTTCCGACTTGGGTCTGGGGTCTGCAGGTCTGTGCAGACTTGCCGTTCTGCAGGGAAAGACTCACAGTCACCACACATGACCGTAGAGCAAGTCGCACCCACTGGTGGCTGCAGCAGCATGGACCCCCACGCCACGACAGCCCCTCACCACCCCCAGGCAGGCTGGGGACAGACCGTGCCCCCATTTTTTCCCACGCAGGCCCCTCCCCTGCCCGTCCAGATCACCGTATTCTCCCCAGTCTCCAGGTTGTGTCTAAAACACAGCAGCATCTCACCCCCATCTACTCAGCTGTTTTTGTCAGAGCTGGGCTTGCAAGTGGGAGGGAGGGGGAGCAGGGCCTGCCCTTGGTCTGTGCAGCCCATTTGTTTTATTTTTTTTTGCTTTTTGGGTCACACCCAGCAATGCACAGGGGTTACTCCTGGTTCTGCACTCAGGAATTACTCCTGGTGGTACTCCCAACATCCTATGGGATGCTGGGAATCGAACCCGGGTGGGCTACGTACAAGGCAAACGCCCTACCCGCTGTGCTATCACTCCAGCCCCCACTCACTTCTTTTTGAAACCCTCCAGGACATCCTGCAGGTGGTTCCTCTCAGCCTCGAGCCGGGCCCGGTCATTGCTCACGACGTCCAGCTGCCTCCGCAGGTTGCTGATGTAGCTCGCAAAGAGGGGCTCCATGTTGCTCCGGGCACATTTCTGCTCTTGGAGGAAGTTCCACTTGGTCTCCAGGAGCTTGTTCTGCTGTTCCAGGAACCGCACCTAAACCAGTAGAGGCACAGAAGTGGCAGTTGAAACACCGACTGGTCACCCCCGCGAGGACCAGCTGGCCCGAGAGGGCCTCGTCCTTGCCTCTCTTGGCTTTCACTCTTCCTCTAACTCAGTTTCTCTAAACCTCCTCAGACTCAGGCAGGCACCTGGAGCCAAAGGTACCGTTTCCCCTTCTGCCGTTCCACGGCAGCTCGCCGGGCCTTGGCGAAAATGGAATCCACCTGAGTCTAAAATGGACCCCAGCCATCCCTGGCAGAAGACAAGTTGCTAAGCAAAGAACAGGTGTGTGGGATGTGACATCAGGAGACGGGGACTCTCGACTCTCAAGTCATCCCAACAACCCAGATGGCCCCTCTGCAGTGCGGTGTTGGAGACCACAGACTCCTGCCCCTGCAGTTCCGAGAACACCGATGCTCCAGGCACAGAGCATCACTCTCGCTCCCACCTGAGCACCCCTGCTCCCATTAGACACGAGGTGTAGGACCAGTTCCTCTCAATCGGGGAAAAGAACTCCCCTCACAACCTTCCTCTCTTCAGTCTGAAGGCTACCACTGAACCCAGGGGCGGTTCACTGTCTCCCCAGCCCAGACAACTCGGCTGAGCCTGAACACGCCAACTGCCATGTCTGAGTTCTTGTGGTTTGTAAAAATATCGCTACACTCCATCCCCCATTTTCCTAAGCCTGGATAGGGGGCCCAACCAGCCTCAGAAGTGACAAAAAGTTCAAAAAGAGGATTCCAGAGGAGCCTTTATCCTTTTTTTTTTTTCCTTTTTGGGTCACACCCGGTGATGCACAGGGGTTACTCCTGGCTCTGCACTCAGGAATTACTCCTGGTGCTCAGGGAACCATATGGGATGCTGGGAATCGAACCCGGGTCAGCTGCATGCAAGGCAAATGCCCTACCCGCTGTGCTATCGCTCCAGCCCCTGAGCCTTTATCCTTGTACCAGCTCTTGCCCGTCCAAGACCTGGTGTCTGGCCTCTCAGGAGCTGCTGCTGTAAGTGACCAGGCAGCCGGGCTCAGTTTGCTTGCAAGTTTGGATGCTCTTCTTCCGGAAGGCACAGCCCAGGTCTGCTCTGTCACCCAGCCCTGGCCTCGCTCCGCAGCAGTCACCCACGGTCAAGCCACCCTCAGGTGGGCACCTGAAGCCCCTGACCAAGGTCGCTGTGCTGTGCTAGCACCAGTTCCTCTCAATCGGGGAAAAGAACCCCCCGACGCCTTTGAGCTCTTATCCGCCCAGCCCTGCTCCGGCGGTCTTAGGTACCTTGTCGATGAAGGAGGCGAATTTGTTGTTCAGGGTCTTGATTTGCTCCTTTTCATCCCTCTTCACCCTCTGTGCATTGGGGTCAATCTCCAGGTTGAGGGGTGTCAGCAGGCTTTGGTTAACAGTCACTGCTGTGATAGAGGGGGCAGCTGGCACGCCGCCACCGCCGATCCTGTAGCCGAAGCCAGGGCCACCGAAACCACAGCCAAAGCCACCGCCAGCCCCGAACCCCAGACCGACACCACTGCCGGCACCGAAGCCTAGACCAGAGCAGCTCCCGTCACCAAAGCCAAAGGCCGCCCCGCTGCCAGCACCGAAGCCGACTCCACAGCGAATGGGACGGGGGCACCCCGTGGCCATCCGGGGGGCGCAGGACCCGAAGGAGACGACACTCCTGCTCCCAAAGCCACCGTGACCCCGGAAGCTGGACCCGCTCCGGCAGGAGGCAGAGCTGACCCGGAAGCGGTTCATGCTCGGGGGAGCCACCGCAGAGCAAGAGCTGAAGTTGCCAATCCGGCGGCCAGAGCTGACTCGGTAGGAGCGACAAGACATGGCGGCTTCTCGGGGAGCAGAAGGGCGACCACAGAACGGGGATGGCAGGAGCCGAGAGTCGGATGAGGCTAGTGGATTGCTCTCAACCCTTTTATGTATGTGGGGATCTGAGGATTGGCCCCATAAAAACGAAAAAGCCATTTGGAGACATTTATGAGCTTGGGTAGTTAGCAGAAACTCTTCATGCCTCTAACCTCCTTGACAATGAGCTAATCTCAGACACACCTACTCTCTTTGGGATCAGCGCTGCAACGTCAAACCTATAAACATTAAAAACATATAAACACATAAACATTATGGCCCTATTTTTTCCCACAAGTCCACCACAAGTGCCATTATGGGGACACTAATTTGATTTGATCATAAATCCAATAGACCTTTTCACTGCAAGTGAGGCTAACCGCCAGAAAGTTAGGATGGTAACAGGGCCAAAGGAGGTCCACTAAGGGACGCATCTGTACTTTAAAAAAAGACCTCTTGATAGGTGTGTGCATGTGTGTGTGTGCACGTGTGTGTGTGTGTGTGTGTGTGTGTGTGCAGGAGAGAGACAGGTCTACACAATCTTGAATAAGAAATGAAACTGTGAGATATAGTTTAATGCATCCCTACAAATGCATAGTAAAACCTTTTGCAGTGTTTTACCTACGGTCTGGAGTGATAGCACAGAGGGTAGGGTGTTTTCCTTGCACATTGCCGACCCGGATTCAATTCTTCTGTCCCTCTCGGAGAGTCCGGAGTATCCCACTGCCGAGAGTATCCCGCCCTCACAGCAGAACCTGGCAAGCTACCCGTGGTGTATTCGATATGCCAAAAACAGTAACAAGTCTCACAATGGAGACGTTACTGGTGCCCGCTCGAGCAAATTGATGAACAAGGGTACGACAGTGCTATTTACAGTGCTATTTACTTATGTCCATAACCTAGTTAAATTTTAGTGAAGTTCATTTGGTTAGTGTAGACATATATCTTATTGAAAATGCTGAAAGGATTACTTATAGTGTCCCAAACTGTGTGTTTGTTGCTGGGGTATAGCCAGGACAGTCTATTCTTGTGGTGGTGAGGAAGATAAATCTTGAGGACTTCCACCAGTCAACACTTTTGTGGCATAACCTGAATCCAAACTGTGCCAATAGTTTGGCCATTTGACTGTAGAAAGTTAGCCATGTGATTTCAAGACCCCAGAAATATGTTCCAATTGATATATAGTTGTTTGTGAAGTGTTCTCAACTTACTAATAAATATTTGACTAGGATAGCAGTAAGAATCTAGACATAAAGATTCTTATTTCTATCTCATCTATTTTTGGATAGAAATAAAAAGTCCCTAGCTACTAGATATTATTATTGTGATCAATAGTGTAGAAAGTTCAGGACCCAGTTTATGATTTATATTCTAATATGTAATGTGGCTAATTCTCCCTGTCTTGAGCCTGGGGAACCTATATTTGAATAAAGGAGATTCTCTGCACTCTTGGGTATCTACTTGGGAAGCAATGTGAGTTTATAACGAGATAATCATCTCAAGTCTTCACTATTTTTCTTCTTCGTATATGTTCTACTGCCTTTTCTTGTCTGTGTTAGCTAGATCTTCCAAAATCATGTTAAAAAACAGCAGTCAAAGGAAATGTCCTTGCCTTTTTCTGGTTAGAGGGGGAATGTTCCAAATTTCTCGCCGTTAGATGTGCCGTTAGCTGTGTTTTTTGTTTTTTTGGTTGGTGTTTTTGGTGTGTGTCTGATAAATGTATCAAATTCAGGCCAAGTCTCTCTATTCCTAGCTTATTACTATTTGCAGAGACACAGCTACAGCTAGATATCTAAAGGGGGAAGATTCAGAAAAACAGACTTGTGAAGATCACGGCAGCCCCTGTTTGCTAAGCCTCTTCTTGCTGCACCACCTGCTACCTGCTCGTCAAGCCCAGCCTGTCCCTGGGTCTGTCCAGGCATCGTCCTCAACTCTAGCTCAGCTCCAAGCATCAAAGTGACCCTCTAAAATCTCTTTTTTTGGAGGGGGGTAAGTCACATCCAGCAATACTCAGGGTTACTCCCGACTCTGCACTCAGGAATTACTCCTGGCGGTGCTCAGGGGACCCTATGGGATGCTAGGGATTGAACTCAGGTTGGCCGTGTGCAAGGCAAATGCCCTACCCACTGTGCTATCTCTCTGGCCCGAACCTCTAAAATCTTGTCTTTGGCCCAGGCCCTTTTTGTGCTTCCTTTTCTTTATTACTACCGGGGCACAGCTATGAAGTTGTTCATGATTGGGTTTCAGTCATACAATGTCCCAACTCCGTTCTTTCACCAGTGTCCCCACCACCCATGGCCCCAGTTTCCTCCCCACTGCCCCCAGTCCCACCCCAACCTGCCTCTATGGCAGACACACTTTCTCCTCATTCTCCCTTTCGGGTTTGCAGTACTGTTATTACTGAAAGGGTATCATGAACATCAATTTACCTCTTTTTAGTGCCCAGTGTGGAGCGGCCATTTTCTACTATCATTGTCAGAGTGGTCCCTTCTCTGTCCGAGCTGCCCTCCCTCTGACCCGCGGTGTGGCAAGGTCCCTGCTGGGGGCCAGTCCTTCCGCACCAGGTTATATATCTATGCTCAGCCCCTTCCGAGGCTTCCTCATCCCACTCGAGTCCCTGACACCCAGGGCACCCCTCCTCCCCTGACGGTCTCTGTCTCTCTGCCCTACTGCCCCAGTGACCCGCTGTCCGTCAGCCAGGAAGGAAGCCTCCTGCCTCTCATACTTCCCCACGTGTGTTCCCTGCTGGGAGCCCCCTTTCCTCTGGGAGCCACCTGGCTGCTTCCTCCCTCCCCCGCTGCCCTGCACAGAGGTCATCCATGATAGACAGCTCCCTCTCTATGTCCTGTGTGTCCTCTCCCCCTGCTTCCTCGTTTGGGAGCTGTGGTCCTGGACGGCTCCCGTGTGACGGTGCTTGTCTGCCAGCCGGCTTCCCTGGGTGACACAGGAGCCTCAGGACATAGGTCGTGGGTCGGTCTTCTCCTTGCGTCCTTTCTGGGGTGGCACGGGCCAGGCGCCCAGGCTAGTGGGATGGCTGGATGGATCCTCCAGCCGGGCTAAGAGCAGGAGGGAAAAGGAATGAAAGGAACAAAGAGGAAACAGAGGAGACATTCCAGCGTCTGGGTTTTGCGAGTATCTCAGAGTAAGGAGACTCCAGGCTCCAGGCAGACAGGAAAGGCTGGAGGTGGTGATGACGCAGGAATTCTGGAGTGGGCAGGACCACTCACCTGGGGATGGCCGTTTAAAGGACAGGGCGGCCCCGCCCTCGGAGGCCCGGCCGGGCGCTGTCCTTGGAGACTGGGAAGGGGGCAGTGGAGCCCTGTGAGGGGGCAGAGCAGGGAGCTGAAGAGATGGCAGAGAGAAGGCCAGTGGCCATGTCGGGCAGGGACAGAATTTATTGAGCCCTGTAGGGAACAAGGCTCAGCTCCCATTTTGCTGCTACCAGCAGGTGTCAGGGATGGGGGTCTATGGAGGCGGAATGTGCAGGTTCGGCCCCAGGTGCAGGCAGAAGGTACTTATCAACAGACAACTGAGTACCACCACTGGGTGGCTTTCTAGTCTCACCAAGCCTGACTATTCTTAAACAATCACCGTCCTTCAGTCCATCAAGGTTTATCAGTGACCTTCGGGAGCTCATTTATCTCCCTAATCCTCAGTGTCCTCATCTGTAAAATGGATCTATAGCTACTCGGTAGAAATTTACTTCCAATGTGAAAACGGGGGAGCAGACTGTGCAGGACCTGGTGTCACCCAGTTCTTACCTTGCACCCTCCTCTTCCTCCCGCCCCTTCCTCTCTGTCCCATCCTCTGTCTTTGGCAGACCCCCTCGCTTCCAAGACGAGACACCCCTCTTCCCTCCAGCACCCCACCTTCTTCTGCTCCAGTGGCTGTGACCTTTGTGTTCCCCACAGCCCTTCCCGGGCGCTGCCCCGGGTCATAGCCATGGCCCCGGCAGGAGGGCAGGGTGGGGGGAACAGTCAAGCCTGGCCCCAGCTCTGGGGTGATGAGCTGCCCCGTCATCCACACTGTTCAGAGGCATTATTTCACCTGATGATGCATCGTGCCAACCTCAGCCATTTTTTGGGTGGGGGGTGGCAGGCCGGGAGAGGGGAGGCGCCTCCCTGGGGACTCTGGGCTGAGGTTTTGCTGCGGTGTCTCTTTCTTCTTCCTGGTGTCTGTCAGTCGGCCTGGGTGCCCGCCTCGCTGGGAGACACGACAGGCCTGCTGGCTCATCGCGATGCTATCTGCCGAGGGGGCGGCAAGAAGTGCTGAGTGGGACAGGCTGAGGTGGGGCCCTGCTGGTTAGCTGAGTGGGGCTGTGTGTGTGTGTGTGTGTGTGTGTGCGTGTGTGTGCGTGTGTGTATATGCATGTATGTATGCATATGTGTGTGTTTGTGTGTGTGTATTTGCATGTGTGCTTGCGCGCGTGTGTGTGTGTGTGTGTGTGTGTTCCTGCCAGCGTGGGAAGCAAGGAAGGTGAGAGGGAAGTCCCAAGGCTGGGAAGGCTTTGCTCAAAGCCGCCTTCTGAGCGTTTCCGTTTTGCCCGGGGACAAGTGTGTGCAGGAGAGCCAGGCTGGGCTCAAGGGCCTCCTGCCGTGACCTGCCCGCTGGCACAGGCCGCTCACGAGTCACAGGCCGAGGGCAGCGGGGAAAGGCCAGACCTATGCTGGCCCAGGCCCTCAGACCAACGACGTGTTGGTGGCATCTGTCCCCGCTCCCAGGGGAGGGAGCTCGAGCCTTTTGGTGGGGTTCATGCCTCTTCCAGCTTAATCCTTCCCTCCCTGTTGCCCACTCAGCTGCCGTCACTACCTGGTGACACCCACACGGGGCAGCGTGCACCCACGGCCTTGACTCGGAGCTGAGGTGTGCCGGCTCTGCGTGCCGGTGCCGGCCAGGCGGCTGCTCAGCCTCCCTCCCTTCCCTCTCCGTGCCCCCCCACTCCTTTGTCTACACTGCTGCTTCGCATCACAGGTCGGGTGGACGGGGAAGCCGAAGTGCCCGGGGCCAGCTCTTGGGACTGGCATGACGGAGGGGCTGGGCTGGGAACAAAAGAGGCCCCGGAGAAGTGGGGCCGTGGGCTGAGGAAACGCAAGGCATTCCCAGCAGACCGACACAACACAAGTTGTTTTTCCCTGTTCCTGCCACCCGACCAGGCCTAGGTTGGCCCAGTTCAGCCTCGGGGGCTCTCTGGAGCAGGGGCTGGGTTGGGGTGTCCCAGTCCCTTGCAGGGAAGGGAGGTGCTGGCTTTTTGCAGACGGCCTCACTCCCTCATGTCCTTGAGAAGGGCAGGGGACCTGACCCGATTTCCCCAGGCCCACACAGGGGGTGCGCTGGGGGGAATCTCAGTTATCTGAGTTACCCGGTGAGCGGAATGTGACTCGGGGAGATTTGTCCCACTTGTCCAGAGCCCTCTCCTAGCCGGGGAGGCAGGGGGAAAGGGCATTTGGAGATAGTGTTCCCGGGTTCTCAGGATGGGGGCAGCATTCGAGCCGCCGAACTCGAGCACCCCACCTACTCCTGGGAGGAGGTGGAGTGTCTGGTAGGTGCTTCCAGATGGTCCGTCCACAGTGGACACCGGTCAGGGCTCTGGGGAAGGTGCCCCCTCGTCTCCGCCATGCTGAGGGTGTGGGCTGGCCCACAGCTTGCCCTCTGGGCACAGAGGGGCAGTCATGGCTTCTCTCTGTTCTTGCTGACTCAGGGCCAGCAGCCCAGAAGCTTCCAGAGTTTTGAGTCATTTCTCAGCCCGGAGCTGAGCTGGCCTTGGGGCTGGGCCCAGAGTGACAGGACCTGCAGGGGAACAAGCTCTGAGGTCTGCCGTTCCTTGCTCCTCCCTTCTTGCCCCAGTGGGAAGTGTGTCCCTGGGGTCCCAGACACTGACTCCGTCCTGTTGTCCTGAGCCCAGTTTCACGTTCCTCTCCCAGCCGGTGACTACCAGGAGGGGCAGGGAGAGACTCACTTGTGTCCCCCGTCACAACCACCTATAATTTATTTTTCCATTTAGCCACACAGCAGCCTCCAGACCATGACCCAAGCCCCTGGGTCTCCTTTTAAATAAATTGCTCCGTGTGCACCAATGACACACTCCACTCATTCCACATGCCTTACTTGGTGGCCAAATAGCATAGCTCAGGGGGTTCAGCGGCACTGGGGTGCTTCCAGTGAGCACAGAACCACCCGGCCCATCCAACAGGGCCCCCGGAGCTGCTGGGGGAGCGTCCCTCAAACTACAATTTAATAATTAAAATATAGCCACAGATAGGGGGGACCACCACGACGATACATTTTAGAACAGTTTCGTCTCAAGTGTTCTTTTCATCAAAACTGTCTTTGGTCAAGAATGTTTCTTTCTCAAAAGAAAGCTTTAATTGTCACCACCGGACACTCCCCGGCCCCACTGCTCACCCCAGCCCTAGACACGTGCTAATACCTCCTCTGTCTCTGCAGATTTTCCTACTAGAATTTTCTCGGGAAGGACCTCCCCTTTGACCTGCCTTACTGTTTCCACATTCCTCCATGAACTGGGCTCCCTCCTTGCTGGGACCAAGCAACGTCCAGTGTCCAGAGGCCACACTTGGGTTATTCCAGGTGGCCACAGATGGACCCTGGGTTGTTTGGATCTTAGGGCCAGGGTGGATAGTGTTGCCGGGAGCTCTGCACCCAAGTTTCTGTGAGGACAAGTGCTCTGTTCCTCGGGGTCTGTATCCGGGAACGGAATAGTCAGATCATATGTCCGAGACTGAACCCTTCGAGTTGCTGCCAGTGATACCGGGAGACACCGCCACCTTTGGGCACCGTGTCTGCTCTGCCCCTGGGTCAGGCGCCCTGCCCTGGCTACCTTCTGTGTGTGTCTCCGTGTCCCGGCCCACAGGTGCTTGCTTGGCTAGTGGACTCCGAGTGAAAGGAGAAGAACGACGGGGAGGTGGCCTCGCGTGGGCCTCTGTTCTGCCGCCACCGTCTCGGAAGCCCCTCCCGACCCCTGTCAGGGGTCGCCTGCTTTTCCCTGTTGCTCGCTCTCGTGATTCAGAACTCCGAGTGAGTCCAAGGGCCCTGCAGGGCTCAGGGGGCATCTGAGTCAGCTTCGGCTCAGGGCAGGGGAGCACTGGGCACTTAGGAGCAGGGGGCCGCCAGGGGGAGCGTGTGGGTCGCTGAGACAACACGACAGGGCGTGTGGGGCTGGGGAGATGTCTCAGCGCTTGAGAATTTGCCTGGAGAGGGCGGGGCCCTGATTCCCTCCCTCCCTGGCCCCACAAAAGTGCCCCAAGCCACAAGACCCAAAACCAGGGCAGTGGGACCCTCACCCCAGTGGCCTGCAGTTCCCCAATCTCAACTGCAGTGCTGGGGGCTCCCCAAGAGGGAGAGGAGACTAGAGGGTCCCCCCGCCTCCGGGATGGCTGCTGTCCATCTTTACCATACTGCCCCAGTGGGCTGTCAGGTTCTGTGGGGCGGGGTGTGGAGGCGAGCCCAGGGTTTGAGGGTGCCGAGTCTGGACCTGTTAGGGGCCCCGTGACTCACTCATGTGGTGAGGGGGCTCTGTGCAATAGATTTGGTGTTTTTTTTTTTTTTTTTTTTTTTTTTTTGCTTTTTGGGTCACACCTGGCGATGCACAGGGATTACTCCTGGCTCTGCACTCAGGAATTACCCCTGGCTGTGCTCAGGGGACCATATGGGATGCTGGGATTTGAACCTGGGTCGGCCGCGTGCAAGGCAAACGCCTTACCCGCTGTGCTATCTCTCCAGCCCATAGATTTGGTGTTTTTTTTTTTCTTTTGGACACACCTGGTGGTGCTCACAGCTTACTCCTGGCTCTGTGCTCAGGGGTCCGTCCTGGTGGGGCTTGTGGAACCATATGTAGCAGCAGGGAGCAGCAAATCCGAGTCAGCTGTGTGCTAGGCAAGTGTCCTACCTGCCGAACTATCACTCTGTCCTTGTTTTCAATGTGGCAAGCGACTTGCAACCGATGCGGTTGCTTTGTATAGGGTTTAAGTACGGTTTGTTTGAATCCACATTTATTTCACAGGCTGCTTACAAATCCTTCCAGTAGTTTTCCCCCCTGTGTAATAATCTTCCTTTTCCAGCTCTCAAAGGCTGCTCTTGGGTCCTCCCTCAGCCACGCCATAGCCCGCAGAGCGGGTGAATAATCCGATTCCCGGAACCTCTGAACAGTTAGTTTATTGGGAACAGACGCGCCCGGCCCGCCCGGCCCGGGGAACCAGGGCGAGTGGGCGTGGCTTCTGCCGGGGGCGGGGCCTCAGGGCAGCGAGGCCAGAGCCGGGGCAACCCCCTAACATCACCATTGCCAGGAAACACACTCCTATCTGACCCAGCACAAGAGGAGCTAAAGGGAGTGTGAGCCGGAAAGGATGATTATGGGAGGGGGCACTGATTCCACTGAGCAAATTAGGTCGGCTTTGGCTGTCCTTCTGTCCAGAAAATAATCCACGTCCTCTTGCCTTGCTCCCAGCCGCCTCCTGGCAGCGCTCAGCTGCCTACACAAAGCCCAGGAAAGTCTGTATTTGCATAATGTGGGTTCAACCCAGGCAGGCAGGAAAAGCTACTGCCCAAAGAGCACCTCGGGGGTCTGTGCACTGACCAGGAGGCCCAGGACAGAACCAGGCCATCCAGAGACACTGGCACTTGCCTCTGGAATTAGGAAGGTTGGGTATTTTTTGCTTTTTTTTTTTTTTGCACGTTTCCTATGGACATTTGCAAGAGTGTATGTGATGGGAAAAGAAGTCTATTTTTCTCAGGGGCATGAGAGCCAGAGGTCAGAGGTCAGGGCTGGTTTTGTGGGGAGACTCCCCCGGGACGTCCCCCAGCTAGAACAGAGCACGCCCTTGGTCATCTCTCCTAGGGAAGGAGCCGGGGGCTGCCGCCACTTTCTCGGGCACACCGGGGACACGGGCCTTGCCTTCCCTCCCTCTGCCTGCCCCTGCCCTCCTGCCCCCCTGCCCCAGTGCTTGGCTTGGGCTCTGCACACGGCCCGGGAAAGGTGGCACCCGAGCCGGACCTGAGGGCAGCTTCCAGCGGAAGCCCGAGGGAGCATGAAGTCCGGGCGGAGGAGGTTTGCAGTGCCCTCGTCTGCAGGCTGGCGGCTGGTGCCCGGGCTTCCTCCCGCCGGGTGGGCGGGGCTAACACTTGTGGCAGGAGGAGCTGCCCCCTGCCCCCAGCTTCATGCTGGAGCTGCGCCCGCTCCCACAGCTCACGAGCCCCTGCGGCTCCCAGGGAATGTAGAGCTCGCCCGTGCCCACCACGCTGCAGCCCCCAGCGCTCTTGAGGACGCTGCTGGTCCCCGGGCAGTACTCGGTCCTCAGCACAGGCGTGTTGACCATGCACGGTTCGTACAGGACGGCGCCTTTGGAGCTGCTCACGGCTGTGGGAGCAGGAGAGACGCTCAAGGCTCTGACGGCCAAGGGCCCTGCCCTCCCCTTGCTGCCGCTCGCCGTGACGGACGCCCCACCTGTGTCTCCCTCACACCCGCGAGAAGTACTTGGGCATCTGCTCCCCCGGACCATGGCTCCACCTCCCCCCCCCCCAGTCAGCCCTGGCACCTGCTGCCCCTTTGCCAGTCTCTGCCGGGCTCGTCCCGGCCGCGAATCCTTTTCTAGGCGCACACACCTCCGTGTCAGGGGAGTCCTGAACTGAGACCAGGCTGCCTGCCTGGCCCCCATCTTCCTGTCCCAAACTTGGAAAGGCCCCAGGAAGAGCCTCACCCTTGAACAGACTCTCCCTCCCCCCTCCCCTCGGTCTGGGCTAGGGGAGGCCTACGGGAAATGGGCAGGTGGGACCGATCTGCATGACCCTGACCCTGGCCTGGCCCCAGAGCCCGCAGGAAATGTTCCCGTACTCACAGATGTTCACAGGTCCAATGCCTTCGCACAGCCTGGGGGCGAGAGGGAGGAAGAACAGATCACTGCATGAGAGCACTGCTAGCCGAGAATGCTGGGCGCCCGTTCCCGGCCGTGCATGTGCCAGGCACGTGGTGGTGCCGTGGCTCTAGTGCTGGAATGCCACTGCGGGGTGGGCAGTGGAGGCTGCGGCACGGAGGGCAGGAGACCCCCCCCCCCCAGCATGGCCCGGCCCAGCCCCTCCCACTCACCTGTGCTCCTCGCCCTCCAGCAGGCGCCGGTAGGTGGCGATCTCGATGTCCAGGCCCAGCTTGGAGTTCATCACCTCCTGGTACTCCTTGAGCAGGCACGCCATGTCCTGCTTGGCCTTCTGCAGAGCCTCCTCCAGGCCGGCCAGCTTGCACTTGGCGTCGGAGAGGGCCGCCTCGCCCTGCTGCTCCGCCTCCGCCACGGCAGCCTCCAGCTTGCAGCGCTGGGCCAGGGCACAGAAAGGCATTATGGGGGTCTCTCGGGGGCCTCAGAAGAGCAGAGAGCATGTGGCCGTTGTGGGCTCAGAGCGGACGGCGTGTCTGGTCTCTGGCCCTGCCCTCCCGGGCCCCCAGGCCTTCGCCCTTTCCCGCGCCATCAGGACTTGGCTCTTTGGACACACAGGGCCCTGTGCCATTTTCTGCAGGGGCCCAAGTTCCCTGTGCTCCACTGGGTGATGCCCCCTGGTGGGGCTGGCCCCCAGGGTGAGAAGCCCGTGAGGCCCAGCTCGCCTTCCAGCCTCCAGCCTCCGAGGGGCTGGGAACAGGCCAGCTGTGCCTCAGCGACGGAAGTGCCACCGAAATCCCCAAAGGTGAGACCGGGAACACGGCTCAAAGTGCTCTCGCCTCCTTTGTGTGCAAGAAGCACCGAGACGGGGGCCTGAGAGATGGCATGGCAGGAAGGGCGTTTGCCTTGCATGTGGCTGACCCCAGTTCGATCCCTGGCACGCCCATAGGGTTCCCTGAGCACCGCCAGGAGTGATTCCTGCGCATTGAAGCACTGAGACGCCGTAATTCCCCAAGCATAACTCCATAACTCCCCACCCCTCTGCCCCGTACCAAGCGGGGGGAGTAGCCCGGAGCAGCCCCAGACAGCGTATCAGCATGGGCCGGTCTCACCTGGGCTTTGACGTTCTCGATATCTTGCTGCAGCCGCTGGATCAGCTTGTTCATTTCCAGGATCTCGTTCTTGCGGTTGCGGAGGCTGTCGCAGTGGTTTCCGGCCGTCATCCTCAGCTCCTCGTACTGCCGGACGGAGAGGTCAGAGCCCAGGGGCCGACGTGAGTGCCGCTGGGCCCCTTCCCCTGCCGCCTCTGCCCCCGTGACGCAGGTGTGTTCTTACCCTCTGTGTCTTTGCCCCTCTCTGCCCCCAGCCCTCCCCTCAGTGGGCCCTCCTGATACTCGCTCGCCTTTTGGCCCTGAGCCTTTCAGCTGTGAAGTTCTCCTCCAAGCTTCCAAGCGTCTCTGTTATAGGTTTGTGCAGGGAGAAAAGGGTGTTGGAGGGTCCCCTCCCTTTTGTCCCATCACCCCTCCAGATGCCGGAAGGGGCTTCTGAGCTGGGCTGGGGCCATCTCAGAGACTAAGAACTCAGGTCTGCCCATCAGGGTGAGAAAGTTCATGTAGGCCCCTTTCAAACAATCGAATAATAATAATAAAAAAACAACCAATGTTCTCTTGGCTTAACTCTTTTTACAAAACCTCTGCCTGCCGCATCTCTTGTTTGTGGTCGATCACTCGTTTGTTCTAGATCACACACATAGATGAAACATATTGGCCAACTTTAGGTTTCCTGCCCGCAGTAGGTGGGAGCCTTTTACACAGTTAATTCAGGACAAGCAAGAAGCACCTCAGCTTGATTAGTTATTATTACGGGAAAGGTTGTCATTGCCAATCCATGTTTTCGTTCCTCTTCTTCAGCTAGAACTCTGCTTTTGTCTGGAATGGCAGTGAGCCCAGGGAAGCCTCCCAGTGAGAGCTACGGGCACGGCTGGGGAGGGCTTCCAGGAAAGCCCTTTAAAGTGGGGTCTGACTCACTCAACTGGCACGTTTCTTTCTACCCCCTTCTTCTTGCTGTCTACAAGGAGGCAAATGGCAGCCATCTTGGGAACCCAGGCGGCCACTGGTCTAACACTATGTGTTTAGGGTGGTAGAACAGAGGCAGGAGAAACCTGAGTTCCTGACCACAATACAGGAAGTCCCCTCCCCACCCCTCCTGGCCAGTCTGTGCTGTACTTCAAGTAAATACTGAAAATACTGAAAAAAAAAAACAACCTGAAAAAAAAATACTGAAAAATACTGAAAAGTAAATACTGAGAAGTAAATGCTGAAGTCAGAGGCCAAGGAGCAGACTCAGAATGATCTCTCTCATATGTGGACATGAAGAAACTTCGTAGGGGTATATCAAATGCCCAAAGGCAGTGAACCAAAGAGCAGAATAACTGGTCTTCCGTAGGAAGTTTGCCAGTGGGGCAGGGTGGGGGTAAGTTAGGGACAAGAACTCGAGGATGGTGGGGGAGAGGAAGTGTGCCTGCCACAGAGGCACTGGTGGGGTGTAGGAGGCCCCTGTGAAGGGACTGGCGTTGGAACATTGTACCCCTAAACTCAATCACAAATATCTTTGTAGATTTGTAATTTGTGGTGATTCAACTAAGAAAAGTAATGAAAAGAGATGAATTTACTTTAACCACATATATGTCTCTTTCTCTCTTTTATTTTCTTTTTTGTTGTTGGGCCACACCCAGCAGTGCTCAGGGTTTTACTCCTGACTTTGCACACAGGAATCACTCCTGGTGGTGCTTGGGGGACCATATGGGGTGCCGGGGATCGAACCCGGGTCGGCCGCATGCAAGGCAAATGCCCTACCTGCTGTATTATCTGTCAGACTCAACTCTGTCTCTCTCTGAGCCTCACAGCTAGATGCTGTACTACCATGACAGGGTTTTCTCTCCTTTCTGAAGGATGATGCTGTTTTCCCAGAGGGCCCTTGACTGATGGGAGGAGACAGCTGGGGAAGCTGGTCATGGAGGGGTCACTGTTCTTAGACCCCAGCAGGGAGCATCACTAGAAGATGGGCAGCAGCTCACTGGGGTACCCTGGACAGTTGTACCCATTGCTTCCAGTGACAAAGTCAAAGTGCCCAGCACAGCTCTACGGCCCCAGCGCCCCCCTAGCCCCCGCCCCCAGCTCTCTCAGACAGGCACCTCCTTTTCTGTTGCCTGCATCTTTTAGCCGGACACGGCCCAGCCCCTGCTGGTCACACTTGGTCGTCAGGGCGCAGAGCCGAAGCCAGGCCTGTCTTTCCCTCCCGCTGCTCCCGGGAAGCCCACAGCCCCACTCCGTCCCCACTTTCTGCTGCCCTGGGTTGGTGGTCTCCCACGCTTCTCTCTCCCTGGATGGGGTTCTCCTAGAGCACTGGGATCGTAAAGGCATCCTTCCTAGGCCACCTGGTTGAAAACTCCACTCCCCGGGTGCTCCCTGTGCTTTCTCATGATTCAGTTCCTCCCTAGGAGCCCCCTGGACCCTATACCCGAGGTGCTGACTTGCCCTGCGTGTGGCCAAGTCCTTCCCCTGCACCTGCCTCTGGCAGGAGGACCCGCAGAGGCAGGGCTTCCTGGCCCTCCTGCCCCCTGACGCGTCTCCAGCACCTGCGGCTGAGCCTGGCGGTGGCTGGTGCTGAGGGGATGAGAGAGGGGATGGATGCCTGGTGCCCATCACGGACGAGGCAGGGAACACTAAGATGATAATATCTGTCCAATCGAGTTGCCCTTAAGGGCACCAACAACCCTCCCAGCAAGGTCCTAATTACCACAGTCTAGGTCACTCTAATCACCGTTTTGGCTCCACCATTAGCAACTACTCGGTGACATTCGCCTCCTCCCACGCCCGGATTTTTCCTTGCCATCATCACCAATTAGTATTCCTTGAATGCTACTTAGATAAGCACTTCCAGTGAGTCTATGGGCGCATAAAGCTGGGGCACCCCGTACCCCGAGGACAGCCAGGCTGGTCTGTGGGCCCCCTCTGTGGCTTTTGCTCTGCAGAGACACGGAGCAAACAACCGGCTCGGGGGTTTATGAGGTTCCCTGTTTCCCTGTTTCACGGCTGTCATTGCCTCCTCGGCCGCCTCCTGTGGGAGAGTGGGCCTGGGCCCCGCCACCCCGGGCCTCACCCGGCACTGGTACCAGGCTTCAGCTTCCGCCTTGCTGCGGCTGGCGATTTCGTCATACTGGGCCTTGATCTCGGCTATGATGCCATCCACGTCCAGCTCCCGGCTGTTGTCCATCTTGACAATGACCGAGGTCTCTGAGATCTGAGACTGGAGCAGGCAGATCTCCTGGGGAGAGGCCAGGAGGGGACAGGTGAGCCCTGCAAGGTGGCTGGGGGATGGGGAGCGGGGAGGGAGGCTCTGCTTGGGCCTTCCCGGGGTAGATGTGGCGGGACGTCACCACGGCTGTCCCGGCTCTCCCCTCACCACCACAGCCCTGGGGTCTGGGAGTCTCCCGGCCCACGTACCCGGAGATAGATGCTGCCACTGCCCTGGGGGACTCCCACCCCAGGGGCCCTGCAGGACAGGTGGGCTGTGGGGCCCTGGTACCTCTTCATACAGGCCCTTCAGGAAGTCGATCTCCTGGACCAGCGCCTCCACGTTGGTCTCCAGGTCAGCCTTCATCAGGAAGGCCGTGTCCACGTCCTGCAGAGCAGTGAGAGAGCGAAACCTGGGGGCTGGCGGGAGGCGGCAGCCACCTGGCCAGGGGACAGGCATGGAGCTGGGCTTTCCTCACTTCGGTCCTTGTGGGAGTGAGGGGTGGAAAAGCCAGGACGGAGGGTGGGCCCCATGCGCAGGCCGGGCAGCCTGATGTGGAGGGCGCGGGGGGGGGGGTAAGGAGCCGGGTCCACCCTCAAAGGGGCCCCTCTGTGGCCTTCAGGCCATCTGGCCATCGCCATCTGCTGAGCAACTATTCTCACCGGCTGGGGGTTGAATCTGTCACCTTTCGAGGTGGTGTTGGTCACCGCCCCAGCTCTGGTGCCCGGGTAGGCACAGCCTGGGCCACCTTTGCTCCAAAGTGGAGGCCGGGCCACCGCCCCATGCGTGGGGGACAGACGCCCGCCTGGGGCCCACAGGGAGACTGACAGCGAGACTTCCCTGTGGGTGGTCACTCGACAGGCACCTTTGGACACTGCAGGGCCGGAGTGTCCCGAGGCCGCTGGCCCCCTCAGGGCCCGTTCCCCGCCCGTGCCACCCTCGCTCACCTTCTTTAGTGCCACAAACTCATTCTCAGCGGAGGGCCGCAGGGAGAGCTCCTCCTCGTACCTGGTGGGGGGGCAGGAGGAGGAATCTTTGCGTTAGGCCTGTGGGATCGGGAAGGGGCTTTGGTGTCGGGTCTGAGGCCAAAACGCCTGCCCCAAGTGAACGTCCTCAGGAATCAGCAAGCCAGCCTGGCGCGGGCCCTTCCATCTTCCGCCACTGAGCCCAGAGACACCTAGGGATTGTGGGAATGGCCCAGCGGACGCGGAGTCACGTTCAGTGAAACACGCCAGAAGCAGAGAGATAAATGCCAGACCACCTCTCTCACATCGGGTGCATAAGAAAACAACGCCGGGGAGTGAATAATGTTTAAGGAAAGCAAACCCTTCAGTTCTGATAACAGAGCCAAGCTCAGGAAGTTCCGGTGAGAGAGCGGAGAGGTGAAAGGTGGGAGTTAGGAGCAGTGGTGAAGAGTACTGGCACTCTGGGGCGGGGAGGGGGCAGTGACTTTGCACACCTGAAGCATATGGACACAATGCAAAGCTTGTCGCTTCAATAAAAATAAAAAGCTTAAAAAGAAAATTAAAAAAAAAAAGAAGAGACTCAGGGTCTCACAGAAGCTACATCACACCCCTTGCCCCCCATAGCTGGGAGGGAGCCCCCTCCGTCCTGCGGACCTGCTGCCAGGATGCTCATTCCTTCTAGTACTTTCCCCTGGGCAGACGGAGAGAGACGGCGGCCCGCTGCTGGCACGTCTGTCTTCGGGCAGACCACTGAGTTGGCTGTGCCACGGGGACTCCAGCTGCCCGAGCCCCTCCACACCTAGTGCTCTGTCCCTGGCCCCGGTGCGGGGTGCAGAGGTAGCAATTACGCCTCGTCCGGCCCGTAAAGACAGCCCAGTTTCCTCGAGCCTCTGGGAGCTCCGCGCCCACGCGCTGCTCCCCAAGGCGGCAGCACGGGGGTCCGGGGGTGGAGCCTGGTGGGATGACTCAGCGTGTGGCCGACACAGTGCCATTGGAAGTGCCACTGAGCTTCCCTATGCTCAGCCTTCCTCCTCGAGAGGAAGGGCCTGCACTTTTATTTTATTTTATTTCTTTTAGAGCTGCTTGGGCAACCATCAGTGTCACAGGGGCTGGCCCTTTAGTCACCACACCTCTGGGTTCCCGACTGCTGAGCTATTCTCGACAGACGTAAAAACTGACAGAAAACTTAGGGAGCATCTCCAATCAGAGGGCGTGGCAAGAGCAAGGCCTTGTACATGGCTACCAGAGGGAGCCCTTGAAGTCTAAAGTCCTGCGAAGTTTCCCCTTTGGGGGGTCTGGGTTTGAATCTTGGCTCTGCCACGGGTTCAGTCTGTCCCTCAGTCTCTCTGTCTCAGCTTTGTTCTCAGCCCAGCGGGGAGAAGCTGGTCCTGCCACGCAGGGTGATTGTGAGTTGACATAGCACGGGAGTGACTACCGGCAAAGCACAGGTCGGTGCCTGCCACGGGTGTGTGTTGTGCGAGCTCGTGTCGCAGCACCCCTTGACCTCCTCCTTCTCCTCCGGCTTCACTTCCAAATCCCACTTCGTCATCATGAATGCAAAGCGTGTCTCCTGCCCGTGTTGCACCTCAGGCCCCTGGAAGGTGTTGTTCCTGCTGTGTGCTGCCTTTCACCTGACGCAGTCTGTTTGAGTGGTTCCCTCTCGCTGACTTTTCTTTGTCACCTGTTCCCATGCGGTCCCCTTTGCTAGGGTCTACACTGCGAGAAGCAACTCTGCCGATAGTTATCCTTCCAGGCCCCGAGAAAACATCACCTCCTTCAGGAAGGCTTCCTGGGTTCCTTCTATTCTCTCACTCTTTCTTCCCTGTGACATCTTATCTTACTGGAAGGGGGCATTTGGGGAAAAGGAGCTAGGCTTCTCCATCTCTCTGCAAGGCCCACACTATCCCGCATGGCATCTGGCCCGGGGTTAGCCCCGGGGTGTGGATGCCTGCCCTGAGGCTCTATTCATGGACCCTCTCCCTTTGGACCTCTTTCTTGCTCTTTGCTGATCCACATTGTTCCTTGCCCATAGACACGAGTCTCTCTCAACCCCCCCCCCACCACACACACACACACACACACACACACACACACAAACACACACGCTTTCCTGAGACCCTGAACCCAGGCAGATCAGGAGCCCCCTGACGTCTGGCCTCCTGCAAGCACAGGACGCACAAGTCTGCTAGTTCAACTTTAACACCCCCCTTCTGTGGGGGCTCGGGTACAGGGTGCCACAGGGTGGGCAGGTCAAGCTGGCAGCAGACCCTGACCACAAAGAACTGGACCTGGGACAAGGGGAAGAGTGAGAGCAGGGACAGGAGGGAAGCTGAAGTCCAGATCGGGGTGTGGGGGAGAAGGGGGCGCTATTAGCCCAGGTGCGGGTCAAAGGTGCTGATGAAGGTCAGCAGGAGCGGCAGGAGCAAAGGCTCAGAGGGAGGAGGTCTGCGGACTAATATGTGGCTCAGGGATGGAGGGAGGAAGGGGCAGGACGGGAGCCCGGAGCTGAGCCCTGCAGCCCCGGAGCCCAGTGGATGGCAGGAAGGAGGAAGAAGCTTCCCGCTGGGAGCTGGGGGGGGCGGGGAGGAGCAGGCGGGCACCATGTGGGGGTGGGTGGGAAAAGGAGACCAGCGCTCAGTGTGGGCGCTTCCGGGGCAGACTCGGGCGCGCCCCGCCTACGCTCCCCTGCCTAATTGACCTGCTGCCGGAGGAGCTAATTTTAGGGTCCCCGTTTTTATAGGCCAGAAAACAGAAGCCCAGATGGCCGGCGACTCGGGGGCGGGGGCGGGGGGCGAGCGCCCAGGGGACTCACTTCTTCTTGTAGCCCTCCAGCGCGTTCTGCAGGCTGCAGAGCTCCGCCTCCAGCTTGGCGCGGTCCCCAGCCACGCACTCCAGCTGCCGGCGCAGCGCGCAGATGTACGTCTCGAAGATGGGCTCCATGTTGCTCTGGCAGCACCTCTGCTGCTGCATGAAGTTCCACTTGGTCTCCAGCAGCTTGTTCTTCTGCTCCAGGAACCGGACCTGCGGTTGAGAACGGGGGGGACGTGGCATGGGAAGGGTTGGTGGGGGCGGGAGCAGTGGGTCAGGATGGTTCTCTCTTTGCACCTGCTGCGGACGTGCTAAACTTTGCAGAGATCAGCGGCTCGGTGTGGACTGGCACCCGGGAATGTGTCTCTGTATTTCCTCTGTCTGTGCCCCCCCCACCTTTCACTCGGGGGGTGTGCTATAGGGGGAGGTGTTGCTCCAAGATGCCTGGGCAAGAGCCACCTCCAGGCTGGCCTCTCTGGGTCTCGGTGGCCTTGTCACCTTAGCCAGGCCATCCCCAGACATCAGCCCCACCCCCTGCTGTGGGATTCTAAAGTCCCTGTTTGAGCTGGTGCCTCGGAAACACTTTGGAAACCCCAGATCGACGTAAACCCTTGTGCTGGGAGTTGGGTTTTGTTCTGTGCCAGCTCAGGGGCTCTCAGGGCAGAAGGTGGGCTGCAGGCCTGTGCATGCTGAGCTCTTCCCCTTGCCCAGTGGGCACATCCAGGAAGTCTCTGTGCCCTGCGGAGGAGAGCCCAGGCACCTCCATCTTCGCGGTTTGGTTGGAAACCAAGAGTAGGAGAAGCTGCAAGAGTCAGTGGGTGGCGGCCACCCCGCTATGGCCCAAGGGAGCCAGCTCCAGGCCTTGTCTGGCATGGGGCAGGGGGTGTCCGAGTGTGTCCTCATGCTCAAGAAAGCTGGGGAGGAAATAATGGTACCCCACCTCTAGTGAATGTCCACATGGCCCGAGGTCCCCAGACTCCCGGGTGTGGTGTGGCCCAGCTCATGACCCACACCATGAGGCTGGAGTGGGGGATCACCAGAATCTAATGAGAGTGAAAAGTGAGGCAGCTCCAAGTTCATCATAGCACTAGTCACAGTAGCCCGGACACAGCTCATGACCGGGAACGAAGGACTGGATAAAAAAAAAAAAAAAAAAAAAAAAAAAAAAACCACCTATGGTACACGTACAGGATGGAACGCTGCTTGACTTTGAAAGGAGATAAAATCATATAATTTGTAGCTACTTGCATAGATCTGGAGCATACCAGGCTGAGAGAGGTTAGCCAGAAGGAGAGGAACGAACTGCAAATGATCTCTTTCATGTGAGGGACATAGAGAAAGGCAAGAACGGAATGACAGATGCACAAAGGAAATAGAAACAGAAAGCTGGCTCCCAGGAGGAAGCTTACTGCAGGGGAGAAGGGTGGGGGGCTAAGGGGGCACATGGGGATGATGGTGGAGGGAGGGTTTGGTGCTGGAATTGAAAAAAAAAATCATTGTTTTATTTTTTGGCCACACCCAGGAGTGTTCAGGACTTACTTACACCTGGATCTGCATTCAGGAATCACACCTCGCAGGCTGTGGTGCTGGGGATTGAACCTGGGTCAATCCATCTCTCTGACCCCAGTGCTGGAAGTTTCATGTATGAAGCCGTACCAACAACAGTTTTGTAAACTACACTGATTAAAATAAAGCGTAGAAAGGAAATTCAAGGGCCAGAGTGATGGTACAGTGGGTAGGGCGCTCGCCTTGCATGCAGCTGACCCCGGTTCCATCCCCCTGCACCACATATGGCTCCTTGAACTGGCTGGGAGTCATCCCTGAGCACAGAGCTGGGAGCACCCTGAGTATGACCCCAAAGTAAAAAACAAAGAGGCAAATAACCAAATAAAGAAAAATGAGGCAGTAAGGGATTGACCGCTGTGTGCTGAAGCAGTGCCTCTGGATTCCCTGCACGCACCGCATTCCTGCTTTAACCCTCAGAGCGCCTCTGCTTCTTCCCCTCTGGGCAGCGGACCCCCGAGGCCGGCCACCGCTAGTGGCACAGGGCCTTGGGGTAAGGTGAGCGGATCCAGGACCAGGACCCAGAATCTCCTGGTTTCTGGTCACTACTCTGCCCTCAACCTCAGAGTCCCAGTCCTGGCCCTTCTAAGGGCCTCCCAGGTTGTGGGGACAGACCTCACCCCCGCCTGCTGAGGGGACAGGCTGGTTCCCTGTGCCAAAGCCGCAGGCCACTCTGCTGGAGCCCTTCAGAGTGGTGGATCGGACAGACCTTGGCTGTGCCACCCTGCATCTCTAGCTCTAACTGCTCCGCAGAGATCTGAGCTGACAGAAAGTTCTAGGTCGCAGCCCATCCCCGCCTCCAGACCTGGGGTCTCATGCAGACCCCCGGGAGACGGCTCTGCTGCTGACGCCGTATCAAGACGGGTCATGCTCTGCACAACTGGGGGATCCTTTCAGGATCGCTTGCTGCTTTGGAGTTTGGAGTTCCGTGCTCCAGTCACTGGTGATGGTGGTCGGGTCCGGGAGAAGCCCCGACCAGGGTGTGGGTGGGTTCGGCACGGCCTCTCTAGGGCCCGTACCTTCCTCTCCTCCAGGCCCACCCCAAGGCCTCGCTCGGCCGCTGGCTCCTGGTCTCCTTCTTACCTTGTTGATGAAGGACACGAAACGGTTGTTGAGACTCTTGATCTGCTCCTTCTCGTCTCTCTTCACCCTCTGCACAGTGGGGTCGATCTCCAGGTCGAGAGGCACCAGCAGGCTCTCGTTGATGGTGACGGGGGTGATGCAGGGGGACGGCCCGCAGGCAGCGCCCACCCGGTACCCGAAGCCAGCCAGGCCACAGCGGGAGGCCACGCGGGGTCTCCCGTAGCCCACGTTGCACAGGCTCCGGGAGCCCAGGCAGCCCAGGGCACGGAGCCCCCCGCCGCCGCCTGCCCGGCAGGACCCTTTGCTCACTGCCGAGTAGGTGACCGTCCGGGGGAGCACGGCCGAGCAGGAGCTGAAGCTCCGGCCGCCACACCTGGGGCCCTGCTGGAAAGAGTGGCTCGACATGGCCGGAGAGGGACGCAGCAGGACAGGGCCGTGGCCGGGCAGAGGTGGGGCTGGAAGTCAGCGGCCAGCTCGGCCTCCGCCCTTTTATCTGGTCGGGGGGTGCTGGAAGGCGGAGCTGGGTCAAACCCCAAATCACCATTTAATCAGCTTTATGAGCTTGGGATATTGGCAGCTGCTCAGGCAGATAATTAGGGTAGCAGAGAGCAAGGAGAAGGAGCCAATGGTCAGTGGGGGCAGGCCCGTAAAAGGCTCATTTGTCCTCCTTCCGTGTTTATGGGGCGATGAGAGGAGCGGAGAAGACGCGAGGCTGGGTGCTCGGGGAGGCACAGCCTCGAGGAACGGGAGGCTCGGGCCTTGGGAGTCAGAGCAGAGGGGCCGGGTACGGGGCTGGACTAGCGCCGAGGGCCCTCGACTCCCCCACGTTTTTCTGTTGAGGCTCCAGGCCCAGGAGCTCTGCGCAGGCTCTGAGGTGGCCCAGCCACGCTCAGGAAGGAGCGTTTGGGGGGTGGAAGTGTCGTCCCTCAGGCCAGGCCGGGGCCTGCTCGGCTGTGGCCCGTTCTCCAGGACTCCAGCCCTCGTTGGCGGGGCCTGCTCAGAGCAGGGGGGCGGCAGGAGCTGCGCTGTCTATCCAGAGGGGAGATAGCGAGGCGGGGTGGGGGAATCTCTGGAGCCCCCCCTTGTGTGTCTGCAGGTCTTCCAGGCTATTCCCCTCCCTTTCCCCTGCCCCAGGCCTGCTCTGGTCTGACGAGAGCTCGCGGGCAGTTGTTGAACGTGGGAATTATTCAGGTGCATGCTGGGACCGGCTTCTGCCCTGCTCACAGGTCACTATCCTTTGGGGATGCTCCAATGTCCCTGCCCCGCCCCCCAGTGTGTGCGGCCTTTGTGAGGCCCAGGGGTCCACCCTTTCCAGTTTCCGGGGCCCACACCCGAGCCCACAAAAATGGCAACAGTGACATTTTGGGACCGTGACCCTCCTCCTGCCCTGTCCCCCGAGATCTCGACCTGGACAGTCGCTTTGATTCTGATGACTGAGGAGTCCTTCAGACTAGACAGGAGAGGCAAGTGGGGACTGTGAAGGAGCTCTAGAGCCATGAGTCCTGCCTGTGGCAGGTGGCATCAGCTGTGTGACCATCCCAGGGGGACGGCAGGTCGGGAATCCAGGGCTGCCCCCATGCACTGAGGCCTTCCCTGCTCCCACACCCTTTCCTGGGAGAAGACACGAGGCATCATTGTTCCTTGCTCTCGGAGTTCTCAGTCGAGTGGGGAGATGTCCTCTCTTCTTTTCCCTGTCCCTGGGTCCTGCATTCTGGGAGGTAAGGGTGGGCCGTGGGAGGTGAGAGTTGAAGCTTTGGGCCCCGGTGGGAAGCAGAGGTGGATGGGGTCCCATTTTGGATGCCAGGAGAACCGTCATCCTGCCACGAGCTGGGCCCCGGGGCTGGGAAGCCAGTGCAAAGCCTGCCAGGTGGAAAAGGGAACTGCAGGTGACCTGGGGGATCCCGTGGACAGTGCCACCACATCTGTGCCAGAGGGTGGTGTCAGGGACCCTGCTGGGCTTCTCAGAGTGGAACCCATGCTCGGGATCAGAACTGGGAGGGGGAGTGCTTGGATTCATGTCTCCTCCCGAAAACATCAGCGTCACAGCTGTGAGACAGGACACAGGCTCAGTCCAGACCGAGAGTGCTTGGTGGCATTTTATTGAAGCTGTCTCAGGAACAGGCAGGCAGGACGAAGTGGCCAGGGCAGGCACAAAGACACTTGTTAGCTCTAGTCCACCCCCCTCAGCTCTCCCAGGCTTGCCCGGGGCAGGGCAGTAGGTGCACTGTCTTGGGGTCCACCTCGGCTGGGGCCAGGCAAACCTGTGTCTCAGGCCTTGCAGGCATGGGAAGAGAGACAGGGAGAGTCAGGAGAGAGGATGGAATATAAACTAGCTGAGCAGGAAGAATTGGGGTGGGGGGGCTAGGCAGAAGGGTAGGGTTGGCGAGCAGGTGGGTTGAGAGGAGAAACAGGTGAAATGGAGGAGGGTGAGAAAGAGAAGGAATAAGCAAAGGAAGAGGTGGGAAGGAAGGAAAGTTTCCAGAAAAGTGCCCTGGAGACCCGGGGGAAGAGCCAGTATGACCTGGACTTCGGATGGGTCCTCCCGCCTCTGCTCCAGTTTTGGGGGTCCCTGCCCATCCTCCCCAATCATCACATGAACCTTTCTGGGGTCTGCCATTCTAGCCTTGCCTTCAATAACGCAGACGGGCAAGGTGGGCTCCGAACTAACATTTCCTGTGTCCCCAGGCCACGAAGAACTTTGGGGCTCCTGGATAAAATCCTTCCATTCCAGAATGACTCAATCAAGAGTTGGTTGGCTATTCTCAAGAAGATGGATTTCTCACTCACACTTCCTATTGAGGAGCGTGTGTAGGGGGCGGGAGCCTGGGGTAAGGATGAGGAGGAAGGAGGCAAGGTGTGGGCAAGGCCGGCCACCTTTCCGGGGGGCATGGGGGGCCTGCGTGGGGCCTTCAGTCACCCCCTGTGTGGGGGAGAAAGGACAGCCCTGGACATCTCTGGGACATGGACATCTCTGGCCTGCCCCGCTCTCAGCCTCCCCGAAGCACCATGCTCCTTCTAAGCCCCACGGAAGGCCTGGAGTCACACAGAGAGACCCGGGTCCCAAAGGAGGTGAAGGACGCTCCGAGGGTCCGAGCCCTACCCAGCCAGGTCTGGACCTGCGCAGCGAGGCCAGTGTCAGCAGCCTCGGCTGAACTCTGGGATTCGCGGTGGATGGGGCTCCTCCTTGGGGCCCTGTGTGGAGCAAGAGGGACACGCCAGGCCACCTGCCCCGGGACCCTCTGCGGCGGGGTTGTGCATGCAGGTGTCGGTCAGGCAAAGAAAGCGCAGATCTGAGGAACTGGGGGTGTCCCAGACGGGCTGGGAGCAGCCAGCGTGGGGAAGAGCGCGGTGCGGGGTGCTCTTTAGCTCCGGTAACTCTTCTTGGTGGACGACGTCTTGGTCACGACGCGCATGCTGGAGCTGCTGCCCATGCTGCTGCGGCTGCTGTTGGAGCTGAAGCCGCCGCCGCCGCACATGCCGCCGCCGAAGCCGCTGCTGAAGCCGCCGCCGCCCGCACAGAGGCCGCCGCCCGCGCTGTAGCCGCTGCCGCCCGCGCTGTAGCCGCTGCTGCCGCACGAGGAGGAGACCACGGCTGCGGGAGACACACAGGAGAGCGCTGCGGGTCCCCGGGAGACGCACGGCACAGCGCGCTGCGGGGTCCCGGGAGACGCACGGCACAGCGCGCTGCGGGGTCCCGGGAGACGCACGGCACAGCGCGCTGCGGGGTCCCGGGAGACGCACGGCACAGCGCCCTGCGGGTCCCCGGGAGACGCACGGCACAGCGCGCTGCGGGGTCCCGGGAGACGCACGGGACAGCGCGCTGCGGGTCCCGGGGAGACGCACGGCACAGCGCGCTGCGGGTCCCCGGGAGACGCACGGCACAGCGCGCTGCGGGGTTCCGGGAGACGCACAGGACAGCACGCTGCGGGGTCCCCGGGAGATGCACGGCACAGCGCGCTGCGGGGTCCCAGGAGACGCAGGGCATAGCGCAATGCGAGTCCCGGGGAGACACGGGGCAGCGCGCGGCGCGGTTCCTGCCAGAGCTGGGGTGGCTCCCTGGAGTGGGGTAAGAATCTCCCCACTCCCCGGGGGCCAGGGGCAGGCTCCCCTCCCCGTGCACCTCCCTTCTGCCCAGGACACTTTGCCGAGGTTTCCCCGCAGGACCTGTGTGGGCCTGAGGGACTTCCTAGCCCACCTCCCCCACTTTCCGCAGGAACGAATGGAGGCCCCCAACCCCCCACCCCCCGGGTACACCTGGCGGAAACGAACTCCCCCACTCTGTGCTCCTTCTTCTCTTCCCTGCCAGCCCAGAATGGCCGGGGAGGCATCTAAAGGAACTACTTGGTTGGGGTTGGAAGTCCCCTCTCCTTTGAGCGGGGGGGGGGGGGGGGGGGGGGGGGGGAGACCACCCACATATGCCTCCTCCTCCTCCCCTCCAGCGCCCCAGAGGAAGCTGCTGCTACTGTGGGTGGGTTTCAAGCTACTGCAGCTTCCCTCCCCTCCCCCACCCCAGAAGCTCTCACTGCTCATGTGGGACTAGGGCTGCTGGGTGCCACCCCGCCCCCTCTCCCCAAATTCTGAGACCCCCACAGCCCTGCTGGTTCCTCCCAGGCTGGCTCCTGGGAACTGAGTCCCTGGCGGTCAGTTCACGGCTGGCCTAAGGTCCCTCCTCAGTCTGGGTTCCTACCAGAGCCGACTGAGCACTCAGAGGTGCAGACAGACACCCGCTTCTCCAGGGCCCCCTCACTGGGTCTGTCGCAGCGGGGAAGGTGGGACCCCACAGTCTCTCCTGACTGTGCAGGGGGTGGGGGAAAGGGTCTCGGAGGGACCCCTTGGAGGATCTCAATGACATCCTGGCCCCAGCGAGTTCATTTTTTGCTCATTAGTGAGGCGTCAGCATCCACTTTGTCTCCCACTTTCCCATCACCCCAAGACGTTTACTCACAGATGTTCACAGGCCCGACGCCTTCTCCAGTGAGTCTGTGGTGGTGGGGAGAGAGAGAGATTTGGTTTGCTGAGGACTGAAGGGTCCTGGTCTTTGTATTCAACCACCAGCACATTCATGGATGTCGGCACACCCATGGGTGCCACGAGCATGTCCACAGGGTACCACCAACACACCACGGGTGCCACCAGCACGCCCATGGGTCCCCTGGCATGCCCACTAGCTTGCCCATGGGTGCCACCAGCAGCTTTGTTCATCTTATTGGCTTTGGGGGTAATGTGAGGTGGTGCAGACACGGCTGGAAGGAGGCAGGACAAAATAGAGAGAAATGGGGAGCAAGGGAGAGAGGGGGTCGTGCTATCCAAGAAGAGAGGCAGATTGAAGATCCCTGAGGCTTATCCCAAGGATGGCTTCACTTGTCCCAGGGTCGGCAATGACTGTCCAGTAAGCTCCGCCCACCTCCCCTGACACCGTTGGCCCCTGGCCCCTGCTCTGTACCCAACAGGAGCTGTGGATGAGACTCTTACCAGGCGTCTTTCTGCCCTGGAATTTTGGACCCCCAAATGGTGTTCAGGGAGCCTGGGGCCACCTGCTGATATTCTGCCAACTGTGGGGGCGAAGGGTGTTCGATGTGCTTGGGTCCTGGGAAGCCAGGGACTGGGTCCTTTGAAGCCAGGGTGCTGGGGGTTGTATGTGGGTCAGACACGTGCCCTGACCACTGTACTGTCTCCTGGCCAGCTGCCTGGGAAGTCTCTCTGGGCCTGGCATGGTGGGGCTCTTGCTCTCTGGCTCTGCTGGTGTCCCTGTGCCGCGGAGGGGGACGGCTGCCCACCTGCACTCCTCTCCCTCCAGCAGCTTGCGGTAGGTGGCGATCTCCATGTCCAGGGCCAGCTTGACGTTCATTAGCTCCTGGTACTCGCGCAGCTGCCGTGCCATGTCCTGCTTGGCCTTCTGCAGCGCCTCCTCCAGCTCGGCCAGCTTGTTCCTGGCATCCTTGAGGGCCAGCTCCCCGCGCTGCTCTGCGTCGGCGATGGCATTCTGGAGGGTGGAGCACTGCAGGGGGACGTGGGGGTTTGCGATATGGTCCACAGAGAATGCCGGAAGACATGGGCTTTAGGGCAGGAACAGGCGAGCATTTCCCGAAATGGATTTCATGCCAGAGGTCGGAGATTCAGCAACTAAATTTAACAACCAAGTGGTTCTCCATTTCCCTTAGATATTCTGGGAGGTGTTCAGGTTGGAGAGCTTGATTCGGGGCATGGGGAGAGGGGGGCTTCTCTGGCTACGAGGTGAGCAAAGCAAGTCAAGCTTTTGCTCACTTGCCTCCCAGGAACAGAACTTTGCTGGTGGAACAGATACTGGCCAAACCTTAGAAGAAGGTCCTGGCCTCTGGGTCCTGCTTTCAGGCTACTAGAGGAGTGTCCATCCTCACCCTGAGAGATGGCCTGACCCCCTCCTGCCTTGCCATACCCCTGGGTTCCGCTGGTACTCTCTAGGGAGTGCTCAGGTTGGAGAGCACTGTATTCTGATCCCTTGGAGCCCATCAGGCTGCATTGTCCACAGACAAGAGCCTCGAGGAATTGGCCGCATGTCTGTGTTCCTGGATGTCCCTCTTTCAGCCAGGGTGCCCTCTGTGCGGGCTGGTCAGGGCAGCGTGGCCTCACCTGCTTCTTCAGGTTGTCGATCTCGGAGCGCAGTCTCTGCATCATCCTGTTCAGCTCCGAGATCTCCATCTTGGTGGTGCGAAGGTCGTCCCCGTGCTGGCCGGCCGACCGCTGCAGCTCCTCGTACTGGGGAAGGAGATGCAGGAGGCAGGGGCGGGGCAGGACGGGCAAAGGAGAGCGGGCAGTCACGTGGCTGGGCCTGGAGTCGCATCCCTGGCCCCCACCCACGGTTCTCCCCTGAATCCAGCCACGGTGCCCCTTGGCGGAGCCTCGCACTCTCCACCCACTGTGACCTCTTTTTTCCTGGATCTGGGCTTTCTCTCCTCTTCCTCAGTTTCCTCCCAGACCCACACTCTCACCGTCACAAACTCAGCATCTGCTCCCATCCCCAACATCCTAATTTTTCAGTCCCTTAGAGTTTGCTTCTCTTGGCTCCACACCCCCTGTCCCCAATGGCTTTAACTGAGTGATTACTCCAACCTGGACAATCTCATTCTATGGCCCATGTTCAATCTTTGCCCCTCCAACCCCACTGAAATCTCGCACCCTCAGTCAATTTACTTCTTTCATCTGGATCCAGGAGGTTAAATGTGCCTTGGGCCCACCCTTTCTCTCCCGTTGGTCCCGGGGGCCAGAACTCTACTTTCAGACTTGCTTTCAGGCCACTAGAAGAGTGTCCATCCTCGCCCTGAGAGATGGCCTGATTATCTCCTGTCTTGCATTTCCCCAAGTTCTGCTGGTGCTCTCTAGGGAGTGCTCAGGTTGGAGGGTCAGTCTCAATCCATACTCCAATCCTGTTGAGCCCATCAGACTGCGTTATCCACAGACAAGACTCTCAAGGAATTGGCCTTAGCAATCCCAGCTTGGCCAGACCGTTTCATGAATTGACCTCGAGCTCTCACCTTGGTCTGGTACCAGGACTCAGCCTCGGCCCTGCTGCGGTTGGCGATGTCCTCATACTGGGCCTTGACCTCAGAGATGATGCTGTCCAGGTCCAGCTTGCGGTTGTTGTCCATGGACAAGACCACGGAGGTTTCTGAGATCTGGGCCTGCAGCTGAGACAGCTCCTGTGATGGGTACAAAAAGGGATAACTAGAGCAGTGTGTGTGTGTGTGTGTGTGTGTGTACTATATGTGTATTTACATGTATGTGCCCACCATCATATTTAGGCTCTGTGACCAGATCCTCAGGACCCACACATGTGGTGGAGCATTGTGCTTAAGTATGAGAAGGCTGGGAAGGCCATTCGGGGGTCTCCGAGTTGACACCCATTCTGCATCATGTGCTTATCTGCAGGAAAGGAGCAGCTGAAAGGGGGGCTCGACTAGGCTCTGCAGAAGGCACCCCACTGTCAAGGTGGCCTCGTGTCTGCTATGACCTGTCACTGTAGCAGTGTCCCATGTTCTAAGAAAATGCACTATTTCACACCAAATAAAGAAATCATCTTGTGAAGGAAATGGAGGCAGAAGGAGACAGCACATTCTTCTGTGTTCCATGGTGACTTCACCCTGCATCTCAGGACAGGGTGGAGAAACTCTGGATGGAAAACGGAAATCACCCCAAACTGTAGAAAGGGCCTCAGGCCGCTTCTGGAATCTGTGAGAAGGTTTGACATGTATCTCAGTGGGGGTTCTAGTGCCTCCTCTGTGAGATTACTGTTCACATGTCAACATACAATGAACTGTGAGATAGTGAATCCGCAATTCATCTATTAGTGGTCACTCTTCAGAATTTTCTAGAACCTGCCTTCTTAAACTATAGGTCAAGACCCACTATAGGATCTAAATAGGTGAGGGAGTGGGGAAGTTCGTGAACAATTTGGCAACAATGAAAGGTTTCTGAAAGCCCAGTGACCAAAAATCAGACCAAAAATGAATTCTAAACCAACCCTGTAGTAATCCTGAGGGCTTTGTGGCAGTGCTGTTCCTGTGGGGTCATCTCAGGCAAAAAGAGGTCATGGCTGGGAGAAGTTTCAGCAGCCCTAAACTGGAGTTTATATCCTCAAAATGTGACCCAGTCTAGCAGCATTGGCAGGTTGGAAATGTAATACTTGGGATATCGCCTTAGACATCAAATCAAAATTGGCATTTAGAATATTCTGAGGATCTGTAAAATTCAAGAGTCACTGACTCAAAGCACAAATCTAAGTCAAATTTCTTGTCTTTATGAACCATTGCTTTACCCTGTCCATTTGCAGGAGGGTCTCTGCCCTGGGGATTGGTAGGCTCCTGGCTAATTCAGAATTAGAAGCCGTCACCTCAGCAGGTGTTAGTCTTGAAGTAGCAGAAAAAATGGGAGCTTTCCTGACCAGAGAGATAGTACAGGAGGTAGGGAACTTGCCTCACATGCGGCTGACCCGGGTTTGATCCCCGACACCACATACGATCCCCAGAACCCACCAGGAGGGATCCCTGAGCACAGAGTCAGGAGTCAACCCTGAGCACTGCCAGGTATGGCCTCCAAACAAAAACATAACAAGAAAATGGGGTCTCTTGGTCCCTTGTGGGAATTGGGATGGTCAAACAACCCACCTGAAGGCCCAGAACCCAGCTTCGATTCTTGACAAAAATTCTATTAGGTATGAAATAAGAGACTTGCAAGCTCCCCATGGCGTATTCATATCCCAAAATACAGTAAAATATATATGCATACCTCTAGGAAAGCCTGGCAAGCTACTAAGCTACCCGTGGCGTATTCGATATGCCAAAAACAGTAATGATAGGTCTCATTCCCCTGACCCTAAAACAGCCTCCAATGGTTGGGAAAGAGGAGTAAGGAGAGGCTGCTAAAATCTCAGGGCTGAGTGTAATAGAGACGTTACTGGTGCCCGCTCGAATAAATCGACCAACAATGGGATGACAGTGGCAGTGACGAAATAGATCCAATAAGACTATCATCTTTGTAGGCTACCTGGCAGAAAACGTGTGCCTGGCACAGTTGATGCCCTCTAATAAAGGCTCTAGCCCCCTGGGCCTCCTTGGGCTTAAACCCTTAACAGGAGCATTTCTGCTTCCCCATCAGGCTGGCTAGTACCTCCCCGCTTCTCCCAAACCTGGCTCACATCCTCAATCCTTCCAGAGCCTCTTCAAGGGTCACCCACCTCTGATCTGCCTTCTCCGCTGTCCCTAAGGGGGCTAAAAGGGTACAGTTCATTCTTTGACTCATTTCATGCTGTCTCCTCCACGTATTAGAAACTCCAGTAATTTTGAGGTGGAATTGTGTCCCACCTTCTTAACCGCAGGACGGGAACAAGTACGACAAAGGGGACAAAGCCTGTCTGCAGGGGAGATGGGCAGTTGTGTCCTGTGCTTCTCGGGACACCTGAGCTGTACCCCCCAGTCCAGCTCAGGAATGGATGCAGAAGTCCCACCTAACGCAGTGGCCAGCAGTTCGGTTGTCTCTTTGACAGAAACTACCAGGTCAGTCCAGGCTGAATGTCTCCTGTGACCTTGACCTAGCCTTGACCTAGCAGCTGTCCTGTTTTCTCCTTTGGCGGGAGCAGCAGCAGCTGCTCCGTGAAGCCCGACCAGGAAGGGTGGGGTGAGGGACGACAAAGAGGGCTCAGTTAGGGCTCAGTCTCTGAGGCCAGTATGAGACCCCCCAGCTCCAGCTCTTTGGAGGGGGTCTCAGGCATCACTTACCGCCTCGAAGAAAGCCCTCAGGAAGTTGATCTCGTCCATCAGGGCATCCACCTTGGCCTCCAGCTCCACCTTGTTCATGTAGGCGGCGTCCACGTCCTGGACAGAGAACGTTCTGTGAGTGCCGCCCTGCCCTGGCTGCCGGCTCCTCTGCCCGCGAGTCTGGGGAGAACTTCAGCTCCCAGAACAAGCTCGGGCCCTGACTGTGGTCCGGGTCCACACTGGGTGAGGACCCGGCTCTCAAGGAAGACCCCCGGGCTCATGAGCCGCTACCAGCTGGAAGAGGTCCGAAAGCTCCGCCACCCCGGGCCCCTCTGTGCCCGCCTTTGCCTCTCCCCGAGATCTGCCTCCATAGCTCAGTGCCACTTCTCTGCTCTCTGCTCTCGCTTGGCGGTGTTCCAGGCTTCTAGGCCCTGGCAGCTGACCCCTATTTGTGCCGCCCTTCCTGAACCCAACTTCCTGTCCCAGAGACCCATCCCCTCCCCCACACCCACCTTCATGGCGCAAGGGTGCATGGAGATTTCCAGGTGGAGATTTCCAGGTGGGGTCTGGACCCCTGGACCCCCGGTGATCTGGGTAACTGGGCAACTAAACCTCCCTGAACCCACCTTTCTACACCTTTGTGGTGAAATCTTCTTCCAGACTGGCCGCCCAGCTTAGCCCAAGCCCTGAGGGCAGGGTCCCTGGCTAACGTGGCAGCTGGCACGCCCAGAGGCGCTGGCCGGCCCTGGGGTAAGGAGGGAGCACCTCTGTGGCCTTACCTTCTTGAGCATCACAAATTCATTCTCTGCCGCCGTGCGTCTGTTGATTTCCTCTTCGTACCTGCAGGAAGGGTCCAGAAGTGAGGGGAGCCGGGCATGGGGGCTGGTGGGGTGGAAGCAGGCAGGCTGGGTGGGTCTCGGGGCTGACCCGGAAAACTGCTGCTACCGCATCACCTGCTTGTTGAACAGGTGGTGTCCCCCTCCCCTTTCCAAGTCCTTCTTCCAACCCCTTCTGCTCCACAAACCCCAACCCTGGGCCCCCAAAGCACAGAGTGACCCCTGTTCCTGCTGAGGTGGCTTTACGGCACTGTGGCTCCCTAGCATGAATTCTGGGGCCAGCGAGGGGCAGGCACACCTCCTCTATAAGCCACACTGGCCCCTGAGGGGAGGGCTGAGAGAAGGGTTCAGGTGGCTCTCCCAGACCCCCGTGCCCTCCCAGAGCCGCACAGGTCACAGCCTCAGGAGCAGCAGGCCGGGAGCATCTTTAGGCCAACAGGAGCCCCTTTCAGCTCACTGCTGCTTTACGTTGCCTCTGAATGGCAACCCCACTGCCCACCTGTCCCCGAGAGGCAGGTGGGGTGCCCCTCACCCACGGACCTCCAGGAAGTCTTTAGGTGACCCACTCCCCGCCTGATCCTCTCTGCCTCAATACTTGTTCTTGCAAGACCACAAAGTAGGGTACTACATAGTGTGTGTGGCCAGGGAGACCCCCCACCTCCTTCCATTTGCTATTGTGGTTGCCTCCTGCCGTGTTTGGGGTCAACCAGGGCCACTCCTGGCAGGTCTCAAGGGTCTGGAAGGCGGGTAACACAGTACCCGGGACTGAGTCCAGTACCTCACAAGGAAAGACAGGAGCTGTCCAGCCCGTGCTGCCCGGTGCCCGTGCTGTCTGTGGGGCCCGAGTGCCCCCACCGGGGTGCCCTGGGGACTGAACACGGTCTCCTTTCCTCTTTTCCCTTGCTCTAGAGCCATGCCACCCGTTCCCTGTGTACTGTCTTTGCCAGAGGGCAGGCATCCCTCAGCCCCAGGCAGGACCTTTATGTGTCTGCCACAGAGCAGCACAGTGACTCACCAGCAGCACATGCCAACAGAACCCACACTCCTCCCCTGGGCCGCCTCCCTTCTCAATATCGAACATTAGTCTCCTCCTTCAGGAAGCCCTCTTAGACTGAAACACTGTTATCCCATATTTGCGTACGTATCACAAATGATCCATTTGCACTTGTTTCTTTTGTTTGTTTTTGCACAAAGATGCCCAAATTGCCAATTCTATGCTACACGCCACGCTTCAGGGATCCTACCAAGCATTTTATGTACAAGTTTTGACTTAATTCTCAACCCCAACCTTTGTGATGTGGCACTATCAATATCTTTTTTTAACAGGGCAAGGAGCTGGGGGCTCAGAGAGATTTGTTCTCTTGAGGTCAACTGAGTCCACATTCTAACTCCATCAATTTATGAGATTTTTTTTTTCTCTTTGGGTCACACCCGACGATGCACAGGGGTTAGTCCTAGTTCATGCACTTAGGAATCACCCCTGGTGGTGCTCGGGGGACCATATGGGATGTTGGGAATCGAACCTGGGTTGGCTGCGAGCAAGGCAAACGCCCTACCCGCTGTGCTATCGCTCTAGCCCCCGACTTCAAATTTTAAATGCTTCCATGAGGCCTTTCTGTGCTATGGAAATGCTCTGCACCTGTGCTTACCGAGGGACCCATTTGCAGTGTGTGACTGCTGAACACTTGAAACGCACTCAATGGTGGCTAACGGGACCAAGGAATTGAATTCTACATATGGTTCCATCTCAATCAGTTTGAACGTGATTAGCTACAGATGGAACTTTCCAGCCTGAAGCTCCCTGCCACAGACAAACAGAATCCGAAGCTCCCTATCAAGTCACTTACTTGGTCTGGAACGAGATGATTTGGATGAAATCAGAACAATGAAATAAAAAATTAAATGTGCCAAGAGGCACAGGCGTACCATTATGTTTAGCAGTGTGTGTGTGTGTGTGTGTGTGTGTGTGTGTGTGTGTCCCTGAGACTGCAGCAGATATATCTCTATTGGCTTTCTGCACATCTCTTGGCCAGGGCTGAGTGGCTGCCTGAGCCTCCGGTAAATCAGCAATGGGCGTGGGTTGAGCCAGTGGGGGGTGGGGAGTCCCCATTTCACAGGCTGTGCTTTGCATGCCTGGTCTGTGTGGTGGTTGCTTGGTGCATCGTCCTCTCTCCTGTGTGTTCTTCACTCCCATCCATAACCCTGGTGCCTCTGCACTGCAGGGACCCTGTCTCCTTCCACTCTTTATTCCTTTTTGGGTCACACCCAGCGATGCACAGGGGTTAATCTGGGCTCAAGCACTCAGAAATTACTCCTGGCGGTGCTCGGGGGACCATATGGGATGCTGGGAATCGAACCCGGATAGTCTGTGTGCAAGGCAAATGCCCTACCCACTGTGCTATCGCTCCAGCCCCCCCCTTCCACTTCTAAGTCTGGTTCGTATCCTGCTTCAGCACGTGTGCTGCCCCCCTCGGCCGGGGCCCTCTCGGGGAGCCCTGGGGAAGGCCTGGGTGCACTCACTTGTTCTTGAAGTCCTCCACCACGTCCTGCGTGTTCTTCAGCTCCGTCTCCAGCCTGGAGCGCTCTCCGCCCAGGCAGTCCAGCTGCCGCCGCAGGGTGCTGATGTAAGACTCGAACATGGGCTCCAAGTTGGCCCTGGTGGTTTTGTGCTCCTGCAGGAGGCTCCATTTCGTCTCCAGGACCTTGTTCTGCTGCTCCAGGAAGCGCACCTGGCCCGGCCAGAGAGGGAGGCTGTGAGGGCTTCCAAGTAGTCTTGCAGTGGTGGGGGGCTCAGGCCTTGGAGGGAGACAGATCCCCCCCTGCACACCTCCCAGCCCATGACGTGCCCGGGCCCTGTGGCAGGCTCCCCACCTTCCTCGTCAGAAGAGCCGGAGCACAGGGGGCTAAGCCGGTGCTGTGCAGTGGCCCCAGGACACCCAGAGGATGCCTGGCAGGAAGGCACCTAGTTCACGAAGGCGTGAGTGCGACTCCCAAGGAGGGGGCGGGAGTTCTTGGGAGAAAATGTTATATATTTACTTTCTCCCGGATGTGATTTCTCTAGACCTCAAATTGGGATTTGGTGGCCCACCCTCCGGGGCTGCCCGGAACAGGTCACTGTGTGGTCCCCTTGGAAGTCACCGACGCCTGATTCCATCATGTGCCCTGCCAGCTGGGCAACCTCCCACGCGCCCTGCTCCCGTTGCTGTGGTGAGCGACTCCTTGGGTTTCCCCTCATTGCCGGGGCAGCGGCTGGGTGTGCGAACGCTCTCCCTACCCCCGTGCCCTCCACTCGGAGGTGTCTGGACACACGCGGCCTCTGAGAACAGGGAGCCAGAACAGTGCTCCTTATCCTCCTTCCCGGCATCTGCCACTCTCCCCGCCCAGGGAGTCTCCCATCACCAGAGGGAGGCTGGCAGTGCTGGCCCCAGGCCTGCTCTCATCCCAGCCCTGGGCTGCCCCGTCTCCTGCGCGTGCGCCAAGAGAGATAAAGACCCCAGAGCCAGGCTCCTGGCACCCTCATGTCTGATGGTGCAAACCCCAGGCCAAGTGGGATGACACAGGGTGAAGAGGGGAAGAGCTGCCACCTCTGGGTCTTCCTGGGCAAGTTTGAGTTCTGGGTCTCAGGAGGGGCTTCTAGGCCTGCAGACACCTCAGCGTCCAGAGCCTTGAGGTGACACCCAGCACCTGAGCCAACGTAGAGCCCGGGTAACTGGTCACTCCATCGAGCTCCAGTCTGAATGTCTGGGTGCCCAGACCCTGAAACTGGCTCTTTCCAGGCAGATGGCCCGTGCTGGTCCATGGGAGACACTTTCCTCCCCCACAAGGTCCTTCTTATCATTGCAGGACCACCCGCAATGGGTGGGAACTCAGCTGAAACCACAGCTTTCTTCTCGTCCAAAGAAAAGGCTGGGCACCCCCTTGCCAGACCCAAGTGACTAAGGAGGCTGGTGCGGAAGGTGGACAGAGCAGGAGAAAGTGGCCCAGCCCTCTCCTGGGAGCTGACCCACAGCCTTTCACGTCTCTCCGCCTTTCCCCTACCTGCGCCCGCCCTACTGTTCTAATTCTACATCTGTCCATCTGTGAGAAGGCCACGTCCCTACAGAGGGTCAGAAGCCTCTGAGTCCTGAAGTTGGACCTCTTCCTGCTTCTACTGTGACAGGGTGGAAACCCCTGTCCACCCGGCGAGCTGGAGGACCACTGCTGGCCGGGTAAGTGGCAGCCTGGACCTCAGCGAAGCATAGAGGCCTTGACCCCCCCCCCCCTGAGACTCGGCTGCCTGGTGGGTGGGACCCCACCGACCGCTCACCTTGTCGATGAAGGAGGCGAACTTGTTGTTGAGAGTCTTGATCTGCTCCTTCTCCTCCTTCCGCACCCGCTGGAGCGAGGGGTCGATCTCCAGGTGCAGGGGCGTCAGGAGGCTCTGGTTGACGGTCACCTCCTGGATGCCCCCAGGTCCACACATTGCCCCATTCCCCATGCCATAGCCACCGAAGGCGCCCCCCATCCTGCTCCCCAGGCCCAGCCCATATCCAGCACCCCCAAAGCTGGCCCGGCTGGAGTGGTAGCCCCCGCTGACAGAGATTCTCTTGCCGCCCGCGAGGCCGTGGAGGCTCCGGGTGCCGAAGCCGCCCCCAAAGCTCTTCCCGCCTTGGCAGACGGAGGAGGAGGTGAAGCTGGTCCGGCAGCCGGGCATGAGGCTGGCCGAGGACGCGCTGAAGTTCCGGGTGCCACCGGACTTGATGGTGACGGACGATCGCTGGCTCATGGTGGGAGTGGCTCTCCGAGAGAGGATCGAGACGTCCGAGGGGTCAGCCGTCACCGGAGCCTGGCTCTGCCCGCTCTCCTTGACTTTTATCCTGTGCGGGAACTGGGCTTGGCCGGAGGAGATCAAAGACCACTTCGCTGAGCTCACCCCGGTGGCATGTCTGGCCCCAGCCCGTCTCCCTGCCCCACTAATCATCCCGTGGAACACCCTCGCCAGGGCAGGACTGGACCTGGGGAGTTGGGCCCGGGGCAGGTCTGTCTCCCGGGCCCCCCACCCACCTGCTTCTCAGCCACGTGCTGGGACACCCCCACCCCTTCTCTGGGCCTCCGGTCTGTCCCGTGGCCGGCCCTGAGCCCTACACCTGATGATGCTCTCCCTCTTCCTTGGGGAGAAAAGTCCTCTTGGTCCCGCCACGGAGCTGGGATTTGTGTGCCCCCTGCCCTTTGATGCTCATGCTTGAGACTGGGGCTGCCAGGGCAGACGTGAGTGTCACCATTGTCACCTCACTGAGCAGCAGCCCTGGGTAGTGACTTTATACCTGCTTCTGGAAGCTTCCTATGGCTCCAGGCTGGGGGCGATCACTGTTCTTATTCTTGTTTTGTACAGGGAGCAGCCCCGTGCCTAAAGGGACTGAGGCCTCACGGCTGGGGAGGGCTGGGCTGGTGCCGGGCACAGGTCACCTGGGCAGGGTCACGGACTCTTGCTGCAGAGGACAGTAGCTTGCCCAAGGGAACTGCGGGTTCTCATGGCCAGGTCCTGGCCACTCCCTTTCATGCTCTGGTCCAGGGTCTTAACTTACTCTCCCACTCCTGTCCACTGTCTCAGTGGCCCCAGTGTTTCCTCCCTCCCTCCCTTCCTTCCTCCCTCCCTCCCTCCCTTCCTTCCTTCCTTCCTTCCTTCCTTCCTTCCTTCCTTCCTTCCTTCCTTCCTTCCTTCCTTCCTTCCTTCCTTCCTTCCTTCCTTCCTTCCTTCCTTCCTTCCTCCCTCCCTCTCTCCCTCCCTCCCTTTCTCCTTCCTTCCTTCCTTCCTTCCTTCCTTCCTTCCTTCCTTCCTTCCTTCCTTCCTTCCTTCCTTCCTTCCTTCCTTCCTTCCTTCCTTCCTTCCTTCCTTCCTTCCTTCCCACTGGGTGGTTACCAGGGTAATTCCCACTGGTGCCTTGGGGACAATACAGCTCTAACCTTAGGTCTACAGTATACAAAACATGCACTCTGACTGTTGAACCACCCCTATGACCTAAATAGGCTGCTTCTTTGTTTTCATATGTATGTATGCATGTATGTATTTTTTTGGCACTAGAGACCAAATCCAGAGCTTCATCGAACCCAGGGCTCACATGGCCGGGCACGTGTTTGGCCGCTGAGCCACACCGCCATCCTCCTTAGGGGCTGGAGAGATGGTCCAACCCTGCCACTCTCTTTCCTGATGTCCTCCCTGTCCTGCCTCCCCAGTCTCCCCACCCATCACCCTGAGATTTCCCTCATCTCTCCTGGGCTGCACTTAACTCTGACTCCTTCCCCTGCTGGTGTGGGTGGGAATGGGGGTTCTGAGCCCTGGTCCCCAGTCGCAGCAGTCCCAGCCCAGACCCTAGCTTGCTCTCCCCCCCCTCCCCCGGTCTGCCTCCAAGCCCGTGCGGGTCTCCATGCTGGGCGGCACCCTGATGGGAGGGGGCCCTCGACCTTACAAACCAGGAATGTGGGAGCTTCAGGATGTCTCACTGGCCTGCAATTACCCTGACTCGCTCCTGGCTCTGGGCTTGGGGAAAGGCTGCCCCGCGGGCGGGCTTTTAACTCCTCGCCTGGCCTGTCATTTCTCCGCTGGGCCTGCAAGTCTGAAGCTGCAGGGAACACAGAGTCCTTAGGTGGGTGGGGTGGGGTCCACCTCCCAGTCTGCTCTGGGGAGGGCAGAGCGGGCCCAGAGGGACTGGACAATGGAGTGGGAGGCAGGGCAGAGGCTCTGCCCAGGGGCCGCGCTTCTCGGAAGAGGCATCCCCAGGAGAGGTAGGAGGAGTGGGCAGAGCGGGAGGGTGCCCGCTGCAGGCCGGGTCCTGTGAGGTAGTGGGGAGGAAGGCGGCGGTATCTGCTGGTCTGGCCCTTTGGCCGTGGGTTGCTGAGCTGGAGGGGGCCTGCAGAGGAGGGGGCCTCCCCCCCACGCCCCCCTGCCAGACAGAGGCAGCACCAAGCACATTCCATTGCATTTAATAGACACTGGGGTGGGGGGGCGGCTGGGGAGACTCCCCAGACGGATGCAGGGCGGCACTGAGGGAGGGGTCCTAAGAGGCGCCAGGAGGGAAATTCGGGGAGGGGTGGACTCTGGCACAGAGGGGCACCCCGGGCAGTCTGGCCCGGGCCAGGGAGGGGGATTCGCGGCCATGTGGAGGGCAGGATGTCCAGGGGCGGGGCTCGGCGATGCCCCTGCTTCCGGCAGGGCGAGCCAGCGGGGCTGAGGGCTGCTCCTCAGTGCTTGAAGCTCTTCCGGCTGGACGACGTGGTGGACACGAACTTGACGCTGGAGCCGCCGCCCCCAAGGCTGCGGCAGCTGCTGGCGCTAAAGCCGGGGCCTGCCAGGCCCGCGCTCAGGCTGTGGCTGCTGTGGCTGCCGGGCGCAAAGGAGTAGCTGCTGCCTCCGCAGAGACCCAGGCCGGGCCCTCCCAGGCTGCTGCCACCGCTGTAGCCGCTGGACATGGTGGAGGTGACCACGGCTGGCGGAGGAGGAGAGGAGCGGGGTCACGCCAGGAGAGGCCGGGGTGGGGGTGGGGGGTCCTGGGGTCTGCTTGGGCCGCTCCCGCCCGCTACCCCAGGGCTGTCATTGTGGGGTCCCTGACCTGCGCCTCCACAACTCACTGGGCACAAGGCCCTCCTAGGGGCTGTTTGGGGTACCCTCCTTTCCCTGGACTCCACTGCCCCAGGCCCTGCTATTCTGGCCCACTTTCCTCTGGGCCGAGGCTGGGGTCTGCCTTCCCTCTGAAAGCCTCCAGCGGGTCTCGGGGCTTCTCCTCGTGGCCCCCGGACTCCCACTCAGAACTCCAGAGGGGCTGGAATCTTCCTGATTGAACAAGAGACCCATAGCCCAGTGGGTCTATGTGCTCCCCGCAACATCCCTCCCCCCCACCCCCCACCAACTTTGAAAACCACCGTCCCCTCAAACAAGTCACAACCCTTGGGCTCTTCAGGGCCACACTGACGTTAGAGAAATGGACTCCCATTTTTGTTTGTTTGTTTTGGTTTTTGAGCCACACCCGGTGATGTTCAGGGGTTACGCCTGGCCCTGAACTCAGGAATTACTCCTGGTGGTGTTTGGGGAACCATATAGGATGCCAGGATCGAACCCGGGTCGACTCTGTGCAAGGCAAATGCCTTACCTGCTGTACTATCACTCCAGCCCCTAGGTTCCATTTTGAATGAACTGTTTCCTCCTTAAAATACATAGAAAGTCTAACAGACATTTTCTCCCCACCCGCAGTGTGACTGAGACCCTGTTTGGAATTAGGCCCTGGCAGATGTAATCCAGCTGAGATAAAGGTAAGGGTGACTAGTGTCCCTCTAAGGAGAGGGGAGATGTCTTTTTAAGGACAGACAGGCAGGGGGGCTGGAGCGACACAGGGGGTAGGGCGTTTGCCTTGCACATGGCCAACCAAGGTTCGATTTCCAGCATTCCATATGATCCCCAAGCACCACCAGGAGTAATTCCTGAGTGCAGAGCCAGGAGTAACATCTGGGCATCTCCAGGTGTGACCCAAGAAGCAAAAAAAAAAAAAAAAAAAGAGAGAGAGAAAAACAAAAAAGGAGAGACAGACAGGGAAAAGATCGTATTGTCAGAGGCAGAAGGGGGTGTAAGTTGGGGAGACCAGAGGCCGGGTAGCAGGGAGAGGCAAGGAAGAAACTTTCCCCACAGACACCTCGGTTTTGACTTCCTTGCTCCCAGAACTGTGAGACAACGCATCTCACAGTAACCGCGCGTACGGGGCTTTGTGCCCCGAGTTGTTTCGGGGGTTTCCAGAGACAGGGAGAAAGGAAGCGTTGGCAGCTAGGCTTCAGTCCCCAAAATGAGACAAGAGGCCATGGGAGGGGATACAGAGGAGGGGGCGTCTGAGGGCTCAGGGTACCCGAAGCAATGCTTTGGCGCCTCCTGCATCAGACTGCGCCTGTACCTGGTTTCAGGAGCAAGGCCCTTCTCTCACCTCCAGAGGCCAGCACCGAGCTCGGGAGCAAAGCCCTGCTCCCAGCGGCAGCCCGGGGCCCAGGGCCTTGGCAGCTGGCTAGCCCCTCTGCTGCTTCCGAGGGGACGCCCCCAACTGCTCCCCTTTGGGTGCTCTCACTGCCTTGGCAACCTGGGGTCCCCTTCTGCAGATACCCTCTGCAGAGGCTCCCCAGTTGTCTCCGGGAGGGCTGCCTTGTGGACAGTGCCCTCGGATCCGGCGGAAAGGTGCCCTCGGAAGGCTGAGAGGCCTGGAGTTTCTACAAATCCTGTCTGTCTGGAATTCCCATCTCGAGCTAGTCCTGAAAGCAGATCAGTGCGGATTCTTGTGCTGGAGGAGGTTCGGCTTGTGGGTTTTCTACAGCTGTGCTTGGCCATGTGTAGGCTCTGCGGGTGTAAGCGGGTTGAGAACCAAATGCAGGCAGGAGGGTCCCAGAAAACCCCTCCTCGCCCCTCGGTGCCTGCAAAGAGTCAAGAATCCTGCCCCGAGGCGCATATGTTGCCCGAGCCCGTGTGCTGCTTGTGCCTGCGTGGCCAAGCACATGTGATGTCTGAGCACATGTGTCGCCCGCATCTCCCCTCTTGAGATGGGTACGTTCATGCTTTCATGTCTAATGCTGGGATGTGTGCAGAACGCCCTTGGGGAAGCCCGTGTTCTCTCTTGAGAGCATTGCTCTGTCTCTCTTACTCTCCACTCTCTCACTTTCTCTTCTCCTTCCCGCCAAAAAACCTCCAAATAAAATCTGTTTACTTAAAAAAAAAAAAAGAATCCTGCCCTGAATGACACTCTCCCTAATACGGCTCTCCTTCTTGGGATTCAGGCCTCATGCCGTCCTGCCTCCCACATGCCTGTCCCCTCCCTGTCCACCCCCCAATCCTCTCCCACACATGCAGCAAAGGCCACTCCAAGGGGGTGGGTCATACTCACAGATGTTAACGGGAGAAACGCCTTCTCCACTCAGCCTGGAGGGAGGAGGGGAGAGAGCAGGTTACCAGCCAGGTAAGGGGGGAATGTGCAATTGATCTAAGTGTATTTCAAAACCCCTTAATACTTTATTATGGAAGTAATGGAGGCTGAATTTGCTTCCACGTCGATATTAAATATAGTACTACACATTTGTAACTGAGGGCCAGAGAGATATTACAGGGTTTAAGGTATATGCCTTAGCATATGACTGACCCTGGTACCTCCTGGTGCCTCCCCCGGTGTAACCCTGGATACCGCTGAGTATACCACCAGGGTAATCCACCACAGCATCTGAGCAGTACCACATCCTTGGGCCCCCACAATGTTCTGAGGTTTGCTGGGAAGGGCCCCAGGCACTCCTGAGTACCTCTTGAGAGACACCCACCACTCACCTGGCAAACAAAACAAAATAAAACAAAACCTAAAACGGTAATGAAGGGTATACTGTAGAGTTGGAAGTTCAGAGGAGCCAAACCAGTCATTTTAGAATTAGATTTAAACTAGGGAGCTTTAGACTCCCGGAAAGGAAAGCTAATCATGCACCAAGGTGAACAGAAAGGCAGGACTGGGCACGGAATGAGAAAATCTCTCCCTCCACAACGAATTCCTGTGCACCGGGCAGTGCTGCGCGGTTGGTGTGGTGAGGTCTGAATCACACAATGCAAGAACAACAAAAATCTGCCTGCTTTTGTTGTAGCAACGAGAGTATTTTCAGTTAGCATCCCGAGGAAGGAGGGACACTCACTCATTCCCGCACAGGCACTTAGGTGACTAAGAGCTTCTGTTCACGCTGTACCTGTTATCTACCCGATGCTATTTCATTCTCCCCATGACCCAGTGAGCTGGCATTTGTCTCTCACTCTGACAAGAAGGGAAACTGTCACGCAGAGAGATTGTTTCACGTTTGCCACAAAACTGGATGTAAAGCCAGATTCTTTAGATGCCGAAGCCCGTGTGTGCTGTGTGTCAGGAAGCTGAGTGACTGCTAACACTGGTGAAACATACATGTGCCCAGAAATGTTCTGAGAGCTTCACACATTTTCTTCCAACTAACACTATCGTTATGTCTGGTTTACAGGAGAGGTCTCCGAGTCAGGGAGACATTCAGCTGGAGTCACACGGCTGGTCTTGCCAGAGAGCACAAAACTCCCACTGTGACCGGGGGTCAGGATGCTTGGTCCCTATCCTACCACCGAAGAAATTGAGGACAACAGGTGGGAACAGCTTTACCTACGGTTCCTTGGCTTGTTAGTGATAGAACCCTAAGTCCAAATCTTTGTCTATTCCCAGTCCAAGCTATTCCTATCACTTGTCCAGACCTGCCTCCGTGAGGTAGAATTTACTTTCGTGGGGTCCTAGAGTTTTACAGCTCAAACACAGGAGGCCGGCAATGATTGGCTAGAGAAAGAGCATAGCCCGCCCGCCATAGCCCAACTGCAGCTGCACCTGGCCCCCTCTTCCCGACCAGACACGCCCGGTGCTCGGCCCTCACCGGCACTCCTCGCCCTCCAGCAGCTTCCTGTAGGTGGCGATCTCCACGTCCAGGGCCAGCTTGACGTTCATCAGCTCCTGGTACTCGCGCAGCAGCCGGGCCATGTCCTGCTTGGCCTTCTGCAGGGCCTCCTCCAGGTCTACCAGCTTGGCCCGCGCGTCCTTGAGGGCCAGCTCCCCGCGCTGCTCCGCGTCGGCGATGGCCGTCTGCAGGCTGCCGCACTGGGAGAAAGGGAAGAAGCCGGGAGCTTGAACCCGCAGCCCCTGGAGGCTGTGTGGCTTTGTGGGGATGTGTGCCCCAGACATCCAGAACCACCTGGAAGAGCTGGGTGCATTCCCGGGCCCCCCAAGCACTACCTGCTTCTTGACGTTGTCGATCTCGGCTCTCAGCCTCTGGATCATGCGGTTCATCTCCGAGATCTCCTGCTTGGTGTTTCGGAGGTCGTCGCCGTGCCGGCCCGCGGACACCTGCAGCTCCTCGTACTGAAAGGGCCAGAGCAGGGTCAGCGGCCCGGGCACCCCGAGGGCAGAGACGACTCTGTGCCTCGGTGTCTCAGAAGCCCCGTCTGTGGACATCACTCCCGCACCCCTGGGTGCATTCACTCGGCTGAGCTTTCCGGAGCACCCCTACTTCCCAGAGACGGATGCGGCCCTGGGACTATCACAGGGCAGACGCACCTGCTCACGTCCTTGTCACAGTGCATTCTGCCTGTCACAGGTGTGGGAAGTTACGGAACTTAGAGGTCCTAATGCTGGAAGTGCCTCAAGTGAACTGGGCCCTCTCCAAGGGAGCAAGGGTATGAGAGAGGGGTGAGGGGCAGCGGGGGTCAAGGGGGTGCTTCCAGAAAGCAGCGGGGCTCCTGCTGTGCCTGGGTGTGAGAGAGAGTGATCTGAGTGTCTGGCTTGGGCGTGGAGGGGGGCATCTAGAGCTTTCCAGACAGGGAAGACGGTTTCTGTGAAGTAGCACTAAGGAACACGGCCCTAAGAGTGAGCTGGACACGGTCCTTGGGGAGTTCCTGGCCGAGGGACGGACATCCACACCAACAAGGTCCAGATATTTTAGAAGCCCTCTAAGCCCCAGAGTGGGAGAAGTCGGAGGAGTAATGGAGAGGGCAGAGGGCAGGGGATGGAGCGAGGCTGGAGGGAGCCCAGTCTGGAAGGTTCTAACAGATCCTGTCTCTCAGACAGCTCTCATCTAAAGGTGCAAATCTCCACAGGTGGGTGACCCCTCGGGTGGGGTTCCCCAGCCCTCCACACCCCTCCAAAGGCTTCTCCAGCGATGGTCACTCATTCTCTCCTCCTCTGCCTTGTGTCTTGTTCCACCTGGTGTTCATTCTGCCTGTCGCCCCCACAGGCTGGTCCTGAACCCCTTCCCCTCTCCCCGGCCTCCTTCAGTCCTCTTGGTTCTCAGAGTGGACTGAAATCCCGCCTCTTCTTGGAAGCACTTTATCATGCTGCCTCTTCCCTTCCTGTTCTCTGCCCGCTCCCCTCACACCTCCCAGACACGGAGCTCTGTCTGTACTTAATCCATTCCCAGCCCCGTAGAACTCCCTGGGCCCGGATGGGGAGCTACGAGTGCCTTGAATCAATAAGCCTTTTAGTCACAGCCTTAAGGCTGCCGGCCGGCTGTTTTGGGGTCTCGCCCAGCACCCAAACGGATTGCAAGGGATATGGCGATGAGCCCTCAGCACGCCTGGCCACACGCTGGTACGTATGGGGACGGGTTTCCGCATGCTTTACAAGCGAAGTTTCTGCAGCCTCAAAAATTCTTCTGCCAAATGAAAAGGGATAAAACCCTACACATGCCCTGAGGCCTGTGGCTACTTGCTGAAGGATGGGTCGGGACTGCAGTGAGCACTCGCCCCAGAGCAGATCATGGAAGCGCCCACGGTGCCCACCTTGGTCTGGTACCAGGACTCGGCCTCGGCCCGGCTGCGGTTGGCGATGTCCTCGTACTGGGCCTTGACCTCGGCGATGATGCTGTCCAGGTCCAGGGAGCGGTTGTTGTCCATGGACAGGACCACGGACGTGTCGCTGACCTGGGTCTGCATCTGGGCCAGCTCCTGCAGGGACAGCAAACCCAAGGTCACTGTGGCAGAGAAGAGGCAACCCGGGAACCCTGGGACACACCACTCATCTAGGGCAGGGCCCCCGCCCTGGCAGCCCTGCGGAGGCCCCCTCCTGCCCACATCTGCCCAGAGAGGGGTCCGCTGGCAATTCGGGAGCAAGGCAGTCGGAGTGTGAGCCCAGCAGCGCTTCTCCAGGCTCCTGTCCTGGTAACTTCACCAAGGATAGAGCAGAGGTGCCCAAATCTAGTTGACCTCTCACCAACTTTTCAAAGAAGAAAAATCAGTGTTGCCCTGAAAATTCACCTTTTTAAAATGAACAACAAAACTGCATCCCCAGTTGCATTCTTGGTTACCACGGCCTTTCCTGGATTGTTCTAGCATCCCGGTAAGGCGGGGCAGGGGGTAAAAGTCAATCACTTTGGAAAACACTGGGCTGAAGTGTGAGTTTTCTCTGAGTCTAAATCCCTGGGAGTTGAAAAGGAGTCGGGCTGGTTCATATGCCAGCAGGTCAGAATTCTTCAGGTGGTCTCAGGGTGCTGCTGCCCCTCGCAATGTGACCCCATCCCTCCTTCCTTCCATTTCCCCAGACTCAGGTCCCAGTGCTCAGGAAAATGCATCTCAGAGGGCAAGAAGCACCCTGACCAGGGGCTGAGTACATCCTGCCCTGCTGAGCTGTCCTGGGAGCGGGAGGAAGTGAGTCTGGATCCTTTGGGGGTGGTACCCCATGATCTGGGATGAGAGATCTTTTCCAGCTGGTTACGGGCAGGGTCAGAAGCTCAGAGCTGCAGTAGGCTTCAGTGTGGCCAGATTTCAGGCACCACTCTTGGGTTCCCAATCCCCCCTATCCCCCTGGAGAATCTGGGGCCCGGAGCCCGGCAGGGGCGTGGTGGATGCCGGTTTCTGCAGCATCCCATCCTTCCCAGCTTCAGACCTAGAGGAACAAACACACCCACGAGCTCCTACCGCCTCGAAGAGCATCCGGAAGAAGTTGGTCTCGTCGGTCAGAGAGTGGACCTTGGCTTCCAACTCAATCTTGTTCATGTAGGTGGCGTCCACATCCTTGAAGGAGAGGGGCTCTGAGACCCTGGCCCCGAGCGGCAATCCAAAAAGAGTGGGGCATGTCCAACTCCCTGCCCACCCCTTCTGGGCTGGGTTTTAGCACACACAGTAGCTGGGGTTCAGCGCTCAGGGTGAGCGATGGCTGAGAACTGGGGGCTCAAGTTCCCGAGTGAACAGAGACCCAGCCAGGGGTCTCGAGGCCGGAACTCTGCAGGGAACTTGGGCAGATCTGTGCTCTTCTCAGAGTGCCGAGGGCGCGGGCACGTTTCTGGAGAGACCTACGTGTTGGATTACCCCACAGTCCGAGTCTTCTCTCTCTCTCTCTCTCTCTCTCTCTCTCTCTCTCTCTCTCTCTCTCTCTCTCTCTTTTTGCTTTTTGGGTTACAGCTGGTGATTCACAGGGGTCACTCTTGGCTTTGCACTCAGGAATCACCCCTGGTGGTGCTCAGGGGACCATATGGGATGCTGGGAATCGAACCCGGGTTGGCCGCGTGCAAGGCAAACGCCCTACCCGCTGTGCTATCGCTCCAGCCCCCTGAGTCTTCTCTCTTGAGGGAGACTTCCACCCACCTTCTTCAGGGCCACAAACTCGTTCTCCGCTGCTGTGCGCTTGTTAATTTCATCCTCGTACCTGAGAGCGCAGGAAAGAGGGGGCGGGTGTTGGGGAAGCCTTCCCGGGGGCCGGGGACTGTGCTGCCACAGGAGCAAGAGTTCAGACACCTCGAATCTGCTCTGTCTCTCCTGCTGACCTGTGTGTGACTCCCGTGACTCACGTAACCTCTCTCTCCTCCTCTATAAAAGGGGTAATCTCTCCTGCCCGGTTTCTGTCAGACTAGAGGGTGGGCACAGAACTCATGAGGGGAGCCAGAGGTGCTGACGTAACTCCAGCTTCTTCGAGCGGCCCAATTCCAGTCTTGAGAGAGTTTTGCTGCTGGCAGTGCCTGCTGGAACTGGGGGTGGGCAGGTGGAGGGGATCTTTGTCTATTGGGCACAATTCCCAAGAGATTTTGCAGGCCCGCCCCCTCCCCTCGATGAACCTCAGGAAGGGGGGGGGGTTCTTCTGAGAAGTGTGCTTCTAGAAACTAGGTGTAGTGCAATAGTGCAAATTCAGAGTAGCCCAGGGCAAGCAGCTAAGGGCTCGACTGGCCCTCTACTCCTGGGCAGGCTTCATGCTGCCTTGGGGACAGGGGCCCTTCCACACTTGCCTATTGGGACTCTGATCGTCTGTGCATGTAACAGAGCCATGTCCAGTGGAACTAAACCACATGCTGGCCATGAGAGAATGTCCTTCCTTTCCACTTGGAGAGAGGCCACAGAGATCCCGCGCAGGCCAGTGGCAGAGAACACACCTCTTGCAAACAGCCTGAGCGGACTGTCCCTTCGTTTCCCCACACGGCAGCGTTTTCACCTGCCCAGTGTGCGGGCGTCCGGCTGACGCCGCCAGGTGCCTCTCTGCCACCTGCCATCACCTCCCGGGACACCCGAGTAGGCCCACAGCCCACAGCCTGCCTGTCTCTCACCTGACTTTGAAATCTTCAACAACGTCCTGCATGTTCCTCAGCTCAGCATCCAGCCGGCCCCGCTCGTTGGTGATGCTGTCCAGCTGCCGCCGGAGGTCGTTGATGTAGGCATCGAAGAGAGGCTCCAGGTTCTGCCTCACGGTCCGGGTGCCCTGCTCCTGCAGCAGGCTCCACTTGGTCTCCAGGACCTTGTTCTGCTGCTCCAGGAAGCGCACCTGGGTGGAGGGGGGCGAGGAGGGTGAAATCTGAGGGGCTCGGTGCGGGGGGACGCTGAGCCCCACAAGCCCACGAATAAGTGAAAGAAGAGACGCACAAGCTCCAGCCGGCAGCCCCCTACCGACCACAAATAGACACCCCCAGCTCCCAATGAGAAGCCCCAGCTGCTCCCCCAGCATTCTGGGGGCTTCCACTGAACTAGAATCTCGGGAATAAATAGGGAGTCTGTGGGCTGGGGGCAGGGGTGGGGGTCCATTCCCACTTGAGAGCCTTAGCAATGGCCTCTCTGGTCTGCTCAGTGGAGAGCCCTCCCGTAGAGACCACGTTCACGCTTCCTGAGTGATGGTTACTGGACCAGTCCGTGAAGCTCCTCAGAAGAACCAGGGAAAATTTCTAGAAGATTCTGAGGAGCGAGCTGGTCTCGCCAGGGGATGCCTCATTCTCCTCAGAGGTCCTGTGGGGCCGGGGTCGAGGAAGGACGCCCCACCACTGCTCTTGCTGGGGGCCGGGGTCCCACCCAGAGTTCAGGCGGCTTATTCCACGGAATAGACACGACTTCCTCTCACCTTGTCGATGAAGGAGGCGAACTTGTTGTTGAGGGTCTTGATCTGCTCCTTCTCCTCCTTCCGCACGCGCTGGATGGTGGGGTCGATTTGCAGGTTGAGGGGCGTCAGGAGGCTCTGGTTGACGGTCACCTCTTGGATGCCCCCAGAGGGGCAGGCGGGGAAGCCAGGGCTGCCAAAGCCCCCACCACCACACCCAAACCCACTGCTGACCCCAAACCCGCTGCCCACCCTACCGCCAAAGCCACTCCGGAAGCTGCTTCCACACCCACCCACGGAAACCCGCTTGGTGCCCCCCAGGTTGTAGAGGCTGCGGCTTCCAAAGGCAGCGCCGTGCCCGCTGACCCTCCCCAGTCCTCCACCGGCCCCCGCGGGCCGGACCATGGAGACGGAGCTGAATCTGGATCGTCCATGGGCGGGGGTGGTGGCTGAGGCCGCGCTGAAGCCCCGACGGCTGCCAGTGTGGAAGGTGACGGTCGACTGCCTGGACATGGTGGCTGAGAGAGGCGGCTGGGACGCGCTCCTGTCGCGGCTGGTGGAGGGGGCCGGAGGAGATGGGGCATCTGGACAGCCCCAGGCCCCCCGAGCTTTTATGGGCCCCGGGGAGGGGCGGAGCAGGCGGGTGGCAGCCTCTGATGGCATTCCCCAGGCATTCACCAGCCCTGAGCTCACATCAGCTCCACTCTGGAAATGGGCTGAAAAAAAAGCGCTACCGGTTGGTGTTGGTGCCCGGGCCGCCCTCCCCCACGTGGAAACTCCTTTCTAGTTGCAACTTGATCAGCAGACGAATGAGAAGCACGTTAATTGCTTTCAGTCATGGCCTAATCATGCATCTTTTCGTAGACGCAAAAACACTGCCTCATCTCCAAACCGCTTCCCCAGGCCTGGGACCGACTCCCTCCTGTCCAAACAGTTTGTGTCAGAATGAGGGCCGGAGGGCCACCATTTCCTGTTCCTTCCTGTTGCTTCTTATCCTGAGCATTTTCTCAGCAATGATTTCCCAGCAGCATCCCGCGTCCCCCTCCCCTCCCGCGCCACCACCACACTACCCCCAAACCGTTCTTCCAGATCTTGAAAATCCAGCTCTGCCTGCCTCTTCCTGGGAAATCCACCTGGCTCTCACTGCCCCTTCATTTCACTCCTGAGCTTCTTCCGAATCCTCTGTGCACACATCTGGAGTGTGAGCGTGCGTGTGTGCATGTGGGCCCTGGCTCCTCTGTAAATGCTGCGAGGTCTGGGGTTGGAGCCCACCCTGTGGAGCGGGGTGGGTACCACTTGCAGGGCTCTGGGTGCTGAGTTTGCCGTGTCTCCTCACAGTCGAGGTGACCATTCAGGAAGGGCCTGCAAGCAGGGTTGGAGAGGTGCTGTGCCTACATTCTGTCGCTTCAATAACAGACTCTCAGTCCCGGTGGGAGGACCAGTGGGAGCCTCTAACTGCATAAGGTGGGCTGACTTGGGCTCACTTGGCCTGGGGCTGCCATACCCCCTGAGTCTCCCAGGCCAGCCTCTCCTCCCATGGAGACCAGAGCTCCTGGGCCTTAACCTTCCACATAGTTCTTGGCTTGTGTGAGGCTAAGATTCTTTCTTCCTCTATTGGACCCGTGGACCATGCACATCCACTGACAAACTAACCGGGAGTCTGCAAGGCTGCTCACGCCCCCTTTCCTGCATCTCTGCTCCCCTCTCCGCCATGCAGGGGGCATCAGCTGTGAGAGGTCCTTCTACCTTGCTGGCTTCTAGCTCCCTTGTCTTTTGGGGGAAGGGGTACACTCAGCGGTGCTGGGGGCTACTCCCAGAGCAGAACTTGGGGGGTCTCTCAGGGAATGTGTGGTGCCGGGGATGGAACCCAGGGCTCCTGCATGCAAAGCTGGCACGCCCAGTGCTCTGAGCCATCTCCCTGGCCCCTGACTTCTAGCTCCTGACAGGGACTCGGAGGAAAGGAGCACGCGAGCAGAGGGATGCAGGTGCCGTGTCCATGTGGCAGAGGAGGACTCGGCGCTGCCGGGCTGTGGGGAGGCACAGCCAGAGCCCAGACTCTGTCCCGCGGGTGCCCTTCCTGAGGGTCACGGTCACCTTGCCTGCTGCCAGCATCTAGGCTGCTCTGTTCTCAGAGTTCCTTCCTCCTTGAAGCGGCGTCCGGGGGCAGAACCTCTCCTCTCTGGAGAGGCTGCTAGAGTCTCAGTTTGCCCAGGAACCTGTGAGTCACGGGCGTTGTTGACCCAGCGGTGCTCGGGGAGTCTCACCTGTGGCCAGCTCGCCCAGGCCCTAGCGGGCGTCGGGTGGGAGCAATCGCTGCCTTTGTCTTCTGCTCTCTGGGCAAGGTCATTTTCTCCCAGAAGAAGGGACACTTGTTTCCTGAGCCAGGCTAAGCAAAGCGCACCGGGGTTTCCAAGGAGCAAAGGCAGGTGGAGGGTCCAGGCCGGGGGGCATCTGAGCTGGGTACCCCTGGGAATGTCTCCGCCCACCCCACAGCCACTCCCGACCCTGCAGGTTCTTCTCACTCGGCTGCACACACTTTGCTGAACTAGCCTCCCCTCAGCATTGCTCCCTAATCCCCCACGTGCTCTTTGGGGAGCCCAGACCCTGTTGGGTCTCTCATCCTTTTTAGATGTCCATTTCCCTCAGCCGTAGCCCCTGTCCACCGGTGGTCAGTGCCTTCCCTCCTGCCACCTCCAGCTCCTGGCCTGGCTGCTGGTTCGTGAGGCTTGCTTGGCCTTGGGTGAGAGAGATGGGGGAGAGAAGGCGTCCACCTCTCTTCCCCCTTCGCTTCCTTTTCTGGGATCTTCACCTTCACTGTGACCTTGACCCTGGTGGACAATGACCACATGACTGTTTGCCACATCCAGCCAATGACACCTCCCCTTCAGAACCTCGGAACACAGACATTATTATCCTGGTCTTTCCTTCTTTCTTCTCAGAAACCAAGGGAAAAGTCTGTTTTGGCTTTTGCCCGCTTTTTAATTCTGCCCGGGCCTCACCCCAAGAAGTTCAGTCAAATAAACCGTGGCCAGGTACCTACCCTTTGGCGTTTCCCTGAGCCCACCCACGTGTGGCTCCCATGGTGATACGTTTCCTGGGCTTAGTGTTCCTTTGAGGCCCAGGGATGCCCCCCACCACACTTGCTACACAGTATCGTGGCCTATTTCCCCCTGACATGGGACGTGTAACGGAAAGAAGAGCCATTTAGAGCCGTTCTGTTCCCCAAATATCCACAATCTCTCTGATTCTGGAAGACTGGGTGTTTCTGGAGGAATTTTCTTGAGGTTTGGGGGTGTCGTTGATTCAAGAATTAAGGCCTATCTGTGCATAGGTGACCAAGGCTGCGGGGGGGGGTGGTGGTGAATGCCTCAGTTTCCCTGCTCAGGGAGGGGCCTAACCATCTTCAGAGGAATGGGGAGGCTTTCAAGGATGCCAAGGAGACCCCACTGGGCACAGTCAGGGCAGTGAAGGAGGCCAGGAGGATTGGGGAGGGGGGTCAAAGGCATGCTCCCCCCTGTGGCCACGAGACAGGATGTACCGTCAGCTTTGTCTTCCAACCAGGTGGCCCAGAGAGGTGCAGGCTAGACAGCAGGGCAGCTGGGGACACAGGAGATTAAGGGATGCTCTAGAGCAGACTGACCTAGAGCCTAGAATCGGCTCCTGGGCACGTGTCTGAGGGCCCAAGCAACAGTGCTCCCCTGGGCCCCTTTTTCCCCAGTGGCTCCACACACAGCCCAGCTGTGGGCCTCTCCTCCTCTCTGGGGGACCCTATCTTAGTTAACAGCTGTGATGAGCCCCACTGCCCGGTGTTCATGGTTCCAGGATGGGAAAACAGTGAGCAGACGCTGCCTCACGCTTCCTGGTGTGAGCCCTGGAAGAGAGGAAGCTGGTGGCCCTGCAGGGTGGGAGTGGGGGATAGAAGCGGGGCTCCCAGTGGGGGAGGTAGCTGTGTGGCGTTCCTCAGTTCCAACACCCCCTGCTCAGGACAGCCAAAGCTCCCCACGCATGGGGCCTCCCCACGCCACCTGCCCTTTGCGCTTGTTGAGGTGACCATGGTCATGCTTTGTAGGCACTCTGTGTGGGGGGGTAGGTGTGTGTGTGTGTGTGTGTGTGTGTGTGTGTGTGTGTGTGTGTGTGTGTGTGTGTGTGTTCCAGAGTCCAGCCCATTCAGGACTTGGACCACTGTGTGCATGGGGTAAACCTTCCTCCTCTACTCCCACCCCTGCCCAAAGTAGCTGGGCATTGCCCTCAGCCCCAGGCCCAGTAGGAGGGACAGAGTTGTGCAGGGTCAGCCGTGTCCCCCGCCCCAGCAGGCCACTTGAAACTGGTGCGTTAGAGAAGCAAGTGGGAGCATCCCCTTCCCTCTGCGACCAAGACCTCTGACACGCACCTGCACAGCCCAGACATGCAGACGCATTGTCCCAGCTGCCCAAGCTCCGTCCCCGGAGCCAGCCACGTCTGGGTAGAGAGATGAAGCGCAGGAGCTCAGCCTTTGGAGCACGGATGGAACCTTAGTGAGGAGAAAACCAGGGCGGGAGCAGCGGCGAGCCCAGCCTGGGAGAAACGCCTCGTATCCCAAGAGGGAGGAGGTGATGCCAACATCCTGGGCCCCCACAGTGTGCCCAGAGAGGGCATCTGAAGGGATGGCAGGGTGTCCTGGACATTCAGCCCGGGGCGTTGCTGACTTCCTTGTTCCCAGCAGTGTTCCCAGAGATGCTTTGCCAAGTTTCCCCGGTTCCCTGCAGAGAGGGAGCTGCCAAGCTGAGTCCCCGGAGTGTGAAACGCACCTGCAGCGCCTCCTGGGTGGCAGGGCCTCACAGGGCCCATGGGAACCGAGGCGCACACCCTGAGGGCCCCAGCAGGTGGGCATGGCATGAGGCCACCGCCTGCGGGTGCAGGCTGGGTGGGCTGGGAGAGGGGCACACGGCAGGAGGCTGTTTACACCAGCTCACGGCCTTAAATGCTGGCCTGGGGCTGCTGTCGAGGGTGGGGAGGGGATGTCACCTGCAGGGAGTGACCCACGGAAGCAGAAGCCCCATCTCCCGCTGCTCTTGGCACCGGCTCAGCAGCTCATGCATGGGGACGTACCCGCCCTTCCTCCGTCTTGCTTTCTAATCTCATCTCTTACCCTCGCCATAGTCTGCGAGGCACGTCTGACCTCAGCCTTCCAACAAGAGGCATTTGTTTATTGTTCCTTTGTTCCTTCTACAAATGCTGGTTGGGACCTCGGAAGTGTCACACCCTGGGCTTATGGCAGGGAAGGAGGCCCCGTCAGCAGCTCCGCGTCGAGGAAACAGCCATTGCCACAGGGTATCACTGTGTGGACAGGAGTCGGCATAGGAGGTGCTGGATAAGGGGGGGCAGAGGCGGGTAGTAGGGGACATTGAGGTGTGGGGGCACCAGGGCGTCACCGAGACACCTGGCAGAGTACCTCCTCCTTGGAGGCCTGGCTCTTGCACCATGGTGTTGGGGTCTGAGTTCCAGGGCCTGGATACCCACCTCAGCCTGAGTCCCGGAGAAAGGCCGGGGGATATGTGTGTGTGAGGGTCCCCTGTGTCTTGTCAGAGCCATTTGGGGCTTGTTTTGGAGAGTGAGGCCCAGAGCCCCGGAAGTTGGCCTGGGAACTATGAAGCTCATCTCCTGGCTGTGCTGGGGTCGCAGGGTCGTCCCCCCACCCCCGGTGCTTGAAGTAAAGCGATTTTTCTCTATGCTCCCCACTCCCCTCCTCCCCAGGGCCTGAGGGGCCACAGGGCCGGTGGGACAGGCCTGTTAGAGTGGCTGAAGCGGAATCCCGAGGCCTAGGGCAGAGCCACTGGCGGGAAATACAGTCAGCGAGTGGCGTGTGAGTGAGTGGGGAATCACAAGGGGTGCCGAGGGTGAGCCCTCTCTCCCGATCGCAGCCCACGGCTGCAGTGCTCACGAGGACACGGTGCAGTGGGCGGCCAGGGCAGCTGCGTGGCTCAGCATTTCTCAGGGTTAAGTGACCCTGGGCAGATACTCCAGGTGGGTTCTCGCGGGGCCGTGCATACGCCCACCTGGGCTGAGCCGGCAGTGACGCGCCCTGGGAGTCTTGGGTCAGGAGCTACCGGACAGCCCCACAGTCTCAGAGCCCAGGCCTCACGCCGGGCTGCCTGAACACACAGCAGTGACACTGACGATACCAAGGGTGGCGATGACCTTGGCGTTGGGGAACCAACTGGGAACCACTCAGCTGAGAGCGAGTGAGTGGCTTGAGGTACGAGGCAGATGGCTGACTCTCGGTGCCTTGAGCTCAGAAGGCTGCAAATAGGGGCAGTGTGCTGGCAAGTGCCCAAGATTTCTCTTGGAGGGCGAGCACTGGACTCTGGCTGGATGTGTGGTGCCGGCGTGTGGCTCTGTGGGTTACCCTACCTCTCAACTGTATTCTTTCCTTGGTCACTTCAGTATTTTCTTCACGCTCACTTCCTTCTGGGGTCCCCGAGTCTCATGCCATACCTATCCCCTTCCCTTATGCCATTTTCACCGGTGGCCCCCTTGGAATCTCTTGAGACTGTACAGGGGGCCCTATGCAGACACAGCTCTGGACTCCTGGACAGACCAGGATTGGAGGGCTTGGCGGTCTCCACTGTGCCGTGGGCCAGGCCCACCAGGCTTACTCTGGATTTCGGAACCACTAGCTCCTTTCAAAGGGATGCTTCAAAGGGCTCTCCTCTTTCCCCAAGCTGCTTCATGGAGCAAAATACAAAGCCTGGAGAGAGCCCAGAGCCTAATGACGTGCCGAGTGGGTTGAGAAAGAGGAGGTATGAGGAAAGGGAGCGTGTCACCTGGACCCAGGTGGTTTCTCCACAGTCATAGCCCCGTGGAAGTCATGCGGACCACAGAGAGAGGAACTCAATTTGGGATCAAAAGGGCTTCTGTGCCCCTCCGGGAAAACCCTCTCTGCAGAGAAGTTGTGAGATTTCTGTAGATTCTTTCCCGACTGTTTCAGGGCATGTGGTTTGCAATAGATTGTGTTTTGTTTTGTTTCCCGTTTAATCCTCTGTGAGGTAGGTGCCTGCATTTCCTACACCAAAGTTGTTTAGGCATCATGCTATTTTGTGGGTTTAGTACTAAACAAATAATTTTAACACCTTGGGACTAGAGAATGCAATAGTACAGAGGGTAGGGCTTTCATTTGCCTGCAGCTGACCTGCGTTCTATTCTTAACACCACATACAGTCTCCGCTGCCCCACCAGGAGTGATTCTTGAGTGCAGAGCCAGGAGTAAGCCCTGATCACTGCTGGGTGTGGCTCCAGAACCAAAACATACATAAAATAAAATGAAACGACATTTGCTTAGCTCTCAAGTGGGACCTGCCATTGCTCATAGATTTTCATGCTGAATATGATGATTTACCTGTATGTGTGTATGCAAACTCATGCATGTGTATATGTGTGTGAGTGTGCATGTGTGCGTGTGCATGTGTGCGTGTGTGTGTGTGTGTGTGTGTGTGTGTGTCTAGCAGCCAGAGGGCTGTTTTCAAGTCCGCACATTACCCAGTTGAAACATACACCGAAGCATGCAGGTGAGACATGTTTCTTCACACTCATTGCTGTGTCTGGACCCCACTGTGCTAGAGTGTGCCCCCTCCACCCCGCCTTGTTGAGTGGCTTTGCAGCTCGAAAAGGGACAGAGGGCACAGATAAACAAATAACCTTTTAAAGACACGTTTTGAGATGAAGGGAAGGCAGGGCAAGACAGTCCCATTCCACACATTCCTCCACCATCGGGGATGCGAAGAGAGAAGTCCGAGTGGGAGAACTCGGCTCCGGAGACTGGTCAGGCTCTAGGGAAGAGGAGAGGCGCGATGATGCTGGATGGAGCCCAGAGCTGGGGGAGGAGAGAGCAGGGCCCTGTGCCAGCCCAGGCAGAGCTGCCCTCCTGCTACTCCCGTGTGGGCTGCAGTTCTCAAGCCGAAGGACAACTCTGCTGGGTGTTTACCCTCGGAGCGAGTGTGTCACCAGCTGATGTCATCGTCCAGAGATGCTCCGCTGGGGTGCGGAGCCCACCCCAGGGAAGTGGCAGTTCCAGCAGGGGGCAAGCGAAGCTAGGACTGAACGGGGTGGTGGGAAGGCCAGGCAGTCCCTCCTCACCCGGCACCTGCACCTTGTCCCAAGGCCAGAGGGCAAGTGACAGAGCCAGTCAGTGGGCAGGACCACAGCCCCCGGCTGGGCAAGAGTCTGGATTCTGCGAGGACACAGGCCTGCCTCTGCCTCACCTCGGATCACTTGGCTGCATCGCCATAACCCGGCTAAGGTTTGGCAAGGCGGTTGGGAACAAATTGATAATTATCCGGTACTTCCTCAAAGTAATTAGAAAGTAGGACTGAAAAGTGTCTAGTTTCCTCACTCAAGTTATCTATGAGAATGATACCGAGTTGCAGCAATAAGACCTAAACAAGAGTGTTAAACAAAGAGTGTTGGCAAATAGACACCGAGAGGAGTTGCTGTGTCAGAAACATTCAAGGAGGAGAAAGTGTAGCAATTGCGATGATGTTATGGCACAAAAAAGAGAATGAACCAAGAGAAGACGGATGGGTTCAAATGCAATACAAGTGGTATGCCAGCATCACTCTTGGAGATATTCACGTCTCTTCATAAGTCACACTAACAACGATAAACACAATCATTTACAAGCAACCCATGGTTCAAATTCCAGTGATGATGGCACGTCAGCTACTACTGCTGTCTCCTTTCCTATAGATCAACCTGAGAAACCATAGAAACACATACCAGGCTTGGGGGCAGGAGACACCGAGCACGGGAACTGTGGGAAGACCCAGGGGAGCTCTAGGCTATGTGACTTGGTTTGTGTGGGGTTGCTGTGTAGCCGCAGCCTGGAACTGAGGCCCAAGGAAGCAGGAAAGGATCTTACCTTTGGCCCCAATCTCTTGTCTTCCCCTCTATCATAGAGACCAGGGGTCCAGGCTGACCCCCAAGGCCTTTGTCTGTAGTTCAGTGTGAGAACTGATGCATTTCACAGGTAGGATTTCCTAGTTTAGCAAAGAAAAGACAAACTATGCAATTCAATTCAAATTCCAGATAAATAAATATATATATTTTTTAGCACGAGCAATGTTCAAGACACAGTAAGACATGCAAATTGAACTGCACATCCTCAGTTTCATCATGGTGGCCATGCTGATGGGTGAGAGGAAGGGTCTCTCTGTGCCTCATCTGGCCCTCAGTCTAGAGTGATGAGGGGCCTGGTGACAACCTGTCAGCAGGGAGCTTCTCACAGGCGAAGTTTCTCTGTCAGCTTCTGGGACTCTGGAAGTTCTTTCCAAAGGGGATGAGGAGGCTGGCACACGTGGCAATTCTCAGGTCTTACTTACTCCTGGCTCTGCACTCAGGGATCCTTCCTGGTGGTGCTCAGGGAACCATATGGGATGCTGGGAATCAAACCTGGGTCTGCCACGTGCAAGGAAGCTGCTGTGCTGTCTCTTCAACCCAAGACTTTGAAAATTCTAAGCTGGATCCCACCCTGCCCTCAACTTTCCTTTCTAGATCTGCATTAGAAGACAGGAGGCTCCCGGTCCTTAGACATCTCCCAGCTCTGCCCAGGCACTTGTTGAGCAGCAATACCCTTGGGTGTCCACAGACAGGCAGCTGTGGGGAACACCAGATCTTCACCTGCTCCGGGACCCAGGGGAGAGCTTCTGGCAGGCTGCACATTAGCCACATATAGTGGCAACCGAGCCGTCACTGTTGTTCCCAAGCAAGTTTCCAGCTTCTTATTCCTTCACACACAAATAGAAACCTGTATGGAATGTCAGATCAGCCAGATTCGAGAATAAACTTGTGTAAGTGTGTCCTCTTGTGCCCAGATTTCCCATTTTCCAGTAGCTAGGTGGTCACACCCAGGGACTGCCCCCAGCACCATGTAATCCCACCAACGGCCAACATCCAGAGTCTTAAAACCAAACTCCCGGAAGACATCTTATAGCCTAGTTCTCCCTCTGGGAGAACCTGGCAAGCTACCAAGAGTTTCCTGCCCACATGGAGAGCCTTGCAAGCTCCCGGTGGCGTATTCATATGCCCAAACCAGTAACAATGATGCTGGGTCTCATTCCCCTGACCCTGAAAGAGCCTCCAATGCGGCACTGTTGGGAAGGACGAGTAAAAAGAGGCTTCTAAAATCTCAGGGCTATAATGAATAGAGACATTACTGAGACCGCTCGAGAAATTCGACGATCAATGAGATGAGGAGATGATGATGATGATGATGATGATGATGATGATGATGATGATGATGATGATGATGAAGATGAAGTGTGTCCTGAAGGACGGAGTATATGCCTACGTAGATTCTATAAGATGGAGCGATCTGATATTGATAACAGAAGATTTGAATGAACCTCCAACATAGACTTTTTCTTTTCAAAATTTTCATACACATGCCCTCAGAAACTTTCTTTTGTATATTTTATCACACAAAAAGAGAATATTTCCTGCCAGAACAACCTCCAAGCTGACCTAGATGTCTTCTGTGACCTGGACAACCTCAGTCTCACCTTTTTTGCACCATCATTTAAAATCCCACTCTAGGCAACTTGGAGGTTTTATTTATTCATTTTATTGACTTTTATGAGAACTTCACTTTGAAATGTGAAATAGGTTGTCAAAGGCTTTATGTTTGTGAGTGTATGGTTCTGTGAAATTTGGCCATCCTTGGTCGAGAGAATTTCTTCACTGGAGCTCAAGCATCTGTGGGTACAAAGAGAATCAATTTCAACTCATTTAGGACTTGTGGCTTTAAATACAGCCACGAAATTCTCAATTTATTCCAATGGCAAATATCAGATAATTGGATCAAAGCAATAATTCGATAGCAAAAGCCTAAACTACAGGGCTGGAGAAATAGTACGGTGAGTAGGGCACTTGCTTTGCATGTAGCCAGCCTGGGTTGGATCCCCTGCATCCATATGGTCTCCTGAGTTTACCAGGAGTGATCCATGAATACAGAGCCAGGTGTAAGTGCCGAGCATGACAAGTGTTTCCCACCCCCTATGCCCCTCCACCCCCCATAAAAAACCAACCAAACGCACACAACAACAACAAAACTGTTTTGGGGTTGAAGAGATAGTACACTGGAAAGGGGGTTTTCCTAGCATGTGGCTGACTGAGGTTTGATTCCTGGCATCCCACATGGAATGCAGAGTTCTGCCAGGAGTGATCTCTGAGTGCAGAGCCAGGAGTAACCCCTGAGCATCACCAGGCATGACTCAAAAACCAAAACAAACAAACAAAAAGAAACAACCCCCCCCCCCAAAGTCTGAACCGTAACAGAGAGGAATTAAGTATTCCCCTTCCTCCCGACTTCCCTTTCTGCAGCTGGATCAGTGTTGCACACTGTGTTGACGACTGGGGGAGCTGAGGACAGAATCTCTGAGGGAATCTCAGAAATCATGGGGGTGCTGAAAGAATCAATGCTCGATGATTAGATTCTGCTCACCAGCCTCCAGGTCTCTCACCCCCTTTCTTTCCAACTGTTCTGAAGAAGACTTTGTTCTGAGAAAGAGCCCTGGGTTTAAGAGGGCTGAATAGCTGTTGGCAGTCATCCACCCACAGAATAACTAAGAATCACATCGTGTTGACTGATATGGTTGGGAATGAAGCAGAGGATGTCGTCAGAGGGGCTGAGAGATGATTCTCCAAAGATGAGGAACAGTGTGTGGGATGAGACAGTTTTAGAACCAACACACCACTACTGGAAATACCATCAAACAGAAAACCTTTCTGTTTAACATTGACTTTAATTGGCTCAACAAAAGAAAGCAGAGAGCAGAAGAAACCATCAACCGATGTAACTGTAGAGTGGATGGTATCAGCCATCACCCAGGGCCGCTGAATAGGAATAGGATGATTTGTCATAGCACAGCGGGTAGGGCGTTTGCTTGGCACATGGCCGACCCAGGTTCGATTCCTTCTTCCCTCTTGGAGAGCCCAGCAAGCTACCAAGAGTTTCTTGCCACATGGCAGAGCCTGGCAAGCTACCCATGGCATATTTGATATGCCAAAAATAGTAACAACAAGTCTCACAATGGAGACATTACTGTTGCCCGCTTGAGCAAATCGATGAGCAATGAGATGACAGTGACAGTGACAGTCAAACTTTGGAGGAATTCTTAAGGACTTCTTTAATGGGCAGGACAACTAGACATTGAAGGGAAGATTCCCCCACCCTACAAATGATCCAGACCCACCTTCAGGTTTCCGAAGGGAATAGGTCATTTTCTTCTCAGGACAGTTTCCTTCCTAGAGGGTTGTCAAAAGAATGTCTGTCACTTGACTGACATCCTGAGCAGAGGAAGCACAAGTTCAGCAGGGGAAGACAGAGAAAATAAAGACAAGACAACTCCAGCTCTAGTTCTGAGAGTGAGAGGAGAAGGAGTATCCAGACAAAGAGAAGATGCTGAAAAGCTCCAGAACCCAACTGCCACCATGCTCAAAGTCCATTTCCACAGGCTCTGAACGAGTCCCACCTGTCGGAACGAATCTATTGAAAAACCCAGGTAGCAGGTTTTGTGACCAAAATCTCCAGGCTCTCACAGAGTTAGGAATTGGTGACCTCCCTCCACCTCCCTGTTCTTCTGGGAACCTGGCAGTCATGCCCACAAACTGCCTCTGGTACCATGTAAGCTCATCAATGGACATGACCCAGAGACTCACAAAAAAAAATCTTGGAAGAGAACAACAAGCTGCAGAGATGCCTCTGGACCCCAAAGTCACCATCCAGTTAAAAATTTAACTCTAGCTGTATAGCCCTATTTAAAATTTAGAATTTCTCATACTCTATGCCACTGATGTGTCAAGAGTAGCACACCAAATTTGAGGGGGTATAAAGTAGAAGGCAACCAATCTCAATAAAAAAGAAGATGTATGTTAGCAAAAAATATTACAAGGCTCAACCGGAAATAACATGTTAGTAATCTCTTATAATGGCTCCAGGGTGAGATACAACAATCTTCACTCATTTTCCACTAAGGAAAATTTTGGGGATCATTTTTAGCAGATTATTCATAAAAAGCAATACAAAATAAATGATTTAAGACCAGCTTTGGGGGCAGGCTAGGGTGGTGGTGGGAAAATTAGAAATAATGGTGGTGGGAAGGTGTAATAGTGGTGGGACTGGTGTTGGCATATTGAATGTACTAAATTATTACGAACAACTTTATAAAAATAAAATTAAATTAAAAAAAGAAGTAAGCCTTCGAGGCTGCCCTCACGTTCCGGGGAAAGGTCAACACAGAGAATCGATCACCAACTACATTGTAGTCGAAGGCCATGTGGGGGAAGGGAGTTGCGGGCTGAATGAGGGCTAGAGACTGAGCACAGCGGCCACTCAACACCTTTATTGCAAACCACAACAGCTAATTAGAGAGAGAAAACAGAAGGGAATGCCTTGCCACAGTGGCAGGGTGGGGTGGGGGGGAGATGGGATTGGGGAGGGTGGGAGGGACACTGGGTTTACAGGTGGTGGAGAATGGGCACTGGTGAAGGGATGGGTTCCCAAACTTTGTATGAGGGAAGTATAAGCACAAAAGTGTATAAATCTGTAACTGTACCCTCACGGTGATTCTCTAATTAAAAATAAATAAATTTAAAATTAAAAAGAAGTAAGCCCTGAGGATTGCTAGGTGTGTTCCCCAAACAAACAAATAAATAAGCAAAAAATAAATAAAAAAATTAAAACAGTGAGAACATATGCAGGTTGATAGAAAGGGAATGAAATATGATTATTCTATTTGGAGCTTCTTTTAGGCAGGGAAAAATGCACCTTTCCTATCTAATTGATCTTAATAAAATCATTTTATTTTCTTCTTAAAAATTATTGTTGTTCAGGTAACATATTTACAATAATAATAATATACAATAATATGGTGGTGAGGTTTTGACGTATAGTTACTGTATCTCACCACCACCCAATGTGCCCATTACAATAAGACTATTTTCAATTCACTGAGATAGGTGTTAGTCATTGTCTCAGACCTAAGTTTAATAGGTCTTGCTTGTATCTCAGACTGCTCCTCTCCACCCTGATTCTTTTACCAGCTAAAATAAAATTTGAAATGGAAAGGAAGTCTACTGCACATGTCATAATAGAAATGTTGACATTTCCCCAATGACTGCACACATGTTGTCTTGTCTTACCTTTCATGTAAAATCTTGAACCGATAAAATATGAAAGTATCATAATAGACCCTTCAATGGCTGTCACCCAGATTTTGCAAGTATTAATTATGTCAAGGCCAGCTTTATTTTATACACTTACTTTCTCAAAGTCTTTGGGAAGGAAATTCTAGAAGACCATAAAATTTCATTAGCAAGTGATATAATATTAATGTCAAGATGATAGCCTCTTTAAAAAAATCACCAAATATTATTTTATATCTCAAAAACTTAATAGTAATTCCTTAGCTTCATTAAGTGTCGAGTGAAAATCCAATTTACCCTAGTTTCTTTTGCAATTTGTTCAAATATGGATCCAAATAATGTCCATACTATTTCCTTTAAATTATATCCCTCTTCATGTCTTCATTTCTTCCCACTTAAAATGCATTTCTTAAATAAACTAAAATTTAAACTTGATTTATTTAAATTTCTTAAATAAACTGAGCTAATTGTTTTGTAGATTTCCCCCTTTTGCTTTTATGATCGCATTTCCTGGTGTCATTTATTATTCTTCCCTTTGTATTCCTATACACTGCTATTTAAATCAAGTAGTAAAGTAAGAGCATTTTGTGTATTTAAACTTTATCAGTAGTTGGAATGAAACTTTATATGACTGTATCTTGTTACTTAAATCACTTTTTTGTGGTTTCACCCCCTCCCATCTGTATTTGATGAGGAAAATCCAATTGGATCACATTTGAAACTGGGACTGGGTAATTTTAAGCTGGCCAGCACCAGAGAGTGGGAGCTTTCAAGGGGCAGCTGAATGTGGACAAGGTGAGAGAACCATGGAGTGCATTCTGGACGTCCTGAGATGGTCCTAGCCTCCCTCTGTACCCTTGGTAACCTGGGGATGGCCTCTAATGTGCTCACGTCCTTGAGGTGGTCCAGAACCTCTTTTGCAAAATAACATGCTTGGAAATTTCTGTCTCTATCCTCTCCTGCCAGCTGCCTACGAATACTACACCCACCATCAGTGAGAGCTTTTGCCTTTGTGAAGGACCCAGTCTATCACGCGGGAATTCTGCTAGGTCTGCCAGTGCCAGAATAATTAAAACTGAATCCTCTCACTTCTCAGAGAACTCCACTTGGTTTTTTTCTGGTTCAGGGAGAATTTTCGCAACATAATGAGATATTGTGATGTACAATACCATAATGATGTTTTGTTCCAACACCACACCCACACCAGGGTGCTCACTTCCCTCCACCAAAGTCACAAAGGCCCCTCCCATTCACTCCCTGACACCCCTTTGCTCAATTCTATGGACAAGCTCTACAGTTCTGTTACTTTTAGATTTTGATGCTCTCTTACTGTGTATCTTTATATTCCTTGTATGAGAGAGTTCATTTTGTGTATATCCTTTGCCTTCTAACTGACTTAACTCAGTACAATTTCTCCTAGTTTCATCTATGTGGGAACAAATTGCATGCTTTCATACTTTATTACAGCTGCATAGTATTCCATTGTGTGTGTATATATATGTACATATATATATACATATATATATTATACTACTTCTTGATCCATTAATTTTTGGGCATCTGGATTGTTTCCATATCTTGGTTATAGTACTAAGTGCTGCAACAAACATTGGTGTGTATATATTCTTTCAAATTAATGTTTTTGTGTTTGGGGGATAGATGACAAGAAGTGGTTTCACTGGGTCATGTGGGAGCTCTATTCTTACTTTGTTGAGGTTGAGCCAGACAATATTTCCCCAACAGTGAATGAGGGTGCTTGTCTCATCACATCCCCACTTTTTGATATATGCCATTTTCACTGGTATGAGATGATACCTTCATATTGCGGAGATAATATCTTAATATTAAAAATGAATAAGTAGTGCATGTTTATCTGTCAAATGTTTGGGATTAGGCTTTATGCTTTGTGAGAATTGTTTATGTGCATTTATGTGGGAGGGATTATCTACACACGTCCTTTAGGGGTTCCAATTATGCTGGTGTTGGATCTTCTTTATTTATAGATATTTTTGCCTTTACTTAAGGCCATATGACCTCCACTTCATGTTGCTTTCTGCCGTTTCTTGCCTGCTCTTAATTACACTAAGAATACCGATTGGTTTTTGTACTGATAATAGTTGACCTTTATATCCATGTTGGCTTTATATTGCTTTGTCTGCCTCATGCCTCACTTCTGTAAATAAGTATGTATTGGAATAGACGTCAAGAAGATGTCTTATTATGCTTTGCTCTAATTTTATAGAGGATTTGTATTAATTTCTTGGCAACATTTAATGGTGACTATTCTGATGTATAATTATTATCTGCCTTTTGTTTCTTATTAATTTTATTTTTAGGTGTCTATTATTTTTATGGGTTCTGGAATGGTTCCTTTCTGATCTTTTCATATCTTAGAATGTGGTAAATTTTTTTTAACTTGGCCATTTGCAGAAGGTATTTTGATGGTGGGTGGTGATGGAGGTGAGTGTGATGGGGATTACAAATAGGCTAATAGGCATTCTGAATAATTATCTTGAATTTCTGAACTTTCCCGACAGATTTGGATCTGCCTAAGAGGGTCACACTCCAAGTTCTGACTACTACTAGCAAAATGCTCTTGAATTTGCACAGGAAAACTTGCCATTTGCATTGATTCAATGGTATCAGATGAATCAGTGGTACCTTGTGTTCAGTGAAACTTTAATGTTAGTCTGCTCTTTTAGCTTGTATTCAGCAATTGTTTTGACAGAAAAGTATGGTATGCCAAGAGCTGAAATTACATCAACAGCAAAATAGCAAGACAGAAACAACTACCTCTCCCTGTGTTTGTATATTGTCCTTGTTATACCCCTTCCACTTAGCAGGGCTTGCTCTGAACTTAGAGGTCATCTTAAGGTGAATGCTTAAGATCTTCTCAAGACTTTTATGAGCATGTGTCTTGCCTGGACAGATACATGGGTTTCTAAATTCTCTTGGATACGCAGGTGTTTGGGGATGTTCTCATTTCCCAAAGAGTCTTACCCGCATTTAGCCTCTAGACCTTAGATGTCCAGATGGTCTTTTCCTACAATATCTTGCCTCAGGCCTCTCTCTGTGGGTTTGTAGTCTGCCTTGTAGTTTTTACTAGCTGTGCCCGCTGCTTCTCTTGCCTGTATTTGTACTTGCGCAAAACGAAAAGGAAAAACTTGCATAAGCCTATCAAGACTTCCCAGGCATGTTAGAAAAGACTTACACAATAACCTGCAAATTGGATCAGCAGCTAATGTCTTTTAGTTCAAGGCTCATGTGCTGGGGGAGAGGGTAGACTGAGGGGTGGGTGGGTGTGATGGGTATTGGGGGATAGAGTAGAAACTAGGCAGAATTCTATTTGAGACCACAACTACATTTGGTTGAGGATAGGGCAACTGTTGAAAAAGCATTTTCAAAGTTTGTAACTTTAGACATGAATTTTCTTGATTAGGTGGTTGCTTGGTTGTTGTAAACTAAATATTTGGCTGTTTTTCATGGCTCCTGCAAAATTTGGATAGATTCTGACGTTTTTACAATGATTTTGATGCCGGGTTTGGAGTTTCTTTTTTGTCTTCCATTGCAACCTGCCCCAGATTTAGCTGAAATATTTGAATACTGTTTTGCACCCTGTCTTCTTATTATTTTGTGCCACACTCAGCAGTTCTCAGGCTTACTACTCTGTAAGGCTCTGTACCCAGACATCACTCCTGGTGGCCTTGTGGGGCCACATTGGGTGCTAGGGCCTGAATCCAGGTTGGCTACACGTAACGCAAGCACTCTACTCATTATACTGTCTCTTCAGTCCCCCATAATAATTTTCCAGTCAGTTGTTTTATGTCCGTTTTTTCTCCTTGGTACATAGGAAATAAATAATCAGTGAGTTTAGATTTCAGAACTCACCTGCCTCTTGCAGGAAAGTTCTGGGTAAGGAGTGAAGAGTTTCCATGGGGAGAGACTGTCCACATTGTAGAGAACAGTTAGAACACATCAGGTACTGATACAATAGGATCGAATGATCAAATCAAAGACTAATTCTCTTATGTGAAATCCTGGGCACTCGGGCAACAATGACCACTCAGGAGGAAATAGGGACTGGTGTGGCCAAAGGGCAAAAGATGGTGAATGGGCAATGTTGCACCATGGCCCGAGCCTTCCCCATCCATTAATGAAGGACAAACAGAAGAACACTAGAGATAACCCTCTGGGTGGACCTACGTGCACCCTTTTAGGAAGGTCTCTGGGAATTTACGCTCCTTTTTTATTTTGCCTTTTCACTTGAATAAATCAACTCCTGAATTTGGTTTCAAGTCCAGAGCAACTGTTTCCAGAGCTCACTGATGTCACGTTGACATTCACACCCGTCTAAGCTCCCTAGGGTGCATTGTTGCCATTTCCTCAGCATACATATCTAGAGCAGTGGGCTCCATATCTCGAAGTTTGCAATTCCTGCCTTTGGGAACCATCAGTGGGAAGGGAGAGGTAATAAGTAAGGGGTAATATGGGAGGTGTTTTGAAGCATTTTTTTCTAAAAGGATGTATATTTCATGGAAGTAATGAGTGTTTTTTTCCTGAAGGCATCAGTTGGCCGGTAATTTTGGGAATCTTTGATCTAGAGTATAATTGCAGTTCAGAGGATGCATTATTTTTTCTTGATGCACAGGCACATTGCTTGCTCCTGAAGTACATCCTGATTTAAAAAACAAAGTGTATTTCTTCCTTGTTAAATATTCTTTAGCTCTGAATGGCTGGAAATATGTTGCTCTAATTGGGAATTTGAGATTGATACTCAGCCAGGCTCTGAAGTGGTCTTAAGAGATAAAGAGAGGGCAGTGAAGGCATTTTTTTAAACCTGGTACCTGGAATAAGAATGTGTATTCAATGATGGAGGACAACATCCTTGCTTGCTCCCACACTACGAGCTCAACATTTATATAAAACTGGTATGGAGAGGAAATCTCTGTGTTAGAACACCAGACTGTTTGTTGCTGTCCCTCTTTGGCAGTGAGGTAGAGAGTGAAGAATGTAGGAACTGAGAATATCTTTCACACGTGTACACACATTTGTCTGAGAATGCTCAAGGATTTGGAGACTAAGAAAAACAATACCAAATATTCATTGTATTATAGATATGCTTTATTTAGCAATTAGTAGAGAGCAAAGAGAAAAGGAAACAAAACATAACTGTGCATCTTAGGACCAGTCACTTGAACTTCCAAGACTAGTGTAAGGGAGATGTCAGCACTGAGATACTGGGATGGGGGAATCTGGGACACTGACAACAAAGGGAACTGGTTGGTTCCAGAGTAGGAGCCCCAAATGATGTCTGTAATAAAAAAGTTGAGTTTAATTTTATTTAAGTGCTCAGCCTCAAATACTAGCAAATAAGGCAAGAGAGCAATATTTCAGAAACAAAAGGACCCAGTTATGATGATGTTGTGATGTCAAAATAGAGGCTGACATGTGACCATGAGCAGTGGACACTCGGGTGGAGCAGGAACAGAGAGATGAGAAAGGCAAGCCGCCAGCCACTTCATTTCTCTTCCAAACAGCAAGAGCAGCTGGAGGCAGGAGAAGAGGAACAGCCTAAGAACAGTGATGCACACGAGGGGCGTGAGACACAGGGGGACCAAGACTGCAGGGGGGGACTTCAGTGCTTGTAGCTCTTCCGGCTGGAGGATGAGGTGGTGGTGTACTTGATGGTGGAGCTGCTGCCTCCAGACGAGCTGAAGCCACCGCCCAGGCCTCTGCCGCTGCCGGAACTGAAGCCGCCTCCCAGGCTGTGACCGCTGCCGTAGGAGTAGCCACTGCCTCCGCCCATGCTCAAGCCACTGCTGCCACCACTGCCACTGCCATAGCCGCCAGAGACGGTGGACTGCACCACAGCTGCAGAGGGGCAGGACAAAGACATGAGCCACGGCAGTCCATTCTGCAGCCTGACCCAGTCCCCAGGGCACAGGGCCAAGGAGGTGGAGGGAGCAAAGGTACTTACAGATGTTGACTTGTCCAACGCCTTCTCCGTTCAGCCTAGGAGGGAGGAAGCACAGGGAGGGTGAGACCTCACAGACAGCTACTGAACACACAGGGGGCTTGGTTGTAAGCAGAGGGCTGGGGGACCGGTCTTGAAGGTGTTACACAGAGTAGTTATGCTGCTGATGGTGGCATTCAGCTGTGTTGCTCATTAGCAAGAGAACTGCAGAACTGTCCCCAGATAATCGGGGAGTGCCAGGGAGGTACTCACCTGCACTCCTCGCCTTCCAGAAGCTTCCTGTAGGTGGCAATTTCTACATCCAGGGACAGCTTGGTGTTCATCAGCTCCTGGTACTCCTTCAGCAGCCTGGCCATGTCCTGCTTGGCCTTCTGCAGGGCGTCTTCCAGATCCATCAACTTATTCTTGGCATCCTTGATTGCCATCTCTCCACGCTGCTCCGCATCAGCAATGGAAGACTGCAGGTTGGCGTTCTAGAGGGGGAAGAATGGCAGGATGAAGTGACAGTGTGGCTCTCAAAGGATACTGACTATGGCTTCTTCCTCAGTGAGAAAGGTTATTGAGAAGGACCTCTGTATCTTGCAGTCTCCTTCCATTATATTTTTGCTAGGTAAAAAATATGGACAGAAGCTAAGTCCTTATGTAATATATATTCTACTTGAAGATGTACTTGGTGATCAATAGAAAACCTACATTGAAACTATCTGAACAGATTTGGAAGAAAAGGACCCACTTAATGAGTATTATTCTCAAATCTAAACCAGGGAATTCTTTATTATTGCACATAATGAAGAAGTATTGTATGTGATATAAGGAATATATTATATTAATATAATATTGCATATTAAATCCATATTAAATATTGCATCTACAAGGATGTTAATACTTTCCATATCTCAATTTTGAGACCTAGCTGTATCCATGCTCAAAGGTTTCTCAAACATATTTTTATTTTTTTATTTATGTTAAGTTTAAAATGGTTACATAATATTCCTTCATATCTATTTGGTATTCACAAACCAATCATTCATCTAATATAATTTCTTTTCTGTCCCTCTAGATGGTACTATTATAACTTTCACCCACTGGGATTTGACCATCAAAACTTTGTGCTGTGATTAGGATTGGGATCAAATGTGGTAACTGTGGGCACTAGCAAGGGAAGACTGCATGTCCTGTTTCCCTGAAGCTTCCTCAGTGTCATGACTTTCCACAGTTAAGAGGAAGACCACCGGAGATCTAGTAAGAAGGAAAAACTTGTGTCCCCCACTGTCCCACACCAGACCTGTTTCTTGACGTGGTCAATCTCAGATCGGAGCCTCTGGATCATGCGGTTGATCTCGGCGATCTCCTGCTTGGTGTTGCGCAGGTCATCACCATGTCTGCCAGCTGACCTCTGAAGCTCTTCATACTGTGATCCGGAGAGAGAGAAGGGGACATGTGTGAGATTCCCATGCCAATGGTGGCCCTCACACAGAATCAGGCATTCATAAGCATCAACCTAATGCACTACCTACGGGGGAGTTTTAAAACAAGCTGAGCTTTTAAGGTCACCGACCTTCCTGTTAGGAGCCCAGAGACTGCCTTTGGAATGACAGTGTTCCACACTGAACCTGAAACCAGATTAGGCGGACAAAGACAGAGATCTTTATTTATATCTATGTTAGTTTTCCTCCTGCTTTGGGGATGACATAATAGTCTTAGACATGTATTCTAGAAATGTGAGTTGCCTTGGAGTAGCATGTCTATCCTGTGAGAGGACTCCTGCTCCATGGCAGTGGAGTTCATTAGTTAAATATGTCACCTTGCTGGGCTCCAAGGAGGGGGAAGGCATTCCTCAGCAGCTGCCGGCTGCCCACTCACCTTGGTCTGGTACCAGGACTCAGCCTCAGCACGGCTTCTCTGGGCGATCTCCTCGTATTGGGCCTTGACCTCGGCGATGATGCTGTCCAGGTTCAGGAAACGGTTGTTATCCATGGACAGGACCACGGATGTGTCTGAGACATGAGTCTGCATCTGGGACAGCTCCTGCAACAAAAGATGGTCAGATGAATATTTCCTGCATTTACACTTGAGAGGGCAGAGGATATTCCTGAAAGCCCACAAACCAAGTTCTTCATCCTTTGAGAAGCCCACAGGAAAAAAACAAATTTGTGATGGGGAAACTTACAGCTTCATAGAACGCTCTCATGAAGTTGATCTCATCCATGAGATTGTCGACCTTGGCTTGAAGCTCCACCTTGTTCATGTAGGCAGTGTCCACATCCTGGGGAAGAAACCAGAAACCTGCAGTCAGCTGAGCCTCCTTCCATCATACCCGCCTTGGACTCTCCCAACCTATTCTCCAGGATCTGGGCAGGGACCCAGATCCCTTCCTGGGCAAGGAAAAATCGTCCCTTAATTTTTCATCATTTGAAAAACTCACCTTCTTGAGGGTCACAAATTCATTCTCTGCTGTGGTACGCTTGTGGATCTCATCCTCATATCTAGAATTGGAAAGAGATGAACCTTTATTGAGACAAGGCTGAGTAAGGAGAGGCAGCCATACAACGACCATCTACAAACTGACTATTCCCACTTTGAGCTTTCATGCCAATAAGAAGGCTAAATCATGTTTTTTTCCCTGTGGACTTAAAGGGCTTCCATTTTTATTCTTCCCACCCCCTTTGAGGTCCCTTTTGTTCTTTAGGCTGGTTAGGGGTTAACTGTGCTTCTCATCTCCATGCCCATATTTTGCTCAGGATTGAAGGTCACCTCAATGTCTGGGTGTGTGTGCTGCTGGAAATGGGGCCCCTTCATCTATTTAACTCACTTGTTCTTGAAGTCCTCCACCATGTCCTGCATGCCCCGGAGCTCAGAGTCCAGGCGGCCTCTCTCGCCAAGGATGCTGTCCAGCTGTCTCCTGAGGTTGCTGATGTACTGCTCGAACATAGGCTCCAGGTTCTGCCTCACGGTCCTGCTGCCCTGCTCCTGGAGCAGAGCCCACTTGGTGTCCAGGACCCTGTTCTGCTGTTCCAGGAAGCGCACCTGGAGGAAGACAAGTGGTCATTTGTCAGGAGAAAGAGACAAGTATTCAGGTCCTCAAGTCTGGCTGCTGGTTCGAATAGAACTTGCAAAGTCCTATGTGCTGGTATCTGCTCCACAGCCTTTTCCACTTGCAACCCATCTCCGTTACAAAAATCTGCCCTTTGCACTTTTGTCAGCCTTAAAGTCAGGGAACCCCTCAGCATCTTCCATCTCTCTCTATTTTTCAAAGAGGTCAACTGGGGGTGGGGAGGTGGGAGGGAGACTGGGAACACTGATGGTGGGAAATACACACTGGTGGAGGGATGGGTGTCGGAACATTGTATGACTGACACTCCATCATGAACAGCTTTGGAACTGTGTATCTCACGGCAATTCAATCTTAATGTTTGTATTGAATTATACTTGGCGTAGGAAGATGTGAGCGAGAGAAAGAGAAGAAATTCGTGTTCTAGAGAGAATGCTGACTTCTCCTGCATGCAAAAAGCTATAAGCAAGTAGGCATTCAGACAGCCAGCAAGATACATGCTCTAGGGAAAACATGGGCCAGGAGCGCAAGCCTTTTCTTATCTTTTTTGAAAAGCTCAACCACACGTCTTGTTTGGTAGATTCTTTCTTAACATATCCACCAACTCTTTTGGTAAGGACCTAGTTCGGTGATACATGTATTTAGAACTTCATGACTGTGGTCCATTGTAACCTATGACGGGTGCTTATCTAAGTTTCCCTTTAATCTGATCTTCTTTAAATGATGCTCCTTCGATGGCCATGCTCTATCTATCTACCAATGTAACATGCTTGCCACCTTGTCAATGTTTCTAGTCCGACCAGAATATCCTTTTTTTCTCAATATTTTTTCATTCTACCCATTACCCAGACTGCCTTTTTTTATCGCATTTTCTTGTATTCTCAGTCTCTTGGAAGCTAGAGACAACCCATTCTGACTGACTTGTCATTTCCATTTCCTTTCTCAGGACATTGAGAGACTGAGCCTTTTTCCTTGGCAGAAAGGGGGAGTATCAGGAGATGGGGGCACCTGGTGCCATCCATCCTTCCTGCCTGTGTCCTCACGGATGCCACCCACTTCCCTAGGACAGTGGGTCTGCGTCCCCTCCTCCTTGTCCTCTGAGTCTCCCTTGTGGGGTTCAGGTCGCCGGGGTGGTGGTGGGGTCCCCGAAACGGCCCCGGGAGGGCAGGTGCTGAGGCTCACCTTGTCGATGAAGGAGGCGAATTTGTTGTTGAGGGTCTTGATCTGCTCGCGCTCCTCAGTGCGCACGCGCTGGATGGTGGGGTCGATTTGCAGGTTCAGAGGGGTGAGCAGGTTCTGGTTGACGGTGACCTCTTGGATGCCTCCCGGGGGGCAGACGGGGAAGCCAGCGCCCCCGTAGCCACCACCGAGCCCGAAGCCGCTGCCGGCTCCACCGCCGAAGCCAAATCCACTGCCCATGCCTCCTCCGAAGCCGAAGCTGCCCCCGGCTCTGCTGCCATATCCTCCGCCGATGGCGCAGCTGCCCCCGCCGATGGATATCCTCTTGGAGCCCCCCAGGCCGTAGAGGCTGCGGCTGCCGAAGCCGGCCCCTGCGCACGCCCCGCCGCTGCCCCTGGAGCGCGACACGGACACGCTGCTGAAGCCGGAGCGGGAGCCCCCGGACACCCGGGCCGAGCCGGCGCTGAAGCCGCGCTGGCTGTTGCTCTGGGTCCTCATGGTGGATCTGCTGGACATGCTGCTTGGAGCAAAGGCTGAAGAGTGGACGGAGAGAGGCTGGGGAGAGCGAGAGCAAGGAGCAGTGTGTGCGGGCAGCGGGTGCCAGCTCCTTATATACGGTGTCCCGGGCTGGGCTAGCCTGGGAGGCGAGCTTGCAGATGGGGCAGGGCTGGGCTTTACCCACGGTGAGATCACATTGGGATTAGCCGAAAGTTATGAAATCGGAAGATTGCGTTTAGGCTTTCTTTAGTCAGGGAAAATTTCTCCTGCCTTCCAGCTCTGATGCGTTCTCAGCACAATGGGGCTATTCTCCATTCACGGAGCTCGGGGTTAGTCACTGTCTCTGACAAAGGTACTCCCTGCCGTGCTCCATCAGGACCTACTAATTGCCCTTAGCACACATGGTCCTCTCCGCGGAGATATTGGAGATCAAAGGCAATCTGTTAAGGCGTCTTAGACGGACGATTATCATTCTTTTCCAATGAGGAATATAATGGGTACTTATTTACCCTTTTATGGATAATTTCACACTGACAGAGAAGTAGAAACGCATCATGTTTCCTTCATATCTAGATCCTGGACTTGTAGCAATTATCTCATGAACGGGCTTTTTCTCCTATTTCCCCACCGAATATCCTACCAACCTTAAATCGGTTGTAGGCACATCCCAGAGACCCTGTAATTTCTTGAACATATTATTCACTCTCTATATCTAAATAAAAGACTTTTAAAATAAATGCAATCAAATCTAATAGTTTTGTACTTTAAAATTGATATAGTTGCTGAAATCAGCAAGGTTTATTAAAAGTCTTTGAAATGTCCTATATGTTTTATTTATTATCTAATATTTTTGGTTGTCAAGTCAGCATCCAAATAAACACTATGCATGCTGTATTTGAATGATATGTCTTTTAAGTTATAAGTCTTTTAAATCCTCAATGTCCTTTTAACTTGCAAATATATATATATATTTACATATATACAAACATACATATATACATATATATTTGCTGTTGTTAAAGAAACTTGGTTATGGGGCTGGAGAGATAGTGCGAACAAGGAGGTGAACTTGTTGAGCAGAGTGACAGAGTGCTAGCAGTGCAGGTGGCTGACCAGAGTTCGATTCCTGGCATCCCTCATGGTTCCCCAAGCCCTGCAGGGAGTGAACCCTGATGCAGAGTTATGAATAAGCCCTGAGCACTGCTGGGTGTGGCCATCCAACCCCCTCCCAAAAGAAACCAGTTTACTTGTGTATGAGGCCTTTACCCATTGTATTTTCAACACTTCATGCTTGTGTGTCACTGAATGGGCTACTGTGTCCTTATTATAGTCTGTAAGGGACAGTTAAAACAAGAAGCCTAGTGAAATGTATCTCTCACGTAGATGTCATAGAATGCCTAGGCTTACTTTGAATATTGTCACTTACACACTCTACGTATTTTAATTTTAAGTAAGTAATGCACATTGAAGGAACAAAATACAAACACAAGTTTGTTCTCCAGGCATCCAATTTCTACATATGAAGGGTAAGTGTGTGTATGTCCTTGTAGCAACATTAAATTTCTATACTTTTCCTGGGGTATGCCTGTGCATGTGTGCATTCAGGGAAGGGAAAAATGAAAGGGGGAAGGAGAGGGAAAAAGTGAGAAGGAGGTGAAAGATCATCAGAGGGAAAGGGTTGGGGAAGTGCATATGTGAAGAGTAGGCATAGTACTGGTAAAACCCCTCTGAATACATGAATTGCAAATATGCAAGGTGGGTGTGTTTACACTTATCTTACATAGAAAATATACAAAGAAAATATATGAAAAATATAATTTATTTATTATGCTTGTATGCATGTACATAAAATGTTATATATGTGCATAACAACATATTCATTGTATGCTTGTGTTGGTTCTACTTTGGTCTCCCACATCTCTTTTCTCTGATGTGCTCCTGATGCCCTCCTGATGCCCATGGTGGGTATTTTGGAATTGCCTGCCCTCCCCATGCTCACCGCATGTCCCTGTGTGTATTCATCAATGGCTTTTCCCTTTGTGCAGCTTTCAACTTAGACTTTCCACAGTGGCTTTACCTTATCTCTGTGCCTTGTCTTAGCTGTACACGTTTTGATCTTGTCTTAGCTGTACAAGTCAATGTTTTGACTCACTGTGTAGCCCCTTGCCCTAATATGTTATGGTATCTTTTTCACCGTGGACTAGAGCGATAGCCCAGCGGGTGGGGCGTTTGCCTTGCACGCGGCAGACCTGGGTTTGATTCCTCTGTCCCTCTCGGAGAGCCTGGCAAGCTACCGAGGGTACCCCACCCTCATGGCAGAGCCTGGCAAGCTAACCATGGTGTATTCGATATGCCAAAAACAGTAACAACAAGTCTCACAATGGAGACATTACTGGTGCCTGCTTGAGCAAATCGATGAACAACGGGATGACAGTGCTACAGTGCTTTTTCATTGAGTTTTGAGTACTTCTTGGTTGTGGCTCTTCCCAAATCAACAGGGATGGCTGCAGAGCGGCTTACAATTCAGTTTTTCTGCTTTATTTGTTTCAGCAATAAAATGCTGCTCTTGGCCTTGACTCTGATTCCTTACTCAAACTCTCTCCCCAGGGTTCTTGAAACTTCATGCCAGATGGGATTCTGTCTTCAGCTCACACACCCAGTTCTGATTGTTACAAGTAAGGGATTCTTCAATTTGCACCTGAGGAAATTTCATTTATGTTGCCTTGGTCTAAATTCCATGAGTCAACAGTGCCTGGCACGTACTAAAATCTCAGTGTTGGCTTCACTTGGTGTTCCTGGTGATTACCACATTTGGTTCAACTTTGTTTGCCTCATGGGGTCATTTATGAAACTTACAGCTGTGGGTATCTCTCTGTTTTCCTATCTGATGTATTTGTAGCTCTTTGTGAGAGTACTCTTATGTTTTCTCCCATTTGAGGATTTTTAAGAACTCTTCCCTTTGGTAATCAAGGGTGGAATTTAGCTTTGGGTTTTGTTCTCCCTCTTGTCTCAGGGTGGGCTGGAGCGATAGCACAGAGGGTCGGGAGTTTGCCTTGCACATGACCGACTCAGGTTCTATTCCTCCGCCCCTCTTGGAGATCCCGGCAAGCTACCGAGAGTATCCCACCTGCATGGCAGAGCCTGGCAAGCTTCTTGTGGCGTATTTTATATGCCAAAGACAGTAACAACAAGTCCCACAATGGAGATGTTACTGGTGCCCGCTTGAGCAAATTGATCAGCAACAGGATGGCAGTGACAGTGACAGTGACAGTTGTCTCAGGGTACTTTCTGAAAAGGGAGAAATACCTCTCAGCTCCATGAAGTTAAAGAAGCCTGCTGTTCATACATTTATGTTTAAAACTCGTATTACAGTAAAATTATTAATATTGAATATTTTTTAATTTGGGCTTAAATTAGCACTAGAAATTAGAATTTTATTAAGTTGAAAAGTTTAATTAAGCTAAAGGAGATATTTTCAATTTTTTCTTTTTTGGGTCATAGCCTGTGATGCTCAAGGATTACTCCTGGCTCTGCACTCAGGAATTACTCCTCACTCTGCTCGGGGACCATATGGGGTGGTGGGGATGAAACCCAGGTCAGCCACATGCAAGGCAAACACCATAGCCACTGTACTATCTCTCTGACTCATTTTTTAAATAGTTTATGGAGATTATTTTATTCAGTGTATAGTTATTCTCAGGCCTCTTCCTTAGAGTCAGGTTTTAAGTCCTCTGATGTTTTTGATGGGATGTCAGATTTACCATAACTAGAAATTTAACTCCCAAATATATCTTTCCTATGTGTTTGTTGTGCTTTGTCTAATCAAAATTTATATCTTCAAAAATTGCATACAGATCCAGTGAGAGAGAGAGAGAAAGAGAGAGAGAGTAGAATATAAACCACTGGGTACCAAACACTTAGATTTAACAATTATAATTTTCTTCTTAGTGTTTCATCTAATCCCTCTTTTTATATTTAAATCCTTCACTTCTTTTTGCAGTAGCTTAGAGGAAATGCAGACACTTAGTCATTGCACTTGTATTTGCATGCATGTCCAGTAATGACTTTTTAATCCAATTGCACAACAGTATAATAGCTGTCATAACCAGCAGTCATTTTTTTTACTTCTGTTTTATTTTATTTTTTTTTTGGAAGAGGGTGGTCATACCCAGCAGTGCTCAGGGCTTGCTCCTGGCTTCATTCAGGGATCAGGTTCTGGGTATCAAACTGATGGGCTGTTTGCAAGGTAATCACCTCACCTGCTATGCTATCTCTTTGGTCCTCATTGTTTTATATACATATATATAATATTTATTGATAAATTCTCATATTCACTATTTTATGAGGGGCTATGTAGCAACTATATAATTTTTTACCTTAATTTCTGAATTTATTAGCTGGGATACATTTATAAGGCAGAACATTTCATCATTTACTCTTCAGGTAACTTAATTTTTAATCCATCAGGAAAAATCTGAATAAATGCTTAATTATTTTCCTTTTCTTACCAGTATTCCCAGTAATTGACAGGAACCATCACCACATTCAAAGGCGGTCAGGAAATTTCTGTATGAAATAATTATAATTTCACAATTAAAAAACTTTATTTGGGGCTGGAGCGATAGTACAGTGGGTAGAGCGTGTGCCTTGCACGCGGCCGACCCGGGTTCAATTCCCAGAATCCCATATGGTCCCCTGAGCACCGCCAGGAGGAATTCCTGAGTGCATGAGCCAGGAGTAACCCCTGAACATCGCTGGGTGTGACCCAAAAAGCAAAAAGAAAAACACTAAAAACCAAAAAAACCTTTATTTCATATATTTATATTTAGTGTAGGCATTGATGCTTTTGTCATTTTATTGGTCCCATTTTAGGCCAATGGCAGCTCTTCAGATTGATTTATGTGTCCATTGACAGGACCTCATTTAAATTGTTAGTATCATATTTTTGTGGGTTGAGATGTCTTGGTCTAACATTGTACTTGCAACAGACATAACATCCTCCCTTTTGCCAACTAGTCCTGGTTCCCGTTCTTGGAAATTGATATTTCTAAACCAGAATTTACTTATTAGTATGGCTCATTGTTAGTGGGTTATCTTTGCTTTGAAATTTTATAATGAATAGAACTAGAAAAAATGCAAAACTATGATTTAAAAAAATCAGAATTTGGGGCCCAGGACGTGACTCAAAGAGAAAGAACACATGTGTGACATGTGCCAGAGTGTGAGTTTAGCCCCCAGCACATTTGCCCAATCCCCAACACTCTTAGATGTGGGTCCTTGAAAACATATACCAGAAGTCTGTGCTGATTATTTCCAATTCTGTAGAGGCTCTAGGATGATTTTTCTTCTGCATCTATTTTTTCTCATACTGAGAAGTTGCCTTTGAATGACATAAGGATATTGTTTTCTTTTGCTGGAGGGGTGATTGTGGTGATGTGATTTGGGCCACATCCGTGCTTAATCCTGGTTCCATGCCCAGGGAATCACTCCTGGTGGGGAGGGAGAGATCATTTGTGTTGCTGGCCACTGGCTGCAAGCAAGGCTAGTGCTTTACCACTGTATTGTCTCTCCAATCTCTTGTTTGTGTTTATTTTATATGTACCTATGAGAGTTTCAAAATGTCAATATCAACAGTACTGTTAAAATAAGTTTAACACTTAAATATCATGTATGCTTTTATGACTTCTTTGTGACCACGTAAATTCATATGTCTGGCTGGGGATATAATATAAATCATTGCACTGTCACTGTCATTCCATTGCTCATCGATTTGTTCGAGAGGGCACCAGTAACTAAAGTAAACATTTTTTTTGGTCTGGTTTTATTACCACCTTGACATAGATAAATTTCACTTGTTTTCCAGGAGATTAAAATATACGAAGCATGTATATTGTTTACTATGCGTTTATATTAATATATGTTGTGAAACTTGTTTCTCCACTAAAATATATATTTACATTACTGCTTTTTTCTTTATTTTTAACTTTTTAATTGATTGGGATACTATAATTTATAATACTGTTAATGATAGTTTCATATGTACATAATTAATTACTGCTTTTAAATACTGTTTAAAAATATTTATTGGGCTTGAAAGTGGAGAGATGGCTCAGTGGGCTGGAGTTCATACTTTGCATGCAAGAGGCCTGGATTTGAGCCCCGACAACACATGGTCCTCTAAGTACTGCAGCAACTGAGTGCCCCAGCAACTGGCCAGGAGGAACCTCTGAGTGCTGTTGAGCCCCTGAGCCCCAAACCAAAAATGAATTAATAAAAGGTTTGCTGACAATTTACCCATTTGAATCATAGTGAGATACACAGTTAAAAAATTGTTCATGATTTGGTTCCAGTCATACAATGTTCCAACACTCATCCCCTTTCCAGTGTACCTTTCCCACCATCAATTTCTCACCACCTGTTTCTCTTCTACCCCACCACTTGCCTGCCTGTATGGCAGACACTTCTGTCTCTGTATCTTTCTCTGTCTCTCTCTTCTTTTGGGCATTATGGTTTTCAATACAGACACTGAAAGGTTCTCAAATATATCCCTTTACCTACTTTAATGAATATTTGTTGAGGACTTCTATGTAGCAACATGGGATGGTTAAAGTTTTCCCTCCACCCTTTGGAGTTTATATACCATGGAAGACATAGTTAATCAACTAACAAATACAGGATAAATAATAACTAGTACTGAGTTTGCCCTAAATCCCTTTAATATGCAGTCTGATAAAGCCAGGATTATTGACTAAATGAAGGCGACCACAAAAAGAGCTTCAGGTGTGTTGATAAACAAAGGGATAAGCAAGGTCATCAGGGGACTTGGGCAGGGGAAACCTTTCCATGAGATTTAATGAAGACTGACTTTAATGACTCAAAGCAAAGTCAAACTGTATGTGTGAGGGTCAACATAGGGTCTAAAATGCATGATGGGTTCAGAGACCCGAGTCCTCAGAAACCATAGAATAAGTAGATGAGTGTCCAGCAGCCTCCATCCTAGAGGACAACTGCTGACCGGGGTTGAGACGATGAAATGAGGAGAGCAACGGAGACGCTAAATTTAGCATGTAATGGAGAGAGGATTGTCCTGCAGGAGTCAAGGTCAAAACAGAATAGAGCTGTTGCCAGAGACGGGCACCTCAACCCTCTCTCTTCCCATCCCATTGAAGTTGGACCTACTGTCAGCTTCCCTCAAGGCCAAGTCCAGTCCCTTAAGGTCAAGTTCTGTGACTAGCTGGGAGGGAGGTCTTGAGGGGTTGCCTCCTGCTTCATGAAACACAAAGAAAAGAGCAACTTACTTTCAATACTTCTTTGAGCCACTGTCCCCCTGACTGTACCCCAAAAGGGGAGTCCATACACTGACAACACTTTGGTTAGCTCACATGCCAACAAGCCGGGTCACAGGATATTCCAGTGAGGCAGAATTTGGAGATAACTACTAACTACAAAAACTTGTATTTGAGGATATTTTTACAAAGATGCATTTCCTCTATTTAAAAACATGGACTCTGTACTGGAGTACGCAATTGGATAATCTTTTCCTCAGTCAAATTCAACATGGAACCACCACTGGACTGAGGACTAGCTCCTTGCCTCAGAAACAAATCTTCGTGGTCTCACAAAAGTTTAATTAATTCATTTCTTCCAATTCAGTTCTGAAGGGGTAAAGGAATCTAAACAAAATATTTTGTTCTCATGGGCTTCGTCTTTCAAGATTTAATCTTTTCTTATTTTGTAATCAGAATATATTAAGAAATTGTGGCATATAGCTGGACTACCATAAAACAGTTTTAAAATACTATTCTACTGTGAGAAAAAGAATGGAACCATGCAATTTGCTACTATGTGGGTGGATCTGGAGAATATTTTGCTAACCAGAGCCAGTCAAAAGAAGAATAGATACAGAGTAACTTTCAACATATGTTGGATATTAAAAAGGGTAGCAAAGAAATAATGGGTGGTCAAAGGTAATAGAACATGAGAACCTGGACTGCAGAATGGAGCTTACCATGATTCAGGAACGAGAGACTGAGGGGTGGGGACACTGAGACAATGGCGAAGGTAAGTGGACACTCTACTGGGTGAGTGTGGACTGGGAATGCTATGAGTATGAAGTCCTACCATTTACAGTGTTGGAAAGCATGTTGTTTCAAATAAAATTAGAAATAATAAAAAAAAGATACATGCAAAATGAGAAAAAGGATATTTACATCCATTTTAGATGTCTTATAATTAAATTAATAATGAAATTCTCTTTTCTAGTCTTTTCTTTTTCTTTATTTCACTCATATTAGTTATCATCTGAATTTAAATTAACTTATTTTCTTAAATATTTATTTTCTGACTTTTATTTATTAAATTTAATTCTTATTGAGTCACCATGAGATACACAGTTACAAAACTGTGCATGATCGGGTTTCAGTCATAAAATTTCCAACACCCTTCCCTCCAGCAGTGTATATTTCCCACCATCAGTGACCCCAAATTCCCTTCTGGAACTCTCTCTTATTTTAAAATAAATTTTAATGATGAGAGTACTACATATTCAACTTTTAAAAAATAAAAAGTCAAGTTTTATTTTTAAAAAATAAAAAGTGGAGCTATCTCTCAACCTATTGAGTGAGAAATGGCTTAACAGACCGAGAGCATGGTATATGCCCGAACCTAGGTTTGATCCCTGGAATCTCATGGTTCCCTGTGTACTACCAGGGATCACTCCTGGACACAGAGACAGGAGTAACCCCAGAACACTAGTGTGACCCAAATCCCTTGCTTCCCCGAATTCAAAAAGTACCCAGTTTAAAAGAAATACGATTTTCACTTTGATTGCATACAATATTTCAACAAAACTCACTATTATTGTTTGGAGAGTCTCTCCCCTAAAGTCAGACCTGCTGAAAATTAGATAATTTGATTTCCATTGCTGAGGATGAAGAGGTATGAGGTCGAGTGACCACACTTAGCGGCCTCTCAGTTTTGGGTTTCTGTAATTTAGTATTTTAGTAACTAAGTCCAGAGAGATATCTGCCAGAAGTTGCATTGTTGCCAACTTGTACTTCTCAGTTACATTATATTCCACATATGAGTGCAATCTTTCTATGTCTGTCTCTTTCTTTCTGACTCATTTCACTCAACATGATACTTTCCATGTTGATCCATTTATATGCAAATTTCATGTTTTCTGACAGCTACATAGTATTCCATTGTGTAGATGTACCAGAGTTTCTTTAACCAGTCATCTGTTTTGGGGCACTGTGGTTTTTTCCAGATTCTGGCTATTGTAAACAGTGCTGCAATGAACATAGAAATACATATGCCATCTCTACTATACCGTTTTGCCTCTCCGGGATATATTCCCAGGAGTGGTATTGCTGGGTCAAATGGAAGCTCAATTTCTAATTTTTTGAGAATCGTCCATATTGTTTTCCAAAAGGGCTGAAGCAGTCGGCATTCCCACCAGCAGTGAAGAAGCGTCCCTTTCTCCCCGCATCCACGCCAACACCGGGCGTGGGGGGGTTAGGGGTGTGAGGGGGCGGGGTGGAGCTATACTGGGATTCTTGGTGGTGGAATATGAGCACTGGTGAAGGGATGGGTATTCGAGCATTGTATAACTGAGATTTAAACCTGAAAACTTTGTAACTTTCCACATGGTGACTCAATAAAAAATTTTAAAAAATAAATAAATAAATAAAAATTTAAAAAAAGGAAAAAAAATATAAAAAATACGATTTACTTGGGTTTACTGCAAATGAGATAGCCACTGTTATTGTTTGACATATACCCATATACCCTTCAATACTGTTGGTCTCATTCTTTCTCTCTGGATTTATAGAATTAGAATAGTATTTAAAAAATATGTGTTAGTGAAGAATATAGATACGCGTGTGAAAACCATGTTGTAGGCCATTTTTCACCACAAACTTTTTGTTTTATAACAGTGTTTGTGAATAAGCCGATTCAGCACGTCCAGTTTCCCTAATGCTAACACTACACAGCAACATGGCACATTTGTCACCATCAAAGCTCAAGGAGGGATGTGTGTTTAAGAACTGGGCCACACTTCACCTTAACTGTTCCCCAGTGTTTTGTATTCCAGCCCAGAGCTGAGATTGTATTGAGTCATGTCTCCTCAGACTCCCTTGGGTGAGATAGTTTGTCAGACTTTTCTTGTCTGGGAGAGCTCGAAAGCTTTCAGGACACTGGCAGGTGTCTTGCATATGTCCACAGCTGGGCTTTGTCTGTGCTTTTCTCCTGGTCAGACTGGGTCTTGGGGATTGGGGAGGACAAACGCAGAGGGGCTGTATGGTTCTCATCCCATCAGGTCATTTCTCACTGCTCGTGCTGATCTTCAGCTGGTAAAGGAAGCACCGGGCAGATTTCCTAACTGTGAGGCTGATCCCCTTTCCATATTGCTCTCTACAAGGAAGTCACTGGGCACTGCCCGCACACGTGGGTTTTTTCACACGGGGTGTGGCAGGATCAGTGGGGAGAAATGCTGAGGTAAGTATTTGGATTACTGCTTAAGAGCTAGCCTCTTCATAAATGTATTCAATCTATTTCCTAAATCAGTATCAGCTCATGAATATTTTATACTTTGGGCTATGAGCTATTTGTGCCTTAAAGTGTTGCAGTTAGCCATTGGGAATACTTTCAGATAACCTTTTGATTACTACCCAACATCTTGGTATTGAAAGATACTTCAGCATTGTCTTGTGTAATTCCCATCCCTTCTCCAATCCCAGTCTGAAAATCTGTCATTTCTCCTTCATTCCAAATCTCAGGGTTCCACAGAGAGTAGGACTGAAGGGACACAGACATGCACATATCATGTCTTATAATATATGACACAACAATGTAATAAATAAAGAAATCTCTCAAAAAGAATTATACCACTTGATTGGAAGTTGGCAAGTCCAATATTTGCAAGGATGATGTCTCAGAACTAATGTTCTTACTAAACAACCTGGAAGCCAGGACTCTACCCTAGTAGTCCTCATTCTGTCATTTACATCATCTGGTTCGTCAATGACTTTACTTCCCCTTGTTCCTCATCATAATAGCACATGTAAGCACATGCTTACACTCCACAGCCAGTCACCACATGGTGGGAGAATCTGGGTAGACTCTGGGTAGAAAATGAGGAGGTGCCCGGTGAGAGCTGCCCACGTTGCTGGGTGCAGAAGGGAACAGTTGAGGTGAACCAAGCCAGTTACTAACTCAACAGCATCCAACAGCACCCCAGCAAGTCAGCTAATCTGGGGGTGGGATTCACTTTCCAGATGAGAGCTGGGAGCAAGAGACTGGGAGCAAATAGAGACCCTGCCAGTGGCTACAGGAGTGGCTGTGGCAGACCCCCTAGCATGATGTCCCCAGGTTCCCCTTACTCATTCATACCAGGGACAGGGAGAGGGCTATGACTCTCTTCAGAGCAATAAGGACCTAGTTGGTTTTTTCCCAGTCTGAGAGATGCTTCTGGAAGAAGGATCCACTCTGGTTTTCCCTCACACTTAATCAGCATCCTAAGTTGTATGTGAATATAAATTCTATTTTCCTTTTGTTAGGCCACATTTGGCATTGCTCCCTGCCCTGTATAGCTCCCTGTAGTGCTGAGGGGACCATGGAATGCTGGAGATCCCACTAAGGATGCCATGCTAAGCCTGTGCTCCAGTCCTGTGAGCCATCTCCCCAGCTCCCTGAAATCTAAAATTCCGTTTTGACTGGCTCTACTTCACCTATTTTCCTTTGTGGTAAAATTCATGGAGATTGACTGCCACGTGCACTCCTCTCCCAGGTGCAGTGCTGTTTCCCCAGGATGCATTTCAGGAGAACACATGTTTTAGTTGCTTTTGACACGTGTTGTCATGCAAGTTTCCCAGTCATTGGCAATTAGGTATATTAATCAAATGCCAGATTCTCTTACAGATGTTCTTTGGCTCGAATGATAGGTAATGTGTTGTTATGAACTTTACAGAAGACCACGAGGGCAGCTGGAGAAGTGGTTAAAGAGGCAGCCAGAGCTGCTGGAACCTGGGATTTCTAATAAAAAAGATGATGGAGTACCTCCTTCCCCACACTTCTCTTGCCAAATATTTTCCTGGAATCTGGCACAGGAAGCAGACCTGGGTGTGAGGGGATGCCAAACCACTGGTTGTTGTGTCTCTTGCAAGGAGGGAAATGAGATTGGGAGTACCTTACATTCATGAACAGTCATTCATCAGATTAAAAAGTTCCAGAACTACGGGTGAAAAATGAAGGCAATGCTAAACCATGCGCCATATTATAAATCTGCTTTATTTAGCGGTTGGCAGAGAGCGAAGACCGGAGGAGCGTATCGAGACACAGACACTGTGTGGAAGAGAGCATTAGGCATGAGTGAACACTGCAATGGAGGAGCTCAGCACTAGAAAGAGGCCGTTGCTGGCACAGTGAAAACCTTCTGGGGTCAGGCTCAGGCAGTGACTACTGAGAGAACACTGGACGTCAGCTGGAGCAGGAACAGAGAGATGAGAAAGGCAAGCCGCCAGCCACTTCATTTCTCTTCCAAACAGCAAGAGCAGCTGGAGGCAGGAGAAGAGGAACAGCCTAAGAACAGTGATGCACACGAGGGGCGCGAGACACGGGGGGACCAAGACTGCAGGGGGGGACTTCAGTGCTTGTAGCTCTTCCGGCTGGAGGATGAGGTGGTGGTGTACTTGATGGTGGAGCTGCTGCCTCCAGACGAGCTGAAGCCACCGCCCAGGCCTCTGCCGCTGCCGGAACTGAAGCCGCCTCCCAGGCTGTGGCCGCTGCCGTAGGAGTAGCCACTGCCTCCGCCCATGCTCAAGCCACTGCTGCCACCACTGCCACTGCCATAGCCGCTAGAGACGGTGGACTGCACCACAGCTGCAGAGGGGCAGGACAAAGACATGAGCCACGGCAGTCCATTCTGCAGCCTGACCCAGTCCCCAGGGCACAGGGGCAAGGGGGTGGAGGGAGCAAAGGTACTTACAGATGTTGACTTGTCCAACGCCTTCTCCGTTCAGCCTAGGAGGGAGGAAGCACAGGGAGGGTGAGACCCCACACACAGCTACTGAACACACAGGGGGCTTGGTTGTAAGCAGAGGGCTGGGGGACCGGTCTTGAAGGTGTTACACAGAGTAGTTATGCTGCTGATGGTGGCATTCAGCTGTGTTGCTCATTAGCAAGAGAACTGCAGAACTGTCCCCAGATAATCGGGAAGTGCCAGGGAGGTACTCACCTGCACTCCTCGCCTTCCAGAAGCTTCCTGTAGGTGGCGATTTCAACATCCAGGGCCAGCTTGGTGTTCATCAGCTCCTGGTACTCCTTCAGCAGCCTGGCCATGTCCTGCTTGGCCTTCTGCAGGGCGTCTTCCAGATCCATCAACTTATTCTTGGCATCCTTGATTGCCATCTCTCCACGCTGCTCCGCATCAGCAATGGAAGACTGCAGGTTGGCGTTCTAGAGGGGGAAGAATGGCAGGATGAATTGGCAGTGTGGTTTTCAGAGGACACTCCCTATAGGTTCTATTCTGAGGGAGCGAGAGCTTTTGAGCCTTGATATTATGAGAAGGATTTCTGATATGGCCCCTTTGCAATTTTTTCTTGTGGCTGAGTGCCTAAGAGGTCTTCCCTTTGTGTCTAGACCTTCGTGAGCAAGGGGGTGATGATTAGTAACAGCAGACATGAATGAGTCTAGGGGGAAGAGGCAGAAATAGCTCAGGCTTGTTATGAATATGTATAGTTTTTGGTGATACATGTGAATGACACAATAAAGTTAAAAGTTATAAATGTCCCCTGAGACGAGGAGTTTTATGTCAATCACTGAGATTTGCCTAAAGTCTCATATTTGTAGGCAACATGAATCCCTATCTTCTCTCTCTCCTAGACCCTTCTCACCTTTAACCTTAGGTGATCTTCACCCAATTTATGGTTGACTTTTTCTTTACTCTTTGCCATTCATTAAAAATTCATATGTGATCTCTTTTCCATATCTCTAGATGGTATCATTATGACTTTTACCTATAGGAATTTGACCAACACAACTTTGTACTGTGATAGATTTGGGATCATACATGCTAAATGTGGGCACTAGAAAGGCGAAACATTGCCTGTCCCTCATCCAAAGAAGCTTCACAGTGTCTAATTTCCCAAATGAAGGAAGAAGACACTGGAGATCTAGCAAGGTGGCAAAGCTTGTGTCCCCCACTGTCCCACACCAGACCTGTTTCTTGACGTGGTCGATCTCAGATCGGAGCCTCTGGATCATGCGGTTGATCTCGGCGATCTCCTGCTTGGTGTTGCGCAGGTCATCACCATGTCTGCCAGCTGACATTTGAAGCTCTTCATACTGCCATCCGGAGAGAGGGGCGGGGGGGGGACATGTGTGAGATTCCCATGCCAAGTGTGGCCCTCACACAGAAATAGGCATCTCATAAATATCAGCCTGATGCACTTCCTACAAGGGATTTTAGAACAAGTTTAGCTCTTAAGGTCACAGACAATTTTTTTAAGGACCAGAGATTGCCTTTGGAATAACAGTGTTCCACACTGAACCTGAGAGCCAGCTCATGGCAGACAAAGGCAGAAATCATTATTCATATCCATGTTTGGGGGCTGACATAATAGTCCTGGAAATGTGAGTTCCCCTGGAGTAGCGTGTCTACCCTCTGAGAGGACTCCTGCTTTCTCGAAGTAGAGTTCACCAGTGAAATCTGTCTCCTTGCTGGGCTCCAAATAGGGGCCTATCTTCAGCAGCTTCCGGCTGCCCACTCACCTTGGTCTGGTACCAGGACTCAGCCTCAGCCCGGCTTCTCTGGGCGATCTCCTCGTATTGGGCCTTGACCTCAGCGATGATGCTGTCCAGGTCCAGGAAGCGGTTGTTATCCATGGACAGGACCACGGATGTGTCTGAGACGTGAGTCTGCATCTGGGACAGCTCCTGCAACAAAAGATGCTCAGATCATCTTCCCTTGCACACTGATCTGAGAGGGCAGAGGGCATTTATGAGAGTCACCCAAATCAAGGTCTTCACCCTTGAGATGTCCACTTACAGCCTCATAGAGGGCTCTCAGGAAGTTGATCTCATCCATGAGGGTGTCGACCTTGGCTTGAAGCTCCACCTTGTTCATGTAGGCAGCGTCCACATCCTGGGGAAGAAACCAGAAACCTGCAGTCAGCTGAGCTTCCTTCCAGCATACCCGCCTTGGACTCTCCCAACCTATTTTCCGGGATGTGGACAGGGACCCAGATCCCTTCATGGCAAGGAAAAATAGCCCCTTTAATTTCTCATCATTTGACAAACTCACCTTCTTGAGAGTCACAAATTCATTCTCTGCTGTGGTACGCTTGTTGATCTCTTCCTCGTATCTAGAATTGGAAAGAGATGAACCTTTATTGAGACAAGGCTGAGTACAGGAAAGGCAGCCATACAATGACCATCCACAAACTGACTATTCCCACTTGGAACTTTCACGTGAATAAGATTAAATTGTTTTTTTTCCTGTGGACTTAAAAGGTTTCCATTTTTATTCTTCCCACCCCCTTTGAGGTCCCTTTTGTTCTTTAGGCTGGTTAGGGCTTAACTGTGCTTCTCATCTCCAAGCCCATATTTTGCTCAGGATTGAAGGTCACCTCAATGTCTGGGTGTGTGTGCTTCGAGAAATGGGGCCCCATTCATCTATTTAACTCACTTGTTCTTGAAGTCCTCCACCATGTCCTGCATGCCCCGGAGCTCAGAGTCCAGGCGGCCTCTCTCGCCAAGGATGCTGTCCAGCTGTCTCCTGAGGTTGTTGATGTACTGCTCGAACATGGGCTCCAGGTTCTGCCTCACGGTCTTGGTGCCCTGCTCCTGGAGCAGAGCCCACTTGGTGTCCAGGACCCTGTTCTGCTGTTCCAGGAAGCGCACCTGGAGGAAGACAAGTGGTCATTTGTCAGACAAAGGAGGGAGAAAGAGAAGAAGTGGTCAGGTCCCCATGTACTGATTAGAACAGTATCTGTACAACCTCTTGAGCTGGTGTTCGCTCCTAGAATCTTCATGAGCAATTGCCTTTCTATGGGAATCTACCCATAGATTTGTCACCTTTGAGGTTTGTCACCCCCCAAATTATGGAGCCTTTGTCTATTTGTGTCTGTCAGCTTCTCACATCAGGTTGACAAACTCGATGGCATATTGAGAGTCTTTCTTATTAAATTGCCCAATTCTATTTTGGTTAAGACCTCATTAACAGTTGCAATCTAGAATTCTGTGATTGAATGTGAATGTAACCAATGAAGAATTCTTATCTAAGTTCCCCATTCGTGCCTGATAGTCTCTAAATGATGCTACTTTGATGGTCATGCTGTGTTGGATCAGTGTTTCTAGTCCTACCAAAAATTCTTATCTCTGTTTTCCATTTTCCCAAGTGCCCATGGACTTTCCTATTGCAAATTCTTGTAATGTCTTAGGTTCTAATGTCAACTCACTCCAACTGGCTTATCATTTCTGTTCCTTTGCCAGGGTCACCGAGAGGCTGAGCCTGTTTCCTTGCCAGGAAGAGAGGACTATGAGCAGATGGGGGCACCTGGTGCCATCCATCCTTCCTGCCTGTGTCCTCACGGATGCCACCCACTTCCCTAGGACAGTGGGTCTGCATCCCCTCCTCCTTGTCCTCTGAGTCTCCCTTGTGGGGTTCAGGTCGCCGGGGTGGTGGTGGGGTCCCCGAAACGGCCCCGGGAGGGCAGGTGCTGAGGCTCACCTTGTCGATGAAGGAGGCGAATTTGTTGTTGAGGGTCTTGATCTGCTCGCGCTCCTCAGTGCGCACGCGCTGGATGGTGGGGTCGATTTGCAGGTTCAGAGGGGTGAGCAGGTTCTGGTTGACGGTGACCTCTTGGATGCCTCCCGGGGGGCAGACGGGGAAGCCAGCGCCCCCGTAGCCACCACCGAGCCCGAAGCCGCTGCCGGCTCCACCGCCGAAGCCAAATCCACTGCCCATGCCTCCTCCGAAGCCGAAGCTGCCCCCGGCTCTGCTGCCATATCCTCCGCCGATGGCGCAGCTGCCCCCGCCGATGGATATCCTCTTGGAGCCCCCCAGGCCGTAGAGGCTGCGGCTGCCGAAGCCGGCCCCTGCGCACGCCCCGCCGCTGCCCCTGGAGCGCGACACGGACACGCTGCTGAAGCCGGAGCGGGAGCCCCCGGACACCCGGGCCGAGCCGGCGCTGAAGCCGCGCTGGCTGCTGCTCTGGGTCCTCATGGTGGATCTGACGGACATGCTGCTTGGAGCAAAGGCTGAAGAGTGGACGGAGAGAGGCTGGGGAGAGCGAGAGGAAGGAGCAGTGTGTGCGGGCAGCGGGTGCCAGCTCCTTATATACGGTGTCCCGGGCTGGGCTAGCCTGGGAGGCGAGCTTGCAGATGGGGCAGGGCTGGGCTTTACAAACAGTGAGATCACCCCCGGCCCCTAGAAAGGTATGAAATAGGAAGATTGCGTTTGTCAGGAAGCAATTCTCTTGCCTTCCAGCCTTGACTTGATCTGAACACAATAGGCCTGGAGATGAACTTACTGAAGTCACGGCTTAGTCATGTTCTCAAACAAAGGAGACAGGAGCTGATCTGTGATAATTGTCTCTTCCTTCTGCTTACGTAGACACTCCTCTGTGCCCCCTGCCCACACAGGGCTCTCCTGCCCAGCACCACCCTTCCCATCAGGGTGCGGCTTGGAGACTTTCAGGCATTTGCCCGGTGGCCTCAGCAAGACGTGGCCTGCAGGCCTTTCCCACCATGTTCCAACTTGTGTGAGCGTCTTGGGCTCCTGGTGGCCTGGGCACGGGGATGGCGACTTCAACTCCGTTTAGAAACTCAGTGTGTTCACACCCTAAGATCAACATTGGGTCTCTGATCTGTGATCCCCACCAGTCTCGGCTTCCTGGGTTTAGCAGTCGCCCCTTGCTGCTCCCGAGAACCTTTTGCACAGCCGGGAACCTCTCCCCAGTAGGTGCTCACCATTGAGCTGATTCTGTACATTTTTCCATTTTTTAATCTCTTTGGCTACTCCTGGTGGTGCTCAGGGGCCACTCCTGGCTTTGTGCTCAGGGAACCAGGTATGGTGCTGGGATCAAACTGGGCTCAGCTGAATGTAGGGCAGTCACCACAAGCCCTATGCTCTCTCTCTGGAAAGTACTTCTTTCTTGCTGGAGTCATAAAACCTTTGCTTCTAATTGGAATCAGAGGCCAGTGGACGGCAGATCTTTGTTCTGGGGCCACGGATCTTTTCCTTCTTTTCAATAGGTTCAGATTTTTCCTTTTGAATTATATCTAGACTTAGTAGGAGAAAAAAATACAAGCACTTCACTGAATTGCATTTCTACAAATTTTGGCACTTCGTAAGAATTCAGTATCAGACAGCTTAATGGGGTGTGTACAGAAAGTTGAGGGCTGTATAGAAACAGTGAATCATGAAAAATGTGCCCTTACAAGTGGGATGATGTCACAAGTAAATTCCAAATTTATATTTCCAATCTCCGTACTTTGAACCTCTCAGAGAGAAAGAGGGTGCTAAGCCAGCAGGACTGATTTAGTGGAAGGTGAAGTTCCACTTTTCCCCCAGTCCTTATATTAAAGATCAGGGATAAGACACAGATAGAGACATCAGAGACTTGTTCTCTGAGCACATGTGGGAAAACGGGCAACCACTGGAGAAAGACTAGTTCCCTCTTTGCTGGAGCAAACTTCATGTGACTGATTTGCACCCCCTCTCCTAAGTGGCTTACGGGGCAGAGCACACAGCGGGCCAGGGCATTCCCTGCCCAAAGTAGATGCTAACTCAGCGCCAGGCAGGAAAAAGCTACCTTCCCAAGAAACGGAAGCAGCTTCCCTCCCTCCTCTCGGTTGCACAATGGTTGACCAAGAAATGTGTTTCCACCCAGTTCTGGGAAAGGTGCGTTGCTTTCCATGCACGAAGCTCTGAGCCACTCTTCCCCTCTCAGCACTGAGGCTTTCAGACTGGGCAGGGTTGATGCTGAGGAGGCACGGGGCAGCAGTAGGGCGGGTAATGAGCCAGGCGGGAACATCATGCATATGTGGCGATGGCTGCCTTTCCCCTGCCATGACAGAGGTGGGAAGCCATAGAGCACATGGCTTGCAAAGCCTCGCAGATGGGCTCTTTTTTTTAATGTTTTTATTTTTAAATTTTATAACATTATTTGATTACAGTCAATATTCAAACACCAATCCCACCACGTCACACCTTCCCACCACCAAATTTGGGATGCTTCCATCCCAAGCCCCAATCCCTGTCCCAAAGCACAACCAAAATAATATGTTTGGTATGGTCTGTTATGGAAAACTGTCTTATGACGTGTCAAGCGGCCACAAATGTGGTCATGCGGTCCAGGAATACATTCCCTTGTAGGTGAGGTTCGGCCCGAGCATGTGGGGAGCGGTCTTGAGCACAGTGGTGGTTGGGTTCTGGAGGTTTTCGGCTGCTGGGGCTGGGTTCCTGGGGCAGGGAGGGCTCTCACCCACCCCCCTCTGTGAAGCCCCGAGTGAAACAGGCTGGCTCGGAGTACAGTGGCCTAGCTATGGCAGGCGTCATGTTGCTCCCTTCCGGGAGAAAAACTCTTGTGATCTGGATGGTGACTGATGAGGAGATTATATGGTGCCGGCAAGAGGTGGCCTATGGGTGTGACCCCTGGGTCGCCGGAGACTGGGGGGCAATGGGGCAGAGAATCTCAGATGAACTCTTTGGATCCTCGAAAGAAGCTTCCCAATTGCTAGTGGAGAACATGGGCTCTGGAGACAGTGCTCAGGCTTACATGCCGGCCTCCCAACCTGCATCCCTTTATGCCAATTTCTAATTTCTCCTAGCTGTAACTTGGGGGTGAAAATAATACCAACGTATGGTGAGGTGGCAAACTTTGCAAGAGACGATTGATGAAAAGGACTTGGCATTGTTTCAATGAAAACGAGTTAACAGCATTATTCTTGTGATGCAGGAAGAGGGTGTGTGTGTGGAAGTCTCTGGAGGTGCAGTGCCTGTATGTGTGGGGAGGGGGAGGGAGGGAAACACAGGAATGAACCCAACGTCACAGGCTTTGCAATACACTGGACGTAGAAACCTTGCAGGGGTTTGCCTTTGCCTCTGAGGCCCTGGAAGGTGGGGGAGCAGCAGGATTTGAAGCCTAGTTTGCAAACCTGCTGGTCCCAGTGGCTGGGCGGAAGCAGTGGCCAAGGGGAGGAGGGGGCATCAGGTCTTGGATGGGGGTCTGCCAGCCGCTCTCCCCTCCACCAGGGCTGGCCTCCCTTGGTGGGCGTAACAGGGTCAGGGGACCCTCATCAGCGTGTCAGTGGATCAACTGCCCTTCAGAGCTGCTTCTCTTTAGCAGGGTGAGGCTGGGCCCTCTCCAGAAGTTCAGAAATTCCCATCAACACCTCCACCTCCCAGGGAGCTCCCTGGGAAATTCCGATCCCCCTCCCACCTTCCAAGGAGTCCCTGGGAATCAATCCCAGTTACTGTGGGTGAGGCGTAGGCCAAGGGGTTCCTGAGAGATGAGGGTTCCTGAGACAGGGGGAGATGGGGAGCTTGTGAAGAGGGGCCCGCGGCAGACCTAGCTCTGATTATGCTCTTTCCTAGTCCCATCAATCTTACAAGGTCAAGTCATCCTTGGTTCTCTGGACCCTGGTTTTCTTTCCTGGGGGGCTGAAAGGGACACAGTGTCCCTTTCAGAGCTCCATTTCAGGCTGAGGCCCACACCAGGCCTTCACTTGACCTGGTAGATGACTTCTTAGGAACTTCCGCTTTAAGCAAAATGTTGTATAATGAAATTGGATCCTCAAATAATATCATTGTGGTCAACGATGTTTCATAGTAAGCTGATGATAGAGAAATATTTCAGTCCAAGCAGGAAGCAGAGTTACACGAGGATCTGAGGCCAGAGAGATAGTACAGTGGGTAGGGCGCTTTGTCTTGTACCTAGTTGACCCAGGAGAGATCCCTGCCATCCCATATGGTCCCCTGAGCACCACCAGGATTGATTCCTGAATGCAGAATCAGGAGTGACCCCTGAGCATCGCCAGGTGTGGCCCAAACACACACACACACAAAAACAAACAAAAGAGAGGATTTGATGTGCCTCCTTCTTCCTCTTCAGTTGGGCCTCTGACCCGTACCTGTTGTAGCTCCAGAAGTGGGCAACAGGGTACCCATCCAGTGAAATCCACCCTGCCCAGTGAGCCTGGAGCCTCACAGTGGCACCTAGGGGACTCCTATTTTCCCAGAGTGCAGGGTGGGGAAATCACCTGCTTCATGAGATTAGAACAAAGGATGATGGTTCAAATAACTATGTGAGACGCACTGAAGCAAGAGGCATGAGTAACAACGAAGGCAGCTGGTTCCTCCTGGCAGGCTCAGGACCAACCTCCAGCTCTGCCTGGAGAATCTCCATCCAGGAGATGGTGCTGACTCCGATGGCCGTGGATGACGAAGGCCTTTGTTCTGCGCTCTGGGCATTAGCTTGAACTTCTTGTTTCTCATTTTTTGTCCTTAATTTTTTTTCCCGTAGCATGCAGGGGGTCAGGAGGGAACCATGATACCTATGCCTACAAATAGTTTGCTTACAGAAGATTTGCCTTCTCTGTCGGCCTCTCTGGGTGGAGCTCTGGGTGAAGGAAGGGTGGGTTATTGCTGTCATCATCAAAAGCTTAAGCCTAAGTGCATCATCCCACAAGTCCCAGCACAGATGATGTTGGTATTCAGGGAATCCCTCAGCCCCATCCCACCCCCAGGAGTTCCCACTGAGAGAAGCAGCAGGCTCACAGATGCACACAGAAGCTGCAAAGTGGGGGTGATCAGAGCAGCCCTTTATGCTACTTTGGATGGTTGAGAATGCATCAAAATGTTCTAAGTGGTCTGGCTTAGTGTACAGGATGAATACACATGTGCTTGCATTTGAACTGGAGCATTTTCTTTCATGTTTCTGGTTTTACACACACTGTCCACCATCCTTTACAGAGAACACAGGGAAGTAGCCAGTGTCTGGATATAATCCCTGGGCAGTTTTAACCACACTCTAGCATATTTCTTCCTTGTTCTGTTGCTTATTTTTTGTTTGGGGACATGAGTACCTGATGCTGTATTCATGGCTTATGGCTTATTCATGGCTTCAGGGGTCACTCCTGGCAGGCTCAGGGGGCCATAGGGGGTTCTAGGGATCAAATCTGAGTGGGCTGTATGAAAGACAAACACCTTATCTGCAATACTATCCCTCTGGCCCCGGAATGGAATTGTTAGAACATTTCTAACATGATGGACTCTGTTCAAGGGATGTAAGAATTCAGAAGATATGGAGAGGCCCCTTTCCCCAGTCTCCCAGGGATGATGGGTCAAAGCACTGCACCATTTTCTCTGGAGCTGCAGCCCACATCCCTGGAAGTCACTCCATGTTCTTCTAGTGGGTGTGAGTCAAACCCCCTTCCACAGGGCCTGGGCAGATGAAGGGAAGCATCCTGAATGCCAGCTCAAGACCCCAGTGCTGGGGGAGTGCCAGTGACGGGATTGGCACAGGCAACTGCCATACTGAGTGCTTGTCCAATCACAGAAAAAAAGAGTTTCCTTAAATGGACTTCGGAACATGTTCATATGGAACCTAGTTACCAAACAAAACATTTTGAAACAAAACATCTTTCCAGCTCTGCCCATGCTGGTATTGGTACTAGTATGAATAAGTGCCCACATGTGTCATGTGTCATTAGCTGATTTGTGTATCACTGGGCTGGGGACTGTAGGGCGTGTTTAGGTGAAAGGAATGCCCTCGGCTTTCCCAACCAATGTGAGGAAGTCCTCTGGAGAGGAGTGACCAGGGACCTGGTTTCTTTTTCCATCTACTGCTCCCCCACCTTCCACTCCCGTCTCCCTTCTTAATCCTGTTTCCACTTGGATCTTCTGGTTTTGCCTCCTCACTGCTGCAGGGCTGATCATTAGACTGTATTATTAACAAATAGTGCAGTTGGCATAAGGATTCCAGCACCCATTTTATGAGATGCATCAATGACTTGGCATAGCTCTTGTGAGAGACAGTCTGAGGTGAGGCCTTATGGAGCAGTGTCTTACTACATCTGCCTTCTGGGTCACCTCTTACATGGGTAAAGGGAAGTGGCAGGTTAATTATGAATGCACTGGATAACTCTCCCCAGTTTAGGATGATGTGGCATAATTGCTACCCCTTCAGCTTTCAGTATCATCTGATTTCTGGACTGGGAGGATCCTAGAGAGCAAACACTCCTGTGATTTCTTGGCAGTTAGTGGCCACTTCCACATGCTAATCCTTTGTAATCTCACTTTAAGCCTCGGGTTGGGTTTAGTGACAGATCAGGGCTGCTCTGGCATATATCTATGGAACTAATGCTATCAAGAAGGCCTCGGGGATCTGATAACTGTGATTTTCTTTCTGTTTCCCTCTGCCTTCCCCCCGCTCCCACGTGAATTCTGGGAAACAGTCCTGATATTCTCACTAGGCACAGAACATATTGCTTGGTCAGGAAAGCTTGGACCCTTTGGTAGAAACTGCTCGTAGACTAACCTAGATGCAATTTCTTGTCCTGTTTGTTTGGGGGCCATGCCGAGTGAGCTCAGGGCATACTCCTGGCTCTGTGTTCAGGGCTCACTTCTGGAAGTTCTTGGGGGACCATATATGGTGCTAAGGATGGAACTCAGGTCAGTCATCTGCAAGACAAGTGTCTTACTTGCTGTACTGTCTTTCCAGTCCCGGATTTTATTTCAAATTTTCTTCTCCATCTTCTCTTTAGCAACTTAAGAATTCAAATATAATTTCTCTTAAAATTTTTGTGATATAATCCATCTAACAATGAAATAAATCTAAAGCATATATCTAAAGAATTCACTTAGTTTAGATAAAACTCTGCACTTAAATAACCACGCAACATTAAGAAACAGAATAATTCTTTATTCTAGGAAACTCATTTGCCCTTCTTTATAATCCCACTTTCCCCAAAATCACTTTTTTTAAAAAAACAACTTAGGTTAACTTGTTTTTAGACATCTTATAAGGGCCAGAGAGGTAGTACAATGGTTATGGTACATACCTTGCAGATAGCTGACCCAGGTATGATACCCAGCACTACATGTGATCCCCTGAGCCCTCTAGGAATGGTCCTTGAGCAAAGAGCCTGAAGTAAGCCCTGAGCACTGCTGATGTTACCCCATCCCATTGTTCCTCAAAACCACATGTATTAGGACCAGAAAGACAGTATACCAGTCAAGATGCTTGACTTGCATTTGACTGACTTTGGTTTGATCCATGAAACCACAGGTGGTCCCTTGAGCACTGCCAGGAGTAAGTCTTGAGCACAACTGGGTGTGGTCCCAAACAAAACAAAATAGAACTTCATAAATAGAATCACACAGTATATAGTTTTAAATGTACACATATACACAAAGATATATATATATTTATATATATATTTACTTTTACTACATTTTTTGTGTGTGTCTGACTTTTTATCCCTCAGCATTTTTTTCAGGATTCATCAGATTGTTCTATTAGTAGTTCATTCTTTTTATTATTGAGTGATGTGTCATTGCTATGAATGTACCACTGTTTATTTTTATTTTTGCTGATGAGTTCCTAAGACACAGTAAATTCTCTGTAAAGAAGTTATGAGTATGCTTGTGTGTCTGTGCAGACAAATTGTTTATTTTGCCTAAATAAATGCATAGGAAGGGAAATGCTCCATCAACAGCAAATGAGTATTAATTTTAAAAAGCTCGTTATACCATTTAAAATAAATTTTAATTTTTAGGGAAGTTTTAGGTTCATTCAAAACTGAGCAGAAAGCACAATGTCCTCATCTACCCCCTACCCCATCACCACATACAGTTAACACCTACTACATATGTCGCAATTGAAGAATTGATGCTACATTCAGCATCACGTGAAGTTGTATGTCTGTGTATGTATGTATGTATGCATGCTTTTTGTTCATTTGGAAAATATCAAGGAAAATATAAATAGCTACATCATAAAATAAGAAATTTACAAGCTATCTTAAAAAGTGGCCCCATAATTTTGTCCTCCTGTCAGTAGTAAATGAAAGCTTCTATTGCTCTTCACTCTCACCAACTTTTGAGAACTTTAGATTCTCACCATTTGAACTGGGTGTAAGGGCCATGGTAAGCCAGTCTTTAGAGGCTGGCGATTAAGGAAGCAATTGAAACGCTGTGTTTGGGTGGCAGTCTTCTGTGTGACCAGCCCCTGTGCTGTCACCTGCACTTATATTTCACTGATTCCTCACTGACTTGGATGCAAAAGGATGGCTGAAAGTGTTGAAGTTAGACTGGTCAAGCTCTAGTAAAATAATTTTTTTCAGGGGCAAGGCTTAAAACAGCAGACTCTGATGTATTTTAGAACACACTTGCCCTCTGTCTGCCAGGGCTTTTTCTGTGAGGATGGAGTGGAATTGCTGGCGGTCAAACTCACATAACTGTGGTGTCTCTTGAGCTCTGAGCTCCCTTGGTGCTTTGGTCTCTCAAACTTACAACACTTAGCCACAAATAATTTGTTATTCATGGCTTAGGTTTCCCAATTCCAATACTACATATAAATACTTTACAACCCTCCCCCCAACCCCCCAAGCAAGCAACGTTGGCTAGAAGTGGATTTGAAGTGATGGTGGAAAATAGGTGAAACTGAGGGTCAAAGCTATAGTACAGCATGTAGGGTGCTTGCCTTGAATGGAACCAGCCTGAGTTTGATCCCAGGTACATCACATGGTCCCCCGAGCACTGCCAGGAGTGATCTCCCACACAGAGCCAAGAGTAAGCTCTGAGCACCAACAGGTGTGCCTCCAGTACCCTCCCCCCAAATTATATACAAATATACACACATATATACACACATATAAATATATACATATATCCACATATGTGTGTATGTATGTGTATATATACATATATTTATATATGTTTGGGGGTCACCCAACTGATAGTGCTCAGGTTTTACTGCTGGCTCTGCACTCAGGAATCACTCCTGCTGTTGCTCAGGGGATGTAATGCGGGAGGGTTGAACTCGGGTCAGCCACATGCAAGCCAAGCACCCTACCTACTGTACTATCACTCTGATTCCATCAACAGAAATAATTTAATAGAAGTAATTACCAAAGAGTGCATTGGATATGCTTATATAAGTATTTGTATTACATAAGTATTTGTTAAATTATATAAGTAATCTCTCTCTGGGGCTAGAGAGATTGTAGCCAGCAGGGATTTTGCAATAGTACATGATAGGGCATTTGCGTTGCACATAGCTAACCCAGGTTTGATCCCCAGCACTTCATATGGTCCCCTGAAGCCCACCAGGAGTGGCCCTTGAGTACTGAGTCAGTAGTAAGCCTGAGAATCTTTGGGTATGGCCCTAAAATAAAAACAAAAACAAAACAATTTGATTCATTTGGAAAATAAAAATTTACTGAAATAATTTATGAAAGACATATGATAGGACATATATTTATTTATATAGAGTGGGGAAGGGTTGTGAGATTGGCTTTATTACATAGGTTTCAAATTAATTTTAACTTCAGATGAAATATAAAATCCCATGTTCTATTTAACAATAAATCTAAAATTTCACTTGTGTCTGGGGTTTCACTCAATGTAACCAAGGTACCCTGGATTCTTTGGGAAGTGGTTGGACACAGAATAGACAAGAGGCAGGTAGGCCTGACCTTACTGACAAGAACAATTGACATACATGACCATTTCATTAACTGCCCCCCAAAGTGGTCATGGATATCTGGATTCAATAAGTAACAGGTCAAAACAAGCCCATGAATCTTACAAGTTGACCTAACAATATGGAACTCCATGGACATTTCCCTGACTAAGTAGCTAAATTGTCCTTCTATAAATTAAAATATGACTTTCAATGAGTGAAGCCCTTTATAAGGGGTCTAATTAGAGGGGGTGATCATGCCCCATTTTGCCATTCAACAATCCAATATGGCTGTTTTTAAACTTAGAAAGTCCATAACTGCACCACAACCTAATAGTGTGGTCACACCTATTGAGGTCCCCTGGCCAATATTACTGAAATTACTGACTCAATCAGCAGTTGGTCAATACATTGCTCTCTTGATTTGTCATAATGCTCTGCTCCATGCCAGTTTGAAAGCCTTAATCACAGCTTGCTTCACCTCTGAAGGGACAGGTGCCCCTGGATCACCTCAAAGCTCATTGCTCATAGTCTCTGAGGCAAAATTTTAAATGCATTTGACTTTCTTCCAGAGCACAGGTATGAGAATGCATTGATGAATCTGAAGAGATTCATTGGATACACTAATTCAGGAATATGCAAATACACAATGACACTCACAGGAATGACACACCAATTATCTTACACAAGTTCTTGCCATCTTCACTGAATTCCTGGAAGTATTTGGGACCAGGAAAAACTCCATTAGTTGGTGCTATCAAGAAATCTCCTCAGCACCCCAAATACTAAGTCAAGCTGAACATCTTTTACACCTTTTTGCTTCTGAAGTCCATCTCTTCCTTGTTTACAATTTTTATGTTGATTCATTTATGCTGTTCCATGCAATGGGCCCACCTGGAATGAAACCCTTCTCTAACAAAGCACTCTAAAATCTATCCAGATTGTAATACCGCACTCATTTGTGGGATGTAAAAATCATTGAATGAGACCAATACCCAAGGATGGTCAAAACTAGGACCAAGAGGACTGATCAAAAATTGGTGACTTGAAGGCCATGTGGGGGAAGGGAGTTGTGGGCTGAATGAGGGCTAGAGACTGAGCACAGCGGCCACTCAACACCTTTATTGCAAACCACAACAGCCAATTAGAGAGAGAAAACAGAAGGGAATGCCTTGCCACAGTGGCAGGGTGGGGTGGGGGGGAGATGGGATTGGGGAGGGTGGGAGGGACACTGGGTTTACGGGTGGTGGAGAATGGGCACTGGTGAAGGGATGGGTTCCCAAACTTTGTATGAGGGAAGTATAAGCACAAAAGTGTATAAATCTGTAACTGTACCCTCACGGTGATTCTCTAATTAAAAATAAATAAATTAAAAAAAAATAAAATTTAAGTCTTGGCTTCAAAAAAAAAAAATTGGTGACTTGCCACAGTCCGTACGAGGGATGTACATGATAACCTAACCTTTTAGTACCTGTATTGCAAACCATTATGCCCAAAAGGAAAGATACACACACAAGGTAGGGGGCGGGGGAAGTGTCTGTCCTAGAATTGGGGTGGAAGGAGGGAAACTTGGGACACTGATGTCTTCACTCTAGAACTTCCCAAGTGTTTGTCTCTGGACCACCCTTGGGGGCCAGCCTCCCTTCAAGGCCATTTGATTCTCCCTGTGAAACATCGACAGAATTGGTCACAGTTGAGCAGATCCATCCTCACGAAGTCTCTAGGATGACTATAGGCTTCCAAAAAACCAATTCTGCACAAGAGTTTATATTATAAAAGCATTTTATTGAACACACTCTGAAGGTAGTGGAGCATGAGAACAAATTGAGGGGCCCAGGGTGGGGACTTGGATGGTTTAGAAACGAGAGACCTTTGGATACTTCTGCCCCGTGGGACCACACTAAAAATCTGACGCCTGATTTGAAGCAGGACATAGAATCATGACACAGGAGACACAGGACTGGGAAACTGGACGCCCCCGGGGACAAAGGACTGTGGCTCTGACTACACGCCAGGAAAACAGAAAACTTGCAGCCTCTTAGGAGAGGCTGCCACAGTGGCTGACGGCTGCACGTGTAGGCGGTGCTTTGCAGCGGGCTCTTGCATCTTAGCTCTTGAAGCTCTTTCGGGAGGAGGAGGTGGTGGAGACGAACTTGACGCTGGAGCTGCTGCCCCCACCACTGCCGAAGCCCATGCCCATGCCTCGGCCGCTGCTTGCACTGAAGCCAGAGCCCCCTACACTGAGCCCGCCTCCTAGACCCATGCCCCCGCTGCTGCTGGAGTAGTAGCCGCCGCCGCCACCACCACCAAGGCCACTGCCGAAGCCGCCTCCAAAGCTGCTGCTGCCACCACCGTAGCCCGAGGAGACGCTGTTTGTGACGACCGCTGTAGAGGATAGAAGGAGGCCGTGGTGAGGCCAGTCGGCCAGACTGAGCCTGCACGTGAACTGATTTGATTCTCTTCAGGGACCTGGTTCCCTTAGAGGGGGACAGGCGAGGCTCGAGCAGTTCAGGCAGGGCCTCACAGTAAATGGGTGGACACAGTGGACAAGGCAGGCTACTGAGAGTGTGGGGGCAGGGGCAAGGCAGGGACAATGGGGGGTGAGATGGATTAGACAAAGGCCTATCCTTTCAGAGGTAAGGCATGAGTCACACTGTTTCATGCCCCAACCTGTGCTCTTCCCACTCCCACCCTGCTTCTCGCTAAGCTATCAAATAACCATATAATGGGATCTAAGAACAGCGGGACTCCAAGTTGGCACCAAACACCCCATATTATCCTTACTGTTAATATTTGCTTAAAGTTACTTACAGATGTTGACTGGCCCAACTCCTTCTCCGCTCAGTCTGAAAGGAGAAAACAAAGTAAGAGTTATAACTCCCTCAAAGACAGTGTCAGTCTGCACACATAACTCTCATAGCTGTGTTTAGAGCTAATTTGATAGCTTTGCCTGGAGCCAGTGTGCCTGCCTGGCTGCTTAAAATAGAGGAAGAATTGCCCTCTGGAGGGACTTCCCAAAGAGGACTTGGCCTAGAAATAGGTTATCTAAGGAAGATTATCATTCACGGTGTCCTCCACCCTTTACATGGAAAGCATGACTAAGATTCTTGTAGGAACTGCAAATATGTATGAAGCCCTTTCATGAGATCAAAGGAAATGGAGTAGTTGCAGAATCCAAAGGCAGGGGAGTTTAACTAAGCAGGAATTACCAGAAAGGAAGAGGTACTTGAGGAACAGAGGTTGGACTGCTTAGTTGTTTGAAGAGAAGGGGGCATCCAAGAATACAAGTGGTGGGAATAGGGTCAGAAATGTGTCAGAGACACAGTATAAAGGTCAGCTTGTGCCAGGTGTCAGATGGGAAGAGATTGGTGATGGATATTATCATGTTGTAGTGAAGAGGAAGCACCATTTTCTTATCTGGGAGACCATCCTGCGCTTCGCTATCTGCCCTGCACTGCCCACCTGCACTCCTCGCCCTCCAGCAGCTTCCTGTAGGTGGCGATCTCCACGTCCAGGGCCAACTTGGTGTTCATCAGCTCCTGGTACTCTCGCAGCAGCCGGGCCATGTCCTGCTTGGCCTTCTGCAGGGCATCCTCCAGCTCGGCCAGCTTGTTCCTGGCATCCTTGATGGCCAGTTCCCCACGCTGCTCTGCGTCAGCGATGGCATTCTGCAGGTTGGCACACTGCAGAGGGAAGGGAAGGAAGGAAGCGTGTGTGAGTGAGCCTTGTCTGAAGTTCCTGGGAGCAGCCAGTGCATTGCGGCTGCTCCTGGTGGATGATGGGACGTCGGAGTGTTGGAACTTGTGTGTGTGTGTGTGTGTGTGTGTGTGTGTGTGTGTGTGTGTGTGTAGAGAAAGAGTTGAACAGAAGAAATAGTCCTCCCTCTCTGGCCCCTTCTCTCAACCTCAGCCTACCTGCTTCTTAACATTGTCGATCTCGGATCTCAGCCTCTGGATCATGCGGTTCATCTCAGAGATTTCATGCTTGGTGTTACGGAGGTCATCACCATGCCGGCCTGCAGTCTGCTGCAGTTCCTCGTACTGGTACCACCAGAAAAGAAAAATGGTTTCAGTTACATGGGCTTGGAAAGCGCTTTCCCCAAGTGCACAGGCAGGAATGACCCAGAGTGTCAAGGGTGTGTTCATCCGGGGCCCGTGGCTTTCTCCCAGAGATCTGCCCTCAGAGGGTCTCCTTGGTGCCTTTGCTTTCCTGGAGATGCCAGAATGACAGCCTCCTTATGGCCTTTGAGACTATGTGGCACAAGCCATGAATCGACAGTGCCCAGAACTCACTCCAAGAGACCTCAGTAACATTCTGAGGTCTTCTCCTTAGAATTTTGTGGTAACACTGGGGTCTGATCCCCTCACTCAGAATACATTGCCCACAGCACCCACCTTGGTCTGGTACCAGGACTCAGCTTCCGTCCGGCTGCGGTTGGCGATGTCCTCATACTGGGCCTTGACCTCGGCGATGATGCTGTCCAGGTCCAGGGAGCGGTTGTTGTCCATGGACAGGACCACGGAGGTATCTGAGACGTGCGTCTGTATCTGGGACAGCTCCTGTGGGGACACTGGAAGTCAGTCATCTGATTCTGGGTTACTTGAACTCGGATCCTCACTCATCGTGTCAGCTTTAGCTAAAAAGACTGGAGCCACAGACTGGAGGCATAGCTCGATGGGCTGAGCATGTGCCCCGCGCAGGAGGCCGGGGTTTAATCCCTGGCTACAATGAACCCCTAAGCACACTTAGGAGCAACCCCTGAGCATGAGTCAGCAGCAGTCCCTGCCAGGGGTAGAACAAAAGCCCCAGATGAGAACCTCAAACAAATAAGCAGAAACAAATGACGGGCCAGGGCTGTGGCTCGGCGGTCGAGTACATGCCTCACATGATAAGAATTAGTTTGGTTCTCAGCACTGCCCAAACCAAAATGTGATAACCACTGACATCAGAAATGTAGGTGAGAGCCTACTCAATTCAAAATCAGAATGAAACTCATTGAGCAAACACTGTGCTCATTCCGGGCCTCCATGAAACTTCTGCTACGTAATATCTCAGAAGCAAGCCTTTGGGGCTTATCACCTATCCTAAAGAAATCTAGTTGTGGGCTTGCCATGCTGGGAGAGAATGGGAGAGAACCCCCGAAAAGGTTAAACTCTGCCTCTGATGTTGGAACCTCATCTGCAGAAAGATCGGTGGTGAGGTCTTTTGTCTTCAGTTTGCCTTTCAGAAAGGGGATTAACGTTTCTGGCACAAAGTTGAATACTACGGAAGGGTGGGAAAGACAAGCCCCACTGCAGTTCAGGGCATGCTGGGGTGTCTCCCACACCCAGAGAGCCTAACACCTGCAGGGGAGGACCCTGGCACCCGCCCCTCTGGACCTTGAATAGGAACCATTCCTTACCGCCTCAAAGAACATCTTCATGAAGTTGATCTCGTCCATCAGAGCATCCACCTTGGCCTCCAGCTCCACCTTGCTCATGTAAGCGGCGTCCACGTCCTGGAGGAACAGGGGTGTTGGTTCTGAGCTCTATTTCCACCCCCAACTTAAGCAAGTGGCACCTTAAGTGGCTGTAGCCCCAGGACACAGATTCTGCCCAACCCACGCACCTTCTTCAGCATCACAAACTCATTCTCAGCCGTGGTGCGCTTGTTGATCTCATCTTCATACCTAGAGAGAAAAAAGGGATGATGGTCAGGGAAAGCTGGGGGCTGGGGCTTTACTGCCTAAAGCCAACGGAGATCATTCACTTTTTTAATCAGGAAGGAATCTCTCACACCAGCAGACAGACAGGGAGGGGCGCCCATGTATAACCCTTGGGCGAGATTTTTTTCCCACTGAAACTATTTCTTCTGTCACTGCCTACTGATATCAAGCTAGTTTGACGGTAACCAAGTTGTCTGAAGAACACTCTGTACAGAAGCTGTGTTATTTCCCCTTAACTCTCCATCTAACCCATTCCCCTCATTTGTGGGGCAGGGGCTTTATCAGCCTTTCAAACATTGAACAAATAAAATCAGCAACCCAGCTGTTGGTTGATAGGGACAAAAGGAATCCTTCGGGCCACCAAGTGGGGTTATGCCATTCAGTTCCTGCCTTGGGGGAAGGCAGTTCAACTCTTACGCTGGATGTGGGGGAGATGGCACCAAACAAGGGCGCATGACTGTGCATTTCGCCAGCTTGGGCACCAGGCCTATAGTGCTGCTCTGACCACAGTGCCTTGCAGAGGAGTGGACCCTGGGGCTGGAACTTTCTGAACATGGACCTGGGTTCCAATGCTTAGGGCATTAGGTGTGTCTGGCAGGTATGTGCTTCTGCACTCTGGCTGTGAGGGGCCTCTGGTGCCAGGAGGCCCCGTACCCTGTCACCACCCCAACTCACTTGTTCTTGAAGTCCTCCACCAGGTCCTGCATGTTCCTGAGCTCAGAGTCCAGGCGGCCTCTCTCCCCGAGGACGCTGTCCAGCTGTCTCCTGAGGTTGTTGATGTACTGCTCGAACAGAGGCTCCAGGTTCTGCCTCACGGTCTTGGTGCCCTGCTCCTGGAGTAGGGTCCACTTGGTGTCCAGGACCTTGTTCTGCTGTTCCAGGAAGCGCACCTGGAGGGCAGGGGTGGGAGATGGAGACGGGTGAGTTTCTGGTTTCAGTGTTAGGGTCACTAGTTTTCCTCCCACTTCCCCATCTTTCCATAACCTTTCCCAGACGAAACCTGGCCTTGGGTGCAGGAGGGAAGGGCCAGAATGGGGCTCTAGGGCTCACATTTCAAAGAGAGTCAGGACTCTCTGTCCGGGACTCAGAAGAGCTGGCCAGCGGGTGGCCGGTGTGCCGGAGTCATTGCCCCATGATCTCATCTAATTGCCGGTCCGTTATATGAAGCACAGATTTGCCTCTGCCCAACGGACCGCAGGAAGCCCTGCTAGGTCTTCCCTGCTAGGAAGGGAAGAAATAAGATCGGCCACACGTTCAAGACGCCTGTCTAGTTAAGAAAGCAGGCACCAGCAGCAAACGCAAACAGGGAACTGCAAACTAAGACGGGGGGTTGCACAGAGCAGAATGTCTCCCCAGGGACTGCATTCCTGGGCGTCGGTGCAGACCCAGGAGGGCGCCTTGGCACCCAGCGCCCCGCTCACCTTGTCGATGAAGGAGGCGAACTTATTGTTGAGGGTCTTGATCTGCTCGCGCTCCTCAGTGCGCACGCGCTGGATGGTGGGGTCGATTTGCAGGTTGAGGGGCGTCAGGAGGCTCTGATTGACGGTGACCTCTTGGATGCCTCCCGGGGGGCAGACAGGGAAGCCGGCGCCACCGAAGCCCCCTCCAAAGCCAGCTCCACCACCGAGCCCCATGCCACCGCCAGCTCCTCCGCCAAAACCAAATCCGCTCCCGACGCCCCCTCCGAAGCCGTAGCCGCCGCCGGCCCCAAATCGGTTCCTGAAGCCGCCACCGCTAGTGCTCATGGAGATCCTCTTGGAGCCCCCCACGTTGTAGAGGCTCCGGCTGCCGTAGCCACCGGCTCCGCAGGCCCCCCCAAGGCTGACCCTGCCCATGCCGCCCCCGCCGCCCCCGGAGCGCGACACGGAGGTGAAGCTGGTGCGGGACACCGACGGGGTGATGGCAGAGGCCGCGCTGAAGCTGCGGCTGCCCCCGCTGCGGAAGGACACGCTGGACTGGCGAGACATGACGGCGTGGCCGGTGGCGCGAGAGTCGGACCCGGGAAGGTGGGAGGCAACTGGAGAGAACAGAGCTGGGAGGTGGCGAGATGCAGAGAGCGGCTCTGCTCCCGCCCCGGCAGCCCCGCTTTTATCCTCTCCCCTGGGCTGGGCGGGAGCACGCAGGACCTCGAGTGATTAAGTGGGCTGGGCATGCCTGGGGGGCAGCTGTGAGCTCAGCGTCACACCTGCAGGGGGGTGCGGGGTGCAGATGCTTTCTTCCTGGCAGCTCTGGGGGCTTGGCAGCGGGCACCGCTACCCTAGGGGGCCCTGGGGGCTGGGGCCAGCCAGCAGGACTGCCAGGAAGCCAGGGGGACATTTGATCCAAGTTCTTTGGGATGCTTCTGAGACCAGGCGTGCTGTCCCCCCAACACACACACAGACACACACAGACACGCACTGCCAACACTGGGCCTGAACGAGGGCAAAGTGAGCTCCTGGCACAGCACCTGGCATGCAGGGCTCTTGGAGCTCTGGAGGTAACTTGTGGCCGCTCAGAGCGCTGTCCTTCACCCCACCAGCTCCTTCCTTTCTCCTATCTCCTGCAGGATCAGGACGGAGGACACTGCCCTTCCCCTGTTCCCCAGTCTCAGGTACCCGCCGGCCCCCCTCAGCTTCTCCCCAGCCAGAATCTTGTGCCCTCTGATCCATTTCCCCGCTGCTCGCTGGAGCCTCTGGAGCCGGGAGGGGGGAGGGGTGGCTGCACTCTCTCCCTCACTGAAGCCCTGACAGGGGGGAGCTGCGGTCTCTGCACCCCCAGCTGTGTTCCAGCAAGCCCTCAGCTATGCCAGGGAAGAGGTGAGTCATCGTATCTGTTGATACAGGCTGGAGGCCGCTGCAAACACATACCTGCAGGAGCCTCCTAATCTCATCAGGAACATGTCGAGCGTCTGCCGGCCTGTTATAACGGGGAGCTGGCCTGCTCCAAGCAGCGGGAACGGCTGCGTTCACCTGAGCTCCAGCCCAAGGGCTCTGGCAAGGCCCAGGGCATGGAAAATGGAGTTCTAAGTCTGGGGTGGTTCTGCCAGGACGGGCTTGGGGGGCAGACGGTGGGCTGGACAATCTGCCCCTGGACCTTAGGAGGGATCCTCTCCCCCGAGTCTCCTGTTTGTCTGGGTGCCTTGGGGCACTAGGGGAAAGAAGGGCTCCGACTAGGCTTTTCCTAGTCTTTCCTGAACTACAGCGTCTCATTTGGGCTGTAGGCCTGAGTGGGGTCACCGCTTTGCCTCCTCAAAGCAAAAGCATCTCAGGGCGCAGAGCACTTGGGCCAAGAAGAGCTGTGAGGGGGACCCAGGCTGGAACTGGAGGGAGGCTGGCCCGGGGGAGGGGCCGACACTTCAGGGCGGAGGGCTACAGTCTCAAGAGCAAGGGCTCAGGGACCCAGCCGGGCTCAGGGATCTCTCACGACAGTCTGTGGTTGCCACAAGGAAGTGGAGACTGAGAAACGGGCTCTGAGCCACGGGGACCAGCCCCATGGGGGTGTGAATCCAGAAAGGGGGTCCCAGGACCCAGAGAGCTCAAGGGCACAGCTGATGGGTGCAGGCCTGCCCCTGGCCTGGAGACTTCCTGAGACCCTCAGAGAGGAAGACACTGAATTCATCAATGTCATATGCCTCTTGGAGGACAGATTTGAGTGTCTTGGGGGCCCTGAGGCATATGGGAGTTTCTTGGGCTCCACTGGAACCTCTCAGAGTTTGATACAAGTGTCTGGGACCTGCCAGCCTGAATTTCTCATCTCCAGTGGAAGAGCACTATTCAGAGAATCACACACACACACACACACACACACACACACACACACACACACACACACGCACGCACTCACCAAGCCCAGGCCAGTCTCCCCCTGCCCGTGAGGCAGCCTCGCCTCTGAGACACTGGGGCATTCTCTTCTCCCTTTGCTCCTCCTCGAAGCTGGGGCGTAAGGAGGGGCCCTGGCGGGGCAGGAATGCATCTGGTCACTCTGAGAATCGCGGGCAGGTGCCAAGTTCTCACGCACATGCCAGTGACCAGCGGAGTGTGGGAGGCAGCCACTGTGGCGGGAGTGTCTGGGTGCCTCACTCAAGGGACAGGCAGGGCTTTTCTGTCCAGCTCGGAGGGAATGTGCCCTCCTTCGCTCCCCGCCTCCAGGCAGGCAGGAGGGAAGCCCTCTGAGATGCCAGCTCCGGGCGGGCAGCAGCGGAGGCATCTGCAGGCACCCCTCGAAGGGTGCTGCCAAAGCTGCAGGATCCATGACGGAGCTTCCTGAGCACCACTGCCCCCCACCTTCAGGCACGGTGCTGCCCCCTCCCGAGACGGAGCAGCTGTACGGGCACCCGTGCCTGGGTCTGGGGTGGCCCTGTCAGAGCAGCATTTGATAGAGAGACACATGCCCCTCCCCCCGCTGCCACCACACAGGGGTAGGTTGGCTCTGGGTGTTTCAGGGGTTAGTATAAAAGCCCAGGCCCCCCTCCCGCCCTGGGAAACCTGCTGTCACCTGGGGTCTTTAATGGAAGATTATGGAATGGGGGGCTGGAGCGATAGCACAGCGAGTAGGGCATTTGCCTTGCATGTGGCCGACCTGGGTTCGATTTCTCCATCCCTCTCGGGGAGTCCAGCAAGCTACTGAGAGTAACCCGCCCCCACGGCAGAGCCTGGCAAGCTCCCCATGGCGTATTCTATATGCCAAAAACAATAACAAGTCTCACCATGGAGATGTTACTGATGCCCGCTCGAGCAAATCGATGAGCAATGGGATGACAGTGATACAGTGATGGGATAGGACCCTGCAGACTAGGCGCTCTCTAGAGGGGTGGTACTCAGGAGCAGACCCACCTGCACATGTACTATGGCTTTTGGCAGAAGGTAGTGCCCCAGGGTCAACTGTGGATTTGCACCAAGAAGGACTCACCAGCACTTTCTCAACTGCAGAGACAGAACATACCTCTGGGGCCCCTCCCCCACACCTCTGCATGGCGGGGAGACCCTGCTAGTGCCGCCTCGGCCCCTGCTCAGGATCCTGTCCAGGGAGTGGGTGTCCTTTCTCCTTCAAAGTAGACACCCCAGCTCCCCCTGCCCGAGGGACCTGAATTCTTCCTCTACCACCACCTCGCCTGTGGCCCCCACTCTGCCCCAGCCCACTCCGGGAGAGGGACACGGCTGTGGCATCCCCCCCTTTGCGGGCCTCTATCCTGGGCTCGCTCAACACAAAAGCGGGGCTCAATAGTTGTGGCATGAGTCACCTGATTCCCTCGGTGGATGTTGGCAGCCCCACCTGGGAGAGTCGAGAGCCAGATTGGGCAGGACAAGGAAGGGCAGGTGGAGGGGTGTGCCGGCCCCAGCAATTCTCCATAAAGCCCTAGCCTCGGGGAGGAACGGAGGGAAAGTTCTGCCTCCACCCAAAACCAGCGGGAATCCTGCCTCCCCCCGCCCCCAACTCTGGGGCCCCGCTTGCGCTTCGAGAATTCTCAGGGCTGAAAGAGGTGGGGGTCGCTGGTCTTCATGGAATGAGGAGCTGGATAGCCCATGTCTGCCCAAGGCTGTCACAGATGATTTTTAGGTTCTGTTTCTAGAAATAGGTGTGGAGAGATGCCAATGAGGGCATCGGAGCTCTGCCGTGGGGTCCTGGGGTGCCCCCAAGACTTTGGTAGCCTAAATTGGGGCATTTGACCCAACGTGGGGTTGGGTGTATTTGGCCCTGTGGAGTTGAATCTTCACATTCCAGGGCTCTACACAAATTGTGGGTCACAGCGCAGGTGCCAGAGCTGGGAGTCCCTCTAGACCTGTCTAGATCCTAATCCAGTCTTTTTTTTGGGGGGGGCGGTCATCATGCTGGCTCATCCCCCAGCCTTCCTTGGTGTCCCTCTTGGGGGCAACCAGAAGGAAAGGCATCACCCTGCAGGGTCTGGGGAGCTGGAGCCGGCAGGAAGGGTGGGGCAGACACGCAGGGGCTGTGGGAGCAGCCTTGGCCCCCCTCCCTCAGCTCCAGCAGGCAATTGGCAGTGTGGGCTGAGATTCGCAGAAGAGCCTCGCTTCCCTCCAGCAGGTCCCTGCAAGTCTGGGGAATGTTCTTCCCTCATTGGAAGGGTGTTTTGCCAATGACATACCAAAGTCTTTGAAAAATCCCCCTCGGTGGATTGAAACTAGGGGTTGGAAATCAACAAATATTTTAATTCTTCAGAGGAAGTTTCTGTTCTGTTTTGTTTAACTAGAAGAACTGACTGCGGACATCGCTGTGCTTCTCTTTCTCCTAGAGGGTGGTTTTAGCTTTTCAATAATCCCTCAACTCACTGTGTCCGTCTCTGTCCTACAGACTGTGTGAATCAATCTAAAGGTGGTGGGTATGCAAGGGGGCCTTTCGCATTCCATGCTCAGTGTTTGCTTGTGTCCTTGACTGGAGAGCAAGTGTGCCTGGTGCTGTGGGCATCTACAACTTCTCTAACATGGTCAGGCAGGGAAGAACTCAGTTACCCCGTCCCCTAGCTGAGACAGGTGGGGAGGCTTTGTCCACACTTCCTTTGCTTTTTGGTGGTATTTGGAGACTCCTCTGAAGGAGCAGGGGCTACTCCTAGTACCTCTGGCCTCATGCAATACAAAACATTGAACCAGGCCTCAAGAGAGCAAAGCCTGTGCTCCAGTCCTTGCTGCTATCTTCCCATGCACACACGCACACACACACACACACACACACACACACACACAAAACACACACACACCACACTCTTTTTTTCTTTTTGGGTCACACCCGGCGATACACAGGGGTTACTCCTGGCTTTACACTCAAGAATTACTCCTGGAAGTGTGCTCAGGGAGCCATATGGGATGCTGGGAATCGAACCTGGGTCGGCCGTGTGCAAGGCAGATGCCTTACCCACTGTGCTATTGCTCCAGCCCCCACACACAATACTCTTAAGCTGTCCCATGATCTCTTCCACTCTCAGCGGGTGGATCCACTCATGACCTCCTACCACCTCAGCTACTTTCCTGCCACGAGCGGCTGACACAGGCTGTCTCTGCTCTCTTTTCCCCAATTGTGGCTTCCCTGTGAAACAAGAGGCAAAGACTTAGAAACAGTCTCTCCCAAAGGGGATAGACAGGTCTGGTGATTGCTGGAGGGCAGGGGGAGGGGGGTAGGATGCTGAAATCCTGCACTTTTCGTGACCCTCCAAATAGCATAAGCCGTGGGTGGGGGCAGAGCTCAGCAGGGTTCCCCCAGAGGTGTGGTAAGTGTGGTTCACATCTTGGTTCAGCCTCAGCATCCCCTTCTATTTCTCACCCTTTCCAACTCTGCAACTCCCTAGGGCTGAGAGGCCAAAAGGGACCTGCAGAAATTTGCAACAGATGGCAGAGGTCACCAATAGGAGGAGAAAATGGATGATCCAGCCTGAGGGTTGTTTGGTGCTTTTGATCCTTGGATCTAATCCCTCATACCCTCAGAAGGATTAGACCAACTCCTTGCATGAGGCTGCCAGAAAAGAAATGAACCCTATTCCTTCACAGAGGAAGTCTTTGCTTTGGGGGGAGGACAATGGGCCTAACTCCAGGCTCCGTCCAGATGAATGGCTATTGAGTGTTTACTCAGGCCTGACACTGTGCTTTAAGATTCGGTGTGGCTAGTGCTAGGTACCACTCCCACTATCCATTGGCTACAAGGCATTTCCCTGTTTTCAGAAACCCTGAAAGGAAACACACCTTAGCTAAGGTCACATGGTTCACGAATACCAACCCTGAGCCCTGGTCCCAGGTCTGCCTGTTCCCAGGGGCTATGATTTCAAGCAGCACGCAGAAGTTTGCTTCATAGCCCCCACCTGCAGTCCACGTGCCAAAGCACCCTCCAGTGAGCACAGCACTTCATTAACAACAGTGAAAATCCACTTAGCGACAGGCTGCCACACCGTTGTCTCTTTCTATCTGGAGAGGCCGCTCCGAGGGCCCCACTGGACCCACCAAGACATTGATGGTCCCACTGACCCTCCTGCTCCAGGTAGCGAGATGGAGCATCCCAAGTCTGTTCTCAGTGTTCTTCACCTGCTGCTCGGCCCATGCCAGGGAAGGAACAAAAGCTGCATTCACGCTGACTCTCCCCCGCCCCACCAGGCCCTTCTTCCCCTCCCAGTCATCAGGGAGTCCCAACCGGTTTCTGAGTCTGCCTCCGGGGCTTGTCCCACCCAGCGGCCTCCTCACCCTTCAGACAAGCCCACGAGGAGTGGCCTCCCGGTCCAGCGGAGGGAGATACTCAGTGGCTATCAATGCCTACAACCAGATACTCATGCCCCAGCCTCGCGGGCAGTCTCCAGCCGCCAGCAAACCCGGGCATCCCTCAGGGTAGGCCCCCTCACTCTGGCGCCAGGCTAGGCCTCCTGTAGGTTGGCACACTGCCCTCTATGGAGAACAATAACACGTTATGGTCTGCAAGACCTCAGACATAACATGGCTCCATTGTTCCGGGCCTGGAAAATGAGGTCACACTGGCCCTGAAAATTGGGGTTATGCCCTGTGCCTCCATAAAGCACAAGACCATGGTCTTTGCTCAAACCATGTGGGAGCTTCCTTGGGGTCCTGACCTTCCTCACCTTTATGAAAGACCAAACAATGACCTGCAAGGATGCCCATGCCCTACTCTCCAGGACCTGAAAATGTGTCATGCACCACAGCAAAGGAAATGGGAGCTGAGGGAGGAATGAAGGTTGCTAATCGCATCAGGGGGATGGCCCCCGATCACCAAGAATGGCACAATGGAATCCCAAGGGCCCTTATGTGAGGAGGAGGAAGACAAGAGGAGACCCCAGAGTGATGCACCTGATGCCTGCCACCAACTTTGAGGAAGGAAGGAAGGGACCATGCCAAGGCATGTGGGCACCATTCAGAAACTAGAGATGGCAAGGCAATGAATGGGTTACCCCCGACAGCTTCAAGAAGAGATGCAACCTCGCCAACACTTTAGACTCTGATGTCCAAAACGAATTTGTATCTTTGGCTCATTTCTTATGGCAGCAACAGAAAATGCATCAGATTTTGCTCTGACACAGGGAATCTGCTCCGTGTCATTCACACCCAGGTCACCTTCTCCCGACTTTATGGTCTCGTACCTCCATTTCCTCCCAACCCTGCCCATCTCTCCTTCTGAGTTCTGTTCCTCTGAGGATCAAGTTTCCTCTTACTTGCCCACTCCACGTTGCACCTGCAGGTGCAGGTCTAGATCTGCTGAACAGGGACCAGGCTCTGTGTGTGTGTGTGTGTGTGTGTGTCTTTGGCCATATATATGCTTCTCTGCCCTGGGGTCTGTGCACACTGTGGCCTTTTGTCCACTCCAGAAGTCTCTCAGTTGGAGAGTTCACAGTAGATTGGGCCCCTGCATATTCATTTTTCTCAGCAATGACCTTTCTCTCCTAAGTCCTGTGAATTTCCTTTCCTTACATGGTACCTTTCTTTTGTCAGTACTCACTGACCACTGGATGGAGGCAGGAATAAATCCAGCTAGAATTAGACTGATTCTTTTTTATTCTTTGATGAAATTGACTCTCAACCTCAGCCCTACTCCTCATCTCCATTGGGATTTGAGGCTACTTGTGCAGATCACCCCACTTTGCTGCCAGGTCCTGTTCTTTTCCTTTATTTCAGATTGCTCAGTCAATTGATTTCACCCATTGCTGCCCTTGTCCATCCTGAAATCCCAATTACCTGCTGCCAACAACTGGTCTGGTGAGGCCAAGAAAGATAAAGATGCAGCTGTCGGGAAGGGTCTATCAGTGAATCAAAAATGTCTGTCCCAGGGTCATGCGTTGTCCTGGTGAACAAATGCAGATATTCCCGGCTCTCTCTGAATGGGCACTGGATCCAGTCCTAAGCCTCCCCAGACAGTCCCAGCGAGCTTACCCCAAACAGGACCCACACTGTCCTTCTTCCTAAAGCTCCCTTGCCTTCTGGGTTGGCGGAGAACAAAAAGAACCCTTTGTATTAGAATTCTGAAAGAGGTTCTACAGCTTGAAGAGAACAGGGCCATGCCAAAGGGGGTTATCTCATAGTGATCTCAACTGGAAGCGCAAGCTAAAGACAATCCTCTACCTGAAAAGAAAAATGGCATACTAGGTATACTGTCCTCTTCTTCGTTACTCGCCTCATGCGGGTTCCCACTGCTAGGGTCCCCACCATATTCCTCTAGGGGAAATGAGTGTGACTGCCCCACAGTTCTCTACTGACAGGGGACAGTCCCAGACGGAAGAAAACGGAGCAGAGGAAGAGATAGCTTGGGTTTACTCCCCAAGGAAACCAACCCAGCGTGGTTTAAGATACACCCAACCATTAGGTTCAGCTTACCAAACTGAGCCCCACCTCGTGAGTCAGTAGGGCTGACACTTTCAAGGGCCTCCAGCACCATCAATTACCTGGTCTGATACCAAAATTCAAGCTTGGCCTCAGGCTGGGCGGCAGGTTGGCCACGTTCTTGATGCTAATATGCTCAGAGTCAGCCTGGGGTTGTTTTACATGCACACGAATCTTGGGCAGGGTCTGTATGCAAAAATCTCCTGAAAGCTGAGGGACAGAGGCCTCTCTAGGGGCTTTCAGAGTCTCACTGCCCTGTTCTCATTCGTATCATTCCAGAACTGGTCTTTCGCCTATTAGTTAAGTGTCTCTTCTTAGATACCAGCTAGGACTGGGAACAGCAGCCAACAAGCCATCTGGTCGACCTCCTCAGTTACTCTGAGAACAATTGTTTATCTCCACACCACCTCCCCACTGCAGGACCATATTGTACTTGCCTGGAAGTACCAGTGAGGATACCTTTCCCCAGCACCTGTAGAGGTCAATGAAGAGAGTTCTCCTCTCACCTGATCCATGAGCAATTTTCAGACCATGAGAAAAATTCTTCCTTATCATGGGTCAGCTTTTCTTTCTGGAGAAGCAGAGAAGTATTTGCTTCTCCATCTTGGTTCTACTCTATGGAGCTACAGAGAATAGGTATGTTCCTCCATTCTTAAACAAATATTTCTCTATTTGGGGACACTAACTACCCTGCCTCTGACTCAGCCCATGCTAATTCCCAGGGAGAAGAATGTGGTTACAGCCTCAGCTACCTACACAGCGGCCCAACACTGCCCTGCTCACACACTCCTAGAGCTGGCTGTAGCCTCTGTGGCCCACCCAAACCCCAGATCTCCAGCCAGCGCCTGTTTTCCTTCCTTAACATGGACACGCATCCTTCCCAGGTTCCCACACTGGAGTCATTCAAGTCCCCATCAGGAATTTTCAGATCCACAGATCACCTGTACTGACACTTTTAAAAAATTTCTATTAAACTGGCTTCTCAGCTTATCTGATAAATTTTCCTTAGAAGGCAAGTTTGTTAGCCACATCATTTCTAATACAGATTAAACTATTGCCGGGGCTATGAGACAGGTTGTGACACAGCCAGACATGATTCTGTGCCAGCAACACAACTGTCTCTACTGGGGGAGTCATAGCGTTGATGAGTCTCAAGGAGCAAGCTGGGTCTCACTGTCCCCTGGTCACCCTCCTTCCTAACAGGACGACCTTCCTCCTTCCAGGGCCCGGAGAACAGTGTTAGAACTCCGCTTCCTGTCCCTTTTCTAGCCCCTGGCGAGACCAGGCTCCCCTCTGGCTGCAGATCTGTCCCACCTCAGTGGGAGGGAGGGGGAACCCCTTCTGTGACAGTGAGGAGAGCCCCCCACCCCACCGGCTGCCTTCTGTCCGGGAACGTCCAGCTGTGGGCCTGAACCTGCAGTTCACCTGACTCAAAGTCAGGGAGGTGCTGAGTCCATTTCCGTAATGACACCCTGGAGAGTCTGGAAACCGCAAATGAGCACTTGGAAAGCCAAATTATAGTCCTTACAGGTGAGAAGGTGAGTAGAGCAAGTGGCAGCTTCTGACCAGGCCGTCAAAACAGCTGCAGCCGTGGGAGGTTCAGTGCACGTGGGAGAGGGAGTGCCCCGTGCCCACCCTCTGTCCGTGGTGGGCAGCACCCGGTGCCCACTAGAGATACTGAGAGCTCTTCTCACGGACCTGGCGGGGCCCGGGAGATATTCCCAAAAAGCTTCTCACCTCAGGACTTCTGGTCCCTTCCCACTCCAGGGCACTGAACCCACCACCATGTCCCCACTGGCCACATGGCCTTCAGGTGCGGTCTTGACCATCCCTGGCAGCCCCGTCAGACTCTGGTCTTTGACGCCCCCACCCCTGGAGTACCCAGCTTTTCTGGGCACCTTTCCCAGCACCAGTGTCCCCCTGTGTGGAGCCTGAGACTCAGGACCAAGGCTAGAGCAGAGACAGGAGAGGACGGGGCATCCCAACCCTCTCCTCTGTGGCTCTGTCTCTGTCTGTCTGTTTCTCTCTCTCTCTCTCTCTCTCTCTCTCTCTCTCTCTCTCTCTCTCTTCATGTGACAAAACCATCCTGGAAGCTGGAAGTTTCACCTAGCCCCATCCCTCACAGAACCAGGCCTGGAACCCAAATTTACGTAACCTCTCTACCTCTGGGTCCCCACTGCACTGCCACTGTTGCTTATCTATTTGCTCGAGCGGGCACCAGTAACGTCTCCACTGTGAGACTTGTTGTTACTGTTTTTGGCATATCGAATTCACCACAGGTAGCTTGCCAGGCTCTCTGAGAGGGGTGGAGGAATCGAACCCGGGTTGGCCACGTGCAAGGCAAATGCCCTACCCGCTGTGCTATTGCTCCAGCCCACGGACCACCCTTATAGCTTAGACTTTGCTACTGCTCCCATGGGCTTCTGTGATGCCAAGAGATCCCAAGGCCTTGGAGTCCGCATTGCATTGGTCCATTCTGAATCCTCTGACCAATCCTTGTATATCAGCCCAATTCTTGCGTCAGAGTGGGCTTCTGTGACTTAGTCTGGCTTATCCAGAGAAACAGGCCCAATCGGAGATGATGGGTAAGTGGACAGAGAGGGGTGGATGGGCAGGTAGAGGGAGCAATGACTCTGCAGACTTGGTTTCTGTGCTAGGGGACTGTGAGAGCAGCGACGTGGATCCACAGATCACCCGTGCCACTGAGCTTCGGGTGCAGTGCTGGTCGGTGCAGGACCACAAAGAGTTGTTGAGACCAGGGGGGAGAGCAACGTTCTCTCAGGTACTCAAGGTAGCAAATTTCCGTCTGATCCACGGTCGTTCTATTTGGGCCTGGATTTTCAACTGATGGGATAGGCAAGAGCCCCCGCACCTCCTGATTGGGAGGACCATCTGCTTTACTGCCTCTTGATTCAGAACGTCCAGGTCACCTGGAAACAGCCTCAGAAACACACTTAGAGTGGTGCTTGGCCAAACGTCTGGGCACCCCAGGACATTAGCCCTCATGCTCTGTTTAATGAAGAGAAGGAAGCTGGCTGGGAAACTCTACATCCCGTTGTTTTCTTCACTGATGAGTACCCTGCCAGAGTAGTCATCTGGTTTCTAAGAGTCAATTGCCAAATTTTCAAGAATGTTTGACTTCTCAAGAATTTTTAAGAATTTTGTTCTAAACAGAGCCAGTTTAGATGAAATGATAAAAACTTACAATTCATCGAATTAAAATTTTGGTTTATTTTTAGTTTTGGATTTTTGGTACTCAGATCTTGCTCAGGGGACCATATGGGATGCCTCGGACCAAATCTAGGTCAGGCACGTGCAAGGAAAAGGCCTTATCTGCTGTACTGTTTCTCTGCCTCCATCAAATTAAATTTATTTTTATTTTATTATTTTTTTTAATAGTGAATCACTGTGAGGTACAGTTACAGACTTACAAACTTGCGTGTTTGCATTTCAGTCATACAATGATTGAGTACCCATCCCTCCACCAGTGACCATTCTCCACCACCAATGATCCCAGTATTCCTCCCTCCACCCCCACCCCATCCCCCCACCACCCCACCTCTGTGGCAGGCTGTTCCCTTTTGTTTTCTCTCTCCTTTTGGGTGTTGTGGTTTGCAATAGTGACATTGAGTGGCCTTGTGTTCGATCTATAGTCTACATTCGGCTCGCATCTCCCAACCAAGTGGGTCCTCCAAAATGGGTCCTCCAAACACCCTTTACTTGGTGTTCCCTTCTCTATCTGAGCTGTCTTTTCCCCCAGCATATGAGACCAGCTTCCAAGCCATGGGGCAAACTTCATGGTCCTTATTTCTACTATTCTTAGGTGTTAGTCTCCTATTCTGTTGCTTTATATTCCACAGATGAGTGCAAATTTCTATGTCTCTCTATTTCTATTTTTTTTTGCTTTTGGGGTCACACCCGGCATTGCACAGGGGTTACTCCTGGCTCATGCACTTAGGAATCACTCCTGGTGGTGCTCAGGGGACTATATGGGATGCTGGCAATTGAACCTGGGTCGGCTGCATGCAAGGCAAACGCTCTACCTGCTGTGCTATCTCTCCAGCCCCTATCTCTCTCTTTCTGACTCATCAAATTAAATTTAAAGCAAGTGTAAGGAAGATACTACTTATAACTCACAATCCATAGTTATTTTACTGTTCTCTCTCTCTCTCTCTCTCTCTCTCTCTCTCTCTCTCTCTGTGTGTGTGTGTGTAGATGGGGGGGCATATTTCTGGATCTTTCTGATCAGCAACATTGAATCCAATTATCTGAAATCCTACCTGGGAGAGCAGACCCACCTGAGGGAGCCCCAAACACGACAAATAAGGACTTAAATTTTTGTTTGTCCAATTCTCCAGAGTTGCCTATCTCACTAACCCCATATCAGTGAGCCACCGAGCACTTAAGTATGGCTCGTCCAAATGCTGATGTGTGTAAATGTGAAAAACTCTTTGGGTTTCAATGCCTTAGCAGAAAAAAAATAATGTGACATTCCTAATTCATAATTGTTGTTTTTGGTTTGGGGGCCACACCTGGTGGTTCTCAGGGCTTGCACTTGGCTCTGTGCTCAGGGCCCACTCCTGGGAAAGCTCAGAGAACCACACGTGGTGCAGTGTGTTAGGGTGACAGCCAGCTGCGTGCAAGGCAAGGGAGCGAGCACCTTATCTCTCTGTTTACCGCTCCCGTCCCCATGATTGATAATTTTACATTACATGTTAAAATTACACGTTAAAATAATAATAGTTTGTGCATATTGGGTTAATCATAGTGTATTGTAAACTTTTCAGTAGGCTTTTAGATGTGGTTACTAGAAAACTTAAGAACTATATGCTTGGCTTGCATTATGACTCTGGTCTCAATTCAATTAAGGTATGGGGAAAATGTTAAATTTATAAGAGTCTGACCATTACATGATAACCTTTATGCTGTAAAAACTTAAGACATTTGACACAAGATGTTTCCAGTATTCACAAACAATGACTCGATTCAGCAAAGGAGTCCCTGACGTCATCTAGGAATGAGGGCATTTCCGGCATCCACCTTCGCTGTTATGGTTACGATGAAAATATGAACCCGCGCTTATATATGGGAGCTATCTGATCATCACAGATTTCTCTATGGATAGGAGCGAGTTTAACAAAAGTCACTCAAAAGCATTTTGTAAAAACCAGCTTTGAGAGTTTATCATTAGTAACATTGTGTATTTTATGATTGCTTGTAAGTCTGCGGTGTATCTCACATATAATAATCCTGTGTGCAGGCACATAAACGTGCACACTCATGCACAGGTATGTGTAGATATGTGTGTGTCCCTGTCATAGATACACATTTTTCGGATTGCTGATTCAGCACTTACGGATGTGTGATGTCTCTGTCCCTCCCTTTACCCCCCTCCCACTCCGTCTCTGCCCATTCAGGCTCCCACGGACCGTCCCTCCCCACCCTCTCCAGAACCACAGTGTAGATTACAGCGCTCTGCCCTCCTGACTCCCCTTCTTTTGTTCTCCAGAATGGACGTTTGTTTTTCAGCCTGTTCTCTCACCCACCCTGGCTCCCCGCCCAGTTTCCAGACACCAGCCCTGAATCATCGATCACAGTGCCATGGAGAGAGATTCCATGCTGGGCCGGACGCCCGGTCCAGCCCGGCCTGCCTGCTCTTGCCTTCGGACCCTCCAGTGCTCACTGACTCATGGATGAGAGAGAGGGGGCCCCAGCGGAGCTGCAGAGAGGGGTGCAGGGCGGGGGAGGACTAGAGCCCTGAGCTCAGAGTCCAGCTCCATATGGGATCTAGTCCCCACTCACAAGACCAAAAAAAAAATCAACTTTGGCTTATAGCGGATCTACTGTAAACTCCACCCAAGAAAGTCTTGTGCCGGCCGCATCCCAGGCTCTGCCCACGGCAACTGGGAGAAAAGGGACACACGTCGGGGAGGACCCAGGCAGGCTCCCGAGGCCGGGAGCACCGATCCTGGTGGAAGGAAGGCTGCACACACAGTCGCAGCCACAGATGGCCGCTGCCGTGGGCCAGCCCCGGGCCTGGGTGCAGGTCGGGGCTCTGTTTCAGGGGGAACCACGTGCAGGGGAGCCCCCTGAGCAAGCAAAGACTCAGTGCCCGCAGCTGGGAGACAAGACAAAGAGACCTGGGAACCCAGTCCGGATCGAAGGCCCTAGAAACTACCGGTGGTTTCTCGTATAACGGCTGTTTCTAATAATAGCAATGGAACCGGCAAGAACAGCGCCATTTATCCCCAGCCCGGCGCTTCTGTCTCATCCACGGCAGGGCCAGGAGGTTGTTTTGATGACCATTCCCGTGCTGCAGGAGAGGAAGCCCACACAGAGGACCGGGAGCTGCTGGAAGCTCCAGCCCTGCCCGAGAGTTCGGGTCCCACGTATCTGCCCTGAACCCCACTCTTCCGCCACCCGCCCCGGCATAGACTCTGCCGGGGCCTCGGCATCTGTTTCGTCTCTTCCAGGCCTCGCTTTCCTCGGTGCTTTTGGTGATTTTCTAACGCTGCGCTCGGCAGGCTTTCCTGGAGAGGCCGAGGGTGCAGGGCAGCGGAGTCTCCCAAGGCACCGCCCCGGGCCCTCCCTTCCGCCTGGTGCTAGCAGGGAGCTGTGAGTGGTGGGTGGTGTCCATGGCCTCGCTGTGTAATCCCCAGGGCTGAGCTGTATTCTGAGAGTGGTTCTTCCTATGCTCAAACCGCCCTGTGTCTGGGGGCCAGAGAGATAGTGCAGCATGTAGGGCGCTTGCCTTGCATGCAGCCCACCCGGGCATGATCCCGGGCACTCCTGAAAGGCCCCCCAGACACTGCCAGGAGTGATCCCTGAGCGCAGAGCCAGGAGTAACCCCTGAGCATTGCTGGCTGTGGCCCCAAAACAAACCAAGTGAAAGAGTCCCTCTGTTCGACAAAGGAAGTGGGCGGGGAGTCTTCGTTGCTTTTTTAATGCCACAATGGCAAGAGCCCAGGTATCAGATCTGAGGCGGGTGCCCTGCCCTTCCCCGGTTCCCCACTCCACTCTAAGTACTCACAGGGGTTCTGGTGGGCTGTGGAAGTCAGCAGGCAGTGCCTAGGGGGTAGCCCACCCCCTCCTGCCAATTGGGACAGAAAAGACAACCTTGGCTCCAGGGAGAAAGAAAGGGGTTCCAGGGCCCGGGGCCTGTGCTCGCCTGCCCGCTGGGGGACACCACGCCTCGCCGGCTTCCGAGGGGGCGGTGCCCCCGCCACCTGCCCCAGCCTGCTTGCAGCCCCTTCCCTGGGGCTCTGCTGCCGCGCTGGGGAGGAGACTGAAAGAATGTTCCCACTCTGCCTGTGGCCTCCAGATCGCAGCTGGCTAAAAGCTCTGACTCATCCACCTGTCCTCATCTCGAAGGTTCTCCAGGCCCCCTGGAGGCCCCTCTCTCCTGAGCAGGGGGGGTGGGGGGGAGCCCCGGGCCCCAGAGATCTGGTCAGAGCAGGACACACTGAGATGAGCACGTTCCTTCCAGAAAATGGGCTTCGCCACCCGTCGGACGGGGAGAGCCCTGGCCATGGCTGGCTGCCAGTGAGATGCCTAGAATGGGAGTGTGTGTGTGTGTGTGTGTGTGTGTGTGTGTGTAGGGGCGAGGGGTGGCGGGGGGGCAGCCAAGGCAGGGAGAGGGAGAGGGAGAAAGGTGTGCTGCGGAGAGACTGTCAACCCGTCAGGTTGGGCGGAGGTGCCTGATGAGGCGCAGGGGTGAGGGCAGAGAAAAGGAGCTGACCTCCAAGGCTGGGCGAGGCAACAGTGTGCCCGTGGGGAGGGGGCCCACCTCGGAGCAGACCCTTCCCCGGCTGGCTCTGTGGTCCCGTCTCTCCAGAGGGCCAGCTAGGGTGGGGCTGTGGTGGCCACATCTCTCCTCACCACGCTGGGGGCTGACGAAGGACGATGTCCAGAGGAGCCCCCCACCCAGCGGGGGCTTCACCTCTGCCTCTCCAGATCCCTCTCTGCGGGGGTCCTGGGGGAAGGCAGGTCAGTGCTAGGCCCCAGGAGGGGTCCTGCTTCAGCCCCAGAGTACCCCAGGCAGTGCCCAGGCCCACGTGATGCTGGGGCACCCAAAGAGGGTCATTTGAAAACATGAGCCTGTGCCAACCGTGCCGTGGCCCAGGCCCTGCTCCCTGATCCTTCTTGCTGAGTTTGTGCTTTTTTTGCCATCTCTGTTCCCAGGCTGGACTGTCCCTGTGGGCTCTATTCTTTCCCAAATGATCCCCCACCCCACCGACCCCACTCCCTCGCACCCTGTGGCTCCCCACTCACTCCCCCAGGTGGGAAACTGGGTTTCAAGGGGAACAGAGGTGACGCTCGGTCTCGGTGCTGCCTGTGACTCCCTGCCATCGAGGAGACCCGCCTCTGTGGGAGCCGAGATGCTGACGCGGCAGCCAGGAGGGGACAAAGGAGCCTGGCACAGTGCCCAGGACCCAGAGACACCGAGCGTTGGAAGGAGGCTGCGAGCAGTTCCCACAAGAAATGGGCAGGGAGCCCGCGGGACACCGGGGCAGCGTGGGGACGGCCCTGCTGGGTGGGCAGAGGCTGCTCCCATGCCTGGCTGATGGGCGGCAACGTGGAAAGAGTGTGAGCTTGGGAGAGACAGGCCGCCCAGGACCTTGGCTCCAACCACTGGCGTGGTGACCCGGGAGTGAGCTTGTCTCTGAGAGGTGACAGGGTGAGATTTTGCAGGGGGAGAAAGGACGGGAGCAGAGGTCAAGGTCAGCAGACGCATGAGTGAAGTCCAACAAAACCCAGGTAATGCGGAACTTTGGGACCTTGGACTCTGGGCTCAACGGGACTGGGAGCGGAGATCCTCTGCCCGTTTCCCCCCAGACTCCGGAGACCCAGGGGTCATGCCCATAAGCCACCTCCTGCCGGTGCCAGATGATCTCCACATGGGCCACCACCCAGATCATCATTTTTCTCCCAGAAGGGAGCAACATGACGCCTGCCATAGCCATGCCACCAGACTCCGTGCCAGGCTGCTTTACTCGGGGCGCCCCAGGGAGGGGCCTGAGAGCTTCCCCGCCCCAAGGGACTTAGCCCCGGCAGCCAAAAACCTCCAGAACCCAACCGCTGCCATGCTCAAGGCTGTTCCCCACATGCTCGGCCCGAGCCTCTCATACAAATGAATGTATCCCTGGATTGTGCGGCCGCATTTGCAGCCACGTGACACATCATGAGGTGTTTTTCCATAACTGACAATGCAAAATATATTATTTCGGTTGTGCTTTGGGGCAGGGATTGGGGCTTGGGATGGAATCATCCCAAGTTTGGTGGTGGGAAAGTATAATGGTGGTGGAATTGGTGTTTGAATATTAACTGAAATAAAATACTGTGAACCACCTTCTAAAATAAAAATGTTAAAAACAAATAAAGGTCAGCAGACTGTGGTCTCCTCCGTGAGACTGCCAGGGGCCTGGTTGGGCCCCTTTTACTCCTGCCCTGAAGTATCCTGAATGTCCCCAGTTCCACGTCTCTGGCCTGTCCACTGTCCTGCAAGTCTGAGGACAGTGAGCCATGTCCTCGCTACACTGAGCCATGCTGTGGCTGGCGGGCTTGCTCTGGGCAGGGGCCCACCGGCTGGGGGTCTCAAGGTGAGAAGCCCCCATGGCAGCCTGGAGGCTGAGCCCAATAGGGTAGAGGGCCAGGTGGGATGACAACCCACTAGTGGGTGTGGGCAGATGTGGGCCACAAAGGTCCATCCCTGGACCTTGGGGTGGGCAGTGATGGGAGCAGGGAGTGGGCTGAGACACAGTGAAGGGGCCTCAGATTGTGCGGGGCACTGGCGAAGTTTCCCCACCCTCAGTACCAGCACTCGTGTGAAGGAAGCTATCACGGTCCTCCTCTTTTCCCACAGTCAAGTTCAACTAGGACCCCCTGGGCCTGGCGTGCCCTACTTGGCCCTCTGTCCCCACCAGGCTCTATCTGGCACAAGCTTTTCCGTCCAGCGGATGCTGCTAGGTCATCCCTGTCCCAGCATCTCCCAGGCCGCAGACACGTCCCCTCCTCTTTGAGGTCTGAGCAACTGTCAGGATGGTGTCAAGAGGGCCCCAAGTAGCACCCCCCATCTCACTGCAAAGCCCACTGAAGGTATGGGGACCCTGGCACTGGCCCTTTAGTCACAGTGGGACCAGCTCTCTGCCCGTTGGATTTGGTGCATCCCGTATTTATTCGTTTGCACTAGTTTGTCCTCTACCCGCACCTTCCTGAGTGCCTCCTCTCCTCTCCCTGCCACTACACTGCAGAGCGCCCCTTAGCTGCAGGCCCAGGAGCGTGCCCAGTGGGGCAGGCAGCGAGGCAAATTTGCACCTTATCTTAACGCTCCTGCACTCGGCCACCGGCTCCCTCTCCTGCTCCCCAGATCCCTCTCCTCCCACCCTGGCGTGCCTTTCCTTTGGCACCACAGCACCAGGTGACCCAGGTGACGAGGCACGAGCTCTCTCAGGACCCTCCCCTGGGTCTCTTCCAGAGCGCATTCTGCCATCTGTGAGCTTTAGGTTCTCCTCCCTTATTCTAAGACCTTGCTGCATTTGCTCCCGTTTTCAGCCTCTTTCTCCACTGGCGATGCTCCCAGAGACATGGGAATACACTCAATGCACATGGCTCCTGGGGGACTTTCCGCAGTCAGGGTGTTTGCAGGAGGTGGGGCTTTGGGCCTCAGCTGTTTGTTTGCTTGTTTCATCTGTGAAATAGGAAGAGCAACATGCTCTCACTCCAGTACTTTTCACACTGGGGAAAATACTGGATAAAGATCCCTGGGTATCCTGGAAAGCCACCCATAGGCACAGTGAGGGCAGATCAGCTCTGGGTCTGAATCAACTACAACATTTAGGATTACGCTCTAGGCAAGTGGTACTCAGCCCTGGTTACTTGCTGAAGTCCTTCTGCTCACTACAGCGGGTGCCGGTGATTACTGAGGCCCTACCCCTTCCCTTGCCCCCTCTAACTCTCTTTAATTAGTTTGGGGTAGAGTCTTCACCAGGAGAATTTTTAAAACTTCAGTTATTTTTCAGTCTATGCAGAGAACCACTGCCTCTGGCAACCTCAATAAATGACCCTGTCAGTGCCTTGCATAGTGCCAGCCAAGCTAGTAATCACCGCTATCACTGCCTCTTCACAGAGCCACCTCTTACTGTCAAAGTTGTCCATCCATTCCAGCCTGGTCTGTAATTCACGCCCAGCTGAGGACTGTCACTCGGAAACCTGCCACCAGACAGCTGAGGACTGTACCTGGGGCTGGACGTTCGCACAGCCTCAAGTAGGGCCCTTGCTTCCACCCCCTGCCCCATCCCCCACCTTCTGGACACCTTCACTCTCTCTGGCACCTTGAGCTGCTGCTTTAGAGACAGGATCATTCCTCCCCGCCGGAGACTCCACAGTCTTTGGACATGGAGGAAGTAGGAGAGTTTGTCACAGCCATCCCCAAGCCAGGAGACGGCCAGCTACGACCTCGACTCCCAACCTGAGAGTCTGGCCGTTCCCTCTAACCCGCCCCAGTGGAGAGTCCTTTCTGCTGCCCCCTTCCACCTTTGCCACTGCAGAGGGAGAGGAGGCAGGGACACCAGGTGTGCGCGAATTTTAGCAGGGAAAAGGGTGATGTCTCCAGCTGTTGTGAAAACATACAGACACACATGCACACAGGCACATGCACGTATTGCATACAAACATGCACCCGTGAAAGCACATACAGATTCACAATACAGTCACACTCACACACATGCAACATGGTCACCCATACAATTGCACATGCATGTACCTGCATACACAAGGCACACCTATGGACACACAAGGCACACCCATGCATATATGCAGGCAGGCACACAACACACACAGACTCACATACACATGTGCTTTGTCTTACTGTCCTGAAAGCAAATTGCTGCTGTGTCGACTCCCTTTCTTTCACTCACACGGGGCAAACAGACCAGAACAGCCAAGAAGCTGAGTTGAGGGTTGGGGGCTCGAGTCCAGCTCTGGGAGCTTGCCCTGAGCTCCCGCCCCACTCTGGGCATTCTCTCCTCCAGTCCGGCCATGCACCCCTCCCCCTGGCCTTGAACCTCCATCCTCAGGAGACCCAGAAGACTCTTGGCTGAGGTCAGCCTGCTCGCTCTAGTCCCTGGTGAATCTTTCTGTCCTCCTCACGCATGCTCGCCACAGAGCAGAACTGGCCCCACCGTGGTGGTCTCAGAGGGGACAGGTGCACAGGGAGTACAGCCTTGGGGTTTCCTGCTTCACCTCAGGTTCCGGAATCATCCCTTGCCATAGCTTCTCAGCAGAGAGGCCCAGGGTGCAGGGCAGCCCAGTCTCTCTCGGCTGGGGAGACACCCCCGCCCTCCACTGGGCAGAGAGGAAAGAATGAGGAGGAAAAGGGTTAGAGCCTCACTTGCCAGTGGGGAGGCGCCAGTGCTCAGGAAGGGCTGGGGCTCCCCACAGGCTGCACATGCTCCTCTGCCTCCTCTCTTCCTCCCTCCTCTACTTGGCACGTGCTCCACCAGCTGTGCTCCCCTAAGTATTCTGGAACTGCCTCCCTATCCTGAGAACACAGGCTCACAGCACCTGCTGTGCTCCCGAGTCTGTGGTGCCTGCTGTGCTCCCAAGTCTGTGGTGCTTGCTGTGCTCCCTGAGTCTGTGTGGTGCCTGCTGTTCCCCCTGAGTCTGTGGTGCCTGCTGTGCCCCCTGAGTCTGTGGTGCCTGCTGTGCTCCCGAGTCTGTGGTGCCTGCTGTGCTCCCTGAGTCTGTGTGGTGCCTGCTGTGCTCCCTGTGTCTGTGTGGTGCCTGCTGTGCTCCCCGAGTCTGTGGTGCCTGCTGTGCTCCCTGAGTCTGTGGTGCCTGCTGTGCTCCCTGTGTCTGTGTGGTGCCTGCTGTGCTCCCCGAGTCTGTGGTGCCTGCTGTGCTCCCCGAGTCTGTGGTGCCTGCTGTGCTCCCCGAGTCTGTGGTGCCTGCTGTGCTTCCAAGTCTGTGGTGTCTGCTGTGTTCCCTGAGACTCCGGTTCGTCGCGAGCCCCTGACCCCTCAGAGACCAGCCAGGAGAGTTTGCTGTTTGGTGCTGTTTATTGGTGATGCAGCAGGGCGGGACTCTGAGGAGGGGGTGGGTGAGGGTGGGCTGCCTCCTCCTCGCCTGCCTCTGCGTGTAGGAGGGTGAGAGAGGCCTGAGCAGAACTTGTCCGGCTCAGCACGGGGCGAGGTGGGCCAGGCCGAGCAGTGACGGGGTGCTCTGGCAGTTTGCCCTTCAGTCCTTCCCTAGAACCCAGAGCCAGCTCTAAGCACGGGCAGACGGCCCTGAGTGCCAGGCGCCCCCAGTCAGAGGGCCGGGGGCCGGGTGGAGCAGTGAGGACTGGGCAGAGCTGGGGAGGCAGGAACTGGGGGCGGGGCTGAGCGGGGCGGGGAGGAACTGCAGCGGGCGTGGAGGCGCCCTCCTGTCCAGGCTCAGGCGGACAGGCGAGGGGGCAGCGGGTTGCCCGGGCAGTGCCTGAGGTTCAGAGCGGGCCTGGCAGGGTAGGGTAGGGGTGGGGTGGGCAGTGGGCAGGGGGGAGCACGGGGGAGGCAGAGTGGGCCGTGGGGGGGGGGTGGAGGGCGCAGGCCTCTCTACCGACTGGCCTTCTTGGGGGTGGCGCTCAGGCTGGCGCCCTTGCCCAGGGCCTCCTTGTAGTCGCTGGCGCCGGCCCTGCCCCGGCCCTCGGCACCGCGGACGCTGCACACGCCCGAGATGCAGCTGGTGCTGTTGGCCACGTAGCCGCCGCTGACCGTGCTGGGCCGGAAGCCGTAGCTGCCGCTGCCGCTGGTGCTGCTGATGATGGCTGTGGAGGGCAGGGGCGCCTCAGGCAGGGCGGGGGGCACCCGTCTCCACCACGTGGGCTCCTCTAAGAGCAGTGAGTTGGACGGAGCCCCTCAGGGACAGCTGCCCCTCACGGCCCCCCCCTCGCCCTGCCTCCCTCACCGCTTTTGCCCAACCTGGCCGGCTCCTAACGAGCCCCCGGGGCCCATCTGTGGGGACCAGGCACCCAGACGCCCACCTGTTGTTCTGGATGCCCCCCCCCCACTGGACCTTTCAGTGCCTTTGTGCTGGACTTCTGGTCTCTGACCCTCCTCCCGGCTAACTGTCCCCAGCTCAGCCCTGCTGAGAACCCAAAGCCCCGGGCCTCCCGTCCCTCCAGCTCCTGCACGCCCAGCTCATTCTCAGAGGCCCTGGTTCGACCCTTCCACCACCCCCTCTCCACCCATGTCCCTAGCCCAGATCTGACGGAAACTTGCAAACCTGCACGGTCCCTCTCCCCCTCCCCACCTCAACCAGGTTTGTTTTCTCAGCCCAGAATTAAGCCTCAGCCCCCTGGCTGTGTGACCTCAGGCAGAGCTCGTCTCTCTCTGGTTTCTCATTGCTCATCTACTGCACATAGGAGGTGGCCCACACCCCTGGGTCTATGATTTGGGGCCCAAACATAGGGATACTTACAGATGCTGACAGGGGAGGGGAATTCTCCTGACATCCTGTGAGGGAAAGGAATGAAAAAGAAGCAACCGTCACCCACTCCTCCAACCTCCCCGCCTCACAGCCAGCCCCCTCCTGCCCGGGAGGGCACCCGCTGGGAATACTGGAGTTCCTTTAGCACGAACAGAGACTGATGCTCTCGGGGGTCACCAGGCAACAGCCCGAGTCACTCAGCAGTTGGCATGAGGCGTACATTGGGGGCGGGGGGGCACGCCCACTTTCCAAGGGCCAGGCTGGAGCACGGAGCTTTAACACTGGGGGCACTAGAGCATGGGCCTGGGGCCCATCTCATGCCCTGACAGGCCGGGAGATGCAATCAGAAGGCGCGAGGTCTGGGGCCTTGGAGGGGCCGTGTCGGAATGTGGCCAGCTACAGCGAAAAGAATTGAGAGGGCTAGAGGAGTTTGTCCACACAGCAGGGCCCGGTGCCAGGAAAGAGCCGGGGCCAGGTGGGCATCACTGATGGCTGTCACTCATCCTCTCATCACCACCTCTGCACACTCCGGACCTCCCCTTCCATAGGCTGGGGGTGTGGCGTGCTCCTCGGGTGCTCCCCACACGCCCAGAGGCAGCCCTCGCCCCCCCTCACCGGCACTCCTCGCCCTCCAGCAGCTTCCGGTAGGTGGCGATCTCCATGTCCAGCGCCAGCTTGGTGCTCATCAGCTCCTGGTACTCCCGCAGCATGCGGGCCAGCTCATCCTTGGCCTGGTGCAGGGCACCCTCCAGCTCGTCCAGCTTGGCCCGGGCGTCCTTGAGGGCGTTGTCACCCCGCTGCTCTGCATCGGCGATGGCCGTCTCCAGGTTGGAAGCCTAAACCGGGGATTGGAGAGGAGGGAGAAAGCGGAGTGGGTCACAGGAGCCTTCCACATGCAGCTTGTCCTTGGAGACGCGGAGTAGAGATGGGTGCTTGCCTCCCCTGTCTCCTGGCTCACGGCCCCTCCCGGAGCCCACAGGCCTTTCCTTAGCTCCGTCTCCATTCCCCTGTGTTTATTTATTTATTTATTTATTTTTAGATAGAGTTTATTTATTTATTTATTTATTTTTACATTTTGGGCCATACCCTGCATGCACAGGGGTTACTTACTCCTGGCTCTGCACTCAGGAATTACTCCTGGCGGTGCTCAGGGGACCCTAAGGGATGCTGGGATTCGAACCCGGGTCGACCGCGTGCAAGGCAAACGCCCTCCCCGCTGTGCTATGGCTCCAGCCCCTCCCCTGTGTTTAGACACTGGCGATGAGGAAAAAGAAGGTGGTCTGGCCTCCCGAGATGCAAACCGATCCTGCAGTGTCTCTTTCGCACCGTGCAAAGGCACTTACTTAGCCGCCCTGTGCTAGCATGTAAGGTGGGCGGCTGCTCTAGCTGCCCGACATCTGTGGGAGAGAGCACTGGAATATGGAGCGACAGGTGTGCCGGTGGCTGCCCAGCCACAGGGTCCCACAGGCAAGGGTGCAGGGAGGAGGGTCCCTGGCACTGTCCTCCAGTTCCCAGCTCTTGCCACTGCCACACACGTGCTCCCACACATGTCTGTAGCAACTGTGTGTCTCTGGCCTGTCCGGCATCCCAAGCAGTGGGGACCAGGCAGCTCCCTAATGTCCACAGCTTCTAGGGGCTGTGGGTCACTGGCCCCGACCCCAGCTCTGCCAACGCCCAGCCCCCGGCCTCCGTTTCCTCATCTGTAGCGTTGGGTAATGTTCCTGCCTCAGGTTCCATGTAAGGGTTCGGGGCACAATGCTGTGGAGACTGCAGCCATTGTTATTCCGCATGCCCCTTGGGGCCCACCTTCGGGGCCGAGACTGCACCCCACTCCTGCAAGCAGCTCTGGTGACCATCTGCAGGAGGGCCCTAAGACGGTCGCCTTCCCCCCATCACTGCCTCAATCACTCTGCACTCGGGTACGGACCAAGCACCTGGGCACTGAGCAAGTCCTCAGGCCCTCCCGCCTCCCAGCTGGCGGGACAGGCAGGGCACACAGAACCCAGGAGAGCCCGCTGACCAGGCCAGGGGACACCAGGGCTGTGGTCCCAGTGCAGACGGGGATGGGGGAAGGCTTCCTGGGGAGGGGGCTTCGGAGCAGGTGTCTTGGGGTTAAGCAGGAGAGGGGTTGTCTGGGGTGTCTCTCTGAGGCTTGTTCTTGGGACCCCCCTTTCCCCTCGCACCCGCAGCCCCAGCCCCCAGCCTCGCCACCGCTCTTCTGTCACCTGCCCACCGGTGCCCGACCCCTCACCTGCTTCTTCACGTTCTCGATCTCGGAGCGGATTCTCTGGATGAGCCGGGTCAACTCTGAGATCTCACTCTTGGTGTTTTTGAGGTCGTCGCCGTGCCTGCCGGCCGCCAGCTGCAGCTCCTGGAACTGGGGGGACCCCAGACAGAGCACAGGGCCTTCGCGTGAGCTCAGAGTGTGTGGCGGGAGGACGGCTCTCCGCTCGGGAAGGCCGCAGCCCTGCTCCAGTGCCTGCCCTCGGCCCTGCTGCTCACCTTGGTCTGGTAGAGCGCCTCGGCCTCGGCCTTGCTCTTCAGGGCGATGTCCTCGTACTGGGCGCGCACCTCGTTGATGATGCTGTCCAGGTCCAGGTCCCGGTTGTTGTCCATGGACAGGATGACGGACATGTCGCTGATGTGGGACTGGATCTGCGCGATTTCCTGTGGGGGCGCACAGGGGTGGCCGGGAGCGTGACTGCGGGGGGCGGGACATGCCCCTCGGCCAGGCGGCCAGGCCCCGGGCGGGTGCTCCCTGACCAAGGGGGCTGCCTGGGGGTCCCCTGGAGCCGCACAATGAGAGGGCGCAGAGGGAGTAGCGCCTGGGGGCTGAGACAGGAGATGGGGGGAGGTGGGGGGGTCTGCTCTTCTCCCAGTGCCTCTCGCTGCCCTCAGGGAGCCCCACGGGAAGACTGACTCACGGCTTCAAAGAGACACTTCAGGAACTTGATCTCGTGGTCCATGGAGTCCACCTTGGCCTGTAGCTCCACTTTATTGGCATACGCTGCATCCACATCCTGCAAGACGGCCCTCAGCCCTCAGTGCCAGGCCGCCCGCCCACCCAGCCCCCCGCCCAGGGAAGAGCAGCCCTTCCTCTCCGGGGGACTCAGAGAAGGAGGGAGGGCAAGCAGCCAGGCTTGGCCTGCCTGAGAATCTGCTTCCGGGGCAGAGGGTGACCGAGGGGTGCCCCTCCGAGGAGGGGCCCGGCCCGGTGACCCCCTTAGCTCAGAGACAGGCCCCACCCACAGAAACGTGCAGAACCCCCAGAATAGTGACGCCTCGCTTTGGGGGCGCCTTTCCCAGTGCCCTCCCCAGCCATCCCCTGGCTGTTTCGGAGCCAGAGCCCCTCCTCTGAGGGCACAGCCCACAGGCCAGCTCCCCGGCTCCCGCCGCCAGCTCACACCTTCTTAAGCAGCACGAACTCGTTTTCAGCAGCTGTCCGCCTGTTGATCTCCTCCTCATACCTGTGGAACACACCGGGTCGCCATCAGTAACACGTCTCCCTGAGAGCCCCAAGAGAGCAGCCTGCCCGCCATCAGGCCGAGGCCGTGAGAGGCTGGGTGGGCCTCCAAAACTAGCTGGCCAGGAAGGCTTCCTGGAGGAGGGGGCATGGTTGGTTGGAAGAAAATGATTGAAAATCTAGCTTCAAACATGGAAAAGGAGGTTGTGGATGTCTCCTGGGCCGTCACCGAGGGAGCGGGCAGTGAGCCTCCTCCCTGAAGGCCAACAACGCTCCAGCCACGACTGGGAGCAAGTTCTCCATTTCTTCTTGCTGTGGCTCTGGGGAGCTGATGGATCTAGCCCCCTTTGACCACACACGATGCAAGAGCTCTGACAGAACCCAGGGTTCCCCCGAGACGTCCCTCAGCCAGGGCCAGAGAACCCTCTGGCTGGTGTCAGAGCCCACCCAAGGCTAGAGAAGCAGGGGCATGTCCAGCCTCGCAGGGGCAGACCGACTTGGCACCACTCAGGTCACTACCACCCACTGCCCCAGACTCTAAGTGGGGGAGGTTCGGGGGCCTGGAGGGTCCTGCCCCCTCCTGGATGAGGTCAGGAGGAGAAGGGCCTTGGCCAGCCAGCGGGGAGCCGCTCACCTCTTCTTGTAGTCCTCCACCACGTCCCGCACGTTCCTGAGCTCCGAGTCCAGCCTGACCCTGTCCCCCGACAGCCCCTCCAGCTGCTTCCGCAGGCTGCTGATGAAGCCCTCCAGGATGGGCTCCAGGTTGTTCTTGCAGTTGCTCAGGTCCAGCTGCTGCAGCAGCTCCCACTTGGTCTCCAGCACCTGGTTCTGCTGCTCCAGGAAGCGCACCTGGGAACACAGCCCCGAAAATGATGAGCCCAGGGTAGACGCCCCCGCCATGACCCCCGCTGCAGGGGCCAGGGCCCCCCTGCCCTCACAGGTTTCCCTCACCACAGCTCCAGGCGGCCAGGCTAAGCCTTGGCCCCATCTAACAGGCAGGACACGGGGCCAGAGGTCAGCCTCTGCCCAGGAGCCCAGCTCGGAGCCAGACCGGGTTCACTGTCACCCGTGCCGGCTGCCTTCCCCCTCACCAGGCCACAGCAGCGCAGTGTGTTCCTGGAAAGGGACTGTCCTGGGAAAGGGGGCGTGCTCTGGGCTGGGGTCACCTCCAGCTCAAGGGGGCACAGTGGACCAAGCACTTCTCCAGCTCTGAACTCAGGGGAAGCCACGTGTCCCAGCGTTTGCAAGGGGCCTCGCCCCAGCCCTGCTTCTCGGCACTGTCTTCCCTGCCCCAGCCTGGCACCCGGGGGTGCAGGGCAGTCGGGGAATGGATCTCACCGTGCCCTCCCGGGGCCAGAACACTGGCCCAAAGAGGAGGCTCTGTGAGCCCCTTTCTGGTTTTATCGGGGGGGGGGGGAGGCCCCTAGTTTAGAACGTGATGTCCCTTCAGCCACACAAACACGGCTCCTGTCTACAAACAGGGTGTCAGAGACGCCGAGGGTTAGTGTCGGTGGGATCAGCCCCCAAACGCCTCCCTGTAGCCAGACCCCCAGCGTTTGGCTGGCCGTGGCCAATCCCGAGCTTTCCGTGGCTGAGAGCACTTTCAGCACAGGACCCCTCTAGATGGCCTTAGGTGTGGCTCAGCGTGGTGCTAGACCCCTCTTCTCTGGGTGCCTGGCGAGCTGGAGCACTGTCTCAGAGCCCTTGGGCCTCTGAACCTCTGAGCCTGCCTCTGCTCTTCCCAGCAGCCCACCGCTGTCCAGGGAGCAGGGGGAAAGGTGAGGTTGATGCTCCTCTTTCCACGTCTCCAGGCTTGGCCCCTTCCCGGGCTCGGATCAGCCATACCCTCCCGATGACACCTCAGAACGCTTTGCTTTTCTGCATGGGAAGCAGCTTGGAAGAACGAGTGCTGGCCCCCGCGCTGAGCTTCCCTCCCCGCCGGGGTTCAAACTTGGGGTGGCTGGGCTATGGCTGCCAACCACAGAGCCTGGGCCCCCGCTGGTGTCAGTCCCCCCCCCCCGCCCCCGGCACAGACTCGGTGGAGTCGGCCTGTGCCGTGACGGGGACTGGGAGCAAGAAGCTGAGCCGCCTGCCTTGCCCAGAAGGCCGGGGCCTTTCCCGCCTGTTCCCGCTGACTCACCGCCTGGGAGCCATCATTTCTTATCTCCAGAGAGTCAAGCTGGGGCCTATCTGGACCGGATGATCGCTGGGGGCCTCCTCCACACCTTTGATTCCTCTCCTCCTCAGCACCCTGCCCCTCACTCCCCAGCGATAAGCATCATTCAGGGAAAGACTTAGTGTGCGTCGGGCGAGCCGCCAGGACCTCTCCGAGCCTTGCTTCTCTGCTCGACCAGGCAGCCGCCCCCAAGACTTGGGCTCACTGCGCAGACGAGGAAGCAGAGGCACTGACCAGGCAAATCAGTGGCACAGCCACGGCCACGCAGCTGCCCGTGAAGGGGTCAGGCCAGGTCTGACTGTGGGCCCCGGGGGACGCCTTCCCTAAGTGCTACCTGCCTCTAGAGCCCAGTCCTCAGCCTATGGCAGAAATAAATATCAAGCCCAAGGCCCTGCCCTGGGACAAGCCACACGTGGCTGCTCAGGCTCCTTCGGGTCTCTGGAGTGTGGATGAGCTCAGCACGGATGGGCAAGGGAAGATTAGCTTCCCAGGACGCTCGGGGCAGTTGCCCTGCTCTGTCCTGTGCTGGCGTAGGCCTTGCGTGGTGGAAGCAAAGAGCGGGTCTCCCAGAGGAAGAAGCTAGAATGACTCTGCAGGGCCTGCCGGGAGTGCTCAGGAGCCCAGCGGCAAAGACCTCACAAGGAATCTCACGCCTTAGTCGCCCGTGTACCCTCAGAAAGTCCTGCCCCGCACTCAGTGGCTCCTCACGCCCGCTGCCCTGTCCCCGCGGCCACAGACGCTCATGTTCTGAGGGGACATGGGACAGAACAGGCTCCCGAAAGCCTCCCAGGTCCCGGCAGACCCACCTTGTCGATGAAGGAGGCGAACTTGTTGTTCAGGGCCTTGATCTGCTCCCGCTCCTGGGCGCGCACTTTCTGGATCTCGGGGTCCAGCTCCACGTTGAGGGGGGCCAGGAGGCTCTCATTGACGGTGACCTGGTGGATGCCCCCCGGGGGGCACACGGTCGGGCAGGAGGGCCCCAGGTTCACGCTGCCGAACATGCTGCCGGCAAATCCGCTGGCCCGGCCCCGGCCAAACCCGAACCCTCCGTTCTTCCCACTGGCCATGTTGAGGGAGATGGTGCGGACGCCGCCCAGGCTGTAGAGGCTCCGGCTGCCAAAGCCCCCGCTGAGGGCCTTGGCCCCTGACCGGTAGGAGGACGAGCTGGCCCCCGAGAGCACGGCCGAGCAGCCACTGAAGCCCGCCTTGGAGGTAGCTCCCGGCTTGCAGGTGAACTGGCGGCTCATGATGCTGGTGGAAACGGAGAGGAGATGCGGAAGGAGCGAAGGTCCAGTCGGTCCCACACGGGTTCTGCAGGCTGTGCTGAGCTCCCGGCAGGTGCCCATCCTTATATGCGCTTGGCATCAGGACCCACGTTGGGCAGTCAAGAGCCTAATTCGTGGGTTTGGCCTGCCTGGGAGCAAGAAGTCATTTTCTCTGTGCTGAGCTAGAGACCCAGCCCTCCCCATCTCTGAAACAACACGAAACCTTCAAATTGCCGGGCTTGCAAGCCTTGCTCATGTAATTTGGTCTTATCTAATTAACCGCTGTTAGAGGGCAATTTGCCCGCTCCCCCCACCCCCCCCCCCCACCCGGCAGCTCCCCGGGGGCCGGCAATGTGCTTCACCTCCCCTTCCTGATGACTTTTGTCTGGGTCATGTCTCAGGGACTCAGGGGTACGCTGGCAAGAGGAAAGTTCCCCTGGACAGGGTGGGTGTCTGGGGGCCCCAACCACAGCCGTGTCCTCTTCCTTCCTAGAAAGGGGCCATCATTTGTCTCACCCCTGACTCCCAGTCCTTCCAGACTAATGCCGGGAAACAAGGGTTTCTGTGGGCGGGGGGTCTCTGGGGAGCCTTATCTCGCCCCTGAAGCAGGAAGTGCCCAGTTTGGAGCCAGCTGTGGGCACACAGGGTCACTAGCGTGTGCAAGGAGGGATGCCCACACCTCTCTGTAAGAAGGGACCCCCTGCAGTGACAGGAGAAGGGTGGAGCTGGGAGATGGTTGGGGGTGCTGAGGGGCTGGGTGCCTCGTTGCTGGGATAAGGGGTTCACTCAGACTCAAGGGAAGAAGTGGGGTCCTTTCTCCCAGGGACCTTGCTGGTAGACAGGGGCAGCTGAGGGTGAGGACCCCTCTACGTAGAGAGTGAGTGGAGAGGAGGCCACGCTCTCGGGGGTCTCCCCAGACCCACAGCAGCGGGTGAGGGAGGGCGGGATGGAAGTTTCCGGAGGGCTGCCTGTTCCAAGCCCACTCTAACCCCAGGGGCCTGCCTGGATTCCACCCACTGTCCTGCCGCCAGGGCCACTGGCTCCTGCATGGGCCCGATCCTGCCCCGTAACTGTCCTTCTGCCTGTCCCTGGCTCTCGTGGTCCACGGAGGAAGCTGGTCTTGCCCGGCTGCTCCCCGCCAGGCACAGACTCAGCAGGGTGCGGACTCCGGACCAGGCTGGGCTCAGCCCCGGCTCCGGGTGTGAATTGTCCCGTGTATGCTTCCCCCTCCCCTTCTCTCTCACCGTTTCATCTTCTTGGGTCACTAGAATCCTCTTGCTTCCCATCCCTGGTCCCCGCATTCTCTCCATCCCTCCTCCTCCTGCTACCCATCTCCACCCCTCCCTACCCTCCCTGGGGTACACGTTGTGGGGCCTGGACCTCCCCTCCCCTGGGCTCTCACTGTGTGCTCGACTTGTGTTGGGGGACAGTGACTGTGCGGCCCCCACGTGCCTCCTCTGCAGGCCACACCCGGCCTGTGTCCCTCTAGCTGAGAGCCCCGGAACTCTCAGGGTCCCTCCCTCCTCCCCCCTGCAGTAACCTCTACCAGGCACTGTGAGTGCCAGGCTCGGTGCCCCAGGAGCCTGTGGGTGAATGATGCCCACGGCTCTTATGTGGGGCCTTTGCCTGGTGTCCCCCCACCCCTTCAAAGGCCGCCTCACACTGGCCTATCCTCAGCACCTCCAGAATGTGGCAAGTGATTCCTGCTGGACCCCCAGCACACCCTCCCCACCATCTCGTTTCATCCCTGGGGGTCTAATGCTTCCGTTTCTGACCCTGTGCTAACGTGGTATCCCAGGGCCTGTGTGCCCGGTCAGCTCCTCCTCCTGTCCTTCCTCTGAAGGCGGCGCCAGGGTAGACACCCACTGTCCCAGGCGACGACTCTAAACAACGAAGCTACAGCTCGGGCACAGACAAAGGGGACTTCTGCAACCCCCTCCGTCCAAGCTCAGGGGGTCTGAGCTTCACTCTGCCGCCCACCAGAGCTTAGCTCGAGGCCTCCGTTTCTCTGTCTGTAAATGGGATGGGAACTTTGTGGGCCACGCCCAATCCCCATGCCAGCCCTCGAATGCATGCAGGAGGGCCAGGACACTGAGTGAGGGTGCTAGATTTCAAGAACTCACCCATCTCTCCCCCTTCCTCCCCACTGGGGAGACATGGGGGGAGCCCACTTCCTTACACCATTTGCTCCTAGAAGGGCCCCCCCAACCCGTACTCCCAGGCCAGCTCTGATCACGGGGAGTCCTCCATCATCAGTGCTCATGGTGATTAACAGGATTAGCACCTGCCACAGCTTCATGAGCACTGCTGCATATAAGAAGACCCCAGAGGAGGCCACTTTCAGACACCCATCAGAATGGATCAAGTATTGGTCAACTTGTCAAATATTTACTGAGAACCACCAAGTGCTGAGTCGGGCAAAACCCAGGGCCCTCAACCAACTTGGTTTCTAGAACTCTCCAAAGGCACATTCCTCCGGGGAAGAGCAACGTGTGCGGTCATTAATGAGCCATTAAACCTTCTCGTCGGACACTGGCCATTAGGAGGGAACATGAACGCCCAAGGTTGCTGCTGCTGATGGGGGGGGGGACTGAAGGGCTGGCCGCCACCCCCCAGGGAAGGGAGGGCCAGGTGGGGCTCTTCTGCTGACCTTTGGGGCTGGAGGGAGGCAGGGTGGAGGCCAGGCCAGGGCATAGTTCACTCAGGTCAGGTCAGAAAGGCCTTCACTGACACCTGGGGAGACCCAGGGCTGCGGGGCCAGGGTGGGGGGGGGCGCAGAATCCCATCAGGGCTGTCAAGCTGGTGGGAAACAGGAAATGATGTGTCTTGTCCCAGATTCATCTGCCCTCACTCCCTTGAGTGGGATCTGGGTGTGACAGGAGAGAATGGAATTCTGAGGGCTCCTGGGCCAGGCAGGGCCATATGAGAGCCCGATCCACCTCCCTGAAATGGAGGGAGGGGTCAGCTGAGACAGTCGGGCCCCCAAGGTACAGGCACATCTATTAAAGGGATATTTAAACTGCTTGTTAAGTAGATTGCATGCTCATGGCTCTCGATGAACAGTCAAAATGTTGTATTTGGACCGGAGAGATAGCCCAGGGCTTAAGGCACTTACCTTTCACACAACCCACCCAAGTGGGACCCCCAGAACCACATGTGGTCCCCGGAGCCTTTCCAGGTGTGATCCCTAAAGCAGAGACAGGAATAAACATGGAGCACCCTTGGGTGTGGCCCCCAAACCAAAACTCTCCCCCTACCCCCAAAAGTTTTACTTGGCTCACACAATAAATGAATGCCTAGCTTTTTCTTTGTCCTTTTGTTTCCCTGTCTGAGGTGTTGTCACCCCACGATCCCGGTCAGGAGCCCCTGACTCCCCACTCTCAGCTTTCTGGGGTCTGAGGTCCTCCAGGGGCCGCTTCCAAGGAAGAAGGGTGAGAAGACCGAGTGCAGCTCAGGAGGGGAGAGCAGACCGGAGTGAACGCGGAGCCGGCCTGCCCGGGGCCGTCTGGAGTGGACCTGGATTCTGGGGATGGGAAGAAGGCTTGGTGGGCAGGGGGTGAAATGGCCAGAGAGACCCAGGCAGGCCGTTGTGGGGAAGGACCCTCAGGCTGGAGCGTTCATGAGAGATGACCACGGGTGGGGATACTGAGACCCCACGCTGCGCACGTGACAGGGTGAGTAACAGGAAGCCAGGGGAAGCCTGAGCAGGGTGTAAGTAAGGAGCTGGCGTGGGTGCCCTGGTGGGGGCAGGGGAGAGCTGGGGCAGGAGGCTCCCGGCAAGTAATTAGAGCGAATAGGCTGGGCTATTTGCTGACCTCAGCTCAGGTCCCGCCAGTCACTTCAGCAGAGAGACCAAGGAAATGGACAACTGTTGGTGAATGGGCCCCCCAGCCCCTCTTCCGTGCACGCCTATATCCTCCTGCTACGCGGGGCAGGCAGGGCACTGGGTTTCAATCCAGCTAGATGCAGGACTGTCCGGGTGGACCTGGCCACAGCCAGCGCTGCCCCCCAGGTGCCTGGCCAGCAGCTTAGCAGGTTTGCAGAAGGCAGGGCTGACGGTGAGGTCACCAGAAGGACCTCGGGTATAAAAGCCGGGGGAAGGCAGCTCACATTCACGGCACGGAGACTTCCCTGGCTTCCCTGGTTCCCTCTGTGGGAGCATCTGCCAGGATTCGCTGCCATCTTTCTGCCTCTGGGGGTGTTTGCCCCTGGGGCTCTAAGGATTCAGATCCTGGTGCTGCCGTGTGACCACAGGCAGGTGTCCCAATATCCTAAGCCTCAGTTTCCACATCTCTGAAATGGGACTGCCGACTGCCGGAAGCCGCTCCACCTCCTCCCCGCGGTGGACAGGACGGGAGGCGGCTTGTAAATAGTAATGAAGGTGATGGCAGTGCTGATAGCAGCTCCCAGTGCTGAGACGTGAGCTGGGAGCAGTTCCCGTATGAACTCATCATCCCTCCAGCAGCCTTGAGAGCCTGCTGTTTCCTGAGCCCATTCCACTGACGAAGATGTGGAGGCACAGGACGTGAAGCGCCTTCCTTAAGACCCAACGGCCCGGCAAGTGACTGAGGCAGGATTTGCTCCAGGGTTTAAACTCGGGCAGCTGGGCATCGGTCTGTGCTCTCGGCCTCCACCCAGCCCCCTGCCCAGCCCCGCCACACCCAGGCACGGAAAGCACAGGCAGGAAGACCGAACCCACAGCTCTAACCACTCCTGGCACACACCCTCCAGATCTGACTTCCTGATCAGCTTTTCAGCCTTCTCTGTGTCTTTGGGGAGACCCCACGGGGGGAAGATGGGCTGGGAGCGAAGTGGAAAATCTCCTTCCCAGTTTGTTGCTACGTGGACAGATACGGAGGGTATCCTCAGGAGCGAAGTTAGCTGGAGGGACAGGAACCAGCTCCGAACGCTCCATCTCATTTGTGGGGTAGAGAGAACTTGTGTCAGGGAATATCAAATACCCAAAGGCAACAGAAGCAAAGAGCGGGAGGAGTGGTCTTCAGTAGGCGGCTTGATGTTGGGGGGCTCGGGGGAGGACAGGATAGGGAATGGAGGACTAGGACAGTGGGAGGGGGGCGGTGCCTGCCACAGAGGGAAACTGGGAGCGTTAGTGCAGAGAAGTGGACGCCAGTGAAGGGGTTGGTGGTGGAACATTGGACACCTGAAATTTAATAATGTAACTGTGATTCGTAGTGATTCCATTTTAAAATATTAAACTGGAAAAAAATCTTCTTCCCAAATGAAGTGTGGACCACCCAAAGGTTTGGGACGGCACTTGAACATTTTTAAAAATTGTATTCAAGCATAACTGGGTGAGGGAATCCAGTGGTTTAAAGGAAAGGCACTTTTACTACACATGGACCCCGGTGACTGAGGTCTTGCAAGAACTGGGCACCTGCTTACTCGTGACACAGCCAAGGCGGGAAGATGGAACAAAGGCAGGCAGGTGAATCACAAGCCCCTAGAATTCCGGGTAAGTGACTTCCGAACACACAGACCTCTAGGGCCTTAGGGTTAAAGGCAAGTGAGGAGGCAACAGTGACCCAGGCCGGGTTAAAGGTGGCGGGGGAACAGAGGGATGAAAAGGATATTGCCTTTAGGGTGTTGGGTAAGCAGCAGGTAAGTGGCAAGGCAGGAAGCTGGGACTGGCGGGAGCTAAGGTGCCAGGAACTAAGCAGGAGACTCAGTACAGCAGGTTTTTGAAAAATGAGTAAAAACGAGATGCAAATTTCCTAAGAGGTTCTACCTTTTCATTTCAGGCTTCACACCTGACTCAGGTGTTTCACATTTTCCTGACATCTTTCCCTGTATCGGAAGGTGCTGTGGACGGATTCCGCATTTCTCACACGCTTCATTCTCCTCGAGGTCGTGCTCTGTGCAATGCTCCTGTCCTGTCCACCGGGACAGGCATGGGTGACTGCCCCCTTCGCTAAATACTTGGGCCTCTTCTGCCGGCCTGGGCCTGTGAGCACAGGTGTCCACACATGTGGTTCAGGTTTCCCAGGACAGTGCACCTGACCCGTTTGGGACCCGTCTGGAATTAGCTCTAGCCTCCAGACTCCGTGTCTCCATTGCTTTCCCTTCACGGTTCCATGATCACGTGGTGGGAAGGGCAGGGAGCCTTGTGTCTACTATGGTTGCGAGTCTACTAACTCACAACCATCACGATGAGATAGTTTGCCGAGAGGGGACTGTCCACTCTGTCCACTGTGGACAGTGGCATTCTGTCCACTCCCTAGCTGAGGACTTCCAATCTTTCAGAGAGATGGATTCACAAACTGGAATGGAATGTGGACCTAGAGAGGCTAAATGAGTGGGTGTCACATCAGTGGAAAGCATATGCGTAAGAAAAACAAAACTTTCAGAAGTTTTCTAGCCATTTGCTAGAATACTGAGCCCACTCATGAGGGCTCCACCTCTGAAAGACCTGCCAGGCTAAGACCAGCCTCTCTGAGGATGGTTAGGATTTCAACATATGGATCTGGGGAAGACACACACATTCAAACATTGGCGGGCTGCAAAAAAAAATATTTCCCTCTAATATTGGTTGCCTCCTACTTCGAACCCCATCAGATGTAGTGTGGTATTCTTGGAGTATCATAGAACACAGGGTAAGATGTGTTCTATGATGTGTTGCGCTGCCTAATGGCCCCTGGGTGAAATACAACAATCTTCACACTCTTTCCTCTAAGGATACTTTTTTTGTAGTGTCTTCAGGGTTTTTTTTTCAAAAACAAACAATACTGTCACTGTCACTGTCATCCCATTGCTCATCGATTTGCTCAAGCGGACACCAGTAACATCTCCATGTGAGACTTGTCTTGGCATATCGAATACGCCACAGGTAGCTTGCCAGGCTCTGCCATGTGGGCGAGATACTCTCAGTAGCTTGCCAGGCTCTCTGAGAGGGGCGGAGGAATCGAACCTGGGTCGGTCGCATGCAAGACAAATGCCCTACCCACTGTGCTATTGCTCCAGCCCCAAACAAACAATGCAAAATATATTATTTGATTTTGCTTTGGGGCAGGGGATTGGGGATGGGGATGGAAACACCTGGGATATGGTGATGGGAAAGTGTAATGGTGGCGGGATTAGTGTTTGAATATTAAATCTAATCAAATATTGTAAACCACTCTATAAAATAAAAAATTAAAAGCAAAAAGAAAATGACAACAACAAAAACATTGGTGGGCTGTGTCTACCTTTGGCTATTGAGCACAGTTCTGCTACTAATAGGAACATACACATGTGTGTGTTTCAGCCCCAGCTTCAGTGGCCTTGGGCATCCATGCCCAAGAATGGACTGAGCTGCCACACGGCTGTTCTGTGTTAACTGAATGAGGAAGTGTGGCCTTCTCCATGGTGGCTGAACCATTGAACACTCCCGTTGGCAAGGAACAAAGGCTCCAGTGTCTCTACTTCCTTGCCAGTGCTATATTTTCCTTTTTATTTTTTATTTACTTTTTATTAGAGCCATCCTAGTGGGTGTGAAATTTTTCCTTGTTATGGTTTCAGTGTGCATTTGGTTGATGATTGATAATGGTGAACACCTTTTCATGTACTTCTTGGTCATTTGTACATACATTCTTTGTGGAGAGGCTGTTAAAATCCTTTACTCATTTTACAATTTGATTGGCTGCCCGTGGCGTGTTTGATATGCCAAAAAACAGTAACAACAAGTCTCACAATGGAGACTTTACTGGTGCCTGCTCGAGCAAATCGATGAGCAATGGGAAGACTGACATGTTAATTGTTGAGTGGTGGTGGTTCTTTATATATTGTGCTTTTGAGACCCTTTTCAGTTTCATAATTTTCTATCAATCTGCAAATTATCTTTTCACTGTCTTGATCCTGATAACAGAAGTGTGTCATTTTGTTGAAGTCCAAGTTATTTCTTTTGTCTTTTCTTTCTTGGGCTTTTGGTGTCATTTTGTCTAAGATTCCTTTGACAAATCCAAGGTCAGGAAGATAGACCCCTATATTTCTTGTAAGAGTTTTATTCCCTCTGGATAAGGTCAGGATATTGAAAAAAAGACAGAGATGTGCATGAAGTGCTATCAGTAACAGCATTGTAGAAGTGCCTAAAAGTGACTAAAAGTGCCACAGAGGCAGGGGGTAGGGGCATGAGGGAAACTGGGGACACTGATGGGGGGTAAGAGGACACTGATAAAAGGATGGGTGTTGGAATATTGTATGCCTGAAACTCAGTCACGAATACCTTTTTTAAATTGAATCACCATGGGATACAGTTACAGAGCTTTCATGTTTGAGCTTCTTCATACCATGATTGATCACCCATCCCCCGACCAGTGCACATTCTCCACCACCGATGTCCCCAGTATCCCACCCTCCTTCCCAACCTCTTCCTGCCTCTATGGTAGACAATTCCCCCCCCCCTATTTTCTCCTTACTTTTGGGCATTATGATTTGCAATACAGATACTGAGAGGCCGTCACATTTGGTCCTTTAACTGTTTTCAGCACATATCTCCCTCCCATCCTGAACGATCCCTCCAACCGTCATTGACTTAGTGACCCTTTCTCTGTTCCAGCTGCCTTCTCCCCCAGCTCATGAGGCAGGCTTCCAACTATGGAGGTGAATAGCTTTTTAACTATTTTATTTATTTTAAAAGAGCTGAATGACTCTGGCTTTATATTTAGTTTGTTGAACCTCTTTAATTTTTCTCTATGGAGAGATGGCAGAACCCAGCAGCATTCTTCTGCATGTGAATAGCCAGTTGTCTGCACAACGTCTCTTAAAGAAGAAATCATCTCTGAGTGCCCGTTAGACAAAATTTCTCTATGCGTTCCTTGCTGAAAAGCTCAGCAAAGACCAAGGCCATGCCAACCCCTGGAGACCCAACGTTGGCGGGTAATGGAATCAATCATGTGGGGAGGTCATCATGCTAGAGGGGACCACCGGGTTCTCCGCCCAGCCTGGAGATTCAGGAGGGCTTCTGAGGGGCATGGTACTGGGGAGAATCTCTTCACTACAGGGAGTTATGACGGTGTGACAGGCTGTACATGCACAGGGACTCTGCCAGCCTGGGCACCCCCAACCAAGTGGCTTAATGGACATCTCTGGAGCTCTGGACAGGCTGAGTGATTAGGTCCTCTGCCCAGCCCATGTGCTTCATGCCCCGGGTTCTTGTCAGCCAAGGCACACTGCTCGCCCTTCTATCTTTGGCCTCTGTACTGGGATCTGACCCAGAGCACTGACATTGGCCAGGACTGGTCCTGTGTCCCCAGTATCAGGAGCTTCATGAATCCCGGATGACCAAGAATCCCCTCTGTATCTGATGGATAATCAGTCTGTCCTAGCACACTGTAGCTGACAGGTTGCTTCCGCACCCCAAGATCATAGGCCCCAGAGTGGGGTGCTGGGCTGTGGCGGCTGGGGTGCACCTGCCCTGTGGTCCGGATGTGGCCACATGTGCAGATTCCCTTAAAGACCATTTCCACTGGCGGGCTCCATCCAAACCCTCCCCAGCCCCTGTGACTGGGTCCCTAAGAATGAGTTACTGGGCGGTAGGGCGGGGGGATGGGTAGAGCAGAGCATCGGTGCTGGAAAAGTCGTAGGGGGTCCTGGAATTGGCCAGGGCTGCACGGAGGGGCTGGGCTGGGCACTGTGGAACGTGCCCTGTGGTTTCGCACATCTCGGAGGGAAGTGAGTCACCTTCACTGGTCTCAGCTGGCTCCGGGCACACAAGACTAATGACCACGGACTGGGCCGAGTGCCACAGGTGGCTGGTTAGTGAATGAGCTGGAGCAGAGGCCCCAGGGCACCATCCTCAGAGCCCACAAAAATCTTGGAAATAGCCTTATGGCTGAAGACGCCTAACTCTCGGCCTTGGGTTCCCCACAGTAGACTGCACTGGACTCCACTGGGTCCAACCTGAGGAGAGGCCCCGAGCAGTCTGCAGGGACCCTGGCCTCACACAGCCCCGCCCTACTGCCTGGAACAGCCAGCAGACCTGTGACAAAGTCACAGCGGAGGGCTAAGGCCATGGGAACATCCAGCCTCACCGTGGACCCCAGAAAACCAGAAACCACCCAGGCCCCCAAGATGGGGCCACAAGCCTGTGTCAAACCCACCATGCCGGTGAGCTCATGCCCACTCCCTAGCATCTGCTTGGTTGTCAGCCTCCAGCACTCGTCTTCCCAATGCCTGCCTCACTTCCTCCTTCACGGGCCGCAGGCACGCAGGCACAAAGGCACACAGACACGCAGACATGCGTGACACACAGGCACGTACAATACACAGGCACACACTGGCACGCAGACACGCAGGCACACATGACACACAGGGATGCAGGGATGCAGGCACACAGGCATGCAGGCATTCCGACATGGATGACACATAGGCACACAGTCATGCAGTCATGCAGACACGCAGGCACACAGGCAGCCAGACATGCAGGCATGCACTCAGGCACACAGGCATGCACGACACACAGGTACAGAGGCACAGAGGCATGCAAGCATGCAGACATGCATGACACACAGGCACATAGGCACAGAGGCATGCATGACACAGGCATGCACAGCACACAAGCACAGAGGCATGCAGGCATGCAGACACACATGATGCATAGGCACACAGGCACACAGGCATGCAGGCATACAGACATGCATGACACATAGGCACACAGGCATGCAGGCATGCAGGTATGCAGAAACACACAGGCATGCAGAAATACAGGCATGCATGGCACATAGGCACACGGAAACACACAGGCATGCAGACACACAAGATGCAGGCGTGCACAGCAACCACTGCAAGCATGACACCCACAACATGAACAGCACACACAGGCACATAGGCATGCATGACACACAGGCACACATGGCACGCAATCATGTAGGCACACACACACACACACACACATACACCCCACAGGCATGCACGGCTCACCATGCTGCACAGATCAGTCCTGATTTGTATGCATCTGCCTTTGTGTGTATATCTCTTTTCTGGCATCAGCCTGAGCATCCTGCTTTGCTTGCCCCTGGCTTCTGCCAGCTGTGCACACGTGCAGGGCGGTCACTTATCAAATTGGGGGGCTTGGGGGGATTGACATGCTGGCCGGAGGGCACCTCTGGCATTCTTCAATTGCAGTTTATTGAATGTGCAGCAGAAGTTACAGTCCTTAGTGCAGGCGAAGGAGGGACTGGGTGTCACCGCTGGGAGAGGTGTTTACACCAAGAGCCACAGTGCGGGCAGCGCCTCGGAGACACGTCAGGCGCACTCACCGGGCTTGCTCAGGACAGTGGCATCAGAGTCGAAGCTACAGCAGGACCCAGCCCTGGAGAAAAGACCAGACTGACCCAGACACCCGCCATACCCACAGCCCCAGGCCAAAGCCTCAGAATTCTACTCTATCCTCGTGCAAAGAACTTGAGCTTCCCCAGGTGAGAGGAACGGGTAGCATGCGGGGAAAGCGTGCAGCCCTGGGCTCGGCCAGGTGGGGGTCACCCCACTCCGCCCGACACTGGAGGATGATTTCAGGGTGTGTTCTCTGCCACCCACGGGCGCTGACTGCGTCTCTCGGAGGGCTGGAGGGCCACTCAAGGCACTGCACCCAGGGAGTCCAGGGCCTGGGGACGCTGGCTGTCCCTAGGGAGTAGGGACACGCGGGGCCAGAAAACCCCACTTCTCTTCCTCACAGCTGGGGTTCAGAGAGTACCTACAGCTTCTCAGTGGTCGAGTTCCTGGACAGACCACCTTTGAGGGGGGCCGGCAAAGCTCAGTTCTCATCAGCTGGCTGCGGTGTCCCCCACTGCCCAGTCACTGTGGAGGAGAGCCCAGTGCAGGACAAACTGATCCCCTTACCTTCCCCACCTCTCCTCTCTCTAGGGATGATCAAAGTTTCCCAGAACCAAGAAGGGGAGTTAGAGTTGGACCCAAAGTCCCATGCGCTGAAGAGAGAGATGCAGGCGGGAAGCCTCCAGCGACCCTGGGAGGGGAGAGAGGCTGGCGGGGAAGAGGCCCGGGCCAGGTGCCGGGGTCTTGGGGTGCGACAAGGCCGTCTCTCTCCCAGGTGCCGAGGCGACTGGGGCTCATCGGGTGGCTTTCCGAGCGGGGGCGCTGGCCGGGGTGGTCCTGTCCTGGGAGTCCTTGAGGCCCCCCACTTCTTTCCCTTTGGTCTTGCTCTGTCCACTTCGGGCACCGCTGGCGTTGCCGGCCGTGAGCTCGGTGCCCACCGAGGAGGCCGGGTGGTAGCCATAGCTGCCCCCGGTGCTGCTGCTGATGACGGCTGCGGAGAAGGGGCCAGAGCAGGGGCGGGGGTCAGCGAGTGTCAGCTCCCCAGAGACACCCAGCCGCCCTCAGCCATCCAGAGACGCCCTGGAAGAACGAGCATCACACTGTTCCACACCCACACGGGGTGAGGGGGGTTGTGAGAGTGAGGACCGCAGGGGACAGACAGTCCCTGGGGGTTTCAGTCCTGCCTCCCTCTGATGGCAGGACCCTGCGGGAGGGGCCTGGTGGGCGCCTTCCAGAGGACAAAAGGGACAAAAGGGAACAGATAGGGACAAAGGGGACAAAAGCTCCCTTGAAGCTAGAAAAGCTTCCCAGGGCAGAAGCTCCCATGAATTCGGGTGACACGTTCTTTTCCTGGGGTCCCTGGCTTCCGTGTGCAGTCAGAATCCGCCCCCCCCAAGCCAGATCGTCTCAGGGGACACTCACAGATGCTCACGGAGGAAGGGTTCTCGCCCGACATCCTGCAAGACAGACGTGAGAGGAGAGAGCAAGAGTCAGACGCCCCGAGGGGCCCAAGTCACTGAAATCCGTCCTGACCAGAGATGGTCCCCATTTCCCAGAGAAGCCGGGACGTCACATGTGTCACAGAGACTGTGCGGTGAGTTCCATCATCGTCAAAGCCCGGCATCAACCCCAGGGCGGTCTCACCCCCCGCCACCCGCCCCGTCCCCACCCCGGCGTCCTGGCTCAGGCTGAGCTCTGGGTCGGGGGTGTCACTGAGCTCGCCACCCCCACTGTGTCCCCCGTGTCCGTCCACCCTCCATGCCCATCCATGTGGGTGTCATCTGTGCAGCTGTCCGTCTCCCATCTCCCGATGACTCCAGCCTGGCCGGAGCCCCCGCGCCCCCCCTCACCGGCACTCCTCGCCCTCCAGCAGCTTCCGGTAGGTGGCGATCTCCATGTCCAGCGCCAGCTTCAGGCTCATCAGCTCCTGGTACTCCCGCAGCATGCGGGCCAGCTCCTCCTTGGCCTGGTGCAGGGCGCCCTCCAGCTCGTCCAGCTTGGTGCGGGCGTCCTTGAGGGCATTGTCCCCCCGCTGCTCCGCGTCGGCGATGGCCGTCTCCAGGTTGGTGCACTGCGAGGGAAAGAACAGGGAGCTTAGGGGGCCCCGAGGACCTCCAGATCGTGCAGGTGAGAGAGGCAGGGCCAGCCCCGGTGCCCGGCGCTCCTCCCTGCCTGTGTTTGCTTCCAGGTGGACATTCAAGGGAGCCAGGCCAAGCGTCAGAGCAGCCGCATCTCAGAAATGCAGGTGAACCTGATGCTTGCAATGCTCCTGGGTGGAAGGCTATCGGTGGATCCAGGTTCTAGGGATGTTGTGTCTGGGAGAATCGCAACGAGACAGCAGCCAGGACTGGGCAGCGGACTGAGGGGGGACAGCAGGGCCGGTTTCTGCCTGTGAACACCGTACGGTGTGGACTCTTCCTGCCTAGACATGTCGCACACTCTTGCTAATACAGGACTGACGGGCAGGGTGGCCTCAGGGGGCCTGGGAGGGAGGACCCTGTGCTGCTCCTGTCTCCGAGGCTGACCGTTGTACCCTGAGCAGCGCTGGCCTGGCTCTTTGGAGAGGACACGTCCTCCCCCACGGACATGCAGCTGAGATCTGCTGATTTCCGGTCAGACAGACCCCGCCCCCGGTAACAAGGATGAGGCTGGGGGCTTCATCAGGGCTGCCCCCTGAGGAGTACACTGAGTGGGGGCTGGTTTGCTGCCCAGGAGGTGTGAGAGAAAGAGGGGCTGGAGGGAGTGTGGTCATCCCTAGGCCACTCTGCCAGGAAGAGGCCGGCTGGGGCAAGGGCACCCCTGTCCAGCCAGCCCCGTTGTCTAAATGAGGGGCGATGACACCTGGGAAAAGCACCAGGCCCCTCCCATTTCTGAGCAGGATGCCAGCTACGACCCCAGTCTAACTGAGGCAGGAGAAAGTGGCCATCCGTGGCCAAGAGCATCCGAGATGGGGAGGGAGGTGGGGAGTTTGAGCCTTTTTCCTAGGACCCCCTTTTGGGGCCTGGCTGGGCCAAGGATTAGCGAGGTGCTGCTGTCTCAGGTCTAGGGGTGACTGTGGGCCTCCAGGACTATACCCAGCGGTGCTTGGAGCCGGGGCCGCGTGGAGCCAGGGGTCCCCAGGAACCCAGCCCTCTCCCGCAGGGGGGCCACCCACCTGCTTCTTCACATTCGTGATCTCACAGCGGATCCGCTGGATGAGCCGGTTGAGCTCCGACATCTCGCTCTTGGTGTGCTTGAGGTCATCGCCGTGCCGGCTGGCTGCCAGCTGCAGCTCCTGGATCTGCATTCCCCAAAGACAGGGGCTTGCTGGGAGTCGGGAGCCACTGACCCTGACCTCCAGCAGGGAGGGCCGGGGCCCGGGCTGTGCTCCAGCCCAGGGGGTGGCCCAGACGGGAGTGACCGAGACTTCGCTCTGGAGCCTCCCCGAGCCGTGCGTGCAGGCCAGACCCATTCCCTGTCTCCCAGCTCCCTTCCCTCGTTCCGTCCTGCTGTGCTCAGGGGACCAGGCAGAGCAGAGATGCAGTGGGACTGTTGGAAACAACCCGGCCTGTGAGCAGAGCTCTGTCTGTCTCCACTCAGCACCTTTCCAGAGGTGTTTTTGTGCAGGGTGGTTCCGCTCAGGACTGGGGGCACAGAAGAAAACAGACAAGCTCAGGCCCTGCTCCCTGGATTGGTGATGGGCAGAGAACCAGGTGTACCCTGGGGCAGTGGGACTCTTGACCCAGAACGGGGAGCACAGGCCTCCCTCCTCCCCTGGGCTGGTGTCCAAGAAGGGGAACGCTGTGGTCATGGACAGGGGAGCAGGACTCGGGCTCCTTCCCCAGGGCAGGTTTAGTAAAGGCAGAGAGTGAGCGAGGGTAGGGCAGGAGGGAATGGGTCAGCGGTGAGCCGAGCAAGGAGGGACCACTAGGTTTACTGGGCAGGTGTGCGAGCTGGGCAGGCAGGAGTTGGGGAGATATGAAGGGGCCCAGAGGGAGTAGGACAGGTGTGAAAAGAGCAGGTGTGAAGAGGGCCAGTGGGAGTAGGGCAGGGGTAGCTGTGACCAGGATAGGTGTGAACAGAGCAGGTGTGAATAGAGACAGTGTGAGCAGGGCAGGTGTGGGCAGGGCAGGTGTGGGCAGGGAAGGTATGAATGGAGACAGCATGAACAGAGCAGGTGTGAATAAAGACAGTGTGAGCAAGGCAGGTGTGAACAGAGCAGGTGTGAATAGACAGTGTGAGCAGGGCAGGTGTGAATAGAGCAGGACAGGTATGAACAGAGCAGGTGTGAATGGAGACAGCGTGAGCAGAGAAGGTGTGAACAGAGCAGGTGTGAATAGAGACAGCGTGAGCAGAGAAGGTGTGAACAGAGCAGGTGTGAATAGTGACAGTGTGAGCAGGGCAGGTGTGAACAGAGCAGGTATAAATAGAGACAGTGTGAGCAGAGCAGGTGTGAACAGAGCAGGTGTGAATAGAGACAGCGTGAGCAGAGCAGGTGTGAACAGAGCAGGTGTAAATAGAGACAGCTTGAGCAGGGCAGGTGTGGGTGTGACAAAACCAGGACTGAGCTGGGCAGAGACATTAGCAAGACAGGTGTGAGCAGGGCAGGTCGTGAGCACTGGAGAGTAATCAGGTAAAGAATTCCTCAGCATGAATTTTACATGAAGGCACGACTCCCCATACCCAAGAGAATGAATGTCCCTCTTCCTCCTGGAGGCCCTTCCCCACTGGTCAGGACGGAACGGACAGTCCTGCCCACCCCAGGCCACCCACAGCTACTCCCCTCCACGCGTGCTGCTCCCTCTGCTCCTGGCGACACACTGCAGTGCCTAGAAGTGTCTTAGCTGTCCATGCGAGGACACCTCCCTTCTCTCCGTCCTCAGAGGCTGCCTGGCCTCTCGGCAGCTAAAGTCCATCTAGACCCTCCTCATGGCCATGCTTTGACCCGAGTCTCCGCCAGGACACCCCTGGGAGAGAAGGCTCCTGAGGCTCCACCCACCCTTTCCTCAGCCCCACTGTGTGCGGGAGGGGCTGTGCCTGCGCGTGGGGGCCCAGGAGAGGGGCCCACCTTGCTCTGGTACAGCGCCTCGGCCTCGGCCTTGCTCTTCAGGGCGATGTCCTCGTAGTGCCCGCGCACCTCGGCGATGATGCTGTCCAGGTCCAGGTCCCGGTTGTTGTCCATGGACAGGATGACCGAGGTCTCACTGGCGTGAGTCTGGATCTGGGCCAGCTCCTGGGTGCAGAGGTGAGGACAAAGTGAGTGTCCCCCGGCTGCCTGCTCTGCCCATCAGCCCCCGAGCCTGTGACTCTGGGCAAAATGCCCCTGCTGGAAGAGCGTGGGCAGGAGACAGGAGGACAGGGCTGCCCAACGGCGGGACGTGTGCCTGGGGGCAGCCAGCAGGAGGCAGGGCTGCAGGGCTCTGGGTGGACAGTTACCTGCATTCACAGAACCTCACAGACCTATTCCCCTGCCGTGGGCCCCAGAGGGCCCCAGCTCCAGTGCCTGGCCTCGGGGCCATGGGACCCCGGGCAAGCTTCGGCAGCTTTCATCGACATGCCCTTCAGTGCTTTGGACTGAGTCCCTAGATTCAGTTCCTGGGGAGACCTCAGCAGGGAGAGAGGCGGTGGGGACAGGCCGGGGGTCCTCACCGCATCGTACAGGCACTTGAGGAACTTGATGTCCTTGTCCAGAGAGTCCACCTTGGCCTGCAGCTCCACCTTCACCGCATAGGCCGCATCCGCATCCTGCCAGGGGCCACGGCGTTCCAGGTCAGACCCTGCTCCTGCCCGGCCCCCCTGCTGCCTGTGGTCCTACTCCCCAAGCCCCCTTCTCCCCCACAAGGAGAAGATTGAATCAGTAAAAGTTCTTGCTCATTGAATTTTCTTCTCTACCCACAGAACATCTGGAATGGAAGAGGAGAAGGAGGCCTGAGTTTGTTCTGGGTGGCCGGAGCCAGCAAGCCAGAGAGACCATGGGACTTTGCTCAAGACCAGGATGGACCAGAGACTCTCCCGCCTTCTCTCCTCTCCCTGGTGTGTAGTCTCCCCCATAACCAAGCCTCCGGCTTCGACTGCTTCCCTGTCCAACCATCAGGGGGCCTGGACTGAAGTTCTGAGTGAGTTGGGGGAGGAGGGTCCGAAGGCCCGTCTCCCCCTTACATTCTTCTTTTTTTTCTTTTTGGGTCATACCCGGCGATGCACAGGGTTTACTCCTGGCTCATCTCATGCACTCAGGAATTACTCCTGGAGGTGCTTGGGGGACCCTATGGGATGCTGGGAATCGAACCTGGGTTGGCCGCATGCAAGGCAAACACCCTCCCCGCTGCGCTATTGCTCCAGCCCCGCCCCCTTACCTTCTTGAGCACTACAAAGTCATTCTCAGCGGCTGTGCGCCGGTTAATTTCCACCTCGTACCTGAGGGCAGAAGGCAAGCTCAGAGAGGCCTGGGGAGCCCTTGTCCCTCTAGCCAGGCAGGGGCGAGGGGTGCAGAGCCCCGGGAAGCAGCAGCAGATGGAGTGTGCCTGATCCATCCCCGTCACCTCCCTGGCATTCCACCTGCTGGGCTCTGGGAAATTCCTGGAGTCTATTAGATGCCCCCTTGGCCCCCCGAACTTGGGGGCTCAGCAGCTTCTTCTGGCAATGGAGTCGGAAGTTCTCATCAAACAGGTCGGTGTGATGCCTTGGTCCTGTTGCTCCCCCACCCCTTCTGTACAGCGGCACAGAGAGGGCACCCCGGGAGCCCCCGGGAATAGCACCCACAGCTGTTGGTGGCGCTCACCTCTTCTTGTAGTCCTCCACCACGTCCCGCATGTTCCTGAGCTCCGAGTCCAGCCTCACCCTGTCCCCCGACAGCCCCTCCAGCTGCTTCCGCAGGCTGCTGATGAAGCCCTCCAGGATGGGCTCCAGGTTCTTCTTGCAGTTGCTCAGGTCCAGCTGCTGCAGCAGCTCCCACTTGGTCTCCAGCACCTGGTTCTGCTGCTCCAGGAAGCGCACCTGGGAGGAGAGCACTGACCGTGAGGGTCCCTGGACACGCGTCCGACTCCCCCACCACACCGGGGAGGTTTTCCTTATGCCCTCGGACTCGGCATCCGTGGGCCCCACTCAGAGGCGCCCTCCCCTGCCGACTCCACGACAGATGCTCTCTCCAGGGCCTTCTGGGGCCACATCAGAGCTCGCTGAGTCTGGAGCTCCGGCAGCCCCGAGGGGCTCGTCCGGCCTGGACTGCGTCTGCCTGGGGGAGCAGGAGCCCTCCAGGGTCGGGGAGCTCGCTCAGTCGATGGAGTGCACCCAGCGGTCCCACAGACGCCCCCTCAGGCCCCAAAGCACCTCGCCCCCCTGACCCTCCGTACCCCAGCCTGCGCGCCCCACGACACCACCGGCCTGGCCCTCCCGCCTCCCACCCACCTTGTCGATGAAGGAGGCGAACTTGTTGTTCAGGGCCTTGATCTGCTCCCGCTCCTGGGTGCGCACTTTCTGGATCTCGGGGTCCAGCTCCACATTGAGGGGCGCCAGGAGGCTCTTGTTGACGGTGACCTGGTGGATGCCGCCAGGGGGGCACACCGCGGGGCAGGTGGGCCCCAGGGCCACGCTGCCGAACATGCTGCCGGCAAAGCCCGTGGGCCGGCCTCCCCCGTAGCCAGAGCAGGACCCGAAGCCGTAGCCCGCGCGGCCACCGCCAGCCGCATTCAGGGGGACGCACCGAGTCCCTCCGAGGCTGTACAGGCTCCGGCTGCTGAAGCCTGCCCCAGCCCCTTGGCCGGCTGCCCGGTATGAGGCGGCGCTGCCCACGGGCTTCCTGAGAACCACGGCGGAGTGCCCGCTGAAGCTGGCCCTGTCAGAGCAGGGCTTGAGGCTCAGCTGCCGACTCATGGCGAGCAACGGGGGTCTGTGGGGTGAGGCGGGCAGGCGCGAGGGACCGCAGAGTCGCCGGCACTGATGGGCACCCAGAGGGCCGCCGGCTTTTATCCTGCCGAGCCCAAACACCCACCGGAAAAGGGCGGCTCTCCCCTATCTCTGGGCCTCGAGGCGGGCCTGGAGGCGCGGGGCCGTTTGTCGAGGGCGCTCTCTGGGCCCGTGGCAGCAGCAAAGGCCCCGGAGAGGGAGCGAATATGCTGCCCTTGCAGACTGAGGCCGCTAATCGCCGTTTATCTGGGCTCCTAATTAGGGACCCGGGCTATCCCCTTCCCCGATCTCCTGGCAGCCTCCGCGCTCCCCCTGTCACCCGCAGCCAGGACTCGCCTGGCTCTCCCGGAGCACCGGCTCCTGCCCACGGAGTGCCTCTCCCGGCTCGCCAGTCTCCCGGGGAGGCCAGCTGGCGAGGGGAGGCCCGGGAAGGCCAGGGCGGACTTCTCAGGCATCCGGGCCCGGGCAGGAAGTGCTGGGGGTCGCTGGAGGACCAACAGTGGTTCAGCAAGGGGACGCGAGCTGGGAAGACCCCGAGCACGCACGGCCTCCTGGAGCCTGCAGGACCCCGGCAGGGCTGCTCGGGGGCCTTCTGGGGCTGGGGGGCCTGAGACCGCCTCCCGACCTTGAGAGTTATCGGGCAGCTGTCAGGCCCTGGGCATCCTCCCTCCTGAGGGAGCTTCTGCCTTGGTCTGGGCGGGGCCACCAGGGGTCTCTGCAATGTCCATATCTGCTCTTCTCACCCTGGGGACCACATTGCCCCCCCCAGTGGCCATGATCGGGGACCCCTGAGTTTCACCCTTGGATTCGGGATGGGCTGTCCTGTTGCTGAGTGCTTTGGGGACACTGGGGGTGGGGGGCAGGAAAGACCAGGCCTACCCTTTCGTCTCAACCACGGGTGTGTGTGTGTGTGTGTGTGTGTGTGTGTGTGTGTGTGTGTGTGTGTGTGTGTGTGTGTGTGTAGGGGATATTGGAAAGGATCTTCAAGCCCAACATTCTGGGGTGACTGCTCTAATCAAATTCAGGACTATGGCCGTGTTCTGTCACCGACATGCGGTGCCCGGCCCCAGGTAGATGGGTCCGAGGCAGGAGACACCGGCCAGCTAGAGGGCAGGCCAGGGGGAGCTGGGCAGGGCCGGAGCAGGGTCCGGGTGACCTCAGCAGGGACGTCCCTGCCCTTCCTCCAGGGCTCCCATTGCTGTTGTCTCTCTGAGGCAGCCCTGGAAACGCCACCTCTGGGCCCCGTGTGCCCAGCTCCTAGCAGGGCCCACCCCGGGGCACGGGCGGGCATAATTGAAGGGGTTCCTTGTGGGTTTCTAAATCGGATTGCAAGTGCGGGTTGTGGGCGGGTGTCAACAGTGCTTAACCCCTTCGGGGGGGATGTGACCGGCGCATGGTCCCCGCCGCCCAGGAACCTGCAGACCCAAGAGGAGAACTCGGCGAAGAGTGTCCGTGGTGGCAGAGTGCGGAGCAGAGGGGCCTCGCGCTCGGGGTCAGGGGAGCACAGAGCAGCTGAGCTGAGGGCCGGGGCGGGAGGGGTGGGCGGCAGCCCCACAGTGCTCCGAGGGGAAGTAGGCTAGGCTGTGCCCTCGCTTGAGGCCCAGTGGCAGGGAGAATGGAAACTGAGGCAGAGCGACTCTCAGCGCTGAGGGTTCCTCTGCCTGTGCCATGCCACAGTCAAAGTCCTGACCTCACCCCCTCCCGCGGCTAACTTTGCAGCTGGAGAAACTGAGGCATGGAGGCCTGCAGGGACGTGCTGAGGGTCACTGGGCTAGAACACAGAGCTGGTGGCAGCTCGGCAGGTCTGGCCTCCGCCTGTTCCTCGCCGGCAGGGTCTGTGACAGGCCGACCAGCAGGCAAAGGCCAGGGGCGGGGTCTCGTGGCTGATGGCAGGGCGTGGGGGTGCACGGGCTTATCTGGAGCAGCTGGCTTTCTCAAATGCTGTTGAGATGAGGAGGGCACAGTGGGGGTTAGTCCCAGGTTAGACTCGCTGAGCTTCGGAGAGCCGCCCAGAGCAGGGACAGGCCGAGGGCCGGGAAGCCTGGTAGTCGGGGTCACTTCTTCATTCTAGACTCCCCAGCGCTTCATCCAGGGCCTCCACATGGGCAGTAAATGTGGCTCTGGTGAGTGAGCCCTGCCCAGGGACCAGCCCCGTGCTCCCTCACTGGCCCCGCGGGGGCCCAGCTGTGGGGGACCTGGAGGTCGACCAGAGACGGGGGTCTAGCAGGAAGGGCTCAGGCTGGAGAGACTCTGAGAAACAGCGAAGTGGGCCTTCAGGTGGGAGGCGAGAGCCCTCGGGAGTGGTGGGCAGGGCAGAGCCAGCCTGGAGGCTGGGGCCGTCCCGGAGACCTGTGGGGGTTCAGGAGGGGTCAGTGGGGAAGGGGGTGCCCAGCGGGTCAGAGCTATGGGTCTCGGTCTCCACTGAGAAGTGAGAGGAGGAGGTCTGGGGTGTGTGTGTGTGTGTGTGTGTGTGTGTGTGTGTGTGTGTGTGTGTGTGTAAGGGGGTTCCCCTCATCAGTGTGGAGATCTCGGCCACCCACGGGGCCCCTCCTGGCTGGTTCCTAGAGGATTTAATTGCAGGGAGCCAGTCGTCTTTGTTCTCCCAGTAGGATTTCTGACGGTTCCCATCTCTGCGTGCCGACCGCCCTCTAATTAGTCATCGCCCTCCACACCCCGGTCCTGGAGTTCACCACGGTGGCTTCACCAGACCCTGAGACACCTGGCCCAGGTCTTCTCCCCCCGCCTGGTACAGAGATGGACGTGGCGGAGAAACCCAGGAATGTTGGTTGCTGGTGGCTGTGGCTCTGTGGCTCTCACACCCGGCGCTGGGTTACGTGTGAGGTGCGGGATTCGGTTGTCTGCATTTGAAGTTCTCCTCAAACATTCTGAATACAATGTGTGGGGAAGGAACCGGGCACAGTGGCCCCGTGTGTGGCGGGCGAAGCAGAGGCCAGCAAGGGAATGGGCGGGAGGACCAGGCCACTTTCCTTCTCCCGAGGAAGCCTGTGAGGGTCCACAGAAAGGCCGGGTGGGGACAAGTATCACACAGCTGGTGCTGAGTCTCTGTGCACCAGACTCCTGTTCTTTCTTGCCTAAGGGTGTGCCTGGAAGATCCTGGAAGGTTCTGGAACATCCTTCCAGGATGCAGAACACCGCCAGAGAGGGGATAAAAAGGCAGAACGCCGAGTGATCCTGAATGGCTCAGACCCAGTCACATCTGCCGGGCGGTGCTGAAGGTCATGCCTGCTCCTTTGGCCCCTGACCGCCAGCATAGACGAGTGGACTGGGCATTCTCTTGACTGTAGCTTGAGCCATTCTTGGAGAAAGAAAGAGACTGGAGGGTTTTGGAGGGGCGATGAGTCTTGTGGACAAAAACACTTAGAAGGGGGGCTGGGACAAGGGTATCCGTGCCTCTTTGCAAACCTCGGGGCAGACCCCGAATGTCCTGGGCCTTGGGGCCGCTGTGGAGGGGACCCACTCCTCCTTCCTCTCCCGTATCAGCCAGCCTTGGACGGCTGCAGCTGGTGCCCGCCCGCACTCTCCCCGCGCCTTTCCTACATGCCTGGCCATGACATCCTCTGGGCTCCACCAGGCCTCACGTCCAAGGGGCGACAGAACCCCTGAGGGGGGTAGGTGGCATAGGGGGGTAGTAAGAGGCTGCAGAGAGGGGCTGGAGCGACAGTACAGTGAGGGAGGTGTTTGCACACAGCCACCTGGATTTGATCCTCAGCATCCCATGTGGTCCCCCTGAGCACCGCCAGGAGTGATTCCCGAGCACAGAGTCAGGAGTCATCCCCGAGCACTGCCACGGGTGGCCCCCAAACAAAACAAAAAAACAAACATAAACCCCCAAAGGGTGTGGAGAGAAGCCACACAGCTCCCTGGACGGGCCGGAAGGGGAGCTGTCAGTCAAGACTCTTCAGGGGTCCACTCTGCCCCGGCTTGCTGGGGCCAAGGGGCTCTCCAAGGCACGTGCCTTCCCTGTCCTGAGCAGCAGTGGCTCAGAGGGCAGAGAACTGATCCCAGGAGGCCCCTCTGCCAAGGCTGAAAACAGAAACTCTCAAATCCCGCGCTGGTCTCCCTGCCTCTGCCCTGCAGACGGCGAACACGAATTCGGCAAGAACACAGGCCAGGGAGGCGCTGGGCTCTGCCCGCCCCACCCCTGCTCTGCTGCGGGCTCCCAGCCCAAAGGCTTCCTGGGCAGGCCGCGGCACGGGCCACATGCCCGTTTCTTGGGGCCATGTTCCTTCGTTGCGTGCAGGCAGACTCCGTAGGGATCGGAACTCGGCCCAGGAAGCACGACCCCTCCTGTGCTCGTCCCACCGCCCCACGCTCCTGGTCTCCCTCCGAGGCGGCGTCACCCCCAGACTCTGTCTCTGCTGCTGCCAGCGTAGGGCGGGGGGGCAGACCTCCCCCGCTGCCCTAGAGGGGTACCTCAGTGCTCCCAGGGGGAGGCAGGGCTCACGGGGGCCTTCTGCCACTTAGAGAAGACTCACCCCTGTAGCTGCGGCCTGTGCTGGGGCCCCTGCTGCCCACGCCGGCCCCTGCACAACGCACAGCCCAAGAGGGCAGCCAGGCTCCACGTGGGCGAGGACGGGGGGTGGGGATTCTCCCCCTTCTGCCAGAGGGCCCGGGCCCCCAGCCCAGCCCCCGCGCCCTTCCCCAGGGACTCTCTTCTCTGAGTCCCGGGCCGGGGGAACTGATGGGCCCTTGGCGTCCACTGCAGAGTCCCCCAGATTCCCTCCCCAGGACACTGCCCTGCCCTCAGCTCCAGAGCACGCAGGTGATGGCGGCTGCTGCTGTGTGCTTCCTGGGAGCACTGTGGCCCCGAGCAGCCCAGAGGGGCCCCGTCTTGCGCCTTCCTCCTGCTCCTGCTCTGCCTCGGAAGGCTTTGGAGTCTGGGCAGGCCCCTGCCCTGCCGTGGGGCTCCTGCCCCCTCTAACTCTCCGTCCTCCTCCTCCTCCTCCTTCCCTCCCTTCTGTTTTCTTTCCTGAAAGCTCCCCAGGGACCGGCACCCCCACACTCCTGAGCGCTCCCGAGCCTCTCCCTGGGGCCAGCGCCGACAAGCACCGTCTTGCCCAGTGGGCACGCTCGCCTCCATTGGCCCAGCCCCGAGCACCACCAGGGCCCCATTCCTGCGCGATTCACTCATCCCCCTGCCTGGGAACCCCGCCCCCAGCCCCCACCCCCTTCTGGGCCTCTGGGGTCCGTGCTGGCTCCCCTCCCCGCCCCCCCTCTGCCCTGCCCCACCCTGCCACTGCGGGTTCTCTTTGAAGGACAGCTGAGCACAGGGCAGGCGCTGCTGCGTCGTTTGATCATGACTCTCGAGTTTGCTTCTCCATCCGCCTCTGCCTTTACCCATTTCCAAAGCAAACAAGCGCGCAATTAACTCCCTGGTCGTCATAGCTAATGACCCGCTCTCAGCTCCCGGCAGCAGGGAGGTGGGCCTGGCGGCTGCCTCCAGAGGGGGCATGGCCAGCTCCTAACTCAGCCTGAGGGGCCCTGTGGAAAGGCATTAGGATGGGGACAGGAAACCTTTGGGGAGGGCGGTCCCCAGGAAGGCAGGAGCGCTCAGGGCCCTGGGGAAGGGGACAGGTGGGGAAAGATGCAAGTCAGACACCCAGAAGGAACTATAGGGAGGAAGTGGGGCAGGGGGGCGAAGGTCCTAGAAGATACTGGGTGGGGGGATGGAGAGGGGGTGGGCAGCCTCCTGGGTGAGGCGCGTCCGAGCTTGTGGAGAGCGGCCTTGAGCATGGCTGCGGTTGGGTCCTGGAGGTGCAGACGGGGAGTCCCAGCTGCGGTCAGAGCCTCCATCCATCATGCCATGAAAGGCATCGCCCCCTCCGGGCAGGTGGGGGAAGGGGCGAGGGTCCCCTGGCAGCACTACAAGGGGCTCCAGGCTCCCGAGCATGGTTGGGAAGGGCCCTGGGGGTTGGAGAGGGAGGAGAATAAAATTAAAAAATAAGATTTCTCTGGGGCCAGCCTGTGAGGAGGGGCCAGCTGGCTGCCGGGCACCCGGAGCCGGATCCTCAGAGTTCTGCGGGGCCCCCCACAGCCGGTGGGAGACAAGCAAGGCCCCAGACGAAAGGCTGCTGGGGCTTAGGGGTGCTCGGAGCTGGGCCCCGAGGTGGGGGTCAGGTCTCCCCCCACTGAGAGCACAGCCCAGGCCGTGGCAAAGTTCTACCCTGCACCCCTGTAGAGGAGGGGCCTGGCCCTGGGCCGTGGGCCCACACAGAGCTGAGCCGGCCCCTAGGGTGGGCTCCCAGGGTGGCCGGCAGCCGCAGGCCCCTGAGATAAGCAGGTTCACAGGGAGAGCTGCACCCTGAGGTCAGGAGACGTGCGTGGGGGGTGCTCTCGAGGGGGCCGAGTCCCAGCGAGAGTCAGGCTGGGGCCGAGGCCCCCGCAGACAGGAAGGGAAACTTCTGGAAACGCCTGTGCTCTGGGAGGGTGGCGGCAACCGTCCCGGCGGGTTGCTGGCCGCTGCTGGTGCGCCTCCCTCCGGAAGGTGCCGGAAGGTTCTCGGTGGAGGATCTGCTGCAAGCCTGGACTCAGCTCCATCCTGTGAGCCCGACACTCTTATAGTCCCACTTTACACACAAGGAACAAAAGGCGCAGGGACCCTGACTGTCCTGGGCTGGCAGCGGGGTCTTTCCCTGCCCTGGCGACAGCCCATGCACACATCCCTGACCCCGCGCCCTGGATCTCCCCAGCCCGGGTCAGCTCCTGGGCAGCTCTGTCTGGAGCCACCTATGAAGGACTCAGTTTCCCCAGAGCTGGCCAGCATGGACAAGACGGAAGTGAGAAGTAGGGCCCCACGACAAGACTCAGAGAAGCCGGCTGGAGGGGGTTGGGGAGGCACTGGGAGGGGTTTGACACATTGCACCTGATCTTCTCCGGGGGCTTGGGAAGTATTTGCCCAAATGGAAAAATTTAGGGGCAGGGTCACAAGCACGGTGTCCTATCAGAACTTATCACCCACGGGTGGGACGGGGATGGGGTGAGGAGAGATTGAGGGTGAGAGCATCTGCCAAACACGACACAGAGAGTCTAAGACACTCCCTGGCTCTGAAAGCTAAGTGTCTTTCACCTCCTCCAGGAAGTCTTCCTAGATAGTCCATTTAGCTCTAATCTCTTCCTCTGCCGTGCCTTGGACTGTTTGCCTATGCCTTGAACCTGCATCACTCACTGGAAAACAAAACAACGACGCAGAGAGACAGAGGGCAGAGAGCACGCCCAGAGCCCCCGCCCTCACACTCAGCCCAGGGGTCTGGCACACCTCAGGGGTGCGGGCCTGGGCCAGGAATCCCAGGGGCCGAGCAGGGGCTGAGTTCTCTGTCAGGAGGTAAAGAGGTTCAGGTGGGGGCTGCCCCAGCTCCCCCTGACTCCAGAGAGAAAGAGGGGAGGGGAGCCAGGAGTCAGAGCCTGGGGGCTTGGGAGCCAGCCCGAACTTGCCAGGGCGAGAAACAGCATCTCCCCGGCTGGCAGCTCTAGGCTAGCCCACATCCTACCCTCTCCCTGCTCCGGCTGCCAACCCTCAGCCCTGCACCAGGGAAGGTGCAGTACCCGGAGATGCTGGTAGGGGGCAGCAGATGCCCAGAATACAGGAACCCTGAATGTTGGACACCAGCTGCGGCTGGGGAGTGAACATGGGAAGGTGTTCGGGAAAGGGACCCAGTGCTCTGCCCCATGCCCAGTCCTTTCTGCCAGGGCTCTGCCGCTGCGGGGCAGCTGCGAGGCCCACGAGCACAGGGGCATCACCGCTGTCTCCCGAGCTGGGGTTCAAGGTGGCAGGAAGCACAGTCTCCCCACACGGCTGACATCTGGGTACTTTCGTATTCCAAATACTCTTCCTTCGTGACACTTCTGACAATATGTCTGAGGGCTGACGCCCGAGATGTAAGCCTCAGCCTCCCTCTCCTGTCACTCGGTCTTCCTGAGTGGGCCTCACTCACTGTCACTGTCATCCTGTTGCTCGTCGATTTGCTCGAGCGGGCACCAGTCACGTCTCCATTGTGAGACTTGTTGTTACTGTTTTTGGCATGTTGAATACGCCACAGGGAGCTTACCAGGCTCTGCTGTGCAGGCGAGATACTCTCGGTAGCTTTCCAGGCTCTCCGAGAGGACGGAGGAATTGAACCTGGGTCGGCCGTGTGCCAGGCGAACGCCCTACCAGTTGAGCTATTGCTTCTCATCTTAGGTATTCTTAGTTCTGACTCCGTCCACATCACAGGCGCTCCATTTGTAACATGCTCAACAATCACCCTGGGACTAGTTAAAAAGGGAGCGTCTGGGCCTGCTGACCCTCCGTCTGGCGGAGACTTCAGAAGTGCAGGTTACAGAGCTCCCCCGGGCGACAGGAAGGCCTGGGGCTCTTGAAAGCCCCACCTGGACTCCCTTCTTTTGGCTGAGCTGTTCTATCCCTCCACGCCCCGATATCCTTCCCTGCAAAGTGTGTCTATTGGACGGCACCTCAAGCGTTGGCCGCGGGGGGAATGAGGTGAGTCCCAGCACAAACGCTCGAAGGGCACGCAGAGCGCCAGGGGAAATCGCTTGGCAGCAACCGTGTGTCACAAGTACTGCATCGGCCTGTAGGGCTGCACCTCGGGGGCCGCTTGCCCCAGACAGTCGGGACTTCCTCCAGGTGTCTGCGAGTCCCATTCAACATGTGTCCACAAGTGTCACAGCGAGGCTGACAAGTTATTTGAACCGCAGACAGGTAGTGCATATGACACACACATGGATTGACATATGCTCTGTCATTGCATGGATGCCCCTCATCGGGACAAGTGTGTGTGTGTGTGTGTGTGTGTGTGTGTGTGTGAGTGCATGTGTGTATATGAGTGCATGTGTGTATATGTGTATACATACGTGTGTGCTTGTGCGTGTGTGTGTGCACGTGTGTGCATGTGCACGTGTGCATATATGTGTGTGTGTGTGCATGCATGCACTGCGTGCATGTGCACGTGGGGCTCTCCTCCCCGTGTAGGCTGGCTGAGGCTAAGTCAAACACTCCTGCATCAAATGGATACGGGGTTCTCACTCTGAGTCACCCTGGGGGACCCCGAGCCAGGGAAGATGTGGGGCAGTGTGAGGAGACAGACAGCAAGGCTAACAGTCATAGGGGTTGGGCATGAGGGCAGTGGCTTGCAGGCCTGCAAAGGGGGGTCACAGCCGGCTTGCAGGCTGTGAAATGGGGGACAGTGGGGTGCTTGGGCGGCAGTGCTAGAGCCCTCCTCACGGAGAGATTCGTGGCTTGATGGCATCTGTCTCCCTGGAGGACCGGAAAGTGCAAGCACCTGTGAGGTGGCGTTTAGTAGGGACCTTCAGGGAGATGGGGCCTGGGAACCCAACTGGCAAAGATCTTTGGGTGTGCAAAGACAGGGGCTGCTCCGAGGGAAACCAGCATGCAGGGATGAAGGAGGTGGGGCACCTTGAGCTAGACTTAGCCTCCTCATCCACGGGGACTCGGCCGCAGTGCCTTGCTGGCCCACACACGCCCACACACGCCAGCTTCCTCCCGTGAGCAACTTTTCCCGGCTGCACTCAGGACCCGACAGCCCTGGTCCAGCTTGAGTTCCTTGTTTCTCTGGAATCCTATCCCAGCCCCAACACAGTGGGCCCAGTGAGTGTCCACGTCCCTTGGTCACCCCAGCTCCTGAACAGAAAGCCTGGACAGCGGTCTTGCTCAGAGCGCTGCCACCTGAGCATAGAGGGACCGTCGTAAAAACAGGCCAGGTCCCGGGTGGAGGGGGACGGGGACCCGCCGGAGCAGTGTGGGGTGGCAGGCAGGGCCTCCTGGCTGGCGGAGTGTCGGGGTCCATGAAAGGGGGCCACACTGCCAGCCAGGATGCTGGGGTGCCCGGCGGAGCTCCAAAGCCTTTGGACCAGGCTGGACTCTGCTACTGCGCCAGCTTCAGGGCCCAGGGCCCGAGGGTCATGAGCCTGTCCTGGGCATGTCCGCAGTATCTCGGCAGTTTCTGGCAGTCAGCTCTCCCCTGAGCCTGCCTGGGTCTGGGGGAGGCCGGAGGAGGCAGCGCAGAGGCCAAGGGTCCACAGGGAGACACAGAGACTCGAGTGACAGCCATCATTTATTGCAGGGGAAGCCGAGACCCGGGCAGGACCCCGGGCGGACGGCACAGAGACAGAGAGGCCCTTAGCCACAGAGACCCAGGAGGGGTGCGGGGACCAGAGGCTTGCCTGGGGGGGGAGGGGGTGGGCGGAGTGTCCTGCGCGTGGGTGCGACCACAGGCCCTGGGGACCCGTGGACGCTGGCCCGGGGGAGGTCAGCGCCAGGGCTCAGAGCACCGGCCGGCAGACAGCGACAGTGGGGGCACCAACAGCTGGGGGGACTTTGAAAGGGCCTGGGGGGTGCGGGGCTGGGGGCTCCACAGCGCTCTGCCCGCCCGCAGAGCCGCCCCGCGTCCACCGCTCATCTGGAGCCCTTCTTGGCCGCGCAGCTGGGGCCCGAGGGCTTGGCCAGCGGGTCCTTGAACTCGCTGCTGCCACAGCTGCCCTTGGTCTTCACTTCCGCCGCTGCCGCCGGCTTGTAGCTGTAGCTGCTGGAGGCGCCGAAGCCCACGCTGAAGCCGGCCCCTGCCGGCCCGGCGTTGGTGTTGCTGATGACAGCTGCGGGCAGAGACGGAGACCCAGCGCCCGTCAGCCAGCCCGGGGGCTCCCGGCCCCTCCTCCAGTCGCTCCCGCAGCGGGACCTCGCTGGGACTCAGCCTCCCTTCTGCAGTTTCCCCGTACGAGGGCCTGGGCGCCTGCTCTGAGCCCGGCAGGGCGAGTGCTCAGGGCCGATCTAGCCCCCGGGCCTTAGCAAGTTGGTGAATGACCTTCACCTCCTCCAGCGTGGCACCTCCCTGCGCCCCACGCGAGTCTTCACATGGGAGAAGAGGACTTTTCAGCCTTTTCAGCCCTTACCCTGCGCCCCCCAGCCCCTGCAGCCCAGGGCCCTGATTCTGGCCCAGTCTGTACAGAGATACAGAAATAGATCTCACAGCACGTCAGCCTGAGCCATGGCCTTCCACCTCACTTGGGCTCTCGCCCGACCTTCCCATTGGTCCGGGACACGGTCCTCTCTCAACTGCTCCCCTCGGTGACTGAAGCCAGCCTGGTGCCCCCGAGCCCCCCCTGAGGGCACACTAGGGTTATTCAAGGATTCTGACTTCTCAGCATCCTGGGGTCAGAGGGCCTGAGATGTCTGGGAGGCAGCTCAGGGCACAGCGGGGCCTGGAGATACTCACAGATGCTCACGGAGTTGGGGTATTCACCGGACATCCTGCAGGGGGGAGACAGCGGGCGAGCCCTCCGTAAGCCACCACTCCTCTCGGGGTGTCCCGCCCTCTCCTCTCCCCGTGACTCAGCTTCCCCTCCCGGGATGCGCCCCCTTCTGCTTCAGCCCCGTCCTGGCTTCCTCTCCCCATCCGCCCAGGGTGTCTCCCGAGCGGAGACCAGGGTGAGCGATCTGCTTCGAGGACTCGGTTCCCGTCCAAGTGGTGTGGGCGTCATCTGCTGTGTGGGATAATGGCCTTCGCGGCCCCAAGTCATGCCCCGGTCTGTGGCCATTAAAGGCATGAGCTCACTTCCTCCCTGGCTCACTGCCTCACTTGAACTCAGATGACTCCTGGCGGCCATTCATGTCCCCCCCCATAACCCCCGACCCAAGGTGCCGCCGTGCCCAGCGCTGCTGTTGTCTGGCTTCCTCTCCTCCAGCTTTAAGGCGCTCACCCTCGTTCCTCCCTCGTCTCTAAGTTGGATCTCCACTCCCGCACCCCGTCAGGTCTACTCTCTCAGAAGGACTCCAGCAGGAACAAATCATTCATCCTGGGGACAAACCCCAACGGTGCCCGCGCCCCTCACCGGCACTCCTCGCCCTCCAGCAGCTTCCGGTAGGTGGCGATCTCCATGTCCAGCGCCAGCTTGGTGCTCATCAGCTCCTGGTACTCCCGCAGCATCCGGGCCAGCTCCTCCTTGGCCTGCTGCAGGGCGCCCTCCAGCTCGTCCAGCTTGGCGCGGGCGTCCTTGAGGGCACAGTCGCCCCGCTGCTCTGCGTCGGCAATGGCCGTCTCCAGGTTGGAGCACTGGAGGCAGGAAAGGGTTCCTCACCCTGAGCCAGCCGGGCATCTGCTCAGGGCACATGCCCCTGCAGCATCACCAGCAGTGACTGTACCACCCCGACTCCTGCTCGGGGCTCCGGCAAGAAGGGGGCAGTTAGTGGGGGAACACACGTGGGCCCTCCGCCCTCTGCCATCACCTCTAAAAGTCTAATGCCAACCCTGAGAAAGCCTTTGTTTTGTGCAATCCTGTACAATATTTTTGTAAATGGGAACTAATAGCTGTTAACAAAACACCTGCCCCACGAGTGTCTGGCCTCCTGAGCCACAGAGGCCCAGCTTGCTCTGGCAGACAGAAGCAGACCCTTGCAGGGGTCCCTCAGTGGGTCCTGAGCACGGCCACACGGCTTTCCTGAGCCCCTGCCCTCGGGTGTGTGTGCAGGCTAAGGTCCAGGGGATCTAGGCATCCAGCGCCTGTTCCTGGCGTGTCCCTTTGGTCTGGGGATAAACTGGCTTCAATTCAACAGGAACCTCTGCTCCTGTGGCTGGATAGGCCACTGTCCAGCCGGCACCACCCTCCTCCCTCGGCAGGCCGGGACTGGGGAGGTGGGGTGGCTGGCGGCTGTCTCCATGGAGACCACGAGGTTCCCTTCCTCGATCAAACCCACCTGCTTCTTCACATTCCCGATCTCGGAGCGGATCCGCTGGATCAGCCGGTTGATCTCGGAGATCTCGGCCCGGGTGAGCTTGAGGTCGTCACCGTGCCGGCCGGCTGTGAGCTGCAGCTCCTGGATCTGTGGTGAGAAGGAGAGAGGGGGAGCACCGGACCCGAGCATGTGCCCTGTGGGGTGTCCCAGGAGTGGGCAGAGGGCCCCGGGCCTCCTCCGAGCTCTCAGTGTCTGAGAGGTGCAGGCAGAACCCAGAGCTAGCGGGGGGAATCCTTTCCTTCTCAGAGCACACCCCCCCGCCACCACCAGCTTCACAGGACCCCGTTGTCTAGAGTGAGACCCCAGGGGAGTCCGAGTGTCCTGTCTTCACTATGACAAAGACAGAGACAAGACTGAAAAACAGGATCACCCAGAAAAACTTGTGTGTGTGTGTGTGTGTGCATATGTGTGTGTGTGCATATGTGTGTGTGTGTTGGGGGGGTCATTATCGGGCTTCTGGGTGTGGCCTTGCTACAGAGCCCTGGCAGGGGACAGGACCCAATGGAAACCCCTCGCATGGTTCAAGATAGTGGTGGCCAGTCCTGGCCCCCTGGAGGCAGTTCCACGAGGCCCGTCTTCAGGACACAGGAGGCATCTCCACGCAGACATTGGGTGTGCACAGCCTACCCCGTGCAGCTCCCGGCACACTCCCAGGCAAGCACACTCGCTCACATGTGAACATACATGCTGGGAGAAGAGGGGGCAGCCGGTTCTCGGCACCCGTGTCCCCTGCCCACCTTGGTCTGGTAGAGCGCCTCGGCCTCGGCCTTGCTCTTCAGGGCGATGTCCTCGTACTGGGCGCGCACCTCGGCGATGATGCTGTCCAGGTCCAGGTCCCGGTTGTTGTCCATGGACAGGACCACGGACGTGTCGCTGATGTGGGACTGGAGCTGCGCGATCTCCTGGGGACATTTTGGGGAGCAGGGCCAGTGAGAGGGGGTCCGTGCAGACTCCGTTGCTCCTGATCCCGCCAACGAGTCTCCAGCTCTCCCACTCCTGCCCTGCATGGGGGTCCTGGCCGCCTGCAGCAGCAGTGACCGGGCCCATCTTCCCCTGCAGTTCCCCTCGGGCCTCCCCGTTCTCCTCACAGCCCCTGTTGACCAGCTTCCTGCTGTGCTGAGGGGAGTCCAGCTCTGGACCCCTCGGCCCAAACCACGGCCCTGCTTGGGACGAGTGCCCCACAGGCCGCACCGACCATGCTCACGAGAGAGCCGCGAGCTTCTCACCTCGTCATAGAGGTACTTGGAGAACTTGATCTCGTCCGCCAAGGAGTCCACCTTGGCCTGGAGCTCCACCTTGTTCATGTAGGCCGCGTCCACGTCCTGGGGACAGAGAAAGAAGAGGGACAGCTGCCCTGTCTCCACACTCCCTCATTGCACAGCAGACTCGGGGGGCCCACCCTGGCCCTGTTGTCCCACAGGAGGGCTCCAGCCCGAGAGCAAACCAAGTCGGCGTTCACGTGAGGGCTATTTCGGGGGTGCAGAAGTGACTCTGGTCGGCCCGGGGAGCAGCGTGTGACCCAGGCTGGACTTAGAGACGGGAGCTGGGACCTTCAACTCTCAGGTGTCTGAGTGACCCATGGGGGGTCTCCCAACCTCCAGACATCACGGAGCATGTGCCCCGGAACCCACCACCTGCCTCCAGCCCCCTCACCTTCTTGAGCACCACAAACTCATTCTCAGCAGCTGTGCGTCTGTTGATCTCCACCTCGTACCTGTGGGAGAGATGGGACAGCGTGTCCATGGGGCTGGTTCAGCTCTGCCCACGCTTCCTGGGCAAGTTATGGTCACTTCCTATGCCAAGAGCTCCCTGACAGGGGTCTATAGCTGGGACCGGCACCCTGTGGGCAGACACAGCCCTCCTGACAGATTGTAGCAGGACACATGGAATAACAGATATATTGCTCAAGGCATGTGCTGCCTCCTGCATCCATCTGAACATGCCTCTGGGGCAGAGGGTCCCTGGCTCACCCCTTCAGCATCACCTCCTCCATCACAGGCACAGGACCTCTGCCAGCTGGGACCCCAGGGAGGGGCATTTGCCTAGGGTACAAACACTTCCCACGCCCTGGACAAAATCCCATTCCCGCTGCAGACTGTTAACCCTGTACCCTGTTTCTTACACAAATTTTGGTTCCAGGTGAAGTACAAGGTCTTGAAAAGAAGGGGTGCGTGTGTGTGTGTGTGTGTGTGTGTGTGTGTGTGTGGTAGACGCAGGGCTGGGGTGTTACCACAGAGTTTGCACACAAGGGGCTGGTAAGTGTGTGAATCCTTTCATTGAAGGCTGCATTATTCCATCCTTACTATGCCAAAGAGCTGATTTGGGGATATTTGGAATTTTTCGAGCATAGGAAATGCTAGAAAATGCCTTTTTAAAATTTTTCATTTAGTTTAACACAAGCAATTCTTGGGAACTTTTTCTTTTCCTCTTTCATCCATCACTGATTTTTCCACACATGTGCACACACACACACACACACACACACACACACACACACACACACACACACACAGAGCTCAGGCCCTGTTGAGTGTTTGAAGTAGTATGGGTTAGTGAAAAGGGTTATTTAAAATGAGACTGGAACAGTTCCCAAAACTTCCGTATTTTTCTCCTAAACTGCATAAAACATACTGAAAACGGTTTTTAAAAATTATCTCGGATTCTATGTATTCAAAGGTAATTGAAATCTCTTTATCTAACTATATTATAGTTTCTATTACTAACAATCTCTCTCATGTAAAATGTTCAGTCTTATCTTTCTATGAACAGAAATAAAAGCAAAGATGCAAGTTACAGACCAGTGAATTTTCAGTCATTTATCTTTCTATCTAACAAATACATGAAAAGCTTAATCACGATGATTATCAAAATTGGCATTCATTTGTTACAAATAGCTTTTCAAATAAAAACAGCTTCACTATTTATCTCTTATTTATCTCTTCATAAATGAGTGATCATGGTACCTCATAATGCATTATTCAATAATGCACTCTCCAAAATGTATTCCTTAATTGATTGCAGAATAAAATTTTACAGTAGTCCCCAAAGAACAGGTTGAGATTTTTATTTGAATTTAGAAATAAAGCCAGGCTTTCTAAACAATGAAATCTCTTATTTCTCTAATTTTACAACAAAAGTTGACTTTTCCAATTAAGATAGATGGTCATTATTTTCTATAAAATAAATCTGCACTAAAAGTGTGAAAACATTTATTTATGTACATTTATTAAAATGTTGGGAGGGGGAGCATACTTTTTAAGAAGTTGCCCCATTCCCAGTGCTGTCTGGTCTGCTGAATTAAACTCAATGCCCGAAGCAAAGGAACAGCATCTGAACAGTCATTTGATTAGTCTGGGAAAAGCTATTTTGCAAACTTCCCAGAAACCTGGAAGGTAAATGATTTTACTGAGTAGGAAACTAATCCCCATTTTTCAAGTCAAATGACAACTTCTGAGTTTTACTTTCAACAAAGAAAAAGATAGAAACTGAGTTGTCAGCAGAAACTCTGTTAGATCCTTAGCAATAAGTTATGACTCTGACATGCAATATTTCATCTACGAAAGAATGTCAAATGTGGGGAACTTCAGAGGCACCTGGGGTAAGTCAGTGAACAAGGAAAATAGCCCTTCATAGATCAGAGAGAAGTAACAGACATGGTTAAAAAGTGAATTACATAGAACATAAGGAAGTGGAAAGGTCTATTGAAGGAAGAAAATGCAGAAAATTTGGAAAGAACCCAAAGAACCGGGTGATCCTGTCCTTGCAAAACTCCTCTCAGTAAAACCTCTGCGCATGCTCTGAGGAGCATGAAAAACACAGAGGACCACACTCAGTCACTCACACAGAAAACTGCCCCTCCAACTCTTTAAGAAAGGTATTTCCAAATACAGTTTTCACATTTCATTATTTGACAAAACAGTGGTCCATATTTTATACAGCTCAAAACAGATGGGAGGGGAAATTAGTACAGTGGGTAAGGCGTTTGCCTTGAACATGGCTGACCCAGATTTGATTCCTCCGTCCCTCTCAGAGAGCCCGGCAAGCTACCGAGAGTATCCCACCTGCATGGCAGAGCTGGGCAAGTTACCCGTGGCATATTCGATATGCCAAAAATAGTAACAACAAGTCTCACAATGGAGATATGGCCCACTTGAGCAAATCGATGAACAACGGGATGACAGTGATACAGTGGTACAGAACAGATATCTAGGTATTGAAAAACTTAGATTCAGGGGCCACAGCAATAGTATAGCAGGTAGGACACTTGCCTTGACCCAAGTTTGACTCCCAGAATCCTGTATGGTCCCCTGAGCCCTGCCAGGCATGGCCCCTGAGCACAGAGCAAGGAGTAAGCCCTGAGAAGTGACAGGTGTGACCCAAAAACAAACAAACAAAAAGAAAAGAAAGAAGGAAAGAAGGAAGAAAATAGGAAGGAAGGAAGGAAGGAAGGAAGGAAGGAAGGAAGGAAGGAAGGAAGGAAGGAAGGAAGGAAGGAAGGAAGGAAGACCTAGACTAACAAGAAACAAACTCCTTGATACTTTCAAGTTTAGAATTCTGCACTTTTATACAGATTAGGAAGATCCATGTACCAATATAGGCATTAAATATATCAATGATAAAATTAGTGGTAGATCCTATGACTCTCAGTATGGTGAATGATTCATCCAGACAGTAAACAGTGAAGTTAGAACCCAGATCCCATACCCTTGACAGCAGGGATGTGGCATTTTCCATCTGCAGCACTTTGTCACTCAGAAGAGTTTCTCAGACCTTCCTGGCTATCATTACCCTCTCAACAGCTGTTTAGAGTATCCAGAGAGGGACCAGTACCTGGCATAATTATTAAATTTGTGTTGGATTTGCATAAATATTAAAGCTAAAGCTCACAGAGGCTTGAGACCCACTGGACTAGCAAGTGGAGATTCTAGATCACCTGTCTAGAAGGTGACTTCTTTGTTACCAGGGTCCTGTTCAAATTTCTACTGGATTCCATCTGCTATTTAGCTATCCCCCATTTCAACCCATATTCAGTCCCATGCACTGGGCACTTTCTGAGTGTAACTGAAGCCTGGCACCATAGCCGTGTGCTTTCCGAGGAATGTGGTCCAGATCCCGGGAGCAGGGGATGTTAAGAGTGGGACACAGAGAGACTGAACGTGGTACTAGAGAAATTGCTCACCCTGACCGTCTCCACTGCTCTGAATTATCGGTCAAGGCTTTTCTCCCCAGGATTCCTTAGAATTCCTGGCACCTGGAAACAAGCTTCCAAAACAGCAGGTCACAAGCCTAAATATTCTCCTCCCTCCTTGCTGGCTCTACCAAGGAGAGAAAGGATGGTTGGTCCCAAGCCTAATCGCCAAGATTCTCCATCAAGGGGATTCAGCAGCAGCGTGGAAGTGCCTCGACAGGACAGAAGGCTTGAAAACTGATTTCAGCTTAGCTTCAAGAACTGTTGCGGGAGAGGGTGTGCAGGCTCTCTTGCTCCCAAATGGAAAATCTCACTCAGGAGCCATCAGATCCTTTACATTTGTCTATGGGGCTTCAAGGAGAGTCTCCCCATACCTGCCTCTTGCTGTTCCTCCATTTCTTTTTTTTTTGGTTTTTGGGTCACACCCCACGATGCACAGGGGTTACTCCTGGCTCTGCACTCAGAAATTACCCCTGGCGGTGCTCAGGGGACAATATGGGATGCTGGGAATAGAACCTGGGTTGGCCTCATGCAAGGCAAACGCCCTACCCGCTGTGCTATTGCTCCAGCTAATTATTCCTCCATTTCCAGGGTGAAAGATGAAGCACTTGGAGCACCCTTTGCACCTGGATCTTCCCTTATCCTGAGCCTTACGAGAGGCTTATGGCAGCTGTGTGGGCAAACGAGCTAGGACATTCTCAAGAGCAACCATGTGTGAGGTGTGATCTCAGGGGGCGGCTTCTTGGCCCCATCACTCACCTCTTCTTGGACTCCTCCACCAGGTCCTGCATGTTCCTCAGCTCCGAGTCCAGCCTCACCCTGTCCCCCGACAGTGCCTCCAGCTGCTTCCGCAGGGTGCTGATGTAGCCCTCAAAAAAGGGCTCCAGGTTCTTCTTGCAGTTGTTCAGTTCCAGCTGCTGCAGAAGGTTCCACTTGGTCTCCAGCACCTGGTTCTGCTGCTCCAGGAAGCGCACCTGGAAGACAAGCATGGCCCTAGCCTAGAATCTCTCCACTGGCCCTCTCATGAGTAGGGAGGGGGCCCCAGAGCTGAGAGGCGGTCATCCCGGGGAGGGACAGGGCAGGAAAAACCAAGGTGGACTCAGTTAGGGATACATGCCCAACTGAGGGTCCAGGTCAAGAGAAAAGAGGGGAAGATGGGTTGGGGTGCAGCCTTGAGCTGGTGCCAGGAGCTCTCATGGGATGATGTTTTTAGAGAGAAGGGAATGGGAGGGAGGCAAGGGAGGAATGCGGGTGGGGATTGGTCCTGGAATGTCACTTCCTGGAGCTCACTCTTCCTCACATGCTTTTACTATGTATAGCTGTGCCTCAGTTTCCAAAGCGGACTATCATGTCTTCACAAGCTTCCTTTGGTTAAGCAACCAAAGATGTCACATCAAGGGACTAGATCACTGCAAGCTCTGTGGCAACTCAGCAGTGTTTTCCTTCACACAGCTGTGAGAAAGACCAGGGCTAGAGCGAGAGTGAGGAAGGTAGGGCGCTTGTCTTGCAGGCCACCTACCCAGGTTCGATCCCTGGCACCTTAAATGGTCCCCTGAGCACCAGCAAGAGTAATTCCAGGAGTAAACCCTGAGTATCGCTGGGTGTGACCCGAAAGTGAACAGGGAGGAAGGGGGAGAAAAGGAGAGTGAGAGAGAATGAGAGAGGAGAGAGAGGGGAGAAAGAGAGAGGGAGGGAGGAAGAGGAGGAAGGGAGGAAGAGAGAGAGGGAGGGAGAGAGGGAAGGAGAGAGGGAGGGAGAGAGAGAGAGTGCGCCTGGGGAAGACCAGACTGAGAGGGAGAAGGCATCCTTTCCCTCTGGGATCAGAACTGTGCTACCGTTCCTGTCCACCCCCATCCCACCCTCACATCATCTGCCCGAGCACGCCGCTGCCTGCCCGCCACCATATCTCAACCTCTCTCATCTCCATTCCTCATCTTCACAGCAGAATGATGGGAGTCGTGGGCTGTGGGTTGCTAAATGAGAACCACCAGGCACCAAGGAAGGCACATGGCCTGTGCTCCCTGTTACTCAGGGTCCAGCCCCTCAGCCCCTCTGCCAGGCAGAGACCAGGCAGGTGCGTTTCTGGTCTCCCAGAACTCCCCAGGTGCGTTGCTGCCTCCACCCCAACTCCCACACATACATGACCCCGAAGCTCTCCCTCCGGGTCTTCCTCCCAGGCGATGGCTCGGGGCCCTGGTCCTTTTCTCTCTCCTCAAATACCCTCCCGACGAGCAACCCCATGCTGGCCCCTATCCTCCAGTACCTTCCAGTTCATTCTCCTTCCCCTAAGAATCAGGCCCTATGACTCGCATTGGGTTACTCTCGGAGCTGGGTTACGCGGAGACCCCAGCTCTGAGTCTGATTCAAAGAGCTGATTCCACACTGCCCTGCCCCTGACTTCCACCCACCTACTCCCTTGCAAGGATCTCCGTGTGCAGTGGAAGGAATCAAACTCCAAACAGCAGGCTGGAGCAATAGTACAGCAGTAAGGGCATTTGCCTTACAGGCGGCCAACCGGGGTTCGATCCCCAGCATCCCATATGGTCCCCCAGCACCTCCAGGAGTGATTCCTGAGTGCAGAGCCAGGAGCAATCCCCTAACATCGCTGAGTGTGGCCCAAAAAACAAAAAGCAAACAAAAAAAAAATCCCATCATTGGGAGAGCGTGCCAGCTCTGTGCCAAACGCTTTAAAACACCTGCGTATTCTCTGTCCAACCCTCAGGGTGAGCCCTTCCTCGCCCACTGACAGATGGGGGAAGGGACTCAGAGATGCCCAGCAGCCCAGGTCCCCGCAGAGCTGCCCCCGCGAAACAAGTCCCACCCCACGAAAAGGAGGATGCCCGGGACCCACCTTGTCGATGAAGGAGGCGAACTTGTTGTTCAGAGCCTTGATCTGCTCCCGCTCCTGGGCGCGCACCTTCTGGATCTCGGGGTCCAGCTCCATGTTGAGGGGCGCCAGGAGGCTCTTGTTGACGGTGACCTGCGGGATGCCGCCGGGCGGGCACACGGAGGGGCACGCGGGCCCCAGCCCGGCGCTGCCGAAGACGGTGCCCACGAAGCCGGCCACGCGCCCGCCGCCCGCGCCCCCCGCGCAGTGGCCGAGCGCGTAGGCGGCGCCGCGGCCCGCGCCCGCGCTCAGGGCCAGCCGGCGGCCGCCCCCCGCGCTGAAGAGGCTGCGGCTGCCGAAGGCCGCGGTGCTCTTGACGCCGGCGCGGAAGGAGGCCGAGCTGCTGCTCACGCGGCCCGAGATCACCGCCGAGCAGCCGCTGAAGCCCAGGCGCTCCCCGCCGGGGTAGTGGTGCATCTGGCGGCTCATGCTTCGAGGAGGACCAGGGGGGCGGCGGCGGCGCAGGAGAGGGGTGCGGAGTGGCTGCCCTGGCCCGCTCCGCTCGCCCCTTAAATAGCCCGGCCCGGGGGCCCGGCCGGCCGCCTAATTTGCAGGTCCGGGACATCTTTTAGGCCACACTGGGGCCTCTTGCGGTTCCGTTTCAGTAAATTACCATTCCCGAACCCAGATTTTTGTCTCCTCCGCCCTGAACTCCCCCTGAGTCCCCTATAAAGTGGCCAGAACCCTGCATTTGCTTTGCTTCCCTCCTGCATTATAATAATTTGGCGACCTTATCTCCGCTCGCTGCTCTCCAATTACCGAGGTTATATCGCTGTCAGGATCTTCGGTGGAAGCTGCCAGTGGGCCTGGGCTTGCTGGAAGGAACAGCCAGAGAGGGAGAAGAAGGGATGGGTAGGGAAGGGTAGGGGGGAAGCAGCGAGGGGGCAGATGACCAGGCCGATCCTTCTCTGGGAGTATACCAATGAGGTCAAGAATATGCCAGATAATAGTTTCCTGGTTGTTCCCTGCTGCTTCCCTGGGCCTCCCCGTAAGGAGGCTCTGTCTGTTTCCAGAGCACAAACATTCCGAGGACAGACTTGTGACCGGTCACTGGGGTCTACCCCTTGCATCTGCACAGCAGCAGGAAGAATAAGGCCAATGAGGGGATGGTGGAGTAGACCCAAAGTTCCCCTGGTAGAACAGTTCTGGAATTAAAGGGGGGGGGTGTTCTGGCTTGGAAGGAGGGAAGGAGACTGGGGAGGTGGGGGCTTAGGTCCCTTGCCTTGCAAGGGGACAAGCCCAGCTCAATCCTCAGTATTGCACCTGCTGGTCTGAGAGTCACAGAATAGCCCTTGAGCAGTGTCGGTTGTAGCCCAGTCCTCCGCGTCCCCCACCAAACACCAACAAACCCTGGCAGATAGCGCAGAAAAGCTTTAGGAAGATGTCTATCCCCGGGTTTTGTGGTGTTCATCCAGTTGAAGGCACATCTAACCAGGACGTCTGCTGCCCTGGCGTCTCATTCTGTATGAAACTGTGAAGAGTCAAGAAGACTCCTTTGGAGTATCATGCTCAGTGAAATGAGTCAGAAAGAGAGGGACAGACATAGAAGGACTGCACTCATTTGTGGAGTATAGAATAACATCACATGAGGCTGACACCCAAGGACAGTAGATACAAGGGCCAGGGGGATTGCCCCATAGCTGGAAGCCTGCTTCATGAGCGGAGGAGGAGAAGGCAGATAGAATAGAGAAGGGATCACTAAGAAAATGATGGCTGGAGGAACCAGTTGGAATGGGAGATGCATGCCGAAAGTAGATAATGTACCAAACATGATGACCTCTCAGTGTCTGTGTTGCAAGTCATATGCCCAAAAGTAGAGAGAGAGTATGGGGAATATTGTCTGCCATGGAGGCAGGGAGAGGGTGGGAAAGGGGGGTAAACCCGGGATATTGGTGGTGGGGAATGTGCACTGGTGGAGGGATGGGTGTTTGATCATTGTGAGATTGTAACCCAAACATGAAAGATTGTAACTATCTCATGGTGATTCAAGAAAATAAAATTTTTTAAAAAGATGAAAAAAAAAAGAAGACTCCTTTGATAGGCTAAAAGAAGGCCCTAGAATTTCATTTTATATAAGTCTAGAGTATCTTTCTTCACTCTAATCCATTTTCCTGCTTTCCAACCCGAGTCCCTTTCCTTCTTCTCTTCCCTGACACGCAGCCCTTCCTCATGTGCTCCTCTGGGCCCCAGGTGGGTTCTGTGTTGTCACTGATTTCTCAGTCTGCCCATGAGTGTCTTAGGAATGCATTTCCTTCCTCCCGCCAGATTGACGGGACCCTCTGACCTAACCCCCATACCCAGCCCAGGCCTTGGCCGCGCCCAGACAGTGAGGATGAAACTAGACCTTCAGTTATATCCTGGAGTCTGAGTGTCCCTTAGGTTTTGTGGTGGGGGGGGTGGCCTGAGGGTGACTGATGGACACAGTCTCCCCAGAACCAATCACAGAGCTTAATGACAGCCATGCTGTTTACCCCACGGGGAACAGGGCCATGGGGACTGGGGTGAATAATGGGGCTGGCGCCACCACAGATGAACAGATAGAAGAGTCTCGGGTGTCCTGAGAGGGGCCGAGGATGGACTTTCTGTGCTAAAAGGTGGGGCTGTGGTCCACTCCCTCCGGAGAAGGAAGTCAGTGATGGTCATTGAAGAAACTCAAGATTATTCTTTTCATTAGTTCACAATATTTCTCCCTCTGTTCCATAATTGCTTCTCATTTTGTGGCCCTGCACACACAAGAAAGGAATTCTTTAAATTCTGGCCTTTGAGGATAAAAATGGTCCCGAGTTTAAGTTGAAATGTGTGAGATTGGCATAGGCTAGACTTTTCAAGAGAGACTTTGAAGTTGTCCTTTTCTTTATTTTCCGAGCACCTTTAAAAAAGCCAAACCACCCATCCTCTGGGACCAAGCCTCTGCTGCCAGGTAAGAGAACAGGTAAAATGACCTTTTCTTATCTGCCCAGGAAGGCTGACTAGCTAGGATGAATCAGGAATTCCTCAATCCCCAGGGTCCCCTTTCTTCAGATGATGAGACAAGGTGACACAGCAGGTTGCAGAGACATCAGCTGTGTGGGTGTGTGGGTAGATCAAAAGGTGACAGAGGTCCCGAAGAAGGGGTTCTCATGACCCCTGCTCTCTGCCAGCAGCTTCCCGTCATCTAAGGTCTAGGGGTCAGCACGGCCACCCACTCTGGGTGAGAGCAACTCCTGTACTGGCAAACTCGCCAGAGCTTCTCTCTTTGGAACCAGAGATCCACAGCAAAAGGAACCACTGTCAGCAGAGATGGCGAATGTGTTGCTGGTCAAACAGAATCTTTTGCCCTGGACTCTAGTGGTTAAGAAACGAACAGGCTTCAGGTAGAAGGTGTGTGCCTGGAAGAACCCATGACAGTTTTTTCACTACAAAACTAAAGAGACATCTTTCGAGTCATAGTTTGTTCAGTGATTCCTATACACCCAAGAGTGACTCAGAGCTCTCTGGCAGCAAAGAGGTTGACCTTTCATTTTTCAATTTTTTTCTTTTTGAATTTTCTACTAGGATGAGTCCTCTAATACTTTTTGTGAATGAATAATTGTTTTAAAACTAGTGGAGAGGCTAGAGAAATAGTCGTGCACTTGTCTTACATGCGGCCAACCTGGGTTTGGTTCCAGGCATCCCATATGGTCCCTGAGCACCACCAGGAATAATACCCTCTGAGCATCGCTGGGTGTGACACACACACACACACACACACACAAAGTAACTAAGAGGAAGGAGGGTCAGTGCCTTCAGGAAAATAGGTACAGACATTGGGACAGGAAGAATCCTTGTAGCACCTGAATTAAGGGCACCTCCAGGGCACCTGGCAGGAGAGAGGAGGGAAGGCTGTGATTTGGGGCTGAGTCTGAGACTGAGTCATTCCCATCATATCAGGACTCTGATTCTTGGGGACAGCGTCAAAGAGGGGAGCACTTGTGACCAGGAGTGAACATGGAGCAAGGATCCAGGATTAAATGCTGGGCTGGGAGAGCAGAGAAAAACGGCAAAGTTGGAATTTGCCAAGGAGCTGGGCTGAAGGAGAAGCAGCCACACCTCTGCTGGAAGACGGTTCTCGCGGCTGCCTGCCTGCACACTGCCTCTGCAGGCTGGGGGACCAACAGCCTGAGCCAGCAAGCTGGCGGCAGAAGGTCCAGCCTGGGCATCACTCTTTGGGAGCCTCAGCGTGGCTTCTCTAGAGCTAGTTTCTATTTTTGGCAAATTACCCTACAGAGCCATCCCTGACAAATTCTCCTAAAGGTGCTTCTGCCTCCTACTTGGAACCCAGAGCCCCCCAAACTGGAAGGGGCCTGGTCAAGAGGCTGTCCTGAGCTCAGAGAGGTAGTAAGAGAGGCTATCTTTAACTGAGCCCCCGAGACAGAGAACCACCACCCACACCTGCTGTGGCTGTCTGGGCAACACAATCACAGAGCCCACGTCTCTCGGGTCCCCTCCTGCTGTCTGCGCGCTGTGAAAGATTTGAGTTGCAGAACCCACAGGTAAGGGTGGACCCCAGCCAAGGGATACGTGACCACCCAGCTGTGGCTGGGAGAACCTGATGGGGATCAGTCTAGGACAGAGGGCGACTCTAGCCCCCCTGCTCCAACTCTGGCTGGCTCTAGTGGAACTCACATCTGTGAGACTTCCTAAAACTAACACCCTTACTTCCTGCTGCCTCCGCTTCTACCCTGTACTGGCACCAGAGCTCCAACCACTTTAACCAAGGCAGAAAGATCAGTCTATAAATCCATACCACAGTGGCCTGAGTGAGGAATCCGGGACTCTATTCTCCCACCAATAATCCAAATACAAAGCAACACAGCAACCTAATGGAAGATAGCTGTATTCTCCACACAGAATACTATTTATTCACAAAAAGTATTCTCAATAAAGAGTAAAGAATAAAGTGTAAAAACAAATTTGTTAGAACTTATGTAGAAAAGCAAGACCCCTAGGGAAATATCAATGAGTTGGAACTGGGTAGCATTACTGAAGACGCATTAAAAGCAACATTTATAACAACATTAAGGGAAAGAAAAAAGACTATTAAAAAACAAAATGTGGGGCCATGGCAATAATACAGCGGGTAGGGCATTTGCCTTGCACGCGGCCGACCTGGGTTCGATCCCCAGCATCCCATATGGTCCCCCGAGCACCACAAGGGGTAATTCCTGAGTGCAGAGCCAGGAGTAATCCCTGAGTATCACTGGGTGTGACCAAAAAGCAAAAAAATTTAAAAAATGACACTGATACTAAGAACTGAGAATAATTTTAAAAAAGCTTCAAACACAATAAACTTCAAAAGTGCAATCATTGAGTCAAAGAATACTTTAGAGGGGCTTAAGAGTAAGAAATAGCTGAGAGCGTTGGTGAGTTAGAAGCCAGGGCAGTGAGAGAACACTGGAAAAGGAATTATGAAATGGGAAGAGTTTTAGGGTTTTTAGGAACTTCATTCAGAGCAGAATTATCTACATGATAAGGGTCTCAATAGAAGGGAGAAAAAAGAAACCACCTTGAAGAAATGATAGCTGAGAACTCCCCTCATTGGGGGGAAAACTAAATATGCAACTGCAAAAGCTTCAGAAAGCCCCAAGTGAAATAAAGCCAAACAAATATGCCTCGGGACATATTACAATTAGAGCATTCAAGACTAAAGATAAGAGCGTGTTACACAAGCATCTAAGGGAAATGAATCACATATAAGGGAACTCCTCATTTCAGTAAATTTTTCAGCCAAAATCATGTAGGCGATGGGTGGAAATACACATTGCAATCAAAGTCCTAAAGAAACAGGATGTTCACCAACAATATCTACAGTGAAAGACTGTCATTTTGAATGGAAGAAGGGATAAGAAACTTTGCAAACACTAAACAATTCATCACCACCAAACTCACCCTACAAGAAACATTAAAGAGAGGTATAAAATGAAAGACAACATTTACCTAGAAGTAGTAAGACACCACAATCATACAACATATGGTGAAGGGAAAGTAAACATGAGACCCATAAATATGAGTGGAAGACCAATTGGCCATTGGCCACGATATAAATTTTATATATAGACCTCAAGACAATCTTTTTAAAAAATCTATGGAGGAAAAAAATATCACTTGTATCACTTGTCATTCCGTTGTTCGTCGATTTGTTAGAACGGGTGTCAATAACATCTTCATTCATCCCTGTTGCATGCTAGTGTAGCCCAATGGTGTCTGCTCACTGCAGAAACATGAAGAGCCTCAAACCGTTCATTCAGAAGTCTGACCATCTTGTAGGTGGGCAGCCACGCAGTCTTTTGACGTCCTGTGGAATCCAATTGGTTACAGCTCTAGTCCAGCGGTCATATCTTAATTGTATTATGTGTCTGGCCCACCTGTTTTTTGATGCCTTGGCAAAAGAGACAGCGTCCCTGATTCTTGATAGTCGACTGAGGTTGGAACTCCAGATTCCTTCACTCACTTGAGTGAAATGTGATACTCCAAGCATAGCTCTTTCTTTGGGATACCCGAATAGCGTTCTTATCCTGTTTTCATAGGGCCCAGGTCTCTGAGGCGTATGTTAGTGCAGGAAGAATGGTGGAGTCGAAAAGATGTGCCCAGAGCCGGAGGTTCTTCATCCTCTTAACCACTTCTTCGATGCTCTTGAAGGCGTTCCATGCCGCTCTTTTCCTCCTGTGCAGTTCAGGTGCCAGGTTGTTTGTCATGTTGAGTTCTCAATCTAGGTACACATAACTGCTGCATTCGGGGAAAAAAATAAGAAAATGGAAAAGGTACTCAAAACATAACATAGAAGGATGGTGTTCAATTGCAAGAGAAGAAGGAATACTGACAGATCAAAAAATCACCCCCAAATGAATGTAAAATGGTAACTAAAACATATTTTAATAATTGCCCTAAATGTTAATGATCTGAATTTACCAATTAAAAGGCACAGTATGCCTGAATGAATAAAAAAAAACCCCGAAGATAATTATCAAGAGTGCTTAATCCCAGCAGACAGACATGTCCTCTATCAGTCCTTGTCTGATAGAACCACACCCTCCAGACAGAAAGCACCTCGTTGACCTCCCAAAGAATAATCAGTTACAGGGAGGCCCCACCGTCTGCTGTGCACCCGGTCTGGCCCTTGGCCAGCCAGACTCTGCTCCCTGCCAGTCCCAGGGTGACATTCTCTGTCACCACCTGAGACAGAGGCCCCAAGCTCCTCTTACACCCACTCCTGCACTGGTTTTCTACCACACCCCATGACTGAGACAGTCCAGTGACTGCCTCTAACTGGGCTACTTCACCCACCTGTGGCTTCTCAGTTCAAGTTCAGTGCCACAACGGAGGCCAGTCTCTCAGACTGAATACCTGGGTTGCCACACACACACACACACACACACACACACACACACACACACACACACAATCTCAGTTCAAACTCCTGATTACTATCTCGGTCACAGGCCAGACACTTGGGCTAAATTCTCCAGTTGCCACCCTGATCCACTTCAACATAAGCCCCAACCCCATCCTCATAAAGCACCGGACATAATAGGGAAAGAAAAGAAATTGTCTACACAATTTGTGTAGATGTCTTATAGATCGAAACAGTAGCCCGGAAAGAACCACTAATAGAACAAAGCTATTCAAGTTACCTAAGGAAGAATGCCAAACCACAGTCTTCATGAAATTCACTGAAATGAGGAAATTAATGAAAGAGAACTGCATCACCACTGATAGAAAACTTTCAAAAGAAAGTTTGAAGAGTCCAAAAAGAAATCATAAAGATTAAAAATATAGCAACTGAGTTTTTTTTTTTCAAAAGCAAGGGAGTAAAATCTTTTCAATGTATTCCAAAGTACTTTCTAGCTGTGCTTGAATGAATTTCTCCTTTGACCCTTGGAATAGTATTTTTTTTCCTTTTTGGGTCACACTTGGCGTTGCACAGGGGTTACTCCTGGTTCATGCACTCAGGAATCACTCCTGGCAGTGCTCGGAGGACCATATGGGTTGCTGGGAATTGAACCCGGGTTGGCCACATGCAAAGCAAATGCCCTACCCGCTGTGCTGTCATCACTCCAGCTCCCCCCCCCCATCAACCATGGAATAGTATTTTTAATGCATTGTTAAATTTCCAAGTGTTCAGAAAATTTTGTAGCATTTTTATGTTATTGATTTACGCTTAAATTTTATTATGGTGATAGACTTAAGAGCTTTTGAAAAAGGTAGCTTTTTTGCTGTCTGCAAAAACTCAGCTTTCAAGATAAATACAGGATCAGTGAGAAAAAGGTGTTGCAATGCTATCTTATAAGCGGTGGTAGCTTATAAAGGGCAAGTATGGGACTGGAGAGCTAGTATAAAAGGGGAGGCAGTTGCTTTGCGTGTGGCTGTCCTGGGTTCAAGCTGTCATGGGACCACCACACCTGGTCCCATGAGTAGCATCAGGAGTGATCCCTGAGAGCAGAGCAAGGAGTAAGCCCTGAGAACCACCAGATATGGCCTGGAAATAGACCACCAGAATTCAAGTAAACTTCCAGCTACAAATGGTAGATAGAGATAAGAAGGGACACTGTATATTTATTAAGGATTAAATAGAATAAAAGTAAAATTATTTTTGACTACTAAACTCTCTTTTGTCAAATGTCTTATAGGAACTAAGATACGAATAAATATCCTTTAAGGAACAGTGAACACAGTAGCTTCATTTTTTCCCATCAAATAGACTGGAATTTACCAACTCTAAACTGTCACTGTCACTGACATTCTGTCGCTCATCGATTTGCTCGAGCGGCACCAGTAACGTCTCCATTGTGAAACTTGTTGTTACTGTTTTTGGCATATGGAATATGCCACAGGTAGCTTGCCAGGCTCTGCCGTGTGGACGAGATACTCTCGGTAGCTTGCTGGGTTCTCCGAGAGGAGTGGAGGAATCAAACCCGGGTTGGCCACGTGCAAGTCAAACTCTCTACCCACTGTGCTATCGCTCCAGCCTACCAACTCTAAACAGATTTATAAAATATTCTATGACAACAAGAATAATGTCCAAATACAATACAACATTTCTTTGTTTAGTCCGATCTTCTTTATGGCAATACGCATGAGGTTACACTGTCAAAACAAAAGGGAATTTACTTCCATGGACTAGAGCAGGGTTGCTTAATTTTTCCCACTTAAACCGCTTTTAGCCCAAGGCATGTGGGGGGATTCTCAAGTACTGCTGAAGAAGGCTACTCCCAGTGGTCTCTACCAGTGAGGCCAATGAGGATAGCACTGGGCAGGAGAATTAGGCGCTGCCCAGGCCTGCAGTGCTCAGACCACTGGGGCCACAGCCAGTGGTGCATGGGGGGCTTCCAGGGCTGTCAACTGATGGTTGGGGTCACCCAAGAAACTTTTATGGGTTATGGCATATAAGAATATAAAATTGATATACAAATTAAGTATTTAGTAATAATAAGCCCTAAGGGAATTTATTTTTTAAAAGATTGTTAAAAAGCTACATGACCCAGAGTTTACAGTTTAAGGAGTCAGGAATAGGGATGGAGAGATAGTGCACAGAGTGGAACGCTTGCCTGGTTCCAGCTGATCCTGGTTCAATTCCCGGCACCACATATGGTCTCCTGAGTACCACCAACTGTGATCCCTGAGCACAGAGCCAGGAGTAAGCCTTGTGTCTTGAACCGGGGAAGCTAGGGACTGGAGATCATGTGTCTGCATCATCCCAGCATGACTCAGGGAGAGGGACTTCGGAGGCTGGTGACAGCTGTCAGGTAACCACTCAGGCCCCGTGCTCTTCTCATTTTCTAGCCCTTTTTGGGGTTCAGCTGAGCCTTTGCGGTAGCACTGACATGAATTACTCTGAGGGTGAGGCTGTTTTCTGTCCAGGTACCATCTCAGTCTCTCTCTCTGATCCCAGAAACCATGCAGGCCTTGAGTCTGTGTGTCAGATGAAGAACAAAAGTCTGATCCCTGCAGCTACGGACGAGCCGTGTAGGAGTGCTGCCCTAGTTTACTTTGGGCTATGAATGAGAAGTAAATTCCTGTTTTTTTCAGTCATGCCACTAAGGCTTTGAGTTTGTCCATGTAATCAACGTTAACAATCTGGATCCAGGCATAAATGTTGGATGGTAGAGATGTATCTTGAAAGTCAATGCTCTTTAGCCTTAGCTCCATGGATAATCTGATCCCTGCTAGACCTTCCCTACCTCCTTTTCACATGAGCTACATGTATTCACATCCCTAGAAGAAATTCCAGGCACTATCCTAGTACTATCCTAGTAGTGACAAAGCAATGGTTTAATAGTCATCCTTTAGCAGAAATACTCTGTTAGGCCGTGAACTTTCATGTATTCTCTCAATAAATTTAATTCTCATGGTAATTGACAAGAATTATGGGAACTGCTTTTAACTTATTTTTATATATGAACAAACAGAGGCTCATGGATCAGAAACATCTTGCCTAAATCACACAGTAATTCGACAGAAGAGGACTCAAATGTGGGTCCCTCTGGCACCCAAAGTGTTAACTCCTCCCATAAGTTCTATAGCAGAAAATCCAAACTCCAGGACACTAGTTATTGCCCAAGACTAGTTATTCTGCCACTTATATCTCCATTGGGAAATAATTAACTTGCATTTAAATGATAAGATGATCTGAAAGTTCAGGTTTCCATCAACTAAGCCAACAGTGGGTCTGAAGTGAACTGAAGTTAAGTCGAGTTTTTCAATTAAAGATTGAAGGCAAGGTTCCGTTTCCACAAGACATTTATTAAGCATGGGTTTTGCACCAGAAATTGCACAAGATGTCTTCTTTCTTCTTTCAGTCTAACAATATGCTGGGAGTATCATTCTGCCTATTTGATAGCTAAAGAAGTGAAGCGGTAAGGAGCCAAGAGCTTAGCTTGTGATCAACATTTCACTGTAGAGTCTGAGTTCAAGACTAATGACTTGAGCTCTCGGACTCTCCCTGTGCCCATGGTGAGCCCGTTCACATGCCCCTGGGAACCTTCTCTGGAATGTGAGTCAGTCTTGCTTGCTCTTCCCATCATTTGCATCGCGACAATACTGTCATGGCCTGGGGCCCTATGGGGAATCTGAGCGCAGGAGAATTTTGGAAGCTGAGTGATGTACATAAGATGGGCTGTGCTCAAACACAACCCAAACATAGGAACATTCCCATCTCTACCCAACCCAATGAAACTTCACTGAGGACCAAGAGAACATAGGCAATCACTTAGAGAATCTGCCATTGAGAAAAAATGAAGCGCTAACTCAAGCCCCAGCTTCCTGGAATTGACCTTCTGCTGCCTCTTGACCAGTTTTAATCTTGCAACTGGTGGTGATTCCTTCCCCATCCTGACCATCTAAATAGTCTGAAGTATTTTCCATTCACTGGAGCAAGGACCCCAATAAAGCATGACTCAGAAGGTGCTTCTGCTTCTAGAAGGGCTCTACTAGCACCAGACAGAGATGACTCCTGAGCCAAACAAAAGCCAGATGGTGATAAAATCCTGCAGCCCAGGCAAAGATGTCTTTCTCTTGGATCAAAAAACACGGGGGACTCTACAGAACAGACTAGACCTTGGCCCCCTGTTTCCAGAAGAGATAGGGTCTGGGATGGGGATTTCCTTGGTATAGATCAGGCAGCCTGGGCCTGCACATGTGGCATAGATTAATTAGAGAGATGCAAAAGCCAGAGAGGTGAGGCCAAGTGGGGCTAAGAGCACAAATCCATTTGCTGACAGGACCAGCCTCCAAGGAAATTGCCAGCCGTGTGGTCTACAGGGATCACGCCTAAGACACAATTTATAATAGCCAGGTGTTACACTGGGTTGTATGGCTCTAACAGGAGATGGTTCTAGCAGGACTTCCAGTGAGCCTCTGGTTTTGTGAGCCCATAGAACATGCGGTCAAAGAACCTTATGCGTCAAGACCTGGAAGGTCAGCCAAAGAACTGGGGGTGCGCTGGACAGAAAGCGTTCCTCTGAGAGAATCGTGCAGACCAGTTTGAGCACCAAGACGGTGGCAACGCTTCAGGAAGGGAATTAAGAAGTCTAGTGGTAGGAGGCGGAATCTGACTCCTGATTCTCAATTAAGAAAGACGAGGGTGGAGAGGTAGAAAGAAGGAGATGGTCAGAGGCAAAGGAAAGCAAGAAGGAAATGGTGACAAATGTGCATGTCCTGGAGAGGAGTCCACCGGAACCAGGTGGGAAGTGATGTGCATTTTATCTGGTGTTTTTCTTGGCGGGTGAGCTCAGAGCAGGGGCCTTCCCCTGGGCATCCTTGAAATCGCTCGCACTCCCCAGCCTGGTTTTGGCTTCCCCTCGGGGGCTGCAGTTCCCGCTGCCGGTGACGCAGCCTCCAGACAGCATGCCGTAGCCCCCACCCACAGAACTGGACCGATAGCCATAGGTGCTGGCACCGCTGAACCCAAAGCCAGCTCCAGCCCCCGTGGTTCCAGCCGCAGAGCTGCTGATGACAGCTGTGGAGGAAGGAGGGAGGGATGAGTGCGTGCCACAGGACAGGGATAGCCCCAAGTCCCCGTGTCTTCAACGCCTCCCCCTTAAGCCAACACTTCACTTCTGTCCTAGACTTGGGTTTGGTGGCACATGCTCTATTCCTGAGCTGCTCAAGCACCCGAAAACAGAGATGCCCCCACCAGGCCCCTTCTCTTTCTTTGGACAAACAAGAGGTGAGGGCTTTGCTCCACCAAAGAGCAGATGAAGCCCAAGTTTCACACAGGCCACGGAGGATACATCCGTGGCTGTTTTCAAAGTGTCTCCTGCTGCGCTGTGGGCCATTTGAGCTGGTCCATCTGAGGGGCAGCACTCCTGGGAGCCAGCATTGGCCTTGGCTCTGCCCATATCTCAGTCCCCATGAGGGGGTGCAACAGTCTATTCTCACCTTCAGTCCCGCAGGAAAGTGGGAGTAGGATTTGAAAGTGGCCAGAGTGAGCTTTTGAGGGCGCAGGACAAAGATTATGACAGTCTGCAGCACCCAGAATGTTCCAGGAGGTGGTCCTTGGGGTAGACACCCATTTGCTTAACGTGTTTAAATGGACTGCAACTAGAAGCAATACTCACAAATGCTCACGGAGTTGGTATATTCTCCAGACATCCTGCAGGGAGGGAAAAGCATGTGGATTCCAGTTTCATTCTCTAACAACCAGCATACCTGTGCTCAGTCCCACCTCTTCCCTGCCCCACTGGCAGTAACTGCACCCCAGGCTCCCTGCATACCCCCTCTCCCTCCTCAATCTGCTCTCCTCACTTGAAGCACCCCACCTCTTGCAACCATGAAGGCTCCCCCAGACCCCCACGCTGGGCATTTCTTGACCCCATTTCCATTGTTTGCATGAAAAAAATCAATATCAGCCATTGTCACAACTGATCTACGCCTGTGACCCTCATGCCAGTAATTCCTCTCTGGGTCCCCACATGCCTATGCTGCTTGTCCCACGCAGTCACTACTAGAGTATGTACAGTGCACAGAGCTAAATATTTCACATTTTGTGGACTCTGTCTTTTATAATCAAAATGTATTTCTATTAAAAGAAATATTTAGATCACCAGGGCAAATAGATACATAATCCTGCCTGATAAATATGTGCTATATAATGTGAAAATAAAACATGTTTAAAAATTGGGGAACTAATTATTGTTGCCTGCCCCGGAACCCTGCAGATGGAACCCTCTTTACAACAGGGACGTGTGTGAGTGGCGGGTGGTGTTTGGCACACACTAGCCCCACCCTGAAGATTGGCCAGAGACTGAGGGAAGCCACAGTCTCATTAGTTGCCATGTAGGGTTCTTTCCTGGAGCACCTGTAGAGCAACCCAGCCTCCAGCCACCTGTCCGACCCTATGCTGGGAAACTGAGTCAGGGGATTCCTACCCTTCTTCCAGCTCTAGTAGTTCTAAGGCTGCTCCCACTACCCACCGGCACTCCTCGCCCTCCAGCAGCTTCCGGTAGGTGGCGATCTCAATGTCCAGCGCCAGCTTGGTGCTCATCAGCTCCTGGTACTCCCGCAGCATCCGGGCCAGCTCCTCCTTGGCCTTCTGCAGAGCTTCCTCCAGCTCGTCCAGCTTGGCCCTGGCGTCCTTGAGGGCACAGTCGCCCCGCTGCTCTGCGTCGGCGATGGCCGTCTCCAGGTTGGTGCACTGGAGGCCAGAAAGTAGTATTTCAGGGGCCACAGTGAGAGTACAGTGGCCACCCCAGGTTCACTCCCCAGCATCCCATTTGGTCCCTGAGCAACGCCAGGAATGATTCCTGAGTGCAGAGCCAGGAGTTACCCCTGAGCACTGCCGAGAGTGACTCCCAAACAAAAACAAACCAAAAACGGTAGCATTTTTGTAAGCTCGAGGGCACCCACGCCTCGCTTTAACTTCCATGCTCATACTGCGGTTGGACCCTTCTCTGTCGAGCCCCACTCCCAGGAGCAAAGACCCAAGCACCTTTTCTATGATAAGTCCTGGCAGCTGTGACTAGCCCTTAGCTTTCAGAGAAGATCTTTCATTTAAAGAAGATCTTTTCTTTAAATCTTTCATTTAAAGATAGACGGGAGCTAAGAGTATGGGCTGGGTACAGGGTCCCTTATTTGAGGAAGGGGATTCTGGTGTGGGGGACCAACAAAGAGGAGCCTAGTGTGGGGGTCTGACTGGCAGTTTACCCTCCCTCTCAGGAATGAGCCTGGAAGCCCCAGGACCCTGTCACCTGCTTCTTCACGCTCTCAATCTCTGAACGTAGCCTCTGGATGAGCCGGGTCAGGTCTGAGATCTCGTTCTTGGTGTGTTTGAGGTCATCACCATGCCGGCCAGCTGCCAGCTGGAGCTCTTGGAACTAAGGAGAGATGCCAAAGCACAGACTTGATACCCAGCTCAGCCTGGTGCGTTGGGGAGCAGGGTAGAAACAAAGCCCCCCCCCACTTCACTAAATCTGTCAGCACCTACCCACTCAGCTTCCTATAGCTGCGTTCTTCAGCGTTTCTATACCTACAGCCTGATACCTGTCCTGCATATGGGTTTGTGGACCTGCAGTTATAATCAAGGCCAGAGGTTTCCAATTTTTCTTCATCTGCAGACCGGCACTGTCCAAGGACCAGTGGTCAAAACCCACTGATCTACAGGGCTATCTGGCCACACTGCCATGATCATACATGTCTGTACAGCCCCACAGACTCAGAATGACTAGTTGGCAGAGGCCTTTGTGTTCTGATGCCAGTGCCCACGACAATGTCTGACCACTGCTCAGAAGAACTCTAATGAACAAATGAATGAATGAACCAAAGTTGAAGAAATGGGTTCCTGCATTTTCTGTGACCTTCCCTCCACAACTCTGGCCTTCTTTTCTGCTCACGGAGGAAACTGTAGATTGGCTACTCTCTCAGATCACTATTCATGAGTCTTGGGGATTCTAGCCGGCATTATTTCTGCCTTTGATGCCATCCACTGACTTATTAGCAGAGATGACTTCTACCCCAGAATTTGGCTTAAGGTGAGCATAAAAAATTTGTGATATTAAGAACTCTGGTGTTTAAAAAACAACCAAAGAACTGAACTGTCATATCACCCAGGAATTCCACTTCTTGGAATTTACATGAAGGGTTCAAAAAAATTCAGAAAAGACATCTATGTTGATTTCAGTATTATTCACAATAGCCAATATCTGGAAACAACCCAAGTGTCCAGGAACAGAGGAGTGGATAAAGAAGCTACGGTATATATACACAATGGAATACTACTCAGCTGTAAGAAAAGACAAAATCATGCAGTTTTCTGTGACTTGGATGGACCTGGAAAAGATCATGCTGAGTGACATTAGTCAGGGGAGGGACAGACACAGAATGATCTCTCTCATATGTGGGAAATAAAGAAACAAAGTAGGAGAATCCAAATGCCCAAAGTCAACAGACACTGAAAACTGATTTTCATTGGGAAGCTACCACAGTGGAGGGGAAGAGAATAGGGTGAGGGAGGGGAGACACTGGGCAGTGGTGCAGGAAGGTGGATACTCTAGAGGAGGGCGTTGTTCTGGAAGGTGTTATGTGTGAAACCCTATCACTAATAGTATTGTTAGCCACTGTGCCTACAATATAGCAGAGAGCTCTGGTGTTGGTGCACCGCCTTTCTCTAGCCCTGGAGTAAGGCTCAGCCCTGTAGTGGACCCCTGACTGGCCGTAGATTCAGGATTTCTCTTAAAGATCTCACACACACACACACACACACACACACACACACACACACACACACGCACAACAAGGTAGGAGCTCCTCTCTAAGTTTCTTCACTTTACCTTTGATACTAATGAGACACTTGACTCCTGGTTGGTGACTTTCTCTTCCTTCTTGGCAAGTTTGCACAGGTGGATCAGCCCTGCCCCACACTGAGCAGCTGGGAGGACAAACCCCCTGGTCTGCACGAGCGGGGTCTCTCTGAGACAGGCAGTGAAGGGCCTCCCCGGACTTAAGGACCATGCTTCAGGCCGGTCAGCCCTGCCCTTTCTCTACCACCACAGTCAGTCTGACCCTGCTTGTCACTCCTGGTTAAATCACCTCAACAACCACTGAAACTTTCCAAGTCCCAGCTTCTTTATCTATCGCTAAGGGAGAATAAAAGCTTTATTGTTTCCTACTGTTCTTACTGCAAGTTCTCAGAATTAGGTGCTTTCCTGTGGGTGTTTATTCTAACTGGAGAAATGCAGGTCTGAGTAAGGCCCAACAACAAAAGATCTCAGTCACGTTTAATTATTTATTTTTTGTTTTTTTTCTTTTTGGGTCACACCTGGCAATGCACAGGGGTTACTCCTGGCTCTGCACTCAGGGTCGGCTGCATGCAAGGCAAATGCCCTACCCACTGTGCTATCGCTCCAGCCCCCAATCATGTTTAATTCTTTCAGAAGACTCCGAGTGGTTAAGCTCTGGCCATGGACAGCCCGGTAGAGTCAGGCCACTGGCCATCCCTGACCAGGTGGGATTTGGATGCTGGGGCTGTAAGGCCTGAAGCTGAATCAAAGCTCAGACCTATTTGTCTCCTACATCTTGAAGGTCTCCCCCCACCCCCTCCCAAGGCCGAAGCTCTTCTGTCCCGAGGCCAGGGAGGGACATGACAAAATCTCCGTGTGAATTTCTCTTGCAAAGGAATCTGATGAACAGCAGGGAACAATTAGGAAGCTGCCATCTCGATCTGAGAGACCAGATTATATCTAAGAATCATTTCTCCACCCACCACCCATTAGAGACATTAAGATCTAAGGGACTCGGACTCCCCCTTCATCCTTGCAGTCAGACTTGAATGGAAAAAAGGTGGGAGTTCCCTGATCTCAGATGAGACCAAAGAGACCCCCTCATTTATTGTAATTAGGGAGTCGAGATGCTAACTTCCATGTTTTTCTCCCTCCTGAACTCCGCCCAAAGTTGCACTTTCAGAAAAGTCAGTCCTGACCAGCCAGCCCACTGCTCCTGCAGCCCGAAGCACTGACCGGCCCCCGCAGTCCTGCCTACAAAGGTTTGTGCTCTCACTCTGCAGCCTGCAGGCCTGCCTGGTCTAGGTGGATCTGAGGACAGTGCTCCTCTTTCCCCCAGAGATAGAGCTGTGCTCCCAGCAAGCACGCGGCAATGGCGGGTCAGGGGACTGGACCTGCGGCTCCAGCCGGGCCTTGGGGGGGTGGGGAGCAGCTCACCTTGGTCTGGTAGAGCGCCTCGGCCTCGGCCTTGCTCTTCAGGGCGATGTCCTCGTACTGGGCGCGCACCTCGGCGATGATGCTGTCCAGGTCCAGTTTCCGGTTGTTGTCCATGGACAGGATGACGGACGTGTCGCTGATGTGAGACTGGAGCTGGGCGATCTCCTGGGGGGGACAGAGAGAAGTGTGAAATGCCCCTTGTGAGCACAGAATAATGCAGAATGGCTCCTGCCCAGCAGGAAAAGTCCCCGATCCCCTAAAGGATGTAAGATGTACTGCCCCAAGCATCCATGAGTGTACCAGCCCAGAAGCTTCCACGCCACATCGGAAAACTGCTGGATGGGTATGAAGCAGCCCAGGAAAATCTCAGCCCTAAGTTTGATGCCTGGGCTGGGGGATTGGGGGTGGAAGGGGCACTCATAGGAGGAAGCTAGATACAAAAAAACAAAACAAAAAAAAAAAACAGGGAGGCTTGGCCAATGGGCTGAGGAATGAAGCCAGAGGGTCCCAAGTGCTGGAGAAGAGTCTAATACTCCCTCCTCCATCTCTGGAACCCCTGACAGAGCCCAGGTGACAACCAGGCAGCAGAGGAGACAGAAATGAAAAGGTCTTTGGCTGGAGGTCAGAGGCACTCTTCAGGAATTTGGCTTCCCTGAGGAGGCCCGGCTGAACCGAAGTCCTACATCATTGGTGGGTACCAAGTGAGATGTCCTTCGTGCTGGGGACCCCCCGGCTCTGAAAGTGACTGAGGAATAAGTAAAGGATCTTCCCATTCACCAGTGGCAGGGCAGGAGGGGCTGGGACCTTACCCCCTCGTACAGGCACTTGAAGAACTTGATTTCTCGGTCCAGCGCGTCCACCTTGGCCTGCAGCTCCACCTTGCTCATGTAAGCTGCGTCCACATCCTGAGGGAACCCAGACATCCTGGAGGGGGCCCTTCCTCCAGCCCAGGAGGTCTCCCCTGCGAGCTGGGTCCCCAGTCCCGTCTCTGAGCCGCAGTCCCGGAGCACAGGACCCTGTCTCTGTTCTCTGACCCGGTGTGAACGTGACCATGGTACTGAGCACTGGCACCGAGCTCTTGACGCATTCACATTCAACACAGCGATCGTCTGGATAAGGCTGGGTAAAACTCCAGGTGCCCCAGGAGCTCCCAAGCAGCCCTCTCCGGCAGGGGATGTGGGGGGGGGGCTCTATCTCGAGGCTCATGGCAGGAACACACCCCTGCACCTGCTCCCGAGGTCACCTCCGCCGCCCCTCCTCACCTTCTTCAGCACCACAAAGTCGTTCTCTGCTGTCGTGCGCTTATTGATTTCCTCCTCATACCTGCAGGAAAGCCTCTCTGTGAGCGTCCCCGTGGTGGCGGGTGGAGGTGCCCGCGTAAGGGAGCCATCTGCGTCTCTGCTGCTCCGTTGGCTTCACTTAAAATCTGGCCAGCACGTGAGCCAACCTCCCTTGGGGCCAGGGACTGAGCACCCCTGGGGGCTGGTTCTCCTCTGAAGACCGAGAAGCCGGCAGGTGCTCCCTCCCCGAATTGCCTACCCAAATCCCAGGAGCACGCCACTGCCCTTTCAACCAGGGGCAATTCAGGGGGCACCCGAGCTCCTGGCACTCTCCCAAGCGGGAGATGAAGGCAGACAGAACTTGTGCATGGGGCAGGGAGAGGAGCCCTCCCCGTGCCCGGGCAGAGAGCTGAGGGGCCTCCCAGGTGGTCTCGGCACCCCCGTTGCCTGCTGGGAAAGCCCAGTCCCAGGGCACTGTCCCCGCTCACCTCTTCTTGTAGTCCTCCACCACGTCCCGCATGTTCCTGAGCTCCGAGTCCAGCCTCACCCTGTCCCCCGACAGCCCCTCCAGCTGCTTCCGCAGGCTGCTGATGAAGCCCTCCAGGATGGGCTCCAGGTTGTTCTTGCAGTTGCTCAGGTCCAGCTGCTGCAGCAGCTCCCACTTGGTCTCCAGCACCTGGTTCTGCTGCTCCAGGAAGCGCACCTGGGAGCACCGACAGACAGTCAGGGGAAGAGGCCGGGGGCTCCCTTGGGAGGGCCGAGGGTACACTCAGGGGCTGGCCTGTCGGGCTCGATCCTCCCGCTCTTAGTCTGGCGGGGGTGCCCCTTCTTGGGGACGGCCCCGAAGCTCAAGAGGAGCCTCTGCATCATTTATCTCTGCCAAGATTCACCCCACACACCTGCTTTAGCCTGGCCAGTGTCCACCCCGCCGGGGTCTGCCCCTTGGACATGCCACGAGGACTATAGTGGCTTCATGCAGGGGACCCTACCAGGAACCTGACATTGCTGTGTCCTCTCTGGGGCCTCAGACGCGGTGGCCTCCCCCAGCCCAGTCAGAGGCAGGTTCCTGTGGTCTTTGGGGTGGGGTGAGGGGCTCTGGCATTGATGTCCCACACTCCATGACCTCGGGACTCTTCCCCAGGGAGAAGGCAGTGCTCCCCAGTGGCAGAGGGCCTGTCTCCCTGCCCAACACTCCCCACGGTGCCAAATCCTTCTTTCAGGACCAAGGCCAAGGCCCTCCTGAGCCCTTCACCCTGGGCCGGTCTGTCACCCCCAATCACCCAACGCACACACCCAGGTCTCCCCTTCCAGACAGGCTGCTTCCAGACACCCCGGTCACTGGGACTCTCGGCACCTCCCTCTCGAGGCTCACGGCCATACCTCACTGCCGCCCCGGCGAGCTCCAGAGGTGCCATTTCCCAGCTCCCCCCACCCCTTTGCTCAAACCCAGTGCTCCCACGGGGGTCTGAGGTGGGCCTGGGAATGTGCATTTCTAGCATGCTACATCACTGGGGCAGAGAGTGTCTTGGAGGCTCCCGTCACTCACCTTTCTGGTTGGGGCTGCTCTAGGCTATACCACAGCCAGCCGCAGGACGCCCCTAGCTTACGGACATCACCCTCCTACTTCTCAACACCGAGGCCACCTCCTGCCTCCCGGAGCCCACCGCAGGTGCCTCTCCTGCCACACCTGTCACCACCGCTTGCGTTCCCGTCACCCTTGTCCTGGATGTGTCCCCTTTCCCTCCTTTGTGCTCCCTGGACCTGCCTCTGGGGAAGGTGACCTGCTTTTCTCTCCTCAGAATGGGGGTCCTAAGGGCCGTGGGGGTGGAGCAAGGAGGGGGGATCTGCTTGGCTTTCTCCAGAAAGTCCCACCTTGTCGATGAAGGAGGCGAACTTGTTGTTCAGGGCCTTGATCTGCTCCCGCTCCTGGGCGCGCACTTTCTGGATCTCGGGGTCCAGCTCCACGTTGAGGGGTGCCAGGAGGCTCTTGTTGACGGTGACCTGGTGGATGCCCCCTGGGGGGCACACAGTCGGGCAGGAGGGCCCCAGGTTCACGCTGCCGAACATGCTTCCGGCAAAGCCGCTGGCCCGGCTCCGGCCAAACCCGAACCCTCCTGCCCGTCCACTGCTGCTGGCTACATTGAAGGAGATGCCCCGGCTGCCACCCAGGCTGTAGAGACTCCGGCTGCTGAAGCCCCCGCTGAGCCCTTTGGCCCCTGCCCTGTAGGAGGACGAGCTGGCCCCCGTGAGCACGGCAGAGCAGCCACTGAAGCCCCCCTTGGCGGTAGTTCCGGACTTGTAGGTGAACTGGCGGTTCATGCTGCACAAGCCAGAGAGCTGGAGTAAGACGCCGCGCCAAGCCCCAGTGCAGTTCACTTGCGTAGATCTTGGTCCCCCCCTTTATAGGGCTCCGGAGGGACTCTTTGTCCTAATTGGTGGGTTTAGCTTGCCTGCGAGCCAGAAATCATCTTCTCCCAGCGAAATCAGAGACACCAGGCAAATAGCTTGAAACATCCCAAAGTGCTGGGCTGGCAAACCTCTTTCATGTAATTGGAGTCTTACCTAATTAACACAGGATAATTAGTCTGGCCAAATTATCCCTCGAGAGAGATCTTGGCTGTGCGGTTTGTCACCACCTCAATCGCCCTTCCCCAGGGCTGGGGGGGTGGGGGGAGGGACGGGATTGCAGGGGTATGGAGGGAAGATCTGTAATTGACGATGTCATCTGAGAGATCTCTGTGCCCCAGCATCAGATGGGCCGTGTCAGGAACCAGGCTGAGCTGCTTTCATGTGGTTAGGCAGAGACTCCCCAGCCAGGCTTCCCAGGCTCCTGCAGACAGTTCTCAAGGTGGCCGGGCCCTGGGGGGCTAGTGCCCTGGGCATCTACTACCCCTAGGTAGTAGCCCCTGCTGTGCTTTAATAGCAGGCTTCCCCACACCTGGGAGGGTGCCAGTACACAAAGACCCCTTCGGTCCTGTCCCTCCCATCCCTAATCCCATCACTTCCCCCATAGGAATAGACACACGGTTAGAGCCTCCCTGATAGCTGCCCTGCGGGACCCCTGGCTCCCAAAGGCCCATCCCCTTCTCTCGGTGTGGCTGGAGAGGATCTGTGGTCCCCCACATCCTTAGACGGGGGAGCCAGGCTCAGAGAGCTGAAGACAACAAATGTTCTACTGTTTCGTGGAGCTCATTAAACATCCTCACCATTTCGTCCCTGAACTCTTTGTCAGAGAGATTTTGTGTGTGGATGTTCCTTGCTGAGGCTTCAGGGCTCCTGTCTTCCTCCAGTCCTCGTGATTTTCCCATGGTGCATGAGGCAGTCTTGGGCTGGTGAACTCTTCTCTCCCCCTCTAGGATATTCTCTTCCTTTTTGGTGTTCCAGTGTAACTATGTGGAGCCTCTTTGGAAACGGATATTATGGGCTATACAGGGGGGATTTAACTGGGGGTGGCGTTAGCATCCGCCCTGGGGAAGCCACGCCCTTCACCTTTCTAGCCTGTGGGCGGGGTTTAGCAGGATTCCTGCTGGGAAAGCTGGCCCAGGGTCCTGCTCTTCATTCACCCCCACAGCCAAGTTCCATGAGCTTTTCTTGTGCGTGAACCCCAGAGGACCCGCTGTGCTGCTCTTCCTACCCACCATCAGAGCCATGCAGGGTGGTCTGTCTGTCTGTCTGTCTGTCTGTCCGGTCAGTTGCCATTGCCTTTCTCCTCCATGCAGCCATCCATTCTTAGAACACCCTCTAAGGGGCCGACTCCAGGCACGGTGGTAAGCTCTGGCGGTGTGTGGAGTTGTGGGGAGGTGGGGGAGGGGTCATAAATCAAGGAAACAGAAGCCTCACTCACAATTCCATGGCATGAAACTCATATTTCATTAGACCCTTGACATGACTCATGTATGTGACTCCAGAGTTTCATTCTTTCCAAATTTCTAACACCCCCATGGTAGATTGTTGTCTTTGTAAAATTGTATTACAAAGACAATACATGTTTATTTTGCTGCATGTTGTGTTGGAATGAACAGTATGTCAATTCTGTACAGAGATTAGATCTTTCCGGTGTGTATTATGTCACCTTATTATGCTTTTAATCCTCTTGAACCAAGCCAAGTTCAACTTCCTCCTCGGTTTTTATTTTTCTTCTTCTTTTTTTTTTTGTTAAAACAGTTATTTGGGGGTTAAGAAGATTCATTTTCTCAGGCAGTTGCAGTTTCACTCCTAGCCACTGCACTGGGCAATCTCTTTCCCAGAGGCTGTCACTCCCTCCCTTGGGGCTGAAAGCTAGATTTCCACTGTGAACCCCAAGACTGCAGTGCAGGGTGCGAGGGATAGGGAGAAGCAGGCTCTTCCAGTCTCCTCTACCACACCCCACCTGGCCTGCCACCGGGCCACGTGGAGGGGATTATCAGGTCACTCATGCAGATCCGGTTCCTCCTACCAGGTCAGCCTCCTCAAAAATGTGCCATTTCTCTTCTCCAGTTCAATGTCTCTACCTGTGTTCCAGGAATGAGAGCCAGGAAGTTCCAAGGACAAGACCCAGACCCCAGCCTCTATCTTTACCCACCAGGAAGATGAGCAAGGGACAGAGCAACTTTTTTGGGACCTCTCAAACTGCACCCTCTGAGACAGAGTACTGGACTTAGTCCTAGAGGACTAAGCATTTGCCCTGGCTTCACTCTCTAAGACCAGGTACTTCCCAGCACTGCCAGAAATGAATCCCAAGCACTGTGCTGGAAGTAGCCCCTTACTCCAGTGTGAGTTCAAAGTGTGGGTGCGTGATGTGTTGGTGGTCAGGGACCATCTCCCCACCCCAACCAGGCAATAGTGATGGGCAAATGAAGGAGGGAACCAGGGTACCAGGTGGGACAGGAGGGGGGGTGGCATCCCAGGATAGTTGATAATCAGTCGCCACTTATTCCAGTCCCACTGTGTGCCCTATTCCAGTCTCTTCCTTGTTCCAGTCTCACAGCCTTAGTTATAGAGAAAATCCTCAGGAGTTGGGGGTAGCAATTACACACAGGTGTGGTTGTAATCAACAGATGTCAAGCCCTTCCTTCCAGGGAAGCTACTAGGACAAAATCTCATCCTGTTAAGAGATCCACCCAAGGGAAGAATTCCATCTAGGGTGTACTACTTTCCCTTCCCTTAGCCAGTATCCATTAAGACATTTATCTTAAATTTACTTTTTAATAATATATATAGTCATTTTGTACAGACAAAGTAAGAGCTATATTAAGCTTACAGGGTGGCTCTTCTTGGGGACATCTTGCTATATATCCCAAACTACAGTCCTCAGGCCAGGTTAGTCTTTCCTAACCCCAGCAGGGCCCTTATCCAGTTACTTCTTTTTGGGTCATGACAGAGTTTGTCCATGACTGTTAGTTTTATGGTGCTTGGCCTGTCCCTTTTCAATACCAGGGTAGCTTACAGATGCTCCCTTTTCAATGCCTGGGTATCTTACAGCTTGGGTTCATCCAAGTCCCTCATCGGGCCCCACCTTTTGGGATGTTATGAACTAAGGGCAACTGAGGTTTAAGTCAAGTAAATATGACAGATGCTCAGGAGTAAATATTAGTTGGAGTCAATTAACTCCCAAATTACAAAAGCGTAGCATTAACTGTCTTCCTGTGTCTATACAAAAAGAACTTTGCTATAAAGTAAACTACGCACAGGACATAAAGGAAAGAGAAAAGCAATATTTCACTTGCATATGCAAAACCCAGAGTCCTTAGAAGAATCTGACTTTATGAGTCACAGAATCTGATTTGGGAAATTAAGTGATTAACAGATAGGGGAAGCAGAGCACAAAGGAGAAGTTAAAAGATAAACACAGAGGAATGGGAGAGCCTCAGGAGCACCATGATGGGTGCAACCCCATAAACCTAAGCTCCTATGTCAGGTAAAAAGAACAAACCAATGTTATCCAACACTCCAGCCAAAGCAATATGGGAGTCCAGGCTCCAAAGAGGAGGTGCTCTGGGGCTGGAGCAATAGCACAGCGGGTAGAGCATTTGCCTTGCACGCGGACGACCTGGGTTCGATTCCCAGCATCCCATATGGTCCCCTGAGCACCGCCAGGAGTAATTCCTGAGTGCAGAGCTAGGAGTAACCCCTGAACATCACTGGGTGTGACCCAAAAAGCAAAAAAAAAAAAAAAGAGGAGGTGGCCTGACTCTCTGTGTCCCTACTACTGGGGGATGTCAGGGAAGGCCAGTGAGGGAGCTGGGACTTCCACCCTCACTGAGCATGAACCTAATCCAGCCAGTGTGGGTGGACTGTGTGGGGAGCCCAGACTCCCTGGCACCCCCAACTTCCCACCCACCACACACACCAATCTGACAAACAGGGTGGCATCTACTCTCTCCTGTTAGAAAAATGTCAGAAGGAAACTGTTAAAACGAAAGATTTAAATAAGATCCAGTGTCTTGTAACATAATACCCAAGATGTTCAAAATTTTTATTAGAAATTGCTTATCACACTGAGAATAAGGTAGATCTCAAACAGAATTATAAAAAATGCAGTCAACAGGCCAACACAGAGGAGATAAGATGTTTGAATGATCTGAGGCAGACTTTAAAGCAGATATCATAAAATTACTTACCAAATGATCAAATTAAAACCTAAAAAAAGGAGAGAGAGAAAATTACCAAGAGGAACCAAGTGGAAGTTTGAGAATTAACTCAATAACCAAAATAGAAACTTCAAAGGGTGGGCTAAACAGCAAAATTAAGAGTTGAGAGGAAAGAGCCTATAAGCTGGAAGACAGAACAACAAAAATTACCCACCATGAGCAACAGAGAGAAGACTAGGAAAATAAGTAAAATGATCCTCAGGGACCAGGGGAATACAGTAGAAAAGCAAGGATCAAAAAACAAAAAAAAACTAACAGTCATGTCGTTGACGTTCTAGAAGAGAAGAAAGAAACTTAACATAAGGCCTCATCACAGATACTGCACTAAATATAGGAAAAGTCTCAAGGGAGATTTTTAAAAATGCATTCATTCTAAATAAGGTCACATTTAAAGATTTAATATCTTTAACATCAATCTTTTGGAAGATATAATTCAAACCATAGTATACACCAAAAGCACACACACAATGAAAAACATAAATGGAACCCAAGTAATTTTTAACCTGGGATCAAAAATAAATTAATGAAAGAAAAATAATCTATCAATAAATGGTGTGAAAGCAATTGGACATCTATAAGCCAACATTCAAATAACCAAGAACCAGAACAAAACCTTTCACCTGTATGTTATACACCAGAATTAACAAAAGGGTCCCCATGCAACTCAAAATAGGCCACAGACATAAACCTGAAACATAAACTAAACAACCTTGGGAGAAAATCTTCAGGATCTGGTACTAGATAAACAACTCTTTGACTTGATATTAAAAGTATGATCCATAAGTGGAAAACAATCATTTAAAACTTTGCTCTGCAAAATATCCTTTTTAAAGGCAAAAAGGACAAATGCTGGGAGACATTAATTGCAAACCACTTGACTCAACAAAGAAATAGAGTCTAAAATGTATAATGCACTCTCCAAACTTAGCAATAAAAGGAAATAAGCAATCTCACTTAAAAATGGCAAAAGACAAGACGAGACATTTTTCTGAAGGTAATATTCAGATGGGAGCTAAGCTTGTGGAATGATGTCAAGCATTATGAAGGAAGTGCATATTTAAACCACAGTCCATCTGTATGGCTAAAATAAAACCTAGAGACAGTACCGAAAGAAAGCTCCTTAAGGATTCAGAAAGCTGGACCACTTGTGCATTGCTAGGTCCTCCTAATAGACTGCAACCACGGTGGAAAACAGGTTGGCACCATTTTTTAAAACTGAGCATGTAGCTTCCCTAAATCTAGTGATCATATCCTTGGCTCTTGACCAAGAGAAATGAAATTTTATGTTTAAGCTAAAAAAAACCTTACACAAAATTTCATGACTGTTTCATTCGTAAAATTCCTAGAACATGGCCAATCCAAAAGCCCTTCAGTGGGGACAAACTGGCCCATCTGTATCCTGGAATCCTCGCTCCTTGGCATTGAAGAGCAAAGTGGGGATGCAAGGAACCATCTGGATGAATCTCCAGGGAGTGACGCTGCATGAAGAAGCCAATCAGAGAGTCTGCCATATCAGATGATGCTGTTGAGAGAACATTTCTAAAGTGCAGAAATGGATAACAGGTCGGAGGTGACCAGGGTAAGGAAGGGCATGTCACAGGGAAGCATATGGTAGCTTCACAGTATACATGTTGTGGTGGTGACATTGAATGTTAAGTATATTCTTTTGCAACATTATCGGACAGTTACCAGGTGCCAATTTTGTCTGAGCACATTGATTCTCAAAATAACCCTGTCTAAGAACCATGATTGAGATACACTGTTTTACATATGTGGTATCTGAGACCCAGAGTGGTTAAGTTACTCACAGAATGTCACACAGTTGGGGGCCAGTAATGGAAGTCAGGCAGCCTGTGATAGCCCACGCTCTTGCCCTCTCTTCCCTAAGACAAAGCAGCAGAATCGCTCTGGTCTGAGCCTCCAGGCACCTGCTTGTCACTCCACACCTTCTAGTCACTTCCCTGATAATGATCCTGACAGCAATAATGATAAAACACTATTAGCACCTCATTAGGCAATAAGGATGAGTTTGGCTGCCAAGCAAGATTTAAGGACCTAAAGCAAACCATTTTAGAAATGGAAAGCTTCAATGTCTTCCATAAGTGGCAAGGAAAGGCCATTTCTGCATGCCCTCCTAATGAAGAGCAGAAAGAACATGACCTTTCAACAGACCTAGAAGTACATAATTGAACAGGACAATAGTGTGCATGAGTGTGTGTGTGCGTGCGTGTGAATATGTATGTATAGAATGTATGAGTATATTGTGTATGAGTGTGAGTGTGAGTGTATGAGTCTGTGAGAGTATATGTGCATATGTGTGAGTATATGTGAGTACATATATGTGTATGTGATTGTGTATGTGAATTTATGTGTGTGCATATGTGTGTATGTGAGTGGGTGTATATGTGTGAGCATGTGTGATGTGTGTGAGTATGTGTGTGTGGTGTGAGTGTGTGTGGGGGGGGAGTGTGTATGCAGATCTGAAAGGCAGGAATATTTCAGGCTATGAATTCACCACTCCCAATCTGGCCAAGAGAATTTAAAAATCACCCACCTAGCTAGGAGGGCCCATTCGGGATGAAGATGCAGGCTGAAAGTAGACTATAGATCGAACATGATGGCCACTTAATACCTCTACTGCAAACCACAACACCCAAAAAGAGAGAGAGAGAGAGCAAAAGGGAATGCCCTGCTACAGAGGCAGGGTGGGGTGGGGGGAGTATGGGATAGGGGTGGGGGGAGGGATGCAGGGACCATTGGTGGTGAAAAATGGGCACTGGTGGAGGGATAGGCACTCGACTATTGTATGACTGAAACGCTAGCATGAAAGTTTGTAAGTCTGTAACTGTACCTCACAGTGATTCACTAATAAATAATTTAAAAATAAATAAAAGTGGTTAAATTTTCTCATCCAAAAAAAAAAATCACCCACCTAAACTTATAAAAGCCTCGTGCTTCTATTCCAGGACCCATCCACATTGTCTGACTGTGAGGGGGAAACACCAGAGTTCTGAGAGACTTGTAGACCCAGAATCACACAGTGGGGAAGACACTGTTGCCAATGTCTGAACACTTTGACACCTGACAGGACCTGTCTGTTTTTCCTGCACCATCCAGGCAGGAGAGCATAACCTTTATCTTCTCGGGGAGCTGCTGGGCCCTGAGTTTGCTGGGGAAGCAGCATGTTGCTGGGGCTCAGACCCAGTCTCCTTGGGGGGCTGAAGGACATGACAAGACATGGTGGGCGTCTTCCCAGCGCTGACTTCAAGACAGCAGGGAGGGCCTCAGATCGACCTGACCTGTGCGCTGCAGAGTGGCAGTTGACACAACGCACTTCCAGAGCGGCAGGAAGTCCTACCTGCAGGTCCCCAGGACCTGGGCCTGGCTCTGCCCTGCACACATTAGCACTCACCTATCCCCAAAGGCCTAAGATGCCAACTTGCCCAGTTCGTTCCTTGATCTACTCTGCTCTGACCTCTTCACCTCCGGATGCATGCTCCATCTGCCCTTTCAGAGGCTGCAGCAGCTTTGGCTGGTTATGGCTTTCGGGGTGCCTTAGGGAGACTGCCAGGCTAAAGCTCCCAGCCCTCCAAAACCACCACCGAGGCCCAAATCCACCCTGCCAAGATTGCACAACCCAGAAAGTCCATCATCTCCATTGCTCCCAGACTTACTACCCCACCCAGGCCTGCAGCTTCCCTGGTGTTGGTGATTTTGCTGTTCCTTCAAGTGTGACTGTGATTGTGGCGGCTGAGTCTTAGTTGAGAGCTCTGCTCTGCTGCCTCAGGCCTACACCTCGCCATTGCAGGAGGTCCAGGACGCTGAGAATGTTCTCATTGTGTTCCTACCAGGGAGCTTAGGACTCACCCTATATGTGCAGATAAAGCACCTAGGGATGGCAGTGGGCCAAAAATAAATTTCTGGGCTTGGCTCCCCTGAAACTAAAGTGACAAGAAAATAAATAATGTCACCTGCTTAGACACAGTGAGCCACAAATCATTATTGCTCTGTTAGCAGGGGGTACTTATTTTTCTTTTATCAATTCCCTGATCTAGGTCATAGCAAGAATATGCAATTCTACCCACAGAACTCTCAGTGTTTTCTGAAACTATGGATATTTCAACACTCTTTATTTCTGTCAGAGCATTACCGAAACTCAAGATACATCTTCTAGAAGTTTTGGACAGTGACACTGATGGATTAGGCACTGATACCTAGATACCACAAACACTGTGTCTCCTCGGTAGAGCATGTGCCCTGTGAGTGAGGTTCTGGGGTCAGCCCCAGCGCTGCAGAACTGAAAGAAGAAAAAATGAACCCAAGAGACCCACTCAGTCACTTAATGGGGTCTCTATGGGAGTTGGGGACTGCTTTGGCCTACCAAAAAATTACATATGCAATCATTTTTTCCCAAAACATGAATGGTCAAAAAAAGAATAGAAAATACTTAAATTTTCTATCAGTTGAACTACTATTATGTAAACATTTTCGATTATTTGTGTTTACATATAGGTAATAAAATACAGTTGCAACCTCAGGCTAAGAGAGAATTTCTACTTTAAGGTGAGTGAGAAAAGAGAAATCAAAATAGCATAATCAGTCAGCACTATCAGCACTGTCGTCCCATTGTTCATCGATTTGCTCAAGTGGGCACCAGTAACATCTCCATTGTGAGACTTGTTGTTACTGTTTTTGGCATACCGAATAGGCCACAGGTAGCTTGCCAGGCTCTGCCGTGCGGGCGGGATACTCTCGGTAGTTTGCCGGGCTCTCCGAGAGGGATGGAGGAATTGAACCTGGGTCAGTTGCGTGCAAGGCAAATGCCCTACTGCTGTGCTATGGCTCCAGCCCAGTATGATCATCAACTGCTAAGCTCAGTAAAGGAGCCTAGAATAGGAGCCAAGTATGTAATGTGAGCTTTGCTATAGTTTGTTTTGTTTTTTTAATTTTTTTTCTGGTTTGTCTTGTTTTGCTTGGGGCCACAACCAGCGATGCTGATAGATTACTCCTGAATCTGTGCTCGAGGACAACTCCTAGGACTGCTCACAGGACCCTATTTTTGCCTCAGTGGTGGTTTTGGAGGCTGGGAGCTTTAGCCTAGCAGTGTGCTCTAAGGTACTCCGGAAGCCAGGGGATCAAACCTGGGTAAGTCATGTATAAGGCAAATGCCCTATGCTTTGCTCCCCCTCTTTTTTAAATAATGAAAAGTATCACTGTCATCCCGTTGATCATCGATTTGCTCGAGCGGGCCCAGTAACATCTCCATTCATCCTAGCCCTGAGATTTTAGCAACCTCTCCTTACTCATCCTTCCCAATGGTGCCGCATTAGAGACTCTTCAGGTTCTCTTCAGGGAATGAGACCCATCATTGTTACTGTATTTGGCATATGAATACGTCACAGTTCTCCAAGAGGGAGAACTAGGCTATCAGATGTTGCACAACCTCATTGTGGCTGCGTGCTTCCGGGAACTTGGTTTTATAGTCTCTGGATGTTGGCCATTGATGGGATTTCGGCACCGGGGGCAGTTTCTAGGTGTGACTGCCTAGCTACTGGAAAATGGGGAATCTGGGTGGAAGAAGCCCAGTCCTGATCCTAGCAGCCTTGGAGATCTTGGCCCCAGGTTCCGCACAACTGGGTTCCTCTGCCAGTTCCTTCATGCGTGAGTCTCATCTGAACGTGTGGTGAGTGGCCTTGAGCATGGCTGTGGCTGGGTTCCGGAGGTCTTCCTAAAAGTAAAATCCTAAAATACATGTATCAAAATGTTCATGATAGTTGTTTCATGTAACAATCAATTTAAAAGCTTCTATATTTTGCTGCATTTAAAGGAATGAGCAGGAATTCTTAGAGTAAAAGCAATGGAGTCCTGTCAGGGTCCTCACTCCCAGGCAGGGAGGTGGCACAAACATTCCCTAGGGAGACACTCTGCATCCCTTCATTGGATCACTGTGACTGACGGGTACTCTCTTCCCAGGCTCCTCCTCTCACTGCCTTTCACATAGGAAGGGAAAATGCAGGCCCCAGACTAACTTGGTATCTTAATGTGGGCCCTTAACTCCACTCCTACCTCCCTGAAACTTCAGGCCTGGCCCTCCCTGGGCACCCCCACACGTGTGCGGGCAGAGGTCACAGTCTCTCTCATTGGGCTCTGAACTCAGGCTCAGAGGCTGTGCTGCCTCCCCCACCCTATAGCTCTGCACCCTCCCTCCTCATCCTGGTCTCAGTAGCAAGTGCCACCCATTGTCTGAGCACCCCAATCTGATCAAAGAGAGGAGGAAGATCAAGTACAGTGGAAATGGGATGGGGTGCCAGGTCTAGCTCTCCTGTCTCCTAGTTTTGTGTCTGTAGATTTTTCAGTCCTTGTTTCACCCTCTGTCGAATGGGGTGATAGTGACATCTACCCTTGACACATCAGTTAACTGTTTCAGGTGACTTGTAAGAAGTGGGGAGAAAGGAGAGATGGTAGGCCTGAGAAGAGAGTCTACCACGTCTCTATCTGCCCATCTGGGTCACCCAGCAAAGTGTCCAGGGAAATCTAGGACTGATGAAGGTCTGTGATGAGTCCCTGCATGGTACAGAACTCACATAGCACCAGTCCCTCCGCTGTGGCTAGCGGTGCATTTTCTGCATAGCATGGAAAAGGCCCCTGCCATCCGCTTTCTCAGGGGCTGTGGACTCAGGCTGGAGTGAGGAAATGCTCTTTGCAGGAAAGGAAAGTCAAACCTAAATCTTACCCGGTCTTTATCTGTTGCCTTTCCCTCACAGAGAAGAATTCCAGGAGGAAACGAATAGTGAAATAAAACAGTGTTATTTAGAGATTATGAGGAAAAAAAACAAGAGAGAGCCAAGCGCACACATCTCCGGTGGGATGCAGTCACCCCACAGAATAGGGAGTTGTGCTGCTTGCTTTTGCAAGGCTGGTTTTCTCCCACGGTCCCCCCGTGTAGGACTTTCTACCTAGAGCAGAGTCCGTTGCTGTGGTGTCGAGGAGAAGAACGTGAAACTTTCGGTATTTACCTTCATGTCCTTATCACAACCTTTTTTCCTGCTGGTGCTTTTCTCTGGAGAGGGTTCAGGGTCCAGCTTCTCTGGGCCTGTGGTGGCACCAGTTCTAGTCTTATCAGGCAGTCCCTGTGTCCGCAACAGGGGTCTGGCAATAATACTTTTGGCTACTTTAGGATTGGTAACAACAGAATAACTTCCTCAAATCCCAGTTTGGTTTTATTATGCCCTAAGAACTCAATGCCAGCATCCCACCCGCAAGCCCCCAATCTCCCTGCCTGCTTCATAACCATAGGATTGCAGAAATGTCTCAGAGGATGGAAATGCAGCTTAGCTTTTACTGTTGGCATTTTACAAAAAACCACAATTATGTCTTTCCCCAGCCACCTGTGTAACATCGATTGCCTGCTGATTTTGTTCTGGAGCTAAAAACGAAATTAAGAGCTTTGCAAAGATAATCGCACTTAATCCTTACAATAGTGCTATGAGGTAGATACTCTGGTGGAAATTAAGATGCGGAAGATAAAAAGCTTGCACAAATGATGCAACTAGGTACGTGGTAGAGACAGGGTTCCAGCCAAGGCTTACTGACCAGGAACTCAGACAGAAACACTGAAATACACCCGATATAAAACACAGTGGAGACGTGGCTAGGACGCTGCTGAGAGGCGGTGAACACTGAGCGGGTGTTGGAGGTGGGGGAGTAGGGGCAGAAAGCTGTTGTTATAGAGACATGGGGGATGGGGAGCGCCACTAGACAGGCCTAGCCCCACTAGATGGGAGTGTTGGGAAAGTCTTAGGTGGGTCCCAGAAGACAAGGAAGATGAGAATTGGACAAGGATGGGCCAAGTCAAATCTGAAGAGATTAAGCTGACAAGAGTGACAGGAAGACTGGGGGTTCCCAGCTTGAGGCAGAACAGGATTGCATAACCCTCTCATTTTAAACTTTGTCTTCTGAGGCAAAGCAGGGGCTCTAGTCGAAGTCATCATTATTTTTGAAATCTGCCCAAAGAAATTAGGCACATCAAGTTGTACACCAAGCACGGCAAAAGCAACTGTCCTGTCTTCCCCTTCCCAAAGCCTAAAGATAAATGTACTCTTCATTCCCCCCTCTAAAAAGCCTAACCCTTACTTCCTTTAGGCTTGCAGATAAGAAGGGTATGCCTAGGGGGACCTGTTCACTTGTGAGTTCTCTTGCTCACTCTGGGGCCCATTGTCTACAAGCCCCCTCTCTTTTCTATAAACATGCTCCATGCTCTCATTCTCTATGCACATGAATGTGCAGGCAAGATGGCGATTTTGACACCCGAGTCCATCATCTTCCAATCTGTGCTCTTTCTCAATCCACCACCCTGTCTCTTCTTTGGTTGTTTTTTTTTATTTCTTTTTTATTTTATTGAATTACTGTGAGATAGTTACAAGCTTTCATGTTTGGGTTACAATCTCACAATGATCAAACACCCGTCCCTCCACCAGTGCACATTCCCTACCACCAATATCCTGGGTATAACCCCCCTTTCCCACCTTCCTTCCATGGCAGACAATATTCCCCATACTCTTTCTCTACTTTTGGGCATTATGGCTTGCAGCACAGACATGAGAGGTCATCATGTTTGGTCCATTATCTACTTTCAGCACACATCTCCCATCCCAACTGATTCCTCCAGCCATCATTTCCTTAGTGATCCCTTCTCTATTCCATCTGCCTTCTTCCCTCCACTCATGATGCAGTCTTCCAGCTATGGGGCAATCCTCCTGGCCCTTGTATCTACTTTCCTTGGGTGTCAGCCTCATGTGATGTTATTCTATATGCCACAAATGAGTGCAGTCCTTCTATGTCTGTCCCTCTCTTTCTGATTCATTTCACTTAACATGATACTCTCCATGTCTATCCATTTATAAGTAAATTTCATTACTTCATCTCTCCTAACAGCTGCATAGTATTCCAATGTGTAGATGTACAAAAGGAGACCAATCTGAACAGGAGGAAAGAAATAATAAAACTCGGAGCAGAAATTAATGAGATGGAAACCAAAAAAAAATCTGAAATATCAATGAAACCAAGAGCTGGTTCTTTGAGAAAATAAACAAGATTGATAAAACTCTAGCAAGACTCACAAAAAAGGGAGAGAGAAAACCCTAATAAACCGAATCAGAAATGAAAAGGGGAACATTACAACAGAAACTACAGAAATTCAAAGGGGGACCCTCCCAGATTACTTTGAGAATCTTTATGCCACGAAACACAAAAACCTCGAGGAAATATATAAATTCCTAGACTCCTATAGCCTCCCAAGGTTGAACCAAGAAGACCTGGAATACCTGAACATACCTATCACCATCAATGAAATTGAAATGGTAATAAAAAGTCTCCCCAAGCACAGAAGTTCTGGCCCACTAGTGAATTCTTACAAACCTTTAAAGAGGACTTAGTCCCAATCCTCTTTAAGCTTTTCTAGGAAAGTGAAGTATCAAAAACACTTCCAAACAGTTTCTATGAAGCAATATCGCCCTGATACCAAAATCAGACAAAGATACCAGAAAGAAAGAGAATTATAGACCGATATCCCTGATGAACACAGATGCAAAGAAACTCAACAAAATATTAGCAAATAGAATCCAACGACTCATCAAAAAGATCATACGCCATGACCAAGTAGGATTCATCCCAGGGATGCAAAAATGGTTTAACATTTGCAAGTCAATCAACATAATTCATCATATCAATAAAAGAAATAATAAAAACCATATGATCATATCAATAGATGCAGAGAAAGCATTTGACAAGATCCAGCACCCGTTTATGATGAAAACTCTCAGCAAAATGGGCGTCGAAGGAACTTTCCTCAATATAGTCAAAGCCATCTACCACAAGCCCACAGCAAGTATCATTCTCAATGGGGAAAAACTAAAAGCCTTCCCTCTAAGATCGGGCATGAGAAAAGGTTGCCCACTTTCCCCACTCCTATTCAATATAGTAGGAGTCCTAGCCATAGCAGTTAGACAAGAAAATGTTATCAAGGGCATAAAGATAGGAAAGGAAGAGATCAAGTTATCACTATCTGCAAACGACATGATTCTATACTTGGAAAACCCTAAAGACTCTACAGAAAAGCTTCTAAAAACAATAGGTCGATATAGTAAAGTGGCAAGCTACAAAATCAACACCCAAAAGTCCATGACTTTCTTATATACAAATAATGAAAGAGAAGAAAGAGACATTAAAAAAACAATCCCGTTTACAGTAGTACCTCAGAAAATCAGATACCTTGGAATCAGCTTAACCAAAGAGGTGAGGGACCTATACAAGGAAAATTACAAAACACTAATTCAAGAAATAAAAGAGGACATCAGGAAATGGAGACACATCCCCTGCTCATGGATAGGGAGAATTAACATTGTCAAAATAGCAGTATTGCCCAAAGCACTATAAAAATTTAATGCGATTACTATCAGGTTGCCCATGACATTTTTCAAAGAAATAGACAAAACACTCCTGAAATTCATATGGAACAATAAACCCCCATGAATAGCTAAAGCAATCCTTGGGAAAAAGAATATGGGTAGCATCACCTTCCCCAATTTCAAACTCTACTACAAAGCAGTAGTAATTAAAGCAGCATTGTATTGGGCTAGAAACAGACCTGCAGACCAATGGAACAGAATTGAATATCCTGTTATAGACCCCCAAATATGTGGCCACTTAATCTTTGACAAAGGAGCAAGAAATGTGAAGTGGAACAAGGAAAGCCTCTTCAACAAGTGGTGCTGGGAAAACTGGATAGCTACCTGAAAAAAAATGAACCTGACCTCTGTCTAATGCCAGGCACAAAAGTCAGATCAAAGTGGATTAAAGACCTCAATATCAGACATAAATCTATAAGGTACATAGAAGAAAACGTAGGCAGAACTCTCCATGACATTGAGGCTAAAAGCATCTTTAAGGATGAAACAGCACTGACTATGCATGTGGAAGCAAACATAAACAAATGGGACTACATCAAACTAAGAAGCTTCTGCACTTCAAAAGAAACTGTGACCAAAATACAGAAAGACCCCACAGAATGGTAAAGAATATTTACTCAATACTCATCTGATAAGGGATTCATATCCAGGATATACAAGACATTAGTAAAATTTTATAAGAAAAAACCTCCAACCCCATCAAAAAATGGGGAGAAGAAATGAACAGAAGTTTCCTCAAAAAAGAAATACAAATGGCCAAAAGGCACATGAAAAAATGTTTCACATCGCTAGTCATCAGGAAGATGCAAATCGAAACAACAATGAGATATCATCTCACACCACAGAGACTGGCACACATTCAAAAGAACAAAAGCAACCAGTGCTGGCGTGGATGTGGGGAGAAAGGGACGCTCTTTCACTGTTGGTGGGAATGCCAACTGGTCCAGCCTTTCTGGAAAACAATATGGACATTCCTTCAAAAACTAGAAATTGAGCTTCCATATGACCCCGCAATACCACTTCAAAAACTAGAAATTGAGCTTCCATATGACCCCGCAATACCACTTCTGGGAATATATCCCAAGGGTGTAAAAAATCACAGTAGAAATGACATCTGTACCTATATATTCATTGCAGCACTGTTCACAATAGCCAAAATCTGGAAACAACCCGAGTGCCCTAAAACAGATGACTGATTAAAGAAACTTTGGTATGCCTGTCTCTTCTTTGACTGGCCCCCAAGAACCAATGGAAACTGATCTTGTGGCTACATATTCAAATTCACTTTCTCCAATTTTTTTTTCACTGAACAACCCTGCATATTTAATCCAGCATCGATCTCTGTGGAAGATCATGAGCTGAAAAAAGTATCCAAGTGGAGTTTATTCCAGGAATAAAATATTTATTTAATATCTGAAAATCTATTGGCATAATTTGTCATATTAACAGATAAAGAAAAAATTAGGCAATTATCTGAATAGATGCAACAAATGACTTGACAAAATTTAATCCTCAGAGATTTTTTTTAAATGCCTAGTATCACTGTATCACTGTCATCCCATTGTTCATCGATTTACTCGAGCGGGCAACAGTAACATCTCCATTCATCCCAGCCCTGAGATGTTAGCAGCCTCTTCTTACTCATTTTTCCCAAGGATTGGAGGCTTCTTTCAGGGTCAGGGGAATGAGACCTGTTATTGTTACTGTTTTTGTCATATCAAATACGCCACAGGGAGCTTGCCAGGCTCTGCCATGTGGGCAGGATACTCTTGGTAGCTTGTTGGGCTCTTTTAGAGGCATACATATTTATTTCCCTCTATGGTGATGTATCATGTGGTGCCACGCGGTCCAGGAATATGTTAACTCATGTGTGAGGCTCAGCCCCAGCATGTGGAAAGCAGCCTGGAGCGTGGCGGTGGTTGGGTATTGGAGGTCGACTGCCTGGGCTGAGCCCCTTGGGGCCGGGAGGGCTCTCACCTGCCCCCCTCTGGGGTGCCCCGAGTGAAAACAGCCTGCCTAGCATACTAGGAATATTAGGAAATTCCATCCACTTAACAAAGATCATCTCTATAAAATTGCATTTATATTATAGGTAATGGTAGCACTGGAGCACTGTACTGTCGTCTCATTGTTCATCGATTTGCTCAAGCGAGCACCAGTAACATCTCCATTGTGAGAATTGTTACTGGTTTTGGAATATCGAATATGCCACGGGTAGCTTGCCAGGCTCTGCCGTGCAGACGGGATACTCTCAGAAGCTTGCCGGTCTCTCCGAGAGGGATGGAGGAACCGAACCCGGGTTGGCTGCATGCAAGGCAAATGGCCTACTCACTGTGCTATCGAATGGTAGAATAATAAATGCCTTGGGAATAAAAATATAGCACTTTTGCTACTTCTATTCTACTTTCTTCTGAAGCCACAGCAGTTGGGTAAGAAAAAAACTTATAGAAGACTCAAGATACTTAAAAACTAATTGAAAAAACACAAAAAATACTGTAAAAGAAGAATCAAAAGTGCCTACATTCATAGAAAACACAATTAATTTTAAATAAAATCAAAAAATGTAAAAAAATAGCTATTATAACTAATAATCTTAGCAAGCTCACAAAACAGGTCAATACATTTTTATTAATTTCTATATGCCAGCAACCAATAGCAAATTGAGTGCTAAATACCACCTAGAATAGCACAAACACATAAATTATTTAGAGATAAATTCAACAAATATGTACAAGATCTTTACACTGAAACTACAAAACAAATGCTCAGAAAATCTAGATATGGAGTAATTATATTTTGTGTCTTTTGTGTTTTAAGGTGGTTTGACATCTGAAAAGTCTTTTCATCGGAGAGGAGACTGCTCCTGACCAGCCCAGCCCATTCTTAGAGGCAGCAAAGGGCAAGTCTTCCACTGGCAAACTAGCTAGCCCAGATCTCTTCATTCACCTTCTTGTCTAGTTTTTGCCCACCAATCCAATAGCTCTCCTGTCCCAGATACTCCTAGAGCCAGATGAGGCAGTGAGAGGTCACCTCTGTAGCTCAGCACTTGCCAGAATCACCCAAGTTCAAGGCTCTGAGTTGTTTACTCTAATATGCCTTGTCTTTTGTGGGAAGCACCAGAAATTCCAGGGCCTAATCCTTTCTCCTTGCTCCTTTCTGACTCACCATGGTACTTTCCCCTGTGCCCATCACAGCATGTATTAATCCCTGCTGGGATCTTCGACTATGATAAACTTCTTCCTACCAAACTTTGTTCTCACTTCTCCCCTTGGCTACAACTGACTTTACCACACCCGCCACGGATACCCTTAGAACAAAATACCTCAATGGTGATATCCATAGAATTCATAGAAGACTCAAGAATGTCAGTTCTCCCCCAAACTTATCTATAGATTTGACATCATAGCAATTAAAACTCAGCAGTATTTCTTGATATCTATACTAAAAATTACATAGACAATTAAAAGATCTAAAGTATCCAACAGGGGCTGGAGCGATAGCACAGCGGGTAGGGTGTTTGCCTTGCACTCTGCCGACCCGGGTTCGATTCTCAGCATTCCATCTGGTCCCCCGAGCACCACCAGGAGGAATTCCTGAGTGCATGAGCCAGGAGTAATCCCTGTGCAACACCGGGTGTGACCCAAAAAGAAAAAAAAAATAAAGTATCCAACATAACTGGAAAAGATGTTGAAAGAACTACACTACCTCTTTTCAACACTTGTGATTATAACTGCCTGAGATTAGTGTTTCAAAACAGACACATTGATCCATGAACAGATTATGACTAAATATTGACACATACATCAATTCTCAGTAGATTTTTAACTAAGTCTCCAAGGTAATTCAGCAGTAAACAAAGAAACTTTTGAACAACCAATGTTTAAACAACTTGACATCTTCAGGACAAGAAATTAACCTTAACTGATCCTTATTAAAATGTCATGAAAAACACAATGAGCATATAAATTTATCCCTTGGAGTGACAGATGGGCAATAGGCACCATTGGAGGGGAAGTGGAACAAGTACGCTGCTGGTGAGTATGTAAAACCATACTTTCACTTGGAAGAAATCCCAGAACAGAGAAACGCATTATTGTCAGTAAAGGAAAGCAGATCAACAGTTACCTTGGGGCAATAAGGGATCATGCTTGAGTGATCCAGGATAGTTGTTTATTTAGAGACTAATTCCATCTGCAGTTTTAGTTATCTATTGTCATGTAACATGACATGCTCAGGGGTCCTGGGCATTTGAATATGGATGTCTTCAAGAGGGACATTTTCTGCCTACCACAAATTAGCATATGGTTTTATTGCAAGTGAGGAGTATTCTTTCACATATTAAAACATGGTGCCAATGATGTCAGGCCCTGAGATTTCACTATCTTGTTACTCCATCATTATTATACCACTAGTTTAGTGCCAAGATAATATCCTCAGCTCCTAGATGAGCCCCATCCTTCTTATCCGCATCTCACTCAGTCAACAAGTGGAAGGGGAGAATGGCCCACCCCAGCCTTAAAGAGCCTTTCCTTGAAGAGATACGTAAGACCTGTTATCTGGAGTGTTCTAACCTGCTTCTCTCAGAGCACAGCAATAACTGTTCACACAAGCCACAGAAAGCTGAGCCTTGAGTCAGGTTAACTATATACCTAATGAAAATTTCTGAAGCCAGAGAGATAGTAAAGCAGGTAAAGAGCTTGCCTTGTACACAGCTGACCAGGTTTAATACCTAGAACCCCATATGGTCTCTTGAGTCAGCCAGGAGTGGTTCCTGAGCATAGGACCAGGAGTAAGCCCTGAGCATAGACGAGTATAACCCAAAAGCAAGGAAAAAAGAAAGAAAAGGTGAGAGGGAGGAAGGAAGGAAGGAAGGAAGGAAGGAAGGAAGGAAGGAAGGAAGGAAGGAAGGAAGGAAGGAAGGAAGGAAGGAAGGAAGGAAGGAAGGAAGGAAGGAAGGGAGGAAGGGAGGAAGGGAGGGAGAGAGGGAGGGAGGGAGGGAGGGAGGGAGGGAGGGAGGGAGGGAGGGAGGGAGGGAGGGAGGGAGGGAGGGAGGGAGGGAGGTTGGAAGGACAGACTAGCAAATGCTCAGGTACACAAAATTAGGTAAAATTCAGGTTAAGAGGTTCACAGAGAAGCAGATAGGACACAGATCTTCAGAACAAAAGGAAGCTAGTCTTTTCACGTCAGTGAAAGAAAGAGTGATGGTGTTGGTGGTGGTAAGGTTCATGAATGGTAGCCCACGTCCCAGAACCAGTGAGTGTTACATTGTTTGGAAAAGAGAACTGTCCATAGGTGATGTATTTTCTGGTAAAGATATTGTCCCTGGACCACTAAGTATGATCATGGGTACTCTTAAAGAGGGAGACAGAGGAAGACTTAACTACAGAGAAGAAGAAAAGATGGCAGAAGATACCTGAGCGAGTTCAGAAGATAGGGTTCAGTGACCAGAGAATGGAGGTGCCCCAGGAAACAGAGAGGACAACAAATGCTCCCCTAGAGCCTCAGGGGAATCAGCCCTGCTGACACCTTGATTTGGCCCTGGTACTGTTTGGCTGTTTGTTTGTTTTAGACATTCTAATAGGCTATAGTCATATCGCACAGGCTTTAATTTGCATTTCCCTAGTGACTAATGATGTTTACTATCTTTTAATGTTTTTATTTACCAGCTCTAGTCTCTGATGAAGTGCCTGTTCAAATCTTTTGCCTGTTTTTATTGATTTGTTTGTTTTCTTTTTAATGAGTTTTGATAATTTTTTTATTCTAGCTACAGGTTCTTTATCAGATATGTTGTTTAAGATATGTCCTCCCAGGCTATGGCTTATCTTTTTATTTCCTTTATAGTGTCTTCCAAAGAGGGGTTTTTAATTTCATTTTATTTGTAGCACCATGATTTGCTGTAACGTTAATGACAGGGTTTCATGCATACAGTGTCCCAGCCCTACGCCTCCACCACACCCTCCACCTGAATGTCTCAAGACCTTAGAGTATCCTCCCAACCACCCTCCCCCCACACCCCCTGGCTTGGTAAGCTCAGTTTTGTAAGGGATGTGTGTAATTTTGATAAAGTCTAATTTTGTTTTGTTTGGAGGCCACACCCACAGGCTTACTCCTGACTCGGTGCTCAGAGATCACTCCTGACCTTGCTTGGGGACCAGAGGCTGGGTATTGAACCAAGGTCAGCTATGTGGAAGGCAATTGCCTATATTCCCATACTATCTTTTCAATCCTATGAACCTTAATTATTTAAATTAATTTTCTCTTATGACTCATGATTTCAGTTCTATATCTAAAAAATCTTTGTTTAACTCAAGACCACAAAGAATTTGTCTATTGGTTTTTCATATGAAACTATTAATGAAAAGTCAGATTATATCATTTTGGCGTAGGGTTGATTTTATTTATTTCGACCTGTATTTTTAATAGTGCATTTTTTACTCTCTATTTTGATACATTGGTCTGCATAGTTAACCTTTAATCAGCTCCACGTTGTATTGATTACTACTTGATTATTGTAAAAAAATCTTTTTTCTAACATTTGGGACCACACTCAGCAGAAGTGAGGGGTTCCTCCTGGTTCTGCACCTAGCACCTAGGAATAATTCCTGGTGGTGCTCAGGGGACAATATGGGACGCTAGGGATCCAACCTGGGTCAGCCATGTACAAGGCAAATGCCTTCTCCACTCTACTATCTCTCCAGCCTCAATGATAATAAATCTTAAAATCAAGTAGTCTGAGTCTTCCAAGTTATTTTCTCAAGATTTTTTTAAATCTGTGTTCATAAATATTGTAAATAATCTTCTCAAGTTCACAAAATCTTGCTGTGTTTTTTTTAAAAAATAATTTTTAATTGAATCACCATGTCACAGTGAGATACAGTGACATAGCTTACACAACTTTCAGTCATACAATGTTCCAACATGCATCCCTCCGCCAGTGTACATTTCCCACCACCAATACCCCCTGTACCCCTCCCACCACCTCCCCTTGCTGTGCTTTTAAGTGAGAGTGCATCAAACGTACAAATTATTTTGGGAAGAATAGACATCTTATCAATATGAGTCTTCCAATCTACGGGTGTGTTCTGTCTCTGCATCTATTTAGTTCTTCTCTTTTAATCAGTGGGGAAAGTATGCATAAATTAGTTTAACTGCATGTCAACATACATTATGCCTTCTTTTTTGTCCAATTGTAAATGATACAACTTTCTTAAGTTCAATTTCTAATTATTATTTGCTCCTAAATTGTAACCCATAACCTGGTTAAACTCGAGTATTAGTTCTAGTATTTATTATATATTTTGATGGAATCTTTTATATAAATAATCACTTCATATATGAATAAGATCAATTGTATTTCCTCCTACTCTGTATATTTTTATTCATTTTTCTTACAGTATGGCATTGTTTGGGCTGGAACGATAGGCACAGCAAGTAGGGCATTTGCCTTGCATGCAGCCGACCTGGGTTTGATTTCTCTGCCCCTCTCAGAGAGCCCAACAAGCTACCTGAGAGTGTCTCGTCCGCACGGCAGAGGCTGGCAAGCGACCCATGGCGTATTTGATATGCCAAAAACAGTAACAAGTCTCACAATGGAGACTTTACTGGTGCCCGCTTGAGCAAATCAATGAGCAACGGGATGACAGTGATACCAGTGATACCATGGCATTGTTTATGAATTTCAGAACAATTCTAAAATGACAGCATCATTATAGGGGCAGCATATATTCTTGCCTATCCCCAACCTTGACAGAAGACCATTAAGACTCTCACCATTAAGCTTGCTTGCTGTGGGTCTTTGGAGATGAGCTTTTCAGGTCAGGAAAGCTTCCTTCACAAGTAACTTGATAGAAACTATGGTACATATACACAACGGAATACGATGCAGTTTTAATAAAAGATAAAGTTATGCAATTTGCTGCAACATGAATGGATCTGGAGAGTATCATACTGAGTGAAATCAGCAGAGGGAGAGGAACAGACTCAGAATGATCTCTCCCATATGTGGGATATAAAGAAATCCCACAGGGGAATATCAAATGCCCAATGGCAATAGAAAAGAAGAGCAGAACTGGTCTTCAGTTGGAAGCTTGGCACTGGGGCAGGGGTGAAGGGGTAAGTTAGGGAAGGGGACATTAGGATAATGGAGGAGAGAAAAGTGCCTGCCCCAGAGGCAGACTGGGGGGTCGGAGGGAAACTGGACACTGGTAGAGGGAAGTGGGCACTGGTGAAGGGATGAGCATTGGAACAATATATGCCTGAAACTCAATCATAAATGTCTTTGTAACTTTATAATTCGTAGCGATTCAATAAAAAGGGGGATTAAAAAAAAGGTCCTTTCCATAGTAATCTGTTATGTTCCTAACTATGAATCAGTGTTGAATTTTGCCTAAACAGTGATATACATCTATTGAGATGATATCTTTTCCTACTACCTCAGTATGAAGAATGCATTAGTTAATGCATTGATTTTGGTATCAAGCTAATGCTGGCCTCCTAAAATAAGATTGAAAGCACTCCTATTCTATGAGTCATTATTATTTCTGAGTTAATCCTACATATCTTTCAGTGCCTGGAAACTTCTCCCCCTGCAGACATTACCCCACTGATCAAGGCATGGGCACCTCTGAGAAGAGCTAGCCTCATGGATTGTTATCCTGCCCCGAAGGGCCTGGCTGATGACATTGTTTCCTTTCCGTGAGCATCCCCCTGCATTTCGCAGTACTACCTGTGAAACTTCCAGCAAGAGAACAAGGCTTACAACCCAGCTAAGAATTTGAAAACTTCACTAAGAATTTAAAGTGGGGGGGTAGAATGTGTAGGAAAGAACTTTTTCTGAGTTGTTTGAAGCCATCTCTCCTGTGCCTGAACATCACCTGCATGCACCTGGACCTGACCCTACTGAAACTATCCAGTCTTAAGCCACAAGAGTCCCTTTCTGCTGCCCAACCATTCCAGAGCTCCTAGGAAGACCTTGTCAGGTTCAGACTTCTGTGGGGAAGGGGCAGAAATCATCTTTACCACACTGGAAAGAGCTGCCCTGAGGCAGGCTCCTAGAGGGCTGCTGTGCAGAGAGAAGGGGGCCATTCTCCCTGAATATGTTGGGGACTGTCTCTGGAGGGAGGGTGCACATGTTGGGACAACAGTCAATGTTGACTTGGAGACCACTTTGCAGTTCTCTGAGAGTTTCCTCAGACTCTCTTCTTCGGCTTTGCTGAGAGTCTACCCTGCTGCAACTTAATACTCCTCCTGGGATTTCCCAGCCCCCAGAAGGGGCAAATCCCTGCTGCCAACTTCCCACCCACTGGCCCCTCACCTCGCCCCTCCCCCACCCGCGCTTCAAGACTCCCAGCAGGAAACACCCTTGGCTTCTCCCAGCCGCGCTGGCCTCAGGGAGGCACGTCGCTCCTCCTCGAGGGAAGCCGCTCTCTTCTTCCATCCTCCCCAGTCTCCCCATTTTCGGGAGCTCTGAGGGGCCCCGCCGAGAGCCACAGCCCCCGGGTTACCCACTCGTGCCACAACCTGACAGAAAACACGTCGCACGTTCTCAGTTGCAAACGGAGTGAGTTTATTGTACAGACACCGAGACCACAGCGCTCAGGGGGCAGAGCCAGCGGGACAGGCTATGTACACAGAAACACATTCCCTGGGGGAGGACGCAGCGGGGTGCGGGGGTGAGGGTGGGGGAAGCGGGGGGCAGTGCGCAGTGACAGGCTTCTCCGCGCCCGAGAGGCGGGGTCGGCGGGGCGCCCGTCCTTATCTGAAGGAGAAGGACACGCTGGAGCTGTAGGCCTCGCCCGAGCTCTGCTTCTCGGAGCTGTAGCCCCCCTTCCCGGAGCCCCCCCGGGAGCCGCCGCCCGAGCCGCCTCGGGAGCCGCCGCCGCTGGAGCTGCCGCCGCCGGAGCCGTAGCCGCCGCCGGAGCCGCCTCGGGAGCCGCCGCCGGAGCCGGAGCCGCCGCGGGAGCCGCCGCCGCCGGAGCCGTAGCCGCCGCCGGAGCCGCCGCCGGAGCCGCCGCGGGAGCCGGAGCCGCCTCGGCTGCCCGAGCTGAAGCCGCCGCCGGAGCCGCCGCCGGAGCCGGAGCCGCGGCCGCCGCCGCCGCCGCCGCCGTGGCTGCCGAAGCCCGCCTTGGACGCGACGTTTGAGGAAACGGTGCTGCTCGTCACCGCTGCGAGGAGAGAGGGAGAGAGAGAGAGAGAGACCCCGCGTCATCCTCACGGGTCCACACGCCGCGGCGGCCCCTCCCGCCGAGGACAGGGCGGCAGCCCCCAACTTACAGATGCTCACGTTGCTGCTGAGGTCTCCAGACATCCTGCGGGGGAGGGGAGACGTGAGCTGCGGCCTCGCTGAGGAGAGCCTCAGGTCCCAAGAAGCCCGCTCCCCCCCAGCCCTCCCGGCGCCCCCCTGGCTGCCTCAGCCCTACTCTGCCCGGACTGCTTTTGCAAGCTGAGGGTGGGAGGCATGGCCAAACAGCCTGAGTGCCCCCCAGCGCGGGGCTCCCCCCGTCTCTCATGGGCTCCCTGCCAGTCGCTTCAGTCAGGCCAAGTCACCCCAGAGACACTAATCACACTGACCAACACCCCAGAGGAAGGAGTTTCCCTTGGGGAAGGGGGGCACATGGCTCTGTCTGTCTCTCCAGAAACCCACACCTGCCCTGGGTGAGCGTGCCTCGCCAGCTGACACGTTCTGACACCGCAGCTCCTCTATCCAGGGCACCAAGGGGAAAGAGTAGAAGCCACACACGCCCCACAGACCCAGAGACCCGGGCATCGGGCAGTCTAGGACTGACCCATTTTCGCAGCTTTTGCAATCGCAGCCCAATGGATTGAGGACAAATTGCTCTGTTAGTCACCTTACATTGATAGATCTACAAGAGCACAAAAATGCTTCTTTCTACATCTCCGCCTAGGCAACATCGTGTCATCAGCTCTCAGCCTTCGGGGCCCTGCCCCTCCCTCCTTGCCCTGTTTTCTCCTGCCATCCTCGTTCTAAAAGAGCAGTGAAGTAGCCAGGTGCCTTCTGCCCACCAAGCCCCTCACCGGCACTCCTCGCCCTCCAGCAGTTTGCGGTAGGTGGCGATCTCCATGTCCAGGGACAGCTTGGTGCTCATCAGCTCCTGATAGTCGCGCAGCAGCCGGGCCAGGTCCTCTCGGGCCTGCTGGAGAGCCTCCTCCAGCTCAGTGAGCTTGTTCCTGGCATCCTTGATGGCATTCTCTCCCCTCTGCTCAGCATCGGCGATGGAGTCCTGCACGCTCTTGCACTAGGAGGGAAAGAGACCGGGTTTCTACTTGAACAGAGGAGCTCTGCCTGGCAGAAGGGAAGAGGGAGCGGGAAGGCGGAATCCGAGCCCTGGCAGTGTGCCCCCACCCCCAGCCTCCAGAATTAATGCAAGTCATAAACAACTGGGCTAAGGCTTGCTGCGGCCCCTGGGGCATCATGTGGTACAGGACCAGAGTCATGAGCCCATCCCTGCTTCACTAACTACTGAGAGCTTGCAGGCTTGACTCTCTGCCCTGGGTCCTTTCTTCCGAAGTGAGTCTCCAACTCTGTCCCCACTACTGGCACCCCTCACTGACTGCACCACCCTGCAGGCTGGTACTTAGAACCTGGGCCCAGTACAAATGAGAAGCGACAGTGGCAAATCTGGGGCAAGTTCAATGCCTTCTTGTTTTGTTGGCTTCTTCCCTTTTGCCCCATGGATGTTAATAGCTGGTGAACCTGGGGCCATTCTCAAAATCGGGACTGACATTACATTCTGTGAAGTGGGAGCAACAGAAGCTAGATTCAAGTTTCTGAGATCCATATATGCACATACATCTCTCCACACCTTCTTAGCCCAGCTGCACCCCACCATGTAAGGGGGAAGAGAGTGGGAGCTGCACTAGCCCTTAGGGCCACAGCTTACCTGCTTCTTCACGTGGGCGATCTCCCCTTGCAGTCTCTGAATCATGCGGTTCAGCTCACTGATCTCCATCTTGATCTCTTTCAGGCTGTCTCCATGTTTCACGGCCGTCACCTGGAGCTCCTCATACTGTGGAAGAGGGAGGAGGACAGTGGCAACTGAGGGGCAGCCCAGGAGCAGCCAGGGAGTGACTCCTCCCAGAGATGGAGGGCAAGGCTGGGTGTCATGGCTGGAATCGAGGAAAATGGGGTACCATCTCATACCCCCAAAAGGATTTAGTGCCTTTCTCAGTTGAGCACATGTGGGGTTCCATGAACATTTCTCCTTGGGAATGATATCCAACTTCTACTACACAGAAGCATGAATCACTTTGTGGCCAGAGGACTACCCAGCTTGTTAGAAGGAGCTGGGCCTCCTGCAACGCTAACACTTGCCTTGCTGTGGTACAGGGCCTCAGCCTCCATCTTGCTCCTCTGTGCGATCTCTTCATACTGGGACTGGACCTCACTGATGATGCTGTCCAGGTCCAGGCTGCGGTTGTTGTCCATGGACAGGATGACATTGGTGTCGGTGACATTCTGGTGCATCTGGGACAGCTCCTACAACATACAGGTTGGTCCATTAGCCCCACTCCCATCAGCCAGGATGACTCTTTATGGAGGGAGAGTGAGAAGCTAAGGTCCCTTCTGGAGCCCTCTCCTTACCGTGTCATAGAGAACCTTCAGGAATTCAATCTCCTGGCTCAGCACATCCACCCTGGACTGAAGCTCCACTTTAGTCATGTAGGCACTGTCCACGTCCTGCAGGAAAGGTTAGGTTGAAAGTCCCACTCCCTGAGCCCCTCTTACAGAGTTCTATGGCTGGGTCACAGCATCTCTCTGCCATCCTCTTCACTCTGTCCCTGCCACATGCTTTCCAATAGCTCAGTCACCATAGGTGCACTGTGTCCCCTAGGAGCCTCATTTGGTATGGGCTCCATTCGATGCCTCTGATGGGATCTCTATGCTCACGGTCACTGTGGTCACACACCCCATCCAACATCATCAGAACCTTGGGTGTAATCGTTTTGCCCACCAGAGTCTCTCTTCTGCTTGAAAACAGTGTGAATCTTATCCATCCTCACTCCCGCAGCCTCTCTGTCCATGCCCATCTGTCCAGACCAGCTCTTCCGAATTTTTCTGGCTTTGACACCAAAGCCTCTGAAGGAACCAGGCTGAAAACCCACATTTCTTGCCTCCTAGCTCAAACCTGTGTCAGCCAGCCTCTTCAAGCCAGCATCCAAGGGAAAGTTCTGATCCTTGCTCAGTTACAAAAAGAATAGTGTTTCCTGTGCTTGTACCTTACATGACCGTGTATAGGCTTTAGAAAGTTTCTGATGAGAAATGTTTTAGAAAGTTTGCGCAACGGCTCTGGAAGCTTTAACTAGAGACAGCTTGTCTCTCAGAGAACTAGATTCTAGCCTGTCACTGTCCCTGGCCACTGCTATTTTCACTTAGAGTTGTCCCCTAATCTGTCTCTTTGGGCACCATGGTCCTCAGAAGATTCCCCATCCTGCCCCAGTCATGGCATTCTCTTTCTCACCTTTTTGAGGGTCACAAAGTCGTTCTCAGCGCTTGTGCGTTTGTTGATCTCATCCTCATACCTGTTGAGATCCAAACACACAACTGTCAGATCATCCTTAAGATTCACTTTCTTCTTTTTCTCTTCCTTCCAGATTACCCCAAAAGACTCTATTGTCTGGGAATATTGAATGCGCTGTAACTGTAGAAACTGTACTACAATCTCCCACATGAGGCTACTTATCTATAAGTTAACTCTCAAACAGATAGAAAACATATTATCTACAGGCCTAAACATCTCCAGAAACAATCAACAAAAGAGGCAGATGCTTCTCCCCTTTATCAGTCACTACAAATGCTCAGGAAGACATATGGCTTTCTGGGGGCAATGGTCAGTATTTATCTCCACTCCACATTTATAGTCACCTACTTTTTCTTAAAATCTTCCACAAGATCCTGCATGTTGCTCAGCTCTGACTCTTGTGATGTTCTCTCTGCAGAGAGAGAATCCAAGTATTTCTTCAGTTGGGCAATGTAGGCCTGGAAGATGGGGTCCAGGTTGGTGCTGCGGGTGCTGACGTCCATCTGCTGCAGCAGCTCCCATTTGGTCTGTAGCACCTGGTTCTGCTGCTCCAGGAAGCGCACCTGCCATAGCCAGAAGGAGAACCATGAGTTCCAGGTTGTCCCCCACCTGCCGGCTCCACTCACAGAGGCAGCTCGGCTCAGCTCTTTTGTCCTCCCTGCTGGAAGACGTGTAATGGCTCAGCTTCCTCTCTCTGTACCAGGGAAGCTTTCTAGCCTCCAGTGTCTCCCCTGGCACCTCTGCAAACAAACTCCTTCCTACTTCACCGCCCACTATTTTGTTTAAAGCTGCTCCTAAGACTCCAGGCCATTTCCCTTCCCATCCTAGTTGAATTCCTGGCAAAAGTCTTCTAAGTCTTGGGGAAAACCAAAAGCTGGCTCCTTGGCACCGTTCCTAAAGGCACCAAGTATGAGCGCCCTGCAGGGCAGGGCTCCTCTGCCTGGGTTTTAAGAACCTCGTAAATTCCTAAGCCAGGCTCCTCTGCCTTAAAGAGAAAACTCTATAACCCTTAAAGTGACACCAATAAAGTCTTTACAGGCCACGAAACTGAGATTCCTGCTTTTGCAGGCAAGGATTCCATTCAGTGGCATAGCTCTGAGTATGCATTGTAGGTTCCGCAACTGGGGATTAAACAGAGGAGCAGCTTCTAGGGAAGCCAAGATGCTCAGAAGAGGACATTTCCATAAAATCTTTAGCTCCTGCAGTCACAGAGCCCATCACCCTTCTCTTTCCATCTTTTTTTCTCAGAATTTACCACGAAAAAGGATTGTTAGGGCTGAAACAATAAAGCCAAAGGCAACTACATCCTTGCTATGGGCAGACTGTTCTGGAAGATGTAGCCCAAAAAGTCAGTTTCCCAGGCTGGCATGACTACCCCAAAGACTCCGGAAAGAAACTGCTCTTCCCCTCAGCTGCTTTTCAGACAGCACTGGAGGCAGAACATCCTCAGCAAGGCTGGAGTTGGCTTCTCCGCACTCACCTTGTCAATGAAGGAGGCAAATTTGTTGTTGAGCGTTTTGATCTGCTCCCGCTCCTGAGACTTCACGTTCTGAATCTCCGGGTCAACCTTCACGTTGAGAGGCTGCAGGAGGCTCTGGTTGATGGACACTTCGTGGATGCCTCCACCAGGGAATCCTCCAGGACCAGAGCCACCAGGACCTCCAAATCCTCCGAAGCCACCGCCGCCTCCAAAGCCACCGCCGCCTCCGAAGCGGCTTCCACCAAAGCCGCCACCGCCGAAGCCACCACCTCCGAAGCCGCTGCCGCCTCCGAAGCCACTGCCACCTCCAAAGCCGCTGCCACCGCCGAAACCACCTCCTCTGCCACCAAATCCACCGCCGGAGCCCATGCCACCTCCTCCAGCCACACTCATGGAGATGCTCTTGGAGCCGCCCAGGCCAACAAGACTCTGGCTGCCAAAGCCACCACCACCGCAGCCCCTGCCGCCGCCGCCGCCACCTCCATGGCGGCTCAAGCAGGAGAAACCGGAGCCAGATCGCCGGCTGCCACTGCTCATCACGGCTGAGCCGCTGCTGAAGCTCCGGAAGCCACTTCCACCTCCGCCGCCTCCTCTGACTCGCGATTTACACGACATCTGACAACTCATGATGCCTTTGCCCAGTGAGGAAAGCTGGTGGTTCTTGAGAAGTGCTCAAGCTGGAGACTCAACTCCGCTGCTGGAGACTCAACTCTGCTGCCGGAGACTGTCAGGGTCCCTTTTTATACCCAGAGTAGGTGCTGGTGTGCCTGGGTGTGGGCCCACTTATGCATGGGTTTGGTCTGCCTGGGAGCTACTCCTGCTGAGTGATTATCAAGCTAATAGCCATTAAAAATTTACTAATCAGCTCCATCCCCAAAATTGCTATGATTGCACACTTCTCCTGTTTATCTGAGCATCTGTCACGCAACTTGATTTTTGTAAAATCATCAGAAGAGAAGATCAGGATGTGGATTTCTCAATCTGAAAAAGGACCTTCTACAGAATGCTGTTTCTCTGCTCTGGACCGACCCAAGGGACGCCAGCTATCACCGGGCCTGTGCAGGCTCGCCACTTTGGCTGATGAAAGAGCTGACAGGTTTGGAGACTGGGGGAGCCCCTCAGTACCAGGCTCAGAGTCTGTCTCGCTTTTCCCTCAGCTCTGGTAAGCATTTCCAGTGCACTCGTGGAGCACAAATCAATGTGGGAAAGCAGGCATCCTTCTAAAGAAAGAAGTTGGCCTGGGACACTGCAAGAGAATGGTCGTTCTTGGGAGGATGGGGTGGGAGGGTGGGAGGGACGATGGGGTCATCAGTGGAGAACGGGCACTGGTGGAGACATGGGTACTCAATCTATGTATGACTGAAACATAAGCACGAGAATATGTAAATCTGTATCTCTACCCTCACAGTGATTCATTAATAATAATAATAAAAAAGAATGGTCGTTCTTTAAAGAATCTTGGCTCTTTCCTTCACACACTGAACAGCAATACCCCAGGAAGAGAAATTTCTTTCCTGTATCCAGAAGTTCTAACCATCAATTTTTCTATTTTCTTCTACATGAAAAACCCAGAGGGTGCAGAACTTAAGGCAACTTCCTGGGTCTGTCTCAGCGTGGGCACCCAACAGAAAATGTGCCGTAGCTCCAGGGTCCAGATGCTTATGGATTTAATCTGTTAGGAATTGTTCATTGTCCAGTCATTCTGCTAAACAATGCAGAAGTGGGAACTCCATGATAGAGCTCAGAGATAGGGGAATATCAGAAGACTCTGGAGTTGTCCATGCCAGAGCTCGGTTAAGGCTCTTCCTTCACGGGCTCTTCATGGGCCAGTGTAGCCCATGACCCAAAGAGGCACTGTGGGCCTTTGGAGGCACTGCTGGCCTCCTGTTAAATCTATCTTGCAGAGCAGTTGTTCACCTGTGATATCACCCTTTTTTTGCAGGGGTGTGTGTATGGGGGTGGGGGAACTGTGCCAAGCATGCCACCAGTGCTCCAAAGGTAACTTCACAGGTTCTCTCCTACTTTCAAATCCCCTCCAACTCCATATCAGCAGTGAATTGATAGTTGGAAGCTCAGGTCTGAGTCCCATTTAGGTCAATGACTAGTTCTGGTGAGTCTAAGCTCTGTATTAGGTATCCAACAGGAAACCAACAGCAAGAACTTCCCAGGATGCCTGGTACAAGTACTGAGTGTCACTGAGATGAAACTAAGGTTTCTTTTTTTCTTTTCATGTACTGTGACCATGTACTTCTAATAGGCTCCAGAATTACAGAACCAGACTTTCACAGATTCTGGAAGAAAGAGCACAGAAAACAAGGCGAGAGGTTTATTTTAGATTCTCAGCCCCAGTTTCATTACACTTCAGTCCAATGACCTTGACTTATTCATTTTTTAAATTTATTTTTTTATTAGTGAATCACCATGAGACAAAATTACAGACTTACAGGTTTTCATGCTTACGTTTCAGTCATACAATGATCGAGTACCCATCCCTCCACCAGTTCCCATTTTCCACCACCAATGGTCCCAGCATCCCTCCCACCACCCCCACCCTGTCCCCTTCACCCATCCTGCCTCTGTGGCAGGGCATTCCCATTTGCTCACTCTCTCTTTTTGGGTGTTGTGGTTTTCTACAGAGGTATTAAGTAGGCATCATGTTCAGGTCCTTGAGTTACTCTTAAGTGTCCCTGAGCCACAGTTTTCTTCTCTATAAAAAGGGATGAACATGGATGTTGTAAAAGTTGAACAAGATAAAAGAGACATATTCTTCACTAACAGCAGAATCTCATTACACAGCCTCCCTGACCTTCCCTCATTCCATCCCAAGTCTCCAATTCTGCATCTCAGCGAAGAGTGTGGGTGCCAGAGAGGGTGAAGAACAGGGAGCTTAGCTATGCAAAATGTTTGGTTTGCAATGAGAGAATGCTGAAGAGGCAAACCCATGTGTCTCCTTGATTTTTTTCCCCAACCTGGGTTATATAATCATAATCTTGCCAATAAATCATAAAGCTAGGAGCTTGGAGAGAACCTCAATCCAGAGTCAAATGTGTCATTATCTATGGATATCTGAGCAACGCCCTAATTGTCCATTGCAGCACCGTGACTGTGCCGAGGCCATGCCAGCTAGGGGGTGGGGGTGGGGGCAATCTGGGTCCCTCAACAAAGATGAGCAGGGACTTTTAGCATTTACTGAACTCCACCTGGTGCCCAGAGACTATCTGGGTGCTTCTTCTGAGGCTCACAGGGGCTCTTTTTTCCCAGTTTCCCCACTAGGTACCTTCTCCCCTTTTCAGATCCATTGGCTTGTTTTTGAAAGTCAAGTTAAACAGGGAGAGCCCTCCTCTTCTCTAGGAGGGTAGAAATTAATGCCACTCAGCTATTACATCATGTACTTTATTTCCACATTTTTAGCTTGTCCTTTTTCATAATCTCTATGTATCGTCTAAATAACCAGTTTCATGTTCTTAACAGGAATGAAAGGGCTGTCAAGACTCATTCCCAATTATGGCTTGGTGATAACTTCCAGAGGTCCTCAGTTTCTTTTCTTTTCTCTTCTCTTCTCTTTTCTTTTCTTTTCTTTTCTTTTCTTTTCTTTTCTTTTCTTTTCTTTTCTTTTCTTTTCTCTTCTTTTCTCTTCTTTTATTTTTTTATTTAATCTCCATGAGATAGAGTTACAAAGCTTTCGTGATTAAGTTTCAGTCATACAATATCCCAACACCCATCCTTCAACCAGTATACATTTCCCACCACCAATATATCCCTCCTGACACTCCCCCATCCAGCCTGACTCTAGGGCAGGTATTCTCTCTCTCTCTCTCTCTCTCTCTCTCTCTCTCTCCTTTTGGACATGATGGTGTGCAACACAGATACTGTGAGGCCATCATGTTTGATCCTTTGCCCACTTTCAGCACACATCTCCAATCCAGAGCGATCCCTTCCAACCACCATTGTCATAATGGCCCCTTCTCTGTTCAACTAACCTCTCCCCCAGTCCTTAAGGCAGACTTCCAACCGTGAGATCTTCAATTTCTTCATCTATAAATTGGGAACCTCACCCTGGATTCCCACCCATAGGTTATTACTATTGGTGAGGTTGGTTTTAAGCTCTACAGTGCAAAGATGTCATATGAAAAAACCTTTTCAATAAGCTAAGAGCAATTCCAGGCCCCCAAAAGCTTTTTTTCTGTAGATTTTCAAAAGCACATTCTTGGCCAGTATAGCAGAAAAGCCTGCCTCAGGGCTGGAGCAATAGCACATCGGGTAGGGCGTTTGCCTTGCATGAGGCCGACCCAGGTTTGATTCCCAGCATCACATATGGTCCCCTGAGCACCGCCACGGATAATTCCTGAGTGCAGAGCAAGGAGTAACCCCTGTGCATCGCCAGGTGTGACCCAAAAAGCAAAAAAAAAAAAGAAAGAAAGAAAGAAAGAGAGAGAGAGAGAGAGAGAGAGGGAGGGAGGGAGGGAGGGAAGAAAGAAAGAAAGAAAGAAAGAAAGAAAGAAAGAAGAAGAAAGAAAGAAAGAAAGAAAGAAAGAAAGAAAGAGAGAGAGAGAGAGAGAGAGAGAAAGAAAGAAAGAAAGAAAGAAAGAAAGAAAGAAAGAAAGAAAGAAAGAAAGAAAGAAAGAAAGAAAGAAAGAAAGAAAGAAAGAAAGAAAGAAAGAAAGAAAGAAAGAAAGAAAGAAAGAAAGCCTGCCTCAAGAATAATCAAAGAGGGGGTGAAGTGTTTCACCAGTAGATGCAAACACCGGCTTCTCCAGGTCGGAATCAATCACACAGGGCCCTTTCCTCTTTTACAGTCCTCCCCAGAGTGCAGTGACCCTGTCTTGACATGTGGAGGTCAGAACCAGCACCAAGATTATCTTCACCCAAAACCTTCATACCATCGATGCTGACTGGCACCATTATTCAGGAAATGAGTCTGCAGTTCCATACTCATGTCTCAGGCATGGGGTCAGAGCTATAGGTTTTCCTGATGTGGGGATGGGGTGGACACAATGCTATCATCTTCCCCGTCTTTCACCTTCCTATTCCCTAAAGCTCCCACCTCCACAGTTTTTCTGCCTCTGTCCTATCCAACCCATCCCCTCCCCAGCCCCCATCCACAAGCCAGGTAGGTTATTCTCCTTCAAAAAAAATCAAGCCTGAAGGGGAAGCAGAGATCCGGAGCCCTGTCAAAGACCTCTAGCTCTCAATGCCTGTGCTGATTACAAAACCAAAAAGAAACGCTCATGTCCAGCCCCTGCACTCAGTTCAGGCTGGCCAAGGGCCAGGACCCACAGAACATCAGGTCCGGGAAGAAGCTCAGAGAACAGGGAGGCTACCTGCCGCTCACCTGCTCAGACCCTGTCAAGCAGCAGTGCCCAGAGCCAGCTCAGGCGGGCCCTGCACACCCCATCAGAGGACAGACACAGTGGCAGCAGCGAGGCAGCCCGGGTGGAAGGTGGGACAGAGGCCAACAAGCTCCCAGCAGGAGCCACTTGCTCAATATCTCCTCAGGGCATTTCTTTGCAAGTCATTATTTCAAAGCTGCCCACTCAGTCAGCCGCCCCATCCCACCCAGAAGCCCCTCCTTTCCCACCTAATAAACTGCCCCTTTTAAATTATTTTCAATAGACTCCCTCCCTCCCTCCCTCCCTCCCTCCCTCCCTCCCTCCCTCCCTCCCTCCCTCCCTCCCTCCCTCCCTCCCTCCCTCCCTCCCTCCCTTCCTCCCTCCCTTCCTTTCTTCCTTCCTTCCTCTTTCTCTCTTTCTCTTTTTCCTCTTTCTTTCTTTCTTTCTTTCTCTCTTTCTTTCTTTCTTTCTTTCTTTTCACTTTTTTGTTTCTCTTTTTCTTTCTTCTTTCTCTTTCGTTTTCTTTTTTCTTTCTCTCTCCCTTCCTCCCATCCTCCCTCCCTCTCTCTCTTTCTCCCTTCCTCCCTCCCTCTCTCCCTTTCTCCCTTCCTCCATTCCTCTCTCCCTTCCTCCCTCTCTTCCTCCCTCCCTCTCTCCTTCCCTCCCTTCCTTCCTTCCTTCCTCCCTCCCTCCCTCCCTCCCTCCCTTCCTTCCTTCCTTCCTTCCTTCTTTCCTTCCTTCCTTCCTTCCTTCCTTCCTTCCTTCTTCTTCTTCTTCTTCTTCTTCTTTCTTTCTTTCTTTCTGTCTTTCTTTCTTTCTTTTATTTTGGGAGAAAACCCAGCTATGCTCAGGGTTTACTCCAGGTTCTGGACTCAGGGATCACCCCTGGCAGGCCCTGGGGAACATACAGGATGTCAGGGATCCAATCCAGGGTAGCCATATGGCAAGGAAAGCGCCATACCCACTATGCTTATCTCTTCAGCCCCTCAACCCCTTTTCCTACCACACAGTGCACTGCTGTTCATTTTAAGGTGCTGTGGGCCAAGTGGCAGTGACTACAATCCAGGCTGGCACCATGCCAGGCCCACAGGCCTCAGGAGAGGACCCACCTGCTGTCTTCTACTCCGTCCTGGGGCACAGACAGGGGTACAGACAGGGAAGCGGGTTGTGCTTACTGCTCAGAAACAAGCCAGCCCCCTCCCCTCCCACTGCAAACCACCGGAAGGCTAGAACGGGACCTTGCCACATGCTGGGTGAACAGTGGGGCCACCCGGCCTCCATCTGCATCTAGGAGATGTCGCTTCTCTTCCTGAGCATCACTTGGAACTCTAAGGTCCTCAGCCCCATCCAGGCAACGGGAGCGTTCCTCCTCAGGGGGTAGTTCATCCACAAGAGAAATAGCTCAGTTCTCAGTCATCCCAGCGGCCTTGTGTCCTAAAATGTGCCTCTCGTGGGCTGCAACTCTGATGTGTGCCCTTCCACGTGTCACTCTCACCTTTGTCTCCATTCTTTTTTTTTAATTACTTTTTTATTGGGGGGGAGGGTGGACACACCCAGTGGTACTCAGGGCTTACTCCTGGCTCCTAGCTCAGGGATCATTTCTGGAAGGGTCAGGGGGCCATCTGGGGTGCTGGGGATGAAACCCAGGCTGGCTATGTGCAAAGCAGGCACCCTACCCCCTGTACAGCTCTGGTGTTTCTATTCACAAAGCATCTCCCTGTGAAAAGTTCTCACCATTCCCAGCTCTGAACCTCGTTCAGCCAAACTTTCACAGATGCTGTCCTGCTCCCTCTTGCGCGCCAACTCCCTCGTTTGCTCACAGAGTGACCACGCTGGGATGGCAAGACCTGTGGTGACTTACCAGGACACCCCCACACTTTCCTTCAAGTTCAGAAATTCCTCCAGCCTTCCCCAGATTACAGACTGACCCTTCCCACCCAGTCCCTACTCTGGGGAAGACTGCTTGCCAATTCTATCTTGCACCGCTTCTCCTGCGGCATTCCCATTTCTGCGGGGGCCCCTGCTCCAAGCATGCCCAAAAGCTCCAACGGTGCCTTTCTGGCCTCTTTCCTGCCCTCAACCTTCCTCCCTCTCCCATCACTTAAAGTGTCTCAAGTGGCTTCTTTTATTTCTCTCAAAGCTTCCTTCTCTGGGTTGGCCAAGAGTAATCACAGGGAGGAACCAGCCCTCTTGCCCACTCCTCAAAATGAGAGAGAAAACATGAGAAATAGAGTTTTGAAAGACCAAACAAACCATCTATTATTCCAAGAGGAACCTGCTTCTTAGTCTAACCTCAGGGTTTTGGAGTTTAACCACAACCTTTAGACCTGTGGGTCTGGGACGTCTGACCAAAGGGCCCAGAACTGGCTACGCTTTCCGTTTTAGTGCCAAAGACTGACCCCGCTGCAGACATTTTTTGTTTGTTTGTTTGTCTTTTGTTTTTAGCCCACACCTGGCTATGCTCAGGGCTTACTCCTGACCTGTGCTCAGGGCTTACCCCTGACCCTGTGCTCAGGGATCACTCCTGACAGGGCTCAGGGGACCATGTATGGTGTCAGGGATTGAAATAGTGTTCACTGCTACCAAGGCAAGCATCTTACCCACTGTGTTATCTCCCCAATCCAACTGCCATCATTTTTATCAAAAAATTTAAATATGTGTTAGAAGACCTGGGTCTTTTTATTATTATTATTATTTTTATTAATGAATCACCATGCATTTATTATTATTATTATTATTATTATTATTATTTAATGGATCTGGGTCTTTTTGAATGGGGGGAACTTTCAGTGTTTTGTCCACATCAAAAACCATGGGTCATCTCAGTTCTTCTTAAAAAGCCTTTAAAATTCTTTTTTTTAAAGAAAAAGCCTTTAAAATTTTTTAAAAAATATAATAAGTCAAACCAAAAACAGTGGAACCCTTGTAAATGAGGCAGTGAATGTTTATTAGAGCTAGTACAGTCATTTCATTGGGGATGTGTTAAGTTTATGATACAAATTATCTTTTTTATGAGCCAGCGGCAGCACGCTCCATTGCCCATCAGGTATTCAAAGCGGGATTTTTGTCTCTATTCACAGGACTTTTATAAGGTGAGTGCAGCCGCAAACTCGGGAGAGCCCGTTTAGCTCCGAGGCTCCTGTCACTTTGCCAAGAACTCCCCCTGGTGACTTTGGCACGTCCCTCTGGTGGCTCCGTGACTGGAGGGAGGGGCAGGAGGCCACTGGGAAAGGGCTCTCGGAGCAGGCATCCCACTTGTGGTGCTGGGGCCCACAGACACAACCCTTCTGCTCACACCTTTCTCGTCTGTCAGCTGCGGCGGACGGCAGGTGTGGGGGAGTTCAGAGCTTGATCATAGACTGGGGGGTCCCACTCAGGGTCCCACTCGGGGCCCCACTCAGGGGACTGTCCATTTGTGCTTCAGATGGACATGCCAAGAGGAAGTCTTGGCAGAGGACTTGGGCAAAGCTTGGGACACAAAGCCTTCAGGCACAGCACCAGGTCTAGAGCCCCCAAATGCAGAAGCTGGGGAGAAGGGAGAAGGGTCAGCCAGAATGGCTTCTGCCGAAGGGGGAGTCCTTCCCGCCCGCAGGAGTTGAGGAGTCCCTGCAGGTGTGGGCAGTAAGTGTTTGTTTTGGGGCCACTCCTGGCTCCTGGCTTCATGCTCAGGGATCACTTCCAGCAGGACTTAGGGGACCATGTATAGTGCCAGGGATTGAATTAGGGGTCTCCCCTTACAAGGCAAACAGCCTACCAACTGTACTAGTTCTCCGGTCCAAATGCCAGCGTTTTTATCTGTCGCACTGTCATCCCGCTGTTCATCGATTTGCTCAAGCAGGCACCAGTCACGTCTCCATTGTGAAACTTGTTACTGTTTTTGGCATATTGAATACGCCACAGGGAACTTGCCAGGCTCTGCCGTGCGGGCAGGATACTCTCGGTAGCTTGCCAAGCTCCCTAGGAGGGATGGAGGAATAGAACCCGGGTCGGCCACGTGCAAGGCAAATGCCCTACCCGCTGTGCTATCGCTCCAGCCCTGCATTTTTATCAAGAGGAAAAAATTAAAAACACATGTTTAAAGGTCTGTGTCTTTTTGAATGAGGGTCTTCCCCCACCCCGTCCACCCCCCAGCCACACTGTGCTCAGTAATCACCCCTGGTGGGACAGAGGGATCCTATGTGGTGCTGGCCATCAAACCCGAGTCAGCATGGGCAATTAGGATCTGAGAGGCGGCACTGTGCTGGCCTTGTTCCCTTTAGAGTAAAATTTTCCAGAAGTGCATAGGGGCCAGAGAGATGCCACGGGGAGGGCATGTGTCTCGCAACCGGGGAGTTCCATCCCTGGCACCACCCATGGTCCCCTGAGCAGCTCCTGAACACTTCCAGGTGGTGTGACCTAAAAAATAAGCAGAAGGGAAAAATTAATTCTCCTCTCCTGGAGATAGGGAAGCCCCTTTGGTGTCATGCATCTCAGCAGGTTCCTGCAGGTCCGTGTACCTCAGGGCTGTGCCTCTTGCACACAGAGAAAGATCCAGAAGAAGGAAATGGCAAAGGAGCATCTCACTGGAGATCACTGAGTCACAGGAGGAGGGGGAGAGCGTCTGGCCCCCATCTTCCACACTCAGCTTCAGCTGGATCCTAAATTAGGACATAAAATGGATTATAATATCCCCCAGACCCCCAAAATTCAGGAGGCTCCCCAGCGCCACCCCCTCTGGTGTGGCCTGTCCTCTGAGGCCCCCGTCCTACACCCAGAGAGTTGTCCACATGTTGGGGGCCCCTAGGAGGGGGTAGCCTCTGTGCTTCTCTCTGTAGGGCTCGCTCCATGACGTCCACCAAAGCAGAAATAACTCCTGTGGCAGGAAGGAGACAGGGACAGAATTCGGGGTCGGGGATGCCGTGATAGGGCCATGCAGGCGTGTCTCTGGGGAACTTACCTCGCACAGTCTTCTTGTCCCCAGGCAGCAGAGAGGAGGGTTGGGTTTGGCCACAGAGGCCATCCCGGGGACCCCCGACACACTGCGACAGCATGGGTGCTACTAACCCTCCAGGGACGAGACTGATTTGGCCCCATTCCCCTTGGCAGATGCCTCCCCATGTGCCGCCCTCGTCCCACCGGGTGTCTGCCCTGCTGGCCCTTGTGGCGCATTTAATCTGCTGACAATGCGGCTGGGGTGGCACCGGCCCAGGAAGGGCTTGCTGCAATGCCGTGGGCTTGTGCCAGCACCTGCTGTCCCAGGCTTCACCAGCGCCCCCCCCAGATGCCTCTCCAGGTGCCCCCAACTTCCCTCTCCCTAAGCCTCTTCTCCTCTCCCCCTGGTGCTGGAAAGTGGAGCCCATAGGTACCCCCTTCTCCTCCCCTGGGCCCTTTCTCTGCTTGTGCCTCTGTTTCCCCTTTCTTGCCTTCCTCAGTACTCCACTGTCTCCAGAGACTGGGCCGTGCTGGTGGGTACCAGCCCCCAAGTCCCTGAGCCAGAACCTTTGGGAAGAGCCCGGAGCCAGCAGAAAGCTCCGTGGGCAGCAGCTCTTGCAAAAGTCAGCAGTTGTACGAGGCTGTGAGTTTCGCTGAGGGGAGGGAGGAAAGTGCTTCCAGGTTCCCTCTGGGGCCTGTGACCCAAACCTGTTTCCACCCCACCGTGCTGACCTGTTTTCCCTCCCCCACGCTGCCTGCTGTCTGCCTGGCCCTGACTCCCAGAACCCGCTCACGACAAGGCCACAGGCACGCTGGCTCCCTCGGGCCACTGCTCCCGGCCACTTGACGGCACCATAGGAAGAAGTCAGGCCAGGGCAGGAAGCCAGGGGGTCCTGCTCATGCCCAAGAGGGCGTATGTGCGGACTGGGGAGCACAGAGGAGGGAGCCTGGGGGAGCTGGAGGGTGGAAGACAGTCGGCCTGAGTGTGAGAAACAGGGGCATCCTCCCTTGCCTCCGTGTCCCAGGAAGTCTGTGGGCCACGAATAGGAAGGCACAGTTCGGGCACCGAGCACCGGGCAGCTGGCAGCCCCTTCGGTGAGTCATTGTGGGAGAAAGCAGAGAAGGGCAGAGGGAGTCCTGAGCTCTCGTTTCACTCTCTTCGGGCACAGAGCAACCTGGCACAGCAGCACGGGGGCTGAGCCCGGGTGGACCAGGACAGGAAGGGCTGGCAGGAGGGGAGATGTCACCCCATCCGCGGAGAAGGGGGGAGGGAATCCAGGTGCACAGCATGTCAGCAGCTCCAGCCCCGGGGTGGATCTCTTACTCACCAGCCGCCCTCCTCCCGGGCTTCCCACCCCCTCCCCCCTTTCCAGAGCAGCGGATCAGCAACCTGTTTCTGGTTTGAAAACCCTTGGTTCTGTGGAAGCCTCTTAACCCCCAGCCCTCCCCTATTAAAGGTGGGTAATTTGGGGGTTTCTGGGGGCTACCACTTCTCAGGCAGCAAGTTGGACCACATAGTCCCCGAGCCTCTGGCTGCCGGGATGATCCTGGAAAAATAGACTTGACTGCTCTAAATAGAACTCAGGCCCCAGCTTCAGCCCGGGGTGAGTGGTCTTCACCTGCTTTCGGGGGGAGCTGGCAGAGGACCGTGCAAAGACAGTGCTGGGGTGGGGGGGGAGGTGGGGCTCTTGTTTCTCCTCCTGCTAAGACACGAAAAGGCAGGGAGGTTTCCTTGCTGGCTCTGAGCAGCTGCACTCAGCTCTGGCAGGCATGGTGGGTGTGGTCTCCCAAGCAAGGAAGATGGGGCCCCTCCAGGGGTGAGGACCCTGGCAGGCTTGTTGTGAGGAAGGAAGGTTCTGAGCCAGCCTCTAAGCCTGAGCTGCCCTCTCGGTGTGGGTGGTGGGAATTGCAGGTTTCTAAACTCCAACATGGGAAGGGGCTCCTTCCCGTCCCCCAAGTCTTCTACGGACCCTCTGTCCCGGCACGGGAAGAGTCCAAGGGATTCTCCAACTGAGAGAAGCTGTAACAGTAAATTATCCTGACAGGGCACCTGGAATGGAGCCAAGTCCATGCTTCATGCCGGGTGCTGACTAAGGTCACATTTGTGTGTGAGAGTTGCACGGCCCCCGACCCCCCACCCGCTGGTTTGTTGCCCCCTTAGTCTTTCATGGCCTCTATTTCCTCATTTCTCAGTTGGGCATGATCATACGAGAGAGATGACCAGAAGATGCGTGAAATCTTGAAGATGAAACTGCACGTCACACCAACGTTGCTCCCAGGTGCCCTGCTTGCCCCTGGTCTGTTGAAGGGGCAGGAAATGTCCATAAATTCCAACACTGTGGTGATAAAACTAAGCACCACCGTCTCCACGACTGTCTCTTGCAGCCCAACCAGACACGGCACCCGGAGGCTCACAGGTCAGCCTCAGAGTCCTCCCCATTCCCTCCTCCTCAGGACTCAGAACTGGTAATCCTGGTCCTAGCAAAGGTGCCAATCCCCCCACAAATGAGCACTTCTTCTCTAAAGAGGACCCCTGGCACAGTCCAGACTCAGAGAAGTGGAGCTAGGGGGAACCGGGGCTGAGCCCCCTTGGTCCCTACCGGAAGACCTCCCCAGGGGACCCTGTGGGGTCTCCTCATTGGCACCACCCCTACTCAAGTCTCTTTGCCAGGAAGAGCAGTGGCCACCTGAGAGCCCTTCATGTCACCCCAAGACACCCCCTCCTGCATGTCACTTCACCCTGACAATGTACTCCAATGGACAGGGTCAGCCGTGGGCTCAGTCCTGTGAGCACTTGGAGTATTCTGGACTGGGCCAGAACTAGCCCCAATATCTTTGGCCTCCACACCCTCGGGTGCCCCACCTTAGTGCCCTGCTCCCCACACTGAGTCAAGAGGGCTGAGTATCTCCCAACAGCGGCTCACCCCGACCTGCTCCACAGAGCACCTGCAGTTCAGCACCTAGCAGGAGAACCCCTGATGTGGCCTCCCATTTTATGATGAAAACACTGACTTCGGTGATTGGTCAAGCTTGCATGAGTGACAGAGCAGGAACCTCCCCCCCACTTCCCCCCTCGACAGCTTGGGTCACTGAGACCCACCACCCCTGACAGCCCAGAAGCTGAGTCTGAAAGGCCTCCAGAGGCATCAGTGGGGGTTGTTCCCGCCACAGGCAACACTCAGTTACTGACCAAGATGGACAACAGGAAGTCAAGATGACCTTTGTCCTTCCCAGGTTTCTAGATCTTTCATTACAAGACTCACCCCCCCACCCCAGTCCTCCAGGTTGTTAAGATGTCAGACTGACTGTGCCTTCCTGTCCAGGCCCGTGAGTGGTCCACAAAGAGATGACAGGTGGGATCTTGGGGATGACAATCCAAGCCTTGCTCCCACAGGCCTCCCAATACCGCAGGCTAGGAATGTCCTGCCATGACAGAATCATGCTCCGCCTCCCCCAGTCCTGCCAGGGCAAACCACCCCACGATAACACGTGGCAGGTCACAAGCGCCAAGGAGGTGGCGTCTTGCTCAAGCCATGCCACGTTGCCTTAAAGCCAATGGCCTCACCATGGAAACCGTGTTTATGGATCATCAAGCCAAGAGAGGGTTCCTGAGAAGGAAACTGAAGTGGAGCCCTCTCTCGGGAGCCTAGAGAACTCACGCTGGTCACGAGCACGCCCTCCTGCCTCGCAGGCGAGCAGAGACAGAAAGGGTCCGAGTGCAGACGCCCAGGTTTTACATAATAGGGGCAGCTCCTGCCGCCTGCAGCACAGAGGGGGTGCATCACTCTGCTCCCTGGCCCAGAGTGTTCTTCCAGCTCCACCAGGTGTAGGAGAAAAGGAAACCAACTGCATCGACAAGACAGACTCAAGCTGATAACCAAAGGGACGTCTCAACTCTGCCCTGGCCCACGGAGTAGGCATGTGGAAAGTAAGAACGCATAGTTTGTGGGATCAGAAGAGCTAAGCCAGGGACCTGCACCTCCACTCCCCTTCTGGTCTTCCAACTAATTAGGGTTCATTAAGGACCTGAGTTACAGGAGCGGCAAGATGGCCGCACCTCAGCCGGCAGCTCACGCCGAGTGAGCCAGCCCAAGGACTCAACGCCAGCATCTTCTCAACCGAACAAACAGGAAAGTTCTCCTCATCACCCCCCCAGATCAGCGCAAACCCAAACCAAACTTTTTAAATAACTGGTCAAAATATCAAAGTATATGGACTTCGATTTTGGTGGTAGAGCACTGCCTCCCCCGCGTGAGTGAGGGCCCTGGGCTCCGGCTGAGCACCACTGCCATAGACCGGGAAGTTGGGCCTGAGAACAAGACAGGCAGAAAAGCAGGTCCTTGGGGGAAGATGATGAAACAGAGAGGAAGCCACCAGGAGCTCAGTCACGGGTGCGAGGTGGCCCGTCGGAGGGTTGACTCTCTTCTGAAGTGCCCCTGACCTCAGGAACAGTCTCCTATGTCATCCATGGGGATTAAATCCTCATCACAAGGGGCAGCTTCTGCTGCCAAGACAACTGAGCCTGGGTGCCATTTCTTCAATGACCCTGTCACTTTCCGGTGAAGCCAACCTCCGTTTCCAAGACACTCTCCCTTATCAGACTCTGCCCAGCTCCTGACCCTGATCTCCCATGAGCTTTTTTTGTTGTTTTTTATTTTTGGTTTTGTTTTGAGGCCACACCACTCGACACTCAGGGGTTATTTCTGGAGGTGCTCAGGGGACCATTATGGGGTGCCAGGGCTCGAACCCAGGTTGGCTACATGCAAGACAAGCGCCCTTCCCACTGTACTATTTCTCCAGCCCTCCCATAAGCTTTGAACTTTAACTTTCTCCAAGTCCAGTTTGCCTCATCTGGACACCGACGGGGGGGGAGCTTTTTCCCTCCCTCCAAGACTGTGTACGCATCAAGATTCCGCTGCTTCTGTGTATATTTGTGACCTATAGATTTGAACCAAGAAAAAGTCTGTTTTTTTTTTGCTTTTGCTTTTTGGGTCACACCTGGTGATGCACAGGGGTTACTCCCGGCTTTGCACTCAGGAATTACTCCTGGCGGTGCTCAGGGGACCATATAGGATGCTGGGAATCGAACCCTGGTCGGCCCCATGCAAGGCAAACGCTCTACCTACTGTGCTATCGCTCCAGCCCCGAAAAAGTCTGGGTTTTGTTTTCCTCCTTTTCATTTGTTTATTTAGAGATTCCCGGGACAGTTTCTGAAACAGCCTTGTGGTGTCCCCTGGCCCTGGGGCCCCTGTGAGCGCAGCCTTGGGACCAACACAGGCCCCTGTGCATGTGTAACGCAGCCCGGGTGCCAGCAGAGGACACTGCACACTGCAAGGAGAACTCCCCGGGCCTATTGACAGATTGGAAAGTGGGTGTGGGCACCAGGGAGGGGTGGGAATAACCCAGCTTGATCCTGGGGAGGTCACAAGTTGACTAAGACTGCGCCATTTTTCTGATAATGGATTGCCAGGGAGTGCCACATTCCCTTCAGCGGGGATGGGAGGGACAAGCGCAGTGACGCAGAGCTTCCCAGGGCAGCTCGGGCATCCTCCTCCTTCCAACACACGACTGTGTTGGTGCCGCCCAAATGGCCCTTGGGCGTCTTCGCCCTTCTTACATCTGGCGCAGCGGCAGCAGCTCTGCGGACCTCCTCTCTGGCCTCCAGCTGCAGCCAGCCAGCTGGCCAAGCCCTGGGCGCTGGGAAGGGCCTGGGGTGCTTTCTTTGCTCCTTCCACCAGCCCAAATCCTCACCATCTTTCTCGTCTCTTTGCACCTTAACTCCTCCAGGAACTTCCGCTCACACTTGACCTCCCTTCCCCTGCTCCTTGAAAGGTGGCTCATTCTCCTGTTCCCACCCGATCCCACCCCTGGACCCTCTTGGCTACTTTCTCTTGTCTGGTCTGGCCCTCTCAAGGGGTGGTCTCTGCTTTCTTTTCTCCCATCTCCTCACTCTTTGTCTGTATTTGTTTTTTTGAAGGCAAATACGACAGAAGTGAATGGAAACAATGACATGACTGAAGGTCCCTGGATGTACTCTCAGATGGTGAACGAGCCTTTCTATAACCACTCTCCCTACACACACACACACACACACACACACACACACACACACACACACACACACACACACGCACACGCACACACACACACACACGCACACATGCACACACTCACGCTCACACACACAGAGACTCACACGATATAGAACAAGTATGTGCCCCGAATTCTCCCCAGCATGCTCTAAGTGTGTCTGCCCAAAATGGTCCCAGATGATGGGACTCTCCTGTGCTCTCTGGAATCAACAGAGAATGCATGTGCCTTGATGGGCACACTCAGCCTCTCGAAGAGCTTTGCCGTGCCCCTCCACTTATGATGTTGAGCCCAGAGCCCAAGTCCCATGTCACACTCACCCCTGCATTGTGGTTTCGCAGTGCTGAAATGCCAAGACAGGTAACTCCTGGGACAACCCAGAGAAAGCTGTTTTATTTTCATTAGATAGTTTGCAGGATTTTTTGCCTTTTGTGTGGTGGGTGGCAAAGTTGTTCATCCTGTTTAGGTTGCCAGGACAGTATCTTGGTCCCTTGAGCACTACAAGCATTGATTCCTGAGCACAGAGCCAGGAGTAAGCCCTAAGTACCACCAGGTGTGCCCCCCCCCCCAACAAGAAAACTTAAATGACCTAAAGAAAGCCTGTTTTTTTTCAAAAGAGACTTTTATCTGTGTCCATAAAGTTCCTATAAAATATCCATAATATCACCACACAGTTTTGATAACACAGAAAAACTGTATGATTCTTCATAGAGTCCCTCCAGGGGACCAACAAAATGTTTCTATTCATTCCCATGATATCTGGGAGCTTCTGATATCCAAAATTTGCTGCAAAAGCATAAACTCCAATTCAATATTATCTTCTGGGATCCTGTGTCTCAAAGGCTGCTGAAGAGACACTGAGTCTAGTGGAGACCCTCCAATCCTGGAGAGGAGAGATGGGCTCAGGGGCCCTGGGATCTGAGAAGCTCAGCCAGCGATGGGCTGAGGGATGCTTCTGACCTCCCAACTGAGGCACTCGCAGGAGACACAGGGATCCTGACCCTGGCAGAGAAGGTATGTGCAGATATTTTAAGACAAAGACAGGGGGCGGAGGAACAGTACAGTGGGTAGGGTGCTCACCTTGCATGAGGCTGACCCAGGTTCAATCCCTGACATCCCAGCTGGTCCTCCAGCACCTCCAGGAGTGATTCCTGAGTGCAGAGCCAGGAGTACCCCCTGAGCATCGCCAGGTGTGACCCCCAAACCATATATATATATATATGTATATATATGTGTGTGTGTATATATACATATATATATGGCAAAAGCAAAATGTTTGGGGGCCATAATCCTATGAGCAAAAGTCACAGCCAGGCCCCAGTAGACCCACCTGCTGGAGAATGTGCAACTTCAATCCCAGCCAAATGAACACCATCACTTTGTAAGTGGGTAGTAGGACATCTGAGAAACAGAAAGAAATTCATGTGCCCACTTGTGCATAAATATTTAGAAAGAAATCTTATGAAACTGCGGTCACCTAGAGAAAGGAAACTCAGCAGAAATAAATAGGTTTTTTTTTAGTCACCCAGATACACTAGTTCACTCACTCCTTCTGAATATTATTACTTGGACAAGAGCCACATATCAAATCCACTGGACCCAACCAAGCACGAGGCATTGCAATCAAAGATTTTGAGAGGACCTTACTTGATCTGGGGCACCTCAGTATCTTAGCTGGTTTTCCCCTGAAGAATTGTTTTTCCCAATTGAGAATTAGAAGTTTTCTCCATTTCTCCACGTTGGCCTTTATAGCGCTGACTTTCCTGATGGGGATTCTCTGCATCCTGAGTTGTCTGGGAAGTGCCCTAACTTTCGGATTTAATGACCTTCAGTTTACACATCTACAGTAGAAGCACCTCCAAAGAACCGGCTTTCTGTCTCTTCTGTTATGAAGCACTTGCTATATGATGTTCCAAGCCAGGGACATAAAGTCCCTGTCCTGTTTCCCTTTGCCTGGCCACCTGCCTGGCCACCACCCCACCCCAAAGGGCTTCTGGGTGCAGATCCCTATTCTCATTCCTGGTCTCTCTAACAACTCTTGAATTTGAAACACGGTATGAGTCTATGTCATCTTTTGGGTGAACCTATACAATAATCTAACAAATCTTCCTGCCTTTAGGGTTTCTCCCTCCAATCTGGCCTGAGGGATTCCGCTAAGACAGCTGTCACTCGCCTGTTGGATGCCGTACCTGGCTGCTTGGTCCTTTCACAGCTTTTCCATCTATAAAGTACCTAAAGCATATTTACATGCCAAATCTCCCAGAAAGAGAGAGGAGTGCTTAAGGGATACTCAAGTCCAAGACAGTTCTGCTTTATGCTGGGTCCTCACTCCACTAGTGCTCAGGCTTCACACCCCACCCCCCACCACCACAGCCCCTGATCCATTAGTCCAGTAAGTAGAAGGCTTTAATAAACAAATAAGCTTCATTTGAAAACTTCTGCCCCATGAACTAGAGTCCAACCTTTTTTCAATACTCTTCTCAAAGGTCATCATCATCATCCCGTTGATCGCCGATTTTCTCGAGCGGTCTCAGTAACATCTCCATTTGTCCTAGTCCTGAGATTTTAGAAGCCTCTCTTTACTCGTCCTTCCCAATGGTGCTGCATTGGAGGCTCTTTCAGGGTCAGGGGAATGAGACCCATCATTGTAACTGGTTTTGGCATATGAATACATGACGGGGAGCTTGCCAGTCTCTCCCATGTGGGCAGGAAACTCTCAGTAGCTTGCCAGGTTCTCCGAGAGGGAGAACTAGGCTATAAGATGTCATATTATCACTTAAAATCAGAAAATGGTCTGCTCATTTAAACTAGCAACAAGACAAAACTACAACTTGCAACTCAACAAATATGTCAAATAATAATCATAATTATGATCACGATCATGAAATCCCATTGATCATCGAATGGCTTGAGCGGTCTCAGTAACCTCTACATTCATCCTATCCTTGAGATCTTAGAAGCCTGTCTCCTCTTAGCCATCCCAATGATGCCGCATTGGAGGCTCCTTCAGGGTCAGGGGAATGAGATTCAGCTGGTTACTAGCTTTGGCATATAGATACACCATGGGAAGCTTGCGAGGCTTTCCCATGTGGGCAGGAAGCTCTCAGTAGCTTGAGAGTTTCTCCCAGAGAGAAAAGTAGGTTATAAGATAACATGCGGCTGCTTTGTGGCCATGCGCTTCTGGGAGCTTCCTTTTAAGTCTCTAGATGTAGGCCGTTGATGGGATTACACACACCTGGGTTCCTGTGCCAGTACCTTCATGCGTGAGGCCTGTCCAAAGGCGTAATAATAATAATAATAATAACAATAACAACAACAATAATAATAATCCTGTAGCTGTGAGAGCAAAGCTACAGTGAGCTAGATATCAAAATCTGAGAACAGATCAGGGCTCATCAAATACTGCATTTGTCCATCTACTAGCTATTAGCAACAGGCAATCTACTACCAGCCAAACAACCTGCCTTCTTAGCACAGAACATTCTTGGTTATATCAGATTGTTTACCCTCATTCTCTGTAACTAACTTCATGACCTTTCAATGATCTAATCATGTATGCAATTTCACTTTTCCAGTCTTTATCCATTTTATTCTTGCCAGGAGAGTCCTTTGCCTTAAGTGTCCTAGTCTGTCTTGACTTTCCTTCTTTGACAGGGAAACTTCTTTCTCTCCTTGAACACTCCACCTACCAGGCACTGCTTTTAATCACCCTCACATCTATAGGTACCTTTTCCATGCCTTGTGTGTGTTTCTTTCATTGCAGGTTTGTAATCATTGTAAGGTCATGTTTGTACATGCCACAACATTCTAATCTCTAAGTTCTTTGAGACAAAAAACCAGTTCTCACTCATAAACATGTCCCCAATATTTGATCTCATTCTTCCCTAACACATAATATTTGTGCATAAACTGTTGAGCTGATCATTGCTTTGCTGATTTTCAAATGCTGATGTAATGGGCTCTTGATCTCACTTATAACATGTTCAGGTAATTTTCTCTGTTCCATAAAGTCCAAATAAGGTGAACAAGGACATTCCCAATATTTAATAGTCTTTAAAGGAAGTTATAACCTAAGAAGGAAATTAGAAGACCCAAGTAACAAAAACGTAGCTGGTAAGCCTTGCAAGAGACCAACCCCAGTTCTATCCCCACATCGCACATGGTCCCTAAGCAGTGCCAAGAATCACCTCTGAGCACAGAGTCAGGAATGAGCCCTGAGAACAGTTGAATGTAGCTCCAAAACAAAAAGAAAGAAATTTAAAAAGTTGTGCCAAGTACTATAATATTCTCATTGGTTCACTCAAATGGTCCCAGGTGTTGCATCAGCCAATCACCTTCTCTCCTTTTTTTTTTTTGGTCTCTCCCTTTTAATTTCCATTACCTTCTATATAACATAGCTACAGTTCAGAAAGCCTTTTTACATTTTATATTGTATCTTCTTGCTGTCTTCAGGAAATATTCTCATCCCCACTTGCCTACAACACAGCTGAGGCTTAGAATAATCAAGTGTTCAGTCCAAGGGCTCACATATCCTCACAGTGGTGGAAAATGTACCCCTGTCTGCCCCTTGAATACCAGACTGGGTTAATCCCACGTTCTGAGTTACTCTTTGCCCCATTTCACCAGAACCAGCTGCCAGTCCCTGTGGGAACTCCTTAGGTGAAGCTGCTTGACTGTGGCCTGACAGCAGAAGGGCCATGCCCCTCTCTGCAGTGCTCTGAGTTCTGGAGAGCAGCTTCTGACCCTGCATTGCCCACACCCCTCTTGCCTCTGGCTGCTCCCATGCAACTCTTCCGTGCAACACAGCCCACACTTCTCAGTGCCGAGCCCCTGGCAACCCGCCAGCCCGCTAATCCTCTCAGGAAAGACTTCCCTGATGAAAACACCCACTACCCTTGTCTCTTATCTCTCCATTTCTGTCTGACCCACCCCCCCACACACACACACACACCTGCACAGCCCAAAGAGCCTGTTCTAATGAAATGTGAAGTGTTTACGGAGACAGTGATGGAGGGAAGTGGAGGTTCTGGCAAAGGGATGGTGTTGGAGTACTGTAGGCGCAGACCCCTAGCATCATGGACAGTATTGCAAATCATGACACCTGAAAGGAAGAAAGGGAACGAAGAAAAAGAGGGTGTAGAGTGTTTCAAGGTCAATGTTGCTTCTCCCTTTGCCCAGTTGGGGTACGTGTGCCCCAAGACAGTACACACACACACACACACACACACACACACACACACACGTCAGGCATGTGTGACTTCTCCTCTGCCACCACCCTTCCCGGGTTAGACAGGACCACGAAGGAAGGCAGAAGAGACTCCGAGAATTTCAAATGCAGTTTATTGCAGCAACACAAGGGAATGAAGAGTTTAAGACGTCTCCACAAAAGACGATTTGCTTACACCTTATGTACAAAACCCAAAGCAGCTCAGAACTGCCTGCAAGAGAAGGGAGGTTACAGGCGCTGTTGGGACTAGAGGTCTCTGTGGGGGCGAACCCTCGGGTCCCAGCAGCCCCCCTCGGCTGGCTTCAGGTGCTGTGGGATGTGATAGCATGACCTGTGACTGCTCATCTACGTCTTGGGCAAAGCGCAGAGCAGGGTCCTAGCGGGGGAACTGAGATAGAGAAGCTTCTTTGGAAAGTGAGGCACAAAGGAAAGGACGGGGAGCTGGGGACAACCATCTAACTACACATAGCATTTGGTTTTTTTTTTTCCCCCACCCAGGCTGGAGCAGTGGAGGCTAGTCTTGCCCTGCGTGCGTGGGTAGGTGATGGAGTGGCCGGGAGGTTCTATCTGGGCCCTCGGGAATAGCTGGTGGACACAAACTTCACGCTGGAGCTGCCACTGGTGGTCTTGCTGCCCCCAGAGCCAGATCCTCGGCCGCCAGAGGAGCCAAAGCTGCCCCCAGAGCTGCCGCCGCCGGAACCCCGGCCGCCCCCTGAGCTGCTGCCGCCGCCGCCGCCGCCGCCGCCGGAGCCGCCTCTGCCGCCGCCGCTGCCGCCGCCGGAGCCGTAGCTGCCGCCGCCGCCGCTGCCGCCGGTGCGGTACCCGCCGCCGCCGCCGCCGCCCGAGCCGTAGCTGCCGCCGCCGCCGCCCGAGCTGTAGCTGCCGCCGCCGCCGCTGCGGCCGCCGCTGATGCTGCTGTGGCTAGTGCTCACCGCTGCAAGGGGTCACGCAGTTAGTTCCCTTCCGCCCTGCTGGGTACCTCCCCCGCCAAGCCGCCCGGGCCCCCTGAGACCCCCGGGTACTTACACACGCTCACGTTGGGGGTGCACTCTCCCGACATCCTGGAGGGGAGAGAAGAGTGAATCCTCTGCCTTCCCCGCCCTCTAAGCCCTCTCCCCAACTCTGCACTGAGAGACCTCACCCAGGCCTTTTTTTCTCTCCTTTCTATCCCTCTTTCTTTTTCTTGGGAAATTTGATTGGGAAATCTGATTTCATAAAATCAGACCCGAGGTTTGCTGCCAAGCTGAAGTTATAAGGCACCCTTGGGAGCAGATGACACCTGAGCTAGTCCCATGAGCAGTGAGCTCCATCTCAGCACCTCATGGAGATATCAGCCATCTCCCTATCCTCCTGCCTTCCCAGGACAAGCTAAACTCCAGGCAGCTTGCAGGGAAAGGAGCCCTCACTGCCCCCATCTGCCCTCAGGGGCACTAACTCACCGGATTTCCTCTCCTTCCAAGAGGGTCCTGTAGGTGGCGATCTCCATATCCAGGGACAGCTTGGTGCTCATCAGCTCCTGGTAGTCGCGCAGCAGCCGGGCCAGGTCCTCCTTGGCCTGGTGCAGGGCATCCTCCAGCTCATTCAGTTTACCCTGAGCATCTTTCAGGGCATTCTCACCTCGCTGCTCCGCATCACTGATGGACTGTTGCAGCCCAGAGATCTGCAAAAGGAGAATCCAGCACGTTACTCTCTCCTTTCGACTAACCCATCCTGACCTTTTCACCCCAACACAATCCCTCCTCCACCCACTGGGCCAGGAGTCTGGGTACAGAGAACCAGAACTCATACATCATCTCATGCAGCTACCTCCAGAGAACATGTCACTGTGTCCTCTTCCTGTCAAGCCCCTCAAGGTGATTCTTTTTAATTTTATTTATTTATTTATATTTACTTTTTACTTTTTTTGCTTTTAAGGTCACACCTGGCGTTGCACAGGGGTTACTCCTGGCTCATACACTCAGAAAATTACTCCTGGCGGTGCTCAGGGGACCATATGGGATGTTGGAAATTGAACCGGGTTGGCTGCATGAAAGGCAAACGCCCTACCCACTGTGCTATCGCTCCAGTCCTCAAGGTGATTCTTGAGCCTTAGTCCTACAAACTTGACATTCTTCTAACTGCCTAGCCCCCAAATTTCCTGGCTACCTATATTTCACTCCTAAAACTCACTAAGGTCCTGACCTAGGTCACTCATGGCCATGTCATCTCTTTCTCTACTGGATCTTTTTCATGAGTTTCTCTAGCATTGCAAGAGAGCTGAATTCTGGAAATGGGCGTAGCCATCAAGGGAAACTGAGAGAACAACAGAACCTTGGTGTGGAGAGGAAGAGTCGACACAAAGAATGCTTTCCAGTTAGTAAGGACTGCCCCTATAAGTGGGGAGCAAAGAGAAAAAGCAATACCTGCTTCTTGACACTCTCGATTTCAGCTCTGATTCTCTGGGCCACCCGATTCAGCTCAGAAATCTCCATCTTTGTGGTTTTCAAATTGTCCCCATGTTTGTCAGCAGTAATCTGGAGCTCTTCATACTAAATAAGGTGGAGCAAGTCATTTGATGTACTTAGTGCATCAGGCCTTAGGCACACACACTGAAGAGAACACAAAATAGCAAGACGAACTTTCCCCCCTCACCTTGGTCTGGTACAGGGCTTCTGCCTCAACTTTGCTTCTCTGTGCGATCTCTTCATACTGACTCTTGACCTCAGCAATGATGCTGTCCAGGTCCAGGGACCGATTGTTGTCCATGGACAGGATGACATTAGTTTCACTGATATTAGTCTGCATCTGAGACAGCTCCTGTAAGACATAATAGTTCGGGAACCTTTTAATGTTCAAAGAAACCAGAAACAGTTTAGGCAGGGAGGGGGCCAGGAGCTGGAAGATACACCAGTTTCTCTGGGCATAAAGGGATTCAGGCTTAAGTTTTTCTCCATTTGGGAAAATTCAGTAGAAACTGGAGGACTTACCATTTGGTAGAGTGTTGTGAGAAACTCGATTTCCTGCTGAAGGTTGTCAACTTTGGCCTGAAGGTCTACCTTTGTCATATAAGCAGAATCCACATCCTAGAAGAACACAAGCAAAATAATTCCTAGTTTCCCCGGGGCAGACCCCAGTCATCATCATGAGAGAATTTTGCTTGAATAGGCAGAAGAGATTGGAGGAATCTACTCCAACGTTCTCTACTCCTGGGGGACCACAGTGCCTGCAGGGCCATCCACTTCTGGTTATCTATGGGCCTGGCTTCTGTTTCCCAACTGGGGACGCTCTTTTGTGGATTTCCAAAGTGGGCTCTAATCTATGGAATTTTCTCACCTTCTTGATGGTCACAAATTCATTCTCTGCATTTGTCCGCTTGTTGATCTCCTCCTCATACCTACAGGGAAATCAGAAGTGATTAGGGGAACCAGAGAACTGGGAAGGCCTTCAGTTTGTAGACTAAAGCCAGCATCATCTATCCCTGATTTCCTCTGACTAGACAGAGACACCATCAGTATCCCCTTCCCGGGTATCTGTTCAAGCAAAAATCAAGACTTGTCTAGTCATATTCCCTTACTTGTTCCTGTAATCCTCCACCATATCTTGCATGTTCTTCAGCTCGGAATCCATCCGAGACTGGTCGCTCTTCAGCTGGTCCACCTTCTTTCTCAGCATGCTGATGTATGACTCAAAGCAGGGTTCTAAGCTCTGGGTCTTAGTGGAGGTATCCACCTGCTGCAGCAGCTCCCATTTGGTCTGCAGCACCTGGTTCTGCTGTTCCAGGAACCGCACCTGAGAACACAAGACCCCATCATTACCCACTGCTGCAAAAACAGGATCTATGTTCCTTGCAAACCAAGGGCTGATGCACTTCAAGACTGGGTCTTATTAGATAAAGAGCTTCAATTCCTGATTTTCCAGCCATGACAAAGATTGTTAAGCTAGTATCATCTTCATAACAAAGCTCTGTTCAGAGAAGATTGTGTTTCCCTGAGAACAAGTATAACCCTGTTTCAGTGTAACCTTAGAAGGGAGTAGCTCAAAGAAATAAATAACAAAGAGAAATAGCATGGAGAAACAACATAGAGAAGTGACCATCTCAATTACACTGTGAGAGAGATATGTGATACTTAAGCAATTCATCTTCCCATAGAATTTTAGGTACATTGCCATAAACCTTGGTTTGTGTTTTCTGAGCATATCACAGCTGATGGACATGTTGGGAAAATCCAAATTGAATTTCATTTTTATCATGGTTAAATATTGAGTTGATAGGATTAATAATCAAGCACAAGTAAAAATGGACCCAATGGACCCAAAAGTTTGTATAATTTCTAGAAGAGAAACTTCAAAACCTAAGTGTATCAAATTATTCTCACCCTGACCCAACATCACCATAAAATTCCTAGGAGTAGAATCACCCCCCTGACAGCAACCCATGTGAGATTGACTTGCTAGACACAGTCTGTGCTGTGCCCTAGAACACTCAATTTCCACTCAGCTCCCTTTCAGTGCTTAGCAAGACCTTCCCAGGATTCTCATTTCCACTCTAGAAGGTTGAGTTAGACCCATTTCTGGGACCATCACTCAACAGATGTGAGTCCCTCTTCAGCTCAAGAGCTGAATTTAAAAACCAAACCCCTTCAAGGTGATATTGAATGGACCCGCATTTGTATAAGCTGAAACTCCTTTGCCCAAGAATTTAGCCATTATTAGCATCATTCAGAAGCCTAATTCTCACATATCTCTAGAAGGCAGTTCCACAAAAAAAGTCCTTTAAATCATGCAAACCCAAGACCTTGAGGTTCCAAACCCAAGACCTTGAGGTTCCAACATAAACATATCCTGGTTGTGCCAGTGTCAAAAGCACCGTGTAAAGCTCTCCCCCAAACAGATACGCACCTTGTCAATGAAGGAGGCAAACTGGTTGTTGAGTGTCTTGATTTGCTCCCTTTCTTGAGACTTGACTTTTTGGATCTCAGGGTCAATCTCCACGTTGAGGGGTTGCAGAAGGCTCTGGTTGATGGTGACTTCTTGGATGCCACCAGGAGGGCACACTGGCCCAAATCCACCCCCAAAACCACCACCTCCAAAACCACCTCCACCGAAGCCACCTCCACCAAAACCACCTCCACTGCCAAAACCACCACCACCAAAACCTCCCCCACTGCGAAAACCACCTCCAATGCCACCACCGCCAAAGCTACCTCCCCCAAAGCCACCATGGCCACCTCCTCTGGCCACACTCATGGAGATGCTTTTACTGCCACCGAGACTAACAAGACTCCGGCTTCCAAAACCACCGCCGCCACCACCACCACCGCATCCTCCACCTAACATCCTCCCACCACCTCCTCCTCCACTACGGCGCATCGTGCAGCTGGTGGTCCGGCGCTGGTGGCTGACGGCTCCGGCAGAGCCAGAGCTGAAGCCCCCTCCTCCACATCGGTAACTGGACCTAGAGCTAAATTGTCGACTCATGTTGACTTGGAGAAAGCAAGAGCTAAGAGGAGACAGGAAAGGAGCTTCACACTCCTCTGTCTCTAGCTCAGAGACTTCTCCTTATATACAGGGAGTACCACTGGGCTTGGTCCTCGAGTCAGCGGGATGTGGTGCCTCTCAAGGGTTTGGCTTGCCTGCAGCCATACAAGATTTTTACGAGCCTCAACAATACGGATAAACACTACACACCTAGCTCCCAGGATGGCTCTCAAAAATGCAGCGCATGCAAGATCACTGGTGTGGTAATCATCTTATCAGACAAGATCTCTCTTCAAGTACTTGCGACTTTGGGAAAAATAAGACCCCACATCTGCCACCTGGTGCTTCTTGGTAAGATTTCATCACCTCCTTTCACAAAGTTCCTACATTCCCTTCCAGCCTTGCCCTTTAAGCATCGAGGTGCACTCTCTTTTTGGGTTTGGCAAGGATAGTTGCCCATGCTCGAATCCTAGCATGGGCAACTTAGCTTGAATCTCTGCCCCACTTCTGAGAGCTGCCTTCCAGATCCCAGAGCACACCAAGGGATGTCGCAGATTGAGGCTTGAAGAGTTGAACACATGAAAGAAGTTATTTCTTATGAAATGCAAACTTTATAAATGCATGAATATTTAAAGAGAAGCTACCATCAAGCTGGATGGATGGACAGACACGAGCACTGGAAGGACCCAAAGAGAAAGATGGAATATTTTCTAAGTCTTCCCTCATTCCTTTGCTCAAAGAAAGGCCAGGGCGGGAGACAGAAACACCAGCCCCAGCAGACAGGTGCAAACAGGAGTTGCAGGGAGATGGGCAGATAGAAATGAGTCCACACATTTAGCTCGGCAAAGGGAGGAGAGAGGCTTGACAGGTAGCTCAAGCTTCACAGTAGATTCCGTGGAAAGAAGCGTGTAAACTTATTTGAAAGGGAGGGTGATGCTGGGGTCTAGAAAGCCTGGTCGACACGTGGCCATTATTTCTAGACAATAATAATACTCTTAACTCCCGCCAACATGTATCAAAAACTAACCGTGTGCCAAGCACTGGTTTTCCATGTATTCATCTCTGCATTTTCACTCTTTTGAGATGCATGCTATTATTCTACCCATTTTTAAAATGAGGAAACAGATATTAAATAGCCTGGCCACATTCGCATAGCTGGGAATTTGGGATTTGAACCAAATGTGCCGAGTTAGAGTGTCCCAAGATCCCTTGCATGAGGGGTACCAGCACAGCAGCTGAATTTGAGATGTGCCACTCATTGCCTGCAAGTCAGGCAGCACAGGAAGCTCTGATCATCCCTTTGAATCCTTGGCCCCATGCACACTCAAGCGCTGTGGAAAAGTTTCTCCTGTTTCCTCTGAAGAGGGGAGGTTGGACACTCAGAGTTTAAGCATAAGAACGCTCAGCATGCATTATGGCAGGGCAGGAGACCCCAGCGGCCTTCCTGGAGAGACTCTTTGGGTCCATCTGAACAGAGAGCCGAGGCTCTGAGATCTAAGAATCTCCTGAGTTCCACACAGACTTCCATTCTGAGCCTTCTCAGAGCCTGACAGACTGTTTTCATCGAATGTGAACCCGGAGATTCCGTGAGGAGAGCCAAGCTGGCTGGCTCTGGGCAGCTCTGAGGGGTCAGCCATGCACCTTATCGAAAGTCTCTACCATGGAAGACAAGATTTTTGAGAGAAGGGGGAGCTGGGGACACCACCCAGCCAAACTTCCTGGGATCCTGACTGGGACAGCTGAGGGCTAGCCTTCACCAGCCCTCTCCCTCACCACTGAGCCCGCTCTTCCTCTCCTACTTCCTTCCCTACACCCATATCCAGAGAGAACTCCCCTCATCTCTCTACAGCTCCCCTCTCCCCCACCCCATGATATTGCTGTGAGGACTCTGTCCCCAGACTCATGTCCTCGGGCTGCCACACCAGGTATCTCTGGAAGAATGAGTAATCTAGATCTTATTCCTGACTCGGAACAATGGGAGCTGGGATGGTCTGAGTGCTAATGACGGTTGCCTAATCAACCCTGACAGGCCTTCAAAATGCCTTTAGTTCAGCACCCTCCCTCGTGAAACCGATCGCTCTGCGCAATTGATTCCTTCTAGCACTTTGGAGGGGCGGGGATGTGTACATGCATGCGTGTACCCATTCTCTCACCCCTCCAGCCCACAGCAGACATCTGCAATGAGCCCTGCCTCCATCCCCCAAGATGCCGACACAGAGAAAAACCTAAGCCGGGGCCCACCAAACAATCCATAGTCAGTTCACAGAGCATCTCCCATGAGAAGGGAGAGACACCAGAAGCAGAAGGAAAACCAAAAAATCACCCCACCTTCTATGGGCCACCCCACTAAGAATACCCATGAGTTCTAACCACTCAGGAACTCTTGAAATAAGGCTTTAGAAGGGGCTTCAATTCATTTTATGAGACAGAAAACAGATGATTGGTCTCTAGAGATTTGAGGTGACCCATCTAGGAAACATTTTGGGTTTCACTGTCAGTAGTCTTCCTTGTGAGGTTGACAAGTATGTAGAGAATTATAGACTCTGGCCCCTTGCTTTTCTCTCAACCTGAAAGACCACACTCTTCAGCATGCCTGTCAAAGAAGTGAGAAGGTCTGGCCCCAGGAAGACAAAGTTGTCCAAGTAATAACTGGGAATCGATCCCCTAAAGTCCAACCTGAGCTCCCATCTCACTCCCCTGTCCACTTCTAAGGTGGCCTAATGAGGCCAGGAAGCACCATGCAGCTGGCAGAGAGAGCCCCATTACTCCTGAGGACAGTGTGGGTGGGATAGAGGAGTGGGGTGAGATAGAAAACAAGTAGGGGTGCAAGCTGCACCCTGGATCCTAGCTGATACCTGCGCTCTGCGTTTCTAGAACAAAGACTCCCTGGAGGAAGAAAGAGGCGCTAAATTCGAGGGCGCTGACTCTGTACTCAGAACTACATCTCATTTAAACATCACAGAAATGCCGCATGGTGGAGATACTGGTTTGTTATCTTCTAAGGAGGTAACTTGGGTTCATCAAGGTTTAATATGTGCTCACGTTTCCCTGCTGGTGCTTGACAAGCCAAGTTGGCCAAATTCCCAGGACAAGCCCACCTTCAGCTCTCGTCCCCTGTCCCACCATCCACCACTTTCCTGCTCGCCCTCTCCAATCCCTTCTACCTGCTTCTTCCCCAAACTATAACCCCTCCTCACACCTTCACCTGTCTCCCTCCCCAGCTTCCCAGTCCCTCCTACACCTCTCCTCTGGAAGCCATTCCAGTTGTCTCAGAAACCCATTCACTCTCCTTCCATAGTCCAGTCCTGGGGCACCTGAGAGCTCAGTTCCTGAGAATTCCAGAATGGAATTGGGTTTGGGCCCAAAATGCCATGGAAGCAAATGAGAACATCACTTCTGCTCTGCCAAGCAGGGAACAGGCCCACTCCTCCAGGGAGGGTTCCTGGATTAACACCACTCAGTTGTTCCATTGGTTTCCTTTTCCCAGCCTGGTTGCTGACAGATCCAATTACATACTGATTGATTGATTCATTTTCATGTGTGTGTGGGGTGGGGTGAGGGAAGGAAGACAGGAATATATTTGCTGGCCCTTCAATTACACTATAAGCCTTTTGAAAATAAGATTAAGTCCTCCTTGACTTTGGGTGCCCTCCCACCACCCCATTTTCCCTATACCACCCCCCCTCCACCAGCCCCCTATTCCTAAGGGATACTCCCATGCCTGCCGGGCAGCAGGGATCCAGGATACCAGGCCCTCCATCCTAGCAATCCACACCTCCCCCCAACCTGATCTTGAGAGATGGGCGTCCCGGGCTGGCTGTGGCCACGGGCAGGGGCAGGTGTGGTGAGAGCTTTTCAGGGATGGGATTGGAAAAAAAAAGTTGCGAGAGACGTGCAGTGACAAGCCACCAAGCCCCAAGGGACTCCACCAGGGACGTGGGAGAAGGAACTTCAGGGGAGTGGGGGAAGCTGGAGGCTGGGAGGGGTGAAGGGGAGGACAGACAATGGGGAGGCGCAGCAAGATGTTGAAAGCTGGCACCCAGCAGGGGAGGGGCCGAGGTTTCTTAGGCAGGAGGCGGTAGTGCAGTGCGAGGGGCCGCCGTGTGCTTGGGACCCGGCGAGGAGACCTCAGAGGCGCTGGCTTCGGGGGCAGCATCCTGCGAGAAAGGGGAGCCAGCGAAGGGTGTGTGAGAGCGGAGGTGCAGGTTGGCTTCCTAGGAGGCTGGGAGACAGCCACATGGGACCATGATGGCACATCTTAGGCTGTGTGACTCTCACGAAGTCAATTACCTCTCTGAGCCTAAACGTCTTCATCTGGAAGATACGAGCTATATCTATGTATAGCACATAGGGAGTGGGAGGGATTCTTTCATCCTGGCTTTAAAAAGAACCTGAAGGAGGAGGAGGATGTGTGTGTGGTGTGTGTGAGTGTGAGTGTGTGTGTGTGTGTGTGTGTCTATTGTTCCTGGGTTGGAATCCGGGGGCTCATGCGTGAAAGAAGGCAAATGCTCCACCACTGAGCCACATCCTAGGCCCCCTGGAAGAGTTTTGGAGCATCTCGGTTTCACAGCAAACAGTGAGAAGCTCTACACGAGGGAATTTACATTCTTGGAATAATGTCACCTCCCAGGAGAAAACTTTTATTTTTTGGGGGGTGGAGGGGGAGGGGGATAACAGGGGGCAGTAGGGAGGGAGGGAACTTAAATGTGTAACAGGGAGATTAGGACAGTGCTTTGAACAGAAGGAACCAGGCCAGCCTTGGAATGACTCTGCAGGGGGCCCCAGAGCCTAGCACCCCAGGACAGGCCCGGGAGCTGCCGGAGAACTGGGAATGACAGAAGTTCAGAAAGGCCAAGACTTTTCAGAAACAATCTCCCCGTTCCCCCCACCCCCACCCCCCGGTCCCTAGCTCCTAGCTCGGCTGGCAAGAGAGCACTGGACAGATCCAAAAGGGGCTGCCACTTTCACAAAATAATGGAGGTTCCCTGGTGCTGGGAGAGGGTCCTCGTTTGAAGACACACCATGGGTCACTGGGCTGACAATCGAGGGCGACGTTCCTGAAAGGCGCTTCCCTGCACAGAGAACTTTCCCAGGTCCAAGGTCAGATGGAGATAGAACTGTGTGAAGCCAGTGATGGCTCATCCCATTCACTCGGCCGGAGATCAAAATCTATGTAGATGAGACACTGGTGAAATTAAATTTAGATTTCCAGCGCCCCACCCTGCCAGTGCCTCTCGGAGGGAGGGGCAGTTGGCCCGGTCCCTGGGAGGCTGCTGCCCTGAGTGCCCGCTCCCTGGTGCCACCCCCCTGCTGATGAGTGACTGGGCCTGCTCTGCTCCTCCTCTGACGGTTTGCCTTGTGGGGAACAGCCTCGTCATCGCAGGGGTGGCTGCCTGCTCCCCGTACAGGGTCTTCCTCCCCTTCTGGGGTCAGTGAGAGCCACATGTGGGTGTCTCTTGCTGTGGGGACCCACGGCTTCTCCTTGACTGATCCCCCCAGCCAAATAGAGTGTTCCCAGGCAGAAAACAGACAGGTGGCCAGGGCTGTGGAGTTGTTTGCTATTTCCATCAAGGAGAGACGTTTGTTCCTGGTGGCACTATCCAAAAGGAGTGCTCTCTGCCCCCCAGGGAGCCTCCCCACTGGCCCCCTGTTTTTCTCTTGCCCCCCATGGCTCAGACCCAGAGTATCGAAGGGCGATACCCACACTCGCTTTGGACTAACTCCTCCCTCTTCAGTTCTGCTGTATCTCCACTCCCATGTTCCCAGGACGCAGCTTCCTTTCAGCTGTCCCCCAGTCCCAGATCATCAAGGCCTCTAGCTGAAAATGCAACGCCCCATTTCTGAGAAGAAGCCCACTTCCTGCCAAGGTCGGGAGAAAACCAGGAGCCCTGGCCATCTGGCCCCTCGTCAGTGGGGATTCTCGACGCACCAGACGTCCGTGCAGGTTCCCAGGGATGAGAAGCTCCTGCCCTCTCTCAGTCCGCTGTTGCCAGAAAGTTTGCATTCCTCGGACGGCCCTGGCTGGGACCCATGGCCTCTCCCTGACTCGCTCCTTCCCTGGCATCCAGCCTGGATGTTCCCAAACAGGAAACAGAGACTCCGATGCCTCTTTTCCCAGGCGCCATCTCAGGAGCTCTTACGGCAGTTGCCATAGGCAGATCCCCCACCTCAGCCTCCTGCCAAATGCTCAGCCAGCCTTGGCATGAGATTTGCTAGTGCCCCACGCAGCCTTCCTGCCTCGGGAGCCGTGGATGTTGCTTCTCTTGAGCCCAATGAACCGTGTTTTCGCCTGTCCGTCCAGATCACCCGCTGAGGCCAACCCCTCTTCCCTAGAGATGTACTTCCAGTCTCTGCAGCTATGTTACACATCCCCCAAAGAAAGGCCTCCTGGGAAGCTGCCCCACATGCTGGGGGAAAGGGCAGTTGGAAGGGAGAAGGAACCACTAAGTAAATGATGGGTAAATGAGGGATTGCCCAGGATGTGTGCTGAAAGTAGATCAAGGACCAAAGACGATGACCTCTTGGTATCTGTATTACAAATCACAATGCCCCAACTTAGAGAGAAAATAAGAAGGATTGTACCCGCCACAGAGGAAGGGAGTGGGGTAAGGGTGGAGGTGGCGGGTGGGACACTGGGAACAATGGTGATGGAAAATGTGCACTGGTGGAGGGATGGGTGCCCGAGCATTGTTGGACTGAAACACAATCATGCACGTTTGTAACTGTATCTCACGGGGATCCAATAAAACTTCTTTAAAAAAATGAGAGAGAGAGAAAGAAAAGAAAGGTCTCCTGGAGCCTGCCAGGACCTTCCAGTGCCCCAGCTCTGGGGGGCGAGAGGGGGGCGCTGGCCCCTGACTGTGCCCCCGCTAGAAGCATCCTCAGAGCCGTCTGAACATGAAGACCCAGCGCAGACCCGCCCTCGCTCTCTTCCTGGTTCCCAGGCCTGAGCGAGAAGAGAACGTAAAGGCTCAGGTGTGTCTGTCGGCTGAACACTGAGATTGTATCCAGCTCCCCTGCCCTCAGGTGGGCTTGAGCTTCAGGTGGAGGCCAGTGCTTCTGCCTGCACACCCTCTCCTTGCTATTGGGCAGCCCTCTGCCCCTCTCTGCCTTGCTCAGCCCAGTCGCCCCCTCCCCGCCCCACCCCGCCCCATACACACACAGGCCAGTTGCAGGGACAGGGGAGAAGCCGCTCAGAGAGTGCAGGGCGTGCCTGGGAACATAGCGTCTTATCAGCCCCAGATGCCATCGGGCTTGAATCAGTCCCACATCCAAATTCCATCTGGGTCCCTTCACAGAACGAGAAAGTAGGTCACACCTTTATTCGACGCCCTTTCATGGGCTTGGAGCTCTGACAGTTGCTGGCTTCATTTGCTCTGTCCTCCACTTTCTACCTGATGTTCCCTCCAGGGGCTCCAAGGGAAGTCACCCCAAGATAGACGGCCCAGCCGCGACCCCTTGGCTCAGCCCCTCCTGCACTCAGCCCTCTCTCACTCCAGCACTCACACACTCAACCCTTTCTCTGTGTCTCTGTCCGACCAGCTCCGGAGCCACACTAGCTCCACTCTGTCCGCCCAGTCCCTCTCCATGGTCCAGATCTCCTGCTTCGAACCAAGTCCCCTCCCCACACTGGCACCTGCCACAGCTCCCTGTGTGCCTGTCCAGGTGGGTGGTCTGCGTCCCTCCCAACCCCAGGCTATCAAGTCACAGGGGCACGCTCTGATTCTCCTCCCTCTGAAACTTCCCCATCCCCAAAACCTCTCACAGGGGGAGGCGGGGAGAGACATGATTGTTCCACATGGCACCCCCTCTCCTGGCTGTGGCTGGTGACAGCTGTGTTGAACAACATCTGGCCAAGGCGTATGTAGTGGCAGCTGAGTGATCAGTCACCGTGAGGATTAGTAAGATTGTGCCTGCAAGGTGTTCTAAGATTATGTATTACTCATGCAATAATATAATAATAATAATAATAAGCACTCAAAATAAGAAACCGGACTCCTGCACATGATTTACTTCAGAGGCCTGTAGAAACAGAAGAAGAAATAATTCACCCCCTGATTAAACAGTTTGAGATCTGAGAACATTTATTGGAGGAACACCAGAAATGACAAGCCCTTCAAGGTACAACCTTCAACCAGGAAATGATGAGGTGGCAGCTCTCCCCAGGGGACAGCACCCGAGCCCCACCCGATGCCCCCCGGAGGAGGGAGAGCGTGGAGCTGAGCTAGAATCAGCCGGCACGTGCAGGAAGCCCCAGGTCTGGAGGCCACGTTGGCTGCCCTCTCCCTGGCCAGCTGATGGCCAGAGCTTCCTCGCCGCCGCCTCTGGCACATCCCTGAGCCCGAAGTCAGACCCAGCACGAAAAGTCCGATTCTCAGGAGGTTCTCGGTGACAGGGAGCAGAGGGGACTGGGCGCTCTGGGAGGAGCCTTAGAACTACATTGCCGGGGCGAGCAGCTTCTGATGTGTTCGGCGACCAAGTTTCTCAAGCCCCAAGTCCGTGCCTCGGACTCCTCGGGCACCTGGCAGAGCACACTGGGTGGAATATGCCCACCTGTTGGCCAACCCCCAGGACAGCCGATGGGGCAGAACTGGGGAGGATCAGGGAAGAGCAGGTGAGATGACCCGTCCTCTGAGACCCCACATGGGGCAAGTAACCCCAGACACAGGGACTCAGGACCAGGACGGATGGGAACTACAGGTGTGTGACGCATCGGCACAGCCTGGCCCCGCCAACTGCGCCCCTGGGGCTCACAGAGCAACACGGCAGGATGGCCCCTGCACAGAGGTGTCCTCCTGGCCACTCCCCGGAGCCTCCCTTTGTGGACGCCCTGAGGGGTGTGGGGTGTTCACCAAGCAGCCAGGTGCAGGAATGGGTGTGAGAGATAACCAGAGTTCCACCACGCCCACTCCCCCCCCCCTTTGGTGGTGCTTTGGGGCGCATTCTCTCCCTGGCTAAGCTGGAACCCCGGGGAGCAGCCCCACGCCCACCCCAAGCCCCAAAGGAGTTGGCCAGTCGCCCAGCTCTGAATGCACACCGTGTCTGCAAAGATGCGGTAACTGTTTGCGGGTGTCCACCTGCTTCCCGGTCGACGGGGGGATATACTGGCAAAGCTGCTGAGACCCATCAGGGGAAATCAGGGGCGGGGGGAGGGGCAACGGGTGGAGGGAACAGGGCAGCGCGTGTGCCAGGCGGACCCGCGGCTCCGCCTCTACTCCAGGATGTGCTTGTGGGAGGTGTTGGTGGACGTTTGGATGATCTGCACGCGGGGGGAGCCGCCCCGGCCCCCGTACTTGCCGCTGCTTTTGCTGCTCGACCCGTAGCCCCCTCCGCTGCCGCCCCGGGAGCCCCCTCCGTAACCGGCCCCGCCGCCGCCGCCGCCCCTGCTCCCGCCGTAGCCACCGCCGCCGCCGCCGCCGCCGCTGTACCCGCTGGAGCCTCGGCCGCCGCCGCCGCCCGAGCCGGAGCCGCTGACCGTCACCTGGCTGCTCTGCACGGCTGGAGGAGACAGGGAACCCGGGGGCGTGTGGATGCTCCCGCACCCACCTTCCCCCGCACCCTTCAACACGCACCAGCTGCATCTGACTTGCAAGCAAAACGCCCTAACTGAACAATATTCCAGCTTCAGCAGTAATCTCGCTGGGGAAAAAACGGGGTCAGGGCCCCTTTGCCTCATTGGTAGACCCTAGGGAGTTCTGAGCCTGTGGGATGATTAGGTGTCATAAAAAATTAAGACAAAAGGGGCACTGAGATCGCCCCGCTTATTTCAGCTCATTTCCCCCAGCCTTGGGAGCTGGGTGTCTCCTGTGTTAGCTTTCATTGCCCACGACGGGGAGTGAGACTAGCTGAGGTCCCTCCCGGGCCCTCCCTCCGCCCAGCCCCGCCAGCAGGCCCTGGGTGCTGCCACTTACAGATGCTCACGTGATTCTGCAGCTCTCCCGACATCCTGCGGAACAAGCAGACGTGTCAGTCAGACCCAAAAGGAGCAGCTGGCCTGAGAACTCTCCCCGATCTTGGGAAGTAGCTCCCATCCCGGGGAATAGCAAGGTCCGAGGGGACCCGTGGGCGACATTTCAGGAAGATCTTTGGCATCCAGGAATCACCCTCTGGTTCATGACTCGGGGGCTGGGATGTCAGGACATCCGGCTTGGAGGCAGGGGAGTGATGCTAAGGGCCAAGCCACGTAGCCCTTGCTCCGGGCCTTGCTGTTTCTGCTCAGCCTGGGCTCCTAGCCGCCCCCCGCCAGGCGCGGCCTTGCCCTCTCTCTCCACAACCCCACAGACGCGGCCCCCAGCGCAGGACCCACCGGCTCTCCTCGCCCTCCAGCAGCTTGCGGTAGGTGGCGATCTCCACGTCCAGGGACAGCTTGACCCCCAGCAGCGCCTGGTAGTCGCGCAGCAGCCGGGCCAGCTCCTCCTTGGACTGCTGCAGGGCGTCCTCCAGGTCCAGCAGCTTCTGCTTGGCGTCCTGGAGGGCCCGCTCGCCTCTCTCCTCCGCATCCGCAATCGCCGAATGCATCTGCTCAATCTGCTCGAGGGAGGGAGAGGAAGCACCGTGGGGGGTGAGTGGCAGGAGCGGGGCACGGTGGGGCGGCGGTGAGTGCGGGCAGCCGGCCCGGGCTCCCGTCCCACCTGCTTCTTGACGTTGCCGATCTCGGCCTGCAGCCTCTGGATCGTGCGGTTGAGCTCTGCGATCTCCATCTTGCTGTTCTTCAGCTCGTCTCCGTGTCTCCCGGCTGTGATCTGGAGCTCCTGGTACTGAGGGTCACAGGTGGCACCACGGTGAGCCACGGGCCCCATGCACCCCTCCTGAGCAGGGCTCTACCCTCCCGGGCCCTCCCCAGGGCTGCTGTGCAGGTTGACGGAGCCCTTCAGTTTTACACACCCACCACCAACACCAGTAGGGACCACCAGTCCCTAAACCAGACCCACACCCAGGCAGACCTACAGCCTGGATCCCTTTCCGTCTCTTCTTTCCCACACCTCCACCTCCACATGATCCCCTGTTTACTCTCACTCAGACCCCCTCACTTTGCTCACCCAAACTTATCCCTACCCTTTTCGAGGATAATTTTCAGGACCCCATTTTCCCAGAGTTTGCCCCGAGTTCACTTCCCTTTTCCCCCAGCCCTGACGTAAGTCAACATGGCCCTGTCCTTTGGAACTCAAAGGCTGTGAGCCTGGGAGGGGGGTCATGGGAATGTTGCTTTCTACGCTTCCTGTTGTTGGCTCCAGGGTCTGGTGTCAAGATCCATGCCGCCCTGAACACTAGTGTACAAGACAGTGGCACAGAGGCCGGGGGGGAGGGGCGGGTAAAGGGGGGGAGGGGGGAGGGGCAGGAACTTGGCCACAAGAAGTCCACCAAGGAGCTGAGCAAGTGCCAGCAATGAAGAATTTACTGACTGGTCTTTGCCCTTTCAACCAGTCTTCACCCCCTGAAGAGATCCTGGTCAACTCAGGCTAAAGTAACCAAAGGATGTTTGACACATGAGTGAAGGAGTATTCTTGCCCAGAAATAGGTGCTTCTGTGAAAAATGGTGCGGAATAGTAGTTAATGTCACAAAAAGGCACCCATACGTGATAAGCAAGAGACAAACAAAAGAAATTGTATTTTTTAAATCTTTAAAGAACAAAAATATCATCATGATTGAGAGTGTGGCTTAGTTAGATAGCACCCCTAAACATAAAATCTGCCACTTTCTAGCCACAAAGTCAATAATCTGACACTCTTGTTTTCTGGACCTATTTAGTCTTCAACTCTCAGGGCTGTTGCAAGGGGCAAATAAATTAATATATACAAATAAAATAATCTACCAGTAATGTATCTAAATATAACACATTATGTAAATAATATAGACTATATGGAATGAACATACAAATTTATGTTTATAAATATAAAAAATTCTATTTATAAGTATGGAACAGAGACATTTCCAATATATGTTCACTGCTAAGAAATGATAGGAAATATTCTGGCCTGCTGTTAATGGAGGTAGTGGGACATGAGTGATCTTTATCAAAGTTTTTCTATACTGAACATGTTTTATTTTAGAATAAGAGAAAGATGCTGCCAGTCCTGGAGGTTGGTTTGGGGGTCCTGGCTGGGAGGGGGCAGTGGTCACCTTGGTCTGGTACAGTGCCTCGGCCTCGTCCTTGCTCCTCTGGGCAATGATCTCATACTGGGTCCTCACGGCGTCGATGATGCTGTCCAGGTCCAGGAAACGGTTGTTGTCCATGGACAGGATGACATTGGTGTCGCTGATGTGAGTCTGCATCTGGGACAATTCCTGTAGGCCAGAGAAAGGGCTAACTTTGTCCCATCTTCTCTCAGGGCCCATTTCCCTCTGCTGTTTCCCCAAGTGACCCTGGAGAAGCCTGGACCAGATGTGAAGATTGAGGGGGCAGTTGCCGGGTCCTGAGAGGCTCCTCCTCTGAGGATGGAGACACCCACCCTAGCCTCTAGGGAGAGGAAGAGCCCTGAATGCAGCCCTAGAGACACGGCCTGAGCTTCTTGCCACCCCTGCTCCCTCCATCCCCTCCTTACTCCAACTTCACCGCCATCTTGAACCCTCTGATGGACAGACTTGCTCCATGAACCCCCCTCGGTTCTCAGGAGCACTAGGAAGGAATCCCACTGAACAGCCACTCACATTCCTTCTTGAGTCTGGCCTCTGCCATTGACTGGCTGGGGGGCTGAGCAAGAAATGAAACTCCCCGGCACCCCGGCTTTCTCATCTATAGGAAGGAGATACTCGGGGTACAGGAAGGCTCCCGCTACACGGCATCTGACCAGAGCAGGTGCTCCTAGGGTAGGCAAGTCAGGTTTTCCCTCCCCCTGCAGTATCCACCCCCTTTAAGGGATCACTGCCCTCTCCTATGCATTGAGACTTCCTGGTACTGATGAAGCGTTCTGGTAGCCTTGTCCCTGTAGGACCCGGATGTCGGCTGCATTTCCCAGAAGGCAGTGGGGCTGCTTTGCCTTCTCCTGCCTCCCTTCCCTGGAACCCCTCTAAGAATCCTGCACAACTGGCCTGAGGGAACGAGCTTCAGACAGAGAAGGGCAGGAAGAAGGGTCCCTGCTAGGGAAGCTGGTTCCAGGACACCCCTTCCCCAACCCAGAAGCTTGGGGTGCTTCGAGGAAGGAGAAGTGGTTCCCAAGAGGGCGGCACTCACCGTATCAAATAAATATTTCAGGAAGTTGACCTCCCCGAACAGCGTGTCCACCTTGGACTGCAGGTCCACCTTGTTCATGTACGCGGCATCCACGTCCTGCACAGCAAGTACAAGCCGGCGCTGATGGCCTGATGCCGTGGGCCCTCGCCAGCACCCTACAAACTTCTTAAGCCCATTTCCTGCCCACAAATGTCCTCACCTTGCTCACGTCGGGGACCTGCACCCCTGGCTTTCCTGGGAGAAATGTGACCTCAGCTCTTCTCTATCAGTCACACGCAGCATTCAGCACCCTCCCCAGATCCCAAGGCTAGATCATAAGCTGCCAGCTGTATCCTCCCAGGACTGGGGAGAAAGTAACTCCAGGGACCCCCAAGATTCCATCCAGAGCCACTTTAGGACCTTCCTCTACAGTGTGAGGAACATCACTTTGGGGTAACACACTTAACAAGCTGGTACCAGGGCACATCATTCGTCTCCATCACAACATCTCATGGGCATTCCCTCCTGCCCCCATCCCCACAGGACAGCCCTGTTCTCACCTTCTTCAGGATGACAAAGTCATTCTCGGTGTTGGTTCTCCGGTTGATTTCATCCTCATACCTGTGGATGAAAGCCCCAGTGAGCCATCAGAACTGCCATTGGCCCTTCCACACTCCTTCCCCTTGGAGTTCCCCTGGATTCTGCTGCTCTGGCTCTGGCTGGCCCCTGTCAGGTCCTGCCACTCTCACTGGCAGCAGCTACAAATAGCTCCCAGTTCTCCAGGTCAACAGAGGGGACAGAGGACCACATCCCAGAGGACACAAAACAACCTCCCCACACCTCCACACCTGCAAAATGATCACACTTGGGCTTGCTTCTTATATATATATATATATATATATATATACATATATATATCACTGAAGACATAAAGGAAAAACCGCTTTGACTAAATTTTGTGAAAGAGAAAGCAAATTCACCCATGGTTCTGTTTCCCCAACACCTTCACTATGAATTTCAACTTGCTGCCTTGACTCTCAGCCCAGCATGGAGAGGGGGCGCCTGCTCAGGGCCTTCCTGCAAGGCCGGAGGAGTTGGTCTGGAGTTAAGCCTGCCCCACTGCCCCTCGCGCTATTGTGAGTTATAATAGCTAGAGCTGGTTGGGTGTAAGTATGTTCAGACACAGTCTGGCAACTAATCCTGCCTCCTTTCATCAGGACCAATGGTCTACCACATGTGGTGCCTGACCTACCTGTCTCAGGAAGCATGTCAGAAAGACAGCCACTCGGGCCCCATTCCCGTCCTACTGCCGTCATCTGATTTGAACGTGCTGATGCATCATGAAATCTGAGAGCCAAGGGTCTATCCCCTCCAACAATTCAACAGGAAGGCACTTCTCAGTCATCCCCTCCCCCATTTTAATATGAAATCCAAAGATTTCGTAAGATAAATTTGCAGGCGGTAGGAGTCTGGGAAAAGCTCACACTAGACTCAAGTTTATCTGAGTCCAATATCCAGGAACCTGCTCAGCCCTTCCCCATGGAACTTGGAGCTGACTAGCAGAGCCTTCCTACCAGGGATGCCAATGCACCATGGCAACCTGCAGGAGCCTTGCAGAGCCTGCCTGGCTGCACCCTTTACACATTTAGCCTCTAAGTAGAGTGTCTCGTGCCATGAACCAGTGCCCGGCCACGACCCGTTGGCCTTGCCCAGAGCCTCACTTGCTCTTGTAGTCCTCCACAACATCCTGCATGTTCTTGACTTCGGAGTTCTGGCGCATCTGCTCCGAGTTCAGGAAGTCCACCTGCTTCCGCAGCTGGCTGATGTAGTTCTCCAGGATGGGTTCCAGGTTGTTGGTGCGGGTGGAGGTATTCACCTGCTGCAGCAGCTCCCACTTGGTTTGGAGCACCTGGTTCTGCTGCTCCAGGAAGCGCACCTGAGAGCAAGAGACCTCCAAGTTCACCCCAAGCTGTGGGGCTGAGAAACTCACCTCCCGGGGGTGGGACTCATGAATCCACAGCATCGCCAGCCCTCAGAGAATCCCCTGGGAGCTTTGCTTGGCCAGGGAGCAGGACGAACAGAAGCCAGTGGGAATTCTCACAGGTGACCCCCTCCAAAAGGTCAACTTGCCTGAAGAGAACAGAAATCTCACCCTAGTTTGAGGGGGCACCGCCCCTCTTGAGTGTCTGTTTCTGGAGCTACTAGCATCACCGTCACAGATCTCTTACTCTCCCCACGGGTACCACACAAGCAAGTGGTAATCTAGAGCGTCTGGGTCCCTGACACACTCACATTGCATTTCTCTTGGTTGCCATGCTTTGTGTGACGGAGGAGAGGAGTAAAAACCAGGAGGGAAGATACCATTTGATTCTGAATATTAAGCTGATTCCTCAGCACATTTGCCTGGGAGTTTCCACCCTTAACCATGTCTCCTCCACCCCTGGTTTTATGTATTTTTTTGGAAGGCTGCCTTCATTGAAATGCTTCCATCACTTGGAACTGTAATGGTAACTGTGATCTATTTGGTAGTGTTGTGCAATGTATTCAGCTTCTCTAAAATGGAGACTGTCGGGGATTGTGGGGGCTTAGGAAATATTCACAAGGACTAGAGAATAGATATCATGCAACATCCTTACCACCTTCGCCCCCCAAAACCCCAAATACAAAGTACAGCCTCCCCTCTCCATCCCTAGCTAACACAGTGATGCCTTTGACCTTGCTCTAGTGTGCATATGGGCCCATACACCTACACACATGCACACACACACATGCATAAACACACATCATGTCACCTGCACAATGCACATACATATTCTCTCCAGAGTCTCTCTGGGAGCTGCATACGGGGCCAAACCCACTGCTTCATGTGATCCAAACAGACTCCCAAAGACACTCCCCTATACTGGGGGCTAAGGAGGCTGCTCCCAACCACCTGATCCTTGAGATGTCCTGGGGACAGGAGTGCCTCTCTACAGAGTGCAAAAAATATTCCTTCTCAGGGTTCCCTGTTTTCCCTTGAGTCACTCTGGTGATTAGGCAACCCATTCTCACAGGTGTGTGTGTTGACAGCGCGCACGGCCGTGAGAAGTTCCCACACCGGCCTGCTTTCACCCTGGCGGCACTCCCAGGAGCAGAGAAAATAATAGCAAACCCAGCGCCCCATGTTGTGAGCAACCCACAGAAAGAAGCCTCTCTCTGGCGTTTTGCCTGGCAAAACTCACTTTCCTAGCAGGGGTAGCTTGAGTGCCCCTGTAGTCTCAGGGGGAACTCTTCACGTCAAGCAGCTCTCGGCTGACTCTGCTTGCCCCGAGATAAGTGCAGCCCCCACCCTGACTCCCTCTTAGAGACTCAGTGATAAACACCATGGTTCTCCCCAGGGCAGACAACCTGCAAAGGCAGAAGCTGGCTCAGGCTGCCCCAGGCCATCTTAATGGGACTTAGACCTAGAAAAATCACTGAAAGCCATTGTGATTTTTCCCAACCCCACACCTCTTCCTCCCCTCAAAAAAAAAAAAAATTCTCCCTCCCAGGTTATATCTCATTAACAGTACCCAAGGAAAACTCAGAGAATTGATGCAAGTCAGCATTGTTCTGAGCTAGATTTCTTACTGGAAAAAGCCCCCCATTTGTTCACTCGGGTTCCCCCACACCTGCTCGTTGCCTTCCGGCCATAGCTGCTTCCTGGTGCCACCAGCAGCTCCCCCAGCCCCCTCAGTGCTCGGCCTGGCTGGAAAATGTGCAGTGGTTTGGGTTACAGCAGGTCCCTCTCTTGCTGGGATAGGAAGCCCATGAAGGAGGCACTAGATCTATTCACCAACAGACATGGGTGCTGAGACCCATGGGTGCTGCACCCAACTCAGAGGCGAGAGCTAGTAAATATCCAAGAAAGGTGGTGTGCAAAGGGATTTTAAACTACCTTCTAGAGTCCATGCTCAGGACATTCATTACCCCAGACCTAAACATGAAAGTCCAGCTCAGTTGAACCATGCCAGGGCAGTATGGTTATGGGGAGCAATGGATCCCTTTTTGTCTGAGGGCTGCTCCCAAGTGTGGTCCTCAACTCCTTTTTCCTCATTCTCTTACTCTGAGGATCTAAGTCTGACCCATGGGAGGTGGAAGGGAGCTGGTTCAGATTTTATTTAATGCCTATTTATTGAGCAGTTATTATCAGCCAGTGCTAGTGTGGGTGCCAGAAATGGGATTTCTAAGCTCCACATATAAAACTCCTGCTTTCTAGGCATTTACCTTGTGCTCATGGAGACAACTTTAAAGACATGAAGCACATCAAATGCCTGTAAGGCAGAGGGGGAAGTTAGCAAGGCTAGTGAACAGGGATGCCAGGCTGGGGTAGCTTCTTCACTCAGGGAGACCAGTGAAGACCCTCCTGTCTATAAGAACCTAATGAAGGTGAGGGAGGAGTCAGACCACTCTTTTCTTCTAGAAGTTACAATCAGACAGGGTGGTCAGTGGAAAGGCCCAGGAGCAGGTGTGGGATAGGGGCAGGAGGATGGAGGGATGCAATGGTTGCTGGGCAACCAGCAGGAAGCAGGCAAGGAGGCAGAGGGCAAGCGCAGATGGTGAGTTCGAACCTAACTAGAAAAATGTCAGTTTGTGAACTCTAGTTTGCTCCTCTCTCTGCCCATGGGATGCTTGACCCTTGAGAGCTGTTCCGTGTAGTGGTAACGGAACCTGCCCTAACCCTCAGAAATGCAATCCCAGGGACACAGCAGCTGTGGGTTAGAGGACCAAACCACGGGTCCTCTCATTCCAGAGGAGACAAGATGTCAATAGAAGATTCCAACAGACAGGTGATGTGGTATGTGTTTAAAGAAGGGCACTAGTTCGATGTTAGAAGAGGCTTTATGCTTTAAGGATGAAAACAGAAGGACCAGATGAGAAAGTGGACCAGAAATCACTTCCATAGACACATGCTCCCTTCCGGCCTGGCTGAGACCCTGCGGGAGAGGGACTCAGTCCTGCTCACCACAGACTGTGTCCTTAGGGAGGGACGGGAAGACACAGCCTCTTGCCCCCGAGCCTCTGCCCATAACCCTGTGTCATAAAACTGAGAGTCTCTGGCCCTCAGTTGCCAGCAAGCCACGGCCCATTCAAGTGTCCTATTCCTTCCTCGGCCTCCCCTTGAACTCCCTCTTGTCCCAGACACTTTGCCACTTTGCCTGCCTCTACTGGGGATGTGTGTGGGGAGAGGAGAAGGTGATAGCCCAGTTCTCATTCCAGGTGATCACAAGTAGCCAGACACAATTTTCTCTGTTGAACTCTGGACCTCAATTCTCTTGGCCATACACGTTGGCTGTCCACAGTGCCCACACCATATTGGAGGGGTCACTCACCCAGCAGAGGGATGATGCTATGGCTACTCTGACTCAGGCCACAGGTCAAGCTCTGTACTCAACTGAGAAAACATTACTGAACATCTGAAAGTTCATCATTGAACTTCCCACCACATCCCTGAAGACAAAGAACTTTCTAGGGATTCTCCAGTGGCCGCCATACTTCACTGTCACTGTCACTGTCATCCTGTTGCTCATTGATTTGCTCAAGCGGGCACCAGTAATGTCTCCATTGTGAGACTTGTTGTTACTGTTTTTGGCATATTGAATATGCCATGGGCAGCTTGCCAGGCTCTGCCATGCAGGCAAGATACTCTCGGTAGCTTGCCGGGCTCTCCAAGAGGGACAGAGGAATCGAACCTGGGTTGGCCATGTGCAAGGCAAACGTCCTATCTACTATGCTATCCCTCCAGCCCATTCAGGTGAGGTATGGTTCAGGCCGGGGCCATCAAGCACAGGCTGGTGCTAAGGACCACGTCCTGGCATTTCCTTTTCCCAGAGGTGTCAGTATGGCCCAGCTTGATGGCCCGGGCCTGACCCACACCTCACCTGAATGGATTCAGGGAACTGGGAGAGGGGTGACTCCCTTTTGATCCTTCCTGGATTGGAACCCTTCGCGGCATGCTGTTCATATTAACCACCATGGATTCCCCTACACTACTTGGTCTGCCTCTCTGGCTTCTTCTCCACTTCTTTCCTCTTTCCTCTCTCATACCATTTCCCCCAGGAATTTTAACCATTTGAAATTTCCTGGCAGCATCAAATATTTTTATGTCCTTGTCCTTCTTGCCTGGAAATCTCTGCTGTGAGGTTTTGTTGGATATTTTCTACCTTTAAGACCCTTGTCAGATTTAGGACCCCTGGACCTGGCAGGCAGAACTCGTCACACCATCCTTTGAGCTATCAACTCAAAGGACGATGTGATGACAATCCCTACTAACATGCTCCCACATACTGTCAAAATCCTTTCCCCTTTAGAGCTGGAGTTTCTAAGGACTTGTGTTCTCGTCACTCTGCAGAACTTGTCACGGTATATGGCATTCAGTAGGTATTTAGTAATATGGGTGGATATAGGGGTGAATGTGGGTATTTCAGAGAATGGCTAGGTAAGCAGATGGCTGGGTAGATGGATATCTGAGTAAATAGGTAGATCAGTGTTTGTATGGATGGATGCGTGGATAGATGGGTGGGTGCACCAGTGGGTAAATAGGTAGCTCAGTATAGGGATAGATGGATGGATGCATACATGCATGTATGCATACATACATGCATGTGTGGGTGAGGCAGCGGGTATATAAGTAGCTCAGTGTAAGGGTGGATGTTGTATGTATGTATGTATGGGTGGGTGGATGGATGCATGGGTAAGTGGGTAGTAATTCAGTGCATGGATGACATGATAGAAGATGGATTGATAATTCAGTAAATGACTGGGTGAGCAGTTGGATAAACAGATGGATGTGAGTGGATTTAAAGCAAATAATGATAATTAGAAGTAAATTTATTAACCCTACATTTTTTGTTGGTTTTCATACCTCTTATCTGCCAGAGGAAAAGAATGAACTGGATCCCCCTCCCAGTAGTCAAAATGGAACCCTAAGTGAGGTCATTGTTTGTTTGGAATCCCAGGGCACGCATCTGGAGGCAGTTGTCAGGACCAAACCGAGGCAGCCCCGTGCTGAGAGGTGGCAGACTCGACCAGACCCTCCGCTTCCCTTGGGGCACTCACCTTGTCAATGAAGGAGGCGAATTTGTTGTTGAGAACCATGATCTGCTCCCGCTCCTGGCTCTTGACCCTCTGAATTTCAGGGTCCACCTCCAGGTGGAGCGGTTGCAAGAGGCTCTGGTTAATAGTCACCTCTTGGATGCCCCCTGGGGGGCAAGAAGGACCAAAGCCCCCGAACCCAAAACTGCTACCTCCAAATCCAGCACCCCGAAAACCACCCCCTCCATAGCCGCCACCTCCAAAGCCGCCACCCCCAAAACCACCGCCCCCAAAGCTCCTGCCTCCCCCGAAGCCCCCTCCCTGCCGGAAACCACTAGCACTTCTCCCCACTAGGCTGATGGAGATACTCTTACTACCGCCCAGGTTGTAGAGGCTCTGAGAGCCGAAGCTCCTGGCATAGCCCCCATAGCCGCCACCACCGCCACCACCACACCGCCCCCGGGCCACGCACACAGACCCCACTGCACGGCTCCCGCCACCAGAGCCCGCAGAAAAGCCAGACCGGTAACCCCGCCTGCTCCTCGAGCTAAACGCAGACTGAGAACTGAACTGGCGGCTCATGGTTGCTGGAGCATCCAGAGAAGCCGAGAAGAGAAACTGGAGAGTGGCAGAGATCAGGGGAGGGAAGGAGCTCTGACTCCTATGGTAAGAGGTTGGCGCGGTCCCTATATATACAGCTTGCTGGGCTGGGCATTCCGGATCCTGGGAGGGGACTACGTTTAGCCTGCCTGCCAGGAGCATCTGTTTAAGATCTCGCATCTAGGAGTTGCAAAAAAGCACACTGTAGACAAACTTCCCCGGCTTGATCGTTTATCATTCATCTCTGGCCATTTAGAGATCGGTGTTCGGTAATCACGGGGCATCGCGCTGCTCAAAACTCCTCTACAGTTTTCCCCAAACATTCACTGAGATCTTCCTAAGAAACGGCACCATCGAGTTGTTTGTTTTGGGGTGTGTCTGGGAGATCTAGGTCAATCTAGCTGCCTTGGAACCGCAGCGTAGAAGAGGGTGGAGACACCTGGTGCCTCAGCACTGCCCTGGTGAGGCAAGGACTCTGACCCCCCCACGCCCACCCCCTGCTCCCCACTCTTATCACCCGTTGGCATATCCCAAGTTTTAATCATGCCAAAACACAGCATTGTGGTCACTGAGTGCAAGTGGCAGCCGGGAGAAATAGCTTGTAGATGCTCTGTAGGCTTCAGGCGTCTCAGAGACAGATCGACGAGGTTCTGGATCTCTGGAGGGCTGCGTGTGAATTCGCAGAGCATTCACTGTGGATAGTGTCTTCTAGCCCCAAAGACTGAACTAGCCTGTTCTCTTTCACTTTGTTCTTCTCTTTTCCTTATTTCCAATCTGTTATAAGCCAATGTCTCCCGTAAACTAGAGTGAAATGGATTACCCTAAAAGGATGATATTTTTTGTGGGGTGGGGTTTAGGCCACACTCAGATGTGCTCAGGGGAACTCCTGGCTCTGCACTCAGGGATCACTCCTGGTGGGACTCGAGGGACTATAAGGGATCCTGGGGACCACAACCGGGTCAGCAGCATGCAAGGCAAGCACCCTACCCACCGGACCATCTCTCCAGTTGCTAAAAGGGGGTGTTTACACACACACACACTCACACACACACACACCTTACTTTTTATTTTATTTTTTTTGCTTTTTGGGTCACACCTGGTGATGCACAGGCATTACTCCTGGCTCTGCACTCAGGAATTACTCCTGGCAGTGCTCAGGGGACCATAAGGGATGCTGGGATTTGAACCTGGGTTGGTCGTGTGCAAGGCAACTGTCCTACCCGCTGTGCTATCACTCCAGCACAACACACCTTACTTTTTAAAGACTCAACAATCATAAATGTCCTCTATTGCCCATGTGCTTGTGAAGCAGTGCTGTGGTGTTCGAGGTGCCCGTGCTGAGACACTCTGCTGGACACCAGGTCTGGGGCCAAGCTCTATCAGCAAGCAGCAAGGATGGCCAACAATGGGGCCCATTTCTCTCCAGGCTCAAAGAACTGGTGGTTTTCATCTCTAACTTAATGATCACTTTACTTAACTTGCGAGGGATACTGATATCTAGCCTAAATGACGGTTTTCCCATTTGGACATAATTATTTCTGTGGAGATCATGAGACAGCATTGCACGACACTTCAGGTATGACAGGGAATGAATGAAATGGTACACAGTGGTATCTCTACGATATCTCTGAACTCATAAAAAAAAAATCAAGAATAGGAGTCACATCAAAAGCCAATTGGGCTAGTCAGGGTAAAAGGAGGTTCTTTTTCCTAATGTTGTAAATGTCCTTTTCCTTTACCTGTGTGCAACAAGATATTCTGTCGGTGTTGAGGCTGAAATCACAGCTGCCGGGGTGGCAAAGGGCGGACTGTGGGAAAGAACAGAGCGATATGGGGTGGTACGGGGAGCAGAGGCAAGAAGGCCTGCTGGGCAGGAGGGCTCTGTGGGCAGCTCGCAGCCACACCTTCTTATCACCTCCACCTCTGCTGGCTCTGCTTGGTGCACCGTTTCCAGGAGACACCACAGCACAGAGAGAGGGTGAGCCTGAAATGTGCCACCACCGGTTTCAGCTCCCAGCCCTGCTTCTACTGGCCTGTGGTCTCAGGCAGGCTCGGGGACTGGAGGAATCAGAATGGAGTCGAAGCCTGAGGCACACAGGAAAGCGTGAAACACTGATTCTGGTGCGTCAAGGACCTCGTCCAGTGCATAAGACAGTCAACACTCAGTCAGTGACTGCTAGTGTGATTGATGACATTTGTCATGGCAACAGTCCTGAGACCAGAGCAAGGAGTGGGGACAGTTTCCATAAAGAGGAGAGACTGTAGAAGTTTCCGCCAAGCAGGGAACAGACTCAAACACCCCTCCAGGCATGATGTATGGGACAGGATGAGGCGGGTACTCTGGGGGTAGAAACTAGGGTCATGGAGGGACCTGGGGAGCCATTGGCACCAAAGCCCAGAGGGGCACGGGATAAGGATGGCTGTGGCTGTGAAGGAAACGTCCTGGAGGAAGGATGGAAAAGAGCGGAGGGAATGCAAGAGTCTGAGGGCACAGAGGCCGTAGAAGAGATTTTGTCCAGCGCTTAACCTCATGCTGAACATGGGGGAATTCAGACTTTAAATCAAATATAGGTAAAGACTCCAGACAGCGGGCTTTACAAGGCGTCTTTGGTCTCTAACTCTGACTTGCTGTCAGCATCTAGCATAATACCCAACTCTGTCTCTGTGTGTCCTATGTCACTGGGTGGTGGGAAGTCGTCATTCCTTGGAAGGGCTAGGGAAGACATGCCCAGCAAATACTAGTAAACAGCCACCCTCTGCTCCTGCAAAACAAGAGAACATCAGCTTAAATGTGAAGCAAGAGCAATGGTACCAGTCCCAAGTGAGACATTTAATCTCAGCTCGACATTATATGGTAGGCGAGATTTCCAGAAAAATTGTCCCTAAGAAAAGGCCCTCCACTGATTGGCTGGCACAGAGATAGATGTGGTTTCTAAGTTTGTTGCTCGTTGGCCTCACCTGGAGAGCTTTAAAAGCCGCCTCTGCAGATTTCACTCACCTGGACTGTAGTCTGCGTTTAGTAATTTTTCAAAAGTCCCAAGTGTTTTTTATAAGCAGTAAAGTATGAAGAAATAGAAGAATGAGTGAAATGACCTCCTGAGATTCCATTCATTCCATTCCCGTCATCATCACCATCTTAACAGTACCCATCACCATCTTAGTAATATTGATAACTTCTTATATCAAATGGCTTGTGTGGGCCATGCGCTATACTTGTCAATGGAGTAGACTCAGTATACTTGTCATTAACTCAAAAAACTAACTTAATGAAGAAGTTTTTATTATCATTTTTCTGATGGAAGAAAAGAATACGAGAGATCAAGTAAGCGATCCCAGAATACACAGGTGAAAATGGTTGAACAAAGGTTTGAGCCCAGACACCCCCATTCCAGCACCAATACATGTCGAGGGAGGGTGGGTTCTTTGAATAAGAGGTGCCCCTTCTCCCCCACGTCCCTCACCACCTGCCCTGGTGCTTTCCTTCATAAGAAAGTGGGGAGTCGCTTGTGGTCTACAGCCTGCCCATCCTGTCTCCCATTCCCCGAAACCCAGGGCTGCCAATGGGGTGAGGCCCAGGCAGTTCTCAGCCACCAGAACAGGCTGGACCAGTGACAAGGTCTGAGAGAGGTACAGGTGTCATTGGCAGAGGCAGCCCCCATAAATCTACTCCCCATCTCGTCCTGCATCCTCCAGGGTTGGAGATGGATATCGCAGTGCAGAAGTGTCACAGGGGCGTGGCAGCAGGCAGGGTCCTTGGGAGAGAGAGGAGGGAGGGGAGGAAGGATTTCTCTAGGCAGCTCCCACCTGGTAATAGAGGAGCACAATAGACCAGATGTAGGGTGAAGGTTGATATCCTTGAATAGGGATCGCAGGGCTGTCGAGTTGCTGCGGCCTGCCTGTGGCCTGAGTCAAGCCCTGACCTTGGTTCCCACATTCCCAAGCCACTGTTCTTCCTTCTTAAGAGTAGAAGCACCTGGGGCTGGAGTGATAGTGCATCAGGTAGGATGTTTGCCTTGCACCTGACCAACCAGGGTTCGATCCCCGGCATCCCATATGGTCCCCCCAGCACCGCCAGGAGTAATTCCTGAGTGCAGAGCCAGGACTAACCCTTGAGCATTGCTGCGTGTGACGAAAGAAAGAAAGAAAGAAAGAAAGAAAGAAAGAAAGAAAGAAAGAAAGAAAGAAAGAAAGAAAGAAAGAAAGAAAGAAAGAAAGAAAGAAAGAAAGGAAGGAAGGAAGGAAGGAAGGAAGGAAGGAAGGAAGGAAGGAAGGAAGGAAGGAAGGAAGGAAGGAAGAGAGAGAGGAAGGAAGGAAGGAAGGAAGGAAGGAAGAAAGAAAGAAAGAAAGAAAGAAAGAAAGAAAGAAAGAAAGAAAGAAAGAAAGAAAGAAAGAAAGAAAGAAAGAAAGAAAGAAAGAAAGAAAGAAAGAAAGAAAGAAAGAAAGAAAGAAAGAAAGAAAGAAAGAAGGAAAGAAAGAAAGAAGGAAAGAAAGAAGCAGAAACAAAGAAAGGAAGAAACCGTGTCGATGTGACAGAGGAGAGTTGACTGTGCATAAGAGCTAGAGCTGAGATCCTCCCTCTCAATTCAGAACTCTGTGTAGAGACTTGTGAGCTGTTCCCAGCAGCCTCTGCATTCCTGCAGTCAGGACAGGTGTTCCTAAGTAGCACTCCACCTGCCCTCTTGAGCAGATCCTGCCTACAGGTGGGACAGGGGTGTTGGACACACAATAACACCCTTGGTGACGCATCCAATGGGTTCTGGCATAAAGGAGGTATTTGGGGCTGCAACTAAGGTTTCAAGTTCCACATTGTGCCACCAATTGGTAAGGATATCCTCTAATGGGGCAGGAGCAATAGTACAGCAGGTGGGGCATTTGCCTTGCATGTGATTGATGTGAGTTTGATCCCTAGCATCCCATATGATTCCCCAAGTACCACCAGGAGTAATTATTGAGTGCAGAGCCAGAAGTAACACCTAAACATAGGAATGTAACCCAAAATGCCAAAAGAGTTAATAATCTCTGATATCCATTTGACTAGAATCCTCTCTGTCTCTCTCTGTCTCTCTGTCTCTCTGTCTCTTCTCTCTCTCTCTCTCTCTCTCTCTCTCTCTCTCTCTCTCTCTCTCTCTCTCTCTCTCTCTCTCTCTCCCCTCTCCCTAATAGATGCTATCAAGTGAGAGCCCTTAAAAGGTCTAGCACAGCCCTGAGCATTCTCATGGCTGAGATCCAGAGATAATATTGTTCCAGGCATATTAAACTCTTCCATCCAACATGCTGGCAGTCATGACTATTTCTACACCCATTTATAGAGCTGCCAACTCTTGTCTGCGGCAAAGCCACGCAGGTGTGGACCCAAAGGAAAACAGGGCTGCAGGTTAGACTTGGATTGAATTCCAAGAGAAACTTTGAGGCCCGGCAGGGAACTGGGGTTGCCTGAGCAGGTGATTCTCTTCTGTGTTGAATCCAAGAGAGAAAAAAACATATTTAATGTTACTGACCTCAGGAGTGCGGTAGGGACCAGAGTTGCAAGTCCATTTGGGAGGACGGGGAGGCGGGGGGAAGAACATAAATCCAGTGGCAAGTTCCAGGTCTGTGACTCTCCTTTCTCTGGTCAGAGAGACTAGTATATAAGATGGTCATAAAGAATGAACAATTCATTATTGCCCTCAGCATAAAAGAGCAGGTGAGTTCTGGAAATGTCGTCCATAAATAGTAACCATCCCCTTATTAAGCTCTCATAGTGTATCAGGAGTTAAATAGAGGGTGTCGCACAATCTTGTTTAACTGGAGGGACTTGGGTGAGGGTTGGGGGGGGGGGGGTGCCAAGTGATCACAGCTAGTGAACACAGGGGCAGTTTCCATCAGCAGCCGTGCTCCAAAGTGTGGGCACTTCCCCCCTGCACAGTCCCATTATCTGCCTCATGGGGCTCTTTTGGGGGACTTCAGCGTTAAGTAAAATTTGGATCCTGACTCCACCACTTACTAATTGCATGACCCTAGATCAACTCATCCATCTCTTTATTCATTTTCAAAATGGATGTAAAACACAGCCTGCCTCTGTGAAGATGACTGGTCTCACTCATAAAAAATAAAACTGTCAGTAGATTGCCAAGCAAGTAGCAATAGAACATCCATTTTAGTGATTATTGTATTGCCCAATGTGTACCCATCTGTTACCAAACCCACTTCCAGCTTCCCTTAGTCAGTAGGAACATCACTGGAGAAGGAAAACAGGACTTTGTGATTTATTGTAAACCATTCAAAAGACATAGAAGAACTTTGCTTTAACCACCTACTTCAAGGACCATAGTGATTCCTTGGTCAGTTGGAGAGAAGCTGAAAGTCATTTCTCCTATCCTGAGCCTAAAGACACACCTGTCCACTCACAACCTAGAAATGTGGCCAGCTTTGGGTTTGCTTCTGAGAGGTGAGGCTTCACCTGCTCTAAGAGCAGGTGGCCTCCCTTCCTCTGGATTAAACAGTTAAGGTAAGATTTTAGAGCTGGGTCTTTCTGACTCTTTTCACTTAGAATGATACTCTCCTCTCCATGGCCATCCACTTATAGGCAAATTTCATTATTTCATCTTTCCTAACAGCTGCATAGTATTCTACTGTGTAGAGGTACCAAGGTTTCTTTAACCAGTCATCTGTCCTTGGGCACTTGGGTTATTTCCAGATTCTGGGGACATTGATGGTGGAAAATGTATGCTGGTGGAGGGATAGGTGTTTGATCATTGTATGACTGAAATTCAAACTTGATAACTTTGTAAGTGCAGCTCACGGTGATTCAATAAAATAAATAAAGAAGCCATAGTTTTTTTAAAAAAAAAGATTTTAGAGCTGGGATGGGCTGGAGCAATAGCACAGCAGGGAGGGCATTTTCCTTGCATGCAGCCAACCCGGGTTCGATTCCTCCATCCTTCTCAGAGAGCATGGAAAGTTACCGTGAGTATCTCGCCCGCACGGCGGAGCCTGACAAGCTACCTGTGGTGTATTCAATATGCCAAAAACAGTAACAACAAGTCTTACAATGGAGATGTTACTGGTGCCTGCTCGAGCAAATTGATGAACAACGGGATGACAGTGATATAGTACTTCAGAGCTGGGACATTCTTCACGGACACTGTGGTTGCTGGTTGTGTTTTCCTAGCGTGGTGAGCGTTTGACACTCTGGCTGCTGTTTACTCCACTGAGAGTTTCTGTGATCACCATAAATTAGGTGTGTCCTCCTTTCTGTTTATCTGACAACTTTGTCAGTCCTTTATGCTAATGAGAACTGCATTTTATAAAGAACGTATCACACAGATACTCACCCATAACCATTCTTTACGGGCCAACCCAGTTTCCACACTTCGCTTCATTGCTCTTTTTACAAATGGAAGATGCACGTAAGACCCTGTGTCCAGCAAGTCTGCGGGTGTCATTTTTCCAACAGCAAGCATTCACTTTGCTTTCATTTTCATAGCAATAAAGTTTTTGCTTCTGTTCTGTTTTTGTTTGTTATGGACCACACCTGGCAATGCTCAGGGCTTACTCCTCAAAGACTCAGACCACCTTGTGGGGCTCCAGAGATCACACCCCGATCAGCCACATGCAAGACAAGCACCTTACCTGCTGTACTATCTCTCCAGCCCCCCAGCTAAGAAGTATTTTAAATTAAGTGCTTTGTTAGACCTAATGATACCTCATGCTCCAGGTTGCTACTGAATGTAAAGATCACGTTCAAAGGCATGGGAAACCACAATATTCATGAACCCTTCTTGATTGCAGTAGCCCACCACCAATCCCCAATAGATCTGAGTTGCACTTTGACTTTTTGTTTCTCTCTCCATATATTTGGAGATACTCTGCCCTGCACTGTGCCCTCTGTTTTGATCAAATACTTTCTGGGGACAGAGAAAATACAGCCGGCAAGGTGCTTGCCTTGTATGTGGCCCAACCAGGTTCCATCCCCAGCGCAACATATGGTCCCTAAGCCCCACTGGGAGTGATCCCTGAACACAGAATCAGGGGTAAGCCTTGAGCATAGCTGGGGGTACAAGAAATAAATAAATTTCCTGGATCCACCTTACTTCTGAGCTGTGTGCAGGGTCAGGTGGGTGACCTGTGTACTCTCACAACTTATTAGTTAAGACTCCAAGTCGCGTCAGAACAAACGTGTTCAAATGTACTCATCAGATGTACATGTCATCCAACACATTTGCTTTTATCATTTTTATCATTGTTTTTGAATTTTCGACTCTATCAGCAACTCATTTGATCATGATTAGCTGTAATTACTAGACAATCTGAGATGTGTTTGAAATTACTCAAAAGCAAGACTTTTTAACCCTTAACATTTTTCCGATGCAAAAAAAAAATTTATGGTACAAAATCTTATCAATTAAGTAAATCAATTTCTGTGAAAGCCGCACTCCTGCATGCGGCACTCAGAACTCACTCTGGGGCTCTCCCTGTTCAGGGCACAGCTGGGTGCCAGGAAGAGACAGTGTCACCCCTGGCCAGCGGAGGAGACCTGGCCCAACGGCCCTGGAATCCACAGTGAAAACTCCACCACGATGTCAGAAACACAATGCAGTTTATTGAAGGTACAGAACAGAAAATTATTTTCCTGGAGACAAGAAGGGAAAGTCAAAGCAGCAGCAGGAGATGGGGGCGGGGGGCAGGGTGATGGGGGCGCAGTGGACTCTGGCTACCAGGATGGGGACCTGGGTGCCCTCAGGAGGCAGTGGGACAGTGGCTGGGCGGTGGCACTGGGTGGGCGGGCCCGGTGGGAGGGGGCGGTGTTCCAGCCCGTCGCCCTTCCCAGTGCACCGAGGGCCCCTCAGCACCCATCCTGGAAGGTCTGGCCCTGGGGTGCAGGTCTGAAACTGCTCCAGGGGAAGAGTGTCACTGTTTCAGGGAGTGCAAGGGACGCGCGGGGCTGGGGTGCAAGGTGGGACGGAAGGGGCTGGGAGCCCGGGCCACCGGTTAGAATTTTTGTTGGGATCGCTGGCTCTGGGAGGAACTTTGAGAGACCCGGGAGTAGCTGCTGCTGCCGCTGCTGAAGGCGCCGGAGCCCCCGCGCACCACCGAGCTGCCGCCGCCCGCGCTGGACGCGCCCCGGCGCGCCATGGAGCTGGAGCCGCTGGAATAGGAGCCGCCGCGCGCGCCGGAGCTGCCGCCGCCTGAGCCCCCGCGGCTGCCCAGACCCCCGCGACCCCCGGCGCCTCCGCCCAGAGAGCCGCTGCCGCCCCTGGCGCCGCCCGCGTAGCCGCTGCCGCCGCCGCTACCGCCGCCGCTGCTGCTCCCGCCGCTGGAGTTGTGAACCATCTCTGCAAAAGAGCGTCGGGGGTCTGAGGACCGCTGGAGGGGGCCTGCGTCCAGCCCACAGGGACTGCCCTCGGACCGAGCCCACTAGTCGTCCCTGGGCACCGCCCATGTGATCGTCCCGGGGTGAGGAAGGAGCCCTTTGGCCCCTCTGCCACCTCTCCCCCTGCAGAGGGGATGCAGAGCCCTCTGACCCCCGCGGGGTGAAGAAACTGTATGCCAGGACCCTCCTCCCCTTCCCAGGGCCACAGCCCGGACACTCACCAATGCTCACGGAGCTCTGGCACTCCCCGGACATCCTGCGGGAAAACCAGCCTCCTGTTAGCAGTCTCATAATGCACCAACTTGGGTGAGCGGCTGGGGAGCCTGACACCCCCACCCCCACCCCCAGCTTCTCACTGGCCTGTGGCCACGGCAAGAAAGGACTGCATCAGGGGTCACAAGCAAGCCCTCTGAGCCTGTTTCTCTGGGCTGAGGTCAGGCCAGACCACCACCCTTTCCACCAACGCTGTCGGAGGGACAGAGTGATTGCCCCGGTGATGACCCATCCTCTCCCCACTCATTAGGTCAATAAATATCTGAATCTGCAGCGGTCAGAGCCCTGAGTCCAAGGACCAGCTACAGAAACCCATTTGTCCAAAACCTGCCATGAAGACAATGCACTGTAGCACGGTTGTCCCATTGTTCATCAATTTGCTCAAGCGGGCACCAGTAACGTCTCCATTGTGAGACTTGTTGTTACTGTTTTTGGCATATCGAATATGCCACGAGTAGCTTGCCAGGCTCTGCCATGCGGGTGGGATAGTCTCAGTAGCTTGCCGGGCTCTCTGAGAGGGGTGGAGGAATTGAACCCAGGTCGGCCGCGTGCAAGGCAAACGCCTTACTGGCTGTGCTATCGCTCCAGTCCATGAAGACAATGGGGAAAAAATAAAGTCCCAGTAATGAGCGTGCTGGTGTGTTGCCTGTGAACTGGATGGGGTGGGGTGGGGCCAGGGCCGGGGACGACGGTTGTCCAGGAAATGTGGCTCTCCTGGACGCCTGGCAATCTCTCAGAGCCGGGGAAGGAGGCTGGGCCTGGAGCATGTGCAAGTACCTGCACCGTCCCGGCAGCAGGCCCGGGCAGGAGAGGCCAGGGGGCCCTGAGGGGAGCCCCCACTCACCGGCACTCCTCGCCCTCCAGGAGGGTCCTGTAGGTGGCAATCTCCACGTCCAGGGCCAGCTTGACGTTCATCAGCTCCTGGTAATCCTTGAGCAGCCGGGCCAGCTCCTCCTTGGCCTGCTGCAGGGCGGCCTGCAGCTCCTGGACCTTGGCGTTGGCGTCCTTGAGGGCCAGCTCCCCACGCTGCTCTGCATCGGCGATGGCCGTATCCAGGTTGGCATTCTGGGGGGCCGGGGAGGGGGCAGTGCCGTTTAGAGACAGGGGGCATTCACTCAGATGTGAACGGCATCTGCTTCTCATTAAGGTGTTGAGGCCACAGCGGCCCCCAGGGGTTCAAGCTGGACCTGGATCTGGTTCTTAACACGACACAGAGCAGGCTTGGCAGCACCTGGCAGCTCAGAAATAATCCGATTCCCCCTCAACTCCTCTGCTCTCCTGTGGTAGGAGTATCTTTAGAAAACCTCCTTCCTCCAGGAAGCCTTCCTGTATTATCAGAAAAACTCTCTTGCCCCAGCCTCTCTAGAGGTGGCCCTTGGCTATTCTCCTGCTCTGGTTCTCCTGCAAGCCGCTTCTTTTCCTGCAGTCTCCGGGTCCAAACACCATTCCTGGCTCAGCACCGAGCTGAAGTTGCTCCAGACACATATCGGGGGTCTCTATAGTATGCGCTGCACCCCCCACCCCGAGCTTTGTGCAAGCCAAAGCCCGTGTCTCTGGCCCCAGCCCTCTCTTCCTCTTCTCACCTGCTTCTTGACGCTCTCGATCTCAACCCGCAGCCTCTGGATCAGTCTGTTGATCTCGGAGATCTCGCTCTTGGTGCTTCTCAGGTCGTCCCCGTGCCTGCCCGCTGTGTTCTGCAGCTCACCCAGCTGAGGGGAAAGAGTCACACTCTCAGAAAGTCAGCAGGGGCTGCCAGCACCCTGGCCCAGGTCTCCCGAGGTGCGGGCAGGAAATCGGGAACAGTTGGGTCCCTCGGACCAGGTGAGAGGACCCAGGCGCCCCATCCCCTGGTACAGCAGCTGCTGTTTGTGGATCAGTCCTGGCACCACGCACCTTGGTACTTATACCTGACCATCGCCTGATGAGGAGGGCACTCTCATCCCCATTTTATGAATAAGGAAACTGAGGCGCGACTGCTTGAGCCCATGACCAGCCTCAACCTGCTGCTGAGTGACAGACAGCACAAGACGATGGCAAATACACCTGAGGCCAAAACCATCTCCTTAACTGCCAAGTGCTTCGAGGCAGAAAAGCCAGGGGAGTCACAAGCATCAGGGGCCAGCGATGGCCTGCTTGGTGCCAGGAGGAGGGGGTGCAGGGAGGGAAGGTGCCCAGAATTCCTCGTGTCCAGAGACTAACTTGCTCAGGCCCCTGCCAACACCTTCCCCTCATTCTTCTGGATACTGACTTCAACCCAGCAGGTCTTCAAACGCAAACCACGCATGGGCCGGTGCCAGCAAGACGCTGTTCCAGCCCGAGGGATTGGTGATCGGACTTCTCTGCCTCAACACTCTGGGCAGGAAATCTTCTATGGGGGAGGGGCCGCTCACTGGCAGCTTCCCTGGTTTCCTAGCTACTAGCCCCCAGCAGCACCCCTGCTGCACTGCCACTGTGTCTCTGGGGGGACGTCATAGACAACTAGGTCAGGGCCAGGTGCGGGGGCAGTGGGGGGGCTTCCCAGGTATAGGAGGAGGGATTCTGGGATCAACCCCAAACCGGCAGGAAGGGTAGCAGGTTGCCATGGCAGCAGAATGGGGCGGGGAGCCAGGCTCTGCCCACCTGGACACAGGAGAGAAGCCCCCCAGTGCTGCTTGGAGCTTGCCCACCTTGCTCTGGTACAGCGCCTCGGCCTCGGCCTTGCTCCTCTGGGCGATCAGCTCGTACTGGGCGCGCACCTCGGCGATGATGCTGTCCAGGTCCAGAGAGCGGTTGTTGTCCATGGACAGGACCACGGACGTGTCGCTGGTGTCTGACTGCATCTGGGCCAGCTCCTACAGAGCCAGGCAGTCGTCATGTCCCCTCTGAGGAAACCCACACTCTGGGGGGTGGCGGGGTGCGGGGGAAGAGGGCGTGGGCTGCGGAGCAGGGGGAGGGAGGGATGTTTCTGTCGGGACAGAGCCCACTCGGACCCCCTGGGGGTATGGAGACTTACGGCCTCGTAGAGGGCCCTCAGGAAGTTGATCTCATCCACCAAACTCTCCACCTTGGCCTCCAACTCCACTTTCGTCATGTAGGCAGCATCCACATCCTGAGAGGGAGTCAGTCACTGTTCCCCCCCAACACACACACACCCACGGGGTGCCCAATCCCTAACTCTGACAGGAGGATGGGCTGCCACCCTGTCCCAGGACCTCCCCTCGGTGACATTCACGCAGGTGTGGGTGTCCTCACATTTCTGACTGGCCTCTGTGCCTCTGGACCTGTGTCTTGCTCTCAAGGGGAACTTGGATGGCCGGAGCCATGCCACTGAGACCAGGGGGAGAGAATGTGACAAGGTTCTGACAGACTCTTGTCTCTCCCTCACCACCACCCCCACCCTGCCCGGGGAAGAAAACTACAAACCCTGTTTCTTCCTGCTACCTGTCTTCTAATCAGAACTCAAGCCTAATCTCGTCAAGGGCCTTGCATGCACTTCTCAGGGGATCAGGGCAAAAGCGAGGTGGTCCTGAGAGCCTGCTCCAGGGAGGGAACTCACAGGGCCCTGAGGCTCTAGGTCCTACCTCCCTCTCAGCCTGTCAGGGGTCTCCCTCCCGGAGCCTGGCCCTCACCCAGACAGCCTAACAGAGCCCGGAAACTGGTAGGATGCCACGTCTGCCTCCTCTCAGCTTCAAGCCCTCTGCCCAGAGGGGTCTTAGGATAGAACTAGGCCTGAGGGACGAGAAGCTCCTTTACCTTCTTCAAGACCACAAAGTCGTTCTCTGTGGCTGTGCGCTTGTTGATCTCCTCTTCATACCTGGGAGAAAAGAGGCCCTTTCATTCCACCTTCCCTGGGACACCCCTTAGTGTGTCCAACATCACAGAGCTGATGAGCGCCAGAACAGGGCTTGGCCACGACATGGGCCCCCGAGCATGGGCCATCGCTCTAGAGTGAGATGTTTTGCGTTTAGAAGCCAACTGACAGGAAAATGAAACTCATCTGGAAGACGTCTCAAAATGCTCCAAAACAGGGCTGGAGCAATAGCACAGCGGGTAGGGCGTTTGCCTTGCACTCGGCCAACCTGGGTTTGGTTCCCAGCATCCCATATGGTTCTCTGAGCACCGCCAGGAGAGATTCCTGAGTGCAGAGCCAGGAGTAACCCCTGTGCATCGCAGGGTGTGACCCAAAAAGAAAAAAAAAAAGCTCCAAATCATATGAATGTGCCCCATCATCAAATGTCCAAAAGACTTTCTGACCCACATAGGCCTGGAGCTGCTGTTTTCAAGTTGTTTGAAAGTTGAGCTAAGTAGGAGACAATTGTACAAGCCTGCAGCCAACTGGCACAGAATGCCACCTGGGCACAGAGCCCAGGCCTTCCGAATCCGCCTCTGGGGCCCCCCTCCTCCCCCGGCCTGCCCCGGGGCCCAGGCAGCACGCACTTCATCTTGAAGTCCTCCACCAGCTCCTCCATGCCCCTCAGCTCGTCCTGCAGCTTGTCCTTCTCGTTGTGCAGCCCGTTCAGGAAGTCCTTGAGGCTGCTGATGTAGTTCTCGAAAAACGGCTCCAGGTTGTTGTTGCTGCTGCTGGAGTCAGAGCCTTGCTCCTGCAGGAGGCGCCACTTGGTCTCCAGGACCTGGTTCTGCTGCTCCAGGAAGCGCACCTGCCAGCCAATGAGAAAGGGCCATAAAGGAGCCGTCGGTGAGGGGGCCAGCTCAGGTCTTCCCCAGAGCCCACACCCACGGGGCCCCCTTCTCTCCAGCTGGGCTGCCCCTGCCTGCCGCCCCAGTTCAGTGCTAATGTCGGGGAGGTCAGTGCCCACTGCACGGACAGGGACGCGGGGGCCTGGAAGGAACCAAAGTCACAAGACAGCCACCAAGCACCTCCGTCGGCTCCATGATCTTCCCATGTGTGTGTTCATGCCTCATATTTAGTCCTCACCACCCCAGGCCTCCCCTGGAGGAGGTTTGTGGTGCATCGGGGCACTCTGCACCCAGGTGGGAGTAAAGAAAGCCACAGAGCTGCAGCTCTCAGCAAGAGCCTGACCCCAGAACCGGGTCCAGGCGTGCCTAGGGTCACCCCCTCTGCCAGGCCTGCCTCGACACAGGACTCTGCTGGATCTGGACCTCCGGCCCTAGATATCCTGCTTCCCTTTGCTGCAAAACACTTTGGGGCTCAAGTTGAAGGTCAGCTGTCCAGGCAGGTGTAATAGGCCGCAATTAACTGACCCTTCAATAGATGTTTGCAGAGGCCCTGCATTGGGCACTCAGGATGCCAGGACCTGGGACCATTTTGGAGTGGGATGAGAAGGCCTGGCGTGCTGAACCCCATTTCCTATGGAGGGGCAGCGCATTCCCCTCCCTGTCATCCTTTCTGTGACTTATGCTGCCGTTCAGGCATCTGCGCGGAACTAACCGTTCTTTCAAGAGCTTTCCTCCCAAAGACATCTGACACCCCACCTTGAAGGCTCACTTCTCGTTTATCTTCTCCCCGGGGCAGATGTCCGGTGAGAGGACCATCAATTCCTCACACTAAGAGCCCCCACATGCCCTTTCTAGACTAATCCCAGTCACAGAGATGTCTCCACACATCATGCTCAGAAATACTAGGAAGGCCTTTGGCAGCTGGCCAAGGCCAATTTCCTGCTGGTCACACAGCAGTCATCACGGTGTCCCTCAACCAGGAGACCTGAGTCTGCCCAGCCCACATGGCCACAGACACAGCAATCAGCGGGCCCAGCTTGTGTGGCTCCTCAGGGTACACTCACCCGACTCGATCCCACCCTCCCCAGCCTCTATCCCCTTCGGTGCATGGAGGAGGAACTTGTCTCTCCGGTACAAATTCCAGCATCGGCAAAGCCAGCCTCCCTTTCAACAGCTCACAGTGCCTCTCAGGGGAGACAGACAGTGTTCGGTTTTCAGAGGCCAAAGGGGCATCCAACATGGCGGCGCATGCAGGGGAGGACCCTGCAGGGCCTCTCCCAGACTCGTGAAGCGAGAGAAGAGCCCAGGAGGATTAGGCCGGACTTCTCCCTGTCCCGAGTCAGGCTCACCTTGTCGATGAAGGAGGCGAACTTGTTGTTGAGGGTCTTGATCTGCTCCCGCTCCTGCGTCTTGACTTGTCCGATCTGGGGGTCGATCTCCACATTGAGGGGCTGCAGGAGGCTCTGGTTGACAGTCACTTCCTGGATTCCCCCGGGGAAGCCACCGGCACCAAAACCTGGCCCGCCGAAGCTACCAGGGCCACTAAAGCCACTTGGGCCACCGAAACCACCAGCGCCACCACCGAAACCTCCAGCTCCTCCGCCGAAACCTCCGGCACCACCACCGAAACCTCTAGCTCCTCCACCGAAGCCTCCAGCTCCTCCACCGAAGCCTCCAGCGCCCCCGCTGAAACCTCCAAAGCCCCCAGTCCTTCCACCAAAGCCCGCGCTCATTCCTCTGCTGCCGCCTCTGAAACCACCGGCCCCCCAGAAGCCCGGCTGCATGCTGCCTCCGGCCACGCTGATGGAGATCTTCTTATTCCCGCCCAGGTTGTAGAGGCTCCTGCTGCCGTATGTGCCCCACATCAGCGCACAAGCCGCGGACCCGCTGCCCCCGCCACCGCCGCCAGATCGGGAGCCGCATGTCTGGCTGCAGCTGCTCCGGTTCTGGCCGGAGACCACGGCTGAGCTGCCGCTGAAGCCCTGGCGGCAGCTCTGGCTGGAGGACCGGAAGGACTGCTGCTGGCTGCGACTGGCTTGGCGACTCATGGTGACCAGCGGTTATTCCAAAGGCAGGCGGGTTTGGAAGCTGTGGCAGGCTCAGAGGCTGTGTGGGGTTCTGGGCTGGGGGTGGCCCTTATATAGGGCCGGGGAGCCCGGCTGGCGAACGGTGCCAGCCAACTAATTGAGGTATTATCAGCTTTGGTTTGCCTGGCAGCAAGAGGTCGAGTCCTAAATGCGAAACACACCTAGCTAATCACCCCAAATTTCTAAATTGGCCTTGTTTTTCCCAGGGTTACTCACCTAAAATAAGCTGAAGCCGCGCAAGAGGGGGGGGGCCTCCTGCAGGACTGGACACAACCCATAATCCCGGCCATTCGGCGCCAGCCGGGAGTGACAGGTCAGCGTTTCTCTGTCTCTTCTGCATCCTGGTGGCCACTCTGCCCAACCAGGCCACCTCTAGAGGTATTGGGGTGAGGCAGAGCCCTGGTGAGGACCTTGGGATGAAGGAAAAGGAGGCTGGGAAGGATAAAGTGTGGGGGAGAAGGTGCAGTAGAGGCCTCGGGGACACTGGCCAGGAGAAGCATACAGCAGGGTCCCTGGCGCTAGGGCCAGAGGGGCCTTGGGGAGAGTGGGTGGATGAGAAGTCAGTCCCAGAGGACAGGGGTGTGCTGAGGACTGAGAAGGGGGAAGGGGAGGGCCGGGAGAGCAGAGGGCTGGGTAGAAGGAAGGGCCAGCAGGGAGCAGGTCTAGAACCAGAGTCGGGGTCAGAGGCATCATAGCCTTACAGGGCCAAAATTCCACCCAGAAACTCAACCCGGGACTCTTGTGACCCCTCCCCTCGGCTCGCAGAAAACACCACCTCTACCTCCTGGGAAGGTCAGGTTCCTTCCCAGGGAGATTCTAGAACAAGGAAAGCCTGCCCGCTGCCCCCGCCTGGGGCCACCTCTCCACTCAGAGCCCCTTGTGGAGACCGCCCCCCCGGCCCCCGGCCTGGGGTGCTGAGGTGCACTTCAGCACTGACGCCAAGCACGTCGGGGGCTAGAGGAGAGCGTTCGAAAATTCTTCGCAGTGTTCAGTTTTCCACATTAGAGTTCAAAAAGTTCCGAATTTCTTTCAACTCTGTCTTCCAAGCTCTGGGGCCAGAGGCTTCAGCAGTTCCCGCTGCTCTGCTGCGGGCTTGCCCAAGACGCCAGCTCTTTCCAGGACCTATTGGTGACTAAAATCCAAATCCATAAATTCTACAGAAGTCCCAGTGAGTGTCCAGTGACCTTTCCTTACCACTATTTTCAGAGACAGAGAGGAGGGAGGGGGAGGGAGGGAGGGAGGGAGGAAGGGAGGAAGGACCGTGGTCTGTGGGCCTGGAGGAAGCTGCCTGCGGTGAGGTCCTTCCATCTATCCATGTGGTGTGTGAACCTCATGTCAGCTCTGGTCTCTCCCTCAGCAGCCAACACTGGTCTTGACTCTGCTCCTGATGGTAAAGCCCAAGGTGCTTCTGGAAAACGCATCGCTACAGATGCCCTCGCCCCTTTAAACGAGACTGTCCTCTCCTCTTTCAATCTGACCACCATCTCCTTGGACCTGTGCCCTGCCTGGACCCCACTCCCCCACCAAGGGGGCTGGAGATGGGAGGAAGCCAAACAGTGACCTGCCCAGCCTTGGGGACATTACCCCACCTGCACTTTTGTCCCCTTCACCAAGAAAACGAGCCACAAAGAAAAAGGGGCAGAAAGGGAGGCTTCTGCCTGAACTGGCCCCCCTCTCACCCCCTCACCCCTTAGATTCGGTTCTCTGTCTGTCTGTCTGTCTGTCTGTCTGTCTGTCTCTCTCTCTCTCTCTCTCTCTCTCTCTCTCTCTCCAGCACAGATGGATGTCCCTTGCAAACCTAGCCACTAGCCACCTCTACGTTTCCTGGGGCCAAGTCTTCCCAAAGCATCTTGTGGCCCTAAGAACGGAAGGCTTGGTAACTGGGTTCAGACTGGGGCCCAGCCTTTGAGGGAGAAAGTTGTTCCCATTCAACTGGGCTACCAACGAGTTTCTCACGAAAGGCCTCAGCCTCTGCCAGGCCATGGTGAGGACTGAGCACCCCAGCAGGGAGTCCACATTGGGTCTACTGGTCCAGGGCTCAGAAGAGAATGTGAGGGGTGGGGGCAGCAGTGGAGGAAGAAAGTGCCGGTGTCACGGCACCACCATAGCCCACCAGCATCTGAAGCACGGTTAGACTGGGGAGAATGGTTGCAGAATTCAGGGCTTGGGTCAGTGGGGGATGGGGGCTGGGTGCAGTCCCTAAACAATGCTCTGGCCAAAATAGCTTTCCTCACCATCCCGGGGCTGATCTGGACTCCCCAAAATCCAGCTGGTGCTTTGGGTTCCAAGTGAGCCCTATGTCTTCCTCCAAAGAGACCCTATGGTCTCTGGGACCCACCCTCTCAGACTGACTGACTACCCCTGTCCTAGATCCTTGACATCAAAGAGAAGCCCTGGAGAGCAATTAATAGTGAGCTTCCACCCTCTGGCAGTTGCCGGCAGGAATATGCTGAGAAGACAGTCTGCATTTGACACATCAAGGACAAATTCCAAAGAAATTGAGGTGGAAATTTGGGACTCTAATGAGGGCCCATCCCAAATCCCTTCTTTCTGGCAAATTCCACCACTAATCCCCTCCACTTGCAGACTATAAAGGCCCAGCTCTGTTCCTCGGGGGCCTCTTAAGAGAGAAAGAGCAGGCTGCGGCCAGCCGTCGCCCGGATCCAGCCTGCTGTGTGTTTCCCGGGAGGGCATGGCCCTGCACCCCTACTGTCCAAGACCACAGCCTTGCCTCCCGGACTGACCGAGGCCAGCACCTCCTCTTATCCTGAGACATCGGGTCCTCTCTGCCGGCAGCAGGGAGGCTGAAGGGGGACTCAGGCGCAGGCCCTGGGTGAAGGACAGGCTGGCAAGGGCCCACACAGAGCTGGGTGGTGCTGGGTCAGGCACAGCAGGTGGGTGAGTACAGCGGAAAGCGCAGAGGAGAGACGGGCACGGGCAGGCAGGGGCCCTGGGCCAGGCGGCCCTGGCAGGGATAGCACGGGAGGAAGAAGGCCCCAGCTCCGGGGTCCTGGGCAGACTTGGGCTGAGGCCGGGGTGGGAGTGAGCTCTTTCTTGCCCGTAGGAACTGCTCCTTACTACAGGGGGCCCTGGTGACCACCCCAGCCCAGCAGGCCGTGAGCACAGGGCCATAGAACGGCCCAGACAGCAGGATGCTCTGACGGCTCCCACTCTCCCTAGAGCCAGTGAAGCTGAGGGCCCTCGGCTCTGCCTTCTGATGGCGTGGGTGGGAGGCCGGGTGAGCAAGTACAGCCAAGGGCATTGAAACAGGAGCAGAAGTGCCGTGTTGCTGAGAGTCACAAGGCAGAAAGGCAGACTGCAACCCAGCCACCGGCTTGTCCATGACCTCAGCTTTCCAGACCGGAAACCATCAGATCCCTGCCGTCCGGGATCGTTGTCCAGAGGAGAAAAACTGGGCCTCAGAAGCCACTGCAGGGCCCCCCAGACAGTGAGCGGCAGAGCTGGGCCTCCAGCCGGCCCCATCCCATCAGGAACGCCTGTGAACGGGGCCCATGTGCAAGACTCAGGGCCCTGGAGACAGCTCCAAGCCCACGGCTGCCCGGAGCTCAGTCAGGGAACAAGCCCCGAGTTGGATCTGCTTGTGCTGTGGACACGGCCCGTGAACTGAGTGTGCAGTCGGGAGTTAAGGCCTGAGGAGCAGCCCCCAGCATGGCCCACAGCAGGGCGGTATGCGAGATTCCTGAGCGAAGAGCAGAGTTTGTGCTGTGCCACCTTCCTGCTTTCTGGCCAGGACCAGGGGCCTGGCTTTGCAAGCTGATCGGCCCATCTAGCCACCCTGACTCGAGGAGTCACAGCTCTTGTCTCCCCTGGACACGGCCCTAGTGGGGAACCCCTTCTCTTCCACAGAGCCTGGTGCTGGCCTGTTCCACCCTATAGGTCATGAACGGTTCCCTGAAGTACAAACATCGCCTCCCCCTTGGCCCCAAACCAACCCCCATCTTGGACCCATGAGGATGTGAATGACCAGTCTGGGCCCCTGGGCTCTCCTGTCAGCAGTTCCCTGGACACCTGTTGCCCCTGCCATGCCCATAAGTCAAATAAGCCAGCCAGTCTTACACAACTCGGGGCATTTGAGTTCCGCCCCCCCAAAACCAGCTCAGAGTCTCGTAAGCACTTGATCATATCTGACATTTGCAGAGGGTTTTCAGTTTCTCAAAGTATTTTTAGGTAGACAACCTGATGGACACACTGCCACAGACACCTGGAAACTCACAGAGCAAACGCTTTCACACAAGTGTGACCCCACAGGGAAAGGACAAGAGTGTTTCGCGTGTACACACCAAGCTTGGCAGCAGATGCGGTCAGAAGTGGGCTGGTCAGGCATGGGCTCTGCTGAAGAGGCCCGGACCCTGAGCAGGGAAGAGGGAGGGGCACAATGTTGAGCGAGAACTTCGTCCAGGGCCATGTCCCCCAGGGACAGTCTATTCAGTTCCTCTCCCAGCAGCTCTTCCCTGTCTCCACAGTCAGCTGTGGAGCGTCGGCTAGTGTTAGCCTCTGAGGAAGCGACGGGACAGGAGTCACCCTCTGGAGGAGCTCAGGTCGTGCCGAAGGAGTGTCAGCTGTGGAAACTACTCAATAGGGCTTGGGGACCAGGGTTCTGGTGACAGGTGAGCAAAGGCCTGTGGGCCTTCCAGGAAGAAAAACTGGGAAAGGCCCCACAGAGGAGGTGATTATGAGTGACGGGTTGGTGGGCAAGTAGCCAGTAGCAGGGCGCAAGAATAAAGCACCGCCACGTAGAACATTTTATAAACAGGAAGTGACAGGTCAATGATGTCCACATGGTCATGTGTGAGGAATGCAGACAGGAAGGGCAGGTGGGGAGCAGGGACTGAGGGGTAGACTGACACCCCCCACAACAGTCTGCCTCTGTGCCTGGCTGAAAAGCTGGGGTTCCCTCCCCGGGGCTGGCCCTCAGGGCTGACCTTCTAGGACTTGAACAGATCCAGGCCCATATTCCTCGCTCCCTGACTCAATGTCTGAGGGCATGTCACCCAGCACTGGTATTTTCTTTTTTATTTTATTTTATTATTTTTTTTGCTTTTTGGGTCACAACCAGCGATGCTCAGGGGTTACTCCTGGCTTTGCACTCAGGAATTACTCCTGGCAGTGCTTGGGGGACCATATGGGATGCCGGGGATCGAACCCGGGCCGGCCGCGTGCAAGGCAAACGCCCTACCCGCTGTGCTATCGCTCCAGCCCTATTTTCTTTTTTAACAGTTCCACTTTGCTTTTATCCTGAAAGACTGTGAGGGGAAAAACTTTATTGTAGGAGAAAAATTCCACGTTTCACGGAAGGCTGACCAACAGTAGGAGCGAGTGACCTGTGCAACTTCAAACCGGACGTAGAGTTTACCCAGTCCGAGATACTGGGCTGGGCCTTCGGCTTTAGATGCGGGGACAAGTGCAGATGGTGGCAAAGAACTGCCTGAGAAACTGAAAGCGGGCAGCAAACCACAGCCTCGGGGAAAGGAGTCCCACTCCAGAATTATCTGCAGGATCTCAAGACTCTTGTGAGGGGCCAGATGCATGCAGTACGACTCCATTTCTAGGACACTATAGAAGAAACGATACTGACCTCAGGAGACGAGAAGCAAGCCCTGGACTGGGTCTGAGAATTTCTGAAGCTGTCAATATTTGGGTCATGGTTGTAATGACATGGGTACATAGATTTGGCGAGTCACAGAAATGTGCCCTGAAAATGGGCACCTGGATCTTTTATGCCAATTATACTTCAGTGGAGTAAATTTTTAGAGGAGATGGGAGGGAGAGCCCCATGCATGTTAAAGAAGGCATGATGGGGCCAGCGTGATAGTGTATTAGGCAGGGCCCTTGCCCTGCAAACCCAGGTTTGATCCCCAGCAACCCTTATGGTCCCTTGCGCTTAATAGGATTGATCCCTGAGCACTGCCAGGAGTGGCTCAAAAACAATAAAAAGGATACACGTGCTCCGAGCTGAGCTTCGTAACTGTTTATTCCAAGGAGTTACATACATCTATGGTCCCAGGTTGCCCAGATCATCAGTCTCTGAGGGGAGGCTATTTGCCCATTTGTTTAGATTTCATTAAGTGTTGCCGGAACTCTCAGCCAGGCAATAGTCAATGAAATATAAACAAATGGGAAAATAGGACAGAAGTAACAAACTCACTCAGGAAGTCCATGTAGCATGAAGGGAACCAGACAGAGCTTGAGAGAGAAATCCAAGGGCACATGCTACTGAAAAAAAATTATTTTATTTTTAATTAGTGACTAATCATATGGAAAATAACATGGGCTGGAGAAAAAGCCATGTGATCTGGATGGGGACCGATGATGAGATTATGTGGCACAGGCAGGAGGTGGCTTACAGGCGTGACCCCTGGGTCACCAGAGACTGGGGGAAACGGGCAGAGTATCTCCACTCCCCGTCCCGTTGAGCACAAAGTCCAAGATCCCAAAGTTCCACATTACCCGGGTTTGGTCTGACTGCACTCATGCATGAGGTTTGGCCCGAGCATGTGGGGCGCAGCCTTGTCCACCTCTTTTCAAAGAAAGAAAATTGGGGCTTGGGCAGTAGTACAGTGGGTAGGGCATTTGCCTTGCACGCGACCAACCCAAATTCAATCGCCAGCATCCCATATGGTCCCTTGAGTCCTGCCAGGAGTGATTTCTAAGCATCGAACCAGAAGTAAGTCCTGAGCACTGCTGGCCATGTCCCTCCCCCCCACCCCCGAAAGTGTCGGCATTAACTGTCTAGTTCCATCTATGTAAAGGACCAAACACTTGGCGGTATCCTGTGCTGTCAGAAACGGGAGTAGCAGGTTCGTGGGGTGGCAACGAGCCTGTGTTAGGCCAAGAAGACCAGACGAGGGCCAGAGAGGCAGGACGGCAGGAAGGCACTTGCCTTGCACGGTGCTGTCCCAGTTCCCTTCGCTGCCACCTCGTATGATCCCCTGAGCATTACCAGGAGTGATCCCCAACCCCCAAGTTCAGCCACGTGTGACCCCACCACCACCACCACCACAAAAAAATAGAAGTCGAGGCAGGAAAACCAGCGCGTTCTCTCCTTGCCCCGCTGGAGCCACACCAAGGCCTCTGCCCAGAGCAGCTCTCCCTGCCAAACGCAAAGGGGTTCCCATGGCAGCCACGACACCCGGATGACCATGAAAGTACATAGAACTCGTCATGTGCTTCCCGAGTACCTGAGTCTATCACAGTCCTATGGAGTGGGGGTGTCCTGGAGGGTCCCGTGTCACCACGAGTCACTCTTGACGGGTCCCTGACTACCACTGAGGATAGACGAGGGACCCAAAGTCTGGAGGACTGGTTTGGGGTGGAGCAAAGAGCCTAGAAGGAACACAGTTCCTTTAAGGTCTGGTACCAGGGGCGGACCTCGGACCCGCCAAGCTTCACAATATCCTTAGACTGGCGGTGACCTCAGCTCAGCGGAGCTGTCACCCAGATCCAAGACATCTTCCAGCAGTTGTGGCCTGTGGACAGAACCACAGCGTGTCCTCAGACCCTGATAAGCCCTGATAAGGCCAGTCCTGCTGCCTGCAGCTGTCAGGAAATCCCCCTCATCCAAACCCCTGAAATTAACTTTTTAGGAGTAACATTAAAAAAAAAAAAGTCATGACCAAGATGCTAGCAAAAGTCTGCACAGCTCCCTAAAGAAGGAAAAGACCTTAGCCCACTCTCCACCAGGGGGACTGCCATGGATGCTTTTGTCCAGGTGATCAAATAAAGGGAAGGGTCAGAGAAGGTGACCCCTGAATGCCACCACAGATGGGGACAGAAAACAGGGTGAGGACAAAGAGGAGAGAAAGAACCTCTGATGGGGAGAGCTTCACGCAGACCCGAGGGCCTGAATCTGAGCGGAAGGTGTGACAGGAGCTGGGGGAGGAAGACGCATCAGAGCAGGCCATGAGCATCTGTCTCCTGGCTTAGAGCCATGGCAGAACGCACCAAGGCCTTCCGGTTTCAGACAAGCCCTTTAGGATGTTAGGCTCATCTGTCAGCTCCCCACCCTGACCCAGGTGCTGTGGTCATAAAGGCAGCATCCAGTTCCGGGCGGCAGGGATGGGGCCCCAGAATGGCCAATAGCTTGCTCTCCCGTATCTCCAATACCAGTCACTGAGTGCTAGCTTTCTTTTTATCTTTATGTGTGTGTGTGTGTGTGTGTGTGTGTGTGTGTATGTGTGTGTGTCGTTTCTTTCATTGTTTTTGGGTCACACCTGGCGGTGCTCAAGGCTTGCTCCTGGTTCCTAACCCCCAAGGAATTACTCCTGGCAGATTCTGAGGACCACACGGGGTGATGGGAATCAACCCTGGTCAGTGGCATGCAAGGCAAGAGCCCTCCCCACTGCACTACGACTCTAGCCCCTGTGCTCCAATCTTAGCTCAAGGCCCGGGCACTCAGTACAATCAGTAAAGAGAGAACATACGAGCTCCAAGGGCATACTAATTGCACACTAATTAACACACTAATTAGTTGGGGAATGCGCCTGTCCCCTGCAGGAATCACTTGCCATGCCCTCATTCAGCACCCTGGGGGTGCTCATGGCTCTGCCTCTCCCTGGTCTGTGGGAGCAGGGCTGAGGCATGAAGTGTCACTGAGCTAGCCTCTGCTTTGAAGCACCCCCCCCCCTCACACTCACCCATTCCCAGCCTCGGCGTGCCGGGTGTCCATCCTCCTGGCCTCGATCTTCTGAGGACAATTGGGCCCTCACTGGGACAGGGACCCAGCGGGAGCGGCAGGCAAGCAGGAAGCCCTGACGGGGTGGCCCTGCATGAGAGCAGGAAGAACGAGGCCCTGCCTTTGGAGAGAAGCTCATTGCTGTTGCTCTCCCGGAGCAGGTCGGGGGCTGATCTTGGGGAGGACCTGGGCAGAGGAAGCAGGCACTGAGAGGGAGGAGGTCGAGCTGGGCTTTTCGTCCTGGGTCTCCGTGGGCATTAGTGAAAGGTGAGAGAAGAGGGACGATAACCAAAGCCCCTGGCGAGGGCAGCTGTGGGGGCCGGCACCAATGCAGTTCAGAGAAGTGGCTCCCTCTGCATAGACGCAGGTAGTGGGTGTGAAGGACCAGCCAAGTCCCGCATGTCAGGGACAGAGGAGCAGTTCCTGTGAACGGGTCGGGAGGAGGAGGTGTGGGAGGGGAGGCTGGGGGTCAGGGGGGCTCAGGTCACGAGGGCTCTGTCCACAGGCCACACCCTGCGGGCACTGGGGAACCCCCAGCGGGTTTGGTGGGAGCTGAGTTTGGGGAAGAACACTGAGATTCAGAATTTCATCTGGGAGTAGAGAAGCCTGCAGGGTTACTGGAAATACTCATGAACCCAGGCAGGCTGAGACACAGCTGCCTTCCGCTCCCCAAGCTCCCAAATTATCTTTTTCTGGGGGGGTGGCACACTTAGTGGTGTTCAGGGGTCACTCCTGGCTCTGCACTCAGGAATTACTCCTGACAGTGCTCAGAAGATTGTATGGGATGCCAGGAACCGAACCTGGGTGAGCTGTGTGCAAGGCAAACGCCCTCCCTGCTGGACTCTCACTCCGGCCCCTGCTCCCTACTTGTCTTGGCACCTGCTCAGAGTGGGTGGCTCGTTAGAAGCCTCCGGTGAACTTCCAAGGTATTAGTGCAGCTCCTTGGCCTGGAGAGGGAGGGAGGGAGGAAGGAAGGAAGGAAGGAAGGAAGGAAGGAAGGAAGAAAGGAAGGAAGGGAGGGAGGGAGGGGGAAGGGGGAGGGAGGAAGGGGGAAGGTGGAGGGAGGAAGGGAGGGAGGGAGGAAGCTTACCCAGGTTCAATCCCCAGCCTCCATATGATCCCCTGAGCACTGTCAGGAGTAATTTCTGAGTTCAGTGCCAGGAATGACCCCTGAACATTGCCAAGTGTGCCCCCCCCCCGAGAAATAAAGATAATTAGAGAGCTTTGAGGTAGAAAGCACCTCTGTTTCAGCCTGCCTGGATTTAATGATTATTTTCATTTAACCCCAGGGCTTCTCTACTAGATGAAATTTTGAAGAAGTAAGGAGAGGAGGAAAAGAGAAAAGGAAGGGGGAGGGGAGGGGAGGGAGGAAAGGAGGGAGGGACAAGCTAAGCTGGAGGGTATTGGGGACAGCAGTGAGGAACTCCTAGGACAGAAAGCTTGTGATCTAGATGTCCCCCCACCCCCCAGCATCCCAGGGCCTCCTTCCTTAAATATTCAAACACACCCAGGCTCCTTCCAGCCTGTGGCGTGCAGGGCACCTCCTCTGCGCGAGCTCCGGACCCCTGAGGCAGCACCTGCTGTCAGCCTGCAGCACAGCCTCGGCCGCTCCTCTCTCCAGCTCCCGCCTCTGAGCAGGGACGGGTGGGCAAACGCAGCACTGTAGTGCGATGCTGTACTCTTGGCAGACAAGGTCACCAGGCCTGATGCTGAGTGAACTCAGTCAGCTTTATTTTTTCTCAAATAAGTGTTTTTGTATTCTTGGGATAGATGTGGGGTGGAATATGGTAGTTCAACTTTTACATATTTGATACATCGCCAAACTGTTTTCCACAGAGACTGAGTGACTTGACATTGCCTCCATTGTAAAAAACTAAAGCATGCCAACGGGCGTGAGCACCGAACGCGTTCGGTGCTCTGGAACCGCTGTGTATGGGCTGGATCAGGATGGCCGGTGGTCAAGGACAGGCGAAGGAAGAACGTGGACCAAGCTGGTTGCTGATTAGTTACCTTTTATTCAATCTTCCATCTTTCCCATCTCCCGCACTCCCAGCTCTGGCCTCTCTCTGGATCTACTGCAGCCCCTCTCGCTTCTCTAGTCTCTCGATCTCTCTCAGGATCTCTGGATCTGGCCCCCAACCTACTCTTACAGCCTAGTTAAATCCCCCCAGCATGAGGGGTTTGGGGCGTACACATAGGTGTGGTCACAATCAATAGGGTAAGTTTCCTTTCCCTCAGGGGATGCTTCTCCTAGGATTGACTCTCTTTCAGCAGGAAGATCCACCCAAGGGCGGAGTCCTATGAGTGTGTTTCTCCTCTCCTCATCCAGCAAACATATAATAATTCATAATATTAATCATTTTGTATGGACACAATAAGAAATGCATTAAAGCTTATGGAATTGCTCTCCTGGGGCCATCTCGATCTCAGACTACAGTGCTCAGGCTGGATCAGTCTTTCCTATCCCTAGCAGGGTCCTAGTCTCATCATTACTTTTGGATCATGACAGCATTTGTCTATAATCAAGCTCTTAACTTATAGTTAAGAATTAGGTACTTTGGTCAGGCCCATCTCGATGCCAGGGTAGCACATAACTCACCTCTTGCCCTGGATCCATCCCGTCCCTTGTCGGGACCCTGCTTTTGGGGTGCTAGGAACTGAGGGCAACTGAGGCTTAAGTGGAGAAAGCAGATGCCTGGGAATGCATAATATTCGAAGCCAATTAAGTCCCAAGTTACAAAAGCATAATATTGTTTTCTCATGTCTGTACAAAAAGGACATTGCTTTAAAGTAAATTATTCAAAAGGCATAAGGGGAGGAGAAAGGCAATATTAACTTATAAGTTCAGTATCCTAGGAAGGTCTGACCTTACAAATTAGCAGAGTCAGATTAAGGGGAGAAGCTGATTAACTCTTTTTGGGAGAGAGCATAGAGAAGTGATTACAGGAATACCTTGATGGGTGAGACTGGGGTAAGCCTAAACTCTGGAAAAAACCGGGACGAGATACTCGTGGCAAGGGGGAAGAGGACAAAGTAATGTCATCCTACACTCCATCAGTGAAGAAGGTTCCTTTTGTTCTTTTTAAATTTATTTACTTATTTATTTTTTTACAGACTTACAACTTTTCATGCTTGTGTTTCAGTCATACAATGCTTGAGTACCCCTCCCTCCACCAGTGCCCATTCTCCACCACTGATGATCCTAGTATTGCTGCCACCCCCCCGCACCAACATACACACACACACCCCACCCCACCCTACCTCTGTGGCAGGGCATTCCCTTTTGTCCTTTCTCTCCTTTTGGGTGTTGTGCTTTGCAATAGAGGCATTGAGTGGCCATCGTGTTTGATCTATAGTCTACTTTCAGCGCGCATCTCCCATCCCCACCCATCCCCAGAGGGTCCTCCAACCACACTTTACCTGGTGTTCTGAGCTGCCTTTTCCTCCAGCATGTGAGGCCGGCTTCCAAGCTGTGGAGCCAACCTCCTGGTACTTATCTCTACTATTCTTGGGTGCTCGTCTTCCATCCTGTTACTTTAAATTCCACAGATGAGTGCAATCTTTCTATGCCTGTCTCTCTCTTTTTTTTTTTTTTTTTTGCTTTTTGGGTCACACCTGGCTGTGCACAGGGGTTACTCCTGGCTCGTGCACTCAGGAATTACACCTGGCAGTGCTTGGGGACCATATGGTGTTGCGTGAATATTCGTGCGGTCGGAGGCGCTGAGATAAAGAACGCGGAAGAAATGTGTCTCATGGAGGTCCAAGGTCCTCTGGCTCTTGGCAAAGGCGGAGAGCCCCGTGGATCTCCTTTTATTGATCATGGTAACTGTAAAGGGCGCATTACAGTGACGTCACCGAAGGCATCAAAAGATGTTACAGGAAGAACATTAAGGCAGTAGAATATGCATTAGTTCCTTACATCGTAGGCCAGTAATCTTGGCCTCGGAAAGAAGATACAAAACCAAAACTGAAACCTTTCTTGAACTAAAAGCACTTGGATTTATATCCCAAAGACAAAACTGGGTGCACCTAAAATCTACATCCCAAAGACTAGGCTGGGCCAGAGCCTACAATTTACAATATCAAAGGTCAGGCCTCTAACACCATCTGCATGTCAGAGACCAGCCAGGCTTCTGTGAGAGAAGGAAAACTGCTCTTTTCAATACACTGAAATTATTTTTCTGAAGGCAGCTTGAAGGGGGCAAATGTTCCTGTCTGTATTACAGTCTATGTGGGCTCGCCCTGATAGCTCAGTCCATCCCCAACAATATGGGATGCTGGGAATCTAACCTGGGTCAGCTGAGAGCAAGGCAAACACCCTACCCGCTGTGCTATCACCCCAGCCCCTGTCTCTCTCTTTTTGACTCATTTCACTTAGCATGATACTTTCCATGTTGATCCACTTATATGCAAAGGTCATGAACTAAGTCAACTTTAAAAGTTTACCTACTGGATGGTTGGTTAAACAAGACTTGGGAAACAGCTAAGCTACAGTGACAACAGACCAGCGGCTGCTCTCAGTAGAGGTGGAGGGACCGTGTGCCTGTAAGAAACTGCCAGGAGACCACTCAAAGGGCTGGAGCTCGAGCCTTGCCTGCTCAAGGTCCCGAGTCTTATCCCAGCACCCTGAGTCTTATCCCAGCACCCGCTGCAGACCATGCAATTTAGGATTAAGAGTCCAGTGCCACACTGCCAGGCCCACACTGAGCTCTGTGTCTCTGGAAGCGGCCCCCAGGCCTCCAGCACTGCTGTGGAGATCCCTACTTAAAAGGAAAAACAATGCAAGGGAGTTTGGGGGATGGTGGAATGGTTATCTTATCCTGATTGTTGTGGTGGCTTCAAGAGTCCATACATGGGGCCAGAAAGGTATCACTGGGGTGAAGACACCTTCCTTGCTTGCGGCCAAGCACCACAGACCCATGTATTGAGCCATCATCCCTGTTGGCCAAGAATCACCAGGAGAGTCCCCAGGGCTTCCCTCACACTGCTTGGGACACCCTTCCCCTGAAAAACAGAACGTATACATATATATCTGCATTAGTATTTCTAGAAGTATGGGTGCATATTTCTAGAAATGTATATGAGGTTCATTTTAATGTCAGATAATGTGTCATATATACAAGGGAGAAAGGTACATTTTGAACAAGATTATTGCAGGGGTGAGTCAGTAACTCAATAAGATGTTAAGTCTAAGACAAATTTCAGTTTCACAGAATGAGAGAGGACTGGGAATGTGCCCAAAAACACATGGGTACTGCTCAGACCCTGGCCCAGAGACGTGCCGTGGGAACGGGAACCCAAAGAGAAGTTTGATCCTGTTCAAAGTTTGTGCATATCTCCCACAGGGCTATAAATTGTGGTTATATGAGTTAGGATATTTATCCTTTAGAGGAATCTGCAAAATTAGAATTTGCTTCACTATGATCCAGAGGTATGGAAGGAGTGGATAGTGCGGAGAGGAAATGACCCTGAGCTGACCATGGAGCTAGGTGTAGGGGGCAGGGGACATTGTCATATTATTATCTCTGCTTTGATACTGGTTTGAGATTCTCCACAGAACAAAGGATTTTGCTGAACTATTTCTAAATCTAATGCCTTCTCTGTTAAAAGTAATGCAGTTTCGTTTTGAGAAGCAGTTTTTCTTCCCTGAGCAACCAAGCCTGGACACTGTACCCTTGTACATGTACAGTTCAAATCTATGACTGGCCTGAACCTAGATGAATGAAGGGTTGGAACCCAAAAATGACTTGACAGTTTTCAACCTGAGCCCACTATAGCAGAAAGATTGAACAGAGACTAATGGAAATGAAAAACCCTGCCTGTGCAATCAAACAACAACATCAGTACGTTACACCAAGAGGCTCAGGTCCCGGTGAGTCAGAAGCAGGAAGGGTATGCCAAGCCCGCTACAGGTTCAGAGGGTGCTCCGAGGGGAGCCCATGCCCACCACTATCCTGGCCTGGAAGCCCCACTTGGAAGGTTGGGTTGGGAGGGGCTCCGGGGGGAGGGAAATGGAGGGGAAGTCAGGGCGGGGTTGTTGCATTCCCCAGAATGAAGGAGAAACTGGACATGCTGTGCTTGGAGAAGGAATCTGATAGATGGGAAGACCCTCCTCCAACACCCTCAGACCTTCATGTAGCAGGGACCTAGGATTGCTCTCGAGGCCCATGATGGACTGATGAGCAGAATTTACAAGGACTCAGCTTCACATACTCTATGGGAGGAAGGGACAGCACTGCCAGCTATGGGCAGTGTTTCCAGGGGTTCCAGAATCTAAGTGGGGACCCCTCAGTGTGGCCTCTGAGTCTTCCTAGCCTTCAGAGGCTTATTCCTCAGTGTAAGACAGAATGGAGTGAGCCTCTAATAATCTTCTCATAGCCAACGTTCATTATGTACAGGGTTTGTTTTGAGTGGCCATGAGACAAGAGAATTTTCTGCACTAAACCCCAAAATTGTTTAGATAAAGACTTTAATTGAATTTAATCTCTTGCACCACTTGGGTGGTCTTAGAAACGCTGTTCTCTTGGACCTATGTTCTTGGGTGGCTTTGTAGAGTATGGAAAGCAGAGAAAGCATTTCCAGGTTGGGATGATGATAACGAACTTCCAATTGTCTGTCCAGCCAGGTCCATCTCCCAGGTCGAAAAGAGTTCATGTTTCCTTGATTGTCTTCCTCAACACTCAGAAATCAATTAACAATGGCAGCCCTAAAAGCAGTAATTATCAGGGGAAGCCCCTGGTGAATAGATCTATGGATTAAGAAAAGAGACTGAAATGAGAGAGAAAAAGCTACAGGTCAGGAGGCCTCGTGCACTGAGAGAGCTGGCGCTCCATCACAGGCCTTATTTATTGTCTTAAACCCAAATCCTCAGACAAACAGGGGCAAACATTTACAAACATTTGCCTCTCTGTGCTAATCTACTGAAGTGTCAAAAAGAGACATCTCTTTTAAAAAGAGATTTATCTCAAAGGAATCTTCACTGGGTGAGGGAGCAAAGATAAGAATGTTTCTACAACCCTTGTCCCAGAAGTTTTCTTCCCAAATGATGCCAGCTTTCCTTTCTTGTGGAGTAAAAAGTTCCCATAAATAATTCTCACCAACCCCTCTCTGCAGGCTTATCTAATGCATTTTTTAAATTACGCATACTTATTCCCATGATCATATGCATATCTAACAGGTAATAGTTCCCATTTATTGAGTACTTAGCTTATTCTAGGGGCTGTGTCTAGCTCTCACATACCATCTGAGATTGAGTCTATTGGTCATCTGGTGCTTTTGGAGTGCACGCTTTTATATTACATATAAGCAGTGTGTGATAAACTCTTGCTCTTTAAGGACTACAATCTAACTGCTAACCAAACTTTGCATGTAGGACAATAGATGAATGTCATTCATTTTATACGGTACTTTTGCATTTATTGTTTCCTATATTTCTTGAAGGATCCCTGGAGGAAGATATTATTTTTAATTACACATTAATAATTAAATAGCTAATATTTAACTGTTCCCTTTCTCAGTGAGTTCCCAGTTCCTAGTACTGTTCAACATGCATTTCTGAATCAAAAGAAGACTAGGTGTTGTTTTTTGCAATGTTCCTTTTATCCAAGTAATACAGGAGTTGAAGTAAAACGACACATGTTTAAAGAGTCAACAAGTGTTCTGAGTCCAAATAGCATTCACAGAAAGAATATTTGTGAAAGAGAAAACATACTATATTTTATTATCCATAAATAGTTTACAGACAGACTCCTTTCTGTCTGTCTTTTTTATTTTCAAGAGAAGACAAAATATCCCCCCTATTTTCCCTTTGTCTAATTGAGTTATAATTAATGCATAATATAATATTAGCTCCAGGTATACAACACAATAGTCTCATTTTGGTCTGGGTTCCATTTTTTTAGTTTTGGAGCCACACCCAGCAGTGCTTGGGACTTCACTCCTGGCTCTGTGTTCAGGGATCACCCTTGGCAGGACTCAGAGGACCCTATGAAGTGCCAGGGATTGAACCTGGTTCAGCCACAGGCAAGACAAGCACCTTACTGGCTGTACTATCTCTCTGGCCCTGATCTTATTTTGCAGACATTTCAAAATGGTCATCACAAAACTCTAATCAATATCCATCATCTTACAGAGACAAGAATAATTTTCTCCTCATACATTCTAATTTTAGAAAGTTACTCTTAAAACTTTCATATATCAAATGTAGTCATAATTATGGCCACCAAATATATATATATTACATTATATTATAATGTATTTCCAAAACTTAGTTTAATTTGTATAGGGGCCACACTCAATGGTGCTGAGAGGTGGAGGCAGACATACAGTATTGGAGTCAAACTCAGGGTCTCATGTGCTCTGCCACTTGAGACACCTCCTTGGATCCCGGATGTACTCTTTTTTATAATTGGAAACTTGGGGGTCGCACACTTGGTTGTGTTTTGGGACCACTCCCAGCTCAGAACTCAGAGGTTGGTCTTAGAATTGAACCCAGGGCAGGGGCTGGAGTGATAGCACAGCGGGTAGGGCGTTTGCCTTGCACGCAACCGACCCGGGTTTGAATCCCAGCATCCCATATGGTCCCCTGAGCACCGCCAGGAGTGATTCCTGAGTGCAGAGCCAGGAGTAACCCCTGTGCATCGCCAGGTGTGACCCAAAAACCAAAAAAAAAAAAGAAGAATTGAACCCAGGGTTTCAGCATGCAAATCATGTACTCTAGCCCTTTGTGTCATCTCCCTAGCCCTATACCTAGAAATTTTTATCCTTTAATGCCCCCCTTCACTTATTTATTCCCATCCTTAAGCTTAAAGTTTTGGGTTAAATGCTCACTTCATCTCAGCCAGGAACTATGTGAACAAACGCAAACAGTCAGAACTAGGGAGAAAACTTTAGGGACCTGAGAGAAACCGAGTGTGGAAGGAACAGTAGTGATCCTCGGGATCTTGAAGTAGAGACTGGTAGGTGCTGTGCTAGGTTTCAGCACCACGGACAGAGCAGGCTCCTGACTAAGGTGTGCTTCAGAGACCATGTGATCGAGACTGTAGATGCCCCACTACTCAAATCTACCATGAAAGATCAAACCTATGCATGTACTTATGGCACCGATGGGAAGCACAAGAACATGTGCTAGGTTCTAACTTCCCGTGTTCAAGCCCTGGCTCTGCCAATTGCTAACTGCAACCTTTGACTCTCCTTTCCCCATCTGCAAAATGGGGAGGACCACACCTACCTCCCTGGGAGGATGAAATGAACTTTCATTTCAGGACCATTTCTGGACAACTACTAAATAAAACTCATACATTTCTTTTCCAGAGCCTTGAGATCTCAGGGCATGAATGGGAGAGCCATGAAGAGTCCTACAGAGCAGGTCCTGCTGGGGAGAGGGCTGATTGCTATTGACCCATAAGGAATGAGAACATGGGGACGATTTTATGAGATTCTCCCAACACCCTAGCCTAAGTGCCCCCCAAGTAAAAGGTTTACTAAAATAGGCTGCCCCTAAGGTGACAAGGCTGATTGGCAGTTGGTCACTGAGTGCCCAGTGTCAGTAATTGTTCCCTGAAGATGGCTTTCTTTCCAGGGAGGGGGCACACCCAGCAGTGCTCAGGGCTTACCCCTGGATTTGCAATCAGAATATCCCGGGCAGCAGAAAGGCAGATGTGTGTGGCACTGGGCTCTGGCCATCATCTCCAGGATGCCTCTTGGAAATCCTGCCCTGAGAGGATGGTACCATCTAGCCTCGGGACCCCTGAAAAGTGCCACCGCTCCCCTCTCTAGCACTTTCTCCTCCCTGCAGACCCCCTGCTCTCCTGTTCTTCTTCAGTCCCATGTGGTCTTCGTCATCCTCCCAGTGCTTGTTGAACACATCCTTGAATTTAGGAAGAGGGAGAGAGGGAATGCCCAGAAGACAGAAGAGCCAAGGCTATGAGCACAGGGAAACTGTTGGTCCCAGAGGTCAGGAGGTTGGGATTCCCAGCTGCATGTGCTCAGGGATCAAAGGATGCTGAGAGTGGTAAAGTGTATCCGCTGCTCTCTGACCCTGTGCAGGGGAGTCATTTAAATTCATGGAGGCTACGTGGAGAGAGAGTAAGAGGGAAATTTGCCACCATAGAGGCAGGGAGTGAGGAGGAATGAGAGGGAGGGATACTGAGGATATGGGTGGTGAAAAATGTAGGGATGGTGCCAGGATGGGTGTTTGATTATTGTATGACTGAAACTCAAACATGAAAGCTTTGTAACTGTAGCTCGTGGTGATTCAATAAAACAAATAAAATATCTAAATTTAAATTAAATTTTTAAAAAATAATTTGATGGGGGCAGTAAAGAAGGAACAGGAAGTGCCAGGTGCACTTGAGAGACTGAGTTCTTCCCATCTCCAGGGGCTGCTTTCACAGCTGGGAGATACATGTTGCCTCACACCTGAGTGTCAAGTGGGTCTCACACTGGTCCCATGGGACTCATTCCTGAGATGACAGGGCCACTCTCACAGACAGGTGGCAAAGGCAGCCACGCTGGGGCCCTCAGATGGCAAGAGAGCTGAAGGTCCCCTAAAAGCAGTTCTATTCTATTTGCTGTGGCCCGAATCACAAGGTGCTCAGAGGAGAGGTCAATGTGTGGTGGGTGCCCTGGAAGCAAACAGTCTGACCCTCACATGGAAACATAAGCAGGCATGGACCGTGCTGGACACAGTGGATTGGCCCAGTTACATCCACTACAGGCTGCTAATTCTGCAGGCTGGTCCTCTGCTTTGCTTAGTCTGTGGTCTCAGCTCCCACTGAGGATTTGGGAGGGGTCCCATTTCCACACAGTTGTGCACCCTTGTCATCCCCTCCAGCTTTCCTCCCCTGTCTTCCTCAACGCAACCTAAAAATTCTCAGCATCCCCACAAGGCACTCATCCAGGCGCACTTCTGAATGTTGCTAAGACTCTGCACTCGAGTTGTTCAGGTGCTGCAGGGGAGGCACCACAGCTGCGCCCGGAAGCAGCTCCACAGACAGGGGCGAGGCTCAGTGACACTCACTGTTGGGGAAGAGTCTCGAGGATCCAGGTCTCATGAGCAACAGTCCTCTGGCAGGAACAGATAAAAGCAAGATAGAGATTGAGAATCTGGCCTGGAGAGAAGGGTGATTGTGCCACCTCGAACCCCCTCAGTTAGACATCAACCTGCCACAAATAGCATCAAGATAAGCCCCTCTCCATCCAGGACATCTTCTCCCAGTTTTGTCCCTTTAGGAGAATCCAGACACATTCTGAAGCATGCACGTCTTCTCTGGACAGTTCCTGCGGAGGCTGGAACAGGTGGAATCACTCTTTCGGCACAAAAGATTGATACATCAGTGAATGCCCAGATCTTCCACAATACTTAGGATGTGGAAGACAGCCAATACATGTACATTGTTCCTTCACCCAATTCACCCAATCCTGATAACACAACAGGAGTTATATACAGTAGAATTTACAGAAAGGGCTCCATTTATTTTTTGCTTTTTGGGTCACACCCAGCGATGCACAGGGGTTACTCCTGGCTTATGCACTCAGGAATAACTCCTGGAAGTGCTCAGAGGACCATAAGGGATGCTGGGAATCAAACCCAAGTCAGCCACGTGCAAGGCAAATGCCCTCCCCACTGTGCTATGGCTCCAGCCCTCAGGGCTGCATTTTAAGGACATTGCTTAAAATATATTTTATAGTTGTTCATCCATATACTATGTACAGATTGATAAGAAAATAATTTTCTCAAACAGAAGTAGACTTTAAAAATACAGTTGGGTAAGTTGCTTTCTTTGCATCTATCCAACCTAGGTTCTATGCCTGACACTACATATGGCCCCCAAAACCCACTAGGAGTGATCCCTGAGCACAGAGTCAGGAGTAAGTTCAGAGCACAGCTTGGATATGGAGGAAGGAAGGAAGGAAGGAAGGAAGGAAGGAAGGAAGGAAGGAAGGAAGGAAGGAAGGAAGGAAGGAAGGAAGGAAGGAAGGAAGGAAGGAAGGAAGGGAATAGGGGAGGGAGGGAGGGAGAAAGGGAGGGAGGGAGGGAGGGAATAGGGGAGGGAGGGAGGGAGAAAGGGAGGGAGGGAATAAGGGAGGGAGGGAGGGAGAGAGGGAGGGAGAGAGGGAATAAGGGAGGGAGGGAAGGAGAGAGGGAGGGAGGGAGCGAGGGCAGAGGGAGGGAGGAAGGAAGGAAGGAAGGAAGGAAGGAAGGAAGGAAGGAAGGAAGGAAGGAAGGAAGGAAGGAAGGAAGGAAGGAAGGAAGGAAGGAAGGGAGGGAGGGAGGGAGGGAGGGAGGAAGGGAGGGAGGGAGGATCCATGGAAAATAAAAATTAAATTATTAAGAATATTCATCATGTGCAACATTATTAGTAGTCAAAGAAATGAAATCTAAAACCTTGGGAAAGTGTCAAAAAATTCCAAAGAAGGGCTGGAGAAGCCCCAGAGCACCTTAAAGTGTAGTTCCCCTCAAAAAATTAAAAGAGAGGTACAAAGTGTTCATAAGACTGAGGGGAGAGAATTTTCACACATGACTTCTATTTTTATTGGGACAGTATTTTTTGGATAGTTGTTTGACAATGTTAGTGCAACACCATGTTTGGGAAGTTTTGTTTGCTCAGCTTGTTTGGTTTGGGGCTGGTTGGGTTGGGTTGGGTTTGGGGGCTATGCTGTCCTCAGGTGTTACTCTAAGCAGCTGCTTTGGGGCTGCTCCTGTGATGCTTGGGGTCAAACATGGATCTCCTATGGGTATCTTGAAGAAGAGAGCAAATATTCAGAGAATGCACGTGAGGCAGTGGGATAAGTAGGTATGACACACAGCTCCACGTGTGCCCTACCCAGAGCAGGGAACATTGTGCAGTCACTGAGAATGATGACCTTGCCTGTGGTTATGAGAGATGGACTGTGGCTACTTGAGGTCTGCTAAGGGCCAGGGACAGAGCTGAGGGCCGGGCCCCCGAGGCCCAGTGAGCAGGTGCAGACTGCCCAGGCCTCACAGGTTGGAAGGCCAAAGGCTTGGTTTGTCTGCGCCTGTGCCTACACAGGATACACCCAGTGGAGGAGAAGGAAGTGGTGGGGGAAGAGAGTCTTACATCTTATGTCTCTTCTGCCTCCAAAGCCACCTTGAACACAGCAGTTGGGTGCTGGGAAGACGTCATCATGGATGTACCTGGGTCCCAGATACTGCAGAGAAATCTTCTGGGCATGTGTGACCAGGACTTTGAAGAGAATAAGCTCACCTCCACATCAAATGTTTATGAATACCTTTCTTTGGTGGGAAGTATTTTGAAGAACAGCTGCAGGCAAGGATCCCCAGGTTTAGCATGGCGACTTTCACGACACTAAGGCACCATCAAGATGAAGTGGCCAAGGACAGGATGCTCATATCCGTGGGCTTCCTAGAAGCCACAGAGATGTTTCTGGACTACAAAGCCATGAAATAAGGCTGACAACTGGACTTGTGGGTTAGTGGTGACTTCATTGTGCAAAATCTGTTTGGTGCGCCGTCTCCAGAACAGTCTTCAGAACTAGTTCCCACCTTCCGGGAGGGAAGTATAGCCTAAAGGGTAGACCCGTTCCTAAGCCATATTCTCAACACCACTTTGTTGTTAATAAGGACAATGTTGGTATTCAGTAGGCCCAATCTATTGGGTTTTGTTGTTGTTGTTCTATTTTTTGTTTGGGGGCCATGTCCAGCTATGCTCTAGGGTTATCCCTGGTTCTGCACTCAGGAATCAGTCCTAGCATGCTCAGGGAACAAAAGATGCCAGGGGTTGAACCTGGGTCAGCCACATGCAAAGCAAATGCCCTACTGGCTGGACTATTGCTCCAACCCCCTGTAAAACAGCACTTCCCTCTATCCTCAGTGTTCAGCAGAGTTTTTTTTTTATTGTTCACTTAGAACCTGAGCAGAGAAAAAGGAGATGTTGCATATTAACCCTTCAGATCCCAGGCACTGTGTTGGCAGGAAGAGAGTCTTCTTAATACTTTGATTTTTTTTTATTTTTTGCTTTTTGGGTCACACCTGGAGATGCACAGGGATTACTCCTGGCTTATGCACTCAGGAATCACTCCTGGCGGTGCTCAGGGGACCATATGGGATGCTGGGAATCGAACCGGGGTCGACTGCATGCAAGGCAAGTGCCCTACCCGCTGTGCTATCTCTCCAGCCCCCTTAATACTTTGAAGGGTAAAGAGTAACCCAAACAAAGGGTCAGGAAGAGTCAGGAGCAATCTGGGTCCTTTATTCCCACCAGTGAACTTCTGAAAGATGCCTTTTCCCCATCTGCTTCCCTCCGCCCCGGGACCTCTGTTTATTCTAAGATTCCTTCAATGAAAGCTGAACCCCAGAATGTGAAATACAGTGCAATTTATTGAGAACAGGAAAGTACAACATCATCACCACCAAAGGATGGGGGAGAGGTGGGTAAGGCAGGATCCCACACACGGAGGTGGGGATCAGGAAGGCAGCTGTCCTGGAGCCCGACCGTCATCCCTACAGCTCCAGCCCCTCAGAAGGAGGGGATGGGGGTCTCACTGGGAAGCTCCACACTGGTGTAAGTTCATGTGTCGTGTCCAAAGTCGGGGCCACTGTGGGGGTTCCGCGGAGGGGTCTCCTCCTGGACTCGCAGTAGAGCCTCCCTACCTAGATCCGGAGGGAGGGGGTGAGGGGAGAGAGCCTCCAGGCACTTGCGGTTGAGGGTGGCTAGCAGAGAGAGGGGTGCACCATTTTGCAGGAGGCGGGGAGGGGGGGACATGACCAGGGATTACTTGGAGCTGTGCTGGCTGGAGCTGGGGGTCTGGGAGAAGCGCACACCACCACCAGACTTGTAGCCGCCGCTGCCCGAGGTCTGAATGCCTCCGGAGCTGGAGCCCAGGCCACTCTGGTTGGTAGAGCTGCTGCCTCCACTGCCCAGCCTGCTCCCGCCGCTGCCGCTCTGGAACCCGCCGCTGCTGCTGCTGCCGCTCTGGAACCCGCTGCTGCCCCGGCCCCCGCTGCTGCTGCTGCCGCTCTGGAACCCGCCACTGCCGCTCTGGAACCCGCCACTGCTGCCGCTGCCGCTCTGGAACCCGCTGCTGTTGCCCCGGCCCCCGCTGCTGCTGCCGCTCTGGAACCCGCTGCTGCCGCTCTGGAACCCGCCGCTGCTGCCCCGGCCCCCGCTGCTGCTGCTGCCGCTGCCATAGCCGCCACCACTGCTGCCTCTGCCGCCGCTGCTGCTGCTGCCGCCTCTGAAGCTGCCGCTGCTGCTGCCACTGACCCCTCCGAAGCCTCCCCGGCTCCCGCCAGCACTGCTGCTGCTGCTGCTGGAGACGTTGCTAACCACGGCTGTGGGAGAGAGGACAGGCGCTCAGCACCCGGCTCGCAGGCCTGGGTCTGGGGCCCAGCTCTGCTCGGCTTGGCTGTGGGACTTAGAGAAAGACGAAAGACGTGCAACGTCCCTGAGGCCTCAAGGGGTGAAGCGTGAAAGAACCTGGACGGGGAGCGCCTGCTCAGTGCATAGACACTTCTGGAGCTCCCACAAACATGTCTCGGCATCCCCCACAAACTGGGCTGCCCTTTGGAGCCAACAGTTTGCTGGATAGCTCTAGGGTGATAGGTGTGGTCATGACCCAGGTCCCCCAACTCTGTTTGGGTGGCCTGGCTATAGGGCATGGTCAGCCCATGAGGGTGTCTTATGCTACCTCTTCTACCCCGGGCATTTGAAGGGCTACTTACAAATGCACACGGCACTCTGACACTCTCCGGACATCCTAAAGAGAGAACGAGATGTGCATTAATTCTACACTGAGACATTAGACTTGATGGTCCGTGACCTTGGGAACCTCCTTCTCCCCACTTGCCCTCCAAGGGGTCAAACTTCTGAGGAAGAGAGGCTATTGCAAAGCCTCTTCCTGGTGTGACCAGGTCTCCCAGGAATGCAGGCTACTTCAAGGAGTGGAAAATTCCAGAAACTCCACCAACACATGCTTTCTCCATCTTGTATCCTTAGTTCCCAATATTTTATCTTCCAAGCAAGCTACCCACTCATCTTGTGAGTCTCTTGAATTGAATTAAAACTAAATGCCAAATTTTGCTCCTCAGTTTCACTATCCACATTTCAAGTGTCCACGGGGCTACAGGTTACTGAATTGCACAGCACAGCTACCAAACACGGCATTAGAAAGTTCCAGAGCTTAGTACTAGCACTTTTGTATACACGGTACACACAGTGAGACCCAACAAAGGTGTCTACTACAAGTCCATAATCAGTTGGAGAATTGAATGGTTTGGATGAAAAAAAAAAGTGAGGTTTCAGGGCCAGAATTATAGCTCAGTGTCAGAGCTCATTCCTGGCACATGTGAAGCCCTAGGGTCAACCTTCAGCACCACATGCACGCGCACGCACGCACACACACACACACACACACACGGGCAGGGGGTTTAGATCTTTCCTACATTCTGTCTTCCTGGAGTCTCCTGGTCCCTTGACGTGTCCTCTCCTTGTCATCTTGCCCACTTTCTCCATCATCAAAGTCCACTCTAAGACTTTATTGGCAGGGGGCTGGAGCGATAGCACAGTGGGTAGGGCGTTTGCCTTGCACGCGGCCGACCCGGGTTCGAATCCCAGCATCCCATATGGTCCCCTGAGCACTGCCAGGAGTAATTCCTGAGTGTAGAACCAGGAGAAACCCCTGTGCATCGCCGGGTGTGACCCAAAAAGCAAAAAAAAAAAAAACAAAAAACAAAAACAAAGACCTTATTGGCAGTACGTTGACACCACTGCACCCCTCACCTGCACTCCTCGCCCTCCAGCAGCTTCCTGTAGGTGGCGATCTCCACGTCCAGGGCCAGCTTCACGTTCATCAGCTCCTGGTAGTCGCGCAGCAGCCGGGCCAGGTCGTCCTTGGCCTTCTGCAGGGCATCCTGCAAGCCTCGGAGCTTGGCGTCAGCATCCTTGAGGGCCAGCTCCCCGCGCTGCTCTGCTTCGGCGATGGCGGCCTGCAGGCTGGCGTTCTGGGGCAGGGAGCAGTCAGAGACCAGTTAGCACAGTGACCCAGAGACAAACAGCTGACTAAGTCAAACAGATATCTTCCAGGATCCCGTGTCCCTTTGTTAGCCAGAACCATCTCACATGTGACACCACTTAAGGACAGAGACTCTGAGGCCAAGGCTTGGGTTTTGCTTCTTGTGTCCCAGGGCTGAGGACACCTCAAGGACCTCTCCCTATGGCGCAGACCCACCTGCTTCTTGACGTTCTCGATCTCTGCCCGCAGCCTCTGGATCATCCTGTTGAGCTCCATGATCTCGCTCTTGGTGCTCTTCAGGTCATCCCCGTGTCTGCCGGCCGTGGACTGCAGCTCTCCCAGCTGGAGGGACAGATGGGACCGTGGCACGTTGGTACAGTGTGGCCCCAGCATCATCTACTCAGACTTGAATTTCAGTCAGACTCCTTCAAGGCAGCAGGGCAGGGAGCATGGAGCCACCATGGTATGAGATTCTCCCACCCCGCTTCCCCGGAGTCAGCTAGTCAGCACTGTGTGGCCTTGCATGACCCTTGCGTGGTCTGGAAGTATCAGGTAGAACTGTGTCCACTGTGGGGGAGAGTGCGGTACAACTGGACAACAGTTAGAGCAGTGGATGCAAAGGGTACAGCCAACAGGAGTCTCCCCCATGGCCCCCAGACTGACCATCACAGCCTCCCTGACACCCTCCGTGGATGGATAAGAAACTCTCAGCACCCACCTTGGTCTGGTAGAGAGCCTCGGCCTCGGCCTTGCTCCTCTGGGCGATCTCCTCGTACTGGGCGCGCACCTCGGCGATGATGCTGTCCAGGTCCAGGCAGCGGTTGTTGTCCATGGACAGGACCACGGACGTGTCGCTGACATGGCTCTGCATCTGGGACAGCTCCTGTGGGGAGCATGACAATCACTCTCACCATCCCCTAGCAGTAGGGAGTGCCAGGAATGGTAACATTCAAGAATCTTCTACTCGCAGAGGTGTCCCCAATGATGGGGGCAGGTGTGGGACAGAAAAATAATCTTTCACTTGAGGCACAAGAAACACAAAGCGTTGCCAGGCAGAAAGGTTCAAGAAAAAAAGAAAAAGGAAATGCACCAATATCATCAGGGATCAGCCTGGAGGTGTCGGCCAGTGGGTCTAACACAGTGGGTTCCCATGGACAGGCAGCAGAAAGAGGATGACGGAAGTGGCTGACATCCTGGCGAAGGAGTCAGTGGGGGTATGAGAATAAAACAGGTTAAGGACAAAGAGGAAACAGAACAGAGAAGGGCCCACTGCCAGGTCTCTGCAGGCTGAGGCAGTTCAGTTAGCATTTCCTAGGAAGGCCATGCTCTAGGCTGGTTTTGTGAGTGTCCTGCCACTTGATTGCCCCCCACAGTTGTACCTGGGGTGCAGGCTCAGGGAAAGGCAGATAGCAAGGCTCTGAGCTTGCCAAAGGGAGGACTCACCATCTCATAGAGGGTCCTCAGGAAGTTGAGCTCATCTGTTAAGCCGTCTACCCTGGCCTGCAGCTCCACCTTGTTCATGTAGGCTGAGTCCACATCCTGGGGGGTTGGGATGGGTCAGACACCCAAAGAATGGCCTTAGCCCCACCCCCCCATAAGTCTTTCCTAAGTCCTCATCTCTCCTCCTTCCCTTCTTCGATTTGACTTCCCATCTCCCTTTTTAAAGGAAGAAAATTGGGTCCAGAGCAATAGTACAACAGGTAGGCAGCATTCAAGTTGCACACAGCTAACTGGTGTTCAATCCCCAGCATCCTGTATGTTCTCTGGAGCTTGCCAGGAGTGATTCCTGAGCACAGAACCAGGAGTAAGCCCTGAACATACCCTTTTTGGGTATGGCAAAAAAATACCAAAATATTGAAGGGCTTTTTCCCCCTTTTAATTGCTTTGATCCAGTATCTTAAAATATAAACCATTAACAAATAGACTCAGGATAGAAAAATAATCACACTTATATGTAACCTGGGTTACAAAGCATCCAGCCTCCTGTTTAGAGAAAATGGAATGCTCACCACTTCACAGTTTTGATGACGAGTTTAAACAAACCAGGAGTATTTGCTGATTATTAATAACATCTAGGCTACATGGATAAACTGAAGATCTTGATTAATGCCACACATAAAGCATTTGTTATTCCTGCATCATTACTAGTCAGCTCATTAGTCATCACTTCCTTCATCAAATACCTCAATTGCCACCCTGTCGGAAGATGGAAGCTGAGCTCTCGGGGCCCCCAGCTGGCTCTACGCGCTCGCTCCCCTTACCTTCTTAAGTCCCACAAACTCATTCTCTGCAGCAGTTCGTTTGTTGATCTCGTCTTCATACCTGGGGCAGAAGGAGACACATTTGCATGGTGACAATTTCAGAAGTGGCGAATAAAATTACTGAGGTCCCCAATGACTCTTGCACGGTCTCCCTGCTGGGAATCGGGTCCGGCTTCACAAGTGTGCCCAAAGCACTATGGGCACTGGTGGAAAACCCAGAGAGGGGAACGGTCCCCAGAATCTCTACCTGTTTCCGCCACCCCTCTTTGCATTCAAGTTGATTCTTAGCAGAATTTGAGTAAAGAATAAGCCCGTTATCTTCTTTTTATGATTGTGCTCGTTTGGGGCCACACTTGGTGGTGCTCAAAGCTTATTCCTGACTCAGTGCTTAGGGATCACTCCTGGAGGGCTCAGGGGCCCATATGGAGTGCTGAGGATAGAACCCAGGTGGGCTGTGTGCAAGGCAAGTGCCCTAAATGCTGTACTGTCTCTCCCACCCACCAGTATCTTCTGAATGCATCAAGTTGACGGAATTTCAGCCTTTTCCCTGACTATAATCATCTCCCATGGAGAATTTGGATTTCATGAAGAATGAGAAATGGAAAAGTCTACAGAATGGGGCTCTGTGACAAGGAGGCTCTGATCTGCCCCCACACTCCTGGAGCCTGGCCCGTGGCTCAACACAGGGTAAGCAAGCACCCCCGCAGTGCCAGCAGGCTTGTACCACCTAACTGTAATGACGCCTTTCCAGAACAGGGACTCCGTGCTTGGGGCCCTGACCTGGAACCCTATGGAGGGAAGCCCTGTTCTTACCCACAGGCCTCAGAAGGTACTGAATACCACCCAATGCGTTTAGAAGGTACCGAATACTGGAAGAGCTGGGCTTGGGTGAGAAATGTGCTCACACGCATTGAGAACAGTGCCCAGTGAAGCCTGACCATCTGCCTGGGATCCCTGGCAGCAGCAGAGCACAGACCTGGGGGCCTGTCCCTTACCTGCTGACTCAGAGTACCTGGGACTGCAACCCAGGATGTGCATTCTCAACACACTTCCAGGGTGAAAGCATGCAAGACTTGTGAACCTTTAGACTCCAGAAGGACGCTCCTATCTGTCCCTTGGGAATGGTAGTGGAGGGGCCTGCCTGGAGCTTTCAAGCCACATGCTCAGAAGCCCCCCCGCAGTCTCAGAGCCCGTCCTGCTGCACCCTGCTTGGCCCTGCCATGCCCATCGGGAGTGTTGACCCAGGGTGCAGTGGGAAACAGTGGCGACCCCAAAGAGGAGCCAGGCCTCCCTGCTAATCCCCCAGACGGAGGCCTCCCCCCGAGGGGTCCTCACTTCTTTTTGAAATCTTCCACCAGGTCCTGCATGTTCTTCAGCTCGGATTCCAGGTTGCCCCTCTCCCCCACAGCCAGGTCGAGCTGTCTGCGCAGGAAGCTGATGTAGGATTCGAAGAATGGCTCCAGGTTGTTGGTGCCAGTGCCGGAGCTGGTCCCCTGCTGCTGCAGCAGCTCCCACTTGGTCTCCAGGACCTTGTTCTGCTGCTCCAGGAAGCGCACCTGGACAGGGGGAGAAGGTGGTGAGCCTGCAGGACCAGGCTGCAGGGCCACCTCTACCAAAGGGGGTGCAGGGTGGACAGGAACGCCCTTCATCCTTCTGCAATGTCACCTCCCTGTCTGGGGGCACTGGGGATGCCTGTGAAAGGGGGGGCTGTGGAATGGGCAGGGTCTCTCTCTACACGCTGGTTTCCCATACTCTATATCACCTCCTCCTCACAACCACCCTGTGACAAGTAATATCGTTTTTTAAATTATATTTGTCCTCATTATTTGTCCTTATTATTATCTGTCCTTATTTGTCCTTATCATTTGCCCTCTTTTTGTCAATCAGGAAAGCCAGGCTCATGGAACTTGATTCAGTTGCCCTAAGTGAGGTGAGTCTTACAAAGCTGTGTCAAGGCCCCTAACAACCTTCGGGACTCAGAGAGCTGAGAAAAGTTGCCCAAAAGAGTTAATGAATTGAAAACATTTTTGCTCCCAGACAGGCAGGACAAATTAGACCTTGACTGTTTTCACTGCCTGTCTGGAAGCAAGAACGTTCTCAGTACTGTTTCTGCTCAATATTCAGCTCATAGCTAGTCCAGGTTTGAATCCTAGACTCCACCCTCAGCACAGCACCTCCACTCAGATCCTGTTTCACCTCGTGTGCCACATCCCTAGCTCCAGGCCCCCTCACTGAGAGTCAGCCCCACGTGAACCTCCCAACGGGGAGCCCTGAGACTCACTATTCCAGTGCTTGGTTTAGATGAGCAAGTATTTACTTTTCAAGAGTACTTGAAAGTCAACTCTGCAATATCACAGCAATGCCTCTTTCTGAACATGGGCTTGGGGCGTGCTGGTTCCCCTCATCTTATGTCTTTGGTCCTATATAGAGAAGGAAACCAGGAACTGAACTCTTTCACCCCATTTTACAGCTAAGAGAACAGAATGCTAAGAGCAAGAACATGCTCAAATTAGGGGCTTAGACAGAATGAGTTCAAGAGACCAGCACCCCTGCCTTGACACTTGGCCTGGCCACTGGCACCCACTTATCCCCTAGGCAGCCCACCAGCCATCACAGCTGGGCTTAACCCTCACCTTGTCGATGAAGGAGGCGAACTTGTTGTTGAGGGTCTTGATCTGCTCCCGCTCCTGCGTCTTGACTTGTCCGATCTGGGGGTCGATCTCCACATTGAGGGGCTGCAGGAGGCTCTGGTTGACAGTCACTTCCTGGATTCCCCCAGGGAAGCCACCAGGGCCAAAACCACCGGGCCCACCAAAGCCACCAGGCCCACCAAAGCCACCAGCACCTCCAAAGCCACCAGCACCTCCAAAGCCCCCTCCAAAGCCACCGGCACCTCCAAAGCCACCAGCACTTCCAAATCCTCCTCCCATTCCTCTGCCACCACCAAAGCCTCCTCCAAAGCCCCCACCAAAACCACTGCCACAGCTGCCTCGGCCTCCCCCAAAGCCGCCGGCCCGGGAGCCCCCGGCCACACTGATAGAGATGCTCTTGGTGCCACCCAGGTTGTAGAGGCTCTGGCTGCCAAAGCCGCCCGCACCGCCACGGGCCCCACACGCCCCTCCACCGGCTGCCCTAGAGCGGGCCACGCAGCTCATCCTGCTGCTGCCCCCGGAGACCACCGCCGAGCGGCCGGAGAAGCCCTGGCTGCTGCCGCTGAAGGATTTCTTGCAGACTTGTCTGTTCATGGCGAGAGGCTTGGAGGTGAGCTAGCAGGCACTGAGCAAGAGCTGAGAGGGATGAAGACTGGATGGGGACACCGGAGGAGACCGGCCCTTATATACCGCGAAGCCTGGCTTGGCAGAAGGAGAGGCGGGCAATTAGCTGAGAGTCATCTTGGGTTTGGTTTGCCTCCCAGGCAATAAGTTGCTTGGAGGCTCCCAACACACCTCAGAAATAATCCTCTGGACCCAAATGACTTTGCTTTCTTAGCTTAATCACCCAAACTTGCCTCTGTTGACAAAAGAGTGGCGCTCTCCTCCCTCCAGGTGATTTCCTCAAGGGTCTCGGGAACCCAAACGCCACCTGACCCAGAGGGCGGAATTAGATTTTGACACCGGGGGATTAGGAGCCACTGACTGGGCAGCAGAGGTGAGGACCCAGCAACTTCTTCCGCCTGAGCTGGGCCCTCCCTGCAGGGCCCGAGGACCGGGGCTCAGCGGCAGGACACCCTCTCCCACCTCTCCAGAGAAACGTCCAGAGGGAAGCAGGGGGGCAGGCAGAGAGGTGCAGTGGCCCCAAGGGGCCTGTTCACGGAGAGGCATCTTCTGTGAAAGGATGGGCAAAGGAGTGGGACGAAGTGAGGGATGTGAGGCGTGGGAAGAAGGGATGTAAGGGGGAAGGCGTTCAGACCAAGCCCATCTGGTTATTTTTGCACCCAAAGCTGGAGGGGACAGATGGGAACCCTCCAATTGGCCCATATTCGGCCCCAAGGCCCCTTCATCTTACTCTGTGGGCCATGCCAGAGCTGGTGGCCTCTGCACCTCAGCCCCTCCAGCACCTGGTCCGGCTCCATCACCCCACCTCAGTTCTTGACCTGGTCCTGAGCTCACCCAGGAAACGACTGAGTCCTCCTAGCCTTAAAGGGCCAGCTGCTCACCTGGGGTGAACACACACACAATTGATGGTCCCAGTCTCAGAATGGAAATGCCTATACCAAAGTCCCATTCCAGTCTTCTGGGAAGTCTTCCTCTTTGGGGGAAAGACTTGGGTGTCTACAGCATCCACAAGCCCTCCAGGGGACCCTAATGACTGCGAAAGTTTGGGAAACCTTAGCTTAGACCAATGTTTCTTTTTTTTTTTGTTTGCTTTTGTTTTGGGGGCCACCCCCAGTAGTGCTCTCTCTACTCTGATTGCTCCTGGTGGTGCTTGGGGGACCATTTGGAGTGTCTGAGTTGACCATGTGTGAGGCAAATGCCCTGCCCACTGTACTATTGCTCCAGCCCCCGACCAGTGTTTCTCAGCCAGTTTTCCCCGACCCCCTCCCAACCTTGTTTCCTTACTGACTCCCCCACTTTGTCCTACTTGCTTGGCTCACTTGTCTGGTGCAGTGTCCTTCCCTCCCCCCTCCCCATTTAGGTTATTTTCACCTGCGGCTTCTTGATATATCCCGAAGGCCCACAGGAGACCCTGTGCCCCCTGGTTAAGAAACGCTGGCCTAGACTAGGCTGCTCCAATTGGACCTAGGATTGAAAGCTGGAGGAGCCTGGCTAGTGGAGTGGACACACAGCATCACTGCCCCAACCTCTGACAAAAGAACTGCGCCCCAGCCTGTGGCCGTCCACCTCTGCCCCACGCCCACACGTGGCAAGAGTAAGCTCCTGGACGCTTATCGCCCTCAGAACGCTCACTAGGCAGGAACAAGAGGAGGTCAATCAAAACAGGTGGTTGGTCTATCCCCACAACACCAGCCCCGTTAACAGTGATGGGACAATCTGGGGCCCACTGTTGGTCTGAGAGGTCCCGAAAAATGTCCCAGGAAGTGAATCTCAGGACTCTAGTTCTCCCAGAGCTGATTCCTGGTTCCCCACTCTCTAGGCCCTTTGAGTTTGAACAAGTCCCTGGACTCTGTGTGTCTTGGTTTCCTCAGTTGTTAAATGGGGTTGATACAAGCCGATACTCTGTCAAGTGAGTGTCCTCACTGAAGAGATTTGATAGACATAAAGGGCTTAGTTGAAACTGAATAAATCCTGCACTGCCCTATACACAGGAGGCACTGCTGGTGCTCTGGTGTGGGCATGGAGGTAGGGTATCCCGATGCCTGACCTTGGGTAGTCTCGAGACTATTTTGTGCTCCTGTGAACCTCACCAAAGGATGCAGAGAAATGAAGCTGAGTGTGAACAAAAGAGAAGCAAGCCAGGGTGGTGAAGAGAAAAAAAAAAGCCTCTGCCTGGAGAAGTTTCATTGTGTGTCTCGATGTTTAGCATTCTGCTCTGTTGGTTTTTTTTCTTCTACTAGTGTTTGGACTCATTTGTTGTTGGTTTTCCAGACATTTAAGGTGTGTCTTTAGGTTGTTGATTTTATCTTTTTCTTCTTTCCTCTTGTGGGCCTGTGCTGCTATGAGTTTCCCCCTAAGTGCTGCTTTTGCTGTGTCCCATAGGTTTTGGTAACTTGTTTCTTCATTATTATTAGTCCAAGGACTCTTATCTCTTCCTTGACTTCTTCTTTGATCCAGCTGTTATGTAGCAGCATGTTGTTCAGTCTCCTGGTGTTACAGTTTCTCCCCATCTTTTTTATGATTAATTTCTAAATCTGTGGTATTGTGGTCTGATAGGATGCTTGGTGTGATTCTTATATATGTGAATTTATGTAAGTTAGACTTACATCCTCAGATGTGATCTATCCTGGAGAATGTTCCATGAGTACTAGAGAAGATGTGCATCTAGCTTCCTGAGTATGGAAGGCCCTGAACAAACCCATTAGTCCCAGCTCTCCTTGTTTCTGGTGTTCTGACCTTCCCAGTCTCTTCCTACCTCAATGGTTCATCCTTCGCTTCCTGAGATACAGTGAAAGACCTTGGAAAATCGCCCAATGCCATATGGAAACCTGATAAATGTAGCCCTACAAAAAGCCTATCAGCTTGTGACCTCCGAAGACCTGGTTCAACCTCCTTCCTAGGGCTCACTCTGTAGTCACCTTCAACAAGGAACTTGGCTCCTCTGAGCCTCTCTCTTGGTATTTGGAAAATGAGACTTCTAGCCTACTTGAAAGATGATCTTGAAATTTAAATAGATAGTGTCTGCCTTTCAATCCGCATGATCCCTCCACCAACTAGCCGCACAGGACCTTCTGCATTGGGTTCCTCCAAGAGACATTTACTCCACCCTCTAATTGGATGCCAGCTGGTGAGGTCTTATTCACACATTCTTTGCAATTCCATCAAAAGCCAAAGATCAAATGCTTTTCCCAGGAAGAAAGCTGAGCCAGGCTCACCTGCAGCCCCAGGTGAGAGCCCAAAACAAACAAGTTCTGTGCCTGACTCCCTTCCCCTCCCTTGAACCCATTGCGGGTGGCTGCGCTCTGCCACTCTGGCACATGCTGGAGAAGAGTGATGGAAGCAGGGGATGGGCAGATCACCAAAGCACGGGCTGGGTTGGGTTTTCCTAATCCACATCTCCCGAGCCTGCCAAAGGATCGCCTGATTTAGCAGGTTGGGGTTGTTTTCTCAACAATTGATGGAAGCCGCTGACAGCATCCAGAGTTAGCATCCCAGGCAACAGTTTCCTTATTCATTGCAGGATCTCTTGGAGAAGTGGCATCTAAATGAGTTATCTACTGTCAGCAGTCTGTGCTCTAATCCCTCGTCTGTCAGAACTTTCTGTGGAAAGGTTGTCATGTGACTGAGAATTCCGGCTCCACATGTCCTTGCCTAGAGTATCTGGGGAATTATTACCTAGCAGAGTACTCCTTTGAGCCAAGGTGTTCTCTGGTGCTCAGTTTCAGTGAGGATGATAAAACGATAAAGCTTGGCCTAGAAAATGAACGGGACCAGGGGGATGAAGCACACAACAGTTGTCATTGTCATTGTCTCTACGTCAAACTGGACAGACAAAGGGCCAGAGCTATCACGACCAGTGTGTGTGTGGGGGGGGGTGTGGGGGGGGTGCTTATCTTACACAAACCCAGCCCAGATTTGATCCCCGTCATACCATATGGTCCCCTGAGCACCACCAGAAGTAATTCCTGAGTGTAGAGCCAGGAATAATCTTTAGCATTGCCAGAAGGGGCAAACGTTCCAACTGTATCTTCTGTATCTTAATCTACCTCTCTCTTTCAATAAACTTGTTTGACTTAAAAAAAAAAAAAACTGGGCATTCAAATTTCTCCCCCTAGGAGCAGGGTGGGGATGATAGCCGAGGGTGAGGGTATCACATGACCCTTCATTTAATCAGCTTCACTGATACGATTTTTAAGAAAGTCATTTCGTTTTACAAAATTGGACATTCATTTTTGCTACACTTCCCCTGAACGAAAAATTATCACTGTAGGGTTGAAGTGATAGGCAGGTCTGGCACTAGCCTTGCATTCTTGCACACAGCAGGCCCAGTTGGATCCCTAGCATTCCAGATGGTCCCCCAGAGCCCAGTCAGAAGTGATCCCTGAGCACAGAGCCAGGAGTGAGCTCTGAGTACCACCAGGTGTGTCCTCACCCCCACCCCACCCCCACCCCAGGAAAGTAAACATTTCAGGACAATGCATACCTTTTGTTACAAGACTTAGCTGTTGGAATCACCATTTATTCTAATTTAGTTCTCCTTCCCATACCTCACTCTTCAACTTATCCCTAAATCATTTTCTGTATCTAGGTACTCTCCGAGGACTTATCTGGGGCAGAATTCTGTTCCCTAAAATGTCACTGTCACTGTCATCCCGTTGCTCATGGATTTGCTCAAGTGGGCACCAGTAACATCTCCATTGTGAGACTTGTTGTTACTGTTTTTGGCATATCGAATACGTCACAGGTAGCTTGCCAGGCTCTGCTGTATGGTTGGGATACTCTCGGTAGCTAGCCGGCCTCTCCGAGAGGGACAGAGGAATCGAACCCAGGTCAGCCATGTGCACGGCAAACGTCCTACCCACTGTGCTATCGCTCCAGCCCCTAAGTTCCCTAAGATAGCCAAGATAAAAAGAAGAAATATATTCTGTGATCAAATCGACTGGGGAAGTGAAAATTCAATGGCTTTCTCTTCGGTTTTATTTTTAATAAGTTTATTAATGTATTAAAATCCCTAACAAGCCCTGTAAAAATTTCTTCTATGTATTCAAAACTTGCCAAAGTTCACAACAAAATCCTCTTTAACCACTCACAACATGCCACTAAAACATTTGGAAAAACATTAATCTACCTGCTGGCATGGACAAAACATAACGGATGGGGTGAAGACATAAAGCCAACGCATCTCGTGCCTGGAAAGATAGCAGTTGCTCCAAGTCAGACGGTGAAGCTAAAAGAAAACTTGGGTGTGGGTGAAGAAGTTTGTGGGTGAAGAAGCCAGGAGAAGGTCTGAGAGGGCTGGGACACAGCAAAGGTCCTGGGGGACATTCTCCTGCCCAGCAATATTTCTCACCACCCATGAATCTTTGGAGTCATTCAAAAGCCATTGATCTTCCTTCACGAGCACCGTGGGAAAGAAGCCTCATTTCTTCTCAGAGGCAGCCTGGCTTCGTGGAATTCAGACGACTCTCTGCTCTCTCTCTCTCTCTCTCTCTCTCTCTCCTCTCTCTCTCTCTCCTCTCTCTCTCCTCTCTCCCTCTCTCTCTCTCTCTCTCTCTCTCTCTCTCTCTCTCTCTCTCTCTCTCTCTCTCTCTCTCTCTCTCTCTCTCTCTCTCTCTCTCTCTTTCCTCACAGCTCAGAGGGGGAGCTATGGAGGCTGTGCAGTGAGCCCATGTCTAAATCCCAGCCTCAGCACTTACCCTATGTCCTTTAACCCTCTGGCCTAAGGATTTTTTCTCCCCTATAAATTTGGGTTTGTAGAACCTCAGCAGACTGCAACAGAGCTGTAAGGGAGAGGATAAGCTACCTTTTACACGGACTGGGGGGTCAGCACCAGCAGCCCTGTGACGAAGGGGTCAGTGTGCAATGCCATCCTGAAAGCTGTTCATTTGAAGCCTGAAGAGGAGAGAGCAGCTCTACCAGTTGCCCCAATTACAATCAAGGCAGTATTCAAGGCAGATGATGTTTGCAAGAAGTTGCCAGGAATCACAGTATCTGTCCCCTGAGTTACCTACACACCATTCTGCCATGACCAACCAAGTCGATTTCCCACAATCAGCACTCAGCAGTCATGAAATCAACCCATCAACAGAGCTATCAAGCTCCCTGAAACTTCCCAGAATTGTGAGGACCAAGATCTAGTCCAGGGAACATCTTCTTTCAAACCTTGATCCCCTTCACCTGACTGTGAAAAGAATGTGGAACTGATCTGGGTTGAGTCAGGCACTGAATTCGGCTGCACCCTTGCCAGCATCCTTTCTTATTGCCATGGAAACTCTGCATGGCTGGAGTTCTCAGTCATATCACCAATGAAGGACATGAACTTAGGGAGGTTAATTCATCAGCCCCAAGTCCATTAGCTGACCAAACTGGGATATAATCCAACAGTCCACCTTCAAAGCCAGACATAAACCCACGGATCATGGATCTGTCAGTAAGTCCGATGATACCATGTCTGAACAATGTCTTCTTTGATATGTGCAGAAGCCACCCCATAGCACCTGATGAGCAGACATAACTTGACATATCCACTTGGGAAAATGAAAATGGTTTTAAAACCTTATGGATTCCTCTTGGGGGTCAAGGAGAAGCACCTATATATCAAGGTATTTCCCCAACTCCAACTCTGCATTATCCATGGATATCAGAACTCTTTCGAGTTAATGGGGACCCCCTCACCTACCCACCCACCCACCCTGCCACACACATGCACAAAGAAACCTCCCATTTTCCCAGAGGAACTTCATGTTTATGTCTGGCTCCTTGTGGTCCAGAAAGTGGCTGGCATCACGTGCCAGATCCAGGAAACAGAGAGCTAGAAGCTGGCAGCCCCATGAGGCAGCATAGCACTGGAGTTACATGTGGAGGCCTTGGTTTTGAGGCTCCAGTTGGCTACTTCCTCTCCCAATGACACGCATGTCACTCTGCCTTCCCAAGCCCCATTTCCTCCTCTGAAAAAAATGAAGATAATTGCTACCTACCTTTCCTGGTAGTCCTGAGGATTAAATGAGATGACACGTGCCAAATGCCCCAGACCACGGCTCACACTAGTAAGTATCAAATAAACTGTCCAATCATGTCACCTTTTTCAAAGCCACAGGACAGCAGCGGCCTTTCAGAGTCCACCCTGTCCTTTCAAGCACCTCCTAAACAAAGACTTCACAGTGGCCGCAGAGCTGGACATGGAGAGGCATAAAGATGAAGAAGGCTTTTCCATCCCTTAGTAGCTTTCATGCTAGTGTGGAGAATGGACACTGAAACTAGTCATCAGAACATACTCTAGATGGCCAGAGAGATGGCTCAATGGGCAGAGCGCAGGCTCTGCATGTAGGAGGTCTGGTACCACCGAGCACTGTTGGGAGTGACTCCCAATCCCAGAGCCAGGAGTAGTCTCTGAGCACCACCGAGCGTGTAACACAAACAACAAAACAACAAAAGGGCTGGAGTGATAGTACGGCAGGTAGAGCACTTCTCTTAAACACACAGACCGAAATTCAATCCCCAGCATCCCATATGGTCCGCCTGCAGTAATTCCTGAGTGCAAGCCAGGAGTAACCCCTGAGCATCACTGGGTGTGCCCCAAAACCAAAACCAAATCAAAACAAAACAAAATGAAACAAAACAAACAAACAAAAAAACAAACTTCCTACGGCCAGTGGCAATGGAAGGCTAGCAAAATTGTATAGAAACAGATGTTCAATGCCTCAAGAGGGTCCGGAAAAGCTCTCAGGAGGAATTGCCTGAGATCCTCAAGGAGAGGTCAGGACATCTCAGTAACTCGGTAGTCAAGGGTGGAGAGGGCTTCTTGGCCAGGGAACTGGCCTTCACAGACACAGAGCAGCAGACTGACCAGCACTGCGGGCTGCTGTGGGCCCAGGGCCTGGGCCTTGAAAGGCCCACACCTCTGTTTAGTTTGGTTTGGTTTCCCTCACCCAGTGTGCTCAGGGTCTATGCCTGACTCTGCTCAGGACTGACCCTTGGAGTGATCCGGACATCGTACGTGGTGCCAGGAATGTGAACTAGGACCAACTTCAGGCAAAGCAGACACCTTAGCCCCTTAACTGTTTCTCGTGTCCCAAAGGTTCACAGTAAGCCACGTTGCATGCCTGACAGCTCATCTCCAAAACCTGTCAGGGGAAGGAGGCATTCCCACATTCAAACACGCATGGCCTTGTTTTCAGAAGGGTCTCCAGTCAGCTCCGCCCCCACATCCCACTAGCCAGGGCCTTGCTGCCGGCAGGGCTGAATGGTGCACCCAGGGCTTTGCTGAGCCTTCTCAGCGGTCACACAGACACTTTAGGTTGGTAAGTGCTTTGCTGTGGACGTGTCACCTGCGTGGTAGGATGTTCAGATCAACTGATCACTCTCTTTCAGCATTGACAGTCAAATAAGGCCTCCTGACATTCCCTGGGAGGGAACCATGGCTTTTTGGCCTCCCAGAGCCTTCTTTTCCCACCCCTTTCTTCTCTAGTTGTTGATGACGCCATCCTCATGTGGGGACGTCACCATGGATTCACTTGCAGGGGTATCCCATTGCTGCCACCAATGAGACCACCAATGTACCCTCAGCATTCAGCCTGTGCAGAAGTGATGGTGAGGAGTTTGATCTTCAGAGCATCAGAATTTGCATTCTAGAAGGGCTCACGAGGGATCGAGCTGTGTTACAGCTACCCTGTGAAAGCGCTTACCTAAACTATGGGACTTTGTCTCCCATATCCCGCCATTGCAAGGTGTCTGCGTGGCTGGTCCAGAGAGATTCTCCCTGGGCTGGCATGCTGAGAAGGCAGACAGGAGGGATAGGCCAAATCCCCGACGAAGAATGCTGCTGATGGCTGGCAAAAACCCCACCCAGTTCCGGCAACCCTGAGCCAAGTCCTGCAGAGAGCGAGCTACAGACGCTTGAGCAAGCCTCTGTCCTCAGCATCTGTCTCATGGGATGAGTATCATGGGAACCCATGCTCAGGTTTCCTTCACTTAGTCTTCAGTGCAGCTGACCCGGGTTTGCTTCTTCTATCCCTCTCGGAGAGCCCGGCAAGCTACCGAGAGTATCCCGCCCGCACGACAGAGCCTGGCAAGCTACCCATGATGTATTCAATATGTCAAAAACAGTAACAACAAGTCTCACAATGGAGACGTTACTGATGCCCTCTTGAGAAAATCGATGAACAATGGGATGACAGTGCTACAGTGCTACAGTCTTCAGTGCCTGTGTCTACATCACTGAATTGTCTTGCTCTGATCTGTAGCTCATATTCCAGAAGGATCCAGAAGAATCCAGAAGGAAATAATCTTTATCTCCTGAACATCAGGGGATGTGGTATCCACTGAGTGAGCAAACTCCTGGAGCCAGGGTAGTTTGGTTCAAAAGGTTCTTTCTAGTTGGGGGTGGGGGGGAGATGGGGGGGTTGGTGGCAAAGGGAGGTGGGCTGAGAGGGCTGGATCGGGGTGGGAGATAGTTCTGGGTCTCGGCACAAGAGAATGTGCCACTGGACCCCCAAGACAGGTCGGAAACAAAACTGAGAGAACACAAGAAACACCTACTGACCATGGCCCATGGCCCACATCCAAGTTCAGACCGAACAGTCAGCACTGCCCAGGCTCTCGGTTCCTGCCGTAGGCAAACTGAAACTTGCCCATGAGGACGCAGCAGGAATAGACAGCACAGCACCAGTGCCTTTCTCTCCCACGATGGAAAGTCTGCTCAGTGGATAAAGAAATGGTGGAGCTTCTGCTCAGCCACCCAAACTACGGAACTGTGTCATTTGGGACAAAAATGGGCAGAGCATGAGGTGACTGTGTTAAGTGAAACAAGGAAGGAAGTGAACGATCACCACAAGGCTTCACGCAGATATCCTCATAAATGCCTAAATATCACTGAGGCAAAGAGACAGACAGAATAATAGTAATTAACTCCCCGGTTCAGTGGGAAAACCAGTGGCTGCTGGAAGGAAAGGAGAGCTTTGTGGGGGAGAAGCGAGTAGGGGCCCTTGGAAGGTGGGTGGGACTGGGACAGGGTGGAGGGTGCAGTGAGTCCCACAGACAGAGTGTGAAGCTCTGTCCCTAGTAGCATTGTCAGCATGACTGGTCCATAAAAAGGGGGTTTTCTAGTGAAGCACAATAGAGTGAACCCACATCGGGGCCTACATGGCTCTGCATGAGGTTTCGTCAAGAAATCCTGATTGCTGGAGCCCAAGAAGGAAAACTGCTGGGAATAGGGTCAAGTTCCCCAGAAGGTGCTCTCAGTCTGGATGAGAAATGACCAGGGCTGAGTGGGTAAAGGGATGTACGTGATAACCTTCCAGTACCTATACTGCCTACCACAATGCTCAAAAGGAAGGAAAGAGAGAGCAAGAGAGAGAGAGAGAGAGAGAGAAAGTACCTGCTAGGGGCTGGAGCGATAGCACAGTGGGTAGGGCGTTTGCCTTGCACGCGGCCAACCCGAGTTCAAATCCCAGCATCCCATATGGTCCCCTGAGCACTGCCAGGAGTAATTCCTGAGTGCAGAGCCAGGAATAACCCCTGTGCATCGCCAGGTATGACCCAAAAACCTAAAAAAAAAAAAAAAAAGTACCTGCTAAAGAGGCAGATTAGGGTAAGGGTAGAAGGGGGAAAACTGGGAACATTGGTGGTGGGAAATGTGCACTGGTGTGAAGGGATGGGTGTTGAAATGTTGTGTGACCAAAATCCAATCATGAACAACTTTGTAACTGTGTATCTCATGGTGATTTAATGGAGGAGGAGGAAGAGGAGGAGGAGGAGGAGGAGGAGGAGGAGGAGGAGGAGGAGGAGGAGGAGGAGGAGGAGGAGGAGGAGAAGGAGAAGGAAGAGGAGGAGGAGGAGGAGGACGAGGAAAAGGAAGAGGAGGAGAAGGAGGAAGAGGGAAGGAAGGAAGGAAGGAAGGAAGGAAGGAAGGAAGGAAGGAAGGAAGGAAGGAAGGAAGGAAGGAAGGAAGGAAGGAAGGAAGGAAGGAAGGAAGGAAGATAGGAAGGGGATGAAGGAAGAAGAATGAGGAGGAGGAGGAGAATTTAGACTCAGATTCTGGTGTCCAGGTCACCTACCCGGCCATCCCCTAGGACAATGACACCCCTGAGAAACCACCCTCTAGGGGTCTTCCTCCTGTGCCAGCCCCCAGGCACTGTCTCTGGCAGGATGCTGCACAAATGCTTTCACGGCTTCCTGGTCCTCTGCCCCTCCACTGCAGGCTTCTTAAGTAGTGGGGTCCTTCTGTAGACCCCCCCACAGTGTGGCCATGGGCCAGAATCTAGCGAGGAGGCTCCAAGGTGAGAACTGTCTGAATGTGGGTCTGGGGGCCCAGGGTCTCGGGAAGGTTGGCTCTATTCTGGGATGTCCTGGTCAGGGACACCCTTGATTTCTCACTGGAAGCGTCTGAAACGTACAGATGAGACTCTCCTGAATGGCTGACTGCCCTCCTCCTCCTCCTGACTCCCCCTGCTGGGCCTCCCTGAGGCCCGGCCTCAGCCTTCTCCGTGCCCTCTCTCTGGGGTCACTCATCTGTCCCCGTCCTTACGCCAGTGATGTCCAAATGTGGGGTCCCTCTCGGCCCACTCTCATGTCTCCAAGTGCAGCCTCTGGGTATCTCCTCTCACTATCCTGTGAACTGCTCCAACCCATCCATAAAAATGCTTAGACCAGAGAAAGTACAGGGGTTGAGGCACTTGCCTTGCATGCGGTCATCACCAGTTCAGTCCCCAGCACTGCCAGAATGATCCCCAAGCAAAGATCCAGGAGTAGCTCCTGAACCCTGCCAGGTGTGGCCCAAACGCCCTCCCCCAAACTCAAAACCAAAGATCCCCAAGTCTCTCCTCACACCCACCCCCTGCTCCTCTTCTCTAACCTTTGGAAGAGATACCACTGGCTGCCTGACCCCTCACAGTGGGGGAGGGGCATCCTCAGCCCCGGGGGTTGAACTGACCCTCTCCACCTACAGTCAGTATCCTGCCCTGCCGTTTCTTGAGTCTGACCCTCTTTCTTCACACGCTTTTCTGAAACCATCTCGTGTGTTTGCATGTGTTTGCACTGTGGTTAGGCACTCCTACTGAAATGAGAGTGGGCACACATCTGATCTTCACTCCCCAAAGCAACACCAACATCTAGACAGGTGCCAGAAGTTAAACAGTGATGCTAATTGTGGGAAAGGAGGAAAAGAGGGAGGGAAGGAAGGAAGGAAGGAAGGAAGGAAGGAAGGAAGGAAGGAAGGAAGGAAGGAAGGAAGGAAGGAAGGAAGGAAGGAAGGAAGGAAGGAAGGAAGGAAGGAAGGAAGGAAGGAAGGAAGGAAGGAAGGAAGGAAGGAAGGAAGGAAGGAAGGAAGGAAGGAAGGAGCCCCATAATGCCTTCTGCAGGATGGAGTTACTGTCCCCTCCTGCCTGGCTCACCCCCACGGAATCAGCCCTTTGATGGGAAGCAGATATGGGGTCTCCCGCCTGTGTCCCCTTACAGGAACTGACCAAAAAGACGCCTTCCCCTGCACAGCCACTCAGATTCCGTCTGACCCTGGGCAAGCCACGCTGGCTCTGAGCCTCCCATCTGCAAGGAAGCTCTCGGCCTCCGTGCAGCCTGGGCAGTTGGACCCTCTCCCAGGGCCGGCTCACCCTGCCGGAAAAGGGTTTGCTGTCCAGGGAAGACCCTGCAGCTCACACCGGCCTGGTGCTCGGGTGTTTGCTCAGGGACAGGAAGGGCCATTTGTCGGGAAGACAGCAGTGATCCATGCCGCCGCTTCTCAGAACTTTGATACCTGTTCCACAAGGAAGACTGCACCCCCCTTTTTTGTCAAGTCCTGCAATGGATTGGGGTTCCATAAAATCATGGAATGGACTTTGAGACAGTGACTCTGGGGAACCCCAGAAGTTCCCACTCCCCCACCCCCATCTGCACCCCACCCGCATCTAGATGGGGAAAAGCTGTGGTGCATCTTGACATGGAAACACTTTGGTGCATCTTGATGGGGAAACGCTTTGGTGTATCTTGACCGTGAAACGCTTTGGTGCATCTGATGGGGGAAACGCTTTGGGGTATCAGCTGAAGTGGAGATCAGCACCAGGGGGAAAATTCCAGACCCTGAGCCTCTCAACATAACCCAAGACCCTCGAAGGTTCCCCCAGAAGAGAGAAGACACGGGAGATTTGGGTGCCTGATGGCCCAACCTTCTTAGGGAACTGTGAATTAGGGTCTCACACTCCAGCCAGGAGCGGGTAACTGCCCAGGAGGGTGTACTGTGGGGAGAAGGGGGCATCCAGAGAGGAGTCGGAGGCTAATGTGAAGGACAATGCACTTTATTGGGGGTGACAGAGGATGAACGGGGGGTCATGGGATGCACACAGCCCCGCTGGCGTGCCCTGTCTGCCCGGGGAGGAAATCGCAGGGGCAGGCCATGGCCAGTCACGGGCACAGGTTGGAGCCAGCGGGGAGTGGCGCGTGCACGCGCCCGGGCCGGGCATGTGCGTGCAGGTCGCGGAGGGCCCCTGCGGGGAGCGGGAAAGGACCAGGGGCTCAGGGGGCGCAGGGGGCGAGACACAGGGGCATTCATCGGCCTCCGCGCTGGGAGCTTTGGGAGAACTTGGAGCTGCTGCCCCGGTAGCTGCCGGAGCTGAAGCCTCCGCCAGTGACCCCACAGCGACCCCCGGAGCTGGAGCCGGAGCCGAAGCCCGAGCCGAAGCCACCGCCGCTGCCGCCGAAGCCGCCGCCGAAGCCGCTGCTGCCGCCGCCCAAGCCGCAGCTGCCGCCGAAGCCGCCGCCGCTGCCGCCGCGGCCGCCGAAGCCGCCGCCCAAACCGCCGCCGTAACCGCCGCCGTAACCACCAGCCGAGGTGCTGCTGCCGCTGCTGACCACGGCTGTAGGCAAGAGGACCCGACGGCCGTCAGCGCCCGGTGCCTCGGGGACCTAAGGCCCCGTTCCTCACGGCACTGCGGATGCGTCCTAGAGGGTGCGCCCTAGGGGCCCGCAGCGCTCCGGAGGAGAGTGACCCCAGGGTCTCCTGTATGCATGCTCAGCTCTTGAGGACCCCCTCGGACACTAGCCAGCCCTGAATTTCTCCCCCTCTGGCAGAATTCCTCTCGGATCCTCCCCGTCCGCCTAACAATAGTGCCCTGAACCCAGCAGGGATCCAAATGCCAAGGCACTGCTCTCTCGATGCTCCCCAAATTGTCCCAACTCTCACGGATCTAGAAGGATCCCACCTCGCCAAGCTTGGTTGCTTGGTAAGTGGTGCCCTGGGCCACCAGGGCCACACTCAGTGATGGTGTGGGGCATTTTTAATTAGTTGCTACCTCCCCCATGAGCCCCCGCCTCCCAGAGCAGTTCAGATCAGCGAGGGGAGTATGTATTGGCACAGCTGCGCGGCTACTTACAGATGCTGACAGAGCTCTGGCACTCTCCAGACATCCTGTATGAGAAAGAGAAAATGCTCCATTGCAAAGCTGATTTCCAACAGTGCCCGGATAAGAGTGCTTAGCTACCAGATGTGGATTCCGGGTGGGCACCCATCAGCGCCTCCCTCCACCCTTCTCTGGGCTATGGGGTGCTGCCGTGGTACACTCTAGCTATGAAGGAAGGAGGGGGCTGCTGCACCCCGGGTTTCTCCACGAAGCCCTGGCCAGGGGCCCTTTACCCCCACTGGAGTTCTTGCTTCTGCAGGGAAGCGGATGGGGTGGGGTGGGGGGGTCACCAGGGGACTGGAGCCCACCTGCACTCCTCGCCCTCCAGCAGCTTCCTGTAGGTGGCGATCTCCACGTCCAGGGCCAGCTTCACGTTCATCAGGGCCTGGTAGTCACGCAGCAGCCGGGCCAGGTCGTCCTTGGCCTGCTGCAGGGCGGCCTGCAGCTCCTGGAGCTTGGCGTTGGCGTCCTTGAGGGCCAGCTCCCCGCGCTGCTCTGCTTCAGCGATGGCGGCCTGCAGGGTGGCGTTCTGGGGGGCAGGAGAAGGGATGAGCTAGGAAGGAGAGCACCTGGCACTCCGGGACAAGAATTGGGCTGTTCTTCTTCTTCTTCTTTTTTTTTTTTTTTTTTTGCTTTTTGGGTCACACCGGGCAATGCACATGGCTTACTTCAGACTCTACACTCAGGAATTACTCCTGGCAATGCTTAGGGAACCATATGGGATTCTGGGAATCGAACCCAGGTCGGCCGCGTGCAAGGCAAACGTCCTACCCACTGTGCTATCGCTCCAGCCCCAAGAATGGGCTGTTCTATAGCAAGCATCTTAAAGTCGGCGGCACGCCTCCCTAGCACTGCTGCTCTTCCTCCACGTGGACTGTTGGCCTGTGGGTTTCCAGTATCGACTCTGGCTGGGCCCTTGAGCTTCCCAGAGGCCAGTGCTGCTGGCCGTGACCCAGAGAGGCCCAGCCCAGCAGCCCCCAGCCTCAGCCCAGCCCCCACCAGGTCCCGCACCAGCACCCTTCCCCTGCCCACCTGCTTCTTGACGTTCTCGATCTCTGCCCGCAGCCTCTGGATCATCCTGTTGAGCTCCATGATCTCGCTCTTGGTGCTCTTCAGGTCATCCCCATGTCTGCCGGCCGTGGACTGCAGCTCTCCCAGCTGGAGGGACAGATGGGACCATGGCGCGCTGGTACAGTGTGGCCCCAGCATCACCCACCCAGACTTGAATTTCAGTCAGACTCCTTCAAGGCAGCAGGGCAGGGAGCACAGAGCCGCCGTGGTATGAGATTCTCCCACCCCACTTCCCCGGAGTCAGCTAGTCAGCACTGCGTGGCCTTGCATGGCCCTTGCGTGGTCTGGAAGTATCAGGTAGAACTGTGTCCACTGGGGGGGAGAGTGCGGTACAACTGGACAACAGTTAGAGCTGTGGATGCAAAGGGTACAGCCAACAGGAGTCTCCCCCATGGCCCCCAGACTGACCATCACAGCCTCCCTGACACCCTCCGTGGATGGATAAGAAACTCCCAGCACCCACCTTGGTCTGGTAGAGCGCCTCGGCCTCAGCCTTGCTCCTCTGGGCGATCTCCTCGTACTGGGCGCGCACCTCGGCGATGATGCTGTCCAGGTCCAGGCAGCGGTTGTTGTCCATGGACAGGACCACGGATGTGTCGCTGACATGGCTCTGCATCTGGGACAGCTCCTGCAAACCCCAAGGGGCCTGTTCACCCTGGGGGGCCTCTGCACCAGGCACTCAGGGGCCCAGGGATACCAGGGAGCTGCACTGCCACTCACGGGCTCAGCTCCAAAGTCGCATCCGCCCCGCCCTGCCCCCAGTCCTCCACAAAGCCCACCAGTGGGTCTAGGCTGGCCCCCTGTTTCCTGGCCCCCGGTTTCTGGTCTGCAAACACATCTCTTTCCCCACAGGGGCACATCCTCACCAGATCATAAAGCGTCCTCAGGAAGTTGATCTCGTCCGTGAGTGCGTCCACCTTAGCCTGCAGCTCCACTTTATTCATGTAGGCTGCGTCCACGTCCTGCACAGGAGAAAGAAAGGCAAGAAGGCCTCGTCCCTCGAGGTCCAACAGCACAGCCCAGCTGCAGCAGGGACGAGCGAGGGAGGAGTGGGGCCGGCCACAGCACCCCCTGCCCCAGCAAGGCCACCCCATGCAGGAGCAGGCTGTTGTCCAATCCCCCTCAAGGGCTGAGGACAGTCTTCCAGAACGGTTATTCCAGTTTCAGACACACCTAGCTTTGATTTTCTATCCATCTTCCTTCCTCACCTTGGCAGCTCTAGGCAGCCAAATCAAGAGATCCCTCAGTGTAGCCAGAACCTGCACCTACAAGCCCTGGGGAGCTCACCCACACCCCTTACCTTCTTCAGAGTCACAAATTCATTCTCGGCGGTGGTACGTCTGTTGATCTCATCCTCGTACCTGTGAGAATGAGCATCAGTAGCTGAGCTGAGGGCTGGAGGGAGCCCTTAATGCCATTGTTCCCCAGCACTTGTCCCAACCACCCCTGTCCCCCACGCTGTCACAGCTTGGCCAGGAGGACCCCAAGAGTCTGTCCAGGTATCAGGACTGCAAGTGCCTCTACCCGGGCCTCCCCTTAGGCCTGTGGGGACAGGTGGCCACCACACCCCCTCCAGGTGCTAGAGTCGGGGGTCTTCCCCAGTCTGAGCCCACTCTGAGCAAGTCTTTCTGCCAGGGGTCCCTTAAGGGACTATCCTGGTGGCAGAAGCTCAGACCAAGCAGCCTTGCATGAAGATAGCGGAGAGGCGAGCTACAGGGCTGCTGGCTCCCTGACGGCTGGCACACAGAGACGGGCATCTCCTCCCTCCCACCCCACCCTGGCACTCACTTCTTCTTGAAGTCCTCCACCAGGTCCTGCATGCTCCTCAGCTCGGACTCCAGGCGGCCTCTCTCCCCCAGGATGCCGTCCAGGTAGCTGCGCTGGGAGCTGATGTACTGCTCGAACAGCGGCTCCAGGTTGTTGGTGCCAGAGCGGGAGCCAGTGCCCTGCTGCTGCAGCAGCTCCCACTTGGTCTCCAGGACCTTGTTCTGCTGCTCCAGGAAGCGCACCTGGACATCATGGAGAGCCACATCAGACAGTGGTGCTGGCGGCAGCGGGGGCCTGGGCCGGGGGGCATCGGTTGCCGTATCTCTCCATGGCCCCAGAGCATAAGGCCCGGAAGCCACATTCCTGGGGATGTCCTATCTGCAGCCCTACCTCCAGAACTTGCCCGCTCTGCAAAATGCACCTAAACCTCCATGTCAGGCTTCTCGCCAAGGCACGCCTGACCCCTCAGCACTTCACAGGACAGGATCCACCAGATCAGTCCTGACTCAAGTGGCATCACCAGCATGCCATGAGAGAGCGCCACGCCAGCCGTCCTGGCCTGGAGGGCCCCGAACACCCCATCCTCCCTGGTTATATTGTCCTGGGGTGCAGAGTAAGTAGCCAGTCTCTCTGCAGCCCCTGGGGATGGAGGGTCTGTGCACACCCCTCAGATCCCTTCCCCGGGACATCCCCCTCTTTTGACACTAGGAGCGGGCCTCCGGGAAAGGCTCTGAGGACAGCTCACGCCTGGCAAGCCGCTCGCGCTGGCTCAGGCACTTCTCCATGCGTGGCCACGGCATCTACACTGAGCTGCCAGCTCTGCCCGCCTCAGCAGAGTGGAGCAGTCCGAGGGACAGGACTGTGCAGCCTCCCAGGCCGAATGAAAAACCACTGTCTGTCCACTTGGTAGACAAGCTCGTCATCCTGGAACATCTGCCCAAGACCTTAAGGTCCCTCCTAGCCCTGCCCCTCCATCTGTCCAGCTCAGACTGCCCCTACATCTGTCAGACACTGGGCACCAGGCCCTGGCCCAGGAACAGGGCCGCTAAGAGCTCCCCACCTTGTCGATGAAGGAGGCGAACTTGTTGTTGAGGGTCTTGATCTGCTCCCGCTCCTGCGTCTTGACTTGTCCGATCTGGGGGTCGATCTCCACATTGAGGGGCTGCAGGAGGCTCTGGTTGATAGTCACTTCCTGGATTCCCCCGGGGAAGCCACCAGGGCCAAAACCACCGGGCCCACCAAAGCCACCAGGCCCACCAAAGCCACCAGCTCCTCCAAAGCCACCAGCACCTCCAAAGCCCCCTCCAAAGCCACCAGCACCTCCAAAGCCCCCTCCAAAGCCCCCTCCCATTCCTCTGCCACCACCAAAGCCTCCTCCAAAGCCCCCACCAAAACCACTGCCACAGCTGCCTCGGCCTCCCCCAAAGCCGCCGGCCCGGGAGCCCCCGGCCACACTGATAGAGATGCTCTTGGTGCCACCCAGGTTGTAGAGGCTCTGGCTGCCAAAGCCGCCCGCACCGCCACGGGCCCCACACGCCCCTCCACCGGCTGCCCTAGAGCGGGCCACGCAGCTCATCCTGCTGCTGCCCCCGGAGACCACCGCCGAGCGGCCGGAGAAGCCCTGGCTGCCGCCGCTGAAGGATTTCTTGCAGACTTGTCTGTTCATGGCGAGAGGGGAAGGAGGAGAGCAGGCGTCAGTCAGGCAGGGACAGAGTCGGCGGAGGAAGGAAGGGAACTAAAGGCTTGTGCCGAGTAAACCCTTTTATATACATCTGAGGAGGTTGCTGGGCTCAAAGGAAGGAGAGATAATCCCGAAGAGTTATGGGCTGGGCTTGCCTCCGAGGCAATAAGTTTTTTCCAGGCTCCCAAACACACCTTGAAAATAATCTGAAATGGTAAAAGTGCTAAGGTGGCAGACTTCCCTGGCACGGACGGCGCCTGACGTGGCCCCACGCTCGGGACACCTCCTAGCTTAGTGTGACAGGACCCGGGAGGCAGCGCCTCCATGGGAGATGCTCAGCTGCCACCTCTGTCCACTCTGTTCCTGCATTGTCAGGGCTGTGCTGGCTCTGCAGGGGTCATAGGGGTCGAAGGGGCGCTGGCAAGGCTCTGCTTGTCTGAGAACTGGAGACAGCAAAGCCACTTGAGGATGTCTTCGGGGGGGGAAAAAATGCCAACTCATCCCGCAGTCAGCACACAGTCCCTGTGCCCTGTGCTGGGCTGAGTGTGGGGGAATTCAGTGGTAACTTCTCTTCCTCCCTTCCTGAAAACAAACGCCAGAACTATCACCACTCTGTCCCCGAGGCTCCCCTACCCAATCCCGGCATCAGTGCAGGCTCTGGCGGTGTGGGGCTTCATGGCTTTTCCCTTCAAAGTGGGCAGCTAACATCCACATGTCCAGATGAGACATCAGCAACTCATGGGCAAATTCTGTGCGTGCTCATTAGTTTGTCTGGAAACTATGCAGAGAAACATAGTGTCTGTTTCAGAGAAACTATTACTACTCTGTTCCCCATCTGGGACCATCTTTCTTCCTCCTGGCGGATTTGACAGTTTCAACTCAAGGCTCAGAGACCTGGATATTCGAACATCAATTTGACAAGCAATTGAACAAATATTTACAGGCTGCACACACACACACACACACACACACACACACACACACACACACACATAAGCATGCACACAGACACACACAGATGCAGACGCACACTCACGCACACACCCTTGGCAGAGCCCGCAGCTCTGTTGCATCTGTCTGACTTTAGAACCCGAGATGTGCCAAGCTGGTGATACTCGGGAGGCTTGGGGACTGGGCCCGGCTTGTCCAGGAGCAGATGTTTCCTGCAAGGCACTTATCTCTCCAGGACAGGTCTTTTTTCGTTCTGTCTGCTGTGCATGAGGCCCTGCCAAGGGTGTGCCCTGTGAGCCCTTGGCAGGAGTCACCTCCCAAACAGAGAAAGAAGGAAGTTCAGAAGCCATTTGCAGCAAAGTGGGAGGGGCTCAAGGGGAGTGTGTGAAGAGAAATAACTCAGAAGGAGCAAGACAAATACTGGATGATTTGTATTTGTGCAATGTAAGGGTTCAAGTTGCTGAACACCCAGAAAAAAAAAAAGACAAGATGAGGGCCAAGAGAACTGGTCCATGGTTGGAAGCTTGCCACAAGTTGGAGGAGGGGGAGGGCAGTTAGGACAGAGAAAGGACCACTATGACGATGCTGAAAAGGGGAGAGAGAGAGAGAGAGAGAGAGAGAGAGAGAGAGAGAGAGAGAGAAGATAAATAGTAAATAGAGGCAGGCAGAGGCAAGGGGCAGGGGAGAGAAACTGGCGATATAAGTGGTAGGAAATGTACACTGGTGAAGGGACAAGTGTGGAACATTGTATGACTGAAACACAATCATAAACTACTTTGTGACTGTATTTCATGGTGATTCAATTAAAAGTAAATAAATGAATAATAATAGAATGCAACAACAACAAAAGATAAGTTAGTAGACATTGATAATAAAATGAAAGTCAGGGGAGGAGAAGAGGAGAAGGGGTTGGGGGAGGGACAAAATATCAGGGTGGGGTGCTTGAGGGGGAAACAGAAGGACAGGGATTTGTTCTGCACACAGTAGACACCGGCTGGAGTGGCCCCAAAACAGAGGAAATGATATTTTCTCCAGTACCTGGTTCTGTTTTGTCCTGCTCTCACCCATAATTCACCACAAGCCAGGCAACATGTTGGCCTCCCTGCCAGCGTCAAACCGCAAGCTTACAATCTCACTCGTCTCCCAAATCCCTTGGTTCTTAGCAAGTGCTAAGTGCTTAGCAAGTGCTTTTCCAATAACTCATGTACATAAACAAAGGTTCATTGGCCAAATGAGTGAATTTGTGAATTTATGAGTGAGTAAAGACTTTGTTACCGTTTTACAGCCCAGCAAAACTGGCCAGAAAGGACTTCAAGTCCTGGGGATGTGGTTCAGAATGACAGAGCACATGCCTTGCATTTGTGAGGACCTGGGTTTAATCCATGGTACCGCATGGTCCCCAGAGCACCACCAGATGAGACCCTGTGACCACCCCCCCAAGCATTGCTCGCTCTTATTTAAAAAGCAAATAACTGGTTCGAATCCATTACATGAGGTAGCCCAAGATGATGGAGCTTATCAAAGTTGATATTCGGATTTAGGAGAGCAGGAATGTGAAATGAGGGTCACCTCCTCCAGTAGTAAAGAATTCTGTCACAAAAACAGATCAGTTTAAAGAATCAATTACTTAAATAAAACAAATTAGAAAATAAAAAATATAGCTTGTCAAGAAAATGTCAATAAAAAGAAGAGAATGAAAGAAAATGTCAATAATGGTACTAAGTACTGAACTAAAATTTAGGTAAAATAGTATCTTGTCCCCAAAAAACTTATAAATAAAATGAGAAAAATAAAAGCCTATGTAAAGAAATAAAATAAAATCAAGCAGCATCAGCTTGAAGTCCAGGCCACTAATCTGAGCCCTGCCCAGTACTGTGACTCCTCTCCTAATGTGACTGACTTTGTGACTCTGATATTCCGCAGCGACTCCCCATAGCTTTGTATAATGAAATCGAGCCCAGGTCCAGAGGGGACCAGCGAGGTTACAGGCCACACCTCCTTTCAACACTGGACTAAACCCAGAGCCAGGCAGCCCTTCCCCATGACTAACCATGACCAGACAGTTGGGGTTCTCCCCAGGCTTCAGCATCTTTCCCCAGCACAGAATGTGCATCATCTCTGCCCCTGAATCACACAGACTCCTGCCTCGATGAATGAATTGTCCCTCGGGAGTCTCTCACTCTTCAAGACTTCACCCATTTGAGCCGAGCTCTCAAAAATGTTGTTGGTCATCTCGAGTCCATAAGCAGGTTCTTGAACCACACCATGCCCAGTGTCCTCCTTTGTAACAAGTTACAAATGGGTTTTTCCCCCATAGAGATGCCTTTCATGCGGCCAACCCGAGTTTGATTCCTCCGCCCCTCTCAGAGAGCCCAGCAAGCTACCGAGAGTATCGAGCCCGCGCAGCAGAGCCTGGCAAGCTACCCGTGCATATTGGATATGCCAAAAACAGTAACAATAAGTCTCTCAATGAGAGACGTTACTGGTGCCCAGTCGAACAAATCGATGAGCAACGGGATGACAGTCACAGTGACAGTAACAGAGATGCAGAGTTAGTTCCACAGAGGCACAGAAAACACACTCTAAGTGTTTAGTCTAATTTTAAAATTATTTTTGTTGGCAAGTCATAAAGATTTACGGCATTCCTATCAGCCAAAAGAATAAATCCAAGAAAATGGCAATTCCATTTACCAATTATGCATTGAAATCCCAGAAGGAATGTGGGCTCCGCTCAGCTAGACAAAAATAATGTTAATCCAAGGACTTGGAATGAGGGGAGGCAGACCTCAAGCCCCCGAACCCACAAAAAGAAGCCAGGAACACGGAGCCTGAGAGAGAAGTCGAGGGGCTGATCATGTGCTTTGCATGCAGGCGGCCCTCCTTCAATCCCTGCACCAGGCGGTCCCCACCCACCACTGGGACAGCTCCTGACCACAGAGCTGGGAATTGCCCCTGAGTACTGCCAGGTGTAACCCGAAAACAAATCCCCCCAAAAATCCTGGGGACAATTATGAGTGTTTCCTGAGCCCAAACTCTCAGTTGCTGTGTACTCGAGAAAACAGACTTCAAAAAACTCAGACACAAACAAAGCAAGAGTGTATAAAGTCAAGTGCCCCGTGAAAGGTACCAAGAGGATGTCAGGAATTGGGAAAGCAGTGGAAATGCAGGGTCACAGGGGTAGGCTTCAAGCAGAGACCTGAGTCAAAACCTGGAAGGGTAGGGGGCCAGAGCTATGGTGCAGGGGGAAGGGTGCTTGCCTTGCACTGTATCAGGCCAGAGTTCCATGCCCGGCACCCCAGATGGCCCCCTTGAGCACCACCAGGAGTGATCCTGGAGCACAGAGCCAGGAGTAAGCCCTGAGCACTGCCTGGTGTGCTAGAGAAGAAAAGAAAGGAAAAGAAAAGAAAAGAAAAGAAAAGAAAAGAAAAGAAAAGAAAAGAAAAGAAAAGAAAAGAAAAGAAAAGAAAAAAACCTGGAAGGAGAGCACGGCTTAGTCAGAGATAAGACAAGTGTGTCACCAGATAAAGGGTGTTCTAAGGACCCGCTTGGGATGGGAGCTATGTGCTGAAAGTAGACTATAGACCAAACACGATGACCACTCAATACCTCTATTGCAGACCACAACATCCAAAAGGAGAGAGAGAGAGAGAGAACAAAAGGGAATGCCCCAACACAGAGGCGGGGGTTGGGGGGCGTGGGGGACAGAGGGATAGCTAGGGTGGGGATAGAGGGAGAGATACTGGGATTATTGGTGGTGGAGAATGGGCATTGGTGGAGGGATGGGTACTCAATCACTGTGTGACTGGAACGCAAGCACAAAAGTATATAACTCTGTAATTGTACCTCAAGATGATCCACTAATAATAGCACTGTCATAACACTGTCATCCCCATTGTTCATGGATTTGCTTAAACGGGCACCAGTAACGTCTCCATTGTGAGACTTGCTGTTACTGTTTATGGCATTATCGAATATGCCACGGGGAGCTTACCAGGCTCTGCCGTGCAGGCGGGATACTCTCGGTAGCTTGCCGGGCTCTCCGAGAGGGACCAGAGGAATTGAACCTGGGTCAGCCACATGCAAGGCAAACGCTCTACCCACTGTGCTATTGCTCCAGCCTGATCCACTAATAATAAAAAAAAATTAATTTAAATTTAAAAAATATATAGATCTATCAGTCCAGGTGTGAGTGCCCAGGAAGGCCAGTGCTGGAAGCAAGTGTAGTTCTGTTTAGGAGGTGGAAGCCATGTGAAGTTTTGTCATTTGGGGCTACAGAACACCCTTCAACACTTTGCCTTCCTTTTTATCACTTTCCACATTGTGGTCCCCATCATGTTAGGATAAAATCCAGAAAATGGGGACCAAAGAAGTAGTGCAGAAGTTGAGGTGCTTGCCTTGCATGCGGCTAAGCCTGGTTCAATCCCCAGCACGGCATAGGGTCTCCCTGGCACAGCGCCATGGGTAAGTACTGAGCACCACCAAATGTAGCCCCCCACAAAAAAATTTTTTCAGAAAATAATCCCAGTCTCCTCTGCTGATGGACGTCTGCCCTGGAGGCCTGGAACCTTCCAATGAGATCCACCCTCCTGGGGTCTGCTGTGGGCCGGGTAAGAACAGCGAGAGAGCAGTTCCCCTTCTGCAGAGTGCAATGGGGGGAAAAGTCATGGTACCCAGGGTGGGGACAGGGTTTTGTCCTTTACCCCAGGTCATGGGTGCAGCAAGGGCGACAGTGCCACAGGCCAGAACCAGGCTGCAGAGCTTTACAGAGCTGCCATGAGCAACAACAAACAACCCCTAGTCCGTTGTCCCATTTCCATGAGACAGGAATTCTGCGCATTGGGATCCGCAGCCCAACTCCAGAGCGTGAGAAACCACAGAGACCTGGATGGGGCGGAAACAGGTTCCGGAGAAGACCAGGCAGGGTCACCTTGGTGTCAGACAGACACAAGGCTGCCGTGGGGACTGCAGTCCCAGGCAATGGTGGGTGTCTAGAAATTCTAAACCCATAGTGAGCAAAGGTCCTTATTCCCCCAGACCAGGACACGCAAGAGACATCGCAGTGCTCTCTGGTTTTTGCCTGTCCCATCCTTCCTTGAGAGGGATGAGCTTGCAGGAGATTCTTTGAGAAACAAAAGCCACAGCCGTCAGCTAGCGAGAGATCCGGGGCCTCCATAGCAGGTGTTGGAGGGATGGGAGGGGCATAATCTGTTCCCATTCTGAAGCCAAGGTTTCTCACAATGGGGAAAAGGCACCACTAGGAAGAACACGCGTTGACATGCCTGGAACATCAGCCCCGATTGGCCAGCCAGGTATGAGGCGAATGTCAAAGAGGAGGCAGAAGTTGGTGGATGTTCCTCGCGGCCAACCCCAGCCCCAGACCTCTGCACTTGGGAAACCCAACACAAATTTTCAGAAAACAGAGTTGCCTTGCCCTCAGCTCCAACACCCAGATTGATCGAAGCTTAATTAAGTGTCCTAAGTACTCTTTCCTCGGAGAAAAGCGTGAGTCACAGGCTTGCAATGTACGAAATCAAAGCCTCATAGAGCGCTGTGGTGGAAGATTGTCCCCGTCCACTCCTCTCGCTCGGGGCGCTCCCTGCAGCCCCTGCCTCTGCTGCTCTTCAGGGCTGTAGAACGCGACTCATCACATCTGCTGGCATGCCCGGGCCAGCCAGCACCACCCTGAGGAAGGCCATCTCGGGTCCTACATTCATGCTTCTGCTCAGGGAGCCTGTTTCTTCTCCTGGCACCAGTGCAAGTGGGCTGGCAGGGGCCCGTGACCATGGCGCACAGCCCTCTCCGGATCTGAAGACCCCTTCTGTCAACAAGAGTCATAATGATGGGGCTGAATCAGACTTGATACAGTGGCTAGGGTGCTCGCCTCACATGCAGCCACCCAGGTTCAATCCCTGGCACCCCTCATATGATCTTCTGAGCCCGCCAAGAGTGATCCTGAGTTCAGAGCCAGGAGTAAGTCCTGAGCACCATCAGGCATGGCTCAAAAGTAAAACAAAACCAAAAAATATATATTGCAAGTGAAAATTAACATATATTCTCATATGTTCGAATTTAAGTGCTCAGTGTCCACAAAAACCTATTTTTACTCGAAGTCTGCCAATCTTCCAAAGAATTGCCTCCTGCACATACTTAAGGAATGGTAAGTCACATATGTGGAAGCCTTGTTTATTCAAGCTAAAGACAGTTGTATGCACTGGGGCTTGAAAGACTTGTAACTCATCAGCCCCACGCCAAATTATGGTGTTTCAGGGTCAAGTCTCAAACTCCCACCAGCCAACCCCTCCCATTGGCATCAGCTCTGTCCCTAGATAGGGCAGCTGTCCCCAACTGAGACCCCACTATACCAGTACCTCCTAAGGTCATTCAACCCCAACCTTTTTTCCCACAGCTTGGGTCCTGCAGTCTTTCTATGGAGGTGAACTGAGCTGAAATGAATTTGCCGTCAGCAGAGCTTCCAGCGTATCCCTAGTGTTCGGATCACAACTCTTGCAATATGTGAAACCACAGTCAAGTGTCTCCTCTCCCATTTGAAAACAGCTGCTTTGGCCTCCCAGTCTTCCATGCACTGGTTTCCAGAGCTCTTCACTGAACCCACTCCCTTCTGTTAATGTATCTCCCAAAATGACCGTGCCACTGTAAGATGCAATAATGGGAAGTGGTGCAATGAGGTGGTGCAATTATGCACCCAAAGTACTGTCTATGGTGCAGACACTGGATTTCTTTGAATGCAGGTTAAGATTCTACACCATCAGCACTTCAGGGCCCTCATAATAGCTTGGTGGTCTGGGGTACATGCTTTTCATGCATAAGGAGCCAAGTTTGAACCTTGGTATCACATGGGGCTTCTGCTCATTGCTAGGTAGAATAATAATAAAGCGTATTATCCACTCCCGTCCTTCTCTGTTAGTTCCTATCAGGTCTGCTGAGGGGAGATGAAGAAGACATGGGGCTTTGGAGTCAGGCAGCAGTGGGTCTGAATCCTGGCTCTGCCTTTTACCATGCAATCTTGGCCAAGATACTAAAACTCACAGAGCCAAAGTTTTCTCCTGTGTAAAATGGAAATAATCCCTAGTGGTTGTGAGAATTGAATTAACTCTCGGACAGTTGATCCTGGTACTCAGACATAGCACTGGGACATCAACTGCTATTTTGCATTTGCCAATCAGGGATGCACTTCTATCCCAGCAGGAAAGCAGAGCCTCTTCTGTGCTTGAAAACTCTTAGCTTCATTCACTGGATCAATGGCTCCTGTGACGACCCAAGCACCCATTTCCTTCCTCATGCCTTTGACTTCAAGTTCTTGTTCTCCTCACACTGAAGAACAACAACTTTGATCCCTCTGTTAGCGCAATGGATGCTTGTTAAGTAATGTGAAGTGTTTTTGCAGGCTCAGTTCTAGGCACTAGGAATGCAGTAGGAACAAAATAGATGGAGTCCTTCCTCTTCTAGAGCTCCCAGGCCAGTGGAAGGCAGTCAATCAAGAAATGAAATGTGGCCCGCCATGGGACTCAGTGGTAAAGGGCATGCTTTGCATTCATGAGTTCTGGCTTCAATCCACAGTGATGCAAAAAAAAAAATCACTAAATAAAAAGCAAAAGGAAAACTACATAACAGCTCAGTAGGAGGTTGTGGGGTAGAAAATACATAAGAAAGAAGAGGATGCATGGGCATGCCGAGGAGGGGTTCTATTTCAAAGACTCTGAGCAGAAATCTGAGCACAGTGAAGGGGCTGAGCATTCAGACACCTGAGCAGGGCCCTGTGGCCAGTGGGTGGCAAATGTTTGGGGACAGCCCGGAACCCACAGAGCCACAGCAGTGGGAGGGAGGAGAGACAGCTGGACATAGACACTGGCTTTAGACCAGCACCTTTTGTGACACTAACGAGGCGGCGAAGGACATGCACTGGCTCTTGGAAGCACGAGTCTGCCTGCAGGGTAGAGCAGAGCTTACAGCAGCAGAGGGGAGACGCTTGGAAGCCACCCCCTTTTCCTGTGCCCCCAGAACAGAAGCTGCTCCCAGGGGTTCTGCGACTCCCTCCTGCCACCTGCTCTAGACAAGCTGAAGGAGCAGCCAGCATCAAGCATGGCGGACCGCAGGGTGGTGGAACCAAAAGGGAGGTTCACCCAAGTCAGCGCATCAGACATTCTCCCTCTGTTTGTGCCAGATCACATGCCTCCTCCATCAGGAAGTTGTACATAGTAGACATCACCACGTGTCTTCGTTGGGAGATTCCCCCGAAAACTTCCTATGTTCATTGAGAAGTTTCTTGAACCTAGGGGTAAAGGAGAGGAGTAAAGTTGTGGGAAGGGGTTCGACTCTAGCACAAGAAAGCACAGGGGATGGAAATGTCTGCTCCCGTGTACAGGTGTGAAAGGCACAGCGGCTCTCACTCTCTCCCCTGCAGCATTCGAGGAAATCCCACTGGACCTAGAACAGAGGGTGTGATGCTGGGAGGAAACTGAGTCTCACATACCCCTTGTAAGTAATGAGAGAGATCTAGAAATAGCCAATAGCCACTCACAATGCAGGAGAAAGGGACTCTCCTTCACTGTTGGTGGGAACGCCGACTGGTCCAGCCCTCTTGGAAAACAATATGGACGTTCCTCCAAAAACTAGAAATTGAGCTCCCATTTGACTCAGTGATACAACTACTGGGAATGTACCTTGGGGAACCAAAAGCACACAGCTGAAACACCATCTCCACTCCTAGGCTCATTGCAGCACTATTCACAAAAGCCAAACTCTGGAACAACTGAGTGCCCAAGAACAGACAAGTGGATAAAGAAACTATGGCACATCTACACAATGGAATACGGTACAGCTGTCAGGAAAAATTAAGTCATGAAATTTGCTTAGAAATGGATAGACATGAAGAGTATCATACTGAGTGAAATGAGTCCGAAGGAGAGGGGCACATAGAGAATGACTGCATTCATTCATGGTATTTAAAAAATATGGAGAAGACTAATATCCGAGATGAGGGAAAGCAAGGGCTAGGAGGACTGGTCAATGGTTGTGGAATCTATAATAAGTTGGCGGGGGAGGGGGGAGGCGTTCAGAGGATAGGTAAGACAGAGAAGAGACCAGTATTATAATAATAATAGTTGGAAATGATTATGCTGGACAAGAACTGAATGTTAAAAGTAGGTAAAGGGATATACACAACAAGTTTTCAATCTGTATTGCAAACCACAGTGTCCCAAAGGGGAGCGAGAGAGAGAGAGAGAGAGAGAGAGAGAGAGAGAGAGAAGTGCCTGCCATTGAGGCAGGCTGAGGGTGGGGTGGGGAGTGACAGTAGGGAAGTTGGGGGTTGGGGGACACTGGTGCTGGGAAATGCACACTGGTGGAGGGGTGGGTGTTGGAACACTGATGACTGAAACCCAATCATGAACAGCTCTGTAAGGGTCTACCTCACAGTGACTCCATTAAAAAACATTTTTACAGAAAAGAAGCCCCCAACATTTGGACGGCACATAACAGGCTGATGTCCAAGAGCAGATGTAGCCTGGGAGCAGGTGGTAATTCCAGGTGACAAAGATGACGGCAAACTTCTCAGTCCCCGGAAACTTCCTCATGGCAATAGGAGTGAACAAGGAGGTGGGAGGGGGGTGGGGGTGGGGGGATGGGAGACGGTAGCAGTTGGCTGCAGCAGTTGCCAGATGTGAGTCTGAGGTGGGCCCGGGGCCCAGAGGCCACACCCTTCGGGCAGGGTCCGGAGTTCCCTCCTCCTCTGTTTCCGGGCTTGTTCTCACAGGCAGGCTTTATTTGGAGCTTGTCTGTCCTTGAACATGGCATGAGGACCAAGTCCCAAACAAATGGGCCAATGGGCCAAGCCATCGTCCTTCTGAGTCTGGCCTCAACTTACCTCTCCTGCTTCCTCGCTCATCACTCTCTGCATATCACCTTGAGGGGAAGTGAATCTGCTTGGGGATCTCACACACACACACACACACACACACACACACACACACATACACACACACACATACACGTGGCACCAAACTTCTCTGCCTCTCGGATTCTTGCTCCTCGACCACCCTACTCCACTGTACCCTTCATCCTCAACGCAGAGTTTTACACGGTCTCACATCTTTAGTTCTGTCTCAGGATCACTTCTTCCAGGGAGCCATCCTGGACTCCCCAGGCAAAGGTGCATGTGCTAACGGAGTCTTGGTGCTGATAATCCTCCTAATACTTTCCTGGGATTGGAAGCTCTGTATTTTACGTGGGTGCCTCCCCTCTCATGTATGTGCGTCACCTAGAGCCGTGTGCATCCTCCTCCAGGCTAAGGACCCTGCCATCCTGCTGAAACTACAGTGTATTTCAGCTGCAGCACAGCTCCCAGTCTGATGAGACACTACAGAGTCCAGAGCACGGCACAGGGGGACAGTGTTCAGACTGAGGCCCAAGGGGGCCAGAGACACAAGGTAAGGCAGTAACGGAGAGTCCCCTGGGACACTCGCAGAGTCAAAGTACGGCTCTGCCAGGTCAGCCCCAGGCCTCTGACACCCAGACTAATCTAGACCTCCTGCAAAGAGCACCTCTCACAGGAAGCCCCTTGTGATTGCCAGCACGCCTTCCCCAAGACTGGAAGTAACTTTCTCTCTTTTTTTTATTTATTTATTTATTTTTTTTTAAATTTATTTATTTTTAATTAGAGAATCACCGTGAGGGTACAGTTACAGATTTATACACTTTTGTGCTTATACTTCCCTCATACAAAGTTTGGGAACTTTCTCTCTTCTGAACTCCCCTAGCCTTGGCTTGTAACTCACAGAGTGTTGGATTTGTCTCTGGTCACCAAGTTATTTGTGTGTGTGTTTTATCTAGACATTATCGCCTCGACCTGAAACCCCTTGAAAGCAGGCATCTAGTGCTTAATAACACATTGCCTAGAACAGACTAATCATTCGATAAATACTTGTTGACTCTTCCAATCAACTATGTGCCAAGCCCTAAAATATCAGGATGAGTCAAGTTCGGTCCCTGCCTTTAAAAAACACCCCGGCAGAGGAACGGCGGGTGGGGTCTGGGCGGCCAGCAGGGCTGAGATGAATGGTAAACAGTGAGCAAAGCCCCTTCTCCATGACCAACCCCCTCCCCAGTCTCCTTGTGTCGCCTTTGAGTTCTTGAGGACCAGACCCTGAGGATCAGACCCACAACATGTCAAGGGAGAAAGAAACACAACGGCAGATGCAGGACGGTTTGACTTGGTCCACTGGGAAACCACGGGCACAGCTGGGGCCCAGTGCTAGGACACACCCGCACAGTAGGCAGCTCCTGGCCAGGCCCCATGCTTGGTCGTCAGCACATCTGAGCACTGGGCACTATTTGGGGAGCTCCTCCCTGGCCCCCCCCTTTCCCCTTAATGGAATGCAGCACTTGACAGATCCTCAGAGACTTCCCTGCTCAGCGATCCCAAGCCGTCCACCCGGCCTGCAAGTGGAGGGGAGACACCTTAAGCTGAGCCCCTGTGTTCTTAGAATGCAAAGGCTGAAAGCGAAACCCAAAGCCCAGAGCACAAAATAAACCCCTCTGCTAGGTCCTTCACATTGGACGGGGCCCCCGAGCGAGGGACACTTCCGAAGTGATGGCGAAAACTGGCGGGAACTCAGAGAGCTGGACCCCGTGCAGTGGCAATGGGGAAATGAACAACCCCGGAGGAAGCCTCAGCTGACAGAGAAAGACAAGGTGGGGGTCGGTAGTGGACCACCTTGCAGGCATGAGATCAGATCATTTCCTGGCCCCGGCCCGCAGGACATCCCGGCTTCAAGGCAGCATATGGCCCCGGCGAGGCCCCCAACAGATGTGCGTGGTCACATGCGCCCCACAGCTGAAGGGGTGATGCCCTGGGAGCAGCTGTTCCTGAAACCCACTCGAGTGTCTGAGCAGTCGCCCTCGTGCCTGGTCATTGCAGTAGCAAAGGAATGGGGACAATAATCCCCTGCACCCACGTGGGTCCTGAGAACATGGGTAGCTCATGGTAATGCTGGGGAGTGGGGATAGGGCCTCGTCAGGGGTTGGCAAGGCCACCTCGGTCTCCATTGTGCCCCAGAACCTGCAGAGCGAGTGAGCACCCAGGGCTGATGACCTGAGCGAAGGTGGGGCCTGCCATTTCTGAGGAGAATTTTCCCCCTCCATAATCTCCTTTGATCTTGTCAGCCAATGACAGACAGTGGAGCGAGCCAGCAGCTACTCCCCTGGAAAGCTTTGGCAACAGGTCAAAACAAGCGCTTGTCTTCCTTCTGACTTGCCCTTTCCTCTGTTGCTATGTCTGGGGTCACACGCTGGTGGTGGCAGTGTGGCCGACCCTGCCGGGCGGTGCGGGGTGGTGCCAGGGCTCACACTCTTTGCCTCACGCCCGAGAGGCCAGAGTCTACCCACCAAGCCCCATCCTCATGCCCCGCCCCTCTCTGTTTGGTAAACTAAGTCCCTTCCTATACCCCTAAAAACTGCACTCACAGAGCCGCTTGCTCGCAGACTCATTTCTTCTAGGACACACGTGCACAGAATCTGGGTCTGGACCCGGGGCTGGGTGCGTCATCAGGGAACTCGGGCCCCCTGCAGGGGCCCTGCCTCGGGCAGCACCTCCCGGGCTTCCCTTGCTCCAAGGGCAGGAGAAACGAGTTGACCGGCCCCCTCCCCAGCCCAGGCCCCCTGTCCTCCTCCTCATCCCCTCAGAGGGGAACTTGAAAAGCCTCTTCACCCCTTGGTTGCTCTCTACCATCCCAGAAACTCAGAGAAGAGCCACTGGAGCGATTTCCCAGGGGCGGGTTCCATCGTGGGAAGATGGCCAGGCCACCTGACAGCAGAGACTTCCTGCCCTGACACATGCCCGAGACAAAGGGGAGATTAGGCTGGTGAGGGCCCTGCCCGCAGCCCTGGGAGCAGCAAAGGCTCCTCCCGCCAGGGACTCACTGGCCCTGCTTAACCCTTTGTGGCGCAGCACCTTCTCAGCTGCCCAGGAGGCCTGGAGAGGCTTGGACACGCCCTCAGCCTCTCTGTCCACCACAAGTTGGGCGTGAGCCTGGCCGGGGGCTGTCTGGTGGCTCCCTAGCAGGGGCCAGGGCAGCACCCACTGGGGGAGAGTTGGGTCTGATGACGATAGGGGCTCAGGGACACTGTACCAGCTTCTCCTGGGAATGGCCCAGGAAAGAAATGGGCCGAAACTGCAAGAGCTCCCCCCAGATTCTCCATCTCACTATCTGCATTTCGTCAACTAGGATCCCCAGGGCTGACCCCCGTTGGGCTACTTCTCCCTTCTCACCTCCCACCCGCCACCCGCCGGGATGCAGGATCCTCCCCCCTGACAGCATCACCCCCTGCCCGCCAGCCGGGCCCTTGCCAGAGGCTTGTCTCCTTCCACTTCTCCAGCCAACAGCCAGGACCCGTGGCTTCCTGGGAGGAAAGAGATCAGCCATGGGACCCGGCCCAGCGTGGAGTGAGAATGGGGGTCCCCGGGCAGCCCTTCCGGACACTCTTGTCGTCTTATCCAGGGGGACCGCTGGGTTATATCTATGTGCACCTTCGTCAGACCCACTCACACCACACAGAGCACTGAGCTGGTCCCCCAGATCCGAATCAGGACAGGTGAGAAGCAGAAGGTCGGCAGGCTCCTGACCAGCCCTGGAGCCTTCTCCTCCCCCGGCACCTGAGCTCTGAGATTTCTCCCCCAGGAACAGAGATGCTTACTCAGATTGAATGACAAAAGCGATTTATTGGAGAGTCGGGGGCAAAGAGAGAGAAGGGTGAGAAGACTCAGGGGGGAAAGTGAGGGGCTCTTGTCCTGGCCTTGCAGGGCCCACTGCTGGCAAGCGATGGAGGACGAGTTTGGTCTCGATGGAGAGGGTCATTCGGGACCCCGAGGAGTGGCCACGGGCTGGCAGGGGACAGCCCCAGCAATGCAGGAGGTGAAGCTCCTGGAATCTACTCAGTCCGGGGGTGATGCTGTGTCCCCTGACACCCACTCCTGTTCCGGGCTGGTCTCCAACTAGAAGCAGCTACCAAACTCCAAGAGGACGGCGGCGTCCACGTGCTGGTGGGAGAGAGGACGCCGGGAGCCGAGACAGCCAGGGGAGCGCAGAGACGACACTGGGAAGACGAGCCCCAAACAGGGAGGGCAGGGGCGGGGGGTGGGGGGCAAAGGAAGCACCAGGATCCAGGGCCGGGCCAGTGGGGCTCAGCGGGCAGCAGGGACCTCGTCGCTTCTATCGGTGGGACCTCTTGGTCAGGCTGGTGGTAGAGACGATCTTGCTGCCCGAACTGACACCGCCGCCAAACCCAAAGCCACTTCCGGAGCCAGAGCCGAAGCCGCCACCCATTCCAAACCCGGAGCAGCCGCCTAGTCCTCCGCCGATGCCTCCAGCGCCGGCACCGCCGCCCACAACAGCTACAGGAGAGGGGCAAAGGGAGCAGTTACCCCAGGGGTGCTGGCCACAGGGCGTCCGCCGCAGCCCCGCCCACCCAGAGGCAGGAAGGGCCTGGGGTACTTACAGATGCTCACAGAGCTCTGGCACTCTCCGGACATCCTGCAGGGGGGGACAGGAGGGAAAGGGGACACAGAGCAGTGAGTCACGCTTGGTGGGCCAGAGATGTCAAGCCCACGGGGCTGTGACTACGCTGTCCTCGTTTGCGGCCACCAGCAGGCTCCTGGCCCTGTGCCCTCCTCGCGGTCCCCCCCCCCGCCCCCCCTCACCGGCACTCCTCGCCCTCCAGCAGCTTCCTGTAGGTGGCGATCTCGATGTCCAGGGCCAGCTTCACGCTCATGAGCTCCTGGTACTCGCGCAGCATGCGGGCCAGCTCCTCCTTGGCCTTCTGCAGCGCGGCCTCCAGCTCCGTGCGCTTGCTGTGGGCGTCTTTGAGCGCCAGCTCCCCGCGCTGCTCGGCGTCCGCCACGGACGCCTGCAGAGTCTGGCACTGTGATGGACAAGGGGGCGGACAGGCCGGCCTCAGAATCCTGCTGTCGGAGACTCCTGCATCCCATCCACTCCAGTCGGGGCCCCCCCCGCCACCCCCCAGGACCCCCACCAGGATGTTAGGTCAAAATGAGCAAAGCCCAGTGCAGAAATCTCACTGGCTGGGGCGTTGCCTCATGTTCACCAGGGCGCTGCCAGCCAGGCCTGGGTATGACCTAGGTCAAGGGCTACAGACCCCTGCGGGCCTTGGGGACCCTCTGGCCTGACGCCTTCTCTTCTTGGCCACAGGGAGGCCTCTGCGGAAGCTGACGCTCACCTGCTTCTTGACATTCTCGATCTCGGCCCGCAGCCTCTGGATCATTCTGTTGAGCTCGGAGATCTCGCTCTTGGTGTTCTTCAGGCTGTCCCCATGCTGGTCGACGGAAGTCTGGAGCTGCTGGACCTAACAATGCCCAGGAGACACAGGAAGACGCGTCAGGTGAGGTCACAAGGGAACGCGTCCAGGAGAGTCCTGCGCATCCGGCTGATGTTGCCGTGGGCTCGCTAGTCAGACCAGGACGGGCCAACCTGGAAGGCCAGCACAGGCAGCTGCTCCCCGCAGAGCTGGTCTGCCCCCAGGCAGCAGCCACGCCCGCCTCCTGGCACGTCCCCAGCACCCACCTTGGTCTGGTAGAGCGCCTCGGCCTCGGCCTTGCTCCTCTGGGCGATCTCCTCGTACTGGGCGCGCACCTCGGCGATGATGCTGTCCAGGTCCAGGCAGCGGTTGTTGTCCATGGACAGGACCACAGACGTGTCGCTGACGTGCGTCTGCATCTGGGCCAGCTCCTGTGGGGACCGTGGCTCACTTCAGGCCTCCAGGAGACTTCCCCAGGGCCCAACATCCCCAGTGCCTAACTGACACCCCAAATCTACTGTCCTTGTGGCAATGGCTCGCCACAGGCCCAGAGGGATGCTAACTTGGCATTCCCGGGGCGGGGGGGTGTATGGAGAAACTGCCAGACAATGGACGCAGCAGTCACAGAGGACACAGCTAAAGTTTCTCTCCTTGCCACTCCCTGAGAGCCATGAGCCAGGCCACGGTCAGCCAGTACGTGTGTGGAAGGCAAGCAACAGACTCATTTCTCCAAAGAAGCACCAGGCACGCAGAGGTCAATCTCAAGTGGCCTCGGACTCTGAATACCCCCTTCTAAGACGTCAGTTGCCTCCCCGGACTTGTCTGTCGAATCTCTCTCCACAGCCCTCCCTGCTCGTGACCCGCACATGCTCCCCTTCCCCGAGTGCTCACCGCAGCGTAGAGGGCCCTCAGGAAGTTGATCTCGTCCGTGAGCGCGTCCACCTTGGCCTCCAGCTCCACCTTGATCATGTAGGCAGCGTCCACGTCCTGCACGGGAGCAGGAGGTCGGGATGAGGAGAGGAATTCCAGTGTGTGTGTGTGTGTGTGTGTGTGTGTGTGTGTGTGTGTGTGTGTGTGTGTGTGTGTGTGTGTGTGTGGCAGCGGGAGGACGGGGGGTTGGGGAGAGATACCCAGTGGCGGTGAGGCGCTTGCCAGGACCACCTGGAAGCCTTTTCGGCACGGGGCCGAGTGGTAAAGGATCATTGCACATGTGAAAGCTAATTATTCAAATGACTTCCCTTTCACCCTTAATTCCTTGGGCCCGGGTTCTGTGAGAACCAGGTGGTGCTGAGGCGGTTCTGGAGGGAAGAGGCACGCCCTCTCGGCCCCCTCCTCCCTCCTGCCTCTCTCACCTTCTTGAGGACCACAAAGTCATTCTCGGCAGCTGTGCGCTTGTTGATCTCATCCTCATACCTGAGCAGGGAGGGCAGGAGGAGGCAAGGCACTGTGGTGAGCAGGCGCGTCTCTGAGCCCCCCGTGGGCTACACGAGCACCAGGGGTGAGGCAGCAGGCCAGCCCCATTCACTGGGAGACATGAACCCCAAACTTGTGAAAGATTCCCTTCCACAGGTGAACGTGAGAGAAGCCAGCAATGATCTGGTTGGTTTCACGTCTAAGGACTATCCTTCGGGCCATGGGGTGGGTCACGGTCTTGGGCACCTGGCCAGCGCTCTGCCTCTCTGGCGGGCCTGACAGGGAGCTGGGAGGACTTGGGGTTTCTCGGCTGCAGCCCCACACCAGCAGAAATGAGTCACCAGTTACTAACCCTTCACCCTCTGCCCCGCACTGGCCGCACGCTTGCTCTTTCTCGTGTACTTTCTCACAACCTGGAGGGAAGGACTGTCAGCCCATTTAAAGAACAGGGAAACTGAGGATCAGAGAGGTTAAACAACTCACTCAGGGTCACAGAGCTAGAACGTGGAGGGACCCATATTCAGACCAAGTCCATCCATCTGTCTCTATGACCTGTGTTTCTTCTGGTCTCACTATCCTACTCCTCATTGCTTCTGGTCTTGGTTGTCCTGGCCAGGCCATTGTCTGTTTAGACAACTGAGGGGTAGCGTGTTCCCCATTAAATGTGACCATGAGGACGCAAAGGGCCTTCCTGCACCCCTTGGGGTCTTTTCAGAATCTGGGATTCTAAATTACTTTGGAGGAGCAACAGGCCAATTTATCGCCTGATGCCACTTCCCCACCCCATGCCCCCGCCACGTACTTGGTCTTGAAATCCTCCACACTGTCCTGCATGGCCTTCAGCTCAGACTGCAGGCGGCCTTTGTCATTGACCAAGGAATCCAGCTGCTTCCTCAGCGCGCTGATGTAAGCCTCAAAGAAGGGCTCCAGGTTCTTGCTGGACGTGGTGGTCGTCTGCTGCTGCAGGAGGTTCCACTTTGTTTCCAGGACCTTATTCTGTTGCTCTAAGAACCGCACCTGTGGTTTTATTTTTTAAAAAATGTCATTAGTCAAGGGGCCAGAGCAGTTGCCTTGCATGAAGCCGATCTGGGTACGATCCTCGGCGTCCCATCTGGTCCCCTGAGCACCACCAGGAGTAATTCCCGAGATCAGAGCCGGGATTAACCCCACATTGCCTGCTGTGGGCAAAAGCAAAGGTCATTCGTAGACTGGGAAGCTTGGGATGTTGGTGGGAAGATTTGCACAGGCCACTCAGTGTAAGATTCCCCAGTGGGGCCACCATATTGCAACCTCCATCCACGGGGGTCCACAAGGTGCCCCACTCCTGAGCCCAGAGCAGCCCAGGGGGCACACAGAGGTGGAGGACAGAGCACGGGTGGAGCTGTGGAGCCCGACAAGGCAGCGAGGACAGTTTCCTTGCCATGAGCCCTGGGGAGGGTTACTGAGAGCACTGTAAGGAAAGCCAGGTTAGAAGCAACAACCACAGTCCGGGACATTCAAGGCGACCCGGGTCCAAGGCACAAGCTCATTAGAGATTTTTAAAATAAGCTCCCACACGAATGGAGCTGGGGTGAGGCTGCCCACTACTGAGCGAGTGCTCCAGAGCGAGGCCTGGGCCACGTTCCGAGTCTCAGCCAGACTCAGTCCCGCCAGGGGCCTGCCCTGAACAGCCTCTGTGTGCAGAGATGCAGCCCTCTAAGTCCTGTGGCAGCCTTGCACACTTTTCACTTCATGGGCTTCACAACAGAAATGGGGCAGGCCAGCTGGTCCCAGTCTGTGAGGCTGAAGTGACATGTGACAAGGAAGCCTCCATCCTCGGTCCTGCCTCTCCGCAGGCACTTCCTCAAACCATGATGACTTTCCACCACTCTGGGTCTGTCGAGCCTGCCTGAGAGCAAATACTCCACTCCCCACCCGGGATTGCTCATGCTTGCCCCCATCCACCGCCCAGGACTGGAGAGCCGGGGCGGTCTTCACACGGGCCACACGCGCCCCTTTCACCGTTAATCCCCCGGTGACTCAGCTCTCTGGGGCGAATGGGCTTGCTGTCACCATCCATCAACTCGGACTCTGGTTGAACCTCTACACATTGCTTGGAACAGGAAGTAAGGTGACAAGAAGGAAAAGAAAGGCTGTCCCCACCTTCTTCAAACAGACCCAGCAACGAGAGGTTTGCTGAGAGTCAGGGCGTGACAGAGGGAACCTGAGGGGCCTCGGAGCTATCCCCCACGACAAAGAATCCTTTTGGCGTCTGGAGGCCAACCTGGGTTTTCTTCCACTCCAACAATAGAAATCAGTATGTTAGCTGCAGTTCGCTAGTCTCCATTATTACATTCTCTACCATGCTATGTCCCAACCCTGAGCAAAGGCGGGGAAGTCAGGAAGCCACTTTGCAGCTGGAGGGACTGTGCCCAGAAAAGCTAAATGAGTTGCCATTTGCACACGGCACATGGAGGCAACTCCAGGCATGGAAGGGCTTTGAGAGCCTGTTCCCACCTGCCGTGGAAGGAGGGAAAGACTCAGGGTCTGACTCCCCTACTAGTAGCTGGACCACAGAGGCCCCAGCCAGCAGGCTGAGGTCTGGGACGCTGGGACTCAGCGGCCCTGGCTCCCAGCACCCGGTGAGGTCAGGCCTCCGCTCACCTTGTCGATGAAGGAGGCGAACTTGTTGTTGAGGGTCTTGATCTGCTCGCGCTCCTCAGTGCGCACCTTCTGGATCTCGGGGTCGATCTCCACATGGAGGGGGGTCAGCAGGCTCTGGTTGATGGTGACTTCCTGGATCCCTCCAGGGGGGCAGGCCGGGAAGCCAGGGCCCCCCCTTCCATTGAAGCCACCCCCAAATCCACCGCCAAAGCCGCCGGCCCCAAAACCAGCACCAAAACCACCAGCCCCGAAACCTCCGGCAGCCCCAAAGCCGGCGCCTTGGCGGCCCCCAGCCATGCTCATGGAGATGCTCTTGTTACCCCCAAGGCTATAGAGGCTCCGGCTGCCAAAGCCCCCCGAGGAGCAGCGGCCTGCACCCCCAGACATGGAGACGGAGCTGAAGGCAGACTTCCTGCCCCCGCCGCCGACGACAGCTGAGCCACAGCTGAAGCCCCTGGACCCTCCGCGGACGCATCTGGAGTTCATGGCTGGAGAGGAGAGTGGAGCTCAGAGCTATCAGAGAGCAGGAGAGAGGCCAGGCCAGTGAGTGCCGGAGCCCTCGCCCGGGTCCCTTTTATGTGCTGGAGCAGCTGGGCTTGGTTGCAGGGGCATAAAGGGAAAAATCCGAAACATCTCTGGGCTTGGCCTTTGGCACCGACCCATCCTCCTCGCACCTGCTGAGCATGTCACTCACACACCTAGAGAAGTCACCGGGAGGGCACAGGTGACTGGATCTAGCACACCCCCCCTAGAGTATCAGAGTCAGGGCCCCAGGGCTCTGGACCGGCGGCCCCTGCCTGGGCCCAGCCCTCCAGCCCCTCCAGCCTGCTGCGTTCACCAGCCCGCGGGAGCCTCCCCAACCCCCCCCCAACACCTCAGAATGTGGAACCTCACCTCCTGGGCCCCGTGCCAGCCTGCCTTGACCAGAATGCAAACCTGGAGCATGTCTGGCACTCTGAGAGACCGTGGCTTCCTGCGGACTCTGGAAACAATGCTCATATTTGCCTTTGCCACCCTGCAGGGTTCAGTTGAGAGCACATCAAACCCCGTGCTGGGCAAACGGTCGGAAGTTATATGTATGTCCCTGATCATGCTTATGTCTCCATGTGCACTTATTTGCCCCATATTCACAGACAAAGGGGGTCATGCATGTGCCAACCTTCGAGCCTCCTGGCCTGGCTCAAGGTTCCCCTGGACGCGCCAGCTCATGAGAGCCCGCTGCACTCCAAGGGGGCATGAGAGATTGAGAAGACAGAGGTGGCGGGAGGCTGCGGCATTGCTCTAACGAGCCCCTGACTCGTGCCCCGGGCTGAGGCTGGCGTCTCCGGGCAGCACCCAGGTGTGTGCTGGCAGGACCCGAGTCAGCGTCCTGCGGCCTGGGTCTCGCAGCTGCCTCGTTTGCTGCCAGAGTTTTGCTCAGCTCCCACAGAGCCAGCTCTGCTTCCCCAGACGGGCCCAGCATCCAGAGCAGATGTTCCCAGCTTTGGGGCGCGGGGGCCCATTTCACAGAATGGTGACCCCCAGGAGTCACATTTTCCTGTGCAGAGTCCCAGAGTGGCCGTGGTGGGTATAGCAGACCTGTGCTCAAGCCCCGCTGGGACCAGGGGCTATCTCTGCTCTCTGGGTGGGCGACCCTCCCTCTCTGCACCCAGCCCACCCACCCCCATCAAACACAGCCCCATCAGCAGGCCTGCAGAGCAGGCGCTTTGTGCCCAGGTGACCTTCTCCTGCCTGCCTTGCCATTACCACCTGTGAAGAGAAATCAGACCCTCTCCTCTTCCCAATCCCTGGCGAGGCGGCCAGTCCAAGTCTGAGGTGCTGAGTAGCCCACGCAGTGGGCCTGGCCCACTGAGGGCTGGTAGGGCAGACATGCAGCTTCCCTCCATGCACAGAGGGAGGCGGGCCACAGGTGGGAGGCTGCAGGGGAGTCTGGGTGGGCCGGGGCTCTCTCCCACCTCTGCTTCACCCCGTTTCTCCCTGCCCACCATTGCCCTCTGCTTTTGATGTGCAACACACACACATATACAACACACACATGCACACACACATACATACACACACATACACACATACACACATATATAGACACATACACATATACATACATGCAAATACATACACACATATGTACATACATGCACACATACACACACATATATACATATACACACATACACACATATACATGCATGCACATACATAGAGACACATATACATGCATGCACACACATGCGCACAAACATACACACATACATGCATACATGCACATACATACACACATATACATGCATGCACACACATACATACACACATATATACATACACACACATACACACACACACACCATGGTCCTCGCAGCACTCTCTCTTCCCACCCCCTCCCCCCACAGCCCATGCAGGCAGTGGGTGTGGATAAAGACAGGGTGGGGCAGCCCCGCCAATCAGGCCTGGAAGCCCTCGGCCCCTGCTCCCCTCACAGAAGAGAGCCCGAGCTGGGGCCATGCTCGGTGCTGAGAGAGCATTCTAGAGTTGGGCCCCTCCTGCAAGGGCTTGCGTAGTCACACCCCGCTTTCCTTCCCAGGAGTATGTGTCGGGCACCAGCTCTGAGCTTGGTGCTACCCCCGGCGCCTTGGCGTGTGTTACCATTCAATCTGCCCCCAGAGCTCTCGGCGGCATCATCAGTGCTGGCTGGGACAGTGTCAAGGAGCTAAAGTATTCCCCAGGGTCTCCCAGTGGCTTGTAGGGGCGGGGGCAGTGTTTGGGGTGTGAGCTCACATGCTCGGGGGCCCAGACTCTGCCCTCGCCGACTCTGCCCAGAGCCCTCCTGAGTCGGGCATCAGCTCCTGCTCCGAGGTGGCTGCAGGAGTGGCACCCGAGCATCCCGGGGCTGCCGGGCCTCCCCACCCCCACTGCCTTGACCCCCACCCAGGGGCGGCCAGTGGGGACGCTGACGTTCGATCTCTGACTTCCTGTCCCAAACAGACCTGGGACAGGCATCAGAGCGCAGTCCTGCCGGCTCACCCTGGGTTCTGCACCTCCCACTCTGGCTCCAGCCTCCCCTCGAACCCCGTGGTTCAGAGACGGGGGTGGGACACAGGAAAGCCCCGGGGAGCTGTGAGAATGGGTGCGCCGTGCCGCCTGTTACGGCCACTCATCTCTGACGCCTACAAAGGCAAGCAGGGGCGGAAGGGGTTGGGGGGGAGAGTGGCCCATGGGCTCTTAACAACCTGGAGGTCAGGGCGCTGATGCCCCACCCCATGAGTCCAGAATCCACATGTAACTGTTGACTCCCCAAAAGCTAAACGCCCACCCTACTCTGGGAGCCGCACCCAGTTGGTTGGCATGTATCTGTGTGTTCAGTGGGTTATGGACTGTATCCTTAGCAAAAAGCAGATTGCTGAGAACAGTGTTAGTAAGAAAATCAGGAGGAAGAGAAAATACATTTTCCAAGTGGAACTGGATTTACTGCTATCTTGAATTTTACATCATCTGTTAACAAGATGCATCATCTATCAGAACCTACGTCAACATTGTCTTGTAAGATGCAAATCGCTGTAAATGATTGATACATATGTTACAACTTCCACCTTATCTATTCCTCAAAAATCACTTTTCGGATCTGGAGCAATAGCACTGTGGGTAGGGCGTTTGCCTTGCACACGGCCGACCTGGGTTCGATTCCCAGCATCCCATATGGTCCTCTGAGCACCGCCAGGGGTAATTCCTGAGTGCATGAGCCAGGAGTAACCCCTGTGCATTGCCGGGTGTGACCCAAAAAGAAAAAAACAAAAACAAAAATCACTTCTCAGTGGCCAGAGCCATGGTGTAGTGGATAGAGCAAGGCAAGCATGCAGTTGACCCGGGTTCGATCCCTAGAACCCCATATGGTTCCCTGAGCGCTGCCAGGAGTGATTTCTGAGTGAGTGCAGAGCCAGGAGTTAAGCCCTGGGCACTGCTGGGTGTGACCCCTTCCCCCAAAAAAGTCTCATCTTGGGGGACCTGCGCAGTTGTGTTGGAGGGTCTTGTAGATAGTATGGGACCCGTTGTGTCTGTCCTTGAGAGGCACCCAACCACCGTACCATAGAGCCGTGACTGAGGTATTGTATCAGGAGGACTGTGTCATCCCTGAGACAGAGGGAGATGAGGGAGAAGGAGTCTGGGGGTTTATTTCTGTCTTTTTGTTTTGGAGCCTTACCGGGTGATGCTCAGGAATTACTCCTGGCTCTGCACAGAGGAGTTGCTCCTGGCGGTTCTCAGGGGAACATATGGAATACTGGGATCAAACTCCAGTCGGCTGCTTGCAGGGCAAGTGCCCTGCCCACTATAGCATCGCTCCGGCCCCCGGACAGTAGTTTTAGGGAGAGGGGACTAGTTTAGATGTGCTTATAACAGTCCTACTCATCCCACCCTCCTGGACACTGAGATTGGGAGCGTGGGGAAGAGTTCCCCACACCCAAGACCCTCCACCCTCACCTCCTCTCTGCTTGCCAGAGGCCACAGAGCCTGGCATGAGCTGGGACCCAGCTCCCCACCCAGGAACTGCAGGAAGATCAGCTCTGAAGCCCATCCAGACAGAAGCCTGAGGCCCGGGCACTGCCCTTTCTGCAGAGGGTCCCAGCCTGGGCCTGGCCCCTGTCCTGTGAACACTGGCCCTGTCCGCACAACCTCCGCTAAGGACTGACCCTGTCTGGAGGGCCCGACTCTGCATCTTCCAATTAACCAAATCCAAATTAAAGTAATTGCAAATCCTATAATAACCCGCACCAAAGAGGAAGACAGGCATAGGTCAGACTCATATCCTGTGGCCTGATTTGAGTCAGGATTGCCAGAAGTTCACAAATTGTTTGCACATTCGCATGAGAAATGAAAGGGAGAACTGGGAAAGAATATCCCCTGCAAAAGAGTGTTTTGCAGGGCCAGCGCAATGTAACAGTGGATCGGGCATTTGCCTGGCACCCAACTGACCTGAGTTTGATCCCCGGCACCCCACACGGTCCCCCAAGCCCACCAGGAGTGAACCCTAAGTGCAGAGCCAGGAGCAAGCCCTGAGTGCAGCTGGGTGTGGCGCAAAAACCAAACCCGAAAGAAGCGTTTCTCTACAGAGAGTGGGGGCACAGGTGCTTCCCCGCCGGGGCCCCCAACAGGACAGGCCACTCTCTGGGCACCCAGTGCTCTCTGGCCCGGCTTCGTCTGTCCTCCTTACCCTTCCCCATCTGGCTCTGCGACCTGCCCTCGTCAAGGCTGGGTGAGCCTCTGACAGGGGTGTGTCGAGAGCCGGGCGGGCGTGGGCGCGGGGTGCATGGGGCAAGCCCTCCCATTCAGGGAGGGGATTACCGGGATCCCCAGGTCTTACTCGCTCTCAGCCCCAAACCTGACATGCTGTGTGAGAAAACGCCACCGCCCACCCCGGCTGGATCACTTTGCCTCGGTTGCCCTGCTGGGCCTGAGTCACGCTCTGAGGAGTCAGGGCCAATTAGGGGATCCAAAAGGACCAAAAAGGTCAGTGTGTGGGGCAGGGCACGAGACGGTGTAGAGGCTGAGCCGGGCGAGGGGTCTAGGCCCAGGTCTCCTCTCCAGGGCCAGAGCAGCCTCTCCTGACACCCACCCTGACAGCGGGAGGAAATTCCTGCCACCCATACTTCATGTGTTGGGGCTGGAGCAATAGCACAGCAGGGAGGGCGTTTGCCTTGCATGCGGCCAGCCCGGGTTCAATTCCCAGCATCCCATATGGTCCCCTGAGCACCACCAGGGGTGATTCCTGAGTGTAGAGCCAGGAGTAACCCCTGTGCATCCCCGGGTGTGACCCAAAAAGAAAAAAAACTTCATGTGTTATAGGGTGCAGAGAGCAGCCCGGGGGCTCCCAACGCAGCCGCTTCCAGCAGTTTCCCCAGGGAGAGGCCCCAGCTCCTGAGACCTGCGTCCCCCAGCTCATGCTGGAGCTGCCATCAGCTCCGTGGTGATGGGGCTACCTGCTCAGCACTCAGGCCTCAGGTGCGACTCCCATAACATTGCTCGTTCCAGGCTGGAGACGTGGTACAGCTGGTGGGGCACTTGCCTTGCTCGCAGCTGAGCCGGGTTCCATCCTGGCATCCCATATGGCTCCCTGAGCACTCCCAGGAGTGATTCCTGAGTGCAGAGCCTGAAGGAACCCTTCAGCATCACTGGGTGTGTCCCAAAAACAAGCAAACAAAAAATTGTTTGTTCGTTGAGTTTATTCTGCCCTCTGAAGTTCTTCCCTGACTCAGCCCCCATCTTCTCCCCCCGGAAAATAAAGTGTTTGGAACTAGATGGTTTCCGACCTCCCTCCCGGCTTCTGCGCCCCCTTCTCTGCTTCCTTTCCCCCGCAAGCAGCAAGACGTGTGGGGAGAGACTTCAGGTTCCCGGAGCAGAGCGTTGTGCTCCTGTGGCCTTCCACAGGCCGCCCGGCCACCCGGGCCTCGGTTCCCTCCTCAGGTGGGGCGCTCAGAGCTGTCCAGCCCCAGCTGTGTGGAGACCACCTGGGTGAGGTCACCATAACCTTTCAGGGACCCGCTGTCCTTCGCCAACAGCATAAAGGAAAAGGCAGGGGTCCCGGTTGGCTGCTTCTCTCCAGAGGTGACCTGGGGTCACCGGGTCAGCCAGGAGGAAGAGCTGATGCTGCTCAATGCTGGGCCTTTGCAGCCCTAAGCCGCGGCTTAGAGCTTGGCCCGGAACCCAGCCTGCCGTTCCCAGGAGCCCGCGGGGAGCTTGCTGGCTTGCCAGGTGGAGGCTGGCCCGGGGTCCCAGACTCGGGCATCCAGATGGGCTCACTCCAGCCACAGCCCCAAAGCTGCCCGGAAGGAGGGGAGGCGGGACCCTCCAACCAGACACACGGACTTGCTCGTGGGGCGGGTGGGGGCGGGATCCCGAGGTGTGGTGTGGCCTGAGGGGGTGGGGCTGTACAGAGAGGAGAAAGTGGGGTGCCTCTGGGGTGGGGGAGCAACGAAGGGTCAGTGCCATCAGGTGAGTAGGGGGCAGCTCCTGCCGGAGGGACAGGCAGCTGTGTGGACGCCCCAAGCCAGCACAGGCTGGCTGAGAGCTGACTTCCAGGAGCGTGTGCCTCACCTGTCGAAGGGGGACCAGGTGTCCCCCTGCCCGGATTCTAGGGCTGCGAGCAGGTCACAGGGAACCCCATGCCCTCGTGAACACCAAGGTCTGGGTACAGTGTGGATTTGACGCCTGGGCGTGAGGGTTCGGGGGGAAATGATCGGGGTCAAGGAGCAGAGAAGCCAGGAGGTCAGGCACAGGGGGCTAAGAGCCCTCCTACGCCATCTTCCCCCACACTCCCACTTTCACCCGGGGGAATGGGCCCAGAGAAGTAGAGGAAACCACCCAAGGCCACACAGCTAGTAAAAGGCAGCGCTGGGACGTGAAGCCAGGGGTGCCCGGCTCCGAGCCCTGGATCTACGGGCTGATGCTGCACCGTCAGGCTCCAGCCCGTGGGGAGGGCTCAGGCCATCGGGGGAGGAGCTGAGTGATAGGCAGTGGCCCAGGGGCCAGGGTGGCTCTGAGAGGAGCTGGAGAGAGACAGGGAGGGAGAGGAGGAGGGAGAGGAGAGAGGGGAGGAGGAGGAGGAGGGGAGAGGAGGAAGGAGTCGGCGCGCAGGCCGGGCCCGCCTGTGCCAGAGCCCTGGCTGGCAGTTCGCCCGGAGCGGAGACGAGCCACACACACACCCAGCTGCCGTTGCCGTTTATTGAGACCCTCGCGGGCACAGCCAGGGCAGGAGCTGCAGGCGGCGCAGGGCCGGTGGGTCTGGGCTCCGGGGCAGGCGCAGAGGAGGCGAGGGGGGTCCAGAGCCCGGGACATCCAGCCTCTCCTGGCGGCTGAGGAGTCAGCCCACCTCACCCAGGCCCGCGTGCTCCCCGCTCTCCGGAAGCAGGGGGAACCCTGGGGAGGCAGGGCCGGGCAGGGGTCTGCGGGCGAACACGGACCCCCGCTCCTGGGGGGGAAGGGGGGAGGACAGCAGGGAGCACGGGAGGGGGCTGCAGAGGCGGGCACTAGTATCTCCGGCTGGACGTCTTGACCGTGGTGGTCTTCCGCAGGATGGAGGTGCCCCCAGAGCTGGGCCCTCCCTTCACGGTGCCGTAGCCGACGTTGCTGCTGAATCCGCCCTTGCTGGCGCCCCCACTCCCGCCCAGGGACATGCCGCCCCCGTAGCCTCCGGCGCTGCCGCCGCACACCGTGGTGGAGTTGCCAGTCACCGCTGCAAGGCAAAGGGTCTGCGTGAGGCCCGGACAGCACGACAGCCGGGCGCTGGCCTTGCTGCAGCTGACCTGGGTCCAACCCCCTGGCCCTCATATGGTCCCACGACCCCACCAGGACTGATCCCTGAGCACAGCTAGGACTGGGCCCCACAAAAAAAAAAAAATAGGTCTGGGTGAGGCAGGACTCCAGCTGGGAGAGGGCTAGGAAGCTTCCAGAAATCGGCAGGGAGGAGAACACTGTTGGGCAGCAGGGCCATGAGGGAGCCCCGGCTTCCTCCCCAGTACCTCATGCTCCCCTGAGCACTGCCAGGAGTGATCCCTGCCCCTCTCTGCAGCCCCAGAACGTTGCTGGGGTAGCCCCCAAATAAGAGAAGAAGCCACGTGAGGAAGCTCGTTCTCTGGGCCCCCCGGCCCTCCCTTCTGGGGCCAAGCAGAGGAGGGCTGTGACCCGACCCACGGGTGGGGGGGGGGGGGCTGGGTAGGGCGGGACGGCAAATACTCACAGATGCTGACGGCACTGGGGCACTCTCCGGACATCCTGGGGAGACAGGCGGGCCGGGAGAAGTCAGGGTCAGAGGCCGCGAGCCCCAACCATGCCTCCTGCTCTCCCCCCAGCCAGCCCACCGACAGGCCGAGGGTACAGGCCACCCGGGGGAGCAGCACGGCAGAGGCCACTCACTGCCCAGCCCCAGCTCCAGCCCTGCTCCCCGGTGGGAAATGGCCCAGACAGTCAGCGGCCACGTGAGGGGCTGACAGGCTAAGGGGCTCCCCTGGGGACAGGGGAGTTCCTCAGCGTCCCCGGGACCAGGACCTGGAGGGGAAAGTGACCTGTCCAGCAGATGTCCCTGGAAAGTGTAGTACCCAGGAGAGGACGTGACCCCAAGGGGGTGTCCTTGGGATGAGTCTGGAGCCCAGACCTCGCTCCTCCCTCCCTCCCTCCTATGGGAGGCGGGAGGTGGGAAGGCCCTGGGGAGGTCAGCTGGGGGCGGGGGGGGGGGGGGGGGCCTCACCGGCTCTCCTCGCCCTCCAGCAGCTTCCTGTAGGTGGCGATCTCCACGTCCAGGGCCAGCTTCACGTTCATCAGGGCCTGGTAGTCGCGCAGCAGCCGGGCCAGGTCCTCCTTGGCCTGGTGCAGGGCCATGTCCAGGTCCCCAAGCTTCTTCTGTGCGTCCTTCAGAGCCAGGTCCCCACGCTGCTCCGCCTCCGCGATGGCCGTCTGCAGCTGCTGGCACTGGCCGGGAGGGAGCCGGGTTAGAAACATCCTCTATCAGAGGGTTCACATTCACGTCTCCGCCCCCAGCCAGCATCACCGTCCTATACACACACACACACATGAATACACACATGCACACACATACATGTACATGCACACATGCAAACATGCACACAAACATATGTATGCACACACATGAACACATGCATGCACACACATGAACACATGCAAACACGTGCAGGCACACTTGGACACATGTATACATGCCTGCACATGCACATATATGCACACGCACACATGCACACATGCATGTATAAGCAAATACACATGTGCACACATATGCACAAACACATGCGCACACACAGATACACACATGCATGCACACGCACATATGACCACTGCTGCAGCTGAATGTGGACTAAGGGAAGCATCTGCCAAGGAGACACTAATCCACCAGCGACTCACGTAGCACCCAGGACCAGTTGCTGGAGTCTAACATGAACACTGCCTGCTGCCCTTCAGCCCCGTGTCTCAGAGGAGACAAATGAACAGGAGCAGCCTCACTCTGAACCAGAGTCTCCGTTCAGGTCTGCAGGGAACATAAACTCTTGCTTTGGTTTGGTTTAGTTTTGGTCACACCCAGTGATGCTCGGGGGTTACTCCTGGTGCTGCACTCAAGAATTACTCCTGGCAGTGCTCAGGGGACTATATGGGATGCCAGGGATAGAACCCGGGTCAGGCGCATGCTAGGCAGTGCCCCACCACTGTACCATGGCTCTGGCCCTGAGAGCCACACTCTAGTCAAACCCTCAGTGGAGCTGGCAGTGGTGCCAAGAGCCTTGGACTCCGAGCCTGGGGTTTGGCCTCCTGGAGATGAGATCCAGCTCCTTGGGGAATGTGTCCCACCTACTCTACCACTGATCTACTGTGTGGCCTTGGACAAGTCTCTTTCCCTCTCTGGGCCTCAGTTTCTTCTTTGGCAATAGGAGTGTATTGATCTTGATGGCCCAGCATCGCCTGGCCTACCCGCTGTAGTATCGCTCCAACCAACAATGCTAACTTAACAGGTTGCTTAAGTTAACTGGGCAATAAACAAGACAGAAATCATCAGGAGAAGAACAGAATGTCCTTAGAAGCCAGGGAGGACCACCCCAGACTGACCATGAGAATACTGCCACACACACACTCACACACACACTCACATGCACTCACACACACTCACACTCACACACGCACTCACACACACACACTCACTCACACACACGCACTCACCACTCACACACACACACTCACACACACGCACTCACCACTCACACACACACTCACACTCACACACACACTCACACACACTCACACAAACTCACACATTCACACACACTCACACACACATTCACACACACACACTCACCACTCACACACACACACTCACACACATGCGCACTCACACACGCACTCACCACTCACACACTCACACACACATATACACATGCACATATACACATGCATATGCACACACTCACACACTCACTCACACACACACACACACACACACACACAGACTCCCACCCGGAGACTCACCTGCTTCTTGACCGCATCCACCTCCCCCTGCAGCCTCTGCACGGTGCGAGTAAGCTCAGAGATCTCATTCTTGGTGTCCCGCAGGTTGTCACCGTGCTTCCCAGCTGTCACCTGCAGCTCCTCATACTGGAGGCCAAAGAGAAGTGGTGGACGGCCTTGGTTCCAGGCCCGTGTGGGTAACCCCTGGCCCCAGGACCCCCTCAGGGCCGAAAGGCTGGATGTGTGTGAGCCCAGGGGCGCAAGCCTCCCGGGGTGGGGATCCTTTGTGTCCAGCCTCCGTGTGTCGCCCTGAGCCCGCCCCTCACTCACCTTGGAATGGTACCAGGCCTCGGCCTCAGCCCGGCTCTTCTGCGCAATCAGCTCGTACTGGGCCTTGACCTCGGCGATGATGCTGTCCAGGTCCAGGCAGCGGTTGTTGTCCATGGACAGGATGACGTTGGTGTCAGACACGTGGGTCTGCACTTGGCTCAGCTCCTGCAAAAGCGGAGAGAGCTGCTACCAGCGCACCAGGCCCGAGGTGGTGGGGGTGGAGGGGAGGTTGCAGGGAGGGGGGCAGGTACCGGGCTTCCCCAGGCCCCCCAGAGCCTGAGCTTTCCCTTCCACCATCCTGCAGGGAGCTGCCACTTCAAGGAAAGGCCTCGGTCCCTCTCGCTGAGAAAGGGCTCCTGCTCTTACAGGCGGCTCTGTGAGCCTTTGCTGGCTTCCCAGACATCACAGCAGTGGTGAGGGGGAGATGCCTCAGGCCCTGAACTGCCCGACTCCCTGGGTCCCAGGGAGCCCTGGAGGCAGGCCTGGGCACAGCTGGCCCACACGGTTTTCCATGCAGATTGTAGAAATCTGGTCAAGGCCACTGGCAGCCAGGAACTGAGCCTGGCCCTGATCCCAGCCAGGGCCACACGTCAGCCTGGTAACAGGTCGCTGTCCACTCACAGCAGTCCTGACGGTAGGGTGGCCAGGGAAGAGGCTTGCACGGGGGACAGCATACATGTGAGGTCACCCAGGCTGAGGCCATCAGTCTCAGGGTAGGCTTGAAGCAGCACCGAGTGACTGAGCCCAGAAGCTTCCTAGGAATGCTCAGCAGACGGCAGAAGGCAGGATGCTCTCCGCCTCCCGTGTGCCCCGGCCAGCAGCCCCCAGCCCCGTCATGGAGGCGGCTCTGCCCACTGCTCCTGTGTTCAAGGCCAGCTCAAGGCTAGGGGTCACGTCTGCTCATGGAGCCCGGAACAGCCCCTGAGCATCATGGGAAATTATAGGAATAACCTGTGGTATTTGACACAGATTCCAAACCTGACCTGAGTTTCTTCTAGTATGATCAAGAGCGTCTTTTCTCTAAATAAAACTGGACTGTGGTTTCTCCATAGAGAATGACTTGGGGAGCTTAACATGGGGAGCTTTCCTTCTGTTTTGCAAAGCAATTTCTGCCTTGTTGATTGCCTGGTTAACTTAAGCAACCTATAAAAAGTTAGCATTGTGGGGCTGAAGCAATAGCACAGCGGGTAGGGCATTTGCCTTGCATGCGACCGACCCAGGTTCGATTCCCAGCATCCCATATGGTCCCCTGAGCACCGCCAGGAGTAATTCCTGAGTGCAGAGCCAGGAGTAACCCCTGTTCATAGACAGGTATGACCCAAAAAGCAAAAAAAAAAAAAAAGTTAGCATTGTTGGGGCCCGAGAGATACTGCAGTGGGCAGGACATTTGCCTGGCATGTGACCAACTAGGGTCAGATCTCCAGCAACCCCGGGCTCCCCTGAGCACTACCAGAAGTGATCCCTGAACACAGAGCCAGGAGTAGACCCTGAGCACCACTGGGTGTGGCTTAAAAACTAAAACAAAACCCCAAAAATGCATTGCAAATGATATAAATTAGCAAAAACTTTTCTGGAAAACAAAATCATTCATCTGCTGAGTGCTTCACCAACCCCCAAAAGGGATAGAACCTTCTCTCCCAAGTCAACACCCCCGTTGTATGGCTGGTCCCCGCCCGAACTCCCACGCTGGCCCTCCAGGGCAGCCAGCTAGGTGATAAGACTCCTAAGAGCAACTGTTGGCTGCTGTCAGCCGGGGCCTGGCTGCTTCTGTCTCATTCCCGGCAGTCAACTCATCCAGAATCCCAACAACTCTTAAGTGGGGCGCCCAGGCTCAAATGCGGGGAGCCTGATCACAGAACCTGAGACATGGAGAACATCGGGCATGACGAGGAGCTAAAGGGGCCCACGAGAGGTGACTCAAGCAGGAACTGGAGTTCACAGGAGATCCCGCAACCCCAGCCTCCAGCCAGAGTGAGACCACAGAGATGCTTTCCTGCCCCCTCAGGTCCGCCGAGGTGGTGGTCGGCTTTCTGGGTTTCCTCGAGGTGTGGCCTGACCTGAAGCAGACCAAAAGGTCTCATTGTTCATGGCTCATGAAGACTCTCATGCGCCAAGTGGCAGGAGGGCAGCCTGACCCCCACAGAGGCATGAGGAGGCAAGAAATGTGGCAGGAACGACCTGTGGCCCGGCTTAGAGTACCCCGTCCCTTCGTCATTCATCCTCCCTCGTCACTCGATGCCAGCACACCTGCTCCTCCCCAAACTCTGTGCTCAGAAGGTCGAAGGAATCTCCTCCGCACCTGTACAGGCAGGCCCCCGCCCCCCTCCAACCTTCCCCAATGCTCACAGGAAGGCTCAGGCCCAGCCCGGTCCATGGGCAAGACCCAGCTGTCATCGCACACACTCAAAACAGGACTGCAGACCCCCCCTACAGGGTCCTGGCTGTCACGCCTACGAAATGCCTCCGGGTGCCCTTGGAGTGCATAATGGCCATGATCCAGAGACTCACAAATGAATCTGGGAACCGAGCAGCTCACTACAAAGATGTCTCCAGACCCAAAGTCATCCCAGATAGAGAAGGGAACACCAAGTAATATATGATTGGAGATCCTGCCGGGAAGGGAGATGCGTCCTGAAAGTAGACTAGAGACTGAACAGGATGACCACTCAATACCCCTATTTCAAACCACAACACCCAAAAGGAGAGAGAGATATCAAATTGGAATGCCCCGCCACAGAGGCGGGGTGGGGTGGGGGGATGGGATTGGGGGGGTGGGAGGGATACTAGGTTCATTGTGGTGGAGAATGGACACTGGTGGAGGGATGGGCTCTTGAACATTGCATGAGGGAAAAACAAGCACAAAAATGTGTGAATCTTTAACTGTACCCTCACTGTGACTCACTAATTAAAAAAAATAAATTTAAATTTAAAAAAGATGTCTCCAGACCCCACTTACTCAAATTTTTAGAATTCCAGGGGCATGAGAATTCCAGGACATCTCTTGCTATTATTCATAACAAGCAAAATAGATTATCTAGAATCTGCCTGTTGGGCAGGCTCGAGTGGTGGTGGGAAAATTCAAAATAATGGTGTGGGAAGGTGTAAAGGTGGTGGGGTTGGTGTTGAAATATTTAATGTAACCCTCTATTGTGAACAACTGTATGAAAATAAAATTTAAAAAAGAAAATCAAAAGACTGCAGACCCCACCCACCCATCCAAAGACAAGAACTGTCCTGTGTCCCTGTAGAAGGTTCTCGAACAATCTCCACCCGGCAGGGACAGGGGGTGGAGACGTTGGGACCCGGGGCACTACCTGTAGGTGGGGTACATAAATAAGATGTAGGGGGTTGGGGGCGGGAAGGAAGAGGCGGAAAGGCCAAGCAACTCATCTGCTCGGTCCACTGTCTCTTTCCCATCCAGGCAAACAGGAACCAAACTGGAAGGGGAGGATGCTTGAGAGGAAATGGAAACCCAAAACAAACACTGTGTGGGAGAGCCCTTGCCCAAGCCAGATAAGCAGTTTCTCCTGGGAAAACACGCAACCCTCGAGGCCCCCCAGACACCCCACCAGTGCCGTGAGAAACATGGAGAGGAGGGGAGGTTCCAGACCCCCAGACACAGCCGATGTCTGGCACTTTCAGAGATGTCTCTAACTTAAACTTGGTTCCAAGCTACAAATCTCTGGAAGGGGTCCTAGAAGGGGTGCACAAGGCACAGAGTGGGCCACAGCTCCCCAAGGAAGAGTCAAGCCCAGTGGATGTTATTTTCTTCCCGTCTTTCCCCAAACTGCTAAAGGACTGCCGTGGGCATCGGCTGACCAAAACTGCCACCACTGTCTTGAAAACAAGACAGAAAATGTGGGTCCACAATCTCACCTGCAAATAAATAAATAAATGTAGCACTGTAGCACTGTCGTCCCGCTGTTCATTGATTTGCTCGAGCGAGCACCAGTAACGTCTCCATTGTGAGACTTGTTACTGTTTTTGGCATATCGAATATGGCACAGGGAGCTTGCCAGACTCTGCCATGCGGGGGGATACTCTTGGTAGCTTGCCGGGCTCTCCAAGAGGGGTTGAGGAATTGAACCCAGGTCAGCCGCATGCAAGGCTGTCCTACCCTCTGTGCTATCACTCCGGTCCAATTTTTTAAAAAAATTAAAAAAAAACAAAACAAAGAATCTCACCCACATCTTCAAAGCCCCCGTTTCCTGGGATCCCTCCTGGGTTCTGTGATTGACACGCCCCTCCACCCTCACCCAGTTGTAGCTGTCCCTTTCTACCCACCTCTAAGCCCTCATCCTGTGGCGTTACAGAGTGCTCAGTGGAGCAGAGAAACCCAGCAGCACCGGCACTGCCTCTTCTTTCTTATTCTGTCTAACTTGCTTGCCTTCTAACTCCCTTCCTCCCTTCCTTCCCTCCTTCCTTCCTTCCTTCCTTCCTTCCTTCCTTCCTTCCTTCCTTCCCTCCCTCCCTCCCTCCCTCCCTCCCTCCCTCCCTCCCTCCTTCCTTCCTTCCTTCCTTCCTTCCTTCCTTCCTTCCTTCCTTCCTTCCTTCCTTCCTTCCCTCCTTCCTTCCTTCCTTCCTTCCTTCCTTCCTTCCTTCCTTTCCTTCTTTTTTCTTACTTTATTTGTTGCTTGCTTTCTCTCTTTCTTTATCTCCTTCTTCCTTTCTTTCTGGTTTTGGGGCCTCACCCAGTTGTGCTTATAGCTTACTCTTTTGCATTTTTTTTTTTGCTTTTTGCTTTTTTGTCTTTTGCTTTTTTGCAATGCACAGGGATTATTCCTGGCTTTGTACTTAGGAATTACTCCTGGTGCTGCTAGAGGGACCATATGGGATGCTGGGAGTCGAACCTGGGTCGACCTCATGCAAGGCAAACTCCCTACCCGCTGTCCTACTGCTCCAGCCCCAAGCTTACTCTTCATTCTGCGCTCAGGGATCACTCCAAGAAGGACTCAGGAGACCATGTGGAGTGCTGAAGAGCAAACCCTAGCTGGGTTCCATGCAACATGAGCACCTTCTCCACTGTACTAATTCTCCAGCCCCCCAAAACTGCCTTTCCAGTGGCTGTGGGCATGTCCTTCAGAGCCTGACTAGGTGACCCTTATTATGAATTGTTCTGAGGATTATGTCAAGCTTAGCACAGGGGCTGGCCCATCAGATGCACGGCATTGAACCAGCGGTCATTGAGTGTCAATGACACGGCACTGGAGCATTGAGACCTGGCCTCCAGGGCAATTCCCAGTGCCCAGGTCACTGTCCCTGTCCCTCAACCAACTCACCATCTCATACAGATGAGTCAGAAACTCGATTTCCTGGGTCAAGCTGCCCACTTGGCCCTGCAGGTCCATCCGTCCCATGTAGGCGGCATCCACATCCTGGGGGACAGGGGACAGTGGGCAGACAGTTCAGTGTCCAGACTCTTGTTCTGCTTTGAGTCACCGGGCAGCTGAATGACCACCTGCCCTCCCCCCCCCATCACCCTTCTCACCTTCTTGAGCACCACAAAGTCATTCTCTGCGGCTGTGCGCTTGTTGATTTCATCCTCGTACCTGGTTCATGGAGAAAAATCAGGTCATGCTCTGCCCTGTTCACAACCTCAGACCCAGTTAGCCGAAAGAAGCCAATGAGACCGACACTGGCCAAGAACATCTGTTGTTCTCCAACGCAGCAAACCAGAGGAGTAACTCACAAGGAGGTGGAGGGAGGGTCTCCTCTTTATTTAAATATTTCTCTCTGCCCCCTTTCAGAACAGGCACCAAATCTTTGCAATAACCTGACCATCAAAAGCAGCCAACTCCTTGGACCAGAGCCCTGAGGAGGAGGTAGAGGAGCAGGTGAAGCTGTGTCGACAGCGTCTCACCTTTGCATTGACTTTCAACAGTAGGATGGCACTTACGGCAACGAACTTCTCCCCGAGTGCTTTGGTGGAGACTTTAAGGCTTAGAAATTGCCATGATGAAGTTACCGGAAAAATTAGGGAAGATCAGTCCTTAAAGGTCCATAGCCACCATACTATGGAATCCCTGTCGGGCTCTTGATTCCAACAAACTATATTTACAACCTTATGAGCTATTTGAGAGCTTTTTTGAAGGTCTCAAGGAACCCAGGTGTGTGTAATCCCATCAACGGCCAACATCCAGAGACTTAAAAGCAAGCTCCCAGAAGCATGCAGCCACAAAGCAGCTGCGCAATATGTTATAACCTACTTCTCTCTCTGGGAGAAACCAGCAAGCTACTGAGAGTTTCCTGCCCACATGGGACAGCCTCGCAAGCTTCCCATGGTGTATTCATATGCTAAAGCCAGTAACAAGCTGGGTTCCCGGGCCCTGAAAGAGCCTACAATGTGGCATTGTTGGGAAGGACGAGTAGAGAGAGGCTTCTAAAATCTCAGGGATAGGACAAATGGAGACGTTACTGAGACCGCTCAAGAAATTTGACGATCAACGGGATTTTGTGATGAGACACTTGGGAAATCAAAACTAACTGAACTACTTGGTGGATATTGAGGAGCTGTTGCCTAAAACATGTTGGGTGTGGTGGTGGCCTTGTGATCATGTTTGACCAAGTTGTGCCACCAGGGAGGTACATGAATAGACCCGGTGAATATTCATGTATGAAATGAGATGATTTGCTGCGAGACTGTGAGGGAGGAGGAGAGGTGAGTCGGGGACAGATGAAACAAGGCCGACTCTGAGTTGGTCATTATCCAAGTTGGAGGGAGAGAACATAGAGCTTCATTGTCCCGTTCCTCCTGCCACATGTTAGTTGGTTTTTTAATGGCAGAAATAAGTGTGACAGTTCTCGAGGATGCAGCAGGTTCCGTTCTCAGCATGGGGGTGGGTGTCTGTCTGTCTGTGCAGTCCCCCAGGTGTTCCCCTGGAGAGATCACCACCACCCCCCGCCCTCTCCCCAGCCTGGGTGGCTGAAGCCCGCCTCACTTGGTCTTGAAGTCCTCCACGAGGTCCTGCACGCTCCTCAGCTCCGAGTCCAGCTTGCCCCGCTCACCCTGGAGGTTGTCCAGCTGCCTCCGCAGGCTATTCAGGTATCTCTCAAAGAGGGGCTCCAGGTTATTCCTGGTGACGCCTGAGTTCTGGCCCTGCTCCTGCAGCAGCGCCCACTTGGTCTCCAGCACCTTATTCTGCTGCTCCAGGAAGCGCACCTGAGCCAAGGCAAGAAGGACAGACGGGCCTCATCCCTGCGCACAGGTGGGATCATCTGCCACCCATCCCCACCACCAGGACGCCTCCAGAGTGGCAGGGCCTTGCAAGAAGGACTCCCTCCGCCGGATTAGACAGTCCACCAATGAAAAGGACCTATGGAGATGATGGACATAAAGGCCCAAATTTGATAAGCACCTTCCCCACAGTACTGACCACCAACTCTGCTTCTCAATGGCTGTGGGCATGTCCTCAGAGCCTCAGCCGGTGTCCCTGACTATCAGAATACCCATCTTGTAAGTCATTCCAAAGATTATACCAAAGGTTTAGCACAGGGTCCGCCCATCAGAAGCATTGAATCCAAACCAGTGGTCACTGGGCGTCAATGACACGGCACTGGAGCATTCGGACCTGGTCTCCAGGGCAATTCCCAGTCCCTAGGTAGCTATCCCTGCCTGTCCCTTGGCCAACTCAGCTCTCACACAGATGGTTCACTTGCTTGTTGAGTTAATCAAGTCCCTTGTCTTCGGGTCTTTCTCTGTCTTGGGTAAACTGAGCTAAATCAGTGTCTCTGAGTCCTAATTGTGTATCAAAATCCACCGTTAAAAATGCAGGTGCACATATAGAGTGCATGTGCGTGTGTATACACATGTGTGTATGTATATCTGTGTGTGCATATACACAGACATACATACAGAGGGAGAAAGGGTATATAACAAAATGTTAAAAATCGGTGAATCTGGATGAAAGTGTATTCAGTAGTGGAACACGTGATTCTGGCAACTTTCCTGTAAAGTTGAGGTGTTTGGAAGTTGGGTTCTTTTCTAAAACCGAGGCTCACCCTCATCTACAGACTTGAGGGCTCCTCGTGTGGTTCCACGGGGCCCCCTGTGATCCCTCTGCCCACCCAAGACCCAGGCTCCTCTCGGCCCCGGCTCCCAGGCTGGTCCTGAGAACATGGGAAATGGTTTTGACTTCAACCTCAGGGCCTGTCCCAGAGAAGGAGAAAGAGTCACTGGGGGGAAGGTGAGGCGGGTGGGCGGCTCGCCCTGCCCGCTGCTGCCAGTGCCTCCGGGGCCCGCCCCCTCAGCCCCGCAGGCCCACACACCGCACCGCAGGGTGAGCACCAGCAACACCTTTGGGTGCCCAGGACCATGGGGTCAGGAACCTGGGCTCCAAGCACTCGGATGAGCCTCAGACAAATCTCTCAAGTCAGCTAGGTAAGCCTCAGTGTTGTTTCCTCTCCTGAAAATGGGTACAATATCCCCTCCTTCGACTCCTCCTGGTCTCCCACGAGAAAGGGGGCAAGATGATCCCCGGGGAACCACTGAACCAAGGCATGCACCCCCACTAGGATGCTCCCCACATGGACACTCTGGACAGAGGTGGACAATGCCAGCCCTGTCAGCCTGGAGGCAGGAGAGCCCAGCCAGGGACAGAGCAAATGCCACGGCCCTGGGAAACCCCCCTCCTCGTGATTAACCTCACACCGAGCTAATGAGAACTAGAAGCCAAGGGCCAACTCGCCCTAAGACCACATCCCACAGGGGTCCTGATTATGTCTTTGTCCTCAGGCCTCCTCCCAGGCCTAGAAGACATGGGCCACTCTGATGGCCACTCCAAGCCACACTTCCCAGGGGGTGGCAGGGAGGACCCCACCATTGGAGTGAGCCATGAGACTGCCGTGTAGGAAGCCGGGATGAGGTGGGCCCAGCCAGCAGCTGGTGAGCAGGCGCCAACCGCCTGAGCAGGCTCCGTAAAGGCCCAGGAGGCTGTCTCCAGCCATCGCTCAGGTGAGAAGCCTCTAGAAGGTCATTCCTAGCTCCGCCTGCACACGCCCCGCCTGGGCCTCGGCGCACCTCTGCTCTCCAGAGCACCCACCTTGTCGATGAAGGAGGCGAACTTGTTGTTGAGCGTCTTGATCTGCTCGCGCTCCTGGGTGCGCACGCGCTGGATCTCGGGGTCGATCTCCACGTGCAGGGGCGTCAGCAGGCTCTGGTTGACCGTGACCTCTTGGATGCCCCCGGGGGGACAGACGGGCCCGAACGCCTGCCGGCCAGAGCCCACATAGGCCCCGCCGCCCAGGCCGAAGCCGCCCAGCCCGCGTCCCGAGGACGCCCCTCCGGCCACGCTGACCGAGATGCTCTTGCTGCCCCCCAGGTTGTAGAGGCTGCGGCTGCCGAAGCCGCCCAGGCTGGGCCCACAGCGGGCGCCCCCACCGCTGCCCCCGCTGCGGGACACGGTCACGGAGCTGAAGCTGGTGCGGGCCCGGGAGCCGCCCCCGCCGCAGGCAGAGTTGGAGCTGAAGCCCCCCTTGGTGGAGTAGGTCTGGCGCGACACGGAGGAGCGCATGGCTGCAGAGGGCCGGCGGCAGGGGGAGGAAGCGGGGAGCCGGGCCACGCGTGGCCTTTTATCTTTTCCTGGGGACGGGGCTGGCTCTGGGAGCCACACACACCCCTGCCCCATCGCCCCAGGACGGGGGGCGGGGCCCCGTGGGCTGTGGGGAGTCCCTGTCCCCCGGCAGGAGGGAGGGGCCCGTCCTGTTATCACCTCCCGAGACTGTCTGGGGTAGGATGCTGCCACAGGCACCACCTGCCCCCAGGGCCGTCCTCACCTGGAACGAGATGACACGGGCTCCCCCGCCGTGCCCACCACCGGGGGCTCCTCCCACCCAGCCCCAGTGGCCGCGCTCAATGGGGCTCTGTTCTGTGGGCTTTGTCCCAGGCCCCTGTCGCAAGCCAAGGCCCCGGGGCCCGGGGCTGTGCAGGTGGTGAGAGAGGCAGTGTTGGGCAACGGGCTGCTGGAGAGGGTGCCCAGGCCTGCCCTGTCCCACCCACCCAGCCCACGGTCTCACTTCTGGTAGTCCACGGTGGGCACAGGTGGGAGCATGGGGACTCGGCACGCCCCTGAAGGACCGCCTGCTAGGGGCACTCAAGGGTCTGGACCAGGGGGGTGGACGCGAAGAGGCCTCAGGCCTGGACTGCCTGGTGGGGAGTTCCCAGGAGGGGAGCACACACTTCCGGGGCTCGGTGGGTGATAAGGAGCTTCCAGCACAGCCTGAACGCCAAAGCCCTGCCTCACCCTGGTGGCTGGAGGGGACGCACCCCATCGAGACTGGACGTAGGTGGAGAGGCAAGACGCACGTGGGACCCCAGTCTCCCGGGGTCTGCAGAGCACCTCAACATTCCTGTCTCCTGTCCCAGGAGGAGCCTCGTGCCTGGCTCAGGGGTGGGGGGGTCCCGAGTCACCTCATAGCCCCCTCCGCACCCCACCTCAGGCTGCTGAGACCAAACCCCGGGGAGGGAGCAGAGGCACGCTGCTAGAGGGGGCCCCGGGGAGCAGCCAGCCCGCCTCGGCCTCATCCTGGCCCAGGAAGGCTGGAGAATGGGTCCACCCAGGCCAGACAAGTCTGGGAGGGGGGTCCTTGCCCAGGACTCTGGGAGCGGCTTCCTGCACATCCCACGGGGACAGAGATGCAGGGAGCCACAGTTCCTTATGCACAGGATGCTTTCCCCGCCCCCCGCCCCCCCCCCCCCCGCTATGGTGAGAGAATAGCAGGAGTGGAGAAAGAGGAAGTCCCTGAGTCAGGGGTCCTCAGGCAGTGCAGAGACCCTCTGGGCCCTTCTGGGCATCTGGTCTACCAGCAGCGCCAACAGACCTGCCTTTCCCAAAGCACCAGCAGCACCCGGCCTGCCACCCCAGCCTCCCACCACCCCCCACCTCCCCAGCCCGCCACCCCCGCCTGCATTCCCAGCTGAGCTGTCACTTCCCACTGACCTTTGCCTGCTGTCCCCACGGCTGTGTTCACTTTCTCAGCCTCCCTTATCTCTCCCCGTCCTGAGTGGGGGCCCCCTGCCCCGGGGAAGGGAGTGATGTCAGATGCCAGCTGGTGAGTCAGGCAGACAGGGGGTGGTGGGAGTAGTGGGGGAGCACTTGCCGCCCCTCCCTGAGACCAACATCCACGCACGGTTACTCAGTGCCCTGTTTCGGGCTTGTGCTGGCGACAGACACAGCACAGCCCAGACTCACTCTCTGGAACTCAGACACAGCAGAAGCCAGCCTCCTCCTCCCTGCAGCCACAGGCACCCTGACCTCCTGCTGCAGAAACCCCCACCAAAAGCCCGTGGAAAACCAAGCAAGGGGCAGTGAGGGGGTGTGGGGAAAACACTATTTTTATTGCACTGGCAGACCCAGCAGAGCTCCTGCTCCAAAATCTGGGCCCAGAACAAAGGCGAAAACTGTTTTATCGAACATCTGATCAGGATGGGGGCATTTGCAAGCAGCTGGCCGGGGAGGGCAGGGGAGATTCCCAAGGACATTGTTTTACAAAGCAGGGTCGGGACCACCTTGAAGACATGCGCAGGTGAGAGGCCGTTCCCACGTTACCAAGGTCACAGGGCAAGATTAGGACCGTCTCAAGGCCACCCCGAATGCTCTCCGTGGTTCTGCCGTCACCCGGGCTCAGCTGCCCCTTGGCAGCCTCCTCTCTCGGGTGCTAGCCCGTTTGGAACACGGGCAGGGATCTGCTTTCCTCATCACTCATCTGCAGGCCCTGGAGTGAGGGTGCTTGGGGGTTGACCCACCCAGTCCCGGCTGCTTCCTTCCCGGCCGCCACTCAGACCTCCGGACCCCCGAGGACCTGCTCAGGGTCGCTTAGGGGTTCCGGACAGGGGGCAGAGGGAGCAGGAGGCACTGGGGAAGTCCGCGTGGGACGGGAAGACAGGCACTTGGGGGTGACCCACGGGCTCCTGGGACACACAGGCCCCGCATATTCCTTGCCTCTCCACCTACGTCCGGGGAAAACCACTCATGGTGTCAATGGAAGCCACGGGCAGGCTGGGTGCTGACATGGGCGAAGAGAGTGGAGTGACGTGGGTGGCTCCCGGCCCGGAGAGCCCCTGTGGGAAACTTTCTGACTCCTGGTAATGCCGCCGTCAACACTTAGGGCACATGGTCATGGGGCAGGCCCTTGGCACGTGAGCATCTGCCACCATCAATACAACAGGCTAGGGGTGGGGAGAGACTGACCCAGCACTGCACTCCTGCCCTCCTGGCTGCAGCCCTGTCTCCTGTCACCCTCCGGGTGGCCGCGTCACGGCGCCCCCAGCCCTGTCATCAAGGCCCCCTTCTCTGATCTCCAGCACTACCCAGGGTGGGTCCAACATCCAGATTTTCCCAGCACTGCCCCAGTCCAGCCCCGGAAGTCTCATATCCCTGGGATACTTCTGGGCCCAGGACACCCCTGGGTTCTGGTCTGTCCCTGGGCTGGTGGTGGCTTTCCACCGTGGCCAGCCTGCCCCCTCCCACCTGCCCCTACCCCGTGAGAATCCTTCCATTAAACTCCATTGTACCCACCTGTCTTTTGTTGTTATTTGGGGTCCACACCTAGAGGTGCTCCAGACTTACTCCTGGCTCAGGGATCACTCTTGGGAGGTGGGGCGGGGCTCGGAAAATGACAGGGGGTGCTGGGGATCAAACCCGGGTTGATCACATGCAAGGCAAGTGCCCTGTCTTCGGTACTACCACCCTGGCCCAGCCCAACTTTCTTTGGCTGGTTTGTTTGTTTGGTTTTGCTTTGAGGCCACACCTGCTGGTGCTCAGGACTTACTCCTGGCCCCGTGCTCTAGAAGAGTGGCTGTTTCTCAGCCGCAAGCAGCTGATTAGTATGTGGCTGACCTGGGCTTGACTGCTGGCACCCCCTATGATCCCCGAGCACGGCCACTCTCCTGCCCTCCTAGTACTGGGCCGTGAGCCCTGCACCCCTGCTTTCTGCAGAGGAGGAAGAGCAAGACATTGCCAGCCTGAGGTTCCAATGGTCCCGGGCTGGGGTGAGCACCAAGGAGAAAGGAGGGTCGGGAAGAGGCCCCCCAGAGCCTGGCCCAGCTGGCAGCTGCTCCCATCCATCTCCTGCCCAGAGGCCCCAGCTAATAGAGAGCCTGAGTCCCGGACCAGAACTCAGCAGAAATGGAGCCCCGAGGACAACAGGTGCAGCCAGGCTGGGCTGGGGCTGGGGACGTCTGAGGGTCCAGGCAAAGGGAATTAGGGGGGCCTGCAGGAGGAAGGACATCTGTGAAGTCTCGGAAAGGAGGAGTCTGGGTGAGCAGACCTGCACGGGTCAGGAACGAAGCCTGCTGAGGGCTGTGAAACTGATGAGGAAAAGAGCCCCATAGCTGGAAGCTTGTGTCGTGAGCAGAGGGGAGAAGGCAGAGGGAATAGAGAAGGGATCACTGAGAAAATGATGGCGGGAGGAACCAGTCGGGATGGGAGATGCATGCCGAAGGTAGATAATGAACCAAACATGACCTCTCAGTGTCTGTGTTGCAAGCCATAGTGCCCCAAAGTGGAGAGAGAGTATGGGGAATATTGTCTGCCATGGAGGCGGGGGGTGGGAAAGGGGGGTATACCCGGGATATTGGTGGTGGGGAATGTGCACTGGTGGAGGGATGGGTGTTTGATCATTGTGAGATTGTAACCCAAACATGAAAGCTTGTAACTATCTCACGGTGATGCAAATAATTAATAACTAAATAAATAAATATACTAATACAAGGTAGGAAGCAAAAAAAAATTAAAAAGACCCCAGAGACACACAAATGAATCTCGGACCTGACAACTTGCCACAGAGATGGCCCTGGACTTTGCAAAAGGCCTTCCCCACCAGGCTGCTCCAGACGGGGGCAGGCTCTGTCCCTCCGCCTGCCCGCTAAGAGCCCCAGTGGTCACCATTTTCTAGAAGGCAGCCAGAAGCACCAGGTACAAGTTCGAGGTAGTGGCAAGTTGGCAAATCCCAAGTCTCTCGGGACAGGGGAGGAGTGGGCCATCCTTGTTCCCACCCCATGGGACACTGAGATGATGTCACATCCGCCCACCATCTACTTAAGCTCCCACATGGCCATGATCCAGAGACACACAGATAAATCTCTGACCCGAGCAACTTGATGCAGTGATTTCTTCAGACCCTAATTATTAAAATCTTAGAATTCCTTGAGTGCGCGGCCACTCTTGTGGCTGCACAATATTATATTATATCCATAACGAGCAGTACAAAACACATTGTCTAACATTGCATTTTTGGCAGGTATGAGGTGTGGTATGACTGATGTTGATTGTTGAAGCTAACTAAAGTAGAGAAAGAATACTTTGCAAATTGTCTGCCATCAGGCAGGGGGAGGTGTGGAATGGGGGTGGGGAATCTGGGGATTTTGGTGGTGGAAGGGATGGGTGTTAGATGATCAAAGTTCAAACATGAGATTTTTATTACTGTATCTCACAGTGAATTAATAAAAAATTTAAAAATTGGGGCTGGAGCAATAGCACAGAGGGTAGGGCATTTGCCTTGTACGCGGCCAACCTGGGTTCGATTCCCAGAATCCCATATGGTTCCCTGAGCACCATCAGGAGTAATTCCTGATTGTATGATCCAGGAGAATAACCCCTGTGCATTGCTGGGTGTGACCCAAAAAGCAAAAAAATTTAAAAAATTAAAAAATTGAAAAAGAAAGTAAACTTTATCAGTCTTAGTCAGCAAGTCCAATACACATTGATGTTCCATCATATATGATTGGATAATCAATACCTTAGAATAAAAAAAGAAATAAACATCCCTTTCATTTACAAAAAAAAAAAAAAGAAAAAAGACCCCAGCCCAGATTCCGAACAGACTAACACCAGAGAAAAGGACCTTTCAGGGGGCACCTGAGTCAGGGACACATGACATAACCATGGAGTGCCTTCGGGATGTCCTTGAGACGGTCCCAGTCTGGCTCCGGAACCCTGGTGACCTGGGAATGGCCTGTGATGTGCTCATGTCCTCGAGGTGGCCCAAACCCAGTCTTTCCAAACCACATGCATGGAAATGTCTACTTCTACACTCTACTTTCTACTTTCTACACCCCTGCCAGGGGCTGCAAATGCCCCATCGCTTCTCGGACAGACTAGAAAACAGAGTTCTCGTCTGTCCTGGGCCCAGGTTTTGGAGCGGGAGCTCGGCTAGGTCTGTTGGCATCATTAATATTGTGTTTTTCCTGTTTTAAGGCATCATGCCTGGTTCCCACTGGATTTGGGTGGGAGTTTCCTCAACAGAACCAGGGACTAGCTGTAGAGTTGGCTTGAGGTTCATTTTTTTGGTCTTGCATCTTCAGAAACCTTTCACTGTTGCATACTCAGAACATAACTGTTTTTGTAACCTCTGCTTTCCGGCCAGTGTCCTCACCTGGGCCTGTGACCCCAAGTTTGAGAAGCAGGGGCTGGCTGGGGGATGACACACCTTAGTGGGAGTTGGGAGTGGGGACAGGGCTTCAGACCACACAACGCAAAGTCAGACTGGGTGGCAGGTGAGCAGCTGGGACTTTATTGACCGGTGCAGAGTGCCCCAGAGCTGGCTGTGGGCAGTGGGCATGGAGCAGGGGGTGGAGGGACGGGGTGAGGGGTGGGAGCGGGGCCCTGAGGGTCCAGGGAGCCTGTGGGGGCAGGAGGCTGCTGGGTCACTCAGTAGATGATGGACGTCTTCAGACTCGACTCGACTGTCTTCTTCACAATGGTGTGGCCGCCGCAGCTGGCGTTGGAGCTGGAGCCGGAACCGGACACAGAGCAAGAGCCCAGCAGGGAGTCCCACCCTGGGCCGAGCGAGGCCCCGGAGCCCCCCTTCACGATGCTGGTGCAGCTGGAGCCAAAGTCGCCTCTCCTGCCTCCGCGGCCACAGGTGCCCCCCAGGCCAGCGCCGAATCCCCCGCACGCAGAGGCACCGCCTCCCCCGACAGCTGCCAAGAGACACAGAGTCAGGGTGGGGTTCTCGCCTCCCCACACAGCCCCTCTCCCCAAGCCCCCCAATACTCACAGATCGTGACCTGGTTGCTGCACTCCCCAGACATCCTGGCAAAGAGAGACGGGAGAAGAGGCTAAGAAGGAGCCAGAGAGTGGATCCCCTAGGGGAGCTATTTGATCATTCGGGGGGACCCCCGCCCTGTGCTCAGGGAATGGAGGGCTGAATATTTGAGCCAGCAATGAATGCTGCTTGCACCCAGGGGTGCTGAGGCCGGGGAGGCCACCCCGCAGGGCTGGGGCTCCTTGCCCATGTGCGGTGGTTCCCTGACTCCTCAGCTCTCGCTCCAGCCCCAGTGCTCAGGGCGTTTAAGCCTCTGGGAGCAGCTCATCTAGCCAGGAAAAGCTTCCAGCCCTCATTTGAAACCTCAACCAACAGAATGTCACTGTCATCCCATTGTTCTCGAGCGGGCACCAGTGACGTCTCCATTGAGAGACTTGTTGTTACTGTTTTTGGCATATCGAATACGTCACGGGTAGCTTGCCAGGCTCTGCCATGTGGGCAGGATACTCTCGGTAGCTTGCCTACCGAGGGGTGTAGGATCGAACCCGGGTCGGCTGCGTGCAAGGCAAACGCCCTACCACTGTGCCATCGCTCCAGCCAACAGAATGACTCTCCACACCCGGGCAGCTGCCCGGCCCTCACCGGCTCTCCTCGGCCTCCAGCAGCCTGCGGTAGGTGGCGATCTCCACGTCCAGCGCCAGCTTGGTGCTCATCAGCTCCTGGTAGTCGCGCAGCAGCCGGGCCAGCTCCTGCTTGGCGTCCCTCAGGGCAGCCTCCAGCCCGGCCAGCTTGGCCTGTGCGTCCTTCACGGCCGCGTCCCCGCGCTGCTCCGCGTCGGCCACGGCGTCCTGCAGGCTGGAGTTCTGGGGAAGGCGGAATGGGCGGCAGGAAGGGTCAGTGAGTCCAGCACCACTGCTCCCTGGGGGGGTCGGCCGGAGGCGGGGGAGGGTCTCTGTCCCACGGCCCCCTCCTCTGCTATGGAAAGACACTGCTGAGGGGAGCACACAGTGCCCCCCATGGCCCCGCCACCTGCAACATGAGACGGTGGCCTTCCTGAGGAACAGGGTCTGTGCGTGTGTGTGGGCTACGGGTGTCGAGAGGGAACCCCACGGCCACTAGGCTGAACCCTAAACTCAGACTGGGGTCCCCAGAGGAAGATGCATTGTGAGGGCAGAGACGACACAGTAAGTGATGCAGAAACCCCTGGGAACTGGGTCCTCAGGGACAAGCACGGCCCCCCCACCCCCAGTTCTCCAGAAGGAGTCCCCACAGGCCCCACTCAAGACTCCCAGACCCCCAGAACTGAGGAATGGACCACGGGATCTCCATATGTCACAGGCCCCGGTGACACAGCCGGTGTGTGAGCAGGAAAGACACCAGGAGACTGATGTGGTCCCAGCCGGTCACATGTGAGCACCACGGCCACCCCCATGAGCCTCCTCCTCCTCCGGCTCCTCCTCGTTCTCCTCTTCCTCCTCCTCTTTCTCCTCCTCTTCCTTCTTCTCCTCTTCCCTCTCCTCCTTCTCCCATTCCTCCTCCTTCTCCTTTTCCTCCTCCTCCCTCCTCCCTCCTCCTTCTTCCCCTCTTCCTCCTCTTCTTCCTTCTCCTCCTCCTCCTTCTCTTCCTCCTCCCTCTCCTCCTCCTTCTCTTCCTCCTCCCTCTCCTCCTCCTCCTTATCCTCCCTCTTCTCCTCTTCCTCCTCTTCCTCCTCTTCTTCTTCCTCTTCCTCCTTCTCCCCTTCCTCCTCTTTCTCTTCCTCCTCCCTCTTCCCCTCTTCCTCCCCCTCTTTCCCCTCTTTCTCCTCCTTCTCCTCCTCCTTCTCCTCTTCCTCATCCTCCTCTTCCTCTTTCTCCTCTTCTTCCTTCTCCTCTTCCTCTCCTTCTCCCCCTTCTTCTCTCCCTCCTCTTCCTCCCCCTTGAGATGAGCATAGCCGGGATGTACCCAAGCACCACAGTCACCGAGTGTGACCCTGTGAGTGGCAGAGGAGCCCCGTGGTTCCACAGCGTGTGGGAACCGTCATCTCGGCTGTGTTTTCGTTGGCAACAAAGGGTAGAGCCAGGAGTAGGCCCTGAGCACTGCCAGGTGTGGTCACATAACCAAAAGGAACGGGATTTCACATCAACCCAGGGAGGGCCCTGGGGCAACGGCGCGAGAGGGAGAGCGTCAGCGGCCTCAGAGCCCTCACCTGCGTCTTGAGAGTCTCAATCTGACTCTGCAGCTTCTTGATCGCCTGCTGCAGCTGGGAGATCTGGCCTCTGGTCACCTGCACGCTGTCCCCGCGTTGCTGCACGGACCTCTGCAGCTCCTGGTACTGAGGGGCAGAGGTGGGCTCATGCAGCAGCAGCCTCCCCGCCCCTGCTCCACGCCCCCCACCCCGTCCTCTGGCAGACGCTCTGGCCTGGCCTCCTTCCTGGAGGGGGACGTGCTTGTGCCCGCTCGGCCCCGGGGGCTTCCGCGTGGGGACCCGCAGACCCAGCCCTCCCTCCACCCGGCCCTGCACCTTGCTCTGGTAAGCCGCTTCCGCTTCGGCCTTGCTGGCCCGCGCGATCTCCTCGTAGCGGGCGCGCACCTCGGCGATGACATCCTTGAAGTCCAGGCAGCGGTTGTTGTCCATGGACAGGACCACAGACATGTCGCTGGCCTGCGTCTGGAGCTGGGCCTGCTCCTGGGGGGCAGACAGACTCAGTCCCACCGTCTGGCCCCTTCCCCCTGCAGGCCCCCAGGGGGTGGGGAGGTGGTAGGAGGACTTCCTGCACACACACGGTGGGGGGCTGCCTGGTGGTAGTGAACCCCCTCGGGGGGTGCTGTCCCCTCGGTGGACACAAAGCTTGCACAGCTGGGCACTAAGGGAAAGTGTCCCCAATTCTCCCCACCGTGCCCCTGGCTGGGCTGAGCTGCTGCCCACCCGCCGTGTCTCCCCAAAGACACCAGCGCGCCCCGGGCTCTAGGCAGCCCCTCTGCCCGGCCGCACGGCCCCTCCCTCACCTCCTTCGAGTCTCTGCCAACTCTGCGTCCTGCAAAGAGGCCTCCTGCGACCCCACCGGGCACAGCAGCCTCTGCCCTCACGCCTCCTTCCCAACGCTCCGCCCCCCAGAGCTCCGGGGACCCATGGCGTCCCAGACAGTTTGCCCGTCTGCAGACATCTGCCCGGGAAGACAGGCTCCGGGCTGTGTGTCCGGCCCCTCGCGAGCCGAGCTGTCCATCCTCGGTAACTCTGCCCGATGGCTGAGTGACGGCGTCCCCTGCAGCCCCGGGGCTCGGGGGGCGCTGCCCTCCCCCACCCCCTGCCCTCGGCCAAGCCTCACCTCCTCATACAGATGCTTCAGGAAGTCGACGTACACCCGGAGAGACTCGTGCCTGTCGTCCAGCTCCATCTTGCTCAGGAATACCCCGTCCACCTCCTGCAGAGAGGGGAGAGAGAGACTAGAGGCCTCTGTGTGGTCTTCGGGGGGGAGGTGCTCTCTCGTCCTCTCTGAGGTCCACCCGCACCCCCCACCCCCTCTCACCACCTCCAAAGACCCTTGCCATGCTGCACTCCCATTCACCTGACCAAACCACACCACCTCCAGGAAGCCCACCCGGCTCAATCCCAGCCAGCTCTGCTTCTTTCGTGCCTTTGGCATCCTCTCCAGCACGGTGAGTCCGAGAGTTTAGCACATGGCTCCTGGGACGCCTTGCCTGCATAGCTGTCCCACCTTCTTGGGGGCCCCCAGGGAGCATGCCAGTGGGGTCTGCGTTCAGAAGCCGCCCCTCTGGCTCAGGGCCGGGCTCTGTGCGTGGGGAGCCACTCGGCACCCTAGCGGGGTCACTGGCCCCCGCCCTCACCTTCTTAAGCACCGCAAAGTCATTCTCCACCGTGGCGCGCCTCTGGGCCTCCTGCTCGAACCTGCCAGAGGAGGGACAGACTCAGAGCCCGGCTGCCTCCGGCCAGCCTCCCTGCAGGCCCGGGGCCTCCCGTTTCCTCGAGGGGCCTGCAAGCTGGACTCCAGCCCCTTCTCAGCCTTCCCTGACGTCGACATCCTGCCGCATCCGGCACTGTCCCCGTGGGCCCTGGCCCCGGAGCTTGTGGCCATCCTGCCTCGGGGAGGGCGGGTCTCCGACAGCGCCCCAGGGAACACAGGCCTCACCCGGGCTCCCTGGGCCCAGGGCTGAGAAGGCTGAGGGGAGCCGGTCCCCTGAGGGAGGCTGAGGGCCGTCACCTGATCAATCCCGCTCACCATCAGAGGTGGCAGTTCAGCCTTCCAGAACTTTAGGACCGTCCTCCCTTGGTGGCCCAGAACTCCCGTCTCCTGCTCGTGCCCTCCCCACCTCTCCCCTGCCCCAGGCTCCCTCCAGGGCCTGTTCCCCCCCTGGTCCCATCCTCCTGCGACTCAGGGTCAGAAGGTGGCACAGGCCCACTTTCCAGACACGGAAACTGAGGCTGGGGAGGTGAGCCGGCGCTGCCCGTGTCCCGCCCCGTGAGGAGGGTGAGGAGCCCAGAGCTGCCTGCGGTGTGAATCACGCCACTCTCCTGGGGAGGGTCCCGCTAAGTGGATTCCACGGCACCCAGAGACCAGGGCAGCTCTGAGTCACGGGAGCCCGCAGCCTGCTCAACCAGAATTTCTGGGGAGAACCCCACCGCAGGGGAGCAGCGGGGGCCCCTCCCGGCCCCGGGCGGCACGGCTGCTGCGCACCCCCCCCCGCCCCCGCCCCTGCGCCCCTCGGGGCTGCTGCAGGAGCCCAGGCTCCCAGGGGGCCGAGGCAGCGCCCAGTGGTGCCTACTTGGTCCTGTACTCCTCCTCCTGGCTGCGGCAGGACTGCAGCTCGGCCTCCAGTGCTCCCCGGTCTCTCTGCAGCTGCTCCAGCCACTGCCCAAGCTGGGCCACATGGGCCTCGAAGAAGGACTCGAGGCCCCGGGGGTCGGCGCGGGGCCCCTGCTCCTGCAGCAGGCTCCACTTGGTGTCCAGGACCTTGTTCTGCTGCTCCAGGAAACGCACCTGCGGCACCGCAGAGGCTGCCTGAGCCTGGGGGCCGAGGGGCAACAGCCCCTGCCCACGCCCACCCCGCCCGGCCAGGGCCGGGGCCTTGCTCGGACTCTCCGAGCACAGAAGAGCAGTGTAAGTGATCGGGAGGGCAGGCCCTGAGGAGGGAGTGAGTGATCAGGAGCCTCGGCCCCCCACCACACACACCTCCCCTGGACATCCTAGGGCTGGGAGGGGGGAGAGGAGGGCCCCTGAGGGAGGCGGGGCTGGGCCCTGCTCCCGGGACCCTCACCTTGTCGATGAAGGAAGCGAACTGGTTGTTGAGGCTGCGGATGGCCTGGGTCTCCTGCGTCCGCACCTCCTGGAACTGGGGGTCGATCTCGATCTTCAGGGGGATGAGCAGGTTCTGGTTGAAACTCACTTCCTGGATGCCCCCCGGAGGGCAGCGGACGGGGCCTGCCGCCCCACGGCCTGGGCCGAACTGCGCCCCCCAGGCCCGCCCCTGGGAGGCTCCTCGGCGCCCCCCGGAAGCACTGAGGCTCCTGCTGCTGAAGGAGCAGGAGGGCCTGGCTGGGCCCCGGGCCCCCGGGCGCACAGAGCAGGCCGAGAGGGCGCGGAAGCCCCTGCGGGCCCGGCCTGGGGAGAGAGACATGGCAGAGGCAGGCTGAGCTCGTGTGCCGTGTGCCGGGACTGTGTGACTTCCTGCCCCGAGGCCCCGGCACGAGACTTTTATCCCCTCCCGTGCCTGGGCTGGGCCTCCGCGAGCCAGATGCCGCGGGCCTGACTGTGTCCCTCTCAGGCTCCAGCTGACCTACCCTGACACCAGCAGCGTGAGCAACTGCCACGTGCCGGGCCCCAGGGGAGGGAACCCCAGACCTGCCCCGCTAGAGAGGAAGGACCACACGGGCCTCGGGACCAGGAAGCAGCCAGACATGGGGGCCTTGTGTGCTGGGGGAAGGGGACGGCTGGCCCTGGGCAGTCTCTGAGGGTGTGATCAAGGAAGGCTTCCTGGAGGAGGTGGGGAGGAAGGGAGGAGGAAGGGGGGGAAAAAGAAGGGAGCAGATGGGCTTCAAAGCACCCGGAGACCTGGAGAGAAGCAAATGGACTTCTCAGGGGCCAAGCGACCTACAGGCGGTGAGGGAAGGCGCTGGAGGAGAGGAGGTTAACAGGGATGCGACTAGAGTGACTGGCTGAAAGGACTCCAGTGTTTGGAAATGAAACAGGAAAACAGGGCGGCCGGGTCCCTCCTCTGGCCCAGCCCAGCAATCACCCGGGAGGTGCCACCCACAGGAGCCGGTGTCAGCGCTGCCCAAGCCACTCGGACCCACGGAGCCTCTGGGGTATGGGAGACACCTGACCGCCCCACTCCCCTCCAGGGAGGCCCTGACAGAGCACCGGGCTCCATGTGAAGTGTGTGCCCGAGAACATACTCCCTTGGGGGGCGGGAAACAGAGGCCAAAATTCAGGGGCGTCTCCAAACAGATTTCACTGCTCCCCTGAAGGTCCGCCGAGTGGAGGGGCTCAAGGGCTCAGGTGGTAAATCCCTATTGCTATCCTGGAGGGCTCCCTGTAGGAGGCACCTGTGGGCTTGCACCAAAGCCCCTCCACTGCAAGCAGGCAGCCCGGGATGCTAGAATGCCTAGAATTTCTCTATCTGTGCCCCCCGCACCCCCCCACCCACACACACCCACCTGCCTTCTTAAAGCCTCGTGTAACCAGGAGTTGGGTATTGCAGCCTTGATCATCGAGCTCAAATCAATAACAGGAACAGCACGTCACACCCCAGAGAGATGCGATGAGGAAGACCCGGGCTGGTAACGTGCCACCCTGCCAGGCGGCCTGACTCCCCCCACCCTCAGGGGGATTAGGGGCCCCTTCCTCCTTCCTCTACCCCAGGGGGCAGCGCCCCTGGAGGAAACTGAGCCACAGGTGACCTCATGAGGAAGAAGTGACCAGCAGGCCACTGTCCGTGGGCAGAGCAGAGCTCAAGGGCCCGAGGCCAGGGGCACCCAGGAAACAGGGGGCAGCATGAAGCCACCCAACCCGAGAGAGAGAACCCAGGAAGCCGGAAGCCTGAGGTGCCACCTGGACCATCCTGCAAGCAGCAGGGAGAGCCAGGGACGAGCTTAGCTCAGGCCTCGAGTGCTAGAGCGGGGCTTGCTCCCCGCACAGCGCCAGCCCCGGCACAGCCAGGAGGGAGCCCCCAGCACCAGCGCCAGGTGTGGCCCCAAAGCAAACAACAAAGCGGGGGGGGGCCGGCCCTACCCCAGGATGAAGGGTGGAGAACTAAGGTCACCAAGGATGGGGCCGAATTTACCTGCCGGGAACTTCCCCATATTTGTGATACTAGAGTGAGCCAGAGTGAGCTCACGCCGTCACCCTCATCTACACGGCAGGGTCCTGAGGTCCCCTGGTGTGGGGAGGGGTGGCCCTGGGCCACTGAGGCACTGCACCAGCTAACCTTGAGATGTTCGGCCTGCCACTCTGGGGTCTGAGTAACTTGCTCAAGAACGCCCCTCTATGGGGTGGAGCAATAGCACAGCGGGGAGGGTGTTTGCCTTGCATGCGGCCAACCCGGGTTCGATTCCCAGCATCCCATAGGGTCCCCTGAGCACCACCAGGGGCAATTCCTGAGTGCAGAGCCAGGAGTAACCCCTGTGCATCACCAAGTATGACCCAAAAAGCAAAAGAAAAAAAAAAGGATGCCCCTCTAATCCGGCAAAGGGTGGGACCCCAGCTCATCCAGCAGCCCCCCCACACCCCCGGGGCAGCCCACCAGCCCTTGGTCATTCACGGTGTCTGTCATCCTCCTCTGTCCAGCCCTGGCCACATGGGGCATCCGTGGCGCTTGCTTTGGATTCTTGGCCCAGAGATGTGGGTCCTGAGGAAAGCACAACCCTTGCATCTGTGGGCCCCGACTTTGTCCCCCAGGACTGCCCACACCCCCCGGGTGTGACCGCGCCCTTTGGCATTGCAGCTAGGGAAAACTTCCACCCAACACGGCAATAACACAAAAGGTTCATTCCTTATTGTTTGGTGGGAGGTGGGGGGGTGGGGAGGGACCGTGTCCAGGGATCCCTCCGGGCCGGGCCTGGGGGAATCATATGGGGTGCTGGGGATTGAACCCCAGTCTGCCAGGTGCCAGGCAAGCCCCCGACCCACTGGACCATCACTCTGGCTCCCCAACCCCAGGTTCTTCACTGCTCTTGTCAAAGGTTTTCTTTACTTTGACGAATAAATAGTGGGGCCAGAGAGATGGCTCGCAGGCCGGGGGTCCATGCTTGCCTGCAGGAGGGCATGCTCTCCGCCCTGAGACCACCTCTGGCCCCAAGCACTGCCCGGAGTGACCCCCGCTCCTCCCGGAGAATAAAGAGCAGTGTGCAGAGCTGGGGAGGGGAGGGGCGGGAAGAGGGGAGGCGGTGCCCAGCCCCTGCCATCTGGGTGGTCTCTGCCCGGGCACCAAGGACACTCCTCACACAGGAGCGAGTGCACAGGGGCCTCCACCGTGGATGTCCGGCCACTCCCAGGGCTGGAGCCTCCCCAGCCCCCGCGCCCACACCCACCCTGACCAGTGCCAGCTCAGTGTGCCCGCCCCAGGGAAGCCCCAGGCCAGCAGGGACCCCATTCATGCACCCCCCGGCACCCTACCAAGTTCAGCACTGACCCTAAAACTCAGTCTTTCTCTTTGTCTCTCTGTCTCCCTCCCTGCCTCTGTCTCTGTCTCTGTCTCTCTCGTCTCTCTCTCTTTTCCTTTCCTCCCTCTCTCTCTGTCTCTCTCACTCAAAAGCCCTTTCTAGCTTGTGCAAATGAAGCTCTTGACCCAAATACCATTTATTCACATGAATTTATTTACTGAAAATAAATATAATTGAGCACCTACTCGATCCTACATGCTGAGACTTAGGACTTCACAAAGGCCAAAGTCCGCAACCTGCACTCTGAAAGCTTAGAATCTGGTAGAGAAACAGACATGGAATAGGCAATTAGAAAAGTATGTCATTGCAATTATGATAAGCATAGAAGAGTATAGGGTGCAAGAGGCCTAACCTAGTTTATCCCCTCATTTATTCTCCACATGCCAGGAACATTCCTGCCACAGGGCCTTTGCACTTGCCTTTCCCTCTTCCTGGAATGCACCTCCCACATAATGGTCAGGGAAGAGGCGGGGGTAGCCTGGGAGATCTGAAATGGTGAGAGAGGTTTGTCTCCTTTTCCACCCATGTCCAGGCTCTTGTCCTTATATCACAGAAAAGAATTTTTGTGGAAGACAACTAAAGTGAAATTATTTTAGTTGGGAAATAGCAAGGAGACAGAGAAGAGGCAATCTGTGAAGTGAAAGAAGGCATTCTCCCCTGAGCTGGGAGGCTAGCGGTCCGAGGATTCAAGGTCCCAAAGAAGGATGCTCACTGCCTGCTCATGGAGAGTTTATTTTACAGGGTTGTGTTTTTATTGCTTGGGGGATTTTTGTTTGATTGGTTGGTTGATTTGGGGGCACATCTAGTGACGCTCAGAGGTACATCTCAGAGTTTATCCCTAGCTCTGTGCTTAGGAATCACTTCTGGCAGGGCTCAGGGGACCATATGGAATGACAGGGGTCCAAGCTGGGTGTCCGGTGTGCAAGGCAAGTACCCTACCTGTTGCACTATCTCTCCAGTCCCCTTTTGTTTTTTTTTTATAGGGTTTTCTCAAGCTTCTGGGACTCGAGGCTGTCTTTGAAGATAAGAGCCCCTTGGGAATAATGGTGGTGGGAAGGTGCAATGGTGGTGGGACTGGTGTTGGAATATTGTCTGTATCTAAACTGATAACTTAATAAAGTTATAAAAATCAAAAAAGATGAAAAGAGTCCCTTGCACGTGAAGAGGACTTTGTGCTTTGGGTGGTCTTCTTCCAGCTGGTGCTGACGCCCTTCATGCCCCCCGATCTCTTAGCAGACCTCAGTTCCTGCGTCGCCAAAGATTCCCTCTCTTGCTTTGGGCTGGCAAAGGGACTAGGGAAGAGTAAGTTCTTTTGTCTCTCTGTGGCATCCTGGCCTCGTCACTTCCTGTAAATCATTGCCGAGGCTCCTCACCCCGACACCCTGCCTGGCTCATGCCACAGGGCTCAAAGCCACCTCCCGACTGACCCAAACCAAACTCATTGCATCCCCGAACCCACCAGCACCTCCCAGCCCCTCCCTGCTTGCTTTCCACCTAGCACCAGACAGTGCCTTTTGCTCCTTTTCTCTCCCAGGGTCCCTGCCAGGACGGAGACCCCTGAGAGCGGGGATTCTGTCTTGGCTGGCTGCCGGATCCTCTGCAGCAGATTCTCAAAAACTACTCGAGTGACCAAACCCATTGAGGTTTGCATTGTTCCTTCCCGTCCATCCTTCACCCGTTTCAGGCCCACTACTCTCAATTCTGTTCTCCAAAGCATCCATCACTCCCTACTCCCTACCTCGGTATCTCCTTTTTGATGGCTGCTGCCATGCCTACTTGCTGCACTGCCCCCAATAGCTTTACGGTTTTCTTCCCTGTGCTTTATTGGACTGTTTTTAGTGATTAGGTAGCCCCTCTCTGGCCTTGTTGCAGCAAGAGCATAGGAGACTAAGAAAGCAATTTTCAATCAGTGCATCTGTTTACCCTACGTCCTTCAACTGATTGATAGGCTCAGATGAAGGAAAAAAATTCTGCCTTGGACGCTGAAGTTCCCCGGGCCAAGCTTTCTTTAGCTTCCACTGTGCTGCTGAGACTCACGACAGCAAATGCAGGTTTTTGAGTCCCTTCATAAACTACAGTTACTGGGGGCTGGAGAGATAGCACAGTGGGTAGGGCGTTTGCCTTGCACGCGGCCGACCCGGGTTCAAATCCCAGCATCCCATATGGTCCCCTGAGCACAGCCAGGGGTAATTCCTGAGTGCATCGCCAGGTGTGACCCAAAAAGCAAAAAAAATAATAATAAAAAAAATAAATAAACTACAGTTACTGCCATGAGGGAACCAAGTTCTATCTGGATTATCAGGGGCGTGTCACTTAAATCAGAGCCACTACAATACTTTTGTTCTATCAGCTCTATGCACAGATAACCTGTGCTTGCACAGGGTTCCTCGGAAAGGGGAACGAAAGGTTGCAGGATTTAGTGCCTGGCAGTGCTTAAGCGTCACGGTGGGGCTTGGCACCTCGTCAGTCTCCCGCCTGTCAGCCACCGGCAGCCTTTTACTTCTGAATTGTCTTGGGGTGGGTGTCCTCGAGCAAGTTTCCTGGACTCCTCCGCCATAAAGCAGCTGCTGCCCCTGTGCTGAGCCACCTCTGGGCCACACTGTCAAACTCCCTGTGATTTAGGTAAGCAAGGTACCAGTCTAGAATTGGGTACCAGATTTGGGGTTAACAGAACTAATGTCATTCCCGGATTTTCAACTACATGTAAGGGGAAAGTCTTTTTGGATTAGGCATTGCCAAAACTGAAATTAAATCATCTTTAAGAGTTTGGAATGCCAGGTGTCAATTCGAATCCCAGTCTAGGAGCTCAAAATCAGTCCCTTGAATCCCTCATAAGGAGGTTTTCAGAAACTTGGCTGTTGTTTTGCAGAAACACAGCAAGATTAGAGACTAGGTCCCCTTCTATTTGCTAAGAGGTCCTGGAAACTGGCTAAGGACAGAGCAGGTGACTCTATTATTAAGATAATATTTATAAAAATATTAATGTTCTACTTGATTCTTCAGAGTTACCTAGGCTTGGCCAATGCAGAGTTGTGAAAAACAGATGAGCACACAATGACAAGGCACAGCCTCGGTCCTTTCATCTGGCAGAGTGGCCTGACCTGCAGGAGTCCAGCCCATCCTCTCCAGAGCCACGAAAGATCCAGGTTGCCAGGGTTTTCTCTGGAGCAGAGTCCAGGCGGTGGTCAGGGCCTGGAGGGTCCCTGTTTCTTTTTTTTCTTTTTTTTTGCTTTTTTTGGGGGGGGTCACACCCGGCAATGCACAGGGGTTACCTCCTGGCTTTGCACTCAATAGTTACTCCTGGCGGTGCTCAGGGGACCATATCGGATGCTGGGAATCGAACTCGGGTCGGCCGCTGTGCTATTGCTCCAGCCCCGGGTCCCTGTTTCTTATAGCAGAGATCATTTCCTGCGACGGTCAACCTTTAGGGTCTCCCTGCGGTTTGCAGGGCTCCAGAAACAAACTTATTACTCTTGTCAGTTCTGCTCTTGTTAAACTCATCCCTTTGGACTCTCTTTCTCATAGGGGACTTTGGGGTTCCGTAGCTGGTTCTTAAATTTTTCCTCCTGTATTGGGGGCAGACCCTGTTACACAAAGAAAAAGCTTCCTTTCTGGATTCACGCAAACCAACCACATCAGCGTATAATATTTTATTTGTTTGTTTGTTTCGGTTTTTTGTTTTTGAGCCACACCTGGCTTAGATCAGGACATGCTCCTGGCTCTGCACTGAGGGATCACTCCTGGCGGGCTCATGGGACGACAAGAATCCACCAGGATTAGACACATGCAAGGCAAGTGCCCTGCCCACTGTACTATCACGCCATTCTCAGCATGTAGTATTTTTTTTAACCATAAAGTTGTTGAGAAGAGAGAAGAGCGAATGTTTCACTTTACTCCCAATGAGATGCCATCTACCCGTTTGCTCAGGTCAAAAGAAGTATTGTCAAAATCTAACAGGCAACGCCTAGTTAATAAAAAAAATAAAAGCAAAACTTGGACTGCCCAGGGGACCTTAAAGCTTGAATAGTCCACCTGTGTTTGTCTGTCTCCTCATGTGTGTGTTTGTTTATTCTCGGTGACCAATCTCTACCGGACAGAGGTTGAAGACTGGTTTTAGACAAATGGAGACCACCGATATGGTCTCAGAACAAAGAGAATACATTTCAGAGACACAACTAAAGCTGCCAAAAAGGGTGAAGTGTGAGACATGCCAGCTCCTAGAAATCATCTCAAGATATTGACAGTGCTGCTTTCGCACCCGTATCCCAGAGCAGTGGCGAGATCCTGCACCAGGTCCGGAGATGGTGCCACCACAAGCAGCCACATGGCACCTCTCCCAGAAACCAACACCATCTCCAACCACTGGAAAATCCACCCTGAGAGGCAGCTCAACCACAGTACTATCAGTCCTCATTTAAAAAATAAAGGGTGAGGAGGGCTGGAGCAATAGCACCGTGGGTAGGGCTGACCCGGGTTCGATTCCCAGCATCCCATATGGTCCCCTGAGCACCACCAGGAGTAATTCCTGAGTGCATGAGCCAGGAGTTACCCCTGTGCATTGCCAGGTGTGACCCAAAAATAGATCGATAGATAGATAGATAGATAGATAGATAGATAGATAGATAGATAGATAGATAGATAGATAGATAGATAGAGGGGTGGGAATTCTTCCCCCGAGCAAAACACCCCAAGAATGGTGTTGGGGAACCATTATCCCCAACATGCCAGACACATTGCACACCAGGTCGGGGCAGGAGCCTGGCTTTGGGGTGAAGGACTGCTTTGAGGTGAATTTCAGAGAAACCCCTATAGGAGACGCGCATGACAGCCCACCTTATTGCCAAATACACACATTTTTATAGAGGGTCTTGGCTTACAGGAGATCCAATCACATCAGAGATTAACACCATCAGCCCATCACTTTTCCCTTCTCTAATGTGCCTCCCGTCCAGTCCCCTTCAAGGCTGTATGTTGCGGTTAGAATGACTTGCTAAAGGCGTGCGTGATGGTTTCTGTGTTTCAGGCGTATGTGACTAGGGGGTTGAGTGAGGCTCAAGGCCGGACACATGATGCAGGCACCCTGTTTCACTAACTTTGCCCAGCTACTTCCTCTCACGAGGTTTCTCTTCAGAGACGCTTTGCAAGGTTGGTTTTTCCTGCTCCAGGGCCCATCGCCCTGCTCCACAAAATGGGACCCCAAGAAAACTAGTTTAAGTATCAGGATGCAAAGCTTTTGCAAAAATGCACCCAGGAAAGAATTATATAGCAGGAAAAAAATCACTGTATCACTGTATCACTGTCATCCTGTTGTTAATCGAATTGCTCGAGCGAGCACCAGTAACGTCTCCATTCATCCCTGTCGCATGCTAGTGTAGCCCAATGGCATATTGGGGGCTCTTTCAGGATCAGGGGAATGAGGACCATGGTTGTTACTGGTTTTGGCATATTGAGTACGCCACGGGTAGCTTGCCGGGCTCTGCAGTGAGGACGGGATACTCTCGGTAGCTTGCCAGTCTCTCTGAGAGGGACAGAAGCATTTGGGGGCAGCCGCTAATCGCCTTTACAGGTGTTCCCAGTCTACCAAATGTAAGCTTTTGGTCGACTGGCATGTTGTGACGATCTGCACACTGACAAACACGCACCTGCCTGCGTCTCTGGGCAGCACCTGGGACCTCTGCGGCCTCAGGTTGATCTCCTTGAGGTTGATGGAGGGCGCCCGGAGGTTGCTGAGCAGCTGGCAGAGCAGGACCCTATCGTGGAGGGTCTGTGCCAGGTTGAACACCTACGCCAAGTCCTAGGTCACCTGGTGGTGGGCTGACAGCACCCCACAGTGGATGAGCCACTGTGCGCACTGCCGCCACTGATCTATGCCTGACGGTGCTGCTACGACTTGGTCCAGTCAGGGCAGACAACAACACTGCGGCCACCACCAGTTTCTCCATGCCCCGCCGACACCATTCTGTCCGAATCTTGCAAAACAGCCGTCGATGTCCATCAGGAATCACGCATAGAGTTCCAGCAGGGATCACCCAGAGAGTTTCATGCCTGGCATGCTGAGCCGTGCTTTGTCTAAGGAGAGATGGTGAGCCGGGTTCGGGAGAGCATGAGGGATTCAGGCAGCATCAGTGCCATCTTGCCTCCAATCAAGTATGGTGTGGTAATTATGGAAAATTAGTAGGTAGTGTCTTATGATGTCTCAGTTTAGGAATATGTTCACTCATACGTGAAGCTCAGCCTGAGCGTGTGGAAAGTGGCCTGGAGCATGGCGGCAGTTGGGTACTGGAGGTCGGCTGCCGGGGCTGGGTCCCTTGGGGTGGGGAGGACTCTCACCTGCCCCCCTCTGGGGCGCCCTGAGTCCTGAGTGGAAATAGCCTGACACGAAGTCTGATAGCATGGTTATAGGGGCCTCATTTTGTGCTCCCTTCCCGGAGAAGCAGCCAAGAGTTCTGGAGGGTGGCCGAGGAGGAGATTATCTGCCTCTGGCAGGAGGTGGCTTATGGGCATAACCCCTGGGCCACCAGAGACTGGGGGAAGCAGGCAGAGGATCTCCACTCCTGGGTCCCATTGAGCCCAGAGTCCAAGGTCACAAAGTTCTGCGTTACCTGAGTTCTGTGGGACTTCACTCATGCGTGAGGTTCAACTTGAGTGTGTGGAAAGCGGCCTGGGTTGTGGAGGTCAGCTGCCGGGGCTGGGTCCCTTGGGGCGGGGAGGGCTCTCAGGAAAAAATAGAACGGATAACAAATATTTGCCTGATGCAAAACTGTGCCAGACAAGCATAGAATAAGACTGCTTAGGGCTTTTTAGATAGAGGGCAGCATGGGCGAAAATAGAATAGGAAACTGTCAAGACTTCTTATTTTAATGGTGCCTTCTAATAGTTCCGTGAAATATTCCAGCCTCTGATCTTCCTGTAATTATTGAATATTGATGTGTTTAATTGATTGTTCTTAATGTCTCTGTCAACAAAGGCTCACCTGTTGGGATCCCAGTGGGGGTGGGGAGTGATATTGATTTAATCATGGCTGCCAGGGGGACCTTAAAGCTTGAAAAAAAATCTTTTATTTGGTTAGTCACATATTGAAAGCTTTAATCTCCTATAAATCTTCATTGACCACGACAACTTTGTATGACTCTGCAGACCTCTCTGAGCACAAAGCATTAGAACACTTTAATCAGTTGCAAATGATTTTTAAATGCTCACAACTAATTATAACACATACTATACTTAGCAAGAAAATTTGTGAATTAATCATAACATATTGATCTTTAAGAGTTTCGTCCTTGCAATTCTGATTTCTAGGAACACACAGATGTTTGTTTTATTTGGAGCCACACCCAGCGATGCTCAGGAGTTACTCCTGCTCTACATTCAGGAAATACTCTGGGCAGTGCTAGGCAGACCATATGGGATGCTGAGAACCAAACCCAAGTCAGCCTCAAGAAAGGTAAGCGTCCAACCCACTGTACTATCGCTCCAGCCCTGGAAACACACAGAGGTTAAACTCTCACAGTTACTATGAAATGAGCGAGGATTTCATACTTGTAGATAGAACTTAGTTCTTTAAAAATCAAGACAAGATTATTTAGAGACCTGGTGACATAAAATAAAATTATTTTAAATAATATCCTCTGAGAGACACAGCAGTGAATCCGAGAAGACAACAGCTCACTGGAGATCTCTCTGGACCCCGTATCGAGCCAATTCCAACACCCACTGGAACCAAAACCAATGGGTGTTCGATCAATGTATGACTGAAACTCAAACATGAAAGCTTTATAACTGTATCTCATGGTGATTCAATTAAAAAAATAAAATAATAAATAAATAATATCAACTATTTCCTGTTCAGGACAGACTAACAATATTGTCTGCAAAGCTGATTACAGTCATTTCCCTCATTTTTCTCCCACTCCTGCTTTTTCAGTAACCACTAAAGTCAAAGGGACGATTTCTAACTGCTTGTATTTGATTTGATTTTTGTTTTTGTTTTGGGAACACACCCAGCTATGCTCAGGGCTTTACTCCTGGCCTGGCAAATGCCCTACCCACCATACTATTGCTCTGGCCTCTAACTGTTTGCATTTCACAGTGACCCTTTTTCCCTTTTCCTTCTTTTTCTGTCTGTTTAAGCAGCTCTATTAGCAAACAGACCATCTGTTCCCTGGGCCAGGTGTTTCCTGCAGGTGAGACTTCCCCAGCACCCTTCCCTGTGAGGATTGGCACCAGAGTCTCCCCCAAACACACGAAAGGGGAGTGTTTAGGAGCTGAGACCTTGTTATTCAGACTTGAGTATCCCTGGTGCAGCAGTCCTTAAGGTGACAAAGAAGCTAAGAACCGGGTGGTCCAGACATTTTTATTCTCCTGACCAGATTCTCCATCCCTCTGACTAAAGTTCCCAGTGGTGGCCCCAACGCTGATCCCTTAAAGTCTGCAGGAGAAGATGCCACTCCCTGCCCTACCACAGGATCCCCAAAAGACACATCGTAAAGGGGAGACTAAAAGGGAGCAATAAGAAGTTTAGTTTTTTTAGAGGGTTTTTTTTTTTGCCGATTTAACTGTTTCATTCCATAAGTGCACTGAACTTTCTTCGAGGACCCAAAAGCCTGTCACAGATTGCAAAGAGAAACAGTGGGCTTGGGTCCTAAAGGAAGTGGCTAAGGATTAAGATTTCTTCATGGAACCGCTTCTTTTCTTACTTCAGTATCAATGCTTGCTTCCTTACGCTGGCATGAAGTTACAGGCACCAGGGTGTGATTTTTCTAATAAAAGGCCAGTGCTTCTGTCCTGAGGCTGCTGCTCTTGTCCAACAGCTGGTGTCAATAAAGACTCTTCCAAATTCCAGTTCTTTCTGTCTCCAGTGGTCTTTCGATCGTGACCGCCGCAACACAAGGAGAGTCATTTGGGTTAGAGTCCCCATCACTGACCTCTGTTCTCGAGCCCAGGTGTCCCTGGTGATGTGGGTGATGTGTCCTAGTCTGTCACTGTCACTGTCACTGTCATCCCATTGCTCATTGATTTGCTCAAGCGGGCACTAGTAACGTCTCCATTGTGAGACTTGTTGTTACTGTTTTTGGCATAACGAATATGCCACAGGTAGCTTGCCAGGCTCTGCCATGCGGGTGGGATACTCTCGGTAGCTTGCCAGGCTCTCTGAGAGGGACAGAGGAATCTAACTGGGTCAGCCACGTGCAAGGCAAACGCCCTACCCGCTGATGTGCTATCGCTCCAGCCTGTGTCCTAGTCTAGGTCCCAAAGCTGTGGCTTTGCACCTCATGACTGGGTCCGGGGAGAGAAACCAGGTTTGCCTCACTGGCTAGCCACTTGCATCTCTCCTCAGTTACTTCCTGTATTTATTTAGCTTGGAGTTAAGCCTGTGTCCTGGCCTCATGAGCGTCCCATTACCCACTCCACCCCCTAGACATCTGTAATTCACTCATTAACTGCAAGGAAAGTTAAGGGAAAGAGCATTTTCCCAGGAGAGCAGAGTCGGACTGCAGATTTCCACAGGGTTCCCTCCTTCCTCCTGCACATCTCTGCCTCTGTGCCTTTGTGTCACCACTTTGACTTCCACCAGCAGAGGGGAAGGGTCCCCCGGGGGGCTAATGTGAAGTGGGGACGAGAGCGGAGGCAGCCTCCAGAATTCCCCCCTCTACCGACCTGGGTCCCTCAGGAAGGACCTGGGAAGTCTAAAACAGATGAGTCTGTGATGAGGCTCTGCTCATCTCGCCAGCCCCGTGAGGTGGTCGTCAAACTGCACCTGAGTTCCACTTCTCCTGCCCAGTGTGGACAGTGCGACTCAGTTTCCCTGGGAGCCTTGGGACTCAGGCCACGGGAGGATATTCTTTGCAGGAAAGAGAAGTTGCCCCTAAGTCCTACCCGGCCTTTCCAGGTCCGTTGCTTTCACTCATGGGAAAGAATTTCAGGGCCACGCTCGGGATGGGAGATGCACGCTGAAAGTAGACTATAGACCGGGCATGGTGGACACTCGATACCTCTACTGCAAACCACAACACCCAAAAGGAGAGAGAGAGCAAAAGGGAATGCCCTGCCACACAGGCGGGGTGGGGTGGAGGGGACAGGGTGTGGGTGGTGGGAGGGATGCTGGGACTATTGGTGGTGGAGAATGGGCACTGATGGAGGGATGGGTACTTGACCATTATATGATTGAAATGCAAGCACAAAAGTTTGTAAATCCATAACTGTAACTGTACCTCATGGTGATTCACTAATAAAATTTAAAAAAAAAAAGAATTTCAGGGCCAGAGAGTACAGCGTGTAAGGTGTTTGCCTGGCACACAGCTGACCATGTTCTATTCCTGGAACCTCATAGGATCCCTCGAGCCTGCCAGGAGTGATCCCTGAATGCAGATCCAGGAGTAAATCCCTGAGCATAATCAGGAGTGGGACCCCACTTGAAAAAAAAATACAGACACAAAACAGTTTATTCAGGAAGTAAAAGAAGGGGGAAAGAGAGAAAAATGTTCAAGAAAACACAGACTTCCCCAGAGTGGAAAAGCCCAGAGCCCTTTTGGGGAAAGTTGAGTATGGATATTTCCCATAACCACCTTTGTCCTCAATTCTTTACACAGGTTAAAAGTTAATGGGGCTCGGACCAGAGTGATAGCACAGCGGATAGGGCATTTACCTTGCACAAGGCAACCCTAATTCAATCCCTGGCACCACATATGGTCCCCCGAGCTCTGCCTGGGTAACTGCTGAGTGCAGAGCCAGGACTAACCCCTGAGCATCGCTGGGTGTGACCCAAAAAGAAAAAAAAAACATTAATGGGGCTTTTCCTGGGGAAAAGCATTGAACTTCCAGAGGTCCATTCTTGAGGGGAAACAAAACATTCTTTTGTTTTCCTTTGGTTTTTGTTTTTTTGTTTTGTTTTGTTTTTTAGACACCATTTAATACCATCCTGTTCATGACAGGTGTTCTTGCATGAATCATTCTAGCACAACACCCTCTACCTGCATGTCCTCTTCCCTCCACCATTGTCCCAGTGTCCCCCTGACCCCATCCTCTTCCCTCTCACACTCCCCTATGGTAAGCTTTCTACCGAAGACCAGTTCTCAGTTTCTACTGCCTTTGGGCATTGTGATTCCCCGACTCTGTTTCTTTAAATCCCACATACAAGAGATCATTCTGTGTCTGCCCCTCTGCTGGCTAGCTTCACTCAGCACGATCCTCCAGATCCATCCAGGTAGCAGAAACTTGAAACTGTACTGTAAACCTGTGGTAATCAAAACAACATGGTACTGGAAACAGGACCAACTCTCAGGTCAATGTAATAGAACTGAGAGTCCAAAGACTGATTCTCAATTTATGGACAGCTAATCTACAATACAGCAGGAAAAGTATGAAGTGAAGTGAGAAAACTCTCTTCAACCAATAGTACTGGAGAAAAACTCGTCGGTCATATGCAAAAGTTGAACTTGACATCCTCACTAACACCTTGCATAAAAATCAAATCAAAATGAATTAAAAACAGGGCTGGAGCAATAGCACAGTGGGTAGGGCATTTGGCTTGCACGTGGCTGACCCGAGTTCAATTCCCAGCATCCCATATGGTCCCCTGAGCACCTCCAGGAGTAATTCCTGAGTGCAAAGCCAGGAGTAACCCCTGTGCATCGCCAGGTGTAACCCAAAAGCAAAAAAAATGGATTAAAGACATAGATATCAGACCTAACTATAAATCATATTGAGAAAAACATAGAAATAACACTGCATGACATTGAATCTAGAAGCATTTTCAAAGATTAAGTACCATTAGCCACACTAATAGAAGCAAAGATAAATAAATGGAGCTATATAAGACTAAGAAGCTTCTGTAACACAAAAGAAATGATAACTAGAATTAAAGAACATCTTATAGATTGGGAGAGAATATTTACCCATCACTTGTCTGATAAAGGGTTAATATCCAAGATTTATAAAGCATTGGTAGAAACTTACAAGATAATAATAACCAATCCCATCGAAAAATGGTGGGAAGAGATGAATAGCAACTTCCTCAAAGAAGACACACAGATGACCAAAAGATATATAAAAAAAATGCTCTGCATTACTTATCATTAGGGAAATGCAAATAAATACAACAGTGAGATTCTCACACCAGTGAGACTAGCACACATCCCAAAGAACAAAAACAACCAGAGTTGGTATGAATGTGGGGGGGGGGGGAATAGACCCTCATTCACTGGTGGGAATGTCAGCTGGTCCAGACTTCTTGAAAAACTCTGGAGACTTCTCAAATGACCCAACACTTTCACTTCTTGGCATCTATCTTAAGTACCCAAAACCTCTATTCATAAAAGACACTGCCCTTCTATGTTCATTACAGCACTATTCAGAATAGCCCAAATCAAAATAATGCAATTGCCCAAGAAGAGATGGCTGGATAAAGAAACTGTGGCTTCTTTATATACACTGGAGTACCACTCAGCTGTAAGAAAACATTCTTGAATTCTTTTTGCAGCCTTTGTCCATGCACTCCCGGTGCCTCTCCTCCAGGGCTCCAGCCACTTCTCTCTGGGCCTGGAATTCAGCAACTCGATGGTTTTCCAGGGCAGGATCCTGAGATGGGTTCTGTGTCTCAAAAGTCCTTTGGGCTGGTTTAGATTCTTGACAGTTTTTTCTGCCAGTCTACGTGACCCGTCTCTCTGTCTGCAACAGAAGCATACATACATTCTAGAAACACAGTCTCTTCAGTGAGTGCATGTGCATGGGGGTGTGTGCACACGTTAGTGTTACTGGGCTGCTCTGTGGGTTAAGCACTGAGTTAATGCATGGAGGAGATGCAAGGCGGATAAGCCACATCCGGAAAGACTGGATAACCTCACCGCAAGTTCATGACTACAGCAGGGGGCTGAGGTAAGGGCCACTGCCCCAGGTTGCAAGCAGGCGTGTTAGGGTACTAATGGGGGTTCTCTTTCCCCTTCGCCCAGTGGCCAAGTATTAGAGTAAGAACTGGAGAGCTCTGTGCATTCATTAGAAACCCTTCCTTTGCAGTTCTGCTATTCCCTGAGAGCCCTTTGTTCCACGCTCAGTTGTTTGAGCCTCTGGATATTTTTATCCAGACCCTATTTTTCCCATCTTCTGAGAAGACATCAGTAGTGTATCCAGCTGGTGGTAGAGTCATCCTCCCCATCCTCTCTCCTCCACACTGTTCCCTCCCGCCACTACCCCACTGGCTACCCCAAGCATCCCTTACCATGTTGCCAGAAAGCCCAGCTGACTGGACCGATAACGGGGCAGACAGAGCACATAGACAGGAGGGTTCAGGAAGCAGTGGGGAGGGCACAGCTGCCGCTACATTCTGAAACTGGAATCTCAGAAGCTCCTGGTAAAAGAAACAGGCAACATCCAAAAAGGAATTAACATCCAGTGTGTTCCCTAGGGAGCTGATGCTGTGACCCAGGAAGCTGATTGGACCCGAGTCAACCCTGCAGGAGCACCTCCTTTATGCCCAGCAGCCAGTGAGGGTGGGGGGCTTCTTTCCGGGTTCTTTCATCTGCCACCCCCACTCCCAAGTGAGTCCCGCACAATACAGCCAAGTGCCCAAGAACAGACAACTGGGTGAAGAAACTATAGTGAGAGAGAGAGAGAGAGCAAGAGAGAAAAGGAACATGCCTGCCATCCAGACAGGCTGTGGAGATGGTGGAGGGAAGAAAACTGGGGACACTGGTGGTGGAGAATGTATCCTGGTGGAGAGATGGATGCTGGAACACTGTGTGACTGAAACCCAACCATGAACAGATTTATAATTCTGTATCTCATGATGATTCAATTTTTTAAAACTTTTAATAAAAAAAATAAAACAAAGAACTACAGTTTCTTTATATACACTAAAGAAAGCATTCTCGAGTTCTTTTTTGCAGCCTTTGTCCATGGGTTCCTAGTGCCTTCCCACACACATTGTCTCAATCCCTTTATTGTCAAGGGTTGGGCATAGAACTGTCCTTGGGGTTCTGAGAGGAATTTCTCCCCCATGCCCAATAACCAGGTGAGTCCCAGAAAGCCAATATTTGTCTGATCTACAAGGTTATCCAGATAATATTGTTAGGTCGCTCTTTCATTAAACAATAAAGGAATAATTGGGGCTATGTTCCAGGTCCCATTCTAAGAACTCTACATAAGTATTAAGCATTGATTCTTGACACTTGTATCACTTGTATCACTTGTCATCCCATTACTCATCGATTTGCTCGAGCAGGCACCAGTAACGTCTCCATTCGTACCTGTCACGTGCTGGTGTAGCCCAATGGCATCTGCTCGCTCCAGGAACACGAAGAGCGTCAAACCATTCATTCAGGGTCTTGACGAAGAAGTCTGACCATCTCCCTATCTCGTCGGTAGGCAGCCAGGCATTCTTTCGATGTCCCGTGGAATCCATGAGTTCCTAACAATCCTATAAAATAGGTAGTATTGTGACTCTCATCTTCAGAGAACAAAAACTCTGCCCAAGGACCCAGCAATGGCAGGCCAGAGCAGCAGGTGGCGGGGGGGGGGGGGGGGGGACTCAAGTTCCACCCCCAGCCTGCAGGGCCCCCAGAGTGAGCCTAGAGGAGCCCTAGGGGTCCCCAGCACACATGCCCGAGCAGCAGCATACTCTCAGACCCTGCCACTAAACCTTCAGGTGAAAAATCACCAGAAATAATCTCAATGGGTTCCCGGAACCCAGCTTGGGAGCGCTCCCTCCGAAACACACACACACACACACACACACACACACACACACACACACACACACACGAGTGAGGATTTTAGCACTGGTTGAGTTCCGGCATCTTTGTACCCCACCACCACACTTTGCTCCTCTCAGAGGTCCGAGAATGCTGGTGTGAAGGACAGCTTTAGCCAACTGACCCAGAGAGGCAGGGCTGTTTGCCTAAGGTCACTTTAGCAGATGCAAAATTACAACTCACCCACCAGCCCGGTGTGACTAACGTTATCTCAGTATTCCCAAGTGGCAGACCCCAAGCTAGCAAAGACGAACAAAGGTGCCTGCCTTAGGAGAGCTGGGGGTGGGGTGGGGAGGGGGCAGCCTGAACCCCAAGTCGCCACAGCGCGGGTGTGGCCTGAAGCGCCCCTACAGGGTAAGAGAGGTATCGGGGAAGGGCCCCGGAAGCAAGTTTAGGAAAGATGAAAGACACGGCTTGGCCTCTGAGGTCTCCCTCGGCAAAGGGAGAATCGTGAACTGCTACGCGGAGGAGCCCCTGTGCTAGGGGACACTGGGGACCCCACTCCCCTGGGTCTGCCTGGGCATCACAGAGCAGTGAAGGATGCAGTTACTGTTCAGGTGCTTGAGGAGAACTGGACGGAAAAGGGCTCCGTGTCCCACAGTCGCTGTGACTCGGCCCTCCCACCCCTCACACGGCCTAATGATGCCCCTTGGCCGAGAAACGCCCCCCTTCACTCGGGCTCAACTCAGACTTTCACAGCTGAGAAATCCACACCAAACCCTCAACCCACGTGCTGCAGACATCCCAGCCATCTCTCACCCGCCTTATCCCGGCCCTAGGCAGTAAGTTATCCTAACCCCGAGCTGTCGTAGCCTTGAAGCGTAGGCTTTTGTGCGACAGTTCTAATTATGTGAAGGCCTATTCAAACAGAACAATACAAGGCTGGAGAGATGATACAGTGGGTAGGGTGTTTGCCTTGCACGTGGCCAACCCGGGTTTGATACCCAGCATCCCATATGGTCCCCTGAGCGTAATTCCTGAGTGCAGAGTCAGGAGTAAGCCCTGAGCATCAGCAGTGTGGCCCACACACACACACACACACACACACACACACACACACACACACACACACACAAAACTAATGAAGATATACTATTTCTCCGGGTGGTGTGCAGAGCAGACTGAGAAGGGTCAGCCTGTGTGCCACACAGCTGGAAGGAAGCTTGTGGAAGGAAGACTGCACAGGTGAGGACAGCGCTGTAGCTGCAGGGAGGCGCACGCACACTCCTGCCTGCTGGGAGGGAGGCAGGAGGCCCCTGGCCCCTCCCGGCTGGCAGCAAAGGAAGGCAGTGCCCAACCAGAATAGCCACAGGGAAGGGATGCCCCGGGTGAGCCAAGCAGCCGCCTTCACAGCCCCTCTGTGCCCTGGGCATGGGGCCCCGCCCCCGGGGAGGGCATTGCAGAGACCAGGCCTTGCAGGGAAGCCCTGGCAGAGCCAGCCTGGCTGTGCTGAAGGGTGGGGGAGAGGCAGGGCCACGCTCACACGTCACAGTAATAACAACGTGGCCTGTGTGACACGATCATGTTTTCCAAAGCACCGTTTAAGATTCCAGATATCAGAGCCAGCAGGTAAGATGTTTGCCTCACCTGCAGACCTGGGTTTGATCCCCGCATCACCTATGGTCCCTTGCACCTCACCAGGAGTGACCCTTAGGTGCAGAGCTGGGAGTAAGCCCTGAGCACTGCCAGGTGTGGCCCAAAGCAAAAACACAGAATGAACGAATCCTTTTTGCTGCTGTCATGCTCAAGGGACTGGCGAGAGGTGCCCTTGCTGCCATGCGGGGGTCCCTATCACATGCTTTGTCGAGGACACACACACACACACACACACACACACACCCAACACCAACCACTGTGCTGGGCCTTGCACTTCATCCTGGCTATAGTCTGGGGGAGCTGGGCCGGGGCCGGGGGCAGGGGGGGGGGGGGGGGTCGGCCATATTGTCGTTCACGCTGCAGACACAGAAACAAACACAACCTGATGAGGCCCGAGATCCTCTACCTCGCACATCCTCTGAGTCTCTGGATACATGTGTGTCTGCACGTGTACCAGGGTCAGTCGACGGAGAACCAAGGCTTCCCCTTTGCTGAGCACTGCAGCGAGTGGGTGGGGCGGAGGCGGGTGGAGGGGAGAAGCCTCCTTCGAGGCTGGGCAATGGGCTGCTGTTGTTCAGGAACCGGCTATTTGGCCGAGAGGCGAAGGAACAAAATCAGCTTGCCAGGACTCAGAGCTCAATATCTGGAGTGCATGCTTTGCACGCAGGAGGCCCGGCTCTCATTCCCAGCCCGTGTGAGCACCAACGCTGGGAGCGACTCCCAAGCACAGAGCCAGGAGTAGCCCCCCAAACACCGCTGCGTGGAGCCCAAACACAACCCGCTGCCAAAAACAATCAAAATGTTTTATAGCATTTGCCATGGCCCAGGATGAAATTCTCCCATGGTCACTGGCCTCCAGCTCCCAACATCAGCTGGACTGTGGGCGGGCGTGGACGCAGCAGGGCTGCCGAGATCACTCGCACAGCCCCGGCACACCGCTGGCAGGGGGGGAAGGAGGCAGCAGGGAGGGTATCCCAGGCAGCGGGAGAGAAAGCCCCGCCCCCGCCCCCCAGGAGCAAACTGGCACGCTGGGAGAGGGAGCAGGGCCAGGAAGGGAAGTACTCAGCCCCAGTACCCTGAGCGGAGCACCCGGACCTGCCTGGCAGGGCTCGGCGCACAGCCCCCGCCACCCCGGCCCAGGCAGGTCGAGCCAGTTGGGTGCCCTGCTGCTAGCAACTGCTCCAGCCGGCAAATATTTACGAGGCACGTTACCAAGGATAGACACCGACACCCCAGAGGTGAAAGGCCCATGGGGCAATTTCTAGGGCAAAGTTGCCCAGATTCCTCCAAACTTCGGAAAAGCGGGTCAAGGCCCCCCCGCAGGAAGTCGTGGGTGGGGAGGGGGGCTGAGGGAGACCCTGGACTTCTCTCCCCAGCATTACTCCCGAGCTGAGCTGTGAGCAAGGGACAAGTAGGACTGAGACTTCTGCCCCGGCCCCCAGGAGCATGTGTCTGAGGGGAGAGTCTTCAGAGCTCCAAGCTGCAGCCCAGTCGTGGGTTATGAAATCAACTTCCTGAGCCTCGATAAGCACATCATGGAACAACCCCAATTGTCAGGACAGTTTTGCGCCATGGGGGTTGAGGGAGGGGGGCATGTGTGTATGTGTGAGTGTGTGTGTGTGTGTTTTGTGTGTATGTGTTGCATATGTGTAAACATGTGCATGCAATTGTGTGCACGTACGCATGCGCTTGAGAGAGTGTGCACGCACACACACACATACACACACACACACACATGCAGATCTTGGTACAGCTTAAAGTTTCACTAGAGATCATAGTCCAGTGCTCCTTGGGAAATCCTCTGAAGGCAGCGTTCCCACACTGGCACGTACACAAACCCAGGGAAGAAAACCAGAATTAGCTGTTGCGTTTGACAGGGACGCTCGGAAGCTCTTCCGGAAGGGACAGGTCCAGAAATCAGGTCAGGGGCGAGGAAGCGGAGCCCAACATCCTCACCAGACCCCTGTGGGACAGTCTCCCCCTACAATATCTAACCCCTAAGTCCACTCGGCCTGCGCCCACGGCCCACTCACTGCAGGGCCCCCTCCACCGGCCTCTGAGTGCCGAGAGGGACGTGGAGGGCAAGGTGGGCTGTCTGGACAGCAGCCGGGAAGCAGGTGGGCGGGAGGGCCTGCCCCTGGCCCTGCAACACAGCCCCGTCTCGCCCTGTGCCTGCCCTGGGCAAGTGTAGAGTCTCGCTAAGAAGCTGCGGCCCGCACAGCTCCCAGGACAGCAGACCAGAGTGGAGCAGCTGGAAGCACGGACACCAGGAGGGCAGCGCGGCCAACCCCTCATCCCATCACCCCCCAAACTGAAGCCCAGAGGAGAGGCGCTGCTTAGAGAACCCACAAACCCACCACAACGGGCCGTAGTGCGGAGCCTTGAACCCAGGACAGACCCGTGGACGAGGTCCTGCAGTGCCCGCTCTAGTCGCCAGTGAGGCTCCCAACAGTGTTTACCAGTGTCACCTGGGCACCCTGCCACCGCCCACAGGACAGCAGACAGGCTCTTTGACCCCCCTGACCTGCTCTGGCCACGTCCTGATCCCAGGAAGTCCCTGGTGAGACTTCGCCCTTCCGCCTGCCAGGGCACTCTCAGCTCCTGACTCAGCCGCCCAGGGGGCCCAGGGACTGCCCGCTGCAACTAGCTGAACTGGAAGGGCAGAGGCAGAGGCCGAACCGGACAGGAAAAGGTTTGGGAGTGGGGGGAGAGTGCAGGCAGAGCCCCCCACACCTGCCTAGCTTCCTTAAGTCTAGCCTGATAGATATATATACACACACACACACACACACATATATATACACATATCACTGTATCACTGTCATCCTGTTGCTCACCAATTTGCTCGAGACGGCACCAGTAATGTCTCCATTGTGAGACTTGTTGCTGTTTTTGGCATATTGAATATGCCACAGGTAGCTTGCCAGGCTCTGTCATGCGGGCGGGATACTTTTGGTAGCTTGCCTGGCTCTCCGAGAGGGACGGAGGAATCGAAGCCAGGTCGGCCACGTGCAAGGCAAACACCCTACCCACTGTGCTATCACTTCAGCCCATATATATATATATATATATATATATATATATATATATATATGGGCTGGAGATATATATATGTATATATATATATATATATGGGGTTGTAGGGGGGTTGTTATTTGGGCCACACCCAATGGTGCTCAGGGCTCACTCCTGGCTCTGCACTCAGGAATCACTCCTGAGTGATTCCAGGGCTCAGGCTGCAGGAATCGAACCCAATTCTGTGTTGTGCAAGGCAAATGCGCCGTCTCGGGGGTGGCATGGGGGAGGGGCGGAGGGGGAGTTCTATCTCCCCACCCCAGCCCCGCCAGGATGTCATTCTTCAGGATGTGGTGAATGAAGCAACTCAGGCTGATAGCCCTTCTCTACTCAAACAGCACAAACAACACGGAACAGTTTGCAATTCCAGAGAACGAGATAAAATGAGAAACGCAAAAATCCAAAATACTTCTACCTAAAAGTAGTCACATATTAAGCCCTGGGTACTAACTTCCCAGGCCTTGCCACCGGGAGCTATCCTTCCGTGTGTCACGCTTACTGGACACTTCCTCCCTGCCGGGCAGTGCTCTCGAGCAGGGCAGAAGCAGGGGGCAGAGCAGCCCGGGCGCGGTAGCCCCGGCATGGCTGGCCCGTGTTGGCAGGCCTGGCAGAGGGCCGGGTTCCTCCGACAGAGGCACCACCAACCCACATCCGTGCCTTTGTTCTTGGTATTTCTTTTTTTTTTGGGGGGGGGGGGTCACACACGGCGATGCACAGGGGTTACTCCTGGCTCTGCACTCAGGAATCACCCCTGGCGGTGCTCAGGGGACCATATGGGATGCTGGGAATCGAACCCGGGTCGGCCGCGTGCAAGGCAAACGCCCTCCCCGCTGTGCTATCGCTCCAGCCCCGGTGCGTTTGATCTTGGGAAGAGGAATCACGCACAAGGTCCGGTCTGTGTCCCCCACAGGGCCAAGACAGCTGTCCGTGGACCCGTGACCTCTGCGCATTCTCCAGCTTTCTCCCAACCCCTGTCCATCTCTGTCCCCGGCTGCCCCACGCTGCGCCCTGGACGCCCTCTCGGAACACACACAGTCAGCCCGCGAGCTCCGTGGCCCCGGGAGCCAGCGGCGGCTCAGTGGACACAGTGGTCTGGGTCTAGGCCAGCCCCGGCCCGCGCAGGAAACCTGCGCGTCCACGGCATCCTCAGGGCAGGAGCCGCTGCGCGTCGGCTGCTCTCGACTCCCCCTGCAGGCCGCCAGCGCTCTCGCACCTGGAGCTGGGCCGGTGGGGGCGGGGAGCCAGACCGGAGCCGCCTGCCCCAGAATCTCCCGACGCCCCTCTCTGCCCACCCGCTTCCGTGAGCCTGATGGGGGGGGGACAAGGTTGACACCCCAAATAGGGACTAAAAACACTATTGGTGCCTCCTGGGAATTCCTCTGGACATTGAGAGGTGCCACTGGCTCTGGTCATACTGGGAAAATCCGGAGGACCTGGACTCTGTCACTTTGAAAGCACCCGGTGAAGACCAGAGAGCCAAGATCTGGGAGAAAGGGTCTACAGGCGACAGCCAGGGTCAGACTCCGCGGATTCGGGTGCTGTGTGGCCTCGGGCACGTGACTTAACCTCTCTGTGCCTCTGCATTCCCAACTGTTAGGAAAGACTCGTTTCTAATCCGTAGGGTTGCCGTGTGTATCAAACAAAATGACACAGGCAGACTGTTCGGGACAGGGTTTCAGCAGGGTGGTGTCCGCCAATAATATTGATGTTGTTATTTCTTGTTATTCTCCCCTGAGTCTCGGCACAGTGGCCAGGCCCGGCCTGTGGCCAGCTGCTGGCCTGTGACTCCTGCCTTCGCTGTTACTAATGTGTGAGGACACGTGGGCATGTGTCAGAGCTTGTGGGCAGCTGCGGGGACGCTGCGTGAACGCAGAGACAGGAGGACCCCGGGTGTGTGCATGTGTAGCCGGCTGAGGAGGGTACGTCCGGCAGGTGGCGAGAAGCCCCGGGGTCCCCGCCTGGGTACAAGGATGTGTGTGCAAGTGTGCTAGTCCCTCTGCTTCCTCAGACACACGCTCCCGGAGGCAGGAACCCGGACCTTGCTTTCTTTTATGTTTTATTTTTTTTCCAAAGACTTGTTACTATTTGGCCTTTTTATTTTTTAATTGAATGATTTTGAGATACACAGTTGCAAAGTTGTTCATGATCAAGTCTCGGTCATACAATGTTCCCACACCCGCCCCTTCACCAGGGTCCATTTCCCACCACCAGTGACCACCAATGTCCCCAGTTTTCCTCTCACTGCCACCCCCAGCTGCCTCTATGGCAGACACCTCTCGCTCTCTCTCCCTCCCTCCCTCCCTCTCTCTCTCCCTCTCTCCCCTCTCTCTCTCTCCCCCATCTCCCTCCCCCTCTCTCCCTCCCTCTCTCTCTCCCTCCCTCCCTCCCTCCCTCTCTCTCCCTCTCTCTCTCCCCTCTCTCTCTCTCTCTCTCCCTCTCTCTCCCTCTCCTTCCCTCCCTCCCTCCCTCTCTCTCCCTCTCCTTTTGGGCATCACGGTACGGAATAAATGGAAGGTTCTCGTGTATATCCCTTGACCTTCTTTCTTCGCTCAGTCCTTGTCTGGAGTGATCCTCTGGATCCTCAACTCTCATTGTCATGGTGGTCCCTTCTCTGTCCTTAACTGTCCCCCCTACTTGTGGCAAGCTTCCAGCCACGGACCAGTCCTCCTGGCCCTCGTTTCTACTGTCATGAGAGTTCAGTCTCGTACTGTTTTGTATATCCCAAAAAATGGGTGCAATCAATCTCTGTCTCTCCCTCGCCCTCTGACTCACTTCACTCGGCATGATTCTCTCCTTAGTTTCATCGCAACCGACTTCAGGTCTTTCTCCCTGGAGAAAAACTGATCCTCCGACAGCTCCTAAGCCCCACCCTGCTGATGGAAAGTTCTGGAAGGAACCCCCCGCCACCAGTGCCCCTGAGCAGCTAGAGAAGGCTCAGAGGGGCAGAGCCCGGGTCCATCTCCCTCTCTGCCTTGCCCAGCACCCCACAAAGTTCCCTTGCTGGCTCTCCACCCCTGGGGGTTTCAAATCTCTGCAACACCCACCCGGCATGGGAGGGCGTCCAGGGGCCCAGTTCAGATCCCACTGCCCACCCGCCCTGGACAGCTCCCCGCCTCTCCTGAGGCCTGTGTGGAGGGCCTCAAAGAGCAAGGGGTCCCTTGGAGGCAGGAGGGAGACATGAAGAAGGGTCTTCTTGAAGGGTCATCCAGAGGGGCTCTGGGAAGCCTCGCAGGAAGTGGTCTCGTCGTTATCATATGTATCAATAACAATATTGAGGTGTTGGCCCCGGCATAGCAGCTCTGCAAATACACAGCGATAATATCAAGACTCTGACACCTCAATAAAAACAAATTTGGAAGAAAAAATATATAATTATCGGGGCAGGGGTGTGGCTCGAGTGATTGACCTTGCAGCTCGGTGCCCTGGGTTTGATCCCTCACACCACAAGACCCTCCCCTTCCAGTATCGCCAGGTCTGGTCCCCACCACAATAACACACACAGAGATGATCGCTCCATGCACAACTACGGCATTATACATGTAATGTGCATGCATGTATTCGTATGTATTGATAATACCACGGATGTTAATCATTCAGTGTTTAATATGTAAAGCCTGGAAACTCCAATTAAACCTATTTTATAGATGGGAAAACTGGGGTTCAGTCAAGTTGGATAACTTCTCTCTTTTTTTGTAATTTTTGAGGGGGGGTGGTTGAGCCACACCCAGCAGTGCTCAGGGCTTACTCCTGGTTCTGTGCTCGGGGATCCTTCCGGGCAGGCTAGGGGGATCCAACCCAGGCCGGCCACATGCAAGGCGAACCCCCTAGCCACTGTGCTGTCTCTTCAGCTCCAGACTGAATAAATGTTTGATCACACAGTCAGCAGGGCGCCTGCCGGGCCTTGGGTCCGGCTCTGCCAGAAAAACCTGGGCTTTCTCCTTCCCTGCCCGCATTGGTTTGTCTGTTTCTTCCCCAGACTCGTGCCTCTGTTCCCTGCTCAACTGGAGTGGGGGTCGGAAGACCCTAGAAAGACTCAGCTCAGACCAGAATCACGTGGGGTGGGGCGGGTGGGGCCGCTGGCAGAGTCTTCAAAGGAGGAGAAGGCGGGCGGCTGAGGCACGAGGGAAGTGGTGGGGGGGACAGGCCCCTTCCCTGAGCCCGGCTGCGGGGGGGCTGTGCCGTCACCGGCAGTGGGGCTGGCCACTGAGCAGGACCACCTGCCCTCCCAGCCCGCACTGTCACTGCTCGGGACCCCGAGTCTCAGCCCCTGGGGGTCTCCTGGGAACCTGAGCCACTCCCAGCCCTGACACTGCGAGCACTTCTTTCCACGGCTCCCGCCTTCCCCCCGTCCCGCGTCTGTGGAGAAGAGTCTCAGGAGAGTCTCCCCGGGAGCCAGGCAAGGTGCTCAGGGAGTGTGGACAGACACAGAGAAGGGGGCACCAAGAGTCTCTGAGAGGGGAGATGGGGGGGGGAGGGGGAGAGCCTGAGGGGGTGTGGGGTGGGGTGGGGGTCCTGAGGCAGGGGACAGAGCCACCGTTCCCCTCACCACGCCCCAGGCCAGGGAGGACCAAGCCAAGCTCCCAAGGGGAGGAGACGGTGAGGCAGCACAATGGCAAACACACTTGCCTGCATGAGGCAGGCGCTGGGTAGGTCTCCGGGACCACATACGGTGACTCCCGAGCACAGAGCCAGAAACAGCCCCCCCTGGCGTGGTCCTGGACTATCGCCCGGGGCCTCTCTAGGGAGCCCTGAGCACCACAGAGCGGCCCCGAAGGAAGTCCCCCAAACACCAGGAAGGAGCGCCCGCACCCCCAGGACACTGCTCCAGGGAGGTTCCAGCGACCCCCACAACTGCCCCTGGTCTCTCAGAGAGAGACAAGAGGGGACACAGAAACTGCCTCAACCTCTCCTGAACATGTTCCTCACAAAGTCCAGTTGAGGACAGGGGCCAAGACAAAGAAGCCACCCCACAAAACAACGGGGTGCTTGGGGTGACCTCTCAGGAGACAAACACGCACTCCCACACATTTACACACACTCACACATAACTCTCACATTCACACACATTCAGACACACACATGACACACACAGACTCACACATCACACAGACTCACACACAGAGATGCTCACACACTAATTCTCCCTCACACACACAAATTCTCACATACACTAACTCTCATTCACACACAGACACACACATACACAAAGTCTTCCTCACACAAATAAACTCTCCCTCACATACACACAAACTCGCACACACTCGCACAGTTTCTCTCTCTCTCTCTCTCTCTCTCTCTCTCTCTCTCTCTCTCACACACACACACACACACACACATACACACACACACGCACACACACACTAACTCTCCCTCACACACTAACTCTCCCTCACACACACTTGATCCCAGGAGTCCTTCAGTCATCTGGAGACCCAGAGTGCCTCTCTCAAGCCTCTCTGGCCCTGTGTCAGGAGGGACCCAGAAGTCAGAGGCAGAAAACGGGCGCCATAGCCACCAGGTGATGGCGCCTCAGCAAACTGCACCCCCGCTATCTTCCTTCAAGCTCATGGGGTGCTGATACGCGGTGTATATCAGGACAGGGGACAACCGAGCCCCGGGTACAGCTGGGGACATGGCCGGCCAGACCAGCACAGTCCCTGAGACGGCAGCTGGGCCAGGACCTGCCACCCAGGTCCGAAGGGGCGCGCGGGGACAGCCAGGCTCACTCCCAAGTCACTGGCACCAACACTCATCACTGTCTCCTCAGAGCTTGGCCCTGTGTCCTCTCTGCCCCTCCTGGTGGTCCCTCCTCCACTGCCCAGGATCCTGGAGGGACGGGAGTCTCCAGCTGGGGACCTGAGCCTGCTGCCGTGGGAAACCGAGCTTAGGGCGCCCCCTGCAGGGCATTCCCAGCACGGACAGGGCGGGAGCCAAGGCCGGCTCCTCCCGGCTCCCGGGCCCTCTGCCTCCACCTGCTGCTCGTCCGCTGCCGCTCTGGGCCCAGAGTCTGGGCGAGTCCCCGCCAGTGCTGACATGACCCAGAAACTCCCGTCCCGTCCCCCAAAAAGCCCGCTGTCAGCCAGTCCCGAGAGGCTTGGCGTGCACGCAGCAAGCACGGAAGCAGGGATGTTTGGGAGCTGGGGGCGAGCCACATACCCCTCCAGCAACCACTGACCACTGCATCTGCGCCCCCCCCCAGCTGGCCCGGAGCTCTACACACACACACACACACACACACACACACACACACACACACGCCCAGCTCAGCCCAGAAGGAAGGGGTGGGTGACCATTGCCATATGGGGGCCGTTCCTGGCTCTGAGCTCAGGGGTCCCAGAGATCTACCCAGAGCCGTGGGTGAAGAAGTGGGGTCAGCGGGTAGGGCATTTGCCTTACACGCGGCCAACCCGGGTTCAAATCCCAGCATCCCGTAGGGTCCCCCAAGCACCGCCAGGAGTAATTCCTGAGTGCAGAGCCAGGAGTAACCCCTGTGCATCACCGGGTGTGACCCCCCCCCAAAAAAAAGCAAAAACAAAAGGAAGTGGGGAGCCCCTCGGCCAGTCTGTGCTGAGGGGGGCCCCAGGAGCACCTGCTGGGTCTCCGCGCCCGGCTGGCTGGATTGAGGTCAGGCCAGGGGAGGGTTCCCCGCAGGAGCGGGGCTCGCAGGGGTGGGGTGGGGGGCGGCGTGGGAAACCCGGGCTCCCGTCCCATCAGATCATTCTCCCCATCCTGTCTGGCTGGGAGGAACGAGACCAGGAAAGTGCAGCGCCGGCAACATCGAGGACAAACATGCCACCGCTCTGAGCCTGCACTTCGCCTGTTGACATCTCCCTGCGCTCCCAGCCCAGGCTTCCCCTGGGGCGCCCTCCACCCGCACCCCTGCCTGGGCTGGCGTGTGAATGGGGGCAGAGGAGAGGGCAGGGCCGAGGGTGTGTGTGTGAACAAGTGAAGTCATTCTCTCTGGGTGGCTCCTTTTAATTAGCACCCTGAAAAACTCCCAGCCAGCAAAATTGGGTCTCGCCAGCCGGGAGCCCCACCCTTCGGGCTCCTCCGGGGCCCCGGGCAGCAGGGGGCTGGGGGGCAGGAGGGCTGAAGGCCTCCACCGGGGGCCCCTGCAGGTCTCTGGGGACTGGAGTGACCTGCACTGGGCCCCTTGTCCCCAGCCTACCCCCCCACAAAGGCCCACGCTCCGAAGTGAGGGCGCACCAGCTGTGGGGGACACACAGTCCCACCAAGGCACACAATCACACACCTGGGAGCTCCCAGGTGCCTCCAGGGTGGGAAGCAGCAAGTTCACCCCGTGGAAGGTGGGAACAAAGCCCACCGGGCTCCTTAGAGACCCCGTGCCCGCTGTGCCTTCTCCGGGCTGGCCTCTGTCCCCTTGCCCCTCCAAATCTGTCCCCGGACGCTGCCCGACACACTCCAAACTCCGTGAGCCCCACTAGGTCAGCGCGCCCAGTGGCGCCTTCTCCCCAGCAGGCCGAGTCCCTAGACCAGGACTGGAGGGAGAGAGGACAGCAGGTAGGGTTCGATCCCTGTCACCCCACAGAGGCCCCCAAGCCCCGCCAGGAGCGGACCCTGAGGCCCGCCGGGTGTGGCCCCAAAACCAAATCCCGAGAAACAAAACCAAAATGGAATCTGGGGATGAGAGTCCCCCAGGCTCCAGCCCCAGCTGTTAGGGCCACACAGAGTCATTGAGGGTGTAGACTCGCCTGTGTGGACGGAGGGAGGGAGCAGGGGGGGAGCACTGGGCCTCTCTGAATGAGGGGCAGGAAGGGAGCACTGGACCCAGAGGCACCGATTCCCAAGGGAATTCCTGTGACATCACACTTCCTGCTCCCACAGTTTGGGCCCAGCACCCCCCACGGTGCCTACAGGGCCAGGCTGGGGTGGTGGCGGCCTTCCAGGAAAGAGCTGGGCTCTCGGAGAGGGGCGCGGGGTTCCCCCCCGTCCCCCCACTTGCCCTGTGTCTGGGCACCACAGCTATGCCCCAGCTCTAGGGGTCGGACGGCTCTGACAAGGGCCCGGCCGAGGTGGCTGGCTGGAGAGTTCTGGGTTCTAGGTCTCTAGGCAGCACGGCTTTGTGCGGGGCGGATGGCAGCCTGTGTCCTTAAGACCCTAGAAGTAAGCACAGCAGTTCGGACAGGGGCTGAGCGACAGCAGAGCCGCAGAGAAGCACTTGCCTCACACACGGCTGACCCCTGAGCGTCCCCCCCAGCCGCCCCCACCCCAGCCGCACTAGGGGTGAGCCCTGGTCAGGAATAAGCACTGACTACCACTCGGTATGGCCCGAAAGCCTAAATGGAAAAATTCATTCAAAGTGAAACTCAAAAGGCAACTTCATAAGCTAACAATGAAAATAAAGAAAATAAAGAAACGAAATAAAGGCTGTCTGGTGCCCTGGGGGACCCCGGCCTGAGGGTCCCCCCAGCTGCTCATCAGTCTCCTCTGGGGGCTCCAGAGTTTGGCAGCAGGTCCCCGGCACCTCCAGAACCACGCCGGGGCCTCTCCCGTGCCCCCGAGTGCGCCCCGGGACCCCCTGCCCACCACAGGGGCCACAGCTCCTGGGGTTCCCAGCGGGCTCGGTCTGTGGGGAGCGGGCGGGGCTGGTTGCAGGTGAACTGGAGAAAGGCTGGGCGGCTGCTCTCGGGGGCCGGGGAGTGCCGGGAGGGCGGACGCGTCCTCTCCCTCGGGCTGAGTGGGAGCCGAGCGGGCACCGCCCGACGCCGAGGCCTCCGCCCCCCGCCCAGCTGGGCCGCGGTTCCCATCACACCCTGGGCAGTAAAACTTGCTTTTATGGTCTTTGCGGGGGTTGCTGTTTTCGTTGGGGGGTGCTGTTTGTGTCTGTGCAAACACCTGGTCCTCACCTGTGGTCTGGGGTGTGTGTGTGTGTGTGTGTGTGTGTATTTGTCTGAAGATTTGTATGTGTACCTGTGTGTATGTGAGTATATGTGTGTGTGAATATGTGGAGGTATGTGTGTGTATCTGTGTGTATGTGAGTGTATGTGGGGGGTATATGTTTGTATCTGTGGGGGGTATGTGTGTGTACCTTGTGTATGTGAGTGTATGTGGGGAGGTGTATGTGGGCGATATATATGTGTGTCTGTGTGTGAGTGTATGTGTGTGTGGATATGGGGGGTTGTGTGTGTACCTGTGTGTATGTGAGTGTATGTGGGAGGTATATGTGTGTATCTGTGTGTGAGTGTGTGTGTGGATATGTGTGGGGGGGTATGTGTATGTACCTTGTGTATGTGAGTATATGTGGGGAGGTATGTGGGGGGTATATGTGTGTGTCTGTGTGTGAGTGTATGTGTGTGTGGATATGGGGGGTTGTGTGTGTACCTGTGTGTATGTGAGTGTACGTGTGTGTACTTGTGTGAAGGTTTGTATGTGTACCTGTATGTATGTGAGTATATGTGTGTGTGGATGGGGGGGTTATGTGTGTACCTGTGTGTGAGTGTATGTGTGTGTGTGGATATGTGGAGGGGTGATGTATATGTACCTGTGTGTACGTGCATGGGGGAGTATGTGTGTATGGTTATGTGACTGTGTACATGTGTATATGAATATGTGACTGTGTACATATGTGTGTATGTGTGCATGTGTATGTGAATATAGGTGTGGGGGTGTAAGTATACGTGTGTATTGTGTGAGTATGTGTGTGAATGGGTCTGTGAGTGGGGGGGTTGTGGAGAGAGCGAGTGTGTACACGTGTGTCCTGAGTGTGACGGAGGCTCCGCCCATGGGGCTCCGGGTGCTCAGCAGGGAGTCCCTGTGACCACGCGCCCTGCAGGTGTCCTTCCTCAGTCCTTACAGCCAGCGGCCCCTGTCAGCCAGACAGCGCGGGGGAGGTGGGGGTGGTCTGCGAGGCCCGGAGGGTGCGACCCTGGCCCCGGGCGGCTGCTCCTGCGCGCTCTTGCACGGCCTGCTGGCAGGGGTGCGCGCTGCCCGCTCTGGGTCAAGGCCCAGGCCGGGCCGGGCCGGGCGCAGTGACGGGGGTCACCTGGGCCCTCCCCAAAGAGGGGAAACAGCCTGCTCGGGGGCTGACTCTGGACAGGGAGCCTTTGTCCGCGACCGCGACAGGAAGTGCGGGCGAGAGGCCAGGACCCTCGGCCTGGGGACACGCGCTCCCTGTCCCTCCAGCAGCTGCGCGCCCCGCGCTGGGGAGGCTCGCCCTGCCCCCCGCCCCCGGCCCCAGCCCCTCCCGGCCGGCACGGGGACCACCGGGGGCTGGGCTGGCCAGGGGGGCGCCCAGGAGCGGCGCCGACTCCTGGGCCTGGGCTCTCTCCTGCACAGCCCCCTCCAGGGCGCAGTGACCACGGCGCCAGGTCAGGGGGTCGCAGCGGTGCCGGGACCCTGGGAACCAGGAAGCCGGCGGCCCTGGGCCGGGTGGCGGCTGCTGATTGGCTGCGCCCGCGCTCCCACGGCCGCGGGGGGCCCGGGCAGGGCGGCTCCGCGGTCCCGGCTGAGTCAGCCGCCGCCCCGCCCTGGGCGCTGGACCCGGGCCCAGCTGCCTCCCAGCCCGGACCCGCCCGCTAAGCCGGGACAGCCTGACTCAGCGGTGGCGGCCCGCCCCGCCCGGCGCTTGTCCGCCCGCTCCTAGGATCTGGGCCCCTGCAGGGAGGGCGAGTGGGGTCTGGACTCTGGGGGACCTGCCTGTCCAGTGGGCGTGGGAAGGGTGCCAGGCGCGTGGACGTCCATGCCCGGGCCTGGTGGGGGGCGAGGGGGGAATCTTTGTGGATCCCGGGGTGGACTGTGGTCCCTTGGAGATGGCATATTGGTCCCTCCGGGGTGGCCCTCTGGGACCACCCCTCAACTCCGTCCTCTCCGCGGGCACCCAAGAAGCCCCTGCCTGGGGGAGCTCCCTGCTGGACCCCTGGAGGTCAGAAAACAGAGGCTGCCCTGGAGTTTGGCCTTCCCGCTCCCCGAAGCCCCGAGCTGTGGCCAAGAGGTGCACGTTTCCAATGACCCCTTCAGAAGGACAGAGCCACGTTCTCCAGGCGCCCACTGCATGCTACCAGTTCAGGAACTAGGAGGAGAAACCAGGCCCCCGGCAGAGCGAGCATCTGGGGACCCGGCTCCTGCACATCTCTTTCCCGGCCAGAGCGACAGGGCGGCACAGAAGCCCTTGCCGTGCACACGGTCAGCCCAGGCTGGACCTCCGGCACCAGAGATGGTCCCCCAGCCCTGCCCAGGCGTGACCCCTGAGTGCCCGGCCAGGAGCAGACCCCGAGCATCAGCGGGTATGGCCCCAAAAGACAAAAACTAAAAACAGATCAATAAAGTAAGACACACTCTCCCCACTGGCTATGCTGGCCACAGCCCTCCGGGCTGGTGGTGACCCCTGCCTGGCCCTTACACTAAAGCAACTGAGGCGACTGCCCACCCCACAGGAGGCCCCGGCCCCCCTCTCAACTCCCCCAGCTCCCCACCCCAAGGGGAACATCTTCGGGTGTGACGGGGCGGGGTGGGGGCGAGACAGCAGCGAGGGCGGCAGAAAGCAGCTGAGCTCAGCACGTGCGGCCTTGGAGGGGCACACGGGATGTGTGTGCCAGGCCCCCACCCCCGGAAAAGCCCCTCGGGACCCCGAAAAACACACATGCCAGAGGGTGGCAGGAGGGTTGGACACAGACACACAGAGATGTGTGTGTCATGGTTGTACATGGGTGCTTTTACATGTCACACATAGTTTTCAGGACAGTCGCAGATACAGCCACAGACCAAGGAATCAGTGACATTGTCACCCAGACTCACAATGGCACTTGGGTCGTTACAGCACTGTGAGAACCACAAAAAAAGGAGCAGGGGGAGGGGAAGACCACATGGATTTGTTTCAGGAATAAATTGGTCCCAGGTTCTGATCGAGACTCAAATCAGAAAGGCTCTTCCCCTCAGCAAACCACCCACACAGGAGGCTCCTGCCAGCCAGTGCTCTCTGCTCTCTGGGCCATACGCACACGATGGCTCACACAATGACACAAACACATATGCTCACACACACTGCCACATTCACACCAGGACACAACACATGCTCACCATTATTTCACATATACACACTAACACACATGTCCATACTGACACATACACACATGCACACATGTTCACACACTGACACATTCACACAGATACATGTTCATGCACTGATACCTTCACACATGCACACACTAACACACATGTTCACATACTGACACATTCTCACACACATGCTCACACACTGACACATTCACAAGTATACACACTAACACACATGTTCACATACTGACACATTCTCACACACATGTTCACACACTGACACATTCACAAGTATACACACTAACACACAGGCTCACATATACAATCACAGCCACTAATACACAACACATGCTCACATTGACATTTCACACATACACACACATACATGCACTAACACACATGTTCAGAGTCACATTCTCACACACACTGAAGCATCCACACAATCACACACGAACACAACACCTGCTCACCCTGATATTTCACACATACACGTACTAACACACATGTTCACACACAGGCACACCCACACATCCACACACTAACACGCTCTCACTGGCACACCTCCCACGCACTCACATCCCCCCTTGTAAAGGACACCTGTGCTTTCCACTGGGGTCGCCCAGGGCAGCCCTTGCACGGGCATGCTGGGTGCCAGGCCCGCACACGGCCCACAGACACCCGTCCCCTGAGAGGAACACGGTCCGTCCACAGGTCCACATAGACCAAGAGCGCGACCCCGGGCCCCCCCGAGCACCAGAGGCCCCGCACCACCACGGCCCCTCAGCCTTCCGCCTGGCAGCTCGGCCCAGGCTTGCGCCATCGGCCTCCCGCCCTGGCCTGCCTGCCCCGGCCTGCCTGGGTGGGGCCCCGCCCGCTCCCCGCTCCAGCTGCCAGCTCAGCACTGGGCAGGGCGCTGCTCCAGCCTGTCGCCAGCCACACCCCCCAGGCCTGCCACCTCAGCATGTGGGCCCCCGCCCGGGCTCCACCGCGCCCGTGTCTGCAGGCAGTGGGCAGGGTGCCCGCCCCAGCCCCACCAGCACGACCCTCGGAGAAGGAGCCGCTCCCCGAGGTCCCGGGGCCACCCCCTCGCCGGTAGTTCCCGAGCTCCACTCAGCCCCCAATGCGGACACCTGCCCCACTGCCCCTCCGCACCCCTCACATGCCTCATCACGCAGCCCTGCTCGCCAACCCCGAGTGTCCACCCAAAGTTGCACCCATGACACAAACCCCATCAGAGTCCAGGCGGTCGAAACCCAAGTCCCCATGTGTGAGCCCGGGCCCACGGGGCACCAGCCAGCGTTCAGGACGGCCCCGCACGGTCCTGCCGGCCCTGGCTTGGAAGAGCTGGTTCGGGGGAGCGGTTCTCTGCACACACACACACACCCTTGTACATGTGATTCCAGGACACTGGGGTGGGCTCCGTCTGGCCCCCATCTGTCTCTGTCCTGGAGCAATGACTAACAGACACTCGCACCCGGGGAACAGGCTGGAACTGGGCAAGACAGAGCAAGGGGCCCCAGACAGTGTCTCGAGGAGGGGGTCTGGGCCTGCTGCCCAAGCAGGGGGCCAGGAGAGGGGCCGTGGCACGTGGTGGCGAAGGGAGGGTCTGGGCACAAGCGACGGGAAAGGTCCCGGAGCGACACTGGGGAGGCCGGGCCCCAGGGGGCTACCGGGCAGACGTCGGGAGGCCCCAAACTCTTTCCCCGTCCGCCCCTGCCCTTTGCCTGAGAACCAAGCAACTGGCATTTAAAAGCCCCCACGGTGGGGTGGGGTGGGGTGGGGGTGCCCGCGGTGGGTCCTGCCGGGTGCCGGGATGTGGGTGCTGCTGGCAATAAACTGACTGTTTGTGACAAGGCGCCACGCTGGGCACTGAAAACAGTAGCTCTCTGCTGTATTTTCAGGAAAGCTTTATTTTTTCTTTTAAGCGTGCGTGCGTACACACACACACACACACACACACAAACACACACTCACACACACACGCCTGTCCAAGGGGCGTGAACAGCTTCTGCAGGCCCGCGCAGGCCTGCACACACGCTCCTGGACACAGGACTTTGCCCTCTCGAGCGCCCTCTGCCGGGACTTAGCGCTGCGCAAGCACCGACACACCCACGCCCGCTCACCGCGCACGCGCAGGCACGGGGACAGGGCGCTTTCGGCCGACCTCGCCCAGCTTGCGTGTTTCGGGGGAGGCTGCAGTGCACGCGGGGGGAGAGGTAGTGCGAAGGGGCGTGGGGAGCCCAGCCTCGAGGGCTCGAGGGGAGGCAGGCCTCCGCGGAGGAGAAACGTCCCACCCGGGCTGGGGGGGTCGCGGGGGTCACGCAGGAGCGTGCACTGCGCGGGGGGGCACCCCCGAAACCTGGGGGGAGTGCGGGTCTGTGGCTCCCCTAGAGCCGCGCGGCGCTCAGTGGCTGGGGCCCCGCAGAAGGCTGTGGAGCCAGGGCCCTGGGTGCCAGGCCCGGGTGAGCTCAGCGCCCCCATGGGGCGGCCCGGAGAGCACCTGCAGCGGGAGCCCTGCCCACTCCCCAGGCTCGGGCTCCCCTCTGGGGCCTCCGAGATGACTGGCCAGGCCTCAGGGGCGGGGGGGGGGGGTGCAAGCTCACTCTGACGGCTCAGGTGTCCCCTTCAGTGCCTGCTGTGCATGTCCTCTGGGGTCCCATCCCCCTCCACTCTCCTCACCCTCCAGCCCCCCCCCCCGCCGCCACACGTCCACACCCCTCCACTCCCCCCACCCCCACCCCCGTCTGACCTCACTGGTCTCTGCTAGCGAGCCTGGAAACTGCTGCCTGATGCACCCCCAGACTGGGACACGGGAGCGTGTCGCCCTCTAGGGGCAGCCTGGGGCCTTGCACCTGTCTATCAGTCCACAGGGCGAGCACCTGCAGGAGCAAGGCACAGATAGTCTCCTGGGCGTGCACATACATGCACATGCACAGACACATGTTCGTGCACAGACACATACATATATACATGCACAGGCACAGACACAGGCACAGACAGACACGTACACATGTACATACACATGCACATGCAAATGCACATATACATTCATATACTCATGCACAGACACAGACACACATACACATGCACGTGCAAATGCATGTATACATGCACACGCATGTACACGGGCACAGGCACAGACAGACACACATGCACACACGGACACAGACACAGACACATACGTGCAGGCACAGACACAGAGTGTTGGTCTCCGGGTTTCCAAGACTGAATGGATGGGAGCTGAAGCCCCCACACACTCCCCCGACCCCGCCAGCTCCATTCACCCACACATGCCTCGGAGCAGGGCTCAGTTCCCAGGAGCTCGGGAGCTGGCTGGGATTTGCACAAAGCCACCTGTGGGCTCCTGGTGGCCCGCCGCGTAGGTGGCACTGGCCCTGGGAGCAGGAAGTGCAGTCAGCGCGGCGGCCTCTTTCCTGCGCCTTTGCTGCCCCCCAGTGGACACCTAGTGAACCTCCCCCGTGCTCAAATCAGCTGTGTCCCTCCCTCAACCTCCTCTCCGCTGGCAACAGTGCCCGGCTCTAGACCAGGAACTCTGGCCCTGCAGCCTCTCCTTGGACAAACAGACTCCACGGAGAGGTGTTCAGGCCTCCCAAGCCCAGTTCTCTCTCCCTCCCTCTCTCTCTCTCCCTCTCTCCTTCTCTCTCCTTCTCTCACTCCCTCTCCCTCTTCCTCTCCCTCTCTCTCCCTCTCTCTCCCCCCTTCTCCCCTCTCTCTCCCTCTCTCTCTCCCTCTCTCCTTCTCTCACTCCTCCCTCTCCCTCTCCCTCTCCCTCCCTCTCTCCCTTTCTCTCCCTCTCTCCCCTCTCTCTCCCCTCTCCTTCTCTCCCTTTCTCTCTCTCCCTCTCCCTCCCCCCTCTCCCTCCCCGTCTCTCTCCCTTCTGTTTCTCTCTCCCTCTCTCTCTCCCTCTCTCCTTCTCTCTCCTTCTCTCACTACCTCTCCCTCTTCCTCTCCCTTTCTCTCTCTCCCTCTCTCTCCCCCCTCTCTCCCCCTCTCTCTCCCTTTCTCTCTCTCTCTCTCTCTCCCTCTCTTTCTCTCCCTCCATCCCTCACTCTCTCTTTCTCTCTCTCATTTCTGTTTGTCTGGGGACCACACCTGATGCCCGAGGTTACTCCTCTGTACTTAGGTATTTACTCCTGATGGTGCTTGGGACCATATGGGATGCCAGGGATCACACCCAGGCCGGCCCCATGCAAGGCAAACACCCTACCCACTGTACTGTCTCTTCAGCTCCTCCAGCTCCTCCAGATTCTCTCCTAAACCCCCCTCTCCCCCTCCTACCCTCCCTCCCTCCCTTCATGTCTCCCTAAATTTCTTAAAATAAAAACTACTTTGCTTCACTTAAAAGAAGAGGAAGAAGAAGACATTTTCAATGGTGTGAGTGGTGGGCACCAGGAAAATGTGTTTTCTATATATTTGGATTAACTGCCAACACTTAAAAATCAAGATATTTCATGTAAAACTCCAGATATGCCAATACCTGTTGTAAATAAGAGCTTTCTGAACACTCAAGGATCACATTTGTGAAAGCCCACAGCATGCAAAGGCTGAATAAAAGGCTGCCCAGGTGTAACTCCAACATCTGAAACTACGGAAAAGGCATGAGAACCCCAGAGTTCCTGCTTTCCTGCTCCTCACTTTATCCCAAGTTCACCACACACACTTTCAATGATCACACACGAGCCCCTGGATTCCCTGATAAATTTTCCAATGGCCGCATACTGGCCCGATGGAAGTTTATTACAACATGAGCATAACATAATTTCAAACTTTATTTTTTCTAGTAGTCACAAAGTAGAAAAGAAGTTTGCAGAATTCTATTTTTAAAGAATATGTGCTGGCTGTTCACAATAGCCAAAATATGGAAACAACCCGAGTGCCCTAAAACAGATGACTTGTTAAAGAAACTTTGGTACATCTACACAATGGAATACTATGCAGCTGTTAGGAGAGATGAAGTCATTGAAATCTGCCTCTAAATGGATAGACATGGAGAATATCATGCTAAATGAAATGAGTCAGAAAGAGAGGGACAGACATAGAGGGACTGCACTCATTTGTGGAGTGTAGGGTAGCATCAAATGAGGCTAACACCCGAGGATGGTAGATACAAGAGCCAGGGGGATTGCTCCATAGCTGGAAGCCTGCTTCATGAGCGGAGGGGAGAAGGCAGATGGAATAGAGAAGGGATCGCTAAGAAAATGATGGCTGGAGGAAGCAGTTGGGATAGGAGATGCATGCCAAAGGTAGATAATGGACCAAACATGATGACCTCTCAGTGTCTGTGTTGCAAACCATAATGCCCAAAAGTAGAGAGAGAGTATGGGGAATATTGTCTGCCTGAGAGGTGGGGGGGGGGGGGGAAGGGGGAGTATACCTGGGATACTGGTGGTGGGGAATGTGCACTGGTGGAGGAATGGGTGTTTGATCATTGTGAGAATGTAACCCAAATATGAAAGCTTGTAACTATCTCACGGTGATTCAATAAAATTTAAAAAAAATTTTTTTAAAGAATATGTGCTGGGGCTGGAGCGATAGCACAGTGGGTAGGGCGTTTGCCTTGCATGTGACTGACCCGGGTTCGATTCCCAGCATCCCATATGGTCCCTCAAGCACGGACAGGAGTAATTCCTGAGTGCATGAAGCATGAATCAGGAATTACTGATTGTTCTGCGATGCACTAATAACCCCTGTGCATCGCGGGGTATGACTAAAGAAAGATATATATATAAATATATAGATATATATACATATAAAGAATATGTGCTTAACCCAGTACCAACTCTGGAACCCCACAGCTGGGGCTTTGGTGCTGCTCACATGTAGGGTTTTCTCAATGCACAGGCTCCACATTCACCACACAGTCAATGGGGAGCATCTGAAAGTTGTATCTTCGGGTGTAGACGTGCTGGTTAGCAGAGTCAACTCTGAGGGATCGACTCCCCTCCCCTAGGTTACAGCCCCTTGTTCAAAGGCCAACTGTATTCAAAATATAATTTCAAAAATTATTCACATCTTATTTTTTCCTCATACTGTCCTTAAGAGCACTGGAGCCATAGCACAGCAGGTAGGGCATTTGCCTTGCACGCGGCCGACCCAGGTTCTATTCCTCCACCCCTCTCGGAGAGCCTGGCAAGCTACTGAGAGTATCCTGCCCGCATGGCAGAGCCTGGCAAGCTCCTCGTGGTTTATTCGATATGCCAAAAACAGTAACAACAAGTCTCCCAATGGAGACATTACTGGTGCCCGCTCGAACAAATCGATGAACAAGGGGACGACAGTGCCATAGTGCTACTGTCCTTAACAAATAGTGTGTGTGGGTGCCAGAGAGATACTACGGCAGGAAGGCATTTGCCTGGCATGTGACCCACCCAGGTTTCATCCCCAGCACTGCAGATGGTCCCACCAGGAGTGACCCCTGAGCACTGTTGGGTGTGGCCGCAGAACAACCCAAAGAAGACAGAAGAGAAATGGTGTGTGTTTCATACCTCCTGCACACACTCGTTGTGGGGGTGGGGGGCTGCATTTTAGGTCCTTGATAGCCAGCTGCAGACACTCGCCTTCTGTCTTTCCCGGGACTCGGCCGGGATGAGAGGAACAGGTCTGAGGAGAAGGCCTGTGCGACTGGAAGCAAGCTCGGAGCCTCCTGCACAGGGACAGACCTGGGCTCTGCGGGTGGACCCCACAGGTGGCCCAGAGGAGGGGAATAGAATAGGCGACCTCTCGCTGGGGTTCAGTTCTGGTCCAGGGATTATAAATAATTTGCCCTAATCCTCTCCTCTCCACTCCCTTTCACTGCCCCAGCCATGAAGCCTCTGCCAGGTGCCATTTCCATACTTTCAACATCCTGTGCCCGTCTTTCCATGACAGTTGGGAGGGGGGGGCTGAGGTAGGTCGCAGGAGGGCAAGACCGTGGGAAAGCACAATTCCTTGTAAGCGTGGGGAATATTCAAGCATCTTTCATGTATAAGCAGCATGTCTGGCCACATGTTCTTACCCCACACCCTCGGCATTTGAATTTTAATTTCCAAAAGTTTCCAAGCTGCCTCCATTGCCGCTCTCCCGAAGGACCAGAGCTGGGAGGAAGATCCAGGGGTGCGTGGAGAAACAGCCAAAGGCGCAGTTCTGGGGCTGGAGCGATAGCACAGCGGGGAGGGCGTTTGCCTTGCACACGGCAGACCCGGTTCGATTCCCAGCATCCCATATGGTCCCCTGAACACCGCCAGGAGTTAATTCCTGAGTGCAGAGCCAGGAGTAACCCCTGTGTATCGCCAGGTGTGACCCAAAAAGCAAAAAATAAATAAATAAAAAACAAAGGCATAGTTCTGACAATGGCCTCCAGGGGGCACCTGATGCCTGTGGACGTGACCCTGGCGGAAAGACCGGCACTCTGGAGCCCTCCCGTCCCCGTCCGCCCCCCCCCCCCCGCCCACCTGCGGGGATCCCGCATTGCTCCTCTCCCCTAAATTGCTCGTGCTTCCTCCTACCTTAAAGGGTCCGGACAGGCACGACGATCTCCAGGTGCAGAGCCATTTGGCCTGACGCCAGCGGCTCTGGGTGGACGACCCCCTCTTTGGCTCACTCCCCCGTAAAACAGGCCTGAGCTCCTCCCAGAGAGCAGGTGGGGACCAAACCCGGCGAGCCTCTAAGCTCTTGGAAAACTGCGAGGCCCGAGACAGAAATGAGGAAGGAAACACCCGACGAGAGAGGGAGCGGGCTGGTACCCCAGTGATGTCTGCTCTCCAGCCCGCACTGCCCCGGAGGTTCCCAGGGCTGGTGGGGGACCCGGCTGGGTCAGGTGGAGAGAATTCCAGAAAGATGGAGAGAATTCCAGAAAGTTGCCCTGAGGGGCAGGGCAAGAGCCTCCTTCGGCTCTTCACAGAACATCTTCGCTGCACTGCCCAGTACCCCGGGCAGGTGCTGGTGGGCCCAAAGAGGGAGGCGGGGTCGGTGCCCTGCCCAGCAATTCTTGGACCATCACCAAGCACCGCCCTCTCAGGAGACGCCAGATCCTCTTCCTAAAACACCACCTCCATCCTTTAGGGGCCAGAGAGATACATAGCAGGTGGGCACCTGCCTTACACACGCTGATCCGTGTTGGATTCCTGGCATCTTCTTTTTTTTCTTTTTGGGTCATACCCAGCGATGTACAGGGGTTACTCCTGGCTCTGCACTCAGGAATTACTCCTGGCAGTGCTCAGGGGCCCCTATGGGATGCTGGGATTCAAACCCAGATTGGTCGCGTGCACGGCAAACGCCCTCCCCGCTGTGCTATCGCTCCATTCCCTCCTGGCATCTTATATAGTCCCCCAGGCACCCCCTGGAGTGATCCCAGAGTGCAGAGCCAGGAGTAAGCCCTGAACAACACTGGACATGACCCACAAACAAACAGAACAAAAACACCACCGCCATCAAGTCTTTTTTTTTTTTCTTTTTGGTCATACCCAGTGATGCTCAGGGGTTGCTCCTGGCTCTGCTCTCAGGAATTACTCCTGGCGGTGCTCAGGGACCATATGGGATGCTGGAGATTGAACCGAGGTCGGAGGCATGTGCAAGGCAAATGCCCTCCCCACTGTGCTATCTCTCCAGCCCCCATCAAGTCTCCTCTTGACCAAAACCCAAAACATCTCCAGAAACACCCACTAAAAAGTTCTCGGCTTGGCATTCAGCCTGGGAAATCTGGGTGAGACTCCCCAGCGTGCTCAGGGGGTAAAATGGCAAAAGTCGAAGGTCACATTGAGTCATAGTTCCTCTTGGTTCAAGAAGGGGGCGTTGGCCCAGAGGAAGGAGACAGAGGGCTGAGGGTGATGGGGTTGGAAGAAGCTGCTTTCCCCGGTCAGCACCTTCTGCCCATTCTCCGGCTCCTCCTGCCACCTTTAGAACCGACGAAGCCAGAGCAGACTCAGCATCGGCGGCGAGTGACAGAACAGGATAACAGTGCTCAGTTCAGACAGTCCATTGACCTCTCGAGTCCCAGACAGGTAGGAATAATCTGCCAGGGCGAGTGCCAGCCACCTAGGCGCCGTCTCTGCTTCGCTGGCTTGCTGATGGCTAAATCACCTCACATCCCCAAAGAGCTGCTGGACTACAGCCCTTGTGTGTGCATTCCTGCCGTGCTCTGTCTTCCCGCACACTTCCCAGAGCTCGCCTTCCTCCCCGCCACCACAGCCAACAAGCAGGGAAGGTGGGAAGATGCAGTGTCAGGAGCCAAGGGGGGAGCTCAGCAGGAGTGTGTGAGACTCTAGGTTCAATATTGCCACGGGGTGGGGAGGGAGGCAGGGAAAGGGTTAAAAACGGTGGCTCTAAGTATTGGAGAACAGAGAACAGAGGCTCAGTGACTCCAAGCCTTACTCGCCTAGGTCCAGCAAGCACGGTCCCCCCTCATTCCACCAGGCGCCAAACACCCACTCCCATCTCCATAGGGTGCTGACTCACCCCAGATGACCAGTGAATGTTTGCTGAGAGTCAGAACAAACCACGTTGACTTTTCTGGAATGTGGATTGCTATCGCGAGGTTAGCTGGAAGGTCAAGGTTCCTGCTGTAACCGTCTTTGCAGTCACCTCCAGCATCCTGCTCCCGCCCCTCCAGGCACACGCATGCCAGGTGTGGCTGGCCGTCCACTCTCTCCCTAGCCAGCATTACGGAGCTACTGCCCGCTGTGGCCGTGGGGCCAAGGCCACTTTCCAGGGAGATGCTCTGAAAGTCAAACACAGGAGCCGAAGCAAAGTAGAATGGGCAGAGTGTTTGCCTTGCAAAGCAACTGACCTGGGTTCAGTCCCCAGCACCCTCTATGGTGCCCCGAGCCTGCCAAGACAGATCCCTGAGTGCAGCGTCAGGAGTAAGCCCTGAGCACAGATGTGTCCCCAAACACAAAAACTAACGGAAATGAAACTAAAACATCCCAACACATCAGCTGAGCAGGTGAATTTCTCTTTCTTGAAACCAGGAGTGGAGAACGTTTCACTGCCATGGACCAGCGTCATCAGAGGCCCAACAAGGCGGACAGCCAATGAGAAGTGCACATGTCCGTCCTGTCATGTGCCAAAGACAGCAGGAGTTGGAGTGTCTTGGACAGACTGAGGCCTGGACATTCCCCACTCCAGCCTTCAAGGAAGAGTTTTAAAGGGGTTAAAGTGGCAGAAACTAAATCTAAAAAGAAACAGACGGGGCCCAGAGAGATAGCACAGTGAATGGGGAGCTTGCCTTGCACACTGCCCACCTGGGCTCAAACCCCAGCATCTCATATGGCCCCCAGAGCACCACCAGGAGTAATTCCTGAGCGCAGGGTCAGAAGTAACCTCTGTGCTCCACCGAGATGTGATCCCGGGGGCCACACGTGTGCGGCCTCTCCACAGCTGCACAAGCACGACTCCAGAGGGCAGCTAAACTACTTTTGGTACCGGCAGCTCCTTGCAGAATGTCTCCAGACTGAGAACTAAGCCACAGCCCAATGACTGCCCAAGAGGGGAAAGGTTTTTCTCTCTTGCCTTTTCCTTGCCGGGGTTGGGGGAAGGGCGTGGTGACTGCCATATTATGACGACCACAGATGAGAGTTACAAGCTTGCAATGATCCAATATCTGGAAGAAATTTCCTTGGACTTAGTTTCTAAAATACAGAAATCCAAAACCGTGCAGCCACAATTGCTGCCACACGACCTCATATCTCTTCAAAACAGGTCTGACTCTAGTGGGGAACTCCTAACAATAATAGTGAGGATTTTGTTGAAATATTGAATGTAACCAAAGTAAAGAGAAAGTAAAGTGAAATTTATCAGTTACTGGGGGGGATGGGAGGTATACTGGGTTTTTTTTTTTTTGGTAGTGGACTATGTGTACTGGTGAAGGGATGGTTGTTTCAGCATTGTATAACTGAGACTTAAGCCTGAAATCATTGTAATTTTCCACATGGTGATTCAATAAAATAAAATTTTTTTAAAAAAAGAAGTAACCTCTGAGCATCACTGGGTGTGATTCCCTCAAAAAAAAAAGAAGGAAGGAAAGAAAAAAGGAAGGAAGGAAAGAAGGAAGGAAGGAAGGAAGGAAGGAAGGAAGGAAGGAAGGAAGGAAGGAAGGAAGGAAGGAAGGAAGGAAGGGAGGGAGGGAGGGAGGGAGGGAGGGAGGGAGGGAGAGAGGGAGGAGGGAGGGAGGAAGGAAGGAAGGGAGGGAGGAAGGAAGGAAGGGAGGGAGGAAGGGAGGAAAGAAGGAAGGGAGGAAGGGAGGGAGGGAGGAAGAAAGCAAGGAAGGGAGGGAGGAAGGGAGGGAGGGAGGGAGGGATGACTATAAACATGAAAATGTTTCACCCCGTTTTTTTATAAATATTTTGTTGCTGACCACCTCTAGGTGCTGAGAATCAGGCAGATGAGATGAGACCCCTGCCCGCTAGGAGTTCTGCGACTGCAGAGAGGCCGACGTCGGGGAGCACTGCGGCAGGAAGGGGAAGCCGCCATTTCTGGGGAGAAGTGACCGCATGCGCGGAGGGTCACCACAGAGGCTGCCGCCCCACCCACGGCAGCAGCCTCGGCCCCGGTGGGGTGAGCAGGGAACTGCGCGTTCAGGCCCAGAGCAGCATGTGCCAGGGTCCTGAGGCATGTCAGAAGCAGCCCCAGCAGAGGGTGCCGGGCCAGGGGCGCCTAGGAGGTAGCTAAGGCCAGGCAGAACCCTGGGGCTTTGTCCTAGCTGCAGCCATTAGGGGAGTTTCCAACAGAAGAGCCGAGCCTGACTTACAAGCCCACGAAGGCCGGAACCCGAGGGACTGGGCTGTCCGGGAATGTGGGAAAAGACCTTTGGAAACCCCCAGAACAGCTTCTGTCTCTAGCGGCATTTATATGTTGCTCCTTCCCCCAAAGGAAACCCAGGCTCCCTCGGGGACCTAGAGGAGAGGGGCTGACAAGAACGGGGTGGGGGGCTGGCGCATAGTCCAGGGGGTAGGGCATTTGCCTTGCACGCGGCCAACTGGGGTTCGATTCCCAGCATCCCATATGGTCCCCTGAGCACGCCAGGGGTTATTCCTGAGTGCAGAGCCAGGAGTAACCCCTGTGCATCGCCGGGTGTGACCCAAAAAGCAAAAAAAAAAAAAAAAAAAAAAGAACGTGGCGGGGAAGAGTGATCCTTACCAGGAGGAGGGAGAGGAACTCGGGGAGGTGACACTGAACCCAGACACGGAGATCTCCGTGCTCCCCCCCTGCCTCCAGGCCCTGCCTACTGCAACCCCCCCTGGGGATGACCCAGACCCATCACAACATTCCTGCAGGGAGAGGAGTGTGCGTGTGGGGGGAGGTGTGTGTGTGTTGGGGGGGGATCATCTAGACCAGTCAAGCAGGGGTTCCTCACACATGGCTTTCCCGGAGAATGAAGTCAGCCCAGGGCAAGCTTCTCTTTATTTTTTTATTATTATTTTTTTTTTTTTGCTTTTTGGGTCACACCTGGCGATGCACAGGGGTTGCTCCTGG